>NC_080067.1:68815908-70015908 GCF_949987535.1 Balaenoptera acutorostrata
TCTTTGTTTCTTGATATGCTTATTTATCACTTATTTCAAATACTTTTCTCTATCTTCCCAGTATACTAACCTTTTCCACTATGTGTTTCCAGAATCACATTGCTAGATTACAACTTAAATTGGATTTGGTTTGTTATAGTTTTTTTTTTTTTTGGTCCCCTTTATTATTTCTCGGATATAGGAGGCATTTCTAATTCAACATCTATTTCTGTCAGCTTTTTAAAACAGCATTACAATTCAGGATTGTTATTGTTGGTTTCCTTTTTAAAAGATATTTCCTGAAATTCCATAACAATGTTATATTCCTCTGTCGTTTCCTGAATATATGCAAATATAATGAAATCATAAATAGATCCATAGATCCTGGCAGACCTCTTATGACAAAAGCATTAACGGGAGTTGAAAATGATATAATAAGGATTTGATCAGTTTCTCATTTTTGAGGAAAAGGAATATTACTAAACTTTGGTAAGCTTCAGTTTTTCTCAGAGGGGTCAATAATACCTGCTCTGCCCACCTCACATGGCCATTATGAGGCTCAAAGGAGATTAAAATAGATGGAATTACTTTGGAAACTCAACTCCACATATAAATGTAGGATAATGCAGTGATTATTGTTATTATTTGCCACCCTCTTGTTATATGGCCCTAAGAACGTGGGCCAGTGGAGCACATCAGTGTAGGAAGTGTCTGCCCCCAGACAAATGAGAGCCCATTGTGATCTTCCTCCCTCCTTCCCTTAGTTTTTCTGACTGACAATCAGAGTCTTTACTGAAGAAACCCTATATGCTTACTTTGGAGTGACTGAAGGCATTTAGACCTTTTTATTGCTAGGTGTTATGTTTGCAGAGTTATTTACACCACCTAGCAACCTGGCCCAAGGCAAACAGTTCATGTTAGCTACACAGTGACTTGCTATACCTGTCATTACTCTGTTAATGTAACAGCAAACACTTGCTGTACCTAGATGGTGTTCCCCTCCTCCACTTAATTTCATTCTCTGGTTGTTTTATGGTCTCTAGAACTAATTTGTAAAATGACAGAATCTTCCAGTTGAAGGACATAGGAGAGGTCATTTTGTTCAATCCTCTGTACCAAAGCAGGAATATTATAATTTCTCTGATACATCGAGCACTTCCAGAGATGGGGAGAGCAAATCAGTTTTAAGATATCCTTTTCCATTGTTGGATTGTTCTGATTCCTTACATTCACAGAATACTTTTTCAGTTGCTAAAAGGGACCTTAGAGACCATTCTAGTCCAGTTCCTTCAATTTGCAGATGAGGAAATTGAGGCCTAGAGACGTTTGGTGACTTGCCCAAGGCCAAACAGTTAATTTAGGACACAGCTGGGACTCCTGGCTCCTGGTAGCTTCTTTCTAAATCATTAAACTGCAAAATTACTGAAGTCATAAATGCTGAGTAGTATTAAATGCTATTATGCAGTGTATAAATGCTTTAGATGCAGCATATTTTAGCATAGCAAATGTTTGTGTTATACTATAGATAAACTTATTTTGATTTTGATAGAGAAAATCTAAATCTTTCCTTTTAATTATGTATAAATATCTCCTTAAACTTTATGAGAAAATCCCTGCTTTAAATAGGACTTTTTTTTTTTTTTTTTTGCTTTCCTTTTTAGAGGAGGGAAAAGGAAGTCACCAGTCTGGTTCTTATATCTAAGTCATATGACCAAAAAGACACAAAAAACACATTTTTCTGCCTGACATGAGGGTTGTAGAGTGGACTGGAGCCAGGGGCTTTTTTATATTCCTGTCAGGCTTTGGTCCCAGGCCTGTCAGTGGCAATGTGGATGACACAGAGTAGAGCCTGCCCATATGCCAGGGGGACTTTGAAAGGTTGCCTGGCCTTTCCCTGCCTTCTGGAAGGACCGCACTTAAAGGGAATCTGCAACCTTTTTGTCCTGTGAAAATATACGCTGGAAGCTTTAGGATCACCCCTTGGCCTGTGGGTGGGGGAGGGGTGGCAGTGAAGGGAAGGACTGAACACTGATTGGCTATGATGGGAGAGGCTGATAGACTCTGAGAGGGTTTTGAGGTACAATGTGGTCACACTGGAGGGGAAGGAGCATTGGAAATGGTGTGGTGTAAAGCCCTGACAAGCAGTGCTATCTGTTCTGAAAAATAACCAAGAGCCTTAGAAAGAGGGCCAGCGGGGGGGCTTCCCTGGTGACACAGTGGTTAAGAATTCGCCTGCCAATGCAGGGGACATGGGTTCAAGCCCTGGTCCAGGAAGATCCCACATGCCACGGAGCAACTAAGCCCGTGAACCACAACTACTGAGCCTGCCCTCTAGATCCTGCGAGCCACAACTACTGAGCCCACGCACCACAACTACTGAAGCCCGTGTGCCTAGAACCCCGTGCTCCACAACAAGAGAAGCCACTGCAACGAGAAGCCTGCGCACTGCAACGAAGACCCAACGCAGCCAAAAATAAATTAATTAAAATAAATTTTTAAAAATTAAAAATAAAAATAAGAGGACCTGGCAGCAGCTTTGGCCCTGTGATCCAATGGGCTAGCCTTAGTGTCTTTCCAGTTGTAGATTCAAAAATATTTCTTTAAGGCTTATCAGATGTATCAGTGAGAAAGATACATATTCTTCCCAATTTTCAAACTTTTGGTCTCATATCCTTATAAAGATAGATGACCAGACTCTTGTTCCTCAAAAGCAGGTTAATCTATTATTTATTATCTCACAGTACTTTGTACCCTTATTATAAGCATGTATCATGGCCTGCTTTCATTTGTGTTTGTGCCGTCTTCCCTACTGAACTTGAGTTCCGAAGAGAAGGGACCATTTTTTAAAAATTACAAAATATGTAAGGCATGCCAAAAAATAAAGAGGATGCCCTCTTTACACCTTTATATCCTCGTATGGCTTCTAAGAAGCACAGTACAGCACCTAGCATGCACCTGGCACTCATGAAATGTTTGTAGAATTGCAGTACTAACTTCCTTCTTACACTTGCACAATCGTCCTTTCTGTCTCTTGAAGATTATGCAGAATCACAATCATTTTCCCTGGGGGCCTAAGTTCTGAGGGTCAATGCAAAATCTACTCTGATATTCATGAAAATAGTAGCTTTTCCAAAAGACCTTAGAGCAATGTTGCCCACATTAGACAGTCCTAGTTTTTGATGATGATTAGAACTCAGAAGTAGTGTCCTATTCGGATGACTTAAAGTTTAAATAAAGGAATGAAACAATAAAGGTATAAATAGCTAATGGGAATATGGATTTGGCATTAAATGAAAGAAGTAGTTTGTTATCAGTGTTCGGTTACATCCTTTAGCCATCACTGATTTTTTTGAGGAGGACTCAAAAGTGGCTCATGGAAGACACAGGGTTTTGAAGGAAGGAACATGCTTGGGTTGAGGGAAGGACAGGAGGAGATTATTCATGTGTGGTGTTGGGGGAGGGTAAGGAGCTAAGTGGTAGATTAAGGAGGAACGTGAAAGAGACAAAGGACAATGATAAAATAACCCTTGAGAAAAGGCTAATACTCATCAACACACACAAACTAAGGATAAAGTTGAGTCCATGAAATTCATAACTCTCCTGACCTGACTATAATAATTATATAAAACTTTTCCATTGTATTTGCCTCTCCAACAATATTTGTAGCCCTTTGACCCAGTTTCAGTTTAGCTACTTCCTTATTCCATTTCCAACTGCCTTGCCTGGTAGAGTTTGTGAAATATAAACCCTAGCTTGTTACCTCATCACTGCAGGTCCCTGGCTGGCACTTTTCTACCTGATCAATGGTAGCATCTAGTCTGCCCTACTGGAGAACCCTCTTTCACCATCACATCCAGCAGTCACTATATCCTGTCAATTCTGTCTTCTAGATATCTCTCAGATGCTTTCCATTCTCTCTACAGTAGCTTTTTTCCATCCTCCATCCATCCGTCTTCCACCCTTAAACAGAATCATCTTTCAAATCTAATCATGTCACTTCCCTTCACTTCTCCATATTTCTCTGCCCATAGGAGGAAAAAAATCTCTAATCTATTTTTTCCAGCCCTATCTTCTACATCTCTCATCACTTCCCACCAGCCCTGCTGACATTTTCCCCTCTCCCCAAATAGCAGCATGATTTCTTTCACACCTCCATGCCTTTGTGCATGCCTAGTCCTCTGACTCATATACCCCTTCTTTATTCTTCCTGGACAGCAATTTTCCCTTCTTTGTACTTCAAAAATTTGTATCCATCTCCTTCAGAGAGCTTCTGATACTACATATTAATCATTTATTCGTATGTTTCTCCTCTGTTAGACTGTAAGCTCCTCCAGAGCCAGGATCCACTGTCTAGTTCATCTTTTCACTGTCTTCACTGCTTAACTGCAGCACCCTGAGTGATTAACAAAGTATTTGTTGATTCAGTGAATGAGCTGAGTAGAAAATATCTAAGTGACCACCTTCCTCACAGAAATGGGAGTTTTTAGGTGTAGGTTTGTGATTTTGCAAATCTAATGAGTGCCTTTCTCAGATCCTTGTTGCAAGAACTGATGTGAGAATGTCTATAAAAGTCCTTGAATATCTTGGAAGATGTGACAGGTCTAAGCTTTAGGTGTTTAAGCAGCATACCAAAAAACCCAGTTGCTTTAGCACTTCTAGCTTGTATTCTCTTTCTAAGAATGATCTCAGGTGCCCTTTAAGGCTTAATGTAAGGCCTCAGAAAGTATCCTAACTGTACATTTTTCTTTCGACTTGTAATTTTCTGATTATTTTTATAAACTTGACTTTCTGCACTGTTTTCCTTCTTATTAGGATAATTCCTGTCTTCTGTCTTCTTTTCACCTGCTTATACCATCTTTGAAATTATTGTATTTGGAGGAAATAGTCCAAAGCAGCTAAGCCCTTAGTCTGGAGTAAGGCAGAAGACACTAATCAGCCACCAGGGCGCCAGGTTTGGGGGCTGTGCGAGTTTATACAAGCACATGTGTGCACAATCTCATAGCTTCTTCTTGCTAGGTTAATGTCTCAGTTCTCATTCTGTGGTAAATAATGTCACCTTTTTCTTTTCGAAACATTTGTAAGTTCATTAAAAATAGATGAAGCAGCTCTGAACCTCTTGTTTGTTCTCTCTCACTTGAGGACTTTTTTTGGCCAGAGCTTCTTGAATCCTAAATTCCCCTCTAATTGCCAGTATTTAAAGTGTGAGAATTTTCTCTATAATTTTCTTATTTCAGAAATTTGGTATGGCATTGGGGCTGGGGGTGTCTGAGAGGTGCTTTTGAAAATCTGACTGTGCTGTATCCTTCCGCTGTAGCCCTTGTCTGGCCTCGGAGCTGCCCTGTCCCTGAGTCCCTTGTCTAGATGGCTGCGCTGATAGACGGCTTCTCCTGGGGGAGCTTCATGGATCAGTCCTCTGCCCGTTACCATGTAGCACGATTATAATTTATAGCCCCAGATGGTGACTCACAACCGTCAGAAGAGGTATTAACTATTAAATTGCTTCCCTCTTTTTAAAATAGTTGATGCTATTTGCAGAGGGTTCTGTAAAAAAATAGTTATAAAAATATTGAAAAAAGTAGTTTCATCAGAATGGGAAGAACATTATAATAAAAAAATAAACCACTGCACGGTCAGGTTTATTTTTTTTTTGGCCCACCTCCAGGTGGAAATGAGGTTTTGAGGCATAAATTCTGGTCATATTCCTGAATTTTCATAGGAAGGTATCAGCTTTTTCTCCTTCTTGGTTGATTCTTAAAGCTTATGGGTCTACCCCTTACATGAAAACCCAGAATGTTTGCGTTCCAGGTTCTTGCCAGAGAATAGAACCTGCAATTCTTGCTACTTAATTTTTTGGAAAGCTTGAGTGTGATCAATAATGATCAGGGAAAGATTTCCTGAAGGAGATGTAGTCCATCCCTTTCTGCATTAAATCAGAATTTCAGCTATTTCCTTGGAATCTCTTACTGTAAGTACTGCTTTTCTGGAATACTTGGGAAACTTACCTTGAATGGAGAGGTGCTCTAAAAACTGTCCAAGAAATGCTGCTGTATTTGCTATGAGGGTATTGTTGAGGCTGTTTTATCATTTTGTACGGATCAGTAGAAGAAAAGCCTCTTGGGCCTTAGTATTGTAAAAACTGCTCTTGGACAATTGGTATGGTATTCTCTTACTTGAACAATTGTGTCTTTCTCCTTACTTTGATTCACAGAAAGCTCTGGTCCAAATTTGTGAACCATCTTTACAGTTGCTAGCATACAAATTATTTTTGCCTACTGTTTTTTTCCTTGGTGGTTTTTTCTTTTTTTTTTTACATTTTATTCTCATTTTCCCTTCACCTGTTTACCTATTGTACTGTGTGCATTTTTGTCAATAGCCTCAAGTCCTTTTTAGAACAAAATCCATGTGTCTGTTTTCTAATATGTATTTGTTTAAGTCAATTTAAGAAGTCAAGCTTACTGTATTCAGCCTCAAATAATATTGTAATATATTATCACTTTTAATATCACCATAATATTTTCACTTTTGAATTTTAGGATGTAGCTGTATATGTTTTTGAACTCTTACGATCTTTAACAGCTCCACAATGTGAACCATGGACAGCATTTATTAGACGGGATGTAGAGGCCAGATGACGCCTGGTAGTCTTACTGTGTAATTTAATCCTGGGTGCTGTGTTGTTTGGCTTCACTAGACTCTGAGTGTGCATATATAATTATGTGCGCATGTGTAAAAAGCCCAGCCCTGATAGGAAAGAGAGGGAGGAACATCATTAGCAAAGATTAGGTTTGTCTCTCCAGCTGGGCAATGTGCCTCTGAATTCCAAGGGCTTTCCCCAGTGTAAATTATTAGACTGACTCAGCTGCTGTTCAGTTTCCCTCTGGCTGAGCTGCATTTGCTAATGCTGTTAAGCTGTGGCTCAGGAGGCACAGTGTCCTGAGGTACTAAGTAGACCTTCTGTATGTAAAAACAAAAACCTCCCTCCTTCTCATAGTCACAGGATGGGGGTATATGGTCTTCTCAAACCAAAGATAAAAAGACAAAAATGGAGAAAAAGGTAAACTGTATGCCAAACTTCAGCTACATATACAGGGTTTTGGAAATTATTAGTAGACTGAAATCATTCCAATCTAGCGAATGCAAATAGGAGTAATCTAATCCAAAGAGTTTAATTCGAATCAGTTGAGAGCCTCTGACTTTAGATTTGCTGCTGTTCTAAAATTGGAGAAGTTTAAACAAATTAACCCCACTCAGACAGCACTGAACCAAATTCAGGTTCAGAGCCACAGGAGGGTCTTGTCTGAAGTTCTTCAATGATAATAGTACACTCATAATATGAAAACATGCACCTTTTTAATGTAGCACGAAGCACAAGGCTCAGCATAATATACATATCAACTGGTTGAGTAGAATTCACAGCTACAGTAAACGATCTGTTTCAATTTTTTCTTTTGACAGCTAAGGCTATGTGTATTGTACAAATGCGATTCAAAAAAACATGGTGTCTTCTCTGATTTTATTGCCTAAGATAGCCAACTTACTGATTATAGATAAACCTAACAATCAGTTTATCCACTGAATGTCAGGGAGAATAAATGAAACGCACAGATAATATAGGAGCTGTAATTAAGTTGTTGTTTCAAATCTTTTTTTGAGTCATTAACAGTTTTTTCTTACCAACCCTATTAACAAATAGCAAAATTGTCTGACCCAAGTGATTTTTTTCCCCTCTCCTTCCTCTGTTTTTTCTTTGGGGAAAGTGTTAATATGCTGAGGAATAGGACTAAAATATAAAGAACAAGGAAATCAGATAGCAACAGGATCATGCACTGATCAATTTTCAGGACAGTAAAGTGCCCAGCACCGCACCTAGGCACTCAACCACATCATCAGTATTAGCAGCAGCAGTGGCAGCTATACTTAAACTCTGCATAAATAGTAGCCTAAACAGTGCATCAATTAAGATTAAATACTGGATGTGGTTGAGAACTTATTACCGTACCTCCTATTAGTGAAGACTTTATGAAGAAGGGAAATTTTCAGCACAAATGATTAAGAACAGAAAGCCTGAGTTTTCAGTGAGCAGAAGAACGGCATTATAAGATCAAGTGAAGGAGTTAGCATGTCTTTAAGAAGGGCTTTCTTGTAGTCACCACTGCCAGGGAAGGTGGAGAGGAAAGCACATTGGTGGGGATGGGATAAATTCTCGGGGGGTAAATTGGTGTCAAAAATTCACACTTGAATATGAGAGCTGTTATACACATATCAGGCTGTGGAAGCTAACCGGATTATCATTAAAAGTTAGAGTTGGAAGTCAGGCCAGCTTCACGGGTGTGTAATGGGGGCACTTGCATAGGGCCCTGCTCTTGGTTTAATGCTCTGCTGTCTCTAGGTTGAAATTCTTACTAGTTCTTGAACAGGGGGTCTTGCTTTTTCGTTTTGCTCTAGCTCTGAAAATTTTGTAGCCAGTTCTATTAGCATGTATAAAATTGTCATAAGCCCTTAGATGATGATCTCAGTGCATCTCAGTACGTTGATTTCCTGTGACATGCCCCTTTTTGCTCAAAGGCCAGCACTTTTAGTCCTTCCTATCTACTATCAGATTTCTAGAAGTGGCTCTGAAAAATGTGTTTGTGCCAGAGTGACTTAAGGAAAACTCTGCCTCAATTTTACACCCCCAAACAATGCTTTTTAGCTAATAAGGTATATACACATTATTTAATGTGATAGCATGATTTCAAAAACTATATATTTTCCTGATTTTAATTCCTGTGGTTTTTGCATAGGAAGTTTTCTGATCCTTACACAAGTAATGAGTAATGGTTTTTAAGAAGCGAAATTATTCTGATGAGAGAAAAAAGACTTGTTAACCCAGCCTTCAAAATCTTTCATAATGTGACACCACTCTATAGTTATAGCTGTGCTGATCACTGCCCTCCATGTACCTTTTGCTCCAACTATTCCAAACTGCTTGCTATTCCTGGAAAATGCCATTTATTTTCTTGCCTTCCATTATTTTCTTTATGAAATTCTCTTTGATAAGAATGTATGCCTTCTTCCAAGTAGCACTTCTGCCTCCTCCATCCCTCACCCTTTTCCCACTGGTATGACTCTTACTCTTCCTTTAGGGTCCCACTTTGTTACATGAGTGTCTCTTTCTTATGAAGCTTTCCTCTGATATTCTCAGTCAGAGTTAGTCATCGCACCCACTGCCGTGTCATGGCACATACAGCTCTTGAAGCCTTTCTTAATTCCACCTTGCTTTCTAGTTACTTGTTTACTTGCCTATCTGACACAATAGGTTGTATATTCCTTGAGGGCAGGACTTTCTAAACTGTCTTTATTCCATCATCCATGGCATGGTAACACAATGTCTGGCACATGCTCAGTGCATGTTTCCTGAGTGAGTGTCTTAATCTGTACCAGCTGCTATAGCAAAATACTACAGACTGGGTACCTTTTAACAACAGAAATTTATTTCTCACAATTCTGGAGGCTGGAAGTCTGAGATCAGGTGCCAGCATTGTTGGATGAGGGCCCTCTTCTGGGTGGCAGACTTCTCATTTTATTCTCACATGGTGGAAGGGGCTAGGGAGCTCTCTGGAGCCTCTTTTATAAGGGCACTAATCTCATTCATGAGGACTCCACCCTCATGACCTGAGTACTTTCCAGAGGCTCCACCTACTAATACCGTAATGTTTGGGGGTTAGGATTTCAGCATATGAATTTTGGGGGGACATAGTCAGGCCATAGCAGTGAGTGAATTAGAAAGATAACTCAAGTTCCTTTACAGTATTTTCTTGTGTGTTGTTGTCCCAAAGCACTTAGTTAGGACTTCCCTGGTGGTCCAGTGGTTAAGTGGGGTCCAGGGGGCACGGGTTCAATCCCTGGTCGGGGAAGATCCTGCATGCTGTGTGGTGTGCCCAAAAAAAAAAGCACTTGGTTGTAATTCCCTAAAGTGAAATGATCAGTTGATCTTATTAGAAATAGTTTCTACTTTAAGAAACATTTGTGGGAAGAGAGAAATAATAAAAATAGGGCTGTCATTGGGGATGAAGCCCCTTAGAATTGTATAATGTAGTGACCCTAGGTGAAAAAGTAGTGAGAGTCCAGTAGTGGAAAAGTTAAAAAGACTGGAGGGCCCCAGAGTAGTCAGGAAAAATTACCTAAAACGTTTTGAAATCAGAAAAACAGGAAGCCTAGGATACCACTTGACTCTCAATTTAGCCATTCCTAGCCTGCAATTTAGTTCTCAACTTTTCTTTTTGTAGCGCCTTCCCTTAATTAAATTATACTGCCATGTCAAGAAAAGACTTGAAATAAAGCCAGTATAATGGCAGGCCTATTTAGGAGTACGCTAAATACATTTTTTTAAGCCCAGGTAAAGCAGTGGTCATATTTAATTCGATTGAAACATGTACAAAAGAAAAAAGACAATCTCTTTGAGCTGATATAGGGTGATTTTAAGGATATATTCTTTTTTCATTTACTTTTTATTGAAGTATAGTTGATTTACAACATTGTGTTAGTTTCAGGTATACAGCAAAGTGATTCAAATATATATATATATATTTCTAAATATATATATTTTTTTCAGATTCTTTTCCATTATAGATTATTATAAAATATTGAGTATAGTCCCTGTGCTATATAGTAAATCCTTATTGTTTATCTATTTCATATATGTTGGTATGTGTCTGTTAATCCCATACTCCTAATTTTTCCTTCCTCTTTCCAAAATACATTTTTATTCTACCACTTTGACTCTTAAACTAAATCCTAGCTATTGTGAAAGTTGTGTCTTTTCTCTTGATTCTGCCTAGTTGTAAGTAAGGAGAGAGAGAAAAAGAGAGTAAGAATCAGAACCTGAATCTACTGGGGTTAAAAAATAATCAGACTCTTCTTTGAGTTTCTCTGTGACCACAGCCAATCATGTCTTTACTTTTGTCCCATGGGTAGGCTAATAGAATATATCACTAATCCCCAAACCTGAATTGTCCAAGGTGTTGTAAATGGGTTAATTTCCAAGGTACTGGTATAATTGGTGGACCATCCTCACCCTATTGTCATTTCAGTGATTATGAGAAGAAGGCCATTTAGTTGACTAGGTATAAGGGCTCTGTGATTCCTATAGGTATTTATTTATTTATTTATTTTCATATTTTAAATTTTCGTGCTCAATTTATTTCAGTCTAGTGAGGTTGAATTGATGCCCCATTGCAAAATCCATTCTTCTAATGAAACTGCTTGTTTTTATGGGCTCTGTAGAAAAATTCTTCAAGTGAAAGTCATAAACTATACAGTGGAGTGGGATCATCCCAGAGGAGATGTGGGGTATATTCCCACAAAATTTTTATCCAGTAAAATAAAGTTTAAAAATTAATATCGAAAGCATGCCTAGAAAGGGAAGAAAATCACGAAAGGACATTAGAAACCCTAAAGATTTAATGAGAAGGACACTTTGATTTGCCTCAGTAAGTGAAGGAAAGGATACAGGAGGTGATTATGTGTTTGTCTGTGAACCCTCAGGATATAACTAACGTCTCCTTCCTTAACCATTTTCTGCCACCTCACCCTAGATCTTTACCTCAACCTTCAGTCAACACTGATTCTGGCGTAGGAAACTCCAGGAATGGCTTTTAGATTCTAAGGACAAGTAACCTTGACTGTGCTAAACTCTTGCTCATTTTATTCTGTAGACTCATGTTTATTAACTTTCATTTAGAAACACCCAGAGGTACATCTATCACAAAGGATGTTAAAGGATTCTAAATATAAAATTAATTCTAATATACGCATGAATGGAAATTTATAAATCTAAAGCAATGTGGTTGCATTTTAACAAAGCTTACCACAATTTACACAACTAACTGGACTTTGTCCGAGGCATCCTAGTAAAAGTGTCAGGAAAAGTATCGGTGTCCCTAGAACACCGATAGTTTCTAAGGAGCCTGTCAGAAGGCTATTGATGTATTCTGGTGATTCTGCCATTGCTCAGGACAGCTTGGGGACTTTGCCTTCAGAATGCCTTTTGCAGATCTCAGTATTGTAATTAAAGGGAAGAAAAGCTCAAGTAGGTCCCCTCTCCCTCAACCCTCTCCCTGTTAACCACTTTTCTGTTTTCTGTATGGTTATGTCTTTTCTATAAATGTATTTCATATAAATGGACTCATAGAAAACTTTTTAGGAACACGTGATTGAAAACGTACACTTGTAATGAGTTCAAATTTTAATTTCTGAAGGGAGGCAGCTAAGTATGTCTAAATTCTATCCTCTGTAATATTAATGTTTGTATTGAGGCAACTACATACTGTTTACTCTCACAAATGGTTGATTATTCTGCATTTATTTTTCTTTCCATTAGAACTGTCTTGTACATTTTTAACACTTAGAAAAAAATTTAATATTTATTGATATTTATCCTCATCAAGGATCCTTTAGTAGTTTGCAAATTTTAGCTATATATTTGGAGTAGAAATGGAAACTATACCAATGAATAATTAAATGATGGGTTTAGATTACTCTCTAGCACAAAGTCAAATTCACATTCCAAAATAATGACAGGAGACAGGTGAAAAATGATTGATTTTTGCCAGTGTCAAACTTCTATTCTTGGTAAAGCTCAAAATGTCCTATCACACATTTTCTAGAATATCATCTGGATTGAATCATTACTTTAAAAAATTAAAACTGCTGTGCTTCTGTGAGCAAAAACAATATTAAGGAGAAATGTAAAAGTCTAAAGCAATAGGATCTTTCACTAATATGGTTTTAATTACTTCTCTATTAAAATTGTATATTGGATCCAAAGTCTAGAGTTCCTTGTTCCCCCTGGAGTCTTTATCCTGGTTATCTGTACAGTTTTCTCTGAGAAGTGACAAGAGCTGTTGGTGATTTGGTAGAAACTTCTGGTCCTGTTCAGCCTTCCCTCCATTAGCCCTCCCCTAGTTTTCTGCCTTTCACCTACACTAGTCCTATGATTAGGAACTTTAAGGAATGGTAATTATGAGAAAAATAGCAATCCAATTTCAGTTGTAAAATTCTCCACAAATGACTGTTGAAACTACTTAGGTATTTGAAAATGAATCCTTTGGCTCTTCTAATGATTTTAGACAACTGACTATGGTCCCTTAGAAAATCCTTTTAAAAAATCTCTGCTTTAATTTGATCCTGATGAACCATCATTAGAATGAACTGTACTTAAATCATCTTATTCACAGGCATTACTAGAATTTGGTAGCAAACCTGTTATTTTAAAGGAGCTAATGGAGTTCTATGCATTTATCAAATTCCCATGTACAAAGGGAAGCAATAATCTTTATTAATTCTCACAACAAACAGATCTGTTAATATGAATGAGTCATATGGAGAACTGCTGTCCAACTGAACCTTCTGTGATGATGGAAATGTTCTATTTTGTATTAGCCAATATGGTTGCCATTACTCACATGTGGCTACTAAGCGCTTGAAATGGACTACTGCACCTGAGGAACTGAATTTTTATTTCATTTAATTTTTAATTAATTTTAGGTTAAATATCCTCATATGCCTAGAAGCTACCATATTGGACAGTGCAAGTATGGGGGTTTAATATTAAAACAGAATGGAGTAAACCCTGTAGAAAGTGGGCATATTTTAGAATTTTCCACTTGTCTTTATTTGTTGCTAGGAATTTTTACCTTTTATCCTAAATATAGAACTTAACCTCGAGGTAAGATGTCCATATTTTTCTTAGGCCTTTCTTAATTAAATAGAAGCCCATTATAATATTGACAGTAGGACGTTGTGACTACCATCATGGGCTTGGACTCAACTCGGGCTCAGGCTCTGGAATTGGAATTGGAGTGGAACTGGGTTCAACCCCTGTCTTTACCACTTAGTAGCTGTTGGTGAGTTATTTAAACACTCTATGCCCCAACTGCTTTGATAACTATAGGAGTAATAGTAGTACTTTTCTCAAAGGGTTGATGTGAGGGTTAGAGAAGTTAATATAGGGAAAGTGTTTTGAGCAGTGTGTGGCAATAATCTCAGCAAATGTTAGCTATTGTTATTAATGTATTATTTATCAAATTGCTCTGAGTGTGTGTGTGTGTGTGTGTGTGTGTGTGTGTGAAGTTCTCTCATCCAAAAAGTAAACTGCATCATCTTACACAGGTCCTGTACTAGGTGCTGAGGCTAGGTAGGGAGGAAAAGAAGAGGGACAAGGTAACAGAGATAAATAATACTTGGATTCTACCCCTAGCAAATTTACAAACTAATTAGGATGAGTTGTTTCTCTTTAAAAATAGAAGTTATCACCCACTCACTGCTCCCTCCAATTCTAACAATCTCTGTTTCTATCATTCCTAAGCAAGACCTGAAAAAGCAATGCAAAGATGGCAGAAGGACCCTTGACAACTTCTTGCCTGCCAGGAACAAGCAGGACTTGCCCAGGAACAGTTTGTAGGATCTGCAGCTTTGTGGGAAATTCCACATATATCATTGGAAGTCTGTTACTGATGCTTTTCAATAACTCTATTATACTAAGCTGGCAATGAATTATTTCATTTTCATGTTATATAGTATAAAACAAGTGTGTAATGTGTTATATTCATAGCTCTACTTCAGTTATATTTCACTGTCCAACTAAACAGTCCAAACACTAACAGTAAATTTAATGGGAAAAGAGAACTTTCATAACATAATTTCAAAATACAAAATCAAAAAGATTTTCCTTCCACTCTCACCTGCTTAGAGCCCTGAGCAGTAGCTCCTGACAACAATTCTTACTAAGCAGTACACTATCCATCATTTCCCTATGGCTGCCATATATTTTAATAGTGACAGCATCAGGATACTACTTCATAGCTTGAAAAGCATTTTCATGTACCTTACCTCATTTAAAATTCACATAAACCACATGAGGAAGCCCGTTTTTTCAGAACCCATGTGTAGCAAGCTGCCTCCACTCTAAGTATTTAATCACAATGTGGGTATCATTTAGTTTTCATTGATGAAATGCTTTTTTTGGAACATAGTACATGGTAGTAAGACTCGTAGATGACCTGAATATAGTAAATAGTATTTTATATATTTAGAGGGGAAAATATTCCCCATACTTCAGCCCAGGCAGAAAGGACAGATTGTCCAGTGGTACCCAACTGCTATAGAGCCCATAACCGACACCGAAGTTCAAGGGTTCCCACCAAACTGAAAGATCCAGAAGGCAGAGGGAGACCTCTTACTAGCAGGGGCTTAGCTCTGCTCATTGCATTTCCAGCTTTGGCCCTTATGTCTCTGCCTTTAGCAGGAGGACCTGCACTGGGCTGACGCTTAGGATCAGATCCATTTTCAGTCCTTCTCAGAGCATTCTGTTCTGTGCCTCTGAAGTCTGCGTTAATGGACTTCCTTGCCTTCTTGTCTTCTATTGGGTTCAACCAATGGGAAGCACCTGCAGGGTCTCAGAGAGCAAGAGGAGCGTGAGGTTGGGGTTCAATATTAATTCCCCTGGCTCCCTCCCTATCAGGTCATTAAACTTTGGTTGCATCCCTCTACCAAAGCCACAGCTCTTGTTGGATGACTTTCTTCTGTACTTATGCTCTCCAGGTTCTGGCAATAATTTTTTTCCCTGCTCAGTTAACAGCCTTTTGACTGTCACTAGCTTCGGGGAATGGCACCATCGCTGTTGCTTTTCCTGCCCCCACCTTTGTAAGTAGTCTCATAAATTCTTGTCATTTGCCCTATTTGAGTGTGGCATCTCTTTCTTGCCAGGGTCTAGGCTAATACAGGGTCCTGCACCAACTTCAGTGTTAGTGCCTGCTTCTGCTGCTCGCTCATCAAACAGACTCCAGAAAACCTTAAGTCAGAAAAATGAGTATTACAGCCTAAAAAAGCTTCCTTCAGTTCAACCCCTAGTACATTTGGAATATGAATTAACCTCTAATTAGATTCTGCTTATTTTGTCTTTAGAATCATGCCCAGTCTACAAAGGAAGATACATATGACATAATAAACAAATGTTAACATTAATATTTATTAATTTATTAATATGTTGACATCACGATGTTACTAAGTAATTATTAAATATGTTTTTATTCTCAACATCAAGTTAATTACTCGTGCTACTTGTACTCTCTCCTAGTTAGGGGTTTATTAATCTCTCAACACCTATAATTCTTCAAATTACATCCAGAAAAACTTTTTTTTTTTGCAAACTAGACAAAGCATGGCGACTTATGAGAGTGGGTCAAAGTGGTCTTAGGGCCTGGGGTCAATGAATAGTGGTGTCAAATCCCACAGGCTGGGGCCATTGCTTATTTCTGGGCTAAGCTGCTCTGCTTAACTCCTTGGAAATAAATGGTCTTTTCATTATAAAATGAAAGTAGCCATCCTCTGAGACAACTTTAAGTTTCCCTTTTTCTGTGGTTATATCCCTGGAATGACCAAGGACAAAACTGTTGTAAAATACATGTACTCATTTGATCTTACCCCTTTAACAATATGGATATTATTATTAATAAAGAATACAGTCTTATTTTAGAATAAAATGTTTATTAATTTAAAGTATAAATAGCAAAACCTTATTAAGTGCTTACTTTGTACCAGGTTATATGTTAAGCACTCTGCAAGTACTATCTTATTTAGTCCTCATTACAATCCTATGAGGTAGATACACTTATCATCCAAGTTTTTGACTGCAAAAACTGAGACACACAAAGATAAGGAACTTCCCCATGGACAGAATCAGTATTCAAACCAGAGAGTTTGAATCTAGAGTACACATTTTACTACAATGTTCAATTTATCACTTAAGGACTATTTTTTATTATTTTTCTAAGCTTGTGGGAAGTTGCTATTGTACAAAGTTCTCTAGGCCTAGAGCCACAACAAACTTTTTAGACTTTGCCCTATGGATGAGGTCTTCATAAAAAAAGTGAAGGCAAGCTGCCTGAAAACTATAATGTTTCCAGGAAGGTGGGTGAGACAAGAGTAGAATTAAGCAGTTCGTGAAAGACAGAATGTCTTCATGTGTACATAACGTGATGTAGAAACATGTCGATCTCTAGGCGAGAAAATTCCATACTCTCCTTTGGGAACACAGTTCTGCAGTGGTTCTCCTGTGTTCTAATTGCTCTTCTGTTTAAAACATAAGCAGTCTTTTCCCAGAGATATTTTCTTGAATCAATAAAAATTATCTCCTAATTTAATATAGCAATGTTAAAACCATGGGAATTACATACTTTTTTCTCCCAAATATTAGAACTACATAGTATTAATATTCTCCCAAATATTATAGCTACATAGAGCCTTCCCTTTTTCTTTCAATTTAATTGAAACCTGGAATGTAAAAATAACTGCTGTAATTAAATCAAAGACAAAGGAAATTAAATATGAAAAAGAAGTTGCATACGTTTGGGATTTTCCTCACCTGTTTTCCATCTTCCTTTTGCCCTTTTGACCCAGTATCTCTCTGTTTATTGATTCTTTGTGCTTTCATTTATAATTTCAAATGAACGTTACAAGCTAAATGTGCCTCAATTTCTATGTATATTGATCTATCCCTCTCTTATCCCACTTTTGTCATTTTTCCACTTTCTTTAAGAAAGCTCAAAAAAAAAAAAAAAAAGAAAGCTCACTTGTCTTCCTTTTGCCCTTCCTTTCATGCCCCTTGATCTCACATATATATTGAGTATATTGACATATATCTTTTCATTCTAGTTTTTCTAGTTAAAGATTTGGATAGCTGACAAGTCTTGAGGATTTACTGTGTGCTAGATAAGTGCATTATATATGCGTTATCTCATATAATCATCTAATCTATTCTATGAGTTGGATTATGTTGTTATCACCACTTACAGGTAATGAAATTGAGGCTTAGAGAGAGAGTAAGGTCAAGTTAATGATTAGTATTTGAATCCAGGTCTATCTTCGTCCAGTGGTTCCCCTCTTAGCCCCTCACAGTGTTGCTCTCTATGTGATGAAGTGCATAGAAGGTTCTGAACTGGTTGATTGGGAAACAATATGAAAGTGTGCATTATAGCCCAAATTTTAAAACATAATTTAAATTTTAAATAGTAATTTTAAAATAATTTCAATGGTCATTTCAATTGTTCTCCTGAACTATTTATCTTAAGGAGAATCATAGATATCCCAAAAAAAGAGGGGAAAGGCACAAAATAACAGGAAAGGAAAAGAAGAAAAGGGACTAGCTTTTATTGAGTGCTTACTGTATACTTGGTGCTGTTATCAGGGACCAGCTCAAGTTCACAGTTCTATCTATATATTCTATAATCCTCCTTTATTAAAAAAAATTAGGGTATTTCTCTATCTCCTACTTTTCCATGAATATCTTGCTCACAGTTCCTAAAGGTAATTCTTTACGAAAGGTTGTTTTTGTGATCCTAAATACAAGCGTTTCAGTGCATTAGTGTGTAATTCATCTGACCTTAGAACTTGGAAATAATCAAGATATAATTAGATATGCCTTTGTCTCTTCATCTGTCTTAAGTTTCAGTTCTCTTATCTAGATTATTCTGCCTTTTGAATATGATTCTTACTAGTAGAAAAGGTAAAAACAAAATAGGAGTCATCAGCTTTTGTTTCCTCATTGTCATCTGTTTTTTATTCATTTTTCTTTTTGTTTTGAATTTATAAATGATTCTTATGCCTATTCGCAAGCCTCAGCACACATTGATGATTAGTTTTCCTGACCATGTCCTTAACATCGCATATCATTTTTCAAATATGCAAATGTAGTAAAGATGGCTCGTTCATCTATATGTTTAAAGCAACAAAGATTTGGATTGAAAACTTCTGATTAAACAAGTGATGCATGCTAAGACTAGAAATTTAGGAAAATATAGAAAATTTTAAAAAACAACAGTGATAACCACTGTTGACCTTTTAAACCTATTTTCCTGTTTTCTTGAAAGGCTTATATAATTATTTTTATACTCATTCATATTAAATATTTAAGGGCATATATGTCTGTATCTTATTTTTTAAGATATTTTAAGTGGATTTATTTAGTTACTAATTTTCTTCCTCATATAGCAAGTCAGATTTAAGTCAGAAAATGTTGATTCTATTCTGGAATATTAACACTTAGTATATATTATTTATCATAGATTTATAAAGGTTATAGAGAAACCATTCCTTTGGTCAAGAAATTTGTTTGGCCTTTGACTGAAGGTATATTTGAAGCCTCACAAGTTGCTATTTTTTGATAAGATCATAGTCTGTAACTCTGAAAATGAAGCATCTTTATTCATTTTAAAACCTACATTATAAAGTTAGTTTAACTTTAGTCATAGTTGTATTTATAGGTAGTAATATTCATTAAGTAATCTGTCAACATGGAGATTGCCTGTTTGTAATTTTTATTTTTTGCTGGCTCCAGCATACTTTAATATTATTAAACATTCATAATCTTAACCAAAAATATAGATATATGGTAGACACTGAATCAATATTTCTGAATGCATGATTATTGGATGAAATGTTATAAAGAAGATGGGACAAGGTAGGTCAGTGGATTTGGTTGATGTGAGGTTATTATTGTCCTTTCAAATAGGGATTTCAGTAGAGGGTTCACAGTTAGGAGAGCAAGTTAGGGATAAAGGCGCAATTGTAGGCCACTATTCTGATCTGATTAATTTTGCAATTCCATTAGGAAAAGCAATCTAATTTTTTTTAAAGTTCAAATCAAGATCTCCGTGATAGACCTCTATCCTAGAAAGATCATTTTTTATGTTATTGCTATGAACAAGTAACTTAATCCCGGTTTTAAAATGGGAATGATGCCCTAAGAGCAGAAATCTCATTTGTGCTCTAAATACTGCTATGTGAATTTTAGAGAAATAACCAGAAAGTTAGGATAGCAGCATTGTGTTCATTTTAAGGCAAGAAAATGCCAAGTAATGATAAGACAGCTTGGGAAGAGGTGAGCATCAATCAAGAAATCTCAGCAATAAAAGGCTTACTTTCAAGTTTTATTCAATTTTAGTCATCCTGAAAACTTTGTGAGGCAAAATTTTCCAAAATCTTTGATTTATTCATATTTATGATGTAAAAGTCAAAATCTGATCTATTATAAAATTATCCTCTATTAGCAACATGGGGAAATTGTATTATATAATAAAAACACAAGAACTCAGGGGCCGTTTGGCCGCATGACCTCTTCCACTCGTCTTTTTCTCTGTGCCGAACCCATCTTGGCATGAAGCCAAGGTAATTTCCAGAAATTGGCAGTGCGCTGGCAAATGCACATCTGCTGCTGTCTCCAACCCTTGCCTACTAATTTTGCACAAACCACTTCCTCCTTCTGAGGGCAAGGGAAGTGTGCCCGAAGGGCAGAGACGGAAGCACTACCGTGTGCTCCTGGCAGATTCAGGAGCCCTTGTAAGGGAAGCAGCGGCATCACCTGCAGCCTTGCCCATAGAGCTTCCTACTGATAAGGGTGACACGCCAACCTTGCCCTTTTGCCCCTCTGCTCTTCCTTATCTTTTTCCATTTGACTCTCAGTGTTTAAAATCCTTGCCTCATTTCCTTTCTATCCCCTTCTAATGAATTCTAGCTTTGCCTTCTCATGAATTAAAATATGCAAACAGTCAGTTCCCAAAAGGGTACCTGAGCCAAATCTGGACAGAGAGGGAGGAACTGAGAGGACAAAGACAAAGGCAGAGATGGTGGGGCTGCTTGTGTTCCCTTAGGTTCCACTTACCAGCTCCTTCACTGTGCAGTGGCAGTGTGTGGGTGTACGTACAAACACAGGTAAAATTTAGATATTTTTATCCTCCTACACTCTTACACGTAGAGTCAGCTCTGATCATATTTGAATATAGCCATGGTGATGATTTCTTTCCCTTTGTTCTCGTGCTTCTCCATTTCTCTGCATTTGTTGGTTGCGATTGGTCTTGATATTCTTGGTGAGCAGAGGAAAGCCTCTCTGACTACATATCTTTATACACACCTTGAGGTTTCCGTCACCTCTGCCCACTCTCAGAGCCACTGAATCACCAATAGCTGGGTGCCCTTCACTCCTCTGTTAACAGGTGCAGGGCCACCCCTCTAAATGGGTGCTTGTGCTTCTTTGGGTGTAGCTTTAGTGCATCTAGAATAACACAGTGAACTATTATCATTTTTGTCATCAGTGGTCATGCTATTTGTTTCTATTTGTCTGAATAAACAACCAGACTAGGGGAAGATCATAGGATGAAGAAAGAGGACTCATTCTAGCTCTGACACTAATTAGTTGTATTGAGCGAGTCAGCAATCTCTCTGGGATTTGATTCTCATATGTAAAACAGGTGGTTGGACTGTATTCCTTGAAGGTCCTGTTATTCCTTGATGTCTTAAATATCAAACTGAATGTGATGACCATGCTGAAGTTCTCTTCTTTAGACTCATTCCCGGTGCCTGTGTGAACAGGTCCACTTCACGTATACCATTAACCTCTTAGAAATGTGAAGAGACGGGAGTTCCCTGGTGGTCTAGTGGTTAGGATTCTGCACTTTCATTGTCATGGCCCAGGTTCAACCCCTGGCTGGGGAACTGAGATCTGAGGCGTGGCCAAAAAAAAAAAAAAAAAAAGAAATGGGAAGAGATTACAAAACAAACACATGTTTTTCTAACTTTTTGTATATGAGCTCATTTCAATATGAGGTCATCAGGGAGAAAAACTCAGAATAAAAATGGAAAAAAAATGGAAATTTACCAGGAATTAATATAAAATCCTGTAGTTGGGTTCAAAGAACAAATTGCACAAATAGGTGTTTGGCTGAAATTCACATATACATTTGGGTATTTGCATTATCAAGTCTGATGTGAGCCAACAGCATAACATATGCCCTGTGCTGTAAAGGATAACCACGAATCCCAACGGCAAAGACAGACTGGAAGCAACTTTACTAAGGCAGTGGCCAAGTCTGAAAATATGAAGTCAGCAGTCTTGAAAGAGATCAGGCAGAGCAAGGTCAGAGAGGCCAAAGGCAAGAGACAGCTCAAGGTTGTGGCAGGAGGTCAGCAAGAAAGCAAAATGAGGGGATCAGTAATGTCAGAGTTTAGAGATGAGTAAAAAGGAAGGAAGTGGAGAGGACTGGGGTGGGGAATGGCGGTCAATTCAGCAAACAGCTGTTGCTGTAGCGAAGGGTTCCAGCTTTTCTTTTTCTTTATTTCTTTCTTTTCCCCAACATTATAGTCCCAGGCAGCTTCCCAGCCCCTAAATTTCTCCATGCCCTAGAATTTAAGTCCCTCCTAACCTAACCTCAAACAGTTAAAGTTTTCTGATTTGTTTAAAGGGAAGAATTATCTGCATTATTTCATGAGCTTTCAGAGCCCATATGTGAAGGAGCTACCTTTATTGCACACTACTCTCCAACCTTAGCTGGCTCTTTCATTATTTCCAGGTGGTCAGCCCTCCCACACATGCCCTGGTCGTTTTTTCTCTGCCTCTGCTAATGCTCTTGTTCTTTCCTGACTTCCTTTCCTCTGTCAGTTTCAAACACATCTTCCTTGCAAAGGTTCACCTCAAGTGCAGTCAGCCCAATCTACCTTCTCCTGCCCCATTCTTGTTCCCCTTCTCCCACAGCCTGTAGAACAGAATATGGCTTGTATGTCATGGGGTGGGAGTGGGCAGGAGGTAATTCCCTCGGTGTAATTATTAACTCTTTAAGTAGTGTATAAGCTTTGAAAAGAAGAAACTATGTCTTACAGAGACCACATGGTATAGGAGAGAGTTTGGAATTAGGAAAAAGAAAATGGTATTCAGTCCTGGCTCTGTGACCTTTAGCATATACCTCTCTCTAGGCCTCCGTGTCCTTCTGGGAAAAACAGGGATAGCCATTCCATGCTCTGGCTTCCTTAAACAGGCAATCAGGTGTTTAGGTCAAGGTCACAGGAAAAGTACTCTAAGAAAGTGAAGGGTTATCATAAGAGGTGCCTTGTCGTAAAAAAAAGGCAAGGGAATTTGAGAATCTGAATTCTGAGTTAGATTTTAATTCCTGCTCTACCGCTTACTCAATATGTGGCCTTAGAAGTTTCTTCTTTCAAATGAAAATGACACTATCACAAAGATGATGGTGTTGGTGCTGGTTTATATGCCAATTTCTAAGAGCCAGCTGTCAAATATTTAGTAACTTTGCAAGCAGATTGTTAAGCTGTTGTTATTAGCTTGAAATCTGCCTTGGTGGGAGTATTTATACCAGGGAAATTGGCAAACACTACAAATCGCATTGTTGGGTTTTTTTATCCTGGAGAGTAAACACATCGCTGATCATGTAAACGGGACTCCGTAAATTGTAAAGCCCTTTGTCTTCCTTCCCATTAAAAGTAGTAATGGTAATAGTAATGTCCTGTACCCATAGAACCTAACCTAGTGCGTGGTTCTAGCATTTATTTAATAAAAACATTTTAAATTTAACTTGGTACTGCTCCTAGCATGCATTTAATAAAAACGTTTTTAATTTAACTTGGGTTCACCTTTGTATTATTTTGATACTTCTGCCCCTGAGCTAAAGAAGCTCCCACGTTTACCTCTCTTTAAATTCCTCTCTATAAAGTGTCTTTTTATTTTTATTGTTTTTCCTTTTTGGCCACACCGCGCGGCATATAGGATCTTAGTTCCCCGACTAGGGGTGGAACCCGTTCCCCCTGCAATGGAAGCACAGTCTTAACCACTGGACCACCAAGGAAGTCCCTGAAGTGTCTTTTTAAAATCAGATAACATAAATAAAAATCTGGTTCAGTGCATGAAACACACAGTAGGCGTTAAACCGTCTACATTTATGAGCTAATTATCTTCTTTCTAAAACTTCATCTCTTCTGATATTTCATATCTCAGTTAATGACATTGTCCATCTATCCATTATCCCAAGTAAGTTATCTGAAAGTATTCCTCTCCTGTCCTTTTCCTCACCCACCCCCATGTTTTATCAATCACTACATCTTACCAGTTTTACCTCTTAAACCTGTCCCCTCCTCTTCATTGCCATTGCTACTGCCTTGGTTTGGGTCCTCATCATTTCTTACTTGATCTCTTCCTCCTAACTGATATCTTGACGTTCAGTCATTCTCCTTCAATCCAACCTCTACTGCTATGGGTATGATTTTAAATTACAAATCTGACCAAATCACTCCCTTGCTTAAAATTCCTTAATGACTCTCTGTTGTCTTGAGGATAAAATCTAAAAGCTTTAGCTTGCCATACAGGTCCACCATATGCTGACCTTGGCCCACCTTTTACAAGAGTTATCTCCTGCTGCTCTCCATTACCACCTGGAACGCCTAGTCTCACTTCCCTAGCAATCCCTGGTCTCAGTAATGAAGATGAGAAATTAATAACATAAGAATGGTCTATTTTTATTTGTAACCCCCAATATAGGATACTATGGCTCCCCATCACCTTCAGAATAAAATCCAAATCTCTTAGCCTAGCATACTTACAATCTAGCCCCTGACTCTCTCCAATTCTTATCTTTCTCGTATATATACATATAACCTACATTTCAGCCACTAAGATATCTCATCTGTTCCATATTTTCATCCTTCCATGCCCTCGTTCACACTTTCTCCAAACCTGTAGTACCCTCTTCCTCTTCTTTCACTCACTCCTCTCCTGCCTGCCCAATGAATTTCTACAGTTCCTTCAAACAGATCAATAGTTACCACCTTTGGGCAGCTGTCCCTGAAACTATCCCTCCCTATTCTGTGCTCCCAGAGCACTTGGTTAAGCAGCGTACAGTCAATCTTTGTTGGCCTGTCTTTTGCCCCCTCTGCGAGATCATCTTTATCCCCTGGCCTCTAGCACATCCTTGATGCTTAATACAGAGTGAAAGAAGGAAGGACTATTATATAGGGATTTGCAAAGAAACTAAATTTCTGATAAGAGACATATATTGAATAAGTTTAAGATTGATTTTGCATGATCTGGTGAATCTAGAACAATTCCATGTCTTTATTTTCAGGGGGTAGGTAGCTCTGAGAAATTGGTGCTAATGGACAGATCAGAAGCAAAGAATAAGTTTAAAGAGCTGCGGCTTGGTCACATTGCTCCAGATTTGGTGCAGTACAGTAAAACAAAATTTACATCTTAGGAATTTATCTGTCACATACACAAGACATTTATCTACATGCCTTAATGAATGCCTTAGAAAGTAAAGCAAGGTGCCAGTGGACAAGACACTAAAGCAAACAGAAGATATCAGCAGTGACTTATAATAACACAGAATGTAGTTTCTAACAAAAATATATTTATACCTTTGGGAAGGGAAACAATTTTTTTCTGATTATAAATATAATATATATGTCTTAGTTTGTTCAGGCTGCTGTAACAAAAATACCACAGACTAGATGGCTCAGACAACAAACATTTTTACTTCTGACAGTTTTTTGGAGGCTGAGCTGAGATATCCAAGATCAAAGCACTCACAGATTTGATAATCTGGTGAGGGCCTGCTTCCTGGTTCATAGAGAGCCATCTTCTCACTGTGTCCTCACATGGCAGAAGAGGGAAGGGAGTTCTCCGGGGACTTTTTTATAAGGCACTAATCCCATGCATGAAGGCTCCACCATCATGACCTAATCACATCCCAAAGGCCCCCACCTCCAAACAGCATCACAAATGAGTTTCAACATGTAAATTTTGGGGGGACACAACCATTCAGTCTATAGAAACATATTAATGCAAAATGCTTAGAATATCTCGAAAAACACAACAACATAAATCCCTCCCAAATCTAACCACCTAGAATTAACTGTTGTTACTTCTTTGGATGTATCCTTCCAGTCTTTTTTTCTTGTATATGTGTTTGTGTATCCTTTTAAATAATAAAAATTTTAAATGGCTTACATTGCATATATTGTTCTAACCTATTTTTTATATTAATATGTCATGAACATTTTCTCATGTTAGTAAATACTCTTCTACAGCATGATTTTTAACTGCTGCACAGTATTCCTTCATGTGGATGAACACCACTGTTTAATCAATCCCCCTTGTTTCAGTGTTTTTATTATTATAAAAGGAAGTGTAGTGGTGTGGGTGACTAAAGAAAGGGTGATCTCACGACCTCCTCCTGTTTTCCCCAGGTTCTGAAGCCCCCTCTTACATCAGAACTCTTTTCTAATGATCCTCTGAGTGTCATCTCAGGACCCTGGGCACACTCATGGCACGATGGCCAACCCTCAGGAGCACCTGAGCTGCTCCTCTTCCCCACACTTGCCTTTGAGTGAAAACAAAACCTTCAATGGACTACAAGATGATGTCGCACCTATGCGAAGCCACCCTTCACCCAAGCTTCTTAAGGACCAGCAGGAAAAGGGGGTGGTGCAAACAGAGCTAACTGAGGGCATGAACAGCCCCATCACCACAACAGTGTTGACAAGCGTAAGCGAGGATTCCAGGGACCAGTTTGAGAACAGCGTTCTTCAGCTAAGGGAACAAGATGAATCGGAGATGGCCGTGTCTCATGGGAACAGCAACACTGTGGATGGAGAGGGCACAAGTGGAACCGAAGACATCAAGATTCAGTTCAGCAGGTCGGGCAGCGGCAGTGGTGGGTTTCTTGAAGGACTATTTGGATGCTTAAGGCCTGTATGGAATATCATTGGGAAGGCATATTCCACTGATTACAAATTGCAGCAGCAAGGTAAGCTAGAGTATGGACCTGGAAGATATTTCCTGTGTAAACACACTACCACCATTAACTGGATAACCTTTGATAAATTAAAGACCTAGTGCCAGAATAATACCCCATATCAATTTCCTGTAGACCTTCTGAATGGAACAGATTGACATATGGTTGGTCTTTTTTGGTCGAAGCCCACTTTTTGTTGTTGTACAGTCCAGTGGTGTCCAGAGTAGAGTACATATAAGACAATCCATGACGTTGTGAGGAAGAAGATGTTAGAGCTTCTGTTCCTTTTATCTCATCACTTTAAATTTCTATTTTCATGCATGTTTTCATATATATTTGGTATTTTAATAAAGTTTTACAGATATATAATTTATAAATAAATCACATAGTGAGTGCATATTCAAAAATTTTATTGACAGTTTTTACAGTCAAGAAGTCTGATGGTCATTGGACTAATTCAAAACCAGACAGAAGCCACATGGTACTGCCCCTGAAGATTGTAGGCCTGCCTTAGGTAGTAGTAAAAAGGAATTTTTTTATCTTACAGTCAGGCACAGAAAGCTCACATTTTGAGGAAAGAACAAAATATCTAACCATTCTTGAGAAACATTATTATTTCAAGATCCCACAGCTTTTTAAAAAGTAAAATTTTAACTCCCATCATTGTGTCGTATGTATATTCATATACCCCAATTCAAGCCTTATGCTTTTTTTTAAATTAATTTATTATTTATTTATTTATTTTTGGCTGCGTTGGGTCTTTGTTGCTGCGCGCAGGCTTTCTCTAGTTGTGGCGACCAGGGGCTACTCTTTGTTGCGGTGCGCAGGCTTCTCATTGCAGTGGCTTCTCTTGTTGCGGAGCACAGGCTCCAGGCGCACGGGCTTCAGTAGTTGTGACATGCAGGCTCACTAGTTGTGGCTCACGGGCTCTAGAGTGCAGGCTCAGTAGTTGTGGTGCACAGGCTTAGTTGCTCCGTGGCATGTGGGATCTTCCCAGACCAGGGCTCGAACCCGTGTCCCCTGCATTGGCAGGCGGATTCTTAACCACTGCACCACCAGGGAAGTCCCTCAAGCCTTATGCTTTTGAAGTAAAGAGAACACATGGCACTAGTGTTCTTTATAACTTCATTTATATTGTTGAAACAATCTTTCCTGAGAACAAAAGTAATATATATAGAAATTTTGGAACATACAAGTAAGTTCCCCCCAAAAAATTCAAATAATCTATGATCCCCAATCTCCTGACAATAACCACCATTAGTGTTTTTGGTATATATTATGTTAGTCTATACATGTGTGTATGTGTGCTTAAAAAAAGTCATGCTGTTCTGTAACACTTTTTTACTTCATATTGTGAACATTTCCTGTATCATGAAATATACTTTTTCAGCATCATTTTTAATGGCTGCATAATATTAAATTGTGTTAACATACACAGTTTAAGTAATTGTAATTAAGTAATCCTGTTTTTTTTCCTTGTGATGAGAACTCTTAGGGTTTACTGTCTTAACAACTTTCATGCATTAACATAAACAGTGTTCATTATATTTATCAAGTTGTACACCACATCCCTAGTACTTACTTATCTTATAACTGGAAGTTTGTACCTTTTGACTGCCTTCATCCAATTCCCCCTCCTCCACTCACCACCTCTGGTAACCACAAATCTGATCTATTTTTTCATGAGTTTGTTCTTGAAGTATAATTGACCTACAACACTATATTAGTTCCTGGTACACAACATAGTGACTTGACATTTCTGTACATTTCAAAATGATCACCATGATTAGTTACTGTCTGTCACCATACAAAGATGTTACATAATTATTGACTATATTCCCCACACTGTACATTTCATACCCTTGACTCATTTATTTTGTACTAAAAGTTTGTACCTCTTAATCTCCCTCACCTATTTCTCCCCTCCCCCCTCCCTCCTTCCCTCTGACAACCACCTGTTTGTTCTCTGTATCTATGACTGTTTCTGTTTTATTGTGTTTGTTCATTTGTTTTGTTTTTTAGATTACACATTTAAGTGAAATCATATAGTATTTGTCTTTCTCCATTTGACTTATTTCACTTAGCTTAGTGCCCTCTAGGTCTGTCCATGCTGTCACAAATGGCAAGATTTCATTCTTTTTTATGGCTGAGTAATATTCCATTGCGTGTGTGTGTGTGTGTGTGTGTGTGTGTGTGTGTGTGTGTCTGTGTGTGTGTCTCTGTATGTGTGTCTGTGTCTGTGTGTCTGTGTATACACCACACCTTTTTTGTCCATTCATCTATCGATGGGTACTTAGATTACTTCCATATCTTGGCTATTGTAAATAATGCTGCAGTTAATGTAAGCGTGCAGATATCTTTTCTAAAGAGTGTTTTTTTTGTTTTGTTTTTTAAATTTTTTTATTTTTTATACACTTTTTAAAGATTGCTTTCCATTTACAGTTATTACAGAATATTGGTCATATTCCCCATGTTATACATTACATCCTTGAGCCTATCTTACACCTAGTAGTTTGTACCTCCCACTCTCCCACCCCTCCCTCCCTCCCCACTGGTAACCACTGGTTTGTTCTCTATATCTGTGAATCTGCTTTTTTGTTATATTCACTAGTTTGTTGTATTTTTTAGATTCCACATATAAGTGATATTCTACAGTATTTGTCTTTCTCTAACTTATTTCACTAGCATAATGCCCTCCATATCCATCCATTTGCCGCAAATGGCAAAATTTCATTCTTTTTTATGGCTGAGTAGTATTCCATTTTGTGTGTGTGTGTGTATCCAATCTTGTCCACTCATCTGTTGATGGACACTTAGGTTGTTTCCATATCTTGGCAATTGTAAATAATGCTGCTATGAACATTGGGGTGCATGTATCTTTTCAAATTAGTGTTTTTGGTTTTTTCTGATATATACACAGGAGTGAAATTGCTGAATTATATGGTAGTTCTATTTTTAGTTTTTTGAGACACCTCCATACTGTTTTCCACAGTGGCTGCACCAGTTTACATTCCCACTAACAGTGAACAAGGGTTCCCTTTTTTCCACATCCTTGCCGACATTTGTTGTGTTCTTTTTGATGATAGCCATTCTTTCTGACAGGTGTGAGGTGATATCTCATTGTGGTTTTGATTTTCATTTCCCTGATGATTAATGATGTTGAGCATCTTTTCATATGCCTGTTGTCCATTTTCTTTTCCTCTTTGGAAAAATGTCTGTTTAGTTCTTCTCCCCATTTTTTAATCTGGTTGTTTGTTTTTTTGATGTTGTGTTATATGAGCTATTTATATATGTTGGATATTAATCCCTTATCAGTCATATCATTTGCAAATATTTTCTCCCATTCAGTGGGTTATCTTTTTGTCTTGTCAGTGGTTTCCTTTGCTGTGTGAAAGCTTTTAAGTTAAATTAAGTCCCACTTGTTTATTTTTGTTTTCATTTCCTTTCCTTTAGGAGACGGATCCAAAAAAAATATTGCTGCAGTTTATGTCAAAGAGTGTTCTGCATGTTTTCCTCTAGGAGTTTCATAGTATCTGGTCTTACATTTAGGTCTCTAAAAAGTGTTTTTGTTTTCTTTAGATAAATACCCAGGAGTGGAGTTGCTGAGTCATATGGTAGTTCTATATATAGGTCTATTTTTAGTTTTTTGAGGTATCTCCATCCTGTTTTCCATAGTGGCTGCACCAATTTGCATTCCCATCAACAGTACCCAAGGGTTCCCATTTCCCTACATCCTGGCCAACACTTGTTATTTGTTGTTTTTTTGATAATAGCCATTCTAGCAGGTGTGAAGTGATATCTCACTGTGGTTTTCATTTGCATTTTCCTAATAATTAGTGATATTGAGCATCTTTTCATGTGCCTGATAGCCATTTGTATGTCTTCTTTGGATAAATGTCTATTCAGATCCTCTACCCATTTTTTAATCAGGTTGTTTGTTTGATGTTGAGCTATATGAGTTGTTTGTATATTTTGGATATTAACCCCTTATCAGATATAGCATTTATAAATATCATCTCCCATTCAGTAAGCTGCCTTTTCATTTCGTTGATAGTTTTCTTCACTGTGCAAAAGCTGTTTAGTTTGATGTAGTCCCATTTGTTTATTTTTGCTTTTGTTGCCCTTGCCTGAGGAGACATATCCAAAAAATATTGCTAAGACTGATGTCAAAGACCATACTGCCTATTTTTTCTTCCAGAAGTTTTATGGTTTCAGGTCTTACATTTAAGTCTTTAATCCATTTTGAATTTATTTTTGTATATGGTGTAGTCCAGTTTGATTCTTTTGCATGTAGCTGTCCAGTTTTCCAAACACCATTTATTGAAGAGGCTGTCTTTTCCCCATTGTATATTCTTGCCTCCTTTGTCATAGATTAATTGCTCATGTAATTATGGGTTCATTTCTGGGCTTGCTATTCTGTTCCATTGATCTATGTGCCAGTACCATACTGCTTTGATTACTGTAGCTTTGCAGTATAGTTTGAAATCAGGGAGCATGATACCTCCAGCTTTGTTCTTCTTTCTCAAGATAGTTTTGGCTATTTGGGGTATTTTGTGTTTCCATACAAATTTTAGAATTATTTGTTCTACTTCTATGAAGAATGCCATGAGTATTTTGACAGGGATTGCATTGAATTTCTAGATTGCCTTGGGTAGTATGGTCATTTTAACAGTATTAATTCTTCCAACCCATGAACTCGGTATATCTTTCCATCTGTTTGTGTTGTCTTCAATTTCTTTCATCAGTGTCTTATAGTTTTCAGAGTACAGGTCCTTTACCTCCTTAGATTTATTCCTACTATTTTATTCATTTTGATGCAATTGTAAATGGGATTATTTTCTTCATTTCCTTTTCTGATTGTTAGTTGTTAGTGTATAGAAATTAACATATTTCTGTATATTATTTTGTATCCTGCAACTTTACCAAATTCATTGATAACTTCTAGTGCAATCTTCTATTGCTTAACAATTTGTTTACTATTTTCAGTGATTATAAGCCACACTGCAGTGAACATGTGTCCATTCCTTAATTTTCGCACATATCTTGATTACTCCTTAGGATAAATTACTAGAAGAGGAATGCTGGGTTCAAAGGATTTTTTGCTTTAAGGCTTTTGATATATATCTTTGCAGCCTTATGTAAATGATCAGTTGTTATGAGTTCTTTCATCAAGAAATTTTGTAAAGGAATAATATGGACCAGAAATGATATTCTGTTTTATTTATTTTATAACTGAATATTGGATTCTGTGACCCTCCCTTAAAAATGTATTCATATATTTTAGTCAAGACTGTTGACAGCTTTTCCACAACTGCCAGTTGACATTAGTCACCATTAGCCACTCTTTCCATGCATTCAACTTTTTCTATTTCTGAAATACTTTTTCTTTTTTTGATATTTTATTTTAAGGTATTATTTTATTTTATTTTTTAACACAATTTTTAAAGGTTACATTCCATTTACAGTTATTACAAAATGTTAGCTATCTTCCCCGTATTGTACAATACATCCTTGTGGCCTATCTTACAGCCAGTAGTTTCTACCTCCCACTCCCCCACCCCAATATTGCCCCTTCCCCCTCTCCCCACTGGTAACCACTAGTTTATTCTCCTTATCTGTGAGTCTGCTTCTTTTTTTTTAAATATTCACCAGTTTGTTGTATTTTTTAGATTCCACATATAAGTGACATCATACAGTATTTGTCTTTCTCCGTCTGACTTATTTCACTTAGCATAATGCCCTCCAAGTCCATCCATGTTGCTGCAGATGGCAAAATTTCATTCTCTTTTATGGCTGAGTAGTATTCCAATGTGTGTGTGTGTGTGTGTAGATATATATATACCACATTGTCTTTCTCCTCTCATCTATTGATGTGAAATACTTTCTTTTAGAAATGCAAATCAGAACTACAATGAGGTACCACCTCACACCGGTCAGAATGGCTATCATCAAAAAGTCTACCAATAACAAATGCTGGGGAGGGTGTGGAGAAAAGGGAACCCTCCTGCACTGTTGGTGGGAATGTAAGTTGGTGCAACCACTGTGGAAAACAGTATGGAGGTTCCTCAAAAAACTAAAAATAGAATTACCATATGACCCAGCAATCCTACTCCTGGGCATATATGCAGACAAAACTATAATTCAAAAAGATACATGCACCCCTATGTTCATAGTGGTACTATTCACAGTAGCCAAGACATGGAAACAACCTAAGTGTCCACTGACAGAAGAATGGATAAAGAAGATGTGGTACATATATAATGGAATACTACTCAGCCTAAAACAGAATGAAATAATGCCATTTGCAGCAACATGGATGCAACTAGAAATTATCATACTAAGTGAAGTAAGTCAAAAAGAGAAAGACAAATACCATATGATATCATCTTTATGTGGAACCTAAACCATGGCACAAATGAACCTATTTGCGAGACAAAAACAGACTCACAGACATAGAGAACAGACTTGTGGTTGCCAAGGGGGAGGGGGTGTGGGGGAGGGATGGACTAGGAGTTAGGGGTTAGTAGATGCAAACTATGACATATAGAATGGATAAACAATACTGTCCTACTATATAGCGCAGGGCATTATATTCAATATCCTGGGATAAACCATAATGGAAAAGAATATGAAAAAAGAGTATATATATATATATATATATATATATATATATATATATATATATATATGTATGTATAACTGAATCACTTTGCTGTACAGCAGAAATCAACACAACATTGTAAATCAGCTATACTTCAATTTTTAAAAAATTGACTCTGAAATACTTTCTCTTAAACCAATACCAGACTCCCCATCTATACCCCTTCTCCGTAAGTATATTGGGATTTACCTGTAAATCTGTCCATTCCAGGTATACTTTCCAGGATTTGTCAACCACAGCATTCTTTCTCAATCCCTAGGTTTTGTCTGTCTGTTTTCTCTCCATACCCTGCACATTCTACCCTTTTTTTCCCTCTATGATCTTAAGGTTTCAGGGAAATTAAAGAGTTGTTCCTTGTCACACAGCGGTTGGGGACTCCTATGTTAAACAGTTTTATTATTTTAAAAATTGGGAATAAAGACAAATCCAAAGAGGAAAATAAAAATCACTTGTCATCCCATAACCACCCACCCTTAATTTATTATTTTTTAGAAGTTCCTTCTTCTCTGCTTAGACACAAAACCTACTAATATCTGCTTATGTGATAAACTCATTTGGTTTTGGGGGTCTTAACTTGTCTAGTCTAATAATTATTTTGGTGGCAATTTGGAGGTCTCGGGATCCAAATGCAGCATTGAGGTTCAGACTCATAAAGAAGACTAACAGACACATCCTATGTCTGTTAAAAGGAGCCTTTAAAATTCTTTATTGTTCTGTAATCTTGTATTTGATTTGTGTTCCGATTGATTATGTGACCTTCAGAAAGGCTTATTTCAGGAACAAATAAGAAACATCCTTAGTCAGTTTAAGCTTACAAGGGTACGGCAGCTGCCCAGCTCTTCAGCAAATGACAGGATATCCTACCGTGAGCAGGTGTTGCTGTGGGCTGTAGAAGAGATTCACTAGCCTGAACCTAGTGTAGTTTTTTTCTTGTCAGCTCTGGGATCATGGAGCTAATCTTTAATCCTGGATTACAGTCAACCGAAGGATAGTACATATGTGTCCCTGCATTTGGTATTATGAGGAAATTTCACTTGATTAAAATTTTTTTAATGATATCTTCATCTCCCATTTAGTATGTTGGTAGTGAAGCGTAAGTAAGGTAATATGTGAAATCTTTTATTGCCAAATAGTTCCCAGTCTCAAAGCAAGTATTGTCATAGACTTGTCTGAATAAACAAAGGAGAACTTATGTGTTAAAGTGAGTGGGCATGTGGCTTTTTCTCAGTCCTAGGGATCATGGTGGATATTGGAATTAAGATAGTAGTCATAGTGATGAATCAGAGAGAAGATAAAAGCTGGGGAAGAGTACCAATGGGACAGCTGTAAAAGCAGCAGAAAGTCTGGGACTAACCCTGGAGGGAGCACAGCCAGTTTCCGTCATTATAAGGTTTGTTATCTTGTTCCTCAGTGATCTAGGCCCCCAATTTGTATATCCTTGTTGCTAACGTTCTTTTTGCTGCCATTTTCTTGTTCCTTGACTCCCTACTAGATATCGATCAGGACATTGGAACTGGACAGAGAGGACTAAATTGCATGAATCAACTTTACTTCTGGTAGTCAGTTCTAGTAAAAAAAATTGATGGAAAGGTGGTTGAAGTATTACTTTACACTCTGTGTTCTTGAATTACCAATGCCAGCCCCTTTATTTTTCCATGGACAATTAAGATTTGGTTGAACATAGATGAATTAACACAGGCATGAGCTACTGTTGGTCAAGGAAATTTTTGTTATTTATTATAATATCAACCTTTGGTATTTGAGTGCCAAATATATTTATCATTTGTATTTTATTTTATTTATTTTTTAATTGAAGTATAGTTGATTTACGATATTATATTAATTTCAGGTGTACAATATAGTGATTCAATATTTTTATAGATTATACTCCATTTAAAGTTATTATAGGGACTTCCCTGGCTGTCCAGTGGTTAAGACTTCACCTTCCGGGCTTCCCTGGTGGCGCAGTGGTTGAGAATCTGCCTGCTAATGCAGGGGACACGGGTTCGAGCCCTCGTCTGGGAAGATCCCACATGCCGCGGAGCAACTAGGCCCGTGAGCCACAACTACTGAGCCTGCGGGTCTGGAGCCTGTGCTCCGCAACAAGAGAGGCCACGATAGTGAGAGGCCCGCGCACCGCGATGAAGAGTGGCCCCCGCTTGCCGCAACTAGAGAAAGCCCTTGCACAGAAACGAAGACCCAACACAGCCAAAAACAAATTAATTAATTAATTAATTAATTAAAAAAAAAAAAAAAAGACTTCGCCTTCCAATGCAGGGGGTGCGGGTTCAATCCCTGGTCGGAGAACTAAGATCCCACATGCCTCACGGCCAAAAAACCACAACATAAAACAGAAGCAATATTGTAACAAATTCCATAAAGACTTTAAAAATGGTCCCCATCAAAAATATCTTTAAAAAAAGAAGAATAAAAAAATGTTGTTATATAATATTGGCTACATTCCTTGTGCCGTACAATATATCCTTGTAGCTTATTTATTTTATACATAGTAGTTTGTGCCTCTTAATCCCCTACCCCTATCTTGTCCCTCCCTCCTATCATTTGCATTTTAATACTACATTTATTTCTCATTTTATAAAAATACTAAGTAATAAGAATTATTTATAAGATTTATAGTAAATTACAATATAAACATTATAAAATGATGTAAAAAGAAAGGATTATTTAACAAATTGTTTTTTGAATCACTAAATAACACTATGAAAAAAATTAATTTGCATCAGTTCTCATACCATACAACAAAATAAACTTCAGATGTAAAGGTTAAACTTTTAAAAAATCAACTATAGATCACTCTTAGAAGATAGATTAGGCAGTAGAAGAAATTGCAAAGGAAATGAGAAGCAACTATAAAAATATTTTGTTCAAAACATAATAAAATTAAAAGAAAAATGCTTTTGTAAAAAGCCTCTTCATATGTATCAAAGAAATAGAAAGCTCCTTTGAGCTTATGAGAACTGCAAGACCCTAATAAATAAATGGACAAGGGATAAATTTGATAATTCATACAAAGAAGATGTGTTAAACAAATGTGGAGAAAATATCCTATATCACTGGCAATTAAAGTAGTGCAAACTTATAAAACACTATTTTATACCTAATTAAATTAGCACCAAAAAATAATCGGCAACATTCATTGCTGGCAAAGTTGTAGTAAAAGAGACTTGCTCATACTTTGCTATTGTCAGCAAAAACTAGAAAAATCCTTTTGGATAGCAACTTGGAATGTATACCAAGAACCAGGAAACTATACTCTTTAATCTCAGGACTGAATGTGAAGAAGTAATATAAAGAAAGAAAAAAGTATCAAATTTAACTTAGCAAACAAAACAATGCAAACACAAGTACAAAAAAAGGTAAGAGGGTACAGTAAGTAACTATTAAGCTTATAATAAAGACTGTAAATACATGGGAAATATATAATATATGAAAAAAGTAGAAAAAATTATACATACATACAACTCTGACATAGCTGTATACATATAAACAAAGACTAAAAGAGAAGATGAAAACTGAATATGTGCTGGGATTTCAGATAAAATATGTGCTTTTCTGCTTTTTCTAGTATTTTCTAATGTTTTCTAGTACTTAACAGTAAATAAAGATTGCGTAAATAGGAAAAAAAGACAGCTAAAGAATAATTTTAGTAATTATGTATTAAAAATTAGGGTAACTTGGGCTTTTATAGAGTTATTTGGAGAAATATTGCCCAGTTATGTTCTTGCTCAGAATCCAGTGCTAGTACTTTATTCAGCCCCCAGAATGGTCAAAATGACACTGTGTTTAGTTCTTCACTGGACCCCTAATGAGTAAAACTAAGTATGCCATCAATACCTGTGTCCTATGTGTGCCACATGAATAAGCCTATAGGGATGAAAGTCATTAGATGCTGTAAAGATACTAAACGCAGTCGTCTGTAACTTACTGTTTCCACCCAAATTTGTTTCTTTGGTGATTTCATATTTGTGAGCTATTTGTATTGTAGAGAGATTTGTTTTTGTATAGCATCTATTCAATTTCAGTAGAGCAGAAACCTTTAATACTGCTCATACCAGAAGAATGGGACAAGTGCCCATGCTATTAATCACCCTCACTATAATTTTTTCTGCTCTATGCATTTATATTTTGAAGGTCATGTTTTAACCTTTGTAATGAGAAACCACATTTTATTAAGCATCTACGGAATTTCTTTTCTGTTAAAGAAAATTAGAAAAGAGGGAAATGTAGTTCCCTTCTACTCTTTCTGCTCTTGCTTCATTGACATAGTAGTGAGTTGATTTGCTTTCAAGACCAGAATATCTTCAAAGCTGATTCAACACTACTTTGTTCAGTGTTCTGCAAACAGTGGCCTTTAAGTGATTGGTGATCTGACAAGAATCTCTCATAACCTTTAGCATTGTCATCATCTTCTCCTCACTCCGTGGGGCTCTTAGCTCTTTGATGTTCATTTCTGACCAGTGCAGTGATAATGCACTGGCAAACAGGATAATCAATGGATTATAGTCTTCTTTTTAAGTTGCATGAGATTAAAGCACATATTGATTGAATTTTTGATCTATTTTAAATAGCATTTTATTCATTTTAAATGTAATATAGGCTGAAACTAACACAATATTGTAAATCAACTATACTTCAATTAAAAATAAAAATAAAAGTAATATAGGCTTATGGTTTAAAATTTTTAATACAGAAAAGGATAAATGACATAACATGAATAATCAATAATGCCACCACTTAGAAATGACCCCTGTTACATTTTTGGTACAAAAAGAAATTAAACTTTAAGAAAAACAGAAACTTGAAAATACTGCATCTATATGAGTAAATATATCATGACTAATGGCCCTCTCTCTCAAATACTTCATGAGAGGTAATGTGGTATAGTAGAGAAAACACAGTCCCTGGACTCAAGCCAGTTCTGGAGTCCTGGGCCCTGTTTTGCCACTTACCAATTATGTGACCTTGATTAAGTTACTTAAGGCATGGTTACCCTATGGCTTAGTTTTCTCATTTTTAAATAACCATAATAAGGCCAGACTTACAGGATTGTTGTAAGAATTAAACACATGACAGATCTAAAGCACTATGCTAGTGTCTGGCATATAGTAAGTACTAAATAAAAGGTAAATACTAATTTAACTATTATACATCATTAGATCTTTAAGAGAGTATCACTGAAAATTCATTCAGCAAGGATTAATTGAGAGCCTGCACTAGAAATTCAAAGAGGAATAAAGCAACACTTATAATGGGTGATGGGGTAGGGATGGTGATGTAGAGACAGATAGGTGAATTGACTGAACATGCAAGCTTCAAGTGAGGAGGTGGGGCTGTGGGAGTGTCAGGATGTGTTTTGTTCAGAGGTGATTATATTGGAGGAGATCTCTGATCTGCTGAATTTCACTGGTTAAAAATTGATACAGACTAATACATGTGAATATCTTATCTATGGTATCAAGACCCATAGAAAGGTTCTATCTTTTGGAGAGTTACCGGGTGAGAGGCAAAGGATAGAGGTCATTTTGGGTGATGGTGAAGTTGGTCCCTTCAGACTGGCCTTGTAGAATGGCCCCTGAGCATTCTACAAGGGGCCACTGAGACCTCTTTAAGCTTGTTTCTCACTTGTGTGCCTAGATACTTGGGAAGTGCCATTTGAGGAGATCTCAGAGCTGCAGTGGCTGGGTAGTGGAGCCCAGGGAGCTGTCTTCTTGGGCAAGTTCCGAGCGGAGGAGGTGGCCATCAAGAAAGTGAGAGAACAGAATGAGACGGATATCAAGCATTTGAGGAAGTTGAAGCACCCTAACATCATCGCTTTCAAGTAGGTCAAGGCTTTTTTTTTTTTTTTTAAAGAAATAGAGAGATTTTCTTTCCCCCAGTACATACATTTAAGTTCCTGCTTTGAAAGACATGTTAAGAACACTCTACAGACTTAGCACTGTGCTAGGTGCTTTGGGAGGGTACCAAAGAACTATTATATTAGAATCATGTCTTTAAGGATTTTATAGTCTAATAGTTCTTTTTGCCAGAGCACGCACTTCTTGGAAGGGATGTATGTGGGACAGAGAGGGAGAAAGTGGATTCCTGCCAAGCAGTCAGATCTGCCGAATCAATGTCATTATCAGTAGGATAACAGAGGCTACTTCAAGATAACCTGAACATCCTAAAATTCAGTTAAGAAAACAAAGCTAACATCTGAAGTGATCAGAGAACAATTAGTTCCTTGTAAGTAGAGATGTATTTTCTTACTAGTTTCTATTAGTGTCCGTTCTTAAATATTAACTTGTAATAACAGGTACCTTCAGAGTATTTCTCCCTGCCTCAGGTTTTGCCAGATCCGTTTTCAAGGAATGCCAAACACTCAGCTTTCTAAGTCTAATAATAGTAGAATTAGTGATGATAGTAAGTTAAATGCTATATTTATTTCACAAAGTGGTTGTTGTCAAGAGTATGTGAACGTATCTTTCTAGTTTAGTCCCTTATTTTCATAATATTGACAGGGATCCCTAGCAAAATGGAAAGAGTCAGAGGTAAATTTGTAGAAGGCACCAAACTTGGCAGTTCTGAGCTCTGAATATGTATAATCTCTTCTGCCTGTACTTTTCCCTCGAGTTCCTTCTCTTACCAGCCTTGAAATTTTGCCCTAGGCTTGAACAAATGAATAATGAGTGGCTTAAGAGGAAGAAAGGTGAAGAACAGGAAAGAAAGCCTTTAGGAAGGAAGAAAGATTAGAAATTAGAGCTTCTTGGTATATTTTTATATAATACATATTGAATTTATATATATTTCAATTCTGGAAAGTAGTATGACCAATAAGCCTATAGCTAAAAGTAGAATAACTTACAAATTCCCCTTTCCTAACCTAGGAGGGACTTCCTCCAGCCCCCAAGAGGAATCCTTTCCTCACTAAAACTCTGCTTATGAAGCTAAACATGTCATGCAATGATTTCTAATTGGAAATATATCCCCAAAGTAAGGAATAGAAATCATGGGTACAAGTTTTGTAGAACGGGTTTAAACGTGTATTGAGGTTGAGTTTTGATTCCCAAACAAGACCCCTTATGGAAAGGGAAAGAAGTATGAAAAGAAGAGAAGCATTCAACTGGGATACTAAGTGAAGTCCTTGGATTCATTTCCTTGTGGAAGGAACATCCCTGCAGAGGACATGGGAGAGAACTTCAGTTGCTGTAGTGATTCTATTATTGGTTGCCCTAGGAGGGCCAGGAGGATGTGAAACTAAAACAAAATGCTATCGAGACCAATTATAATCCTTCCCAAGATGATAAGTTTCTCAAGGCAATGGGAGGATTATTTTTAAGCAGACAAGTCTGTCAGAGGCTCACTTCTTTCATTCATTTTACTTCACTGAGAGGATCATCATTACAGTATGGTTACCCTCGTAAATGGAAGGAAGAGCCTTTTATTTAACTAAACTTTAAGCTTAAATCACTGGTATGCTAGGTTTGAGACGCTGAATCTTCTATAGATGAGCATGGCTTTTTGGCCTCCTGAAGTGAGCTAGGCTATGAGTCTCAGGTAAGAGGGCTTTCTAGCAGGGTGTCGTGGGTTACTGAAGGTAGAAATGTGTCATCAGAGGATGAGTGCGAGAAGCTTGATTTTTCCTTCCTTTCTTTTGTTTCTTCCTTTTTCCTCTGAGTCTTTTCCCCGCTTTACCCTCTGACCCTCCTACCTGCATATACAGTTTTCAACATTATAGATAAGTATTGCTCTGTTGGTGTCCAACTCTTTAGGCTGAAGATGCTTGAATTGTCTTTACCTCTACATGGAAAACAATAGTGAGACTGTGTCCCTGGCCCATTACACCATGCTCTTGAGGCATTGTGCAGTGTTATGTTTGCAGCCATCTGTGCCATGTGTTGCTTGGCCAATGAATCATTCAGAACCGTCTGGAAGATATGAGGGCATGATTAGATTTTAGTACATCTCTCTGGATACTGATTTCTGTGCTTTCAGCTTCTTTTGAAGTTAGTAAGAACCATGTACAGAAGGGAAGTGCAAGAAAGGCATACTATATTCTCTTTTTCTTCCAATTTTTAAGCAATCTTTTAAGAAAACCCAACCTGCCTGTTCCTAATGGAATTGAGTGCCAAAGGGAAGAAAAGGTAGCAATTAGAAGTGATTATAGAGCTGTTATTTATAGCTACTAAGATGTCTTGTCATAGTACAGGGCTGATGGAATGATTGCTTCTCATTTGTCAGTCAAGAAAGATGAAAAGTGTATAACATATCGCTGTTAGGCCCTTTATGTCAATGTTTGTCTGACAAGTTAAAACATACTTGAGTAAGATGCTGAGTAGTTTCAAACAAATATTTGTTTTGATATTCTTAAGCACATTACATTATTTCTGCCCTTATTCATTATTTCTCTGTAGTAAAAATTAAATTGTCTGTTGCTGTATACTTGCGCTCCACTGAGGTTTCCTGAAAGTCAAGTAACAGAAACTTAAAAAATTTTTTCTTTAAAAATCAAGATGAGAATTCTGGGGAGCTTAGAAAATGACAGGAGAGTAATAGAAATAGCTTTGTGGCATTTGACAGGCACATCAAGGCAGGGAAAATAAAAACTAATTATACTTATTCATAATCTGCCATTGTTATAAGACTTTCACATGATCACAAGTCACAACCTCTAAATTCTTTCAGCACTTACGGCAGCCTAAAAGATAGGACATGAATTGGTAGCTGGCTGAGGACTTTAGCTGGGAGTCTTGTAGGTAGAATAATGATATTCTTTTGGAGGAAAGCATACGTATCATTAAGAAATAAGACACAGAGAATTGCTCATGGTAATTTTTCTTCTCTTTTCTGATTCTCAGAACAAAACTGTGAAGTAGAGCTAATATGATTTTCCCACTTTTATAGGATAACAGTATTAATATAGGAATCCCCAATATGCTTGTTTATACAAACTTTTAAAAGCTGGAAGGGAGGCAGTGTAGCGTAGTAAGTGGAAAGAGCATGGGCTTTGAAGTAGACAGACTGGATTCGAATCCCAGCTCTGTCATGTATTAGTTGTATGATCTAGGACAAGTCAGTTTTCCTCGCTGAGCTTTACCTGTAGAAATGGAAAAGATAATATCTATCGTACAATGGTTTGGGGCAGATTAAATAAGACAACTAACTAACATGTAAACCTGCCTGACAAATAGAGGATGTTCTTTCGTGTTAGTACCCTTCCTCCTACCCCTTGCCTCTGTACTTGTTTGTGCAAAGGCTTTATCAGCAAAGAACGTTCAGGTGAAGTTAAAAAATACTTGTCAAGGACTTGCTGTGAACTTCTAAGCTATGTGGTAGAAAGAAAAGAACTTGAAGACCATTTCCTTTAAGGAACCAATAATCTGTACAGGCAGAGAAAAATTGCATATAAAAAACAAATATGTAGCATAGGAAATTAGAGAAGAGAAAGATTTTTTTTTAGACTGGAATAATCAGGAAAGGCTTCATAGAAGATGTAGGAATTGATGAAAATAGAGGCTGCATAGGCGTATAATACATTGTGTAACATTATTTTTGTTCTAAACAGAAATGTTTTTCAGCTACTCTATAACATAGAAAATTGATTCTTTTGGTCCTCAGTCTAGTTATCTTAAATTTGAGTAATTTGAAATTCAACAAATAGTAAAAATAGCAATATTTTATTTGAATTCTCTCTGTACACTATATATAAAACTTTCCATTTAATTTTTAAAGGAAGATATTTAAATTATTCTTAACAGTCTAAAATATCCAGCCTACACAAGTCTCAGGGAAAGGTGCTCTTTGTCCTAGAATGGAATGGTCCCACAGAAAAAGCACCAATATAGCATAGCATATAGATATCTAAAGTGAACAAAACAAACTAAAATTGTCTATGTGCATAACAAAGAAACATGTAGACTAGAGGGACTTAAATGGTAATTTAAGAATCAGGAAAGATTATATGCGTTTTTAAAATAATTTGGACAGAGAACTGGTCTTAATTATTAAATTTATTAAATATTCTTAAAATATAAATATGTATACATATATGTTTATATGTATGTGTGTACTCATGTACATGTCTGTGTTTTCTTGAAAGGGGTGTTTGTACTCAGGCCCCATGTTACTGTATCATCATGGAATACTGTGCCCATGGACAACTTTATGAGGTTTTGCGAGCTGGCAGGAAGATCACACCTCGATTGCTAGTAGATTGGTCCACAGGAATTGCAAGTGGAATGAATTATTTACACCTCCATAAAATTATTCATCGTGATCTCAAATCACCTAAGTGAGTTCTGGAGCTAATTTTTCAGCCATTCTGTTTTATTGTTTTGAAATATGGAATTTTATCAACCATAGTTGAAGCTTTTGGACATCATATTTTCAGTTCAGTTTAAATTAGCACAGTGGATAACTCTATTTGCATGTTTGGGGGATTACTGTTAACCTACTTACCTATATGGCAGATATGTCCAGGCACCTGACAGTAGTTTTCCCTTTTTGTTGCCTTTTAATTGTACAACTATGAAACAAAATATATTATTAACTAAAGTATTCACTTTCCATCATCTCAGATAATTAATGCCAGACTTTCCCACTGGAAGGCTTGACTTGTTGTTTTCCTAGTGTGTTCCCCCCAGAAAACCAATTTTTTAAAAACTCAGTTTCAGAAATATATACAACAGGATAAAAATGGATAAGAAACAGAGGCAAAGAGAAAATAAAAACATTAACTAAAGCTTGTTCACAAAATGTATGCCATAAGATTCTGTACAGTTGTTAGAGGTGGCTTATGAATTTGGCTTTGAGCTTCCTAGAGTCTAAGCAAAGAAGGAAACAAGTAGTAATGAGGTTCACAGTGTCCATTAAATAATATAAATTGGTTATTTAAGAGAAGCAGAGCTGTTTCTAGTAACCTGTTTTCAAAGTGATTCTTCGGCTACCAATAACCACTTCAAGAGGAATGTTTATTCAGTTCCCCAAAATGCATGAAGGAAGGAAAGGAATTGATTAAATGGTATATTTCAGTGTAGCTCCTATTTTTAAACATTATTTTCATTATTTCCCACCACATTTTTGTTTAGAGAAGCAGAGAAGAATTAATCTTTTTCCAAAAACATATTTGCATAGTGCTTTCATGGTTTATAACATTTTAAAATATCCATGATCACATCTGCTTTGATCTTAGCAAAAATGTATGGAATAGATGTAACAAATATCATGTTATCATTTTATGTAAGAAAATCTAGCACTCAGAGCCCAAAGTCATGGAGCTAGGACTTGAACCCAGAACTTAGACCACAGACCACTGCATTCTCCCTCATCATGTGAAGATGAGGGATTCACAATTAATCCTGCCTCTTCTCCATGGAAGATACAAATCTGTCCTTGATTATCAACTTCAAAGCAGCTCCTATTTATCACCATAGTTCTCAACAATGTTTATTATAGTCGTTAGCTCACTGAACAACCTTCTCCTTGCTTTACTTGCAAATAAACTTTATTATAGTGTTCATTCCTTCTGTTCACATTTTTCACACAATCTGTTGCTTTTGTCATCCACTGCATACACATGAGGTACACAAAATACTTGCCAAAGACCTCTTTGAATGGCCTCCTTCTCAACCACCTTGTTCTCCTTAAGAATTAATTTTAGGAAATTCCCTGGCAGTCCAGTGGCTGCCCAGGTTCAACCCCTGGTCAGGGAGCTAAGATCCTGCAAGCCAGGCAGAGTGGCCAAAAAAAAAAAAAAGAATTAATTTTAGAGGAAGAATTCAGGAAATTTTAGGATATGTAAATCACATGCTACTCTCTTTACCTCTTGTCATTTAAAAATTAGAGCAGGCACTTCCTTGGTGGTCCAGTGGTAAAGAATCCGCCTTACAATGCAAGGGACGCAGGTTCGATCCCTGGTCAGGGAACTAAGATCCCACACGCCACAGGGCAACTAAGCCCGCGCGCCACAACTACTGAGCTCGTGCACCTCAACGAGAGAGCCTGCGTGCCGCAAACTAGAGCCCACATGCCCTGGAGCCTGTGCGCCACAGCTAGAGAGAGAAAATCCAGACTCCACAACTAGAGAGAAGCCCACGCGCCGCAACGAAAGATCCCACATGCCTCAATGAAGATCCAAGTGCTGCAACTAAGACCTGATGCAGCCTAAAATAAATTAATAAAATAAATAATAAAATAAATCTTTTTAAAAAAATAAAATAAAAATATTAAAATTAGAGCAATAAGTTTGTTACCCAGTAAGTTTTTCCCTCTGCTATCAGGACCATCCCGAACCTCCAGCAGCCTTGGCCTCTTTGGGTTCCAAGCTGACATTGAGAAGACAAAGGTCAATCTGCTGTAAAGAGAGATTTCATTACCTACGTTAAATCTTTAGGCTGTGTGACCCCAACTTTGTCTCAGAAGACTTCACAAAAGTCCCAACGTTGTATCTTCTCTAGTCTCCTCCCATGTCTATTCCCTCTTGTCATACTAACAGGTCCCATAATGAGCAGAACAAAAGAGGCAGAAGAGGAAGCTTCTAGTGTTTTTCTTACTAGGTGCTTATCACCTTTTTTTATTTTCAGCATATATGATACCATCAATTCTCCAGTTATCTCAGATATCCTGTGATATTTTAATCCTTATGCATTTTCACCAAGACTAACATGATTAAATCAAAATTCCTAAATTATGTAAATTTTATATGTCACATACAAAACCAGGGTTAAGATATGGATGAAGGTATTCTAAAGCAATCATAAGCAATGAACTGTTTGGTAGAGAGCCATCTGACATTGGCGGGGAGGGGGGCAAATGTCAAGTTCCTGGTTCACATAGAGGAGGAAGGAGATAGATTGAGAAGTTTTCTGTTTTCTAGCCGCCTCAATTCTGATACTATTTGAGTATGAAGACTTCTTGTTAAAATTAAGTCTCTATATCATTAAGCCTCTGAAGCCCTAACTCATTAACATTCTGAAGTTCTAAACAGGTTATTTCAAGTGAATTCAGTCTAGTGTGTGTGGATGCTAATTCTCTGGATTTGACTGGTACTAGATTTTATTCACTTTAAGGCTAGCAAAAGCAGTTTGCCCCAAGTCACAACCCAGATCACTACTGTAACAAGTATAACATGACTGTGTGGAATCTACCTAAGCTTAAATTTATTCCTGCTTTTGCTTATCAACATTAATGGAATCCCAGCATACTTATTAGCCTTTTATAATAATGAATCCCTTGTGTCATGGTCCCATGCATGATTTTAGTTGGCCATCATTTAAACAGTGTTTTAAAAGAAGTGTTTTTCCTGTTGAGTTGTCTGAGACCAGCAAGGATGAAAGCCAATGTTTACTGAGATGGGTGCTTTACATATATTACCTCATTTAGTTCAAATGAAAATTCTATGAGACCATTATTACAGACCCATAATCCCTTATCCAAAGCTCTTGGAGTCAGATGATTTCAGAAATGTAACATAGGGCATCACCTTACACCCCCAGCGAAGTCCGGGGCCACATCCTATGACCAGCCACGTTCATAAATCTGCAGCAAAACCTTTGACAGTCGCACAAAGTGGGATAAATTGAGTTTGCTTTATCTATATGAAAAAATATTTATAAAGAATTTTTGGAGATTTTTGAATTGTGGATAAGATACTGTGACCTGAATTGTCTCCATCTTACAGATGAGAAAACTGGCTTAGAAGAATTAAGTAATTGGCAAAGGTCACACAGTTAGCAGTGGTGGAGGCAGGATAAAACCAGATGTAGAAAGCCCACTATGCTATGCTACCTCACCAGTATGAATGATGCTGTTTGTGGTGTGTAGCTAATGCCCCAGTAGTACTGGAACTCGAGAGCTGAATTCTGCAAGGTAGGAGGCAGCAAACAAAATCTTCAGTTGCCAGTTAGTCGTGATCTTCATTAATACTAACGATCTGGATGTGTTCTTTATTTCTTTTTAAAGTGTTTTAGTGACTCACACAGATGCAGTAAAAATTTCAGATTTTGGTACATCTAAGGAACTTAGTGATAAAAGTACCAAGATGTCCTTCGCTGGCACAGTAGCATGGATGGCGCCAGAGGTGATACGGAATGAACCTGTCTCTGAAAAAGTCGATATATGGTGAGTGGTGCCGTCTGTGCCAACCAGAAAGCCTGTTCCCACTTTCACCCTGTTAGCGCTTTCCCCTTTCAACACGTCTACTTTCCCAGAATATTCTTTAGTATTACTCACTTGTGGTTGATTTCAGTCTCATATAATCGGAGGTACTACCCAGCATGATCATCACACCTGGTAAGAAGGATTGGGGGAGAAGGAATTAGGGTGAATATCCATTCAGTAAGTCATCAGTTTGGGGGACTCCCAGAGAATATGCTGAACTTTCTGGAAAACTAAAAGTTCACTTCATATAGCCATTTAGTATAAAAGTCTTTCTGAAATATACTATATAATTTTCACCTTCTTGAATAAAATATGTTAAACAAAGTTTACCTATTCTTGGTGACTCAGACCATCATTGGGTATATCAGTGATGTACTTTGCGGTGATACAGTTATATGATTTAGACCTATTTGAGGTGTATGGGGCTGTTTGCCCTTTTATTAAACAGCCCTGATGGGCTATGCTTTTTTTGGGAGGGGGTTAATCTTTATTAACTTTTCCTCTGAGGTTACAAATCTCTGCTATTAATAGTATATTTCCCTTGGGACTTCCCTGGTGGTCCAGTGGTTAGGACTCCACGCTTCCACTACGGGGGTCACGGGTTCAATCCCTGGTCAGGGAACTAAGATCCTGCATGCTGCGTGGCCTGGCAGAAAAAAAACAAAACAAAAACAAAAACAAAAAACCGGTGTATTTCCCTATAGTTGCTTTTCTTCCATTCTTAAAATTGGCTACTAGTAACTTTTAGACTTAAAACCAAAAAAATAACATATGTTAAAATTGCATGTAATTTTAGAGTAAATAAGAGTAAAGAGTAAATAAGGTAAAGTAGAAATGTGGGATCATTTGTAATTTGGGTAATTATTACCAAAGTGTCCTCATTAGGGATTATACCAATTTATGTTCCCAAAAGAAATGTGTAAGAGTGTTTTTTCAGTCTCAGCAATAAAATGTGTTAAACTTTGGGATGTTTTTGCCAACCATATAGGTAAAAAAACAGTGTCTTAGGTGCAGTTTTAATTTGCATTCCTCTTCTAATATTATAAATAAGGTTGTACATTTTTTCATATATTTGTGAACCATTTGTAATTTCTTATTTGTGAACTACTCTAATCCTTTACTAAGCTTTCTGATCTTTTATTCTTATCAACTTACAGGAGTATTTTATATATTAAGGAGATTATCCTTTTGTGTATATGAATTATAGGTACTTTTCACTTTTGTTGTTTTTCTTATGGTGGAGGTTTTTTTCCACATCAAGATTTTCTTTTAAGCAGTTTGATTTATCAATCTCTCCTGTTATGGCTTCTGGATTTCTTAATTAGAAAAGACTTCAACATTCTAAGATTCTTTTTTTATAATTTCCATGTGTTCTTTGATGATTTTTATGATTTCTTTTCTCACATTTAAATCTTTGATACATTTAGAATTTAGCTTGATGTAAGATGAAGTGTAGATTTAATTTTTTCCCCAATTCTCCCAACAGCATTTATTGAATAATCAATTTTCCCCACTGGTGTGAGATGTCACTTCTCTCATATACTCAGTTCCTATATGTTTTGGGTCTATTTCTGGATTTCTATTCCATTCCAATATTCTGTCTGACTATTCATCACCAGTGTTAATTATTGAAGCCTTATAGTATGTCTTAATATCTGATAGTTGTTGGTTACCCCCTCAGTAATTTTCTTTTTCAGAGTTTTCCTGGCTGTTTCTATTTTTCCTATAGCAATATTAGAATTTTAAAACTGGGTATATATTCGATTGAAAATTAATAAATGAATAACTAAAATACAAGTCAGTCTTTCTGAAATGTCTTTTATACTTGTTCCCGGTGCTACTGTAGGTCTTTTGGAGTGGTGCTCTGGGAGCTGCTGACAGGAGAGATCCCGTACAAAGATGTAGACTCTTCAGCCATTATTTGGGGTGTTGGAAGCAATAGCCTACACCTTCCAGTTCCTTCCACTTGCCCTGATGGATTCAAAATCCTTATGAAGCAGACATGGTAAGAAATATGTTTCTCCCAATATTCTCTTTTACCTTCTTCCTCAAAACCATATTTAAAACTCTCTAAACTATATTTAAAACTGCGAGGAAGTCTCTAACGTGTATTTGGAGTGAATAACCTTACTTTGTGTAAAGTCTAGGAGACTTGGAATTTGAGAACTTTGGATTCAAATACTTGCTCTGCCCTTTTTTATCTGTGTAATTTTGGGTATGTCATCCAAGTATCAGTTTTCTCATCTGTAAAATGGGGATAACACCTACTCATAGAGTTGTTGTGTTATGATTAATTAAAAATTATAAATAGGGCTTCCCTGGTGGCGCAGTGGTTGAGAGTCTGCCTGCCAATGCGGGGGACACGGATTCGAGCCCTGGTCTGGGAAGATCCCACATGCCGCGGAGAAACTAGGCCCGTGAGCCACAATTGCTGAGCCTGCGCGTCTGGAGCCTGTGCTCCGCAGCGGGAGAGGCCGCGATAACGAGAGGGCCGCGCACCGCGATGAAGAGAGGCCCCCACTTGCCGCAACTACAGAGAAAGCCCTCGTACAGAAACGAAGACCCAACACAGCCATAAATAAATAAATAAATAAAATTTTTTAAAAAAATTATAAATAAAGAATTTGGTGTGATATCTTAAAATAGTAGGCCTTAGTAAATGATAGCTATCATTGCTTTACCAGTCCTAAGGGATAATTATTATAAAACAGATCCTAGAGATTTCCAGTTCATCATTAGAGGTATCTCATAATTACATTTTCCTTTTGCTCTTCAGTACTTCAAAACTGCCTGAGACATAGCCACACATAGAGTCAAAAATATTTTTTATAAAGTAGAGTAAAAGCTTTATCCTCCTGGACACAACTTCTCAAATGCACAGCTTTTTTTTTTTTTTTTTTAATTTTTAGGCAGAGTAAACCTCGCAATCGACCTTCTTTTCGGCAGACACTCATGCATTTAGACATCGCATCTGCGGATGTACTTGCCACCCCACAAGAAACTTACTTCAAGTCTCAGGTAAGTCTGGAAACTGTTCCAGGTGCTGCTAAACAGACAGGAAACTCTCAGTGAGAAGGAGTAAGGGTATTCTGATTCTGATAGCAATTCTATAACTCTATTCATTGTGAAACAATAATGATGATACCTCACACATATGACATTTTTGGAGTTTTTTAAGCACTTAACATATATTATTCTCTTATTTGAAGATAGCATGTATTAAAATTCATCTTCCTAGTGGGTTCTGGTGAAGTTGTTGGAGAGAAAAGAGGAAAAGAGGATATGAAAACTGTATGTACATACATTTGAATTAGAATTACCGCTGACCTTCATGAAAATATTGCTTTCCTTAAAGTTAGAAAAGCTAAAGTACAGAGGAGGAAAGTTAAATTCCAGAGAGAGCCCATTGATTGTTAGGCTTTTCACTAACTTTAAGTGTGTCACTTAGTAGCACCAAATAAAATATAATTTAATGTATCTGTTAGCCTTTACTGCATTACTGTCCCAAAACTTACGGCTTAAAACAATAAGCTGTTGTTTAGCTCATGATTCTGTGGGTTTGTAATTTATGCTGGGCGGTTATTCATTTGGCTTTGACTTGGGCTCACTCACGTGTCTGCAGTCAGTTGCCAGGTTGACTGGGAGGCTGGCTGGTTCCAGATGGTCTCATTCACAAGTCCGGCGATTAGCTGGCTATTAGCTAGAACACCTCTGTTCTCCTCCACGTGGCTTCTTATCCTTCAGCAGGCTAACTTGGGCTTGTTCACATGGTCTTCTCAGGGTACCAAATGCAGCAAGAGAGCAAGCCCCAGCGCACACGTGACTTTCCAGCCTGTGTGTGCATTGTGGCTGCTAATGTCTCATTGGCCAATGCAAGTCACGGGCTAACCCAGACTGAGAAATAGATTTCACCTCTTGACAAGAGAATCTGCCATCACATGTTGTAAGGCATGGGTGCATTACTGATAAATTTGTGACCATTAAATAAAAATGCTGTAAATGGCATAAGGATCAGTGGTCTAACCACTGTCAACATGGATAGGGAGTTGTGAGGGATCAGTATACGTGAGGTCCTTACTTACCCCTACCAGACCCAGGCAATAGCAAAAGGAGTAAAATGGGATGAAACTATGGCTTTTGAAATAATTGTGATGATCTTAAATTATAGCTTTATGCTTATAGAGTTTTAAATATAATATTACCTAATTTCTTCTCATACAGAAGAAATTTCTTCTCACGTTCCAAAATGAATTTTTGCAAGATGAATTCCATCTCTGCATTGACTTCCAGTATGATTTCAAAGATTCATTCTCAGAGAATTTCTTCTCAGAGAAGAAATATTATTACCAATTAGTGTCTCAGTCTACTCCTAATAGCCCCCAACACCAATGGGTGATGAGTTTACCTACCAGGAAAGTATGCAGTGAAAGCAAACTGGACTGGGTGGGGCATCATCCCTGGGAGTTAAACAAGTCCTCCAATATGGTTTATTGCCCGGCCCAGCCAGAGGCTTGGAGTACTTGCTTCTCTGGTGTCTGATAAACAGAGAGATACTCCACCCATCAGATATCGGGGAATATCTTAATTAAGGAACAAGGTTTTTGCAGTTTCTAAGGGATAATAAATCAGAGACCTTTCCTCTATTGCCTAAAGTTCCAACGCTCTATGACCCACAAACTTAGCTCTCCCCACACTGTGCCTTTGAATAGTCTGGCTTGCCCCTGTAGTTTTTTAGTGTTTCTGGGGGATTATTATGTAAGTAAAGTGTTTGATTTTAGAGAAAATAAGAGGATAACTTCACGACATTTCCTATGTTCTTTGATATGCATTCAGGTAAATTCCCTTAGAACTATTAAAACTATTACCTATCTATACAAATACATGTAGGTATTGGTTACTGGATTAGAAATCTTGCAAATATTTTCTTTTGTTAAGAAGAAGACTTAAGTCCTCTTGTGAAATGAAAGAGAATAATAGTGAGTACTCTCTAGGAAATTTTTCAGACTTTAAGATATGGTTACAATCACAGCGTTGCTTCCTTTACAAGAAAACTATACGTACCACAATTTTGTAAAGCAATTTTTGGTGAGAATACTAAGCCACAAGCCATTGAGAGTATAACTGTACATACTTGGAAGACATCAAATTCTAAACAGATTCTACTTGTGTGCTCCCAGAATATCACTTCTGAAGCCAGTGCCACACTTTCTGAATACCCACCATATATATAAAACACTGTGTAGTACAACTAAGTCCCCACAGTTGGTATCCCTACTTGTGTAAATTCACTTTTATTAATCTATGCAGCATTAAGATTAAACTCAGAGAAGGTTCTCTTAGAGCAAGAGTATGAAAAGGAGAGGAAGGGGAGGAGAAGGAATGGAAGGGAAAAACAGTGCATTGGACATCTTTTAATATTCATAAATTCTACCACAGTTTTCTCCCAGCATAAAATTTTACCTCTCCTTAAATAGTTCAAAATACCCTTGCTAGTTCCTAGAATCTTTCGGGCATTTACAAGCTGATTTGTTTCTGGGTCTGAAATTCAGACCGTCTCTGGCTGATGATAATAAAGTATTGGGTTGGCAAAAAAGTTCGTTTGGGTGTTTCCCGAATGAAAACCCATCTTACGGAAAAACCCGAACAAAATTTTTGGCCAGCCCAATATTTATGAAGTAATGAGGGAGGTACTGGGAAAAGTAACAGATTTTGAGCCTAAACCCCTGTCCTGTGACCTTGGATAAGTCACTAAATTTCCCTCAGATGAGTAAACCTCAGCTTACTCATCTAAACAATGAGGATAACCATATCTTCCCTTCCTTGTGGAGTTTTGGTGAGGATCAAATAAGATAATAAACATGCAAGTGCATTATAAACTGTAAAGAACTGTTTGATTGTTATTATTATTCACCTCCCACAAAGCTATAAAAATTAAGCCTCCTTGGAGGTGTTACATTCTGGATACTTTTTCTTTCTTTTTTTAAGACCCATTTATCCTTGTTTTTATTATTAGAAATGGGAAAATGGTTATTTACTGGTTGCTAATTATAAAGACGATGGGTTGCTATTTGAGGAATGGGTATTTAATGTATGTGAGAAGCACTGGTCTTTGAACCTGGGGACCTGGATTCTGGTCACCATTACACCATTAATGTGGATGAGTAATTGGATGCCACTGGGCCTCTATTTTCCCACATATAAAATAGATGTAACAATGTCTGCCATATATCTCAGACATGTTATAAAAATCTAATAACTAAAGTCCTTGGTATTTGCTGCTACTATAGAAAGGAAAAAGTTACATAGGAAGCTAGAAACAAAATTACCTAGGACATCTCAAACTCTAATTGGGAATTTAAGATTGAGGGTTTTTTTAAGTCACATTATTCTGTGTAATCTACAAACATAAAATACATCCTTTTTACTTGTACAATTTGATGTGTTTTGGCAAATATATACACCACAAACAAGATACAGAACATTTTCATCATTCCAATTTTCTCCATGTCCTTTTGTATCCAGCTCTTCCTCCCAGCCCCAGTCCTTGCTAAAAAGATATCTGTCTTCTATTCCTATGGTTTTGTATTTTCCAGAATGTCATATAAATGGAATAATATGATATGTAGGCTTTTGTGCCTGTCTTCGTTCACTTAGCATAATGCATTTGAGATTTGTCTATGTTGTGGTACATATCACTAGTTCATTCCTTTTATTGCTGAGTATATGCCACTGTAGAGATTCTGGGTACTTTTTCTGATAAACTCCTGAGATGGATAAGATGGCAGCTAGGGAGCTCCATCCGCAATTAAATTCCTATTAATTGTGTTTTGACTTTATCCTCCCCCAATGGGCAAGAACTAGTTTTTTAGCACATAGTTTTGCTTTTTGATAGCACTTTTATACCTGCGGCCTCACCTCCTGGCTGCTGACAAAACCCTTTCCTCATCAGTCATCCATCAATGGTTACTAGCTGCTGGTTGCCACCTTCCCCCAGAACTGTCAGTCAGGAGTGCTGCCAAGAGCCCAGCTGACTCCTTCCTGAGAGAAAATGCTTCATCTGTTTCTCATCAACAGCACATGTATAAGGAAGCAGCATATATAGAACAGATGAACAAAGCAACCAATTTCAGTACAATATTAGATTCTGCCAAAGCTATTGCTTCATTCCTAGACAATAACCCATTTCTCCAAGTAGGCAATTATTGATCTGGTATTCAATTACATTTGGTATGAGTCTTCAGAAAACATTTTAGCCTGGTCCCAGATCCCAGCTGCTAGGTGCGTCACGTGCCCTGCTTCTGAGCTCTTCCACAACCCTCTGTCTTCGCACCATTCTAGTTTCCTTTTGAGTGCCACCATGACCACCCAGAAATTCAGGGGCTGGGAGTTGAAGAGACAGATAGCTCATTATAGGGACAGACTATTCTACCTTAAGAGTAATTTCATCATGAGCAAGTAGGCGCTCAGGCACAGGCTGGGCACTTACGTGGGGAGACAGTAAAGAGGACTCGTGCCAATCAAGATTTGGACTTGACAACATCTAAGACCTTTCTGACTCAGAATCTATGTTTTCCCACTACTTAGCCCCTCAACATCCTGCTTCTCTATTCCTCAAGCTAGGCTGGAGCTGGCTCAACTTCTTTTTTTACTTTATAAAAATTGTGGTAAAATATATATAAAATTTGCCATTTTAACCATTTTTAAATATACAGCTCAGTGGCATAAATTACATTCACAATGTTATAAAACTGTCACCATTATCTATTTTCAAAATTTCTCATTACCTCATTAAGCAATAACTTCCCATTCTGTCTTCCCCACAGCCCCTGGTAATCTCTGTTCTACTTTCTATCTCTATGAATTTGCCTATTCTAGATATTTCATGGAAGTAGACTCATACAATAGTTGTCTTTTTGTGTCAGGTTGGTTTCATTTAGCATGTTTTCAAGGTTTATCTATGTTGCAGCATATGTCACAACTTCATTCCTTTTTATGACTGAATAATATTCTACTGTATGGATATATCCTATTTTATTTATCCATTGATATATTAATTCAGCTTCATTTTGACACTTATATTATGAGAGAGAAGAGAAGCAAGGTTTGGGTACAAGAGCTTCAGTCTACTGATTGAATAACTGAAAGACTGGAGAAGACAAAAACCTTCTAGATGTTACAGCCTTTCCCAGGCCTTATCTGGGATATAAAGAGGATTCCATTCATGACAATAACCCAACTGTCACTGTATTTTTCCCTTACCTGCTTACACAGGACGTAAGTACCTTGTGAAGCACTCCGTACTCCCTCCCTCCACCCTACATGCAGTTTGGGGGAATCCCCAGTAACGAGTGGGGGGATCTCAAACAGCCTCATATTAATGTCTGCCCTACTTTCCAGTGACTCTGGCTGGAACGGCAGTCTTCCACCTAGCATCTGCTGGGTATTACTTTATTGGTTAGTATTGTTTTCTGCTGAGAGGCTGTAGTCCCCAGCTGGCATCCAATGGATGCTGCCGTATCCTTAAGGCACTGCCATCACCCACCAGGAGCTGCTGTTTTTTGCAGTTACTGAAGCTCTGGACTTCTCCATATTCCAAAGTTGCACATTGTTCTGTTTATGCAATGAATTGTTCCTTTCTCTGTTGAGTTACATTTTGTTAAAGGTCACAGAATAGTGCTGATTATGGCCCAAAATTTTACAGGTATTAGTGGAACAAATGGGAAATGCCTCTCCACTCCTATGTTGATGGTTTTGTTATAGGTCAAGATCACACAGGATTCCTTCTTCCCTCATGTTTTCTTTCAGAGACTCCTTAATCTCTGTGCAAATTGGCTTCAGCCTGCCCACCTCCATTTCTTAGTTATGCCCAGAAATGTCTAAATTGCAGATTAAGTGCAAATTGGAACTCCTATTACATAAAGATTCTAAGTATAGTGATGGAACTCCAAAATTAACATCTACCTGTTACCCAGTACCTTTGGGGAAAACACATTATTAATCAGTACCTGGTGTTTTCCCACAGAGGGAACTTCTTTTGGGAAATCTACTTTTTTAATAAGTTTCAATCTTGAGAAGGTTTTCTTTAAGTTTCACATTCCCGTAAGCTAGGTGTCAGGAGGTTTATTTCCTCTAGAACTTAAAAAATCCGATCTGTGATATCTGATTCCTCACTGCCAGAGGGAGGTATTCCTTTTCCTGGTCCCTTCTTTAAGTGCTGGAGTAGAATCTACTGACATGTTTTTCACAAAAGAGGATGCTTTAAGGCCCACATTTGGCCCTCTCCCTTATCCTTCTTAGGTCCAACAACTCTTGATTTTCATCTTTGGCCTCTTAAAGCTCAAATGCTCTTCCTACTTCATGACTTTGATCTGATGGCTGAGAGAACAGCATTACCTGGGGCTCAGCCAAACCTGCATTTACTGCTTAGATACAGTCAAAGACTGTTACCAAACAATGGACAGTGCGTTCTAGATCTCGGCTCTTTGATGACGTTGTCTGTCAGGTTTGATGCACAAAAGTCAACTGACTAACAGAAATCTCTCCCCAATGGTCAGTCAACGTATATATATGTGAAGATCTAATGTATTATAAACAGATAAGTAGGATGACCACTTTCTAAATAATTGCAATATAATTTCCTCTATAAAAATAAATGAAGGACTTCCCTGGCAGTCCAGTGGTTGAGACTTTGCCTTCCAGTGCAGGGGGTGTGGGTTCGATCCCTGGTTGGGGAGTAATATCCCACATGCCTCGCGGCCAAAAACCCAAAATGTAAAACAGAAGCAATATTGTAGCAAATTCAATAAAGACTTTTTTAAAAAAATGAGAAACAGCAAATTTGGGGAGAAACTTCTGTAACTTCACAACTACTTAAGCATAATTTCTTCCATGATCTAGAGAGATCATTTTTAACATGAATCTAAAAGTAATAGAATAGCTCTAGAAGAAGATGATACAATTAGAAACATTTGGTTACATATCTAGCCTTCACTAGAAATTATTTTAGATAATCTCATTAGCTTCTTGGGATAGTAGTGTGTACATAATTTGAGGAAGCGTCTCCTTTAGCTGCTTTTCTAGAAATGGTCTGTAGACTATATTCCTGCAGAGATGTTCCTACCTCCTAAAATTTAGATAAAATTGGTCTGAAATTCCATGCCCTATGGAAAGTCCAATGCCCTTTTTAATACTTCTGTGAATTCCTGGGAGATTTATAATTTCATGGACACTTTGACTCTGTTTGCTTGGGCCCCCGTTCCTGCCATCTTTTGGTTGTTCCTTTATCTTTTTCCTGTCTTTGATCTAAGCATGAAGTTCAGCACCTTTCTTTGATTTAAAAAAACAAAACAAAACAAATAAAAACACTCATCCAAAGTCAAGGTGAATGTCAGAGACTTTACTAAAGGTTTAGGAAATTGGAAGAGGCTTACATTTTGAACAACTTAAATCACACGTTAGACATCCATCCCTCTCCTAAAATTTTTGTCCGACTACTAAAATGTTTGGCCATGCTCTTTCTCCTCCTCCTCCTTCTCTCTTTTTTCTTTTCTTTCCCCCCCCCAAATTCCCATATAATTCCCCATATTTTTATCCCCATCTCCTGCTGTTCATGCCCCTTGGATCTTCTATTCCAAATGTTTTCTCAAGATATTTTCATAAACAAAGCCTAGGAGAAATTCTGGTCCAAATGTAAAGATGACCATATTGTCACTGACACATGCTTGTACCATATGGTTATCAGAGCTTTTCTTTCCAGCCAGGCTCTCTCAGCCACCATCCTGACTTAAAATTGAGCTCCTTTGTTCCAGAGATGATGGCTTGCGTGCCAGCTGTGATGTTTCTTATGGCTAGTACTGAAAGAAAATTAGAAAAGACAGCACTGAGTACTGGACTAAATACAGAAAATGGGGTGAGGAGTGGGGTGGGGTGTGCAGATACACTAGCATGAGATATTTTGCTATCAAATAACATTTATTGAACATCTATTCTATAAGGCTCTTTAGTAGAAGCATACGGGGGGGAAATCTTGTACATGATCCTATGGTTATATCAGGGATTAAAACTCCTGGACTATTAACAAAATCTAATTTGTCCTTGCCTAGGCTGAATGGAGAGAAGAAGTAAAAAAACACTTTGAGAAGATCAAAAGTGAAGGAACTTGTATCCACCGATTAGATGAAGAACTGATTCGAAGGCGCAGAGAAGAGCTCAGGTCAGCTGATGTCTCCTACTTCACCTCTTCTCATTCCCAGGTCTTCAGATATTAGCAGGAACCCTTGTTGTGAATCATTTCATTTTCTACACACCTTGCACTTCTGCTGGTTATTGTTACTCTCTTTAAAAGTTGGTCCTCCTTTATATCACTTTTTTATCGTCTCCCCCCACCTCTGTTATCCTCCTTTATTATATCTCTGCAACAAAGATTCCTGGAGCAATGCTATTTGTTTATTCAGCCACTGTCCTAGGTAACATGAAAGGTCAGAAGTTTATAAGATGTAGTACCAGGCCTCAAGATGCTTATAATCTATCAAGGGATAGAACATATGTTCTCAGATAACCACTAGATTAGACAGGATCTGTAGTGTGGATAAGTATAAATGAGTGATGAGTGATCGTGCTTTAACTGCATATTTCCCTTAACATATATTATACTGTATTCTTATTAAGATATTGCCAATACTGCATAGACAAAGGCTGTAAATTATACATAAATTGCATTCAGTTTTATCTGTAGCCCTCCTGGCTATCCTCTATGGCTGGATATGACCCTTAACAATCAACTAAGTGGAAAACTTGGATTTCCCATCTCCCACTCACTCTTGTCTGAGTCTTTGCATCGGACAAGGGAGTCTTAAATTTAGAGGGCCCCTGGGCAAATGCTTTTGAGATAAACCATCCTGTTCTTGTTTCTTTAGAGCTGACCTTAGTTCTCCCTCACATTCATCAGCTTCACTGCTTCTGTGTTTTCTTTGATAGGCACGCTTTGGATATTCGTGAGCACTATGAGAGAAAACTTGAGCGGGCTAATAATTTATACATGGAATTGAGTGCCATCATGCTGCAGCTAGAAATGCGGGAGAAGGAGCTAATCAAGTATGTATCCAGACCACTGTGTCCTGACTGATGTGGGTCTGTCAATTGGCTGAAATGTACTACTCTTTCAGGTTGCTGCTACTCAGAACCGGCAGCTATTTTATTCGTCCGCCCAACATTCCTTAGGGCATGTGCCGGTCACAGGTCCCCGCCCCCGTGAGGCTTACAGTTGAGAGGAGTTGCCACAGAGCTGGTTCTAGGGGACTGTGCGCTTGACAAGCCTTTGCAACTTCAACCTGCCGAATGGCTCAGGAAAGGGGTCCTCATTTCAAGAAGAGCTTGGTGTGGATGCATGGGAGCTTACTGCCCCCTGGGGAAGTAAGGCAGCTGCTGCAAGTGGTTCAGGGTATTCCTGAGAATGGTGAGAAGCCCTGGGGTCCTGACTAAAATAGCAGCTGCTGAAAATAAGTAGGACTTCAGCCACTGCTTTGTGTCTCATGAGGCATGTTGGGGACGGGAAGGTTGGCCTCCAAGTCCATCTGCGACCTGAAGAAAAAAATGAAGTCAGGTTAGTTTGAGTTATTATTTTTTTTCCTTTTTAACCTAAAGAGCCGCCTTGCTATTCTTCAGATAGCCTGTATCTGTTAAGTGTGGCCAGAATCTGTGGGTGGAGTCAACCTGTGAAAACATTCTGCCCATCTTTTCTGTCTGCGGTGACTGAGACGTAGCTTTTTCTTTCATTCTTCAGGCGTGAGCAAGCAGTGGAGAAGAAGTATCCTGGGACCTACAAACGACATCCTGTCCGTCCAATAATCCACCCTAATGCCATGGAGAAACTCATGAAGAAGAAAGGTGTGCCTCACAGACCTGGGATGCAGGCCAAGCGGTGAGCACCTGTACTGACCTGATATTCAGATAAATGGGGAAACATGCCCCTAAAATACATGATCAGATGATGATGGGTGTGGCCACACGGTACCACATCGTCAGCGCACTTGCCTCTAGACATGGCCTAGGGAGGTGGGAGAGAGTGTGTCATGGACTCCAGGAATCTAGTTTTTACTGTCTGAGGCATTGATATTTATTACCTTAGCATGGAATAGTGAAAAGAGAAATGAACTGGGGGCCAAACAGACCTGGATTCAAATCTTGGCTCTGCCTATTAGAAGCTGTGTGATTTGGATCATGTCACTTGACCACTCTCAACCCCATGGGTAAAACGGTGTAACTATAGCATGTGAGATTTCTTTTTCTTTTTTTGACCCCTAGTGCACAGAATTGAGTTCACCATAATTCTTGATTTATGCAACATTGGTCCATGCATGTCCCACTTTTATTTATTCATTTAGTTAGTTCTTTTTAATAATGTAATAAGTGCCTGTAAATCCACCACCAAAAACAAAAGCAGGCGCTTTGATAATTACCTGTACCTAACCATATAGTTCCCCTCATCCCACTCCTGTGTGGAACTTTCGTGAGGTTTAAATAAGACAATGTGTGAAATCACCTAGGAAATCATAGTTACTCCAAAAAAAATGGGTTTTTTAATTGTTTTAAAAGATGCCCTTTCCCCTAATTATAACACATTTTCCTTATATTAGTTTAATTTTAGAATGCTCTTCCAGTCAGTTTTTATTACCAGACTCTGCTAGAGCCTCATTCCTCCCAAGGAATGGAGAGTAGACCCTATCCTAAATTAAAGCAAAAGAAGGAAATATCCCTTAACCTCTTAACCTGGGGTGTAGACCCAGCAGTGAGACTTGAGCTAAATGCAGTAAGAATAAAGACAGTGAGAAAATGCAAACCAAGCGTGTATTTTAAGGCTTTCAGAACAGTGACCATTCCAGCACAGCATGACTAACATAAATCTAAACTACTGAGGGATAACTACATGGATTAATTCCAGTTTTGCTTTTACTTACCGCGCCTGACTATCTTCTGGTCAAGCTCTGAGAAATTGTTTTCAGTTGGCACCTGGCAAAACCCTCCAGGAATCCCAGCACCTCTCTTCTTTTGGTGTACAAACGAGGCACAGACTTCACCTGCTGGCTCCTCCATGCAGTCTGCCGACAGTTAAAACAAAGAGCACTTTGGGAGAAAATAGTACTGTTTAATTTTTCACAGTGTGAGCTTGTGTTTACTTTTATTTTGCCTGTGAGAAATGCATTTGAAAGAGTTTGACACCACCAGTAGATGCTTAGTCAATGAGCTGAACTTGTCTGGAAAGGCAACCCGGAGTGGGTATTAGAGCTGCAGAGAGTTATGCTTTCAGTTGATTGCCCCTTGAAGGATTTATGTTTCAGATTACTTGGACAGTCCAGTGATTATAGAGTCAGAAGGCCAATGCCCACTGAGGCGATCAGATATGAGAAACCATCCACTAACCTTTAGCCTTGGTTTCAGTTTGTGTTTAGTTAGGGACTGAAAAGAGAGTCGGAGTTCAGTGATGGATCCACCAAGCCCATCACGAGTGAGTATAGTCTAATAAGATAATCTAAATACTTCATAATATGGAGAAGCTTGGAATGGAGGAAGAACTATTTCTTGGTGTCCAAAAACTTGGCTTCAAGTTGTGAGTTTTGCCATTTACTAGCTTTGTGACGGACACAAGCCAGCTAACCTCTCTGATCCCTCAGTGCCCTCATCTGTAAAATGGATATTGTAATGGTAGGAAACTTGTGTTTTATATATTGTAAATTGCTTTGTCAACTGTGAAGTGCTGTCTCAGCGTTATTCTTTGATTTTTGCACTGCCAGGTTCAATAAACGCAGCCTTTACCTGACTTAATGGCACTTTCACCTCAGCTTTCTTTTAGATCCCGCCATAGCCAGTTACTGTGTAAGTATTGATAGATGCCCTAACTGGGCCTTGGAGGGCTCTCTTTCCTCAATAAAAAGCCCCAGGACCTCCTCGATCCAGATGCCTTCTGTGCCACAAGTTGGCCAGCTGACCACAAAGCTGTGAATCTGAGACAGGAAGATGCTGACAGCAGCACAGTACCCTACCCGCCTCATCATAAACCAATTATACCTGGAACTTCTGTGCTAAGACAAGCCTTTAACTGAACTTCTCCTGAAAGAGAAGAAAACCCATCTCCTACTGCCTGATGCCTACTGATTTCCTGTGAGGCTCTTCAAAATGCAGTCCTTAGTTCAGCGTCGTCTGAGAGCGTGGCTGCTGAATGCAGGCTCTTAGGCCCCATCCCAGACCCATGCAGTCATTTCAACAAGCTCCCAAATGATTTGTACACACCTTCAAGCTGTATTCTGACTGTCCAACAAGCCAGACTGTCAAGTAGGAGAGACTCCTTGTCTGGATTCTATCAGTAATGAGCTGTGAGACCAGGAGCCACTTGGGCTGGGGTTTGGGTTCTTCATCACATAGGATGAAGGCAGAACTGCATCTGTGGTTTCCTTACAAGGTCTGGGACCCCCTAGGGCCTGAATAGAGGTGTCTCTGAGGCCACTGCAGGGGTAGAGAGGACAAGGAGGGGGAGCCCCACGGGGAGGGGCTTCTGCTCTCCCTCCTCTCTTCAGCTGTTCTACTATATCTGGGTTTGGGTTTTTTAAGATACAATTGACATATAACAGTATATTAATTTCAGGTGTACAACATAATGATTCAACATATGTGTATATTACAAAATGATCACCACAATAAGTTTGGTTAACATCTATCACCACACATAGTTACAAATTTTTTTTCCTTGTGACGAGAACTTTTAAGATGTACTCTCTTAGCAACTTTCAAATATACGATACAGTATTATTAACTATAGTTACCATGCTGTACATTACATCCCATGACTTATTTATATCATAATTGGAAGTTTGTACCTTTGACCCCCTTCACCCATATCGCCCACCCCCTATTCCCACCCCCCACCTCTGGCAGCCACCAATCTGTTCTCTTACTGTATCTATTTTATATATTGGGTTTCTCATAATTCATTTGAGTAAAGGATTCTGTTGTTTTTTTTTTTTTTTTTTAAAAAAAGAGTTTGGGCCCTCCAGCTCTGAAATCTCCAGCTCATTTGTGTCTGTCTGGTCCGAAAGAAGGGTGGGGCTACTCTTTGGGGGGAAGGAGATAGCGATACTACCTGGCATCCTAGAGTCTCTGCCCTGAATCAGTTCATCAGTTCAGAAATCATTTATTGGTTGCCTGTGTGCCTTGGTGTTGGTGTGTGTAAGGTTTACCTGCAGGCTCTGGGTTCCTCCTGCACATGATCCACGTGACTAGCCCAGTGGTCTGAGAGAGGCCCTCCTCCCTTTAGGAACACAGTAGAATACCAGGGTCGTTCCACATGAGCCCTTCTCTTACTGGCTCTACACAACCTCCTGGGCTCTCTATTAATTCCCCCTCCTCTACTGCCATCCCCTTCGGCCCCTTCCTGAAACATTTACTGAGTACCTACTATGAGCAAGACTCCTTGCTAGTGTCCTCCACATGCAAAGGTGGATATGACTTCGTAGCGGCCCTCAAGGGGACCGTGTCTAGACGAAACTCCCTGAATTTAGCCTCTTGTCTAATTAACTGAGGTTTCCTTCTCTGGTCCCAGACCTCTGTTCTTTGTGATCCCTTGTGGGATCCATCATCAGACAGATTTCTGATCGTGAGCAAACACCCATGCCTGTGCCTTGGCATATTGGCACCAAGCTGAGAGCTGATACTATGAGGAAGAGGTCAAGAAGCCTGTAGGGTAAAATTAGAATTTAAAGGAGATTGAGTACTCAGCTAGTGAGGTACAGAATAAAATCCAGAAGGAATAAAGGGAATCCTCTGTAAGTGGACATTAGGTTGTTTCTAGCTTTCTGCTATTTTAAACAATGCTGTAACATAACATCTTCCAACATACATCTTTGTGCACATCCGTTATCTCCACTGGATAAATCCCTGTGTATGTAACTGCTGATTCAAAGATTATGTGTATTTTAAGGTCTGGGATACATTTCCCCAAACTTGAATGTGTCTTCATGTGTTTAAAACCAAACCTGTTCTTTTCTCCCAGGCCAGATCTGTTGAGATCTGAAGGTATCCCCAGTGTGGAAGTGGCTCCCACTGCATCCCCTTTGTCCGGAAGTCCCAAAATGTCCACCTCCAGCAGCAAGAGCCGATATCGGAGCAAACCACGCCACCGCCGCGGGAGTAGCCGAGGCAGCCACGGCGACTTCGCGGCGATCTTAAAAAACCAGCCAGCCCGGGAAAATTCACCCCATCCCACTTACCTGCACCAAGCTCAGTCCGAATACCCTTCTCCCCATCACCGTAGTCCTCTCCAGCAGCAATACCAGCAACCCCCTCCCGCCGCGTCTCAGAGTCACCATCCCAGACTCGACATGCACGGACAGGACATTGCAACCTGCGCCAACAACCTGAGGTATTTTGGCCCCGCGGCAGCCCTGCGGAGCCCACTCAGCAACCATGCTCAAAGACAGATGCCTGGCTCTAGCCCTGACCTCATCTCCACGGCCGTGGCGGCAGATTGCTGGAAAAGTTCCGAGCCTGACAAGGGCCAGGCAGGCCCCTGGGGCTGTTGTCAGGCTGACCCCTATGACCCCTGCCTCCAGCGCAGGCCAGAACAGCATGGGTCCTTAGACGTCCCCTCTGCCGAGCCTGTGAGGAGGAGCCCCAACCTTTTCAAGCCACCAGCACACAACCCCCTCTCGGAAAATGCCCAAGGTTCTGAGAAAATGGAAGAAAAGGAATTCAGCGGCTGTGGGTCTGCAGCGTCCCTCAACACCTCTCATCACATCACCCCCCCAGCTCTACCTCGAAAAACAAGGCCCCTTCAGAAGGTAAGGTGTGATGACAACCGCGGTGTGTATCACTGCCTTCAAGGAATGTCAGAGCCTGTCATACTCTATGCAGTATAAAACGTACATAAAAAATATGCATTTTGTAAAGGGATGAGATAACAAAAGCATAAATAGCAGTTTATTTACTTTTAATACTTTCCACACTGCTTAAGTGATGGACTAAGGAATACACTTTGGAAACTCCTGAATCAGGGGACTGATTCAAATGTATATAATTTATCAACAGAAAAATAGCCATACGTTAGCGACACGTCATCAAAATAGTTTGGAATCCGCTACTCTAGCCTAGTCCTAAGGGATGTAGCAAGAAGGAAGGCTCCCGTTATAAAACATGTTTGGGAAACAGTATTCTCTGTCCCCTCTTGGAGCTTCCTAAGCTCACATGAACAAATCCTGGGCTTTGAGAAATCATGCACTAACCTTGTTTAATCCAGCACTTCCCTCACCTATTTGACCATACTGCCTTTTTAAAATAACATCTATTAATCCCCCATGGAACTAGCTTTCTTCACAGTATCGCCTTAATTAATAACCGTCATGATCCAGGTGGTTCTCAGTCACTGAAACCTGTTCCCCTCCTCCTCGCCCACTGGCTGCCTGTGGTTTATTAGCTGGGAGGCAGGCTACCTCTCCTACCTTGTGGTTAAGACCCCAAACTTGGGAGTCAGACCTGAGTTCAAAGCCAGGCTCTTCCACTTATTACCTTTATGAACATCGGTTTCTAATCTATGAAATGGGGCTAATAGTAGACCCTGTCTCATTGGTCGATGTGAAGATTAAATGAGTTAATACATATAAAGCATTTAGAACAGGACCAGGCACATAGCAACCTTCCAAAAATGTGAGCTCATCTTGCTAATGTGTTAAAAATAACACTATGTATGAAAAGTATTTAGCACAGAGAAAACACCCACTCAATTCTAACTATTGTTTCATATCATCATCGTTCATCAGAAGTTCAGCTGAAGGAATGAAAATGTCTAAAATGTAAATGAGTATGTTTTGGTCAACTAGACATTTACTAGAAAAGAAGTTGAAGCTGAAGGCCACTGTCTCAGAACTGTATTTCTTCCTCCACATACAGTGCTGCTATTGACTGAGCTTTCCCAGAAATAAATTGTGTTTCAGGTAGTGCAGTGGATTTGGGCTAAGTCAGTCTCTGCTCCTCTGACCCCTAAAGCCAATAACATAATTTTTTGGTAACAACTTTATTGAGATACAATTCACCTACCACACAGTTCTCCCATTTAAAGTGTATAACTCAGTTCTTTCTCTCGAGTTGTGCAGCCATCACCACAACTAATTTTAGAATATTTTCATCACCCCAAAAAGAAACCCTGCACCCTTTAGCAATCACCCCATTCGCCCATCCCCTCCCAAGTAACATGTATCTTTGAACCATCCTGATGCCATTTTGAGGCATCCGTAGGTCTGCAGGCCACGGAACACACCCCTTCTACTTTTGGCCTCACTAAAACCACACTCCCACAAAGCAGCTCAACTTCTCTCTGCTGAGATACACTCCCACGGGTCTTCTAGGGGGAAGTGCTCATCTCCACAGTCAGGATAACTCCATCCCTGTCTTTCCTACTCAAAAAAGCACATCAGAATACAAATGGGTAAAAGTGATGGATTGTCAGAACTGACTTTAAAGGTAAATTATCCTCAATTTTTGGTACAGTTATTTGGACCCACTTACCCACCTCACAAGGGATTGTAGTAAACCCGTGCATTAATGACAGTTGATCTGAAGTGGGGCTGTTCCTATGCCTTGGAAGGGAAATGGAATCTTCCCTCACAGGGAAGATCATGTTCTCAGATGGAACACTTACCCACCCTTCCAGATCAACCACAGAGCCCTAGCAATGATGAGGCCTCAGACGTCCCAACCAGAGTTCTCTTATCTGTACCCACGTGCTGACTCAGTCGTGGGCTAAGCACCTACCTTGTATGCAGTCTTGTATTAATGGTGGAGGAGGAATACAGTACAACAAGATGGGGTCTGACCCTAAATAATGTATGTCTTAGTAGTAGAGATGATGTAAGCATGATAACTATAATATTAGTGGAAAGGTGATTGGTACATAAAAGGGGAAAAAGTAGTTGTTGGGCTTTGAAGAACTGAAAGATCACCTCTTATTGGAGTCTCTATATCAGAGCCTAGAACCACAAGTGACAATGGTTACAAGAGACCACCCCAAAATCCAAGACCTCTTCTCCGGTTTCCCCTCTTCAAGTTCAGGGCCTTTCATCATGGACACCCAGGGAAAGTTGCTAAATGAATGAAGAAATATATGTTTAAAAATGACAGCAAGCTACCACTCAATGCCTTTGATGAAAATTAAATCTTTTACAGGGACTGTGTGCGTGTGTGTGTGTGTGTGTGTGTGTAAGAGAGAGAGAGAGAAAGAGAAATAAGACTCTTTCCTCCTTGTTCTCCTCAGAGTGGAGATGACTCCTCTGAAGAGGAAGAAGGAGAAGTAGATAGTGAAGTTGAATTTCCACGAAGACAGAGGTAAAACCAATAAACACATGTGATTGCCTTCAGTGTAATCAGGGAAAATCCTGAGTTTGCCGTACCTCCGGTTCGATCACAGGCCGCTTTCTAACAGCCAGCTTATAGGAACCTACCATTGCCCATTTTGGCAGCTGGCTATGCACAGCAGATCCCAGTTTATCCAAATTCACTAGATAGGAACTGCAAGATGGGGAAAATAAATATGGATTCAAGGTTGTAATTGACAATAGAGTGGGCAGTTTATGAGAGATGGCTGTACTGTTTTATGGGTAATTTTACTGGTTTCTAGTGTACCTCCCTATATGAGTCTGCTCAGGCTGCCATAACAAAATACCACAGACTGGGTGGCTTAAACAATGGAAATTTATTTCTCCCAATTCTGGAGGCTGGGAAGTCCAAGTCCAAGGTTCCTGGTGAGAACTCTCTTCCTGGCTTGCAGACAGCAGCCTTCCTGCTGTGTCCTCACATGGTGGGGGAGAGAGAGAGAGATCTTCATCTTATAAGGCCACAGTCCTGTCAGATTAGGGCCCCACCCTTATGACCTCATTTAACCTTAATTACCTCTTAAAGACCCTCTCTCCAGATTCAGTCACATTGTAGGTAAGGCTTCAACATATGAATTTTGGGAGGATGCAATTAAATCCATAGCACTCTCCATGCCTTGGATTTTATACCTCAAATTAAGTATAATTAAATGAGTCGAGTCCTCCTTCAACCCATCCTTAGAAATAGCTTCCTGCCTAGCCAGCAATAATAACTTTGCCTATAGGACTAAAGAAGGACCACACCCCTCATTTCTAGAATTAAGAGCTACCCTTTTGTAGAAATATGGAAGGTAGTTTTCCTCCCAGGAGGCCTTTTCTGCTACTAGGCATTCTGTTTTTGAAGAGGAAGGCTTTAAGAATCCCCCAGGAAGGTTTGTGTACCTACCCAGAACCAGGAATTTCCTAAAACCAAAGGACTTCTAGTACTTTGGTAAATTGTATTCCAGGTCCCTATGCTGTACACAAAATTGAAATCTGTTCTCATCCCCTGAGCTGTTCCTACCACACTGCCATTGCTATCTTGTTGTTTGCTTGGACGCTGTGTTTTCTCCTATGCAGTGAGATTGAGCCCAAATAAAATGTCTTTTCATCCTCTGACCTCATTCTACAGGCATCACAATTATGTTACTTCCAGCTTTTGTTCCTATGACCACCATTAACTCAGCCCACCTGATGGCTTCCCACCTTTCTTTCTTGCTATGATGAAAAATGTTGGTTTTACCTCACGGTTTTGCTTTTAATATTATAACATTCTTCTCCCTGTCTCCCTTCTGCATTACCAGACTTTCTTTCTTTCTTTCTTTCTCTCTCTCTCTTTCTTTCTTTCTTCGTTGGACCTTCATTGCTGCACGCGGGCTTTCTCTAGTTGCGGTGCACAGGCTTCTCATTGCAGTGGCTTGTTGCGGAGCACAGGGTCTAGGTGCGCGGACTCAGTAGTTGTGGTTCGCGGGCTCTAGAGTGCAGGCTCAGTAGCTGTGGTGCTTAGTTGCTCTGCGGCATGTGGGATCTTCCCAGACCAGGGCTGGAACCCATGTCCCCTGCATTGGCAGGCGGATTCTCAACCACTGCGCCACCAGGGAAGCCCCTGGATTACCAGCCTTGAGAAGGTGTGAGTCCTACCTTAACTTCCGTTTCCCACCTGGGCTTCCTCCATCTGGCCTCTTTCCATGTGTCCTTGATGCGACCCCCGCCCCCAGCCCATCACCTGGCCTGCCCATCAACCAAACTCAGATCATATGCCATCAAAATCGCTTTGTACTAAGAAATACAGAAAGATCAGACAATGACAGAGGGAAAGGGAAGTCTTCTTTTTTCTTATTTGTTTTGTTTGTTAAGTCGTCAGCGTAAGCTAACAGTATTCTTATTTACTAGGCTTCTTGCAGACAATGGAAAAGAATGAGGAACTTTTGTAAATCCCCTCCCCCAACCCGGAAGCTTAGCCTCATCAGAGCTAAACCCAGACGTTACCTGGAATGAGCCAGCAACTGGCTGGGCAGTGCCCACAGCTGCAGAGTGAATGTTCCTTCCAAGCACATTTCTGTTGGGGGTCGGCCTTCCGGGCTGCTCTGCCCCGTGAGAAACGCCCCACCATGCCCAGGCAGGTAGAGAAGGACATGGCGGCGCGTGAGTAGACCTGGCCCGAGCCCAGCTCTGCTGTGTGGCCTTGAACAAGTCACTTCCCTTCTCTGCCTCCGGTTTTCTGCTCTGGGAGAGGAGTCAGACCAGAGACTCTCCAAAGTCTCCTTCACCCTTGAGAACCTAGGTGGTTGATTCTCTGTAAGAAGCGTACTCTCAATGTGAACATTTCCATACCACACAGGTGTACACAGTGCCGTAAGACCAGCTGATTTTCTCAAAGACCAGCGGTGGCCCTCAGTTTGGGAGCGTTGTGTGGAGCCACGTTAACATATAAAACAAACAAAGCTCAGATTTCTCTCTCTGTTGCTTTAAAGAGTTCCTACCTTTTGGGATTTGACTCTCCCTCAGGGGCAGGGAAAAAAACTAGATCACCTCCCACCAAGGCTGTGATTGACAGACAAGGAAAGGAAAGTAGGGACTTCCCTGGTGATCCAGTGGTTAAGATTCCATGCTTCCACTGCAGGGGGCGTGGGTTCGATCCCTGATCAGGGAACTAAGATCCCGGGGCATGCCATTAAAAAAAAAAAAAAAAAAAAAAAAAAAGGAAAGTAGCCGTTCCCGGGACTAAGTTCCTCTGGTTCTTTGTGGTTCTAGGCCCCATCGCTGTATCAGCAGCTGCCAGTCATATTCAACCTTTAGCTCTGAGAATTTCTCTGTGTCTGACGGAGAGGAAGGAAATACCAGTGACCACTCAAACAGCCCTGATGAGTTAGCGGATAAACTCGAAGACCGCCTGGCAGAGAAGCTAGATGACCTGCTGTCCCAGACGCCGGAGATCCCCATTGAGATATCCTCGCATTCAGACGGGCTCTCTGACAAGGAGTGTGCTGTGCGCCGTGTGAAGACGCAGATGTCTCTGGGCAAGCTGTGTACGGAGGACCGTGGCTATGAGGTGGGGGCTTCTCCTCCCTTCTCCTCTCATCACTCTTCCCTTCCTGGAGCTCTTTGGGTTAGAACATGCTCAAGTCCCTAGGGCCTTTACAATCATCGTCTAGTATATAAGATAAAACAACTGCCTCCATGAAGTAAGGAGAAGTACAGAGATAACAGAGCCCCCCAAAATGGGGGCAGTTCTCCCAAAGGAAGCACAAACACGGAACTGCTCAGGAACCCTTCATTCCAAGATTTCACTCAAGCATCACTTCCGACCCCATCTCCCAACCTGGTTAAGGGTGTGAGCCTCCCTCCTCTGTGTCCCCACCAGCCCCTACATGCTATCAGAGCACATGTAACACTTTAGTTCACAGACGGTACTGCCTTCTGAGAGGCACGATAGCATAGTGGTTGGAAGTGTAGACCCTGAAATCTGACTGCCTAGATGCAAATCTCAGCCTTTCCACTAACTCACTGTGTGACGTTGGGTAAGCCACTTAACCTCGCTGTAGGTCAGTTCCCTTATCTGTAAAATGGGTATGATAACAGCCTCTATTTCATAGGGCTGTTGTGAGGATTGAGTGGATTAATAGATGTTAAAGCACTTACATCAGTGCCTGGAACGTAGTAAACAATATATGTAGGGCTTTGGGGGCACTGTTATCACTATCATCACCTTCGTCACAATTGCCATCGTCATCTTTATATGTCTTCTTTCTCCGTAAACCCCACAAGGACAGGACCTGGTCTCCTGTATCTTAGCCAGCAACCCAGCACAGCGCCTGTCACATGAGAGGTGCTCAAAATATGTTTACTGAGTGATTGCAGAAAGGAATTAAGGTCTTATGTTGTCTTGACTTTGCAGAATCCTATGCAGTTTGAAGAATCGGACTGTGACTCTTCAGATGGGGAGCGTTCTGATGCCACAGTTAGGACCAATAAACACTACAGCTCTGCTACTTGGTAATGAAAGAATACCCACCCTGAAGATCTCATGACTATACTGGCATTTCACATCCATCCCACCCCCAGACTCTTCCCACTCTCTCCCTGCTTTTTCATCTGGGAAGAGAGCTGCCCCATCTTTCTTACCCCTAGACATGAGCTGCAATAACAGGAACATGAGACTTCACAAATCTCTGGAAAAAAATATCCAAATGAAATTAAGTCTCACTGAACATTTCAATCAAGAATGGCAGGGATCTATTTTATTGAATATTCTAGCTACTGTAACACTGATATTTATTTTTGTTTGACATTTTAACACTTTGTACTGTAAAGAGTGAACTATATATGATAGAGAGAAAGACAATAATTTCTTGCAAAAAGAGAGAGAGAGAGAGAGAGAAAGGAGGAAAGAACAGAAGTGGAATTCAGGAGCAACATCCTTGGGAATCTGTGGAGCCAGGAGGTATTACTGCTGCTTGAACAGGGGACCAGTTCCTCTGGCCATAAGTGACTGAAGAAGAGCCAGAGCAAGACATACTGAACATTTTAGAAAACAAAAACAGCAAAAGAAAAGCAATTCCAGGTAATCTGTGAACAGACCACATTAAATCCACCCAGCCTGTCCAGATGGGTGATGGAAAGACCTAGACAATTTTGGAGACCAGAGACTTGCACCCAAGGCCTTTGAGGGCATGTGCTTCCTCTAGGAGGAAAAAGAAAACTGCGTGTGTCAAAGCTGATCTCATTTTTAAAATGCTGAGCACCGTTGGTAGTGAGACTTACAGACAGTGTCCAACCTTTTCCTTGACAAATTTTCTGCTTTTTATGCGTCAGTGTCACTACCTTGGCAAATGCATTACCTTGACCAATGTGTTGATTTTTCAGACTCAAGTGCCAGTTTCCTGTAGCCTATTTCCTTTCCACCTGTTGGCTGCTTCTTTTAGGGAAAAAGGGGGCAGGGGAGGGAGAGCCTGAGGAGGAGAAAAGGAGAAGACAAAAAGAGAATGTCCAACAGTGTTGGAAAAGCAAATGTGGAATTTGTAAAAGGACATTTTCAGAATGTCTCAGTTCAACTACGTGCAGAAGATGGGATCACCCCTCCCTGGAACCAGGTTGCTTGTCTACTAGAGTTTTATTGATGTAAACAGAACAGTCCTTGAAGACAGCTAGGAGGTGTGTCAGTCTGCCCGATGTCCAATCCCAAACCATCCCCCATGTTTTTATTTGTTAACTCATTCTATCCCAGAAGCTGTAGTGACTGGCTACCACTATCAGAATAAAGGCAAAATAAGCAACTTGCAAAGGGCAACCCCTTCCCTATCACAATAGCATTTTTGTTAAATGCTACTTGTAACATGTATTTGGATCAATGTAGTTTTGAATAATTGGATTTGGAAATTTGTAGAAGGAACAACTGATGCTAAGCAGAGATTGGAAAAATATTGTCCAAGGCATGAGGTCCTTCCTGTCTCTAGGGTCATGGGCTCTGAGAAACATCCCAAGGTACCTCATGGTGCCTTGGCTTTAAGGAAATTTTTATCTAGAATTTTATATAAAAACAGATGTTGGCCTAGTTCCTGTCTCTGTCTCCAAAATCAGTTACTGCCAAACAACCTCGAAGCTCAAGACCTGGAGAGGGTGGCTAGACGCTCTGATATTGCATCAGACTGGACTTCAGGAAAGACTTACATACACAGGTATTAAACCATTTCCAGTGCAGATGAAAACATCACCCTCCTCTGGGTGTCACTGATTGCATCGGCCAAAAAGGAAAAGCAGGAGGGAATTTAGAGCAGTTCCTTTTGCTTGTTTGATCCCTCCATTTGTTTACACTTTATGTTGAGACATTGATTTAAAATTTAGTGTCTGTAATTTATAGCTCTTAGGTAGGCTGAAGGAAAATATTTAACTTATACAGAGAGCAGTATTGTTTCATTAAATTATTCCATTTTGTATAAATTCTGTAGCTGGACTACATGAAAGATCTTAAGTTATGGTATTATTATCATTGTTATTTTATTTTATAATTATCTTTCTCATTTTCTGTCGATCAGAAGGTGTGGTTTATGGTGTAGCACAATGATTGTGTTTATTGCTAACCATGAATTATTATGGATTTTTATGAAGGAATGAAAATGGAACTGCCATTTGGGAGCTCCCTGGTATTTGTCTTAGCTGTATTCCCTCATTTTCTGTGTACAACAACAATCATCTGAGGATGCGTGTACCGCCCTGAGGTCCAGTGGATACGTTGTGATTTTGACTTGATTGCAAAAGCTCCTAGGTGGGCATCAGATGACTGAGTGGTGGACAAAGAGTTCAAAAGCTGTACATTTTCTCGAGTTTCTTAAGAAATAAAATCATGGGACTACATTAGAAGCACAAAGAGAATTATTTAATGCCCTGAGAGGAACAGGCCTACAGGGAATCTGCATGGGGCCTGTGGGGTAGATAGTTTCAAGAACTGGCAGCATAGTTTGTAATCTCCTTCCTACTAAATCCCATAAAACCAACACTTTTCTCCTAGTTGGGAGACTATAAAAAGGAAATAAATAGATGGCATGACAAAAAAAATGCCTAACTGTGATGTCATCCGATAGCAAGACAAGAGAAATTCTAGAATGAGGCTTAGTCTCTTAGTCACCTGAGCTGGAAAAGTACCTGAAAACCCATATTTTTCATCCTCTGACTTCAGACCACACCATACTGTGAATCTCTCTGGTTCATTACTTCTGAGAACAGAGAGGCTACAACTCTGTGTCCTCTTTATTTATTTATTTATTTTTTGATGTGGACCATTTTTAAAGTCTTTATTGAATTTGTTACAATATTGCTTCTGTTCTATGTTTTGGTTTTTTGGCCACGAGGCATGTGGGATCTTAGCTCCCCAACCAGGGATCAAACCCGCATCCCCTGCATTGGAAGGTGAAGTCTTAACCACTGGACCGCCAGGGAAGTCCCTCTGTGTCCTCTTTCTGTCCAACATAAAACACTGACCCTTCAGCGTGTCCAGGTCTTGCCCACCTGTCATGGCCAAAGAAGAACATGAAGGTTAACGTGTCTTACCCCTTTCAGTGATGGTCTTCCTGGAAAACCCACCCCAATACCTCATAATTTTGATAACTTTTTTGAATTCCCATCTTGACTGTCTGTCATGGTAATGCCATATACCTGTCTGGATTGACTGTTATGAGCAAGTTAGCGTAGCAGACAGTATTGAATCTTCAAGTCATTCACTCTATTGTCAAGAGTTGAATAGGGCTTCCCTGGTGGCGCAGTGGTTGACAGTCCGCCTGCCAATGCAGGGGACACAGGTTCGAGCCCTGGTCCGGGAAGATCCCACATGTCGTGGGGCAACTAAGCCCGTGCGCCACAACTACTGAGCCTGCGCTCTAGAGCCCCCGAGCCACAGCTACTGAGCCCATGAGCCGCAACTACTGAAGCCCGCACGCCTAGAGCCTGAGCTCCACAACAAGAGAAGACACCGCAATGAGAAGCCCGCGCACCACAATGAAGAGTAGCCCCCGCTCGCGGCAACTAGAGAAAGCCTGCACGCAGCAACGAAGACCCAACGCAGCCAAAAATAAATAAATACATTTATTTATTAAAAAAAAAAAGTTGAATAAAGTTCCACTTTGAACATTTTACTTATTTTTTAGTAGAAGTGACTAGAGGCTTCAGAGAACAGTGTCTTTAGTCTAGGTTAAAAGAGAAATGCCTTCTCTATCCCAGGCTACCCTTCACTGCCTGCCTTGAAATAACCAGCACTATTTTGAATTAGTGTGTGTTTCTTTGAGAACAACTCCACAGTCATCTGAAGAGTGGAACGAAGAGCTCGGGGAATTTAAGAGCTAATTCTTCAGTCTGACAACTGGGTGGCAGTGCTTTAAGGAAACTTACAGGACTATGATTTCAAGCTTCATTGTTGATCAAAAGTTTAACCCCCTTGAAGTGAATTCCACATTCATTTAGCATCTGGTTTTGACTGACTGCAAGATAATGAGTTTTTATTTGTTTCGCAGATGGGCATTTGGTTCTGATTCCCATCTATTTCTAGATCATGTCCTCTGAATAACAATGCCTCTTAAAATTGCTTGGCAGAGGGACTGAGAAGCCTGCATCCTCCTTTGAAGTTATAATAGACCTTACCACCACTAAAGTTTGGACCTGTTGGCGAGATTGTGGGGAGCACCTACCCAGGGAGGTGAAGGTGTTAACTGTGTTGTATGATGGTTTGGTATGACCAGCTTGAAGTTCACATATTTTAAAACTTTAGTATCAACAAATCCATCCTTCTAGAATTAAGGATATTTTAGTAGGATTTAATAAATACACTGGACTTCCACTTCAGGGCCTCATTGTACTAAATTTTCCTCTTACCCTAAGTAATAATAGATTTGATGGTTTGGGGTTTTCCTGGTACCAACCCAATTTTAAATGCCCTCTCCCACTGTGGAGCATTGACGTTTTTCCAGTGTGAATGCATTCTTATCGATCAAAAGATTTACCCTTTTTTTCCATGCCCTTTTGTCTCAATCCGCCCCCCTTCCTTAAAATGTTTCTACTTGAACTTCCTGTGACTGAATTCTACAAATTCCAAGGAATTCCTGCCCTGCTCTGCAGTATAGTGTGCTATGTTGTATTTTGTTTTTCTACCAAGCCAGAAACCAAAATACCACGTCATACCACCATCTACCATCTCCACCCTCGATACCCAAGACCGTGTTATTTATTGATCACCATATTCTTTCCTACTGAGCCTGGACATGGCCTCAGAACCTCTCACAACACAGCATTTGGAGCCATAATTAGCACTTGATTGGAATTGGTGTGCAAGGGGACATCTGTTTGCTGTCCCAGCTCTAACCTCATAATTAATTTCCTAAGGTGGTTTGAGATCTTGAGTTAGCCCTGATGGGAGAATGACAGGATATACCAGTGTACTCCTTATAGATCCCACCCTACGGCTATCAGGGGGCAGCACCAATGACAGGAGAAAGGCCACGTGCCTCCACCCACTGCCCTTTTGGAGTATGATTCCAATTGTATATTGAATTCCAAAATGTCTCTTCATTTACATCATTTCATTGTTAAATGAGCATGTTCCTCCACCTCCTTCTATAAACAGAAAGTTAATACAAGTCCCAGTTACTTGCTTCTTCCTTAGACTCTATGAGACTGATGTACCAAAACAACGTGACATTCTTTTCAAGACTTTGACTTGTACTGTCAGTATGAACTTAGTGCCTTTCTAGGCAGCAAGATTTTTCTTCATTGCTGATTTCATAGAATAAATGACCTAATATACTCACATCACCAACGTTAGCAGCCTCACAGACTAGCACATAAGAATCACATTAGTCTGCTTGTTTGCATCTTACAGCCAATACTGCAAGCACCTATTCAAACTGGAATGAACTAGACTGCCAAGTGGAGGACCCCTGTGGAACCTGGAACACTTCTCAGGGACAGGTGGCAGAAGAGGGGAGCTCTGAAATCACTGTTCTGAGAAATAGGGTAACCCCAAAAGGGTTGGGTTAAGGCTTTTGTTAACTGTCAACGTAACCAGAGCATGCTGGCAGGGTTTCACACAGAGCCAAGCCCCCAAGCAGACGGTAAGGCCACTGTAAGAAAACTTCCGGCCAAATCCCAGGCCTACTCTCTAGAGCCACTTCACAGCACTCAGGGGCACACTGGCTCCTGGCCCCAGGCTGCTGCCCAGTGACCAGGCAGACAGGGTCCTCCCGTGGTTGCAGGCCAGAGGGAACCCCACCAGAAGGCGCAGGCTAACAGGAAGATGTCCCTTCTTGACCGCATCGCCCGGGTAGCTCACTACCTCGAGCGACCACTTCTCAGAGTCCGGAAGTGGGACGACCCACTTTGATTCTTGATTGCAATAATTGGAGTTCCTTTCAGTTTGGAGCAAATTAACTTTTTTTGTTGTCAAGTCTCAGAATGATCTCCCTCATCTGTGTCCTCTGAGGTCTCCGGTACTGTTAGCTCCCCTGCTCCCTGTGTGGGTTCTGACGCCGGCGCCCTCTTTGTATTGAACAATTGTACAGCGATGGGAACAAGAGCGACTATCAAAGCAAACAAATGCATGGAATTAAACAAAAAGTGTACTTCACTGTTTTCTGTCCTGTCTTTTCCTTATAGGTACTGTTTGTGTCCTGAGAGCTGCCTTCACAAGTCTCAGTATTTGTCAGAACTTACGGGAAAGGAAGACTGGGTTTCCCGCAGCCAGGAAAGACATGACTGGGTTTCCCGCAGCCAGGAAAAATAGGTGATGGGAAAAGCTGGTTTCTGGGGCTCTTTCGTCAGACACATCCACAGAGGAAAGAGATGACCATGATTTTCTTTTGTTATCATCTCTTCATGATTATTCTGTCATATCCTAGACAGGCACTCTTCTTCTTCCCTACGACTTTCCTGCTGCCTGTCTTACAGCTACTTCTGTGGTATTAGTACCCTACTATAAAGTATGCATAAGAGGGAAAAGGCAAAAATGAAAATCTGGCTTCCAGTGTATACAACTGGTAAGAAGCTTGAGAGCAGAAAGCTAAGACACCACTTTGGATTGTCTGATTTTCAGCCAATCCTGATTCCCACTGGCAATGGGAATTGAAAGTTAGCAACATGTATAAACACACACCACACAGAATATTTATATCCATTTATTTGGGAAATTGCTTTGCCTGTAAACTCACAACTGATAAGGCACATTGTTGCAAAATCACGGGGGAGATGGGAGAGAGACAAATCCAAGGATCTGGATAAAGGGCAAAGGGCCATACTTTCAATAGTGTAGAGAGCTTCCTTGTGTCTCCCCTTCCCTCCTCCTACTTCAGAACACAAAGGGCCACGGATTTCCAAGTCCAGTTGGCACCCTCCTTACTCCCACTCTTGTTATCAAGCTTCTTTTAAAGCAACACATCCTTAAAAATGAAGTCCTTGTTGTGTTTTTTGGATTATACCATGTCCAAAAAACACTGCTTGGAAATTCATTCTTTGTACTAAACAGAAGTATTCCCAAGAATTCATGTAGAACAACTGGTCTACATTAAAGCCTTGGCAAGATTCTTGGCTAAGCCAAATCAAAAACCCAACAGATGGTGCCCAGGGACAACAGTTCTGATAAGAAATGATGAGTTACTCCTGTAGGGTACAGGATCCCAGAGCTGGTCATTTTAGGTGCCAAGGCCCTTCTGTCCTTGGAAGCATGAACCCAGGTCTGTGCCAATTCAATACTGCAGCCACAGGAAGCCATGACAGCTACAGATCATTAAAATAGAACACAACAAATTAATCCAAAACCAAAATTTCCCCTTAATTCCCTTGAATTAAAAGATAAAATAGAGTTATCCCTCAGTTATATTCTCAGGAAATGACAAAATGAAAAAAAGCATTCAGAGGGTATACTGGGTGATATTGGAGTGTATTGAATCCATTGTCCCAGCAAGACACAGGAGGGATTCCCACACAGAAAGGACAGACTAGAAAATGTACTGACAGTCATTTGGTTCAAGTGAGTCAAGGGTTCTGCCCATCCAGATGGGTAAGAACTTCTCCAGAATATATTCATAACATACAGAGTTTGCTCCATTGATATTTAATAGTCTGTTTGCAATCAGCTGAATTGTCAGGACATGCAACCAAGAGGAGATGTGACATATGTGGTAACAGTGCGTCTGAACACAAAGAGCATCACAGCAATCACTGTGCTTTTGAGCTGTACGTGGAAATCCTATGCAGTTTGTCAGCTTGTTTCCTCTGATTTATGGAAGAGGTAGGTCATCAGCAAAACAGTGCAGAAGGATCTCTCTTCAGGAGACTAACAAGATGAAGAGTGGTGTCAGTGATGTGGGTTCACACGTCATTATCTACACTAATCACATCCACGAGGGACGTAAAAGGATAACACCTGTCACAACAGCTGATCACTCTGCAGAAGAGGCACCCTGGATGAGGGCAATCAGCATCCTCTCCCGAAGCAGCTCAGGGCTTGGCCTGAGTTCCTCGTTATTCAGTAAAATACAAACAGGATTTGCTAGGAGGTCATCCGTTTTGCAGAGTGTCCTGCTAAATCAGGGCTGGTTTGAGAACCTGATATAATTCACCTTCTAGAGCACAGAGTGTCCTTCATGACAAGACAGTGCACACAGAAGAATAGTGTCCAAATCACCTGTTGAGAATAATTTAAAAACAATGAGGGGGGCTTCCCTGGTGGCGCAGTGGTTGAGAATCTGCCTGCCGATGCAGGGGACATGGGTTCGAGCCCTGGTCTGGGAAGATCCCACATGCCGCAGAGCAGCTGGGCCCGTGAGCCACAATTACTGAGCCTGCGCATCTGGAGCCTGTGCTCCGCAACAAGAAAGGCCGCGATAGTGAGAGGCCCGCGCAACGCGATGAAGAGTGACCCCCGCTTGCCACAACTAGAGAAAGCCCTCGCACAGAAACGAAGACCCAACACAGCCATAATAAATAAATAAATAAATACTTTAAAAAAAAAAAAAAACACAATGAGGGGCTTCAGAGGACCACGCCCATTACACAAATAAACAGTAGAGTCCAGGGACGCAGCAACCAAAGGATCCAGATCACGTGTCCTTTCTACTATTTAGATGATGAGCATTGCTTGTTTCATTCAAATGTAGGTCCTTCTGACTAAAATTTTTAATGAGGGTTCCAGGAACTAAGGCCACCAGGGCAATGGCCAACAGCTTAAAGGCAGTTTCCCCGGAGAAAAGAGCATCCAGAGAAGTCAGGGTTGACAGGATGGAGCCCGTCTGCACACAGATGAAATTATATGGGATCAAACCTTGAAGAAGAAAAGGGAAAGAGCCTGTTACTGGGGAGCAGGAAAATGAAGAACAATAGTCCTTCAGAAATGTCACCAGGAATTCACAACAGTGACTCCAGTTTTGTACTGTTTTTGCCCAATTCCTGACCTCTAAACATATTACCTCTTTCCCTTCTTTTCCACTCTTTCCCCTCCTTTCCTCACTTCCCACATACATTTGTCTCATTCAGCAAAAGGACTTGAGATGGTTTACAAAATATATATACTACAGTAAGATTAGAAATTTTTTTAAATAGGAAAAAACCAAATGAATGAAGAATAAAACAAAATGAGAGGAGAATAAACAAAGTACAGTTAGTACTTAAGCAAAAATGCATAAAGTTCACTCATTTGCTAGAGGTGTCCCCAAATTTGGTTCTGAGCGCCCAACAGCCAAAGTAAAGAGAAGCACCAGCATTAAGAGATTTACAGCATGCCTGTGATAAAAACAGGTTTCTCAGAAGCAGTAGTACTATTCATGTTCTGTACTGTCTGTAAGAAGTCATCAAATCCACTGGATCCCACAAGTCTGACCGGTGGCTAGAGAGGCTGGTTGTATAACAAACCCCTGGTGAAGTTGTTAAAAACACATCCTCAGGTGCCACCCCAGGGATTCTGGTTACCTGGGTCTGGGGTAGAACCCAGGAACCTGCATTCTAACAGCCTCTCCTGAACCCCGCTCCCAAGATTCTGATTGGTTTGGGACCCCCTGATGATCCACTCCTCTAGTAGATGATGCCTCAAGATCATAGACTCATGAAGGTCACATAGCTTGTCAGAAGGGTAACTAGAATCTCGGTCTCCGGAGTCTTTCCAAGCCTCGTGCCACCTGGGTGATTACAGGCTGCTAACAGAGGTGCTGAGGCATGCTGTCTAAAAGCCTGTCTGACAGAATTAGCTGTGGTAGATTCTGCTTCAATTTAAGATCTCAACTTCTCTCAGGAATTCCCTATTAATAGCAGCTGCTCAACCACAGATTTGTCATGTTTGACCCAGAGCCCTGAGTAGCCTTCCCTTCCATGTTGTAAAGAAGGGTTAAGAGAGGCGATCCTTGCCTTAGGCTTAGAGAGGGTGGTTTGCTTCCAGTGTGGAGAAAATAATAGCCAGTGATTTTACAGGCTGTTAGCAATTTTACCATTCATATGAAAGTGGTTCAAAGCTCATACTTAGAGAAACACTGCTCTAGTCCTAGCCCCTCAATTGGCCAAGTGGCCCATGAGGGTAAGGAGCTTCTTGAAGGTCATACAATTGTCAAAAGGCAAGAAGGAACCACACTAGTACCAGCTCTTCCTAAGGCAGATCTTAATCAAAATAGGGCCCAAAGCCAAACAGGAAGCCCCTTGCTCTGACCCTTCCCCTGCCTCCACTTGCCTTCGGCCCACGTCCCCTCACTCCAACTCTGCTTTTACTGAGCCTTTACTATGGGCCAAGTCGTGTGTGTTACACAGATTACTCTTCTAATCCCAGGGCCTGGCACAGTGCTTGGCCCACAATAGGCATTAAATACAGTTACAAAATGAACAATCCCTATTTTTTCCAGAAGTATTTTTATGGGTTTTCATGTTCAAGCCCGAGTAGATCTGCAATCAGGAACAATTACTTTAGATAAGGCCTGTCGATGCTCTTCATGAGCCTGTGCTCGCAGAGGCAGGCACATGCCCAGGACAACTGTGAGACTCAAACTTACACACCATGTCTTACCGATAAGAACAGAGAAGAAAAACTGCACGATGGGGATGTTCAGAATTGGGGCCGAGAGGTTCAAGAACCAGTTTGGCGTCATGGGGAAAAGTCTCAAAAACAGTAAGAAAAAAAACAAGCTGTTTCTGTTGTCCTCCACCTGTAGCCAAAGAAGACAAGGCCATTAAGAAGCAGAAAGAGTCTCCAGGTATTGAAAATCTGTTGGTGCCAGGCACTGTTCTACATACTTTACATAGTCTATAAATTCCAGGGCAGAGATTCTTTTCCTCATTTTTAAAATGGAGGTACCTGAGGCTCAGAAAAGTCAGGAACCTGCCCAAAGACACAGAGCTGGTAGTGGAGGAGCTGGGATTTGAGCTCAGATCTGCATCTCCTGGAGACATCAACAGGACCCCTGGGACCTCCTGAGGCAGGACAGAGGACCACTGTGGGAGATCTCTGCCCCTACTCCCCTCAGGGCCACGTGGTAACTTTCTGGGGGCCCGGCACTTAGATGTACCCCCTCGCCTTACCTTCTTCTGCAGCAGGGCCACTCTGTCAGGAAAATAGGAGACCACCAGCTGTTTGCCAAAAACACTGGAGAGCAGGTAGCAGCATGTGGCACCCACCGAGGTCAGCACACAGCACAGCAGAAGCCCCAGCCATGGCCCAAACAAAGCACCGGCTAAAACATTCTGCAAAGAAAACAAATCCTCTGCCATGAGAACATCTGGCAGCTACCAGCCATCTCGTCCTGGAGCCCAAGAGTCCTAGGTTCCCTCCTCCTTCAGTGATTTTCCTGGAGAAAACCTAACTCCCACTCTAAAGAGATGAACGAAAAGTGATGAAGGGGCTTCCCTGGTGGCACAGTGGTTAAGAACCCTCCTGCCAATGCAGGGGACACGGGTTCAAGCCCTGGTCCAGAAGATCCCACATGCTGCAGAGCAACTAAGCCCGTGTGCCACAACTACTGAGCCTGCGCTCTAGAGCCCGCGAGCCACAACTACTGAAGCCCGCACGCCTAGAGCCCATGCTCCGCAACAAGAGAAGCCACCGCAGTGAGAAGCCTGCACATCGCAACGAAGAGTAGCCCCTGCTCACTGCAACTAGAGAAAGCCCGCGTGCAGCAATGAAGACCCAACACAACCAAAAATAAATAAATAAATTGTTTTAAAAAAAAAAAGTGATGAAAGAGCTGGGAACTACAACCCCGGCCTCGGTCTCCTCACCTTTGAAACTGGGAAGAAGATTAAAACCTCAGCAGGCGAGACAGAATTAAACGGGGAAATCTGTGTATACAGCCCCCAGCCTGCCACTTGGGCTGTGCAAGGCCCCGCCAGCCCTGGTGCCCTGGGAAGAGGCAGCAATGAAGCTCACAAGTTATTTCTGCTACTTTAAATGAACACAAACCATGAATTTTCCCTCAGTAAGACCTCATAAGCTTTAGAAAATGTCTCATTTCTTTCCTTCCTGCAGGAATTACTTCTCTATAACGCTAACACTGGGGGTTCCATGTTGACCAGAGTTCTAGCTGACACTCAAAAAAAGCCTTAGATTGACAAAAATGGAAAAGTGAACTAATACTTCCTAAGTGCAGTTTGGCTCTAGACATCATCCTGCCAAACATGGGATCCAAAAGAGAAAGTAAAAGGGGAACCTGGAAGTGAGACGGTAGGGATCTCCTCAGCACCTACTATGTGCTTGACTACAGGTCTGATTTAATCCTCACTATGACCCTGTTTAGTATACCATCCTCACCCCTTCTATAGGTGCAAGATTAAGTATCGTGCCCAAAGTCACACGAGGCAGAGACAGGATTCACCTCCAGGTAGCGGCTGGCTCTTCGCCCTGAAGAGGGATCAGCTCAAGAGAGAAAGAGGTACAGGGGCAGCCCCAGGAGTCAGTCCCTGACCTCAAGCACCATACACAACCCCATCTCTCTTGGCAGAATGTGTTTGCTTTTCTTCCAGTTTCTAACAAACGGCTTAGGCGGATCCAGCGTGAGCTGAATGTTGGGGCCGGAGGGAGAAGCAGGGCAGAAGGAAGCTTTCAGGTCTTCCTGCTCAGTCACCCAATCATTCAACAAGTGCTGAGGGCTGCTGTGTGCCAGGCACACCATCACCGTGCCAGCCCCTATGCACCCACTGTGTCATTTAATCCTCCCATGTAACAATCCTAGGGGGTTACATAGGAGAATGCCGGTTCTACAGATGAGGAAACAGCGTTAGAGAAGTTAAATGACTTGCTCAGGGTTACACAGCTGGGATTCAAACCTACCCAAAGGCATAACAGATATACACATTTACACCAACCAGCTTAAAATGCTGCTGGGAGGACAGCACAGATTCTTCTGTATCACCTGAGATGGCAACTGATGAGAAGCATCCAAGAGCCCAAGCACAAGCCCAGGTCTAACACTGTGGCTCCCGAGAGCCAGGGGGCCGCCTGGAAAACCAGAATGACTCGTCCTCTCCACACAGGGAGACTCCCCGGTCCTCTACAGCCTAACATCACCATGAACAACCCGCATCTGTTCGTCAAACATTTACGAAGGCACTTCCCTGTGCCAGGCAAAGAAACACAAAGGCTGAGAATAAGGAACAGGTCCTGACCTCATGAGGAACTCACAGACTAGTGGAGAAAACAGATTTTAAAAGGAAAACCAACATGCGGAGGGGGAGAGGTCTCAAGGACAGTGCTCCACACCTATCAAATCCTTAGAAACAAAAGCAGCATACCTGAGAGGAAAGGCAGGCTCTGGAGCTGGGCGGATGTGGGTTCAGACCTCAGCCCGACCCCCTCCTCGCCTTGTCACCTGGGACAGTTACTTAACTTCTCACCATTCATTTCCTTATCTGTAAAATGTGGATAAAAGTGCCCATTGTTGGGCTTCCCTGGTGGCGCAGTGGTTGAGAATCTGCCTGCTAATGCAGGGGACACGGGTTCGAGCCCTGGTCTGGGAAGATCCCACATGCCACGGAGCAGCTGGGCCCGTGAGCCACAGCTACTGAGCCTGCGCGTCTGGAGCCTGTGCCCCGCAACGGGAGGGGCCGCGATAGTGAAAGGCCCGCGCACCGCGATGAAGAGCGGTCCCCGCACCGCGATGAAGAGTGGCCCCCACTTGCCATAACCAGAGAAAGCCCTCGCACGAACCGAAGACCCAACACAGCCAAAAATAAATAAATAAATAAATAAATAAAGTAGCTATAAAATTAAAAAAAAAAAAATCCTTAAAAAAAGTGCCCATTGTTGGCTCTTAGGAGAATTAAATAAGGTCGTGCAGGTAAAGCAACTAGGACAGTGCCTGACACAGGGAAAGCTGTCAACAAATGGTAGCCACAGTAATCTGTCCTCTGGACTGTAGGATCTGCAGCCTAAGGGCCCCTCTACAAAGACAGAAGGTGGCTTCCCGGGAGGCAGGCACAGGAGGAGGGCGATACTGACCAAGAAGCTGGAGCCAGGGATGGCAAAGCCCTGTTTGTAGAGGTAGGCACTGCAGAAAAGCAGGAACACGTAGGCCTGATGCTCCTTCTGGTACTCTCGAAGGACCTCGGAGAGTTCCCGCAGCTCGGCCAGGTCCGAGGGGAACCACAGTGACCTGAGATTTGGAAAAGCAGATGGAAACAAGAGTCCAGATCAGCCTAATACCTAGTAAAGTCACTTGTTGTGTCTTCTTTCCAAAGTAGGTTTATAAATGTGCCCATCATCTGGTCTGCTGGGAACACACACTTAATGGGAGGCCAGAATAATGGATGACCTGATATAACACAGCAGAGGCAAGGAGAAGAGCCTTGGTTTGGACGCAAGGGACCTGGCATAGCATCTCAACTCTGCTACTGTCCAGTTGTGTGATCTCAGGCTAGTCCCTGAGCCTCAGTTTCCTTATCGGAAAAATGAGGGGTTGAAGGTGGATAATCACTAAGTTCCCTCTTAGCTCTCAGGTTTTATGAACTATTCTTAAAAGGCAAATGGATTAGTTTCTAGGCAAGTACTAAACATCCTAAACTGCCTTCCTTTCTAGGAGTACCCCCTCCCCCTAAGCTTCAAGCCAAGGACAATTCAAACTTCACACTGCTCCAAAGTTACTAGGTAAAACGACTGCTTTATCAGTCACAAAAGAGCCAATTAAAGATTCCCTGGGGGCTTCCCTGGTGGCGCAGTGGTTGAGAGTCTGCCTGCCAGTGCAGGGGATGCGGGTTCGAGCCCTGGTCTGGGAAGATCCCACATGCTGCGGAGTGACTAGGTCCGTGTGAATTACTGAGCTTGCGCGTCTGGAGCCTGTGCTCCGCAACAAGAGAGGCTGCGATAGTGAGAGGCCCGCGTACCGCGATGAAGAGTGGCCCCCGCTTGCCGCAACTAGAGAAAGCCCTCGCACAGAAACGAAGACCCAACACAGCCATAAAAATAAATTAAAAAAAAAAAAAAAAAAGATTCCCTGGGAAAGTATATTTGTCCATACCATAAACATAATCTTCTTGATAATATATCAGGCTTGGAACCAACCCTTTCAAAGAGCCTGCTTTTCACCCTGCTCTCTATATGATCCTCAGTGCACTCTGAACCCTGTACAAGGGTTACAGTGTAAAGGCTACCTTGCCTCTGCCAGCTGAACAACTCTTGAATCCATCAGTGATCAATTATAAGCAAACCCTCCTGGTTCTCATCAGAATATTTCTCTTAGTATGTCTGACACCCACAGCAGAGCCTTCCCAGCTAGAGTAAAAGAATACAGTCACTGAAAACAGCTGTCCTAATATTCAAACATCAGTAACATCCTTGACACACTTCCATTAACTTTATAAACAGTATGCTGGTTTATCACGACAAATCAGCCCGGTAGGTATTTGTACTGCCTCCTGCCTCAACCTGTCAGGGAGTAAAAGGAAAAGAGCAGAGACAGCCAAGAAAAGACAGCAGATAATTAATTAGTGAATAATTTAAATTTGTCCATCAACGTTTCTCCTGAAGACCGGATGCCTTAAAGCCCCAAGGGCAGACCTGACAGAAGCGTAGTGAAGTGAAGTGGGGAGGACTATGGAGTGAGGCTGAGAGCAGTCGTTAAGAAGGGGCTGCGGGTCCACATAGAGGCGAAGGTCGGATGCAAACGGGGATCAGGGCTGGGTCTGGGAAGGCGACGGGAACACCGCTCAAGAGGCGATCCAATGGCGGGAACAGAGGTGCTCCAGCAGGATCCGCCCAAGGTAAGGCGCCGCGTTTCCCTCCGCAAATCACCACCCCAAAGGCACCAGACAGCACTCCCGCGCAGCCGGCAGCACGCAGGTCCCAGACAGGGCCAGGCCCCGCTCTCGTCCACCCGGTCTGCCCAAGACCGTGTAGACGCGGCCCAATCTCCAGTCCCAGAACTGAACCCCAAATCCCAGCCCCCGACGCCTCCGATCCAGGAACCCGAAAATCCGATTCCCAGACCCCATCCTCAGACCTGGCTCTCTTCCTCTGACCCGAACCCCGGCCCCCGTCACCGCCGCCACGCACCTGTCTCCAGCCTCCTTGGCTGTGCCCAGTGTCGACCCGCGGGGCAGTCGCGTCGACAGCAAGTACAGGGCGAAGGTGCAGCCGGCGAAGACCAGGAGGAGGCCGAGCAGGGGGCGCATCTCGGCGCCAGCACCCGGACCCGCCCCGCCGCGGAGGAGCCTGGAAGCAACGCCAGGAACCTCGCTACTATCGGACTGCTACAGCGGAGCGCGTTAGTGGACGGACAGGGGCGGGGGTCCGCTCCAGGCCCCGCCCCCATATCCTGGCCCCACCCCCGGCCCGGATTCCGCTTGCAGTTGGCTCCGGAGTCCAGCAGAAAGCTGTTTTGCAGCCCCTCTGCGCTTGCGTCTGCCCTCCTTCCGCCTGTATATCTTCCTACGTTTATCTCTGTCTCGTTCTCCACTTATTTGCAGGCTCTCTGCCAGGCGCTAGGTGGTCCGGGGTGAATCACCAGCCCTGCCCACAGCGAGCTTGCACTCTAGTAGTCAAGACAGCCTTGTCGACCACCAGGCGTAACACAAAGCAAATGCAGCCCGCGTGGAACCAGAGGCGCCAATGCAGTGCGGTGGGATAGTCAAAGCGACCACGGAAATAAGGAGAATTTCCTTTTATTGAACGCCTACTATGTGCCCATTATCCTTAATTCTCACAACAATTTTGCAAGGTTGGTATTTTTGTCTTTATTTAACAGATGAAAAATCCAAGTCTCAGAAAGATTAAGTGACATTCCCCAAGAGAGTCACGATTAGAATCCAAGTCACCCTGGGTTCAAAACTAGTGGTCTTGCACTGAGTGGATTCATGGAAGAGGTGGGGTTTGAGTTCACCTTAAAGGATGAGCAAGATTTCCACAACAGAGACAGGAGGGAGAAGGTGAGCTGGGGGCCCCAGTTTCCGTGAAGCCTAAAGGTGTGTGAGAAATGAGTGAGAAGGTGGGAACAAACTGGAAAGCATGGAAAGGCAGCTAAGGAGTTGGAGTTTGTTTTTTAATATAGTACTTGGGGAGAGACCAATAGAGGCGTTTAAGCAAGAGAATGATGTAGTTCCCGTTTTAGGATGTGTTGCCCTGGCAGATGATTAGACTACATTCTGAGTTTGTAGCAACAACTGTCTTGGTGAGAAAGGAATCAGGCCTGAGCCAGGACCACAGCAGTGGGGAGGAAGGTGGACAGACTGGGAGGAGTTGAGTTCGTAGGACATGGCTGATTAAATGGAGAATGACAGAGAGGATTCCAAAATGTCACAAGCCTGGAAAACAGAAACTGTCCTTGTTGTATCATTCAAAGCCCCTCCTGGGCCAAATAAAGAGCACCTGTCAGAAGTCAAAGTGCACAAAGTCCTAGCAATTCCACGTCCAGGAATTTAACCCATAGATACGCCTGTAGGTAGACAAAGATGTATGTTCAAGGGTATTCTCTCAACTTTGTTTTGATATGAGGATATTGGGAACAGCCTAAATGCCCATCATTTGGGGACTATTGAGGTTAGTTATTGTATATTCACAAATGGAACACTAAGTAGTTTCCTGAAAGAGGGAGACAACGTTATGGATCCTGATACAGTACAGTAGCCAGATAGATGGCTAGGATAAAAATCAACCAAGTTGCAGTGTTAGACTATACTATGACTCATTTGTAAGAAGAAGAAAAAAAGATATACTTTTCAAAATACTGAAGTATTTATGAATGAAATGACTCAGTGTCTGAGATTTGCATTAAAATAATGGGATGGGAGTGTAGTGAGTAGGGATATAAGTAAAACAGGATTGGCCATTGAAGTGATAATTGCTGAAGCTGGATGATGAGCACCTGGAGGTGGATTTTATACCATTTCCCCTATTTCTGTGTATGTGTAAAATTTTCCATTTTACAACGTGGGGAAATGTTCTCAGCCTTCCAGTCTCATTTTCTCCTTTCAAGTCTCCCGTTCCAGCTAAACATGCACCGTGTAGGCACTGTGTTCGTTTGTGCCTCTGACAACACTCTTCCCTGGGAAACTTCTCTGCCTGAAAATCCCTACTCTTTCAGCAACACCCGGGGCAGTTGTCACCTCCTCTGAGAAGGCTTCTCCAGCTCCTACAGTCAGAAAGGTTGTGCCTTCTCTGTGCTCGGGGCTGCCTGTGGAGTGTCTGTATTTCTGTGACTGCAAATACTGTGCTCCAGTGTCAGCATCCATCTCCTCGGGAGACAGTGAACACTTCTGTGAATGAGACACGGTCTCACCATCCTATGTCTATGCCAACCCTTAGCCCCGTGCTTGGCTTATTATTGGCACTTAATAATAGTTTGGGGCTTCCCTGGTGGCGCAGTGGTTGAGAATCTGCCTGCCAATGCGGGGGACACGGGTTCGAGCCCTGGTCTGGGAAGATCCCACATGCCGCGGAGCAACTGGGCCCGTGAGCCACAACTACTGAGCCTGCGCGTCTGGAGCCTGTGCTCTGCAACGAGAGGCCGCGACAGTGAGAGGCCCGCACACCGCAATGAAGAGTGGCCCCCGCTCGCCGCAACTGGAGAGAGCCCTCGCACAGAGACAAAGACCCAACACAGCCAAAAATAAATAAATTAATTAATTAATTAATTATTTTTAAAAAGCCTCTCTTTAAAAAAAAAATAATAATAATAATAATAGTTTGTTAAATTAATGGACCGGGTCTACGGAGGAAATGATTGGTTGTTTGGTTTGGAACATGCTGATTTTGAGAAGTCAGGAGTACAGGAGGAAAGTGAATAACGATACTGAGCTTGTGCTAGAAGTGTGCAGAGCAGAGAACACGAAGAAATGCTCCTGCTCTCAAGGACTTCACTTTGCCTTTGGTTGGGGGAGAGGATGGAGAGAGTTATAGTTATAGAGCATGATGGTGTCGCAGAGGAAACAGACGTGGCCAAGCTTCCAGAGAAGCAAGTATCCTCATCCCTCTTGTGGATGAGTGGCTGAGCAGGTGTTCAGATGGAGTCACTCGGAGGGCTGATGCAGCCCACAGCTGTGAGTGCTGAGCAGGGCCGAGCCCTCCTCGGCCCCTCCCAAGCCCACGCTCTTTGCTCTGCCCCACACTGCCTCTCAACAAGCAGGTGAAGATCCAGAGCTCGGGTTGAACATTCAGATTTAGAGGTCATCTGTCTAGAGGAGACAGTTGAAATGGGAGGAGGGAAGAGCTCTGAGGGAGACCATGAGAGGGAAAGTAACAGCAGCTGACATTCACTGAGTCTAGGCAGACTCACCCCGCAGGACTTTTACACACATGAATGTATTTATTATATAACAACCTTCATGAGGCAGGGGCTCCTAACAGCCCCCACTTTACAGTCCAGAGAATGGAAACTTAGGCAGAGTGAAGTCAGTCGACAGAAGTCACACCCCAGCAAACAGCAGAGCCTAAGCACTTACCCTCCACTGCCTTTTTCAGAGAGAAGACTGAGATCAGAAGCCCGGTAAGAAAATAGTGGAACTGGTGAAAGAGAACAAGATTTCATTCAGGGATGTTGGATGAGAGATAGGGTGGTGGGGGAAGAGTGCACTGGGGGCCCAAGAAAGACTGTTAGAAAGGAACCAGTGCACAGTGTCCGAGTCCATGGGAAAATCCAGCAAGGAGACCTGAGGGGTTGTGGGACTCGGCCAACACCAGGTGACAAGGGACCTTTGACAGAGCTCTTCCGGGAGATGCAAACCTGATTGCCTACAGGCTCACTGCCCAAGCCCCTGCTTGCTGCCCCTGACTTACCCCCCTTGCCTCCTGTTCTGATTCCTCCTGCTCAGCCTGTCTGTTTCGGGGAAGGGGCCCTGCTCCCCACTCTCAGCCCGCCTCTCTCCAACCCTCCTGACCCCCAACCCAGCACCTGCAGAGCCAGCTCTAACCAGCCGGTGTACCGCCTGCAGGCTGTACGGCCTCCCCTGAGGCCACTCACTTGCAGCACATGTCAGGCAGCCTGTAAAGGACAGCAGCAACGCTCACCAGGGACACATGCTGGACTGGGGAACAGGTAGGGGCTAGTGGTTCAGGGGAGTGGGAGGGAAGAAAAGCCAAGAGGCTCTAGTGAGAGCAAATTAGCCAGCCACTCCCCATGCGTCTTTATCATGGGGCTCAACCACGTTTCCTGGCTTAATTGGATCTGCACGGAGCAATTGAAAGGAGTAGCTCTGATCAGACCACATGGCTTTGCTTCCCCATCCCCGCTCCAACCACAACCAATGGGAACAGGATGGACACCTGCCCCAAGAGGAGGATCTGAGGGCTGGATCCTCTCCCTGAGCTTTGGGATTGGGCCACATAGTAAGTGAGTGGCCAAGGACCCAATGGTCCTAAGGACCCCAATGATCCACAGCTGCCCTGTGGAGGGAGCAGAGCTGAGTCAGAGAGATACGTGGCAGAGCACGAGGGTTAGAAAATGCCTAGGGACTCTCATTGCTGAAGGTCCAGGGCATCCCCATCCCTGCCCTTCCTGAGGTCTGATGGCTCAGCTCTCCCTGGGGTTCCACAATTCCTCTCTCTAATAAAATCCAGGTAAATATGAGTGGATTTCTGTTGCTGGCATCCCAGGTCAGGAATGAGAACATGGGGCAGGGGTCTGAGGGTTGGAGGTTCTAAGTTTAGGTTTTGGGAATAAGTGTGTTGATGTCTAAAACAGAATGCAGATGGCTCCCTCAGGTCCCTAAGGACAAATCCACTCCATTCTGTTCAACAGACATCTGTTGAGCACCTGCTTTGTGCCTGGCATTGTGTTAGGTGCCAGGGCAGCAAAGACAAATAAGCAGCAGCTGCTCTTGTGGTGCTCACAGTCTTGGAGGAGATACAGACGTGGAAACATATTACAATATGGCTTAATACAAGCAGCGATGGTAGCACATACAAAGTGGGTGGTGGAAGGGAGTCGTGGAAGAGCAAGCCCGGCTTGGAGTCACCCAGGAATGCCTGAGGGTCCTGGAGGGTTTTAGCTGAGGTGCAAAAACAGGAGCTGGGGAGAGCAAAATCTCTTAGGCTTCAGGATAGGTGGGCTTGCTGAAGGATGGTATTGGGACCACCTGGAAGTTGCAAAGAGGAGTGAAAGCAAGAGCCAAACTCTCTTTTTCCCAGGGAGCCTGGGAAGTGGGCAGTGGGCCTCCAGAGATAACAGAGACAAGAGTAACAAAGGTGCCTGGGAGAGAGGTCTAAGGCAACGAAGGGTGGGCACCTCTAGGGAAATGGGCTGTGGCTGGGGGTGGAGGCCTGGTCTTTCCTCACAACCGAACATGGTTCCATAAGGCTCACAAGATAATGGGGAGTGTTCATTTTATCAATATTTCCTGAGCACAGACTGCATTGTAGGCCCCACACTAGGCACACGGCCTCTGCCTGGCAGAGCAGCCTAGTGGAGAAGACAGACAGACAGTAATCAAATAATCATACACATAAATGTAAAAAAAACGCAGCTTAAACAGTGAACAGTGCTATGGAAGGACAGGTCTGGTGGGCTCTGTGGAGAAATGAGGGCCAGGAAGACTCCCCTGAGGAACTGACCATCCAACTAAGGTCCAAACATGGAGTGGGAGATACTGGTGAAGACAGGAGGGAACAGGGTAGGCTGCAGTTTCATTGCATCTTGGGTTGGGTATTCAGACAAATACACTGACAAAAGGAAGGGAAGAGAGGCAAGGGTAACAAGAGACAGAGAGGAAAGTTCCAGGGGCCTTGGGAGAAAGATTGTGAGAAGAGAGTGGCCACACCTGTAACTGCCTTCATTTCACCTGATCACTGTTACATGAAACGCATTGAATTCACCTCCAGTCCAGGCAGCAAACTTCCTTGCTTTACTCCTTCATTTATCTGTTTGTTCACCCACCCACCCACTCCCCAGTGAGCCAGGCGCCGTGCTAGGAGACGGCAGGAGAAGAAGCTCAGAGACACCCACTGGCCTGAGGAGCTTCTACATTGATAGAAATGCTATTCCTGGCATATTCTTGATGTTGTTTTGATCCCCTGCTTACCAAGGAAGGCAAAGAGCCCAAAGAAGTGACTATGCTAATCAAAATACAGGACCAATAAAACTCTAAAAAAGAAATCAGGACCTATCAGCACCGGGATCTCTGTATCCACCACTGCTGAGGAAACGTGGGAAGGAGGAAGGCTGAAGATGTCCAAGTGGGCAGGAGCGTCGCTGAGCCTTTCTCCTTTCAGAGTTCAGACATTCACTGCAGGCATCCCACACTTAAGTGGAATAGACTCTGGACTTGCTATATAGGTATAAATAAAGTGTGCCACACTGGATTATATTTACAGAGTTCCATCATTCATGAAACAGAGAGTCTGTTTCTTTAAAATACGGCTCTCCACACAGAAAGCAGTAGAAGAGCAGTCACTTGGATGGGGAGGAGGTTAGTGGACCTATGACTCTCAGGAATCCCAGGAACCTTCCTGCAGTGGCCGCAGCTGCGGGATGGGTGGTATCCACCCCTTTGGCTCTGTCTCCACCCTGGGCATCTGACCTCAAGTGGTTCTGACCTCTCCGACCTTGGCCCTTGGGAGGGCCTCTTGACTTGGCTGCTGTTGTCATTTCAGATTCATGGATCACACCTCTTCCTACGGAAGCCTGAGAATTCCTCAAACTGGGAGCTTCAGGTGCTCCAAGAGCAGACCGGTTAGTGCTTTGAATTCACATGTTGGCAAAACAAGTTATTTAGCATCTCTCCAAAAGGTTAACATTAATTAACCTCTAACAGGTGGGATTATGGATAGCATATTTTCATTTTGCATCGTGCATTTTTGAAATTTCCTTCAATAATTACAGATTACATTGGTAATAAAGAAAAACAAAACATTTCTTAAGTATTGCTTAAAATGAGGGTTGCATGTAAAGTGATGCTTCTTTACCTTAAGTGAAAAACAAGCTCTGCTTTTTCTCTCCTGCCTCTCACTCCATCCCTTGTCCCTGTGAGCGAGGCTGCCCCACTGCTTCATATGCTCTTCTTCCCTCATCCACTATTCCCAGCAGCTGCGTTCTTGGCTGTTAGTCTGTCCCCACCTCCTCCTGCACCAGCCCCACTTTAAACAAGGCAGGAAGCCATTCCCTCTCTGTGCAGAGCCTGGAGGGATCTGGCACAGGGAACATGGGGTCAAGTCCAAAGTGAGGTCTCCAGCCAGTCCTTCCCTTTAAGATGCTTGGCTGGCCACTGTGATTGGCAGAAATGCCCGAGTGACAGGCAGCAGAATCGACAGTTTGGAACAAATGAGGCCCCAGGACACAGCCTAACAAGACGCTGGGCCGTCAGGAGCCTGGCTATTTCTGACTTGCCCTATTTAGGGGCTCCCTTCCCAGGACTGTTTCATAATCCAGGGTCACTTGACATTTTGCAATATGACATCCACAGGACATGACTGTAAAAAAACAAAACAAAAAAAACCCCTGGTTATTCCGTACTTTTTATGCCTTGAGGAAAAGGCGAGGTGAAGCTTTAAAAATCCTGTAGTTGTAGCATTCTTGATGTTACTGGTACCCGGGTGTCCTGACAACAGTTACATTTGCAACTCTGGGCAAAGAATAGGTTGGAAGACTGTTTCAACATTTTCCATCAGTACAAGATCATACCGACACAACTGGGGCCTGTGAAAATAAGATGAAATATCCTTGTCAGTACAATAATAAAATTACCCCATTCTAGTAAATTATATCATCTCTTTCAGATATAAAATTATTTAGCAATTATTTTTAATGTTCTAGGGAAATGCTTGTGATAAATAAGCAAAGCCACATCAACAACTGCAAAAAAATCAGGGTGTAAAATTTGATTTACCATATAACTTCACCTAGGTTTAAAAACAAATAGAAAGAAGATTAGAAAGAAATAACCAAAAATTTTAACAGTGGTTGCCTCTGAATAATGACATTATCCGTGGTATTCTTCTTCTTCCTCCTAACACTTTCTGTACTTTCCAGATTTTATAAAATGAATATGTATTCCTTTGATAATCAGGGAAAGAAGTATTTAAAAGTCCCAGTTTTAAGATGTAATGACTGGGCTTCCCAGGTGGCGCAGTGGTTAAGAAACTGCCTGCCAATGCAGGGGACACGGGTTCGAGCCCTGGTCTGGGAAGATCCCACATGCTGCGGAGCAACTAGGCCCGTGAGCCACAACTACTGAGCCTGAGCGTCTGGAGCCTGTGCTCCGCAACAAGAGAGGCCGCGATAGTGAGAGGCCCGCGCACCGCGATGAAGAGTGGCCCCCCTCTCCGCAACTGGAAAAAGCCCTCGCACAGAAACGAAGACCCAACACAGCCAAAAATAAATATTAATTAATTAATTAATTAAAGAAACGTTTAAAAAAAAAGAATCCACCTGCCAATGCAGGGGACATGGATTTGAGCCCTGGTCCAGGAAGATCCCACATGCTGCGGAGCAACTAAGCCCGCGCGCCACAACTACTGAGCCTGCGCTCTAGAGCCTACAAGCCACAACTACTGAGTCCACCTGCTACAACAACTGAAGCCTGTGTGCCTAGGGCCCGTGCTCCTCAACAAGAGAAGCCACCGCAATGAGGAGCCTGTGCACTGTGACAAAGAGTAGCCCCCGCTCGCTGCAACTAGAGAAAGCCCGCGTGCAGCAACAAAGACCCAACGCAGCCAAAAATAAATAAATTAAATAAATCAATTAAAAAGAAAAAGAAAAAAGATGTAACGACTATCCGCTTAGTGAAAAAAAAACTTGTATTATTGTTTTGAGGTATCCTAAACCTTCAGGAAAAAGGAATTTATAAACATAAAGTAGTAACTGCTCACATCACTTCCTGTCTCTGTCCACAGATTGAACACTAGGAATATATGTAGGAGTGGCATTACTCACAAAACACACATACCATCACAGCTTTGTTCTTTCTCCCCCTCTTTGTCTCTGCCTCTCTCTCTTTCTACACACACACACACACACACACACACACACACACGTGCAGTTTATTTTTTCTGAAACCAATTGAGAATAGGTTGTTTATTCCTTAATACTTCAGTGTATATTTCCTAAGAACAAGTACATTCTCAGTGCAGTTATCAAATTGAACATTGATATAGTAGTTGTATCCTGTATCAATGGAATAAAATATTCCAAATTTTCTGTACCTTTTTTAATGCAAGGCTGTGTTTTATCAGTTTGCCAAATTATATGAGGGTTTCTTTTGTACAACAAATTATCAGCTTGCAAGCAGCGTGGGTAGAGTGATTAGGGAGGAATCGTGTAACTCTAAGCATATAACAACATTGTTTCTTTGGATTATTGGATGGTTTGTCTTTAAGTGCATACCAGTAAATTTTTCTTGGATTACCGGGCAACTTATTTTTATCAAGTCTAGTTTTGGAAAACCCCTCACTTCTTTCATTGTGATTGATGAAGTCCTGTTAAAACGTAAGACTGAGCGGATTGGACAGGAACCAATAACATCTTTGGAAAACAGGGGCTTGTCAGACGCTGCCTCAGCTCACCTCTCTGGGTGGGCAAGTGACCTTAACTTCATTCGGAGAATCCTGAGCTTGTACCTCGGGCCTATTACAGATCCTGTAGAGAACACCAAGGAAATGGCTGCCACTTTATCTAGATCTTGATTGAATCTTGCAAGCAGACTCACTTGGTGGTATTTCTGAAATGTTGTGGGTTCACTGGAAGGAAGAAATAATATATTTTTAAGTGGATATGAATTACCAATGAAAGAAAACAGTTTTGAAGCCTACAAATCACTCATCAGCAAGTAGCCATTTGACCCCATAGCCTGCACTAGCCGACTTTCATGGGCAAAGTCCATTGGATTCCAAGGGACTGCATAAGTGAAGCTGCCGACCCCAGGACTGAGGAGATGCTGTGACATTGGAAAGGTATGCGCTGCCTACTATAGGCCAGACAGCATCCTCATCTCTTGACACATTTCTCCAATCCCCTGAAAAATTCTGCAAGGTATTATTGTCTTCATTTTACAAACAAGGAAACAGATGCTTGCAAAGCTAAAGCTCACCCAGGTCACAGGGCTTCTCTGTAGCAGTGCAGTGATTAAAACCCAGTTCTGGCTGAGTTCAAAGTTATGGTCTTTCCATTAAACTGCATTGCTAGATGCACAGGTATATTTTTTAGCCACACTAGATACTAACTTATTTTTTTTTAATGCAAGCAGCCCTATAAGTTCTTTTTTAATTTATTTTTAAATCTTTATTTACTTATTTGGCTGTGCTGGGTCTTACTTGCGGCATGCAGGATCTTCGTTGCTGCATGCAGGCTCTTAGTTGTGGCATGTGGGATCTAGTTCCCTGACCAGGGTTCGAACCCGGGCCCCCTGCATTGGGAGCGTGGAGTCTTAACCACTGGACCACCAGGGAAGTCCCTAGATACTAATTTAGAAGTTGTGCTTAAGCATATATTTTTTCAGTTCTGCCCTCAAGAGAAACCTTAAAACAGCTACATCCCAGGTTCCAATACTTTTTTTTCCAAGTGTGTGGAGATGTTTCCTACAATTGGAATCCCAAATTGAGCCTAAGGTGTATCCACTAGGGAGATTCACCTGGGTACTGTCCCTCTGGGGAGCTGCAAGAATAGGCTGTGGAGAAATGATTGCTCTAGGAATGAATCCTTAGTTTGGAGGTCGGGATGGGGGTGAGAAGGTGCCTGTCACCCCAGCCTCACTGTGCAGAGCAGAAGTGCCACAAGTAAAACTAATCCAAAAGGTTGCCCAGATTTTGGTTTCTAAATACCATGTCCACAAAATGGAACTAGGGCTCCCTGGAGAAATGGTTGATTCCAGGGCTAGGGCAGGGAAAGTACAAAGTGATCCTGGAACAACATGTGTGCCAAAAGTAAGGAAACACTCAAAGAGTGATGGAGATGTTCAAAAAAATATAGAATCACACCCATTAGGGTGGCTACTGTGAAAAAAACAAAAACAGAAAACAAGTGTTGACAAGGATATTGAAAAATTGGAACCCTTGTACACTGTTGGTGGGAATGTAAAATGGTACTGCCACTATGGCAAACAGTATGAAGGCTCCTCAAAAAATTTAAAATAGAACCACATGATCCAGCAATTCTACTTCTAGGTATATACTCAAAAGAATTGAAAGCAAGGTCTCCAAAAGATATTTGCACACCCATGTTCATAGCAGCATTATTACAATAGGCAAGAGGTGAAAGCAACCCAAATGTCAATCAATGGATGAACAGATTAAAAAAATGTGATTTGTACCTACAATGGAATATTATTCAGCCTTAAAAAGAAAGGAAATCCTATCACATACTGCAACATGGATGAGCCTTGAGGACATTACGCTAAATGAAATAAAACAGTCACAAAAAGATAAATATTGTTTGATTCCACTTATATGACATATCTAAAATAGTCAAATTCATAGAAATAGAAAGTAGAAAGGTGGTTGCCAGGGAGTGGGGGAAGGGGGAAATGGATGTTGTTACTTAATGGGTATAGAGTTTCAGTTTTGCAAGATGAAAAAGTTCTGGAGGGACTTCCCTGGTGGTCCAGTGGTTAAGACTCCACACTCCCAATGCAGGGGGCCTGGGTTCGATCCCTGGTAAGGGAACTAGATCCCACATGCCTCAACTAAAAAAAAGATCCCGCATGCCACAAAGAAGATCTCGCGTGCCGCAACTAAGACCTGGCTCAGCCAAATAAATAAATAATTTTTTTTCTTTAAAGTTCTGGAGATCTGTTTCACAATAATGTGAATATACTTAACGCTACTGAATTGTACACTTGAAAATGATTAAAATGGTATATCTTATGTTTTTTTTACCACAATTAAAAATGCATTAAAAAAAGGCACTGGCCTGATTTGGGACAATTTGAATATCAAAATAAATAAATAATGATAGTAACTGATTATAATTCCCCCTTGATAAAATATAAAAATCCGGGAGTCCGTATTGATATATTTGGACATGAAACAAATAAATGAATAAATAAATGAGAAAAAAATGCCTTTCCTAAATGTTGAATTAGAAAAATCACCATATGGCAGCCATCAGAGTAATAATTCAACCACAAAACATTAAAACTAGTGGGTAAAAGTTTGAGGAGTAATGGACCATCTACATGGTCTCAAAGTACCTACCCACAAAATACTAGTTAAGTACAAAGGGAAAAATAGTAACCTTAAAGTGGAGAAACTTGGCAGAAATCACTTTAATTACTTGATCCACATTAATGAAACAATCGAAATTGTGAGCCTCCTAATAGGATGCACTGAGACAACCATTACGTCACCTTTGTGGTGTCTTTGCCAAAGATGCATGATCTGAATCTAATCGTGAGGAAACATCAGGCAAACCCAAGCTGAAGACATGCTAAAAATAATTGACCTGTCATCTTCAAAAGTGTCAAAGTCAAAAGAGGCGAGGAAAGGCGGAAGAACTGTTCCAAAGTGAGGACTAAAGAAGCAGGAAAACCAAATGCAGCCAGTGATCCTGAAATGAATCCCTTTGCTACAAAGGACATTATCAGGACAATTAGTAAAACTAGAATGGGGTCTCAGGATCAGACGGTAGTAATGTATCAATATTATTTCTCTTATTTTGATGGTCAATTGTAGTTATGTAGGAGAATATCCTTGTTTGTAGAAAATACACATTAAAATACTTAGGGTTGATGAGGCAGCATGTTGGAAATTACTGTAGAATGGTTCAGAAAAAGAAAAGGCTCTTAGTACTATTGCAACTTTTCTGTAAACTTTAATTTTCCACAATAAAGAGGAAAAAAAAAAAAGCTAATAGGAAAGGAGTGGTTTAACCAAAGAGGGTTATAAGCAGCACCACTCTGGTCCTCTCTTGATCAGAGTGTAGCAAGAGAAAAAAGGGATCCCTTCCCACTTCTCCAAGGGCAGCTATGGAATCAGGAAAGGGCAGGGACTCCAGGAGAAGGTGATGCCACCTGCAGATGGCAGAACCCAGTGGGGGTACTAGGAAGGCGGGAGAAGAAAAAGGAGATCGGGAGCTGATCAAGGTTGTCCATGAGTAGAGGTAAGATGCCCTCTTCCTCCTAGAAGGATGTCTGGAAATACATGGGGAGGCACTAACCAAGCGTTGGGTTCATACAAGAATAAATCGAGTGAGAGCCAGTGAACTATGAGTTCCGGCAGTATGGTGCACTAAATACCCTGAAAGCATTCATGATAGTGGATACAATTACGAACAACAAAAAACAAAACTAAAAACCTTTTAAATTGCACTGAACTAAGAAGAAAGGAAAGAACACTGAGAAACCCTCAAAATGTGAAAGCAGAAATCCAAATAGATAGGAATCCTGAAATAACCTTTTGTTGGTCTTTTTGAAACTTTGTAACCTTAAGCTTCAGTTTTCATGGCCTTGCAGTGCAGTAGGACATGAAACAAAGTCTATGGGCCCCTCAAGGTAGGGAGTTGAATAGGAGAACTCTGGAGGAAGAGTGAACTAAACATGAATTTGAAGTAAACAACCTTCTACCACCTCAGGTGACAGAAAATTCCCCACCTCGAATCTTGGCCCTGTGAGGAGCTAGGGGGCTGAGTGCCCTTCACATGGGTCAGCAGCTAAATTCAAACTACTTGTGGTCTGAGAAACCTCAAGTTTAAAAATTAAAGTGGTCTCAGATTGATGGTATCTCCAGGAACTTGACAGGCAAACGCAAAATCTTTCTGGAGAAATCTCCTCAGATCCTCAAAGAATTCCCGCACATAGTGAAATAATTATAATAATAATAAAGCCATTTGTAAGGGGGGTGGAGGGAAGCTGCGGGTTGCAGGCTTTGTGGCCGCCAGCTGCGGGCGGGAGGACGGATCCTGGCTGGTGGGGCGGTGCAGCTGCCGGCTCCACACAGCGCCTGCGCAGCAGCTGCAGGGAAGGGGCACCTCCTGCCCGGGCTGGGTGCGAGTGAGGAGGCCCGCAGGACTGAGTGCTGGGACATGGGACCACCAAAGCGACCTTCCCAGCGGAGCCGCGTGCCCGGGGCACCCCTGCTCTGCAGGCAGGGAGCAGTCAGCCGCCTCCCCGCTGCACCAGACCCTGATGGGACCCAGATTGCTAACGGCAAAAAGAAACGGAAAAATGCAAAAGATTGGAACGATTAAAACCTACCAAAGACTTCTCAGAATTCTCAAAGAGCATACAAATATGTGCTTACATGTAAAAAATGTGATGCGTGAACTACCACACTCAAGCAACCTGGCAAGCACTTGCCGGTGACTGTCACTCTCAGGTTTCACTGTGGAATTTCAAACTGCCTAGGGGTGTGGGAAAAGATTAAGGCACCAACCCCAAAAATAATGGCCCATAAAAGGAAAGAGAACAAAAGGAAGTCCACCACTGAGTACTCCTGTTCTAGGGAAGGGGGATGTGTGGCCAGAACAGCCTGACTTCCCATAATGTCCTCAAGAAGAGCTGGAATATCACCCTGATGCTGCAGCCCAAGAGTGTTTTGCTGTTTCAAATTGAAAATTGTCATGAGGAGGAAAAGTCCATTCTGGTGCTTGAGGGGACCTCTCAAACTGAAGGCTTGTGTTCACCTGTCTGAATAACAACCAATAAAAACTACAGGAACAAAATCTCTCAAGAAAGGGATTTTTTTTTTTTTTTAAACAGTACTCTTTTTTTTTTTAATTAATTTATTTATTTTTGGCTGTGTTGGGTTTTTTTCGTTTCTGTGCGAGGGCTTTCTCTAGTTGTGGCAAGTCGGGGCCACTCTTCATCGCGGTGCGCGGGCCTCTCACTGTCGTGGCCTCTTGTTGCGGAGCACAGGCTCCAGACGCGCAGGCTCAGTAGTTGTGGCTCACGGGCCTAGTTGCTCCGCGGCATGTGGGATCTTCCCAGACCAGGGCTCGAACCCGTGTCCCCTGCATTGGCAGGCAGATTCTCAACCACTGCGCCACCAGGGAAGCCCCAAGAAAGGGATTTTTAAAAGAGACATGACAGGGACTTCCCTGATGGAGCAGTGGTTAAGAATCCCCCTGCCAATGCAGGGGACATGGGTTCAAGCCCTGGTCCGAGAAGATCCCACATGCCGCAGAGTAATGAAGCCCATGCGCCACAACTACTGAGCCTGCGCTCTAGAGCCTGCAAGCCACAACTACTGAAGCCCACGCACCTAGAGCCCATGCTCCGCAACAAGAGAAGCCACCGCAATGAGAAGCCCGCGCACCACAACGAAGAGTAACCCCCGCTCACCACAACTAGAGAAAGCCTGGGCGCAGCAATGAAGACCCAACTCAGCCAAAAATAAAATAAATAAAATAAATAAATTTAAAAAAGAAGAAATAGAAAATCTGGGGCTTCCCTGGTGGCGCAGTGGTTGAGAATCTGCCTGCCAATGCAGGGGACACGGGTTCGAGCCCTGGTCTGGGAAGATCCCACATGCCGCGGAGCAACTAGGCCCGTGAGCCACAATTACTGAGCCTGCGCGTCTGGAGCCTGTGCTCCGCAATAAGAGAGGCCGCAATAATGAAAGGCCCGCGCACCGCGATGAAGAGTGGCCCCCACTTGCCGCAACTAGAGAAAGCCCTTGCACAGAAACGAAGACCCAACACAGCCATAAATAAATAAATAAATAAATAAATAAATTGTATAAAAAAAAAGAAATAGAAAATCTGAACAGACCTATAATAAAGAGATTGAATTAGCAATTAAAAACAAAAAAGAAAATCCTACAAAGAAAAGCCCAGACCAAGATGGCTTCATGGGTGGATTCTACCAAATATATATTTTTTAAAATTTTTATTTATTTATTTATTTATTTTGGCTGCGTTGGGTCTTTGTTGCTGCACGCGGGCTTTCTCTAGTTGCAATGAGCGGGGGCTACTCTTCACTGAGGTGCGCGGGCTTCTCACTATGGTGGCTCCTCTTGTGGCAGAGCACGGGTTCTAGGCGTGCGGGCTTCAGTAGTTGTAGCTCGTAGGCTCTATAGTGCAGGCTTAGTAGTTGTGGTGCATGGGCTTAGTTGCTCTGCGGCATGTAGGATCTTCCCAGACCAGGGCTCGAACCCATGTCCCCTGCATTGGCAGGTGGATTCTTAACCACTGCACCACGAGGGAAGCCCCTCTACCAATTTTTTTTTTTAAACACTTCTCTTTTTTAAAAAATATTTATTTATATTTGGCTGTGTTGGGACTTCCTTGCGGTGTGCGGGCTTCTCATTGTCATGCCTTCTGTTGTTGCGGAGCACAGGCTCTAGGTGTGCAGGCTTCAGTAGTTCTGGCCCATGGGCTCAGTAGTTGTGGCTCGCAGACTCTAGTGCTCAGGCTCAGTAGTTGTGGCACAGGGGCTTAGTTGCTCCGCAGCATGTGGGATCTTCCGGGGCCAGGGCTCGAACCCATGTCCCTTGCATTGGCAGGTGGATTCTTAACCACTGTGCCACCAGGGAAGCCCCTCTACCAAATATTTAAAGAAGAATTAACACCAAATTCTTCACAAACTCTTCCAAAAAAAGAAATAGAAGAGGAGGAAACACTTCTCAACTCATTCTGTGACACCAGTATTATCCTGATATCAAAACCAGACATCACACACAAAAAGAAAACTAAAGATCAATATGTGTTATAAATATAAATTCCAAAAATACTCAAATAAAACTAGCAAACCAAATCCAGCAAAATATAAAAATGATTATATACCTTAACCAAGTGGGATTTATCCCAGAATGCAAAGTGGATTTAACATGCAAAAATCAATTATTATAATACACCATATCAATAGAATTAAGGACAAAAACAAATGGTTATCTCAATACATGCAGAAAAAGCATTTGACAAAATCCAATATCCCTTCAATATAAAAATACTCAACAAACTAGGAATTGAGGGAAATTCCCTAACCTGATAAAAGGCATCTACAAAAAAAAAAAGTTAATATGTACTTAATATTAAAAGACTGAATGTGGACTTCCCTGGTGGTGCAGTGGTTAAGAATCCGCCTGCCAACGCGGGGGACATGGGTTCGAGCCCTGGTCCGGGAAGATCCCACATGCTGCAGAGCAACTAAGCCCGTGCGCCACAGCTACTGAGCCTGCGCTCTAGAGCCCGCGAGCCACAACTGCTGAGCCTGCGTGCCACAACTATTGAAGCCCGCGCGCCTAGCACCCGTGCTCTGCAACTAGAGAAGCCACCGCAATGAGAAACCCGCACACCGCAACAGAAGAGTAGCCCCAGCTCGTCGCAACTAGAGAAATCCCGCCCACAGCAACGAAAACCCAAAACAGCCAAAATAAATAAATAAGTAATAAAATAAAAGATATTAAAAAAAAAAAAAGGCTGAATGTTTTCCCCCAAAGATGAGGAACAAGACAAGCATGTCTCTTGCCGCTTCTATTCAGCTTAGAAAAAAGTTCTAGCCAGGTCAGTTAGACAAGAAAAGGGGGGGAGGAAAAGACATTCAGATTGGAAAGAAAGTAGTAAAACTATCTCTATTTGCAGATGACCTGATCTTGTACATAGAACATCTTACTGAGTCCTCTAATGAGTTAGCAAGGTTGCAGGATACAAGATCAGTCAGTTGTAATTCTGTACACTATCAATGAATAATCTAAAATGAAATTATGGAAAGAATTCAATTTACAGTAACATAAAAAAGAGTAAAATACTTGGATTAAATTTAACAAAAGTGCAAAACTTGTACACTGAAAACTATAAAACATCACTGAAAGAAGTTAACTAAGACCTAAATAAATGAAAGATACCATGTCCATGTTCATGGATTGGAAGACTTACTATTGTTAATACAGCAATACTCCCCAAATTGATTTGCAGATTCAAGACAACCCCTCTCAAAGTCCCAGCTGCCTCTTCTGTTTTTTCACAGAAATTGACAAACTGATCCTCAAATCTATATGGAAATTCAAGAGACCCAGAATAGCAAAAGAGTTCTGAAAAATACCAAAGTTGGGAGATTTATACTTCCTGATTTCAAAATTTGTTATAAAGCTACAGTAATGCTACGCTAAGCTACAAGACAATGTGGTACTTGCATAAAGATAAGATATATCAATCAATGGAATAGATTGAGAGTCCAGAAGTAAACTCTTACATTTATGGTGGATGGAATTTTTTTTTTGACCATGCTGCACGGTTTGTGGGATCTTAGTTCCCCGACCAGAGATTGAACCTGGGCCCTCGGCAGTGAGAGCACAGAGTCCTCACCACTGGACCACCTGGGCGTTCCTGGTCAATTGATTTAGACAAGGGTCTCAAGACAATTCATGGAGAAAGAAGAATTTTTTCAATAAATGATGCTGTGACAACTGGATGTTCACAGGCAAAGGAATGAAGTAGAAGCCCCCTACCTCACATCACATGCAAAAATTAACTCCAAATGGATCAAAGACCTAAAAGTGAGACCTAAAACTATAAAGGACTTGTATCCAGAATATACACAGAACTCTTGCAACTCAACAATAAAAAGTTAATTAGCTTAGTTTAAAAATGGGTAAGGCACACAAAAACCTGCACCCAGATGTCTATAACAGCTTTATTCAAAACTGCCAAGACTTGGAAGCAACCAAGATGTCTTTTGTAGGTGAATGGATAAATAAACTGTGATACATCAGACAATGGAATATTATTTAGTGCTAAAAGAAAATGAGCTGTCAAGCCATTAAAAAAAAAAGAAAAGAAAAGGAGGAACTCTAAATGCTTATATTACTAAGTGAAAGAAGCCAATCTGAAAAGGTTACATACTGTATGATTCCAATTACATGACATTCTGGAAAAGCCAAAACTATGAAAACAGTAAAAAAAAAAATCAGTGGTTGCCAGGGGTTGGGAGGAGGGAGGGATGAATAGATTTGAATAGGGAGGGAGCACAGATTTTTAGGGCAGTGAAACTACTCCGTGATCCTATAATGGTAGACATATGTCATTATACATTTGACAAAACTCAGATAATGCACAACACCAACAGTGAACCCTAATGTAAACTATGGACTTAGGGTAATAATGACATATCAATGTAGATTCTTCAGTTGTAACTAATGTACTACTCTGGTGCCAGATTTTGGTACTGAGGGAGGCTGTGCCTATGTGGGGCAGGGAGTATGTGGGAAAGTTGTGTACTTTCTGCTCAATTTTGCTGTGAACTTAAAACTGTTCTAAAAAATAAAGTCTGTTTAAAAGGAAAAGAAATGGCTAGGGATCTGAATAGACATTTCTCCAAAAAGCTCAACAAGTGGTCTACAAGCACATGAAAGATACTCAGCATCTTTAATCATTAGGAAATTACAAATCAAAACCACAGTGAGATATCATGTAATGCCCACAAGAATGGCTGTAACAAAAGACAGACATGTATGAATGGATAATCAAAATGTGATATATACATACAATGGAATATTATTCAGTTTTAAAAAGGAAAGAAATCCTGTCACATGCTATAACATGGACAAAACTTGAGGACATTATGCTAGGTGAAATAAGCCAATCACAAAAAGACAAATACTGTATGATTCTACTCATATGATGTATCTAAAGTAGTCAAATTCATAAAAACAGTAGAATAGCGGTTGCTAGGGGATAGGGGGTGGGGGAAATGGGAATTGTTGTTTAATAGACATAGAGTTTCAGATTTTGCAAGATGAAAAAGTTCTGGAGAGCTGTTCCACAACAATGTGAATATACTTACTAATGAACTTACACTTAAACATGATTAAGGTGGTAAATTTTATGGGGTTTTTTATCATATGCTTCTTTATCATGATTAAAAAGAAAAAAAAACTTTTAAAGACTGACAATAACAGTGTTGGCAAGGATGTGAAGAAACTGGAACTCTCATACATCGCTGGAGGGAATGTAAAATGGTGCAGTCCTTTTGGAAAACAGCTTGGCAGGGAGTTCCTTAAAAAGGTTAAACACAAAATCCTCTATGATCCAGAAATTCCACTCCTAGGTATATACCCAAGAGAAATGAAAGCATATGTCCACACAAAAACGTGTACATATATGTTCATAGTAGCATTATTCATAATAGCCCAAAAGTGGAAAAAACCCAAATATCCATCAACTGGTGAATGGGTATTTAAAATGTGGTATGTGTGAGCACAGTGGTGCATCTGGGCCAGAGGTCAGTGGATCAAAATACAATGTAGAATATTCATACGATGGAATATTATTCAGCCATAAAAAGGAACGAAGTACTGATAAATGCTACACATGGATGAATCTTGAAAACATGCAAATCAAAAAAAAAGCCAGACAAAAGGGCTTCCCTAGTGGTGCAGTGGTTAAGAATCCACCTGCCAATGCAGGGGACACAGATTTGATCCCTGGTCCAGGAAGATCCCACATGCCGCAGAGCAACTAAGCCCGTGTGCCACAACTACTGAGCCTGCGCTCTAGAGCCTGTGAGCCACAACTACTGAGCCCACATGCCACAACTACTGAAGCCCACGTGCCTAGAGCCCGTGCTCCGCTACAAGAGAAGCCACGACAATGAGAAGCCCGCACACCTCAATGAAGAGTAGCCCCTGCTCGCTGCAACTAGAGAAAGCCCGTGTGCAGCAACGAAGACCCAACACAGCCAAAAATAAATAAATAAATAACAATTTTAAAGAAAGCCAGACACAAAAGACCACATATTGTATGATTCCATTTATATGACATGCCCAGAATAGGTCTATAGGTCTACATCTATAGAGACAGAAAGCAAATTAGTGGTTGGCAGGGGCTGGGCAGGAGGGAGGAATGGGGAATTACTACTAATAAGTATGGGATTTCTTTTTGAGATGACGAAAATGTTCTGAAATTAGATAGTATTGATGGTTTCACATTTTGTAAATATACTAAAAACCCCTGAGTTATAAACTTTAAAAAGGTGAATTTTATGGTATGTGAATTATATCTCAATTTTTTTAAGGTTAAAAAATATATATATATCTAAAACACATATACAGGGAGAGTCAACAGGCAGATAATATCCTTGAATGTGACTTCATTTGTAACCCATAGACTGGTAAGACTGAATAAGCTCAGGGTACATATTCTAATATTATTATTTCCATTTTCTTAAATCATAAAAATACTAAATACTAAAATGTTAAAGTTTACCTAGCAGAAAAGAGAAAAGTATCCATAATCTTATCACGAAATAGAACAACTATTTCCTTTTCTCCCATATATTCTCTGATCGGTGATGACTTTTTCACAAACATGACTAAAATGGGAATGACTAAACATGACTAAAATAAAGATGTTAAGGTCTCTATCTTAATCAAGAAACAAGCCTCCAACTTTAGGAATTCCTACTTGGGAGAAATTCGCTATATGAAATTCAAATTTCTAAGACATATGTAAAGCAAATATGTAACCAATTATTGGCACAAATACCCAAATTTTGCTGAGTGAGTGCTCCTCATATAACTGCACAATCTCCCCTGCTGTTTCTTAGACTCTCCAGATGAGGTCTCTGCCCACCTTCCTCATTGATGCCTATAAGCTACCTGAGGCTGGTTTCTCAAGATGCGGCCCCTTAGTGGTTCCCTCCCTGAAAATGCTGCCCCACTATGGATTTGGGGACATCGGTGCTGAAGGGAGTGTGATATAGGCTAAACCGCTTGCCCTCTGTGAGCCTCAGTTTCCTCATTTATAAAATATGGATGATAGGGGCTTCCCTGGTGGCCCAGTGGTTAAGAATCCGCCTGCCAATGCAGGGGACACGGGTTCGAGCCCTAGTCCAGGAAGATCCTACATGCCGCGTTGCAACTAAGCCCATGCACCACAAGTACTGAACCTGCGCTGTAGTGCCTGAGAGCCACAACTACTGAAGCCCGTGAGCCACAACTACTGAGCCCACGCGCCTAGAGCCCGTGCTCCACAACAAGAGAAGCCACCGCAATGAGAAGCCCACGCACCGCAACAAAGACACAACACAGCCACAAATAAAAATAAATAAAATAAATAAATTTTAAAAAATAGGGATGGTAATACCACTTCACAGGGTTTTAGTGAGAATTACATTAACCAATGTCTATAATGTGCTTGGTTCAATAAACAAAGGCTGTTATTATTATGATCCAAGGATGCATTTTAAAAAGTCACTTCCAGGGAATTCCCTGGCGGTCCAGTGGTTAGGACTCTGCGCTTTCATTGCTGAGGGCCCAGGTTCAATCCCTGGTCAGGGAACTAAGATCCCACAAGCCGTGCAGTGCAGCCAAAAAAAAAAAAAGTCACTTCCAAACCCCGCACCAACACCTTCCCTATTTATCTACACAGTGAGCCCATAAGGCGATTGCCAGTTTCAGATGACAATCTACATGGTACTCTATGGATGAGGCCAAGAGACAACCCAAGTGTCTAGTAGATAATAGGACCCAGGAAACACCTTCTAAGTAAATGAATGAAAGGAGCCTCAAATTCCTCTGCTTACACTAAAGGGTTTGGGGTATTTTTCCCTTTTTCCTGATTATAAAAGTAACAGATGAAAAAAATTACTCGTTATTTTAAAACTATATATATACAACAGCACAGCAAATTGAAAAGTAAAGAGAAACTTTAAAAAGCACTCATATTCCTACCACCCAAGGGGCAATCTAACATATTTTGGTATGTTTCTTTTTCATTATTTTTACAGTGTTGAGCTAATTTTATACTTTATATAATTTTATATCCTGCATTTTTTCACTTAGTACATTATAAGCATTTCATTTAATATGTTTTATAAATAACTTCAATGTTTGAATACTATTTTATTATATGGGAACTAACAATTTCCCCATCATTGGATTTTTAGGGTGTTTCCAATTTTCTATTGCAAATTAGATTTTCTGAGTTTCAGAAATATATATATGTTTTTATGTATATATGTATATTATGAGCTCAGAAAAGAATAGAAACGTGTGTATGTGAGTGGGTGCCTTTGGGCATGGGATTGTTGGATGGGGCAAGGTTTGTGCTTTTATGTTACATACTTCTTTACTGTTTAAATCATTTATAGCTAGCAGGGATGACTTTTGAAATTAAATGTTTACGCAAAGGAAGGAAGGAGGAGAGAGGAAAGGAGGGAGAGGGGGAGGGAGAAAGAAGGAAGGAAGGAAGGGAGGGAGGGAGGGAAGGAAAGAAAGAAGGAAGAAGGAAAAAAATTCCTGTACCAATTCCATTTGTAAAGAGCCTGAAAGATCAAGAGACACAAGAAGTAACTAAGCAATATATCCCTTTATATATTTTATAGGACAAAGACGCATACAGACCTATAACTAAAAAGTAGATATGTTTGGGATTTAATTTCTCTGAGCAAAAAAGGAAATAGCAAGCTGCAAAGAATCCCAGCCCAACTTACTGATTGATTTTGGATTCTGTGGTGTTTCCAGCTTTGTCTCTCAATTTGATTGTAATGGATCCTCTTCTTATGTTCTTGTTCCAAGTTATAATATCCACAAAGTAATGATATACTACAAAACAGGGAGAGAACATGGTAAGAGAAGAATATTACCAACTGCTTTCCTGAAGGTTCAATTCATAAAAACCCAACCTCCCTAATAACTGAGTCTCCTCTTCTCTTCCTCTAGTTTTTCTGCAAAGATCCAGGGCAGAATTTTCTAATAATTTTTTCTATTCCCTTTGGTAAAGATGGCCTGAGTGATGGCAGAACTCAGTGGTATGCAGTTGCCATGTGTAGGCGTCACTCTTGGATCAGTGTTTCCACCTTATCGACTGAAATCTCATGGCCTACTGCCAAGTATGATTGGTTCACTTCAATCCCTGCCCATTTGAGAATAAACCAAATAGGGGGCCATGTAGAGACCCTCCACAGCTGACAAGGTCTTCCTCAATCTGGGCCATGTCCACCAGCCTACCCAGCCTCCCTCATCTCTTCCCCAGTCATGCCACACCACCTGCACTGCCATGCTCTCTCTTGCTTCTGGGCCTTTCCACAACTTGGACACTCTTACTTTGCCCCCTTTGCCAATTCATCCTTCAGGTTCCAGCTGAATGCACTCCCTCCAGAAGGCCTTCACTGACCCTCAGACTAAGCCAGGTCTCTCTCAGAGTTCTTATCGTGCTCTGGTATTCTCTTATCATTAGTTAACACACTTTATTTACAAAATGCAAGACCAAATGATAACCAAAAAGTGGTAAACATATGTGTACATCTATACAAATATTGCCTGTATAATGTCTTATGGGGTTTTTAAAAAAGCTAAAATATACTACAATGATAACTAGGAAGGGATGGTTATTCCTCTTTGTAATCCCAGCAGTAATACCTATGGATATCCATTAATTCCTACTGAATAAACGAGAGCACATAACGTATCCAGAGAACTATTCTTCCTCCCTACTCTCTGCTCCCCAAGGTCAAGGACGCTCTGGGAAGATGGGGATCCCACCATGATAGTGAGATTTGCTATCTCTTGGTCAGACTTGCAGAGAAGGGGAAAGAGGCTCAGGGAAATAACAGTCCCACTAGGGAATAAGGTCAGCCATGGGGTTGCCATTTCATGGCCCATTAGTACTCAGGGGCTTGCCCCATTTGGATTGGGCAGACACCAAACCCTGGGCTGCCACTCATGGCTCCAAAGGAGGAGGGAAACCTGGTGATCTGCAACTTCTTTTATAAGGGTTGCTCCCAAGAAAAGTGAAAAGGGGGATAAGATTGTAAGATGTACATCTGCCCAGGAAAATTCCTACTTGCTTCCCGGGGCATCTGATCATCTGCTGCCCTATTTAGCTCCCATCTTGAATACCCAACCTCTCAATGTCCTTAGAAGGTCATTGCTTTTGTTTTGGAGCTGGAACTACCCATACATGTGGCTGACACCTGATTTTTCCTAACCACAATTTCACGTCTCTTGGGGCTCAAGCAAATTTCTGGAAGATCTTAGTGATTAGAATGGCCATCCAGTGAAGCTAACAACTATGATTTGTTGAGGTTTTAATCCTTATAACCCAGAAGATAGGCATGATTATCCCCCTTTTACCAAGCAGGACATTGAGACTCAGAGAGGTTAAATGTCTTGGTCACACAGCTATTATGTAGGAGAGTCAGGATTCAACCTAGGTCCTTCCAACTCCAAAGTCCATGCTTCACCATGACCTTCATTTGCCAAGAAGTAGCCAGGAAGCTGAGACTCAGCCATTCCAAAAATAAAAGAGTTGGGCAACAGCAAGCAAGCACATTCACCACTCACTGCAGAAGGGTTTCTCCTCAGCTGTGTCAAAGAACGCTTTAGTCATAGGAGGATCCCGCTCCATTAAATAGTCTTTCCAATTATCAGCATAGTAGCCTATAAAATAAGTCAGAAAAGTGTAACATTAACATGTATTATATAAATGTAAAAGCAATGGCGGAGATAGTGAGAACAGCGGGTTTGACTGCCACCACCATCGAGACAATCCCCCTCATACCCACTTGCCAAAGGACCCTCCACTGGCTTTTCCCCCTATCTACTGACATTACATCACCAACCCTGGTCCTCAGTAGCAGGGGTGGGATTGTGGGGAGTGACACACACTGGTTAGACTAAAAATAGCACTGATATTTTCCAGCAATACATTCATTTTCTAGATTATTTAAAACAGATTCAGGTTTATACCTAGAACAGCATCACTTTTGCAAAGCGATGTGCTTTCTTGAAGAACTATGATTGGGCCCCTGAAGTGCAGAGAACTTGGAATTGCTGTTACTCTGTCAACAGGCAGGGAAACGTCCTCCTTCGTGGCATGCCTACAGGAATGAGGCTGAGGGCCATCCCTGGGGCCTCTCTCTCTCCTCTGTTCCCACTGCTAGGGAGTGGCCTCCACATTCTGACTTAACTGATCTGGAGTGGAACCCAGGCATCAGCATTTTTTAAAAGCTCCGTAGATGATTCAGATGCACAGTCAAGTCTGAGAACCCCTTGTCTATAGCATGCCCTGATGTTAACTTGAGTCTTTCCTTTGCGTACAATTAGAGAATTCTCATGACCATCCAGTTGCAAAGTCTCCACCATCCGGAATATTTCTACTAACCCTTAGCAAATATCCAAGCAGCCTCCACAGTGTCTGTTACCCCAGCCCACCCCTGTATGTGTCCATGCACACAGCACCAGAGTGTGGCATGAGGGCATTTACAGACACAATTTGTTAGAGGGGTTGCTTTGCCAAACCCTCCCCCAGCAGAGAGGTTGTGTGCCTGGAGAGGGCGCTCCTGTCCCCACAGGAGCAGACTACGTAAGGTGACTGTGCCTGGGTGAGCTTGGAAACTCTTCTGGAACCTTCTTTTTCTTGCTAGAATAAAGTGTCCAGGGAGGTGGCACTACCTTCTGGATGAAATCCCATATAGATTGCCTTTCTAACATTCTTTATTATTAGGAGACCCCAGAGTACTTCACAGAACAAATTGGCTAGAGAAAACTAAGTAGGTTGTGGTTGTTTTTTTTTTTAATTAATTTATTTATTTATATTTATTTTTGGCTGTGTTGGGTCTTCGTTTCTGTGCGAGAGCTTTCTCCAGTTGCGGCAAGCGGGGGCCACTCTTCATCGCGGTGCGCGGGCCTCTCACCGTTGTGGCCTCTCCCGTTGCGGAGCACAGGCTCCAGACGCGCAGGCTCAGTAGTTGTGGCTCACGGGCTTAGTCGCTCCGCGGCATGTGGGATCTTCCCAGACCAGGGCTCGAACCCTGCATTGGCAGGCAGATTCTTAACCACTGCGCCACCAGGGAAGCCCAGTAAATTTTTTAAAAACAGGATTTTCAGGCCCATTTTTAGATGGTAAAATGGTGCTAGGATTCTACCAGAAATTAGCTCTTTGTTAATCAGAGTGGGAAACTGCTTGCTGGACTTACCCAGAAGGGGGCAGGACTCCGTCTGTGATATGCCACAGTTGACACACTTGCCGTTCCTATAATCCCGGTAGGAGTCACAGGGATACGCAGTGATGGTGCAGTTCTCTCTCAGCGAAGAAAGGTACAGGTACACGGACCTCTGGTGGTCGCACTTAAAATACTGCATTCCTGGGTTGTAAAAGGAATGATCAAAGAGTAGAGCAGTTGTAGCATTTAGTAATAAATAGTGCCTCGCATATTGTTTATACACATAATTTATCATGTCTCCTACACACCAGGCACTGTGCTAACAGCTTCAATGTACTTGATTCCATTTAATCCTTATAAAACCAATAGATCAGGATTCATGCTGACAAATGGCAGGAGACAAGAAGATAGGCATGATTACCCCCATTTTACCTAGCAGGACATTGAGACTCAGAGGGGTTAAAGGACTTGACTTTGTCCTTCCTTTGTCAGTGAGAGGAAGAAATGTCAGTGGTAGTCTGAGATCCCCCGGAGGTTTTCAGCAGAAGGCAAGCACATTTAAACCAGTAAAGACACGAGAGAAAGACGGCATTGGGGAGCAATTTGTAGAGGAAGATCCCCAATGAGGGCAAGGAGAGGAGATAGTTGTGAAAAAGGATGGGGGATACTTCCACCTTGGGTCAGATGGGGAAATGAATGTAAAGACCAACTTTGTGATCTAAGGTTAGGATAGATAAAATGGCTCCTTCAGGTGGGACCTTGATCTAGGTACAAAAGTCAGATCTAGCTCACCTCGAAGAGGTGAGAGTTTATAGCTGGGGTGGTATTTGGAATAGAAGCATGAGGAGTGATCATAGGGAGCCAGCAAGAGATAAGTATGAGGCTTTTCTGGCATTCTTGAGGGCCATGGAGAAGTTAACAAGTTTGCCTGGACCTTGTACCTGATCAACAAGACTCCATGACTTCTCCAGAATGTGCCCAAGCAAAGATGGGGGCTGACATGGCAGAGACCTAAGGGCCTGGGGGTGCACAGGGCATTCATGAGAGCAGACAAGTGGCAGGGGCTCCATTTCTGCTCCAAAGGTGAAGGGTGAAGTGAGAGGAGCTGAACAATAGGAGGTGGCACTGGAAGCTGTAAGTGGGCAAGAAGAGGTGAGACACAAGCCTCAAGTTAATTCTTGGTGGGTACCATGTGATGTGGTGGTGAGAGAGGAGGCTGATGAGGCATAGAGGTGGCCATCAGAAGAGTTGGAGCTGATGAAGGACTACAGTACAAAATATCAGAGAGGTTCATCAGAAGGTTGATGGGTTAGACGATGAAGTCATTCAGAAACAGGAACTGGGTCCCAAAGATGGGTAATCAAAGGAGGCAAGGATCTCAATAGCAGACAGTGAACCCCATGGAAAGAGGAGTTGTGATTGTGAGCTAGTAGTTTGGAGAGGCACTGGGAGCTGGAGTCAGATCAATGTTTCTTCTTTCTCTGGAGTCCACATATGCCCATAGAAGAGATCAGTGGAGGACATAAAGAAATAAACTGGGTGAGAGAGGAGAAGCATGGGGCCAAGCTGGACTGGAGTAAAATCTGACAAGTCGACATTTAATTATCGTTCCTGGAACTTCCAGTTGCAGAAACAATGAAGTTAATAATGCTACAGAGGATGTCCTTTGTAAGCAAAGCACATTATCTTTGGCTGCTCATGGATGTAGTTACATTACAGCACACAGGATGGGATTTGAATACACACCATTTATGGTACAATATGATTGGCCCTACTTATGCCATTTCATCTGGATCATTTTCAAACACTACGTCATTCCCATGGGGCCATATACAGCTACCATTTTGTAACAAGATCATCTTTTTCTAGAATTATTTCCATGATTGTTTAATTTTCTCTAACAATGGTGAAATACAGATTCAGAGCACTTGGCGGGGGGGTTGTTTTTTGGGGTTTTTTTTATTTTTGGCTGTGTTGGGTTTTTGTTGCCACGCACGGGCTTTCTCTAGTTGCAGCGAGTGGGGGCTACTCGTTGTTAGCGTGCATGGGCTTCTCATAGCAGTGGCTTCTCTTGTTGCAGAGCCCGGGCTCTAGGCGCACGGACTTCAGCAGTTGTGGCATGTGGGCTCAGTAGTTGTGACACACGGGCTCAGTAGTTGTGGCTCACGGGCTTAGTTGCTCCACAGCATGTGGGATCTTCCTGGACCAGGGCTCGAACCCGTGTCCCCTGCATTGGCAGGCGGATTCTTAACCACTGCGCCACCAGGGAAGCCCAGGGTGGGTTTTTTTAATTCTGTCCCCCATCACACTTTAATGTTGCCCTCCAACTACCCATTTTTGTTTTGTGAGTTTTTTCTCGTTATAAAACTAATACATGCTCATTTAGAAAATAAAAAATAATAGCAAATTATGATGCAAAAATTACCTAGAAATCCAACATCCAGAGATCACCACTAATAATTATTTGGAGCACTTATGTTTAGTGTTTTTTTCTACACTTACACATGTACAAATATACATTTAAAAAACAAATTGGGATTATACTGTATAATTTGTGTATTTTTCACTTAACATCATATTGTAAGCATTTTCATTAACCTGACAATATGGTTTTTAAGAATTACATTCCTTTGTGTAGGGTGCACCATACTATTTAATAATTTTCCTATGTTGGGTATTTAGATTATTTCTAAAAACTTAACTGTTATAAACAATGCCATGTTGAATATCTTCACTCTGATTTTTGTCTACATTTTCCATTATTTCTCTAGGAGAGATTTCCAAATGTGTAATCTCTAGGTCAAAGACACACCTTTTCAAGAGAGAGAAATAATTCAAAATCGCTTTTAATCATATGGTTATTTTTTTTAAGTAGTATATTTGAGTAATAATGTTTAATTTATAATTTATATTTATACCACCTCTATCTTCTCAGGAAATTTGTTTTTGATTAAAAACGATTTCACATAGAATAATATCAGATTTTTAAAATACGCCTTTTTTAAACCACTATTTTACAAAATATAAAGTATCTGCACTTACCTCCAAATATTGTTTGGGGGCAACCAGGTTGATCCAATCCTCCATTTGGGTAGAAGTCTATGTTTCCTAATGGTTCCCTGTAGCCCAGTGCTAAAAGACAATATACTATGCTTTTATACTGCTTTGAACTTTTCCCATCTCATAGCTCATTTGCCTGTTTAGGATATAGGCAGAGATTGTCTTATTCTTGTCTTTGCTGCTATTGTTGTCGTCAAACCTATTTAAATATTTTGTCCAAAGTTAGCCAGATAGTTAGAAAGCAGTGATTTCCAAGTAGGAGACTATGAAGCTGGTAACAGAATTTATTTCCCATATTTCTGAAAATGTAAGAGAATTTGGTCACTCATTCACTACATGGCTGATAAAATGATATGTTTCATGTTTATATTTGGCTGGAACACTCACTGCTAGGTGCTTCCTGAGCCTCTAATTACATTTGTGTAAGTCTTTAATGAATAAGAAACAGGAAAAAATGAACCTTCACTTAGTAGGAGAAACCTTTAAAGTTTGGGGATCTAGGATGGTTAAAAGATTGGAAACTCTTCTAGAAAATGGGGACCTAGAAAATTATAGATAGATTTAATAATTGCTTATTCTCTTTGACCTTGTAACTCCAAAGTAATCAGTAAAATGCTTGATTAAAAGATTATACAGGGACTTCCCTGGTGGTCCAGTGGTTAAGACTCTGCGCTTCCACTGCAGGGGGCATTGGCTCAATCCCTGGTCGGGGAACTAAGATCCCACATGCCGTGTAGTGTGGCCAAAAAAAAAAAAAAAAAGATTATACATATGTATGTATGTATATATATGTATACACACATATATAGTGTATCATTGCAATAATGATAATAGCTATTATATGTTCAGGAAACTACATGTGTCTGTGGGTGTGATACTAGGGGTTTTACACAGATTTCTTCTAATTTTCACAATGTCTGAGAAGTAGCCATTGGTAAATTCAGATGAAGTAAGTTACAGATGAAGATTCTGGGGCTTGGAGGACTTATGGACCAAACATGATACCACCAGAAAGAACCAAACCTGGGATTTGAGTCTACCTCTGCCTTGACTGCAAAGCTTATATTTTTCCTTCAAAATTTGCCCTCTTCAAGAACAAAAAATAAATTACTCTATGCCATCAAGCATTAAAATAGCATTGAGGTACTGCACCTAAGTAAGGTAATACTTTGCAAACTGCATAGTAAGAACACAGCTATTTCACAGAGACACTTCTTCTAAGGCAAACAATTGCTGAATACCACACCAGAGTGCCCACAATAGGCAGTCAAGGGTGTTTCAGGTGGTTGTATCACAAAGGAGATGTACTATTAAATGTCCACTCTGGTCTGTCCCCTCAGCCCTCCCCCAAGTTCCTACTCCAGCTCTTCTCCCAGACATCTGGCTATAAAGACCCATCTGTAACATCAGCCCAACCCCCAAGCCATGTACCCAATCCCAGAAATGAAATCAACACCATGAAAGATAGAAGTAGCCAGGAAGATCCACAGAGAGCTAGAGACCTATAGGTGGTTCAGAAATGCTCTGTGTGGAAAGACACAACACTTAAACATATCTTTCAGCTTAAGGAAATAATGACAAAGAACCAACAAAAACAGGGAATCACGCATCCAAACCCAGTTGTACTTATGGAAACATTTGTCCACATGGTGTGCAAATCAGCCTGTCCTTGACTGGTCAAGATGATCACTTTAAAAATAATAGGGGACAATGGGAAACATACCTCTACTCCATCAGGAGATCCTGGGTGCCTGCATTAAAGCAGCTTCCCTTCAGTATTCTTGTGGATTTGGAAACTTGCCCGGTAGGAAAAGAGGGAATCTAGAGGAACCTGATCCACCCCTGCATGACGATCCCCCTAGGGGGAGGCTCTTTAGGAGTTTGGGGGTGAGGGTGTGGGTGGTCACTGACCCACAAGGAATGTTACCATCAATGTCAGAATGGATGACGTCAACGAACTGTGCGTCACCGGGATCTAATCTGTCCTCCGGAGGTCTCCCATTGAATAAAGGGCCTGCAGGGTCCAGACCTGGAAGGAAAACAGAGTCGGCTTGGCAGCCCCACGCCATGAGTCACCTGCAGCCGGGCTTTGGATCCCATGCCCACGGAGATGGCTCACAGGCTGCGGGGCATCCTCGGGTGGGCAGGCACTCACATTCCCATCCTGCTGTGTCAGGCTCCTTTCCACAGCCCTGTATAGCCGTTTCCCACACTAAAGGTGGTTACCCTCACAGCGCCCCCTGAGAACTCATCCAGACTCCATCTGGAGGTGTACTATACCTTGTGCAGAGCTCCACGGCAGGGAGTGCACAGACATATGGGGACCAGGGACTGGGATAAACTGGTTCCTCAGGAAAAAAGCATCTAAGGGTGCATATAAAAAGCAGACACTGTACTTATCTTTATCTCATTTTAAATAATCCAGAAACTTCACTCAACTTTTCTTTCTTGTTATTAAAAAAACTCCTTTATTGTTTCCATTTTTATTCACATTTACCAGCTCACCTGGTCCACATCACAAAGGAGGAAAGGTAGCTATTGTCATTCCCATTTTACAGATGAATGAACTGAGGTTCAGGGAGGTCAAGTGTCTTAGCCAGGGCCACAGCCTCCCAATGCAACCACAGCCTCACAATGCAACCACCTCTCTCTGTTGAGCTTTTGATTTCATTGAACTGGGTTTGGCAAACTGAGTGGGAAAGTGTGAGACTCACTGGTCAGGCCAGGTATTAGACTAGGTATGGAAGAGGGAAATTAAGTGGGTGCCAGTTCCTGCAGAATTAACCCACCCCATAAATGCCTGAGCTGATTTCTTGCTCTTGGTCAATGTTAGCTGGACATTCCTCACCATTATTATGAAACAGCTGCAAAAACAAGAGAGCAGCTCCTACGATGATGTAACCACAAACTAAAAACGAAACACCAGAGGATCCCAAAGACCTTACTAACTAGAAACTTACCTGGAGTGAAAAAGGTTTCAAGGGATGTCTCCGAGTTTTTAATCTATGAAGGTCATTTTAAATGACATCCCCTATCCCCCAGTGGTATAAAATCCAAGAGATAGCATCTTTGCCTCAGCAGTCCTGGTTCTAGCCCCAATCTCTCCATTTCTCCCTGGCCAACACCCTTGCTTCCTTGAGGCATGTCTTTATCTGCCTCCTAATTTTATCTCCCTCTGTCTCCCCCACCCACCCCACCCGCCAGCTTTTCTTCGTCTTCTGTCTGCTCCCAACTGAAACTGATGTGGGGAGGAGGTGGATCAACACCCAGGTACCCAAGTCCACAGGATATTCTCTGCACAGAATGAGAAACTCATAACCTTGGAAAGACCTTGCTGGGGAAGCCTCCCCCTCCTCACATGAAACAGCACCATTTCCAGTCTGAGAAAATGAACAGTGAGAGCCTCAGTTTATAGCAACCTCCAGATCCACGGCAGATACATCGGCTTACCATATAAAATCCAAACCAGGGCAATTTTGAAAGTGATAAGACTGCTATTAATAATTGTGCCAGGACAGAAGACACAAATGAGGACTGTCACAGTAAACTTGGACATATGATCTCCTTAGAGATAAGTCATTGCAAATGATCAGCTTACACTGTCAGCCAAAAATCACAAACTGCCCTAAAAAAGCTGCATATTTTGTGTGAGCAGAGACCATTGGAGTCAGATGGATGTGACATGGAACCCCAAACCTAGCATTAACCAGCTGTGTGATCTTAAGCAGGTTACTTTACTTCTCTGAACCTCAGTTTCCTTATCTGCAAAATAGAGGTAGAATTAACTGCTACTTCAGAAGACTTACCAAAGCACTCTGGGATCTGAATCCAGAATACTGAAATTATTATAGAATAGAAACAAAAATGACAAAATGGAGCTCTTTCTTGTTGCTCTGTGATCGCCAGAAAAGTGTCTAGCTAGTGATCTCTGGCTTTGATTACAAGATTAACCAGTTTGAGAATTTGATAAAAGCTCTGGACCTCTCCCCAGGACAGACGTCAAACATTTTGCATGCGTTTTCAGGGGCCTCTTACTCCCATCCCCAAGGTCACCATGAACTAACGCTCCAAGGCAGTGCTGTCCAATAGAAATATAATGTGAGCCACATATATAATTTAAAAATTTCTAGCAACCACTTTAAAAAAGTAAAAAGAAACAAGGAGGATTGACTTTAATAATACATTTTATCTAACCCAATATAGCAGAAAATTATTTCAACATGTAATCAATATAAAAAATTTGAAATTTTTTAATACCCTTCTTTTGTACCTAGTCTTCAAATTCCAGTGTGTGTTTTGCATTTACAGCACATCTCGATTTGCATTAACAACATTTCAGGTGCTCAGTGGCACATGTGGCTTGTGGCTACTATATTGGACAACACAGCTTTGTGGTCATTTCCTAAAGTATGGTGTTCAGACCACCTGCATCTTCTGGTTAAAAGTAGAGACCGCCGGGAATTCCCTGGTGGTCCAGTGGTTAGGACTCCACACTTCCACTGCAAGGGCCATGGGTTTGATCCCTGGTTGGGGAACTAAGATCCCACATGCCTTGCAGCGTGGCCCAAAAAAAAAAAAAAAAAAAGGAAGTACAGACTCCTGGACCCCAAGCCCAGAGATTCCAATTCAGCAAGTCGGCATTGTATCCATCGCCCCAAGGTGATTTTTGCAAGAATCAGATTTAATGTATTATCAAGTGATGTAGGTACTTGAAATGTTTTTAAACCCATTCATTTCTGCCATCTTCTGTTGAGGAAATTAATGAAAAGTGATACCAGGAGATGTGCCTGGAGAGCAAAAGGAGAAGGAAGAGCAGAAAAAAAAAAGGGAAATGGAAGAGATGAAGCAGCCTTCTGGTCTAGATAATTAACAAGCAGAATCACCCAGTTCTTGGGAGTTGGGAGGGAATTATGTCCTTGGGTAACAGGCCAAATTCCCTCCCCTCAATCCAGTGATCCCACTCTGGCAGGGCAGTGGAAGGTGAGTGGAGAAGGGAGATGCTTTACCCCTGAAATAGCTCTCAGTAACAGGTGAGATTAACCTTGGGGCTCAGAGAGGATGAGGAGTTGGGAGAACATGGGTCAATCAGAGGAGACAGAAAGTTGAGCTGCAGACTGTTGTCTGAGTCCAGGTCACAGAGCAGGGCCATGTGGGCCCAGGATGGAAGGGAGGTTGGCTCAGGGAATCTCCATGGTCAGAGGCCAGGTTACATTGCATTCCCATCCAAAGTAGTCGTGGGAACAGGTTCACTGGGAGGCTGAGGAGCAAAATTAGGGGGTAGATAGAATAAGGCAGTGGTGGGCTAGAGCCTCCCAGCACCAGCACTGGAGAGCAGATTTTGCTTATCTCTTCCCAAACTGTGTGGTCAGTGATGTCAGGTCAGTAGCTTGAAATCAGCCACAGTGGGAGTATTTACATCATGGAAATCAACAAATGCTATAAATCTTTTTTTTTTTTTTTTTTTTTGAGAGCTGATCAGCTTCTAAACACACCACTGGGAAAAGTCCCAGCTCCCAGAGCAGAAGCTCCCAATAGACAAGGAAAACAAGCACATTTGAGCCATCTGTCCTTTGTACCCATAAGGGAAAATGAATTTATAAAAAGTAAAGACATACTGCTTTCTAAAACATTATAGTAATAATTTTAAAAAATTGAAAAAGAGCTTTGCTTCCCTAGGAAAGCAGGTAAATAAGATAAGGGCAACCTTGGCCTTTGGGGTGAAAGTGAGAAAAAAAAATAGCCAGGAAAAAGAATGTGACCTTAAGTACCAAGGTTAGAAGAGACACCAGCCAATGTGGGGGGGGGGGGGTGTGTATGTGAGAGAGACAGAGAGATTTAGGGCAGGGGGTGGTGGTGGGGACATGCCCAGGGCCACATGTCAAATTAAGTAGCACATTCAGACTTGTGGCTCTGAAAGGTTACCTCCCAAATGTAGTTGATTTGAATCATTTACCTCTCCCCTCCCTCCCTCTGTTCACATCTACCTTCCAGATTTCCTAGATTTGGAATGGCTATCTCAATGTAAGGATCGATTCTGGGAAAGGTATGGAAGCCTTGAGTCTCTGAAAGAGAAAGCCTCCCTCAGCCCTTCATCTGTAGCTATGGAAAGTTACAGAACACTAGGCAAATGAACCCAGCAAGGGAATCTTTGTTTGGAATTTCACATGCTGTTGTTTCTGAGGGTTTTTATTCAGCTTTGGCCTGAAAGCCGATATTCACAGAGTAGGCTCCAGACAACATAATTCCCATCTCATTTTCCTATCATGAGGCTCCAGCTATGCCTGGGGATATATTAGGTATATAGTTCAAACTATCTTGGATTAAATGAAAGGAAGAAGGCTATCTGCTTGGGGCAAAATCCCCATGGGATGTAGCTGTTTTTCTAGCCAGAAGAGAAATAAAGTCACCACCAATCTTTTCTATGGCATATACAATTTACAAAGTGCTTTGCACATATTTTATTAAATAATAAATTTAATATTGCTAAGGTCAATTACTACTATGGTCTTCCCTTTGCACAAGAGGACATTTGCTCAGAGAGGTTAAGTAATTGGAAGAGCTGGCTTTGAACCCAAGGACTAGGATTGCCTGTATCATGCTCCCCCAGGGAACACCCTGAGCAGTCTGGTTACCCTGTGCCCATTCTCAGGAAGCCTTACCTGTAATTCTTCCCAGCTGGCCATTGTACATCTTTCCAACAAACCCAGCTACGTGGGCTCCTAGACTTACTCCAATCATGTATATGTCATCCAGAGAAGCTCCTTCTGCCTGGAATTTCAAGAGGTCCATCGTTATAAATTGTGAGGGGCCAAGGAGTTGACAACATCTGGAGAAATTTCCTAACTGTTGACTTCAGAGAAACATTTCTGGGCACCTTATATCCATTCTCTTATTGAAATGTCACAACACCCACACAAACTAAATGCTATTCTTTTGATTATACAGATGAGGAGACTGAGCCCAGGGTTGAAGTCATCTGCCCAAGGTCAGGCAGGGAGGGGGCAGGGCAGAATTCAAACTGGTCTGTCCAACTCCACACTTATGCCTTCACCTTTATGCCATGGTGTCTCCATTCATGCTTCTGCTAGAAACCAAGCTGAGACATCCTTAAAACCTTCCCAACTGAGAAGGGCAACCAAACATTTTGATGAACTCCTTTATGTCCATGCTGGCTCAGTTAATGAAGTCACCATGGAGAGGGAAGGACGGAAAGAAAGGGGCGGGGTACACTAACCATAGTCCTGGGCCAGCCAGTCATGAGTCATTTTAATATTCACTTTCCCAAAGTCTGTGGCTTAAGTAGGAAGCTCATGTAAAATTTATGTCACCCCTGGCCACAGTGGCCACCAGGTGTGACTCTCTGAAGTAGTCCTGATGTCAAGTCACTTTTTTTTTTTCATAAAAAGGACAGTTCATGAGATAGATTAAATTAAATTAAATTTAAGATTTATTTCATCTTTGTAAGTCTTCTGAAAACATAAATCATACTCACACACAAATCGTTCATCAGACCATGTGTATCCGTTTTGGTGTTGGATAATCTGGTCACTAAACTTTTGGCATTTCTAAGAAAAGGAAGAGCTATAGAAGTTGAGGAAACTCTAGGCATTGAAGCCAGGAAACCCCTAGACAGAACCTCTCATACCCATTAGACACCTTTATGTGAGTTAGAAAAAGCTGCCCCTTCCTCAGGACCCTTTGCTGTCATTCACTAGAAAATTATCATAATAGACATATAAATCTACAATGTCTACAATGACAATGGTGCTCTCTTAGATAGGTGCCCTGTGCAGTGCACAACCTGCACAACCATATGCATGGGCCTTGCCTCGGGCCCTTCCCTTCACCTTCCCTGGGGCTTATTCAGATTTGCAAAACATTGCAAAAATAGTCCTTCTGGTCACTGTAGTTATCTCTTGGCTTTAAATATCCAGATAATGAGCCAGTTTCAATTTGGCCCTGAATCATCTAAGAGAATTCTCCCTTACCAGCATTTGGTCGATAAATTCCTTCAAGACTATTGCTACTTTTCTGGTCTTTCTAGAGGCATGGTTGTATATTACAGTTGTAGCTCCTTGATTCCAATCAACAACAACCACGTTCATGTCATCTACAGAGAGCAAACCCTCTACTAAGTCCTCCAACCAAACTGGAGGAGAGCCTGTCGGCCTGAATCCATGGACAATGAAGATGGTTTTCTTGGTCACGTTCAAGTTCCCCAAAACTGTGGAGTTGATGGCTTGTGCGCAGGTCAGGTTTCTCCTTGTGTAGAGCATCAACTTCACATTTAGTCCCGTTCCAACCACTGCACTGTGAAAGCTCAGTTTGGTAAATGAAGGACATGTTTCATCTGTGTCTGAAAATAAAAATTAGATGGCATTGTGACAGTTCTTTCCTTAGTTGGGCATCAAGCAAGAGTGCTGTCCTACACTCTTTGGAGTTCTTTCTATGTGCCTCACGGCACCTAGCAAGAGGCTGGATCTAGTTGAATGAAGTTGCAAAGTCAGACCTGATTCGGAGTCCATAAGTAGTAACTTCTTTTTCACTAAGGAAACCATTTTTCCAAATCCTACCCTCTTTCAACGTCTAACCCAAAAGTAACCTCAACGAAGCCTTCTCCGACTCTCCCAGCCATAATTACTGTCTGTCCTTCAACCCAGAACTCCCCAAACCCCTCTATGTGCCACACTGACAGCACAATGAAGACATTTTCAGGGATGTATTATGGGTATTTCTGTACATATGTGTCTATCCCACTAGACCACAGTTTCCTTGAAATGGTGCCTTGTAATCTTGTGTATCCCTCACAGTGCCCAGCACATGGTAGAGGACTCAATAACAGAATCTGTTGGGTCCAAGCATCTCTTTCCTTGTCTATAGCACCCACCTGGGATGGTGGTAGAGAACATGATGTGCCTTGCCCTGCACCTTTCAGAAGCATCTGAAACTGTTAACCATGGTGGCCTTTCTTGGGCTCTCTCTCTCCTTCTTTGCTCAAGCACCACCTTTAGCATATGTCCTGCTGACTAGGCTCTAAGAATGGAAAGGCTGGGGATGTGATGGGAACAGCTTAAGATGAGCTGAAAGTAAGAGAATGTTTTATGGCAGAAAGTAAGAGAGTGTTTAAAAACATGTTATAGGGACATAGGAACCAGCTTAAAGGGGCTTCTGCTGGCCAGATCTGGGATAACTTGAGGACAAAATAATTAAGGAGAGTAATGAATGATAGGCCTTTGAAAACCAGGAATCCATGATTCCATAACAAATAAATACATAAATAAAGAAACATGGAGAAGAGAGGAGGACTCTTACAATATAATGCTGAATGCAAACTGATAAATGTGGAATGCATGCTGGAGTGGAAATTCATCATTTTGCAACCATAATAACAAAGATTGGTTAGGCAAGAATCATCAATGGATGCTAAACTGAGGTTGGGGTGGGGATGTGGATCTTGAGGAGGAGCATGATATTTATACGGTTTTAAAGTGTCTCCCACAGGGACTTCCCTGGTGGTCCAGTGGGTAAGACTCCATGCTCCCAATGCAGGGGGCCCAGGTTCGATCCCTTGTCAGGGAACTAGATCCTACACGCATACCGCAACTAAGAAGTCCGCACGCCACAACTAAAGATCCCGCATGCTGCAACTAAGACCCAGCACGACCTAAATAAATAAATATTAAAAAAAAAATAAAGTGTCTCCCACAGATTGCTCATTAGAGATTACGGAAGAAATAGTAACTGTAAGATCGAGAAAGTGAACAATACCTTGACAAGGTTATCAAACTTGACATCACCAATGAGGAGCAGATGGATATCATGTGCCTATAGCTGTAATGCACTGGGAAGGACACAGCTTCACCTGTGAAGTGTTCTAGTAGGGAATGCATAGCTGGAATCTAACCATGAGGAAAAATCAGACAAACATAAAATGAGGAATATTCTATTTTTTAAAAAAAGAACCTGTATTCTTAAAAAAAAAAAAAAAGTCAATGCCATAAATGACAAAGAAAGACTGGAAATGTTCTACATTAAAGGAGACTAAGGCTTCCCTGGTGGCGCAGTGGTTAAGAATCCGCCTGCCAATGCAAGGGACACGGGTTCGAGCCCTGGTCCAAGAAGATCCCACATGCCGCGGAGCAACTAAGCCCGGGCGCCACAACTACTGAGCCTGCGCTCTAGAGCCCGCACGCTGCAACCACGGAAGCCTGCACGCCTAGAGCCCGTGCTCTGCAACAAGAGAAGCCACCGCAGTGAGAAGCCTGCGCACCGCAACAAAGAATGGCTTCCACTCACCACAACTAGAGACAGTCTGCGTGCAGCAACGAAGACCCAACGCAGCTAAAAATAAATGAAAAAAAAAAAAAAAGTAAACCTCTGATCGACATTGGTATCCAGACACAATAATATGATGATTGGGAGGACTATTTTTTTAATTATAATAATTATTATTATATATTATTATTACTATTATTGTGACCCCCCCCCCCCCACAACCTGCTTGATTGAGAGAGAACAGCCAAGTACGAGGTGAACTGGAGCAGCAGACAATCCCTAGCTCCAAGCTGGAAATGGCCTTTTAGGATTTTCAGGAGAGGGGGCAAGGCCCTAACCATGACCATTCTTCAGGAGAGGGAACAGACTGGGAAGACAGTTGACTTGCAACTGGCCCAAAAAAAGACAAGAGTGCCTTGGGAAACATCTGTTCTGACTTCTTCCAATAAGAATTTAGGAACCATTTGCCCTGGGCCCCTATTCTCAGTGAATCTGCACTTGCACACCCAGGAATTGCTCCTCCCTTATTCTGAGCCTCAGAGTGGCCTTCATCCTGGGGGCTCTACCTTTCCTTCACAACCTGGGTCCATTCATGGATACTTTTACTTGAAACTTCTTGCAAAGGCTCTGGTACTTAGGAGTGAGTGAACTTCCAAAATAGAATGAGCAAAAGAAGCTCAAATAGAAGGTTAGAAATTAAGGAGGCTTTGAAATGCCTCACCCTAGAAAAGATGTGGCTAAAAATTGAGCCCCAAAGTCACACATTCCTCCTTTTACTCTGTACTATCCAGTAGATTGTGCAGTAAAGCATGCTCACAATGTAAATACTGTCTTTTTTTCTTTTTTTCCCCAGCTTTATTGAGATATAATTGACAAATAATATTGTGTAAATTTAAGGTGTACAATGTGATGATTTAATATATATATTAAGAAATGATTACAACAATAAGGTTAGTTAACACATTCATCTCACGTAGTTAACTTGTGTGTGTGCGTGTGTGTGTGTGTGTCTATGTGTTTGAGAGGAGAACATTTAAGATCTACTGCCTTAGCAAATTTCAAATATACAATACAGTATTGTTAACTATAGTCACCATGCTGTGCATTAGATGCCCAGGACTTATTCAGCTATGTAAATATTTTCTCCATCTGTTGGCCCCTTTCATTTTTCTCTTCCTGTAGATCACTTGCCCCAGGTGAACACGGACTGAAACTTATCTGGTGCTTGTAGAGCAAGTCCCAGAGTAAATAATTGACTGTTCAATTAGTCATTCTATTGGACAGGAAGAGTCACAGGGTAGGGCTGAGCCTCTGGGTCTTAGACATCAGTAAAACTGGGTTTTGTTCCTGGTTGTGTGACTGACTCACCAGGTGGCCTGGGGAAATTAAGTCATCTTTCACTTGCTACCTACCTGCCCAAGAAATTTATGCGGCAGAAATTAATTATGAATGAGGTCATACTGGAAAAGATAGAGATCCCTTTCCAAAGAAGGGGACTGCTTAATTACTAGGGTTTGTTCATTTTGAGCCGATTGAGCAATATTATGTCAATGTGTCATAAACCATGTGTCTGAGTACTTGGAAGGCTCAGAGATGCATCCTGAAGTTTGGGGCCAGAGCTATTTTTCAGCAGAAACTGCCAACTTTAATGACTATGGAATGGTTCAACCAATCTTTTTGGCTTGCTGAGTCCTTACTAGAAGCCCTTAAAATTGACAGTTACAGAAAGGCAAGAAGGGCAGAACAAATGGGTTTTTATTTTTCATTTGATAGAACCACTGTGACTTCAAGTATTTTTAAATGTCTTAGTTATTTTTATAACAGCATTGTGCTCTGGAAAAGGCCATTGCTTTTGCTATGTGGATTGCCCTGTCTCTCTTTTCTTTGTTTTATTCCGTTTATATTTTCTTTCTCATACTGGGATGTTTATAGCCTGCTTTAATTTTTTCTGGGATTGACCTTTATAACTTTATATGAAACACTTAAATCTCTATTTCATGGGATTTCAATGTGTAGCCTGTAGGTCAGAAATAGACTACATGCAGAAAAGCTCCAGACTTAGCAATATTTATTCAGATGTATTTATCCTCCAATGTGAACTCCTGGCCAGGAGTTTTGGGCACCTGGAAACTGTATTTCAGACTGTTGTAGGGCATATTTTTAACTTCTGCCATGTGTCCTGCTGCTGACCTTTGTCAGAACAGTTGTCTTTCCTTATTCTGCTCCAGTCCTTGCTTTAGTAACTCGAGACAGTATCTAATGACCCTCTGTTATAAGTGATGAGGGCCTTAGCACACTCAATACTTCTCCCCTCTACCTCCTGATTTTTATTAGTTATAAAATCACTTTTAGTTCATCTGGTGATTCCTTTTTTAGTTTAAAAATAAAATTTAAGGCTCTATTTCCTAGTGTATCAATCACAGAGAGCTTCTGTTCTATTTACTGTATCTATTCTAGCTCCTCATTCCCTACCAAGAAAGATAAGAAAGTCACTGCACTTGTACTGCCTCCTGTATTGTATATCCTTCTTGACCTCTTCTTCAGAACACACACATACACACACACTCACACAAACACTGTCAAAATACAGTCAGTCCTCTTTATTCGTGAATTTCATACTTGTGAATTCACCTACTCATTAAAATTTATTGGTAACACCCCAAAGCAAGAATTTGTCACTCCTGCTCGGCATCCCAGTGGTTTGGGTGTGCCTCATCCAAGGGACATCCACTCCACTCCCCAGGAAGGAGGGCTGCCCCCTCTCTCCTTTTCCCTTCAGTCGTTTCTCTCCCTCCTCTTCCTCCCTGGTGGCAGGTACACCCTGCCACTTGGGGAGAGGTCAGCAGGGGACTTCTGGTTTGCATTAGGAGGAGAAAACGATTTGACCTGCACTTTTCTCAAATTCAACTATGCCAACAAGAAAGCTGATACTTTTAGCCCTGGGTCAATTTCTCAATTGGTTGAAACCCAGACGGAAGAGGAGTGTGATGGCCACTCAGACCTCAGCAACAGACTGGGAGCCCTTGAGGGCCAAACCTTTCTTATTTTTAAAAAATAAAAAAATTACATAATATTTAATACATTAAAAGAAGAATGCAGAATATCTGTGATAAAGCACAGCAATAAACACTCTACCTAAGAACTAAAATAAAACCCAAATGTATTTGTAACCCCCAAAATCAGTACTTGAGGGGCTTTTGCAGTTATTCACAGCTAGGTGCTGAGTGGCAAAAAATCTAAGTTGCCCCACACATCACTCTCAGCTGAGGTCAAACACGGCGACACTTTGCCTTCTTGTTTCAGCTCTCATAGCAAATGTCCTTTACCTGGCCTCTTACTGCCATGTTTTTGCTTCTTGTGCCTTTTCTTGGTGATTTCACTGTTTAAAATCCCCCAGACATAGTCCTCAAGTGCTGGCTGGCATTTCTAAACTCATAAAGGCTGTGACGTACCTTACAGAGAAAATGTGAGTGTGAGATAATTTTGTTCAGGTATGAGTTATAGTGCTGGCCATGATTTCAATGTTAGCAAATCAACAATATATATTGGGACTTCCCTGGTGGTCCAGTGGGTAGGACTCCACACTCCCAATGCAGGGGGCCCTGGTTTGATCCCTGGTCAGGGAACGAGATCCCGCATGCATGCCACAACTAAGAGTTCGCATGCCACAACTAAGGGCCCGCATGCTGCAGCAAAGATCCTATGAGCTGCAACTAAGACCTGGAACAGCCAAAATAAATAAATTAAGTAGATAAATGAATAAATAAATAAATAAATATTTAAAAAACAAAACAAAACAATATATATTAAATAAGGTGTCTTTAAATAGAAACACACATAAAATAAGATTATGTATTGATCGGTCAACTAAAATGTCATAAGCAGAGGCTCACAGGAACCTAACCGTATATTCCCTCTAAGAGCAATGGTTCAGTAACTGCTACTTCAGTGCTTGTAGCGCCTTTACAGAACATGATCTACTGTGAATAAAGATGAAGTGTATATAAAAATTATCTTCTGGGATCATATTTCCCTGGCTATGTAGTTTTAGTTCTATAATATATGAGATTATCGCTCACAGTGAGTCCTTTTCCTAGCCTTCTCCATTCACCCCTGGGTGACTGTCTCTTGCTGTCTTTTCAAGACGGGCTAGTGGATGGTCCTTCACCCATCTCCAACTCTGCTCATGGGATGAGAAACTTGAGTTGGGGACAGAACCAGCCTCAGGAATGAGCTGCTCTTGGCTTAACCCTCAGAAGCTCTGGGACTGGTAGAAACTCTTGGTTTCTTCAATAGGACAATTTTATCGTTTTTCTTTTGTTCGATTGTTTGGAGACATTCCTGGATGCAGTTTGGTTAGTTATAATTAAAGTTGACTCTTTTCTTTTTTTTTCAATTAAAAAAAAAGCGGCTAGTGGGTAATTTAGTTCCTAAGTTTATTCATATCTGTAAATGAATTCCTTGGCCTAAATGATGCCCTGGCTTTAAATATGCGTTCCTACTTCCTTCTTGTGTTGAATTCCACTCCAGAGAACTTTTCCCCTTAAATGTTACTTGTCTTTTTCCTACCACAAACTTGAAGCATTCTTTCCTTTTCTGAAATAACTTCCCCCACTAGCACAGAAGCTCCAAGATGACTGATCTGTTTGTCTGTTTATCCATTCTTATGTTCCCAGTGCCAAGAACAGAACCTGGCTCGGAGTTGGCTTCAATAAATGTTTCCTGAATAAATGAATATCAATCTGTTAACGCATTATTCAGCCATTCAGAATGAGCCATATAAATACTATAAGGAGTGTATTATGTAATGTTTATAAAATAAATGAAGTATGAAGTGGCACATGCATTACGACTGAAACTATGTAAAAATATATCTGCAGGTGACAAAGCCTGGAAAATCATATGCAAACAACAATGGGTCATGCACTCCACTTCCAATGTTCTTTGTTTAAAATTGCCTCAGGTTATTAACCCTTTTCCTCTCAGAATTAATAACATTTTAAAAAGAAAACATTACATTTATCTTATTTTGGACCATGTTACAAGTTAGTTTAAGCTCCTCTGAGGGCAGGAACTGTATTGTTTTTAGTCTAGTATTGCGTCCCCAGCACCAAGCTCAGGAACTTGTCTTGTCTTTGGGCCTGAAATTCTCAGGCAGTTTGGAGAACATGCAAGGACTAGATATTTGTGAGTAGCAAATTTGTTAAATTGCTTCACCCTCGTAAATATAGTTCTTTACATTTTACTTTATGTTGGTATTACTAAAATGATTAACTACTATGTATGCCTTCAGAAAGCAAACCTCTTGTTGGTTATTTTGTTGTTTTGTTACAAAGTCAAGTTTGCTTAGAGTTAGTATTATTAACAGCCCAATCAAGAACTACAGAACGTGTTAAACTGGTTTCTAAACCTTAACCTCTTCTTCTAGAGTTTATTTGAAACAGGAGAAACTCTGCCTTTCTTCTTCAGACTACTTTGAAATTCAATCCCTCTGAAATGCTGTTTCCTGTTGACAACTGGAAAATTACAATTGGATGGGTGATGTCTGCCATCCCGTGATGAATTCATATCCCAATGTAGGGCAGGCCTGATTATCATTTACTGTCTTCCCTCTGTTAAATTAAAAGAAACATATTCAAGTAGGATGTCAGGGAAATCTGGCTATGGCATCTTCAGATATAACATATTTGTGCCTGAGATATTTTCTTATAATCCAATGCATGACTGCCCACAGGCCAAATCCAGCCATGCTCATTAGTGTATCGCCTATAGCTGTTTTCCTCCTATAAGGCAAAGATGAGTAGTTTAACCGTGACCACTGGTCCACAAAGCTGGAAATATTTACTATCCGGCTCTCTACAGAAGAAGTTTGCCAACCCTGGTCTAATGTCTTAAACAAAAACACAACACAATTTTGGAAAGAGCTTGGGTTTTGGAGACAGACCTAGGTTTGTGGTTCAATTCCATTGCCTACTAGCTATGTGACCTCTGGTAATTAATTACCCAACCTCTCTAGGTCTCAGTTTTGCATGTGTAAAATGATCATAATAGTGACAATCTGTCAGGCAGTGCTTTGCAGAGCCATATTGAGCCCAAGGCAAAAGAAAAACCACACCATATAAATATACATATTTATATAAATATATATTTATCAAAATATCCTCCCATATTTTAAAACAAGTGAAAAATAGACCTTCATTATTTAATCTGTTCATACACCATTGTCAACCCTTATAAACCGCCTAGCAATGAAGTGAGTTGTCATGGACCCAGGAATTCCAGCCAAGTGGAGATAATTTTTCCTGTTGTACAATAACACAGACTTGTAAAACAATCAATAGTATATCTTATTAAAATTTTTGACATTTTGTTCATCATATATTTGCATTGATTTTGATCTTTTAAAAATATTGCATTAAAATATCATCTATGCATAATATACATTATTAATGATATGCAGATTATTGTTTGCATTAAACATTAAATGATTGTAAAATATTATTTATATATTAAAATATCACTTAAATGTTGCATTAAAATATCACAAAAATAAAATATTTTTATTGCATTAAAATGTCATAAATATGACTGACCTTGATGACTATTTTGGTGTCCCTTCCACCCTTAAATTTTGCACCTAGTGAGTGCCTCACTTGCCTCACTGTAATCCCAGCCCTGCCGTCAGGACTGATGGGAGAATGAGAGAAAATGCCTATGAAGTATCTAAAGCATTACAGGATGCATAATAGATGCCAAAAAGCTAGTAATTGATGATGATGTTGATGATAAGTTGGGTTAGTAGTATCGATCTTGTAGGGTTGTTATGAAGACTAAATAAAATAAGTAAATCACAGTGTGGGATTTGATATAAAATAAGTGCTCAATAAATTCCTTCCTTCCATCTTTTTTTTTTTTTTTTTTTTTTTGGGCTGTGTTGGGTCTTTGTTGCTGCACTCGGGCTTTCTCTAGTTGCAGAGAGCAGGGGGTTACTCTTTGCTGCGGTGAACGGGCTTCTCATTGTAGTGGCTTCTCTTGTTGCGAAGCACGGGCTCTAGGTGCGTGGGCTTCAGTAGTTGTGGCTCGTGGGCTCTAGAGCACAGGCTCAGTAGTTGTGGCACACGGGCTTAATTGCTCTGCGGCATGTGGGATCTTCCTGGACCAGGACCCGAACCCATGTTCCCTGCATTGGCAGGCGGATTCTTAACCGCTGTGCCACCAGGGAAGTCCCCCTTACAATATTGTAGTTTCCTTAATCCAACCAAGGATTTGGAAAAGGGAAGCTTTATTAGCCAGTATACAGGTGACAGTGCTTCTCCCTGGCCAAAGAACTGTGTTTGTTTCTGGCTGTGTCATTAACAAGGTAAAACAAACAACCTATTTGGGTCATAAGTTTTCTCATATTAAAATGAGGTGTTGGTTCCTCATTCCTTAGCCATTTAGCTAACTCTAGCATTCCTTTTAGAAATGAAATTCTAAGATCTGCAAACTAACTTATTTGAAAGGATGCCTCTTGCATCTACTTAAGAAAACAAATTTCCAGGACTTTCTTACGAACCAAAGACAACCCTAATCTAAAAAAATTAATATATCAAGAAATCTCCTTTTTCTTAAATTTTAATTAAAAGACCTGAAAATAACCATACTTTACTCTTGTAATTAGAATATTGGTCAGATAGGTGTTTTCCCACCTTTATATCAAGCAGGGTTTTTTTGCTATTAAATACCTGTTAGTTAACAAACATGGTTCCACATGCTACAATAAGGATGAGTCTTGAAAACAATACGATAAGTGAAAGATGCCAGTCACAAAAGACCACATATTATATGACTCTATTCATATGAAATGTCCAGAATAGGGAAATCTATAGAGACAGAAAGTAGATTAGTGGTTCCTTAGGGCTACGGGATGGGAGGAGATGGAGAGATGGGGTGCAATAGTTAAAGGGTACTGGGTTCCTTTTTGGGGTCATGAAAGTGTTCTAAAATTGACTGGTGACAGTTGCACATATCTGTGAATATATTAAAAAACACTTTAAGTGGGTGAATTGTATGGTATGTGTATTATATCTCAATAAATCTGTTTCTTAAAAATGGCTCCTGTAATTTCATCCTTTCATGGAAAGAGTGAAAAAAAAAAAGACGAAAAGTCTTTTGGAGGTGACTGGGCAGAAGTTTCCCTTTTTCTGTCGCAATCAAATCAGGCTCCCAGTTTTCCAATTTGTTTTCTTTCCCCTTGGAAACTGAGGTTGATAGACCTTCATTTTCTACCACTGCAGGATAAATAAAGCATCCCTGCCCCTCCACCACCCACTCTGGTCAGTCTGTTGGCTGTGAGGGAGGGATTGTAGCTGTTCCTGTGCAAAACAAACCACTCTTATTCTTCAGACTTAGGGATTAATATAGCTGTTATTTTGTTTTACCTTTACCACATAAAATTGGGTTGGTTAGACAAAATGCCCTCTTGGTTGGAAAGATTATCCCTAGCTTTTATCCACCAGCTATGTTTCTTTAGGCTACAACCAAGAAAACAGGGAGACATTTGTTTCCCTAGATTGACTTATTTTATATGAGTCCCAGTTGGATAGAAAAGTGTGATTCCCTCAGACTGATCACTGACAACCTTGCTTCCTTTCTGATGAAACTTCCAAGGGATCCTTTGGCTCTGTATTCACAAGACACACTGCCCTGCAGCTAAATAAAGCTGCCCATGCTATCTCAGAGTCATGCTCGGTTCTGGCTTTTTAGCTTCTTCCTGCCTTTGGAGGAACTGATTTCAGCTCCCACAACTCTGATTGGGGGAAAACTCCTGCAGAAAGAGGAAACTCCTCATTCATATCCAAAGAGGTGTCTGTGAAGAGAGAAGATGGAATTGTAGATAGAAATAAGCCACCAATGAAGCAATCGTGAGTGGCGCGAGAAGAGAGATGGTTCTGAGATTCTATGAGAGTCAATGAGCAAAACCTCTCAATATGGCCGAGTCGGTTTATTAAAAATGAAAGTGTCAGTTTCTCTCAGACCCATGGTTGGTGAAGTTTAGTCTACTAATCTCCAACCCCCAGTGACAGCGGTGAAATTCCACCTAATTTCACCTTGCTGCCTCGTATCCAGTCAGGAAGTAAGACAGGCAGGGCCCTGACTTACACTTCTTTCATGTCAAGTTTTGGGCTCCGAGGCGGGCTCAAGCTCTCATTCTCCCCACCTCCAAACATGACGCAAATGTGTATGAATAACTTCTTTAGAACAGAGGTCCACAGACAGGTATATTGACTCGATGTAGCCTGAAAATATTTACTGAGATTCAGACCTAGATTAAGGGATACACTGTTGAGTATTTTGCCTGCCGGGTGGTGGATGCCAGTCAGTGACCAGGACACACAGCTCACCACGTGTTAACTGATGGAGCTAGGAGCTTTCCAGAAACCCACGTTTGCGCACACTCTTAGGCTTGCCTGAAAACACTGTTCTGCAGGAACTTCCAAATGTCTCAGAAATAAACATCTCTTTAGCCCAGAAACTTTGACTTGGAGAGATTAGAAAATGAGCTGGACTCCTGCTTTGAAGAGAGAAGGAGAAGGGGGAGGTGACATGTCCCTACAATGAAATTCTATTGATTTTTTTTTTTAATCTGAAAAGTTTATTTTTTTTATGCAGAGAACCACACTGAATTTGGCACTAAAAATCCATCCTGAGCCAGATTGTGACGGGTTCACAGTTGGCCAGAGCCAAAACTGCTGGAATATCTTCGTTTCTCTTTTACCCAAGGCAGAGACAGGCAAGAAGCGTACGGGCCAAATGCCCTCTTGGTTAGAAGGACATCTTTGCTTTTAACCACCAGCTTGTATTTCTTTAGGATATAACCCAGAAAACAAATGAGATGCCTGATTTCCTCACTCTCATCTCTTAATCATGTGCATAAATATGCACATTCACACTCCACCCCCTCACTCACCTTTGTCTCCTCTGTGTTGGAGAAGGATGAGTCACACACACACACAGAGTTATAAATCAACCTGAAGAGAGCTTCCTATATCCGAGGAAACAATTCTCTCTCTAATTTTGGCACTAAGCTATTTTCTCTAGGAAAATATCTACCTAGTTTTACACAAGTTGCCACAGGACAAAATACCAATGGCAGAGTAACTTTTAAAAATACTTATGACAGGGACTACCCTGGTGATGCAGTGGTTAAGAATTCGCCTGCAGAGGACACCGGTTCAAGCCACAGAGCAACTAAGCCCCTGCACCACAACTACTGAGCCTGCGCTCTAGAGCCCACAAGCCACAGCTACTGAGCCCGCGTGCCACAACTACTGAAGCCCGCGCGCCTAGAGCCCATGCTCCGCAACAAGAGAAGTCACCGCAATGAGAAGCCCACACACTGCAATGAAGAGTAGCCCCCGCTCGCTGCAACTAGAGAAAGCCCGCAGGCAGCAACGAAGACCCAACGCAGCCAAAAATAAATAAATAAATAAATTTAAAATAAATAAATAAAATACTTATGACAAGCAGCCTTAATTTAGAAGAATACTTATCAGCCTGTGTTCCTTGAACCACCTACAAACTGAAAAACCTTGTGAGTTTGTTTGAAATGCAGATTCCAGGACCTCACCCCAGACCCAGAGTTTGGATCTCTGGAGATAGTCTCTGCATTTTTAGCAAATTCCCCAAATGATTCCAGTGCACACTGGAGTTTGCTAGCCATTGCTTTGTACACTAGTAAGAGTACGGCAAACATTCCTATCATGATTTCACAAAGGTTAGAACAACAAAATAAAAATCTCTGAAAGTAAGTGACTAGTATTCTTGGGATTACAAGGATTACAAGTCCTAATTTTTGGACTGCAAGCCAAGGAAGGGAAAAACAAAAAGTCAATGTATTTGTGATCGATAATTTCTGCATATTATTCAACACCCTCCCCCAAGAAAGTTCTCAGTTCAAGGTTTTGCAGATACTGAAAGTACGGATTTAGCTTACAGCTATAATTATGTTTTTTATATTTTTTCTTTCTAGCTATGGAAGTTTATTGTGATGTATATCTATCTGCTTAGATTCTATCATGCAGCAGTGGGTCTTATGGAATGACTTAAAACAAGACTTTACTGATGAGATAACATTAAGTAAAAAGGCAGGTTAATGGTTACCAGGGGAAAGGTTGGGGAGGGATAAATTGGGAATTTGAGATTAACTGATACACACTACTATATATAAAATAGATAAACAAGGACCTATTGTATAGCACAGGGAACTATATTCAGTATCTTGTAATAACCTACAATGGAAAAGAATCTGAAAAAGAATATATATATATATATATATATATATATATATATATATATATATGAACTGAATCACTTTGCTGTACACCTGAATCATTGTAAATCAACTATACTTCAAATTTTAAAATTAATTTAAAAATACATTTTTTTAAAAAGGCAGGTCACAAAAAATTAAGTTCCAGCTTTGTAAACTGAGATATATAATGGGAGACTGGAAGAAAGTACTCACAAATTACTATCAGGTTTTTGTGTGAAGGTTAGTTCCCACTCCCCTTAAGCTATCTCTAAATTTATTTATTTTTTAAAATTTTAGGGACTTCCCTGGCAGTCCAGTAGTTAAGACTCCGTGCTTCCACTGCAGGGGACAAGGGTTTGATCCCTGGTCCCCTCAGGGGCCAGGGATCCCCCATGCCTCGCGACCAAAAAAAAAATTTTTTTTAAGTGATAATACACACAAATTTTAAAACGTTGAATTCTCAATTTAAAATATCATCACTAGTTTAATTTTAACTTACTATTAAGTCAACTTCAAAAGCACAAATTAAGAAAAAGTTATTTATAAGCCTGAAATCCTAATACAACTATATTAATTTTCCATTTCCCTTCTAAACTTTATTTACAGGCATACACACATGATTTTTGCATAGTTGTAATCTTAGTTTATCTACAAAATTGAGTTCTGCTTTTTTGACTTTGCATTATGTTATAAACATGTTTGCACATTTCTGCATAGCTTCAGAATTATTTTAAAGGCTACATATTTTTAAAAGTTGTTACACTGTACTTTATCCATTCCTGTATGTAGGAACATTTCTGCTGTATCTAGTTTTAACTTATTATAAATAACAGAGTTAGAATCATTCTTTGTATATAAGTTCTTTGTTTTTCTTTTACAAGATATTTCTTTAGAACAAATTCCCAGCAATGGTTTTACTAGTTTCAAAGGGCATGAACATTTTTATGGGTCCTAATATATAACATACTTCCCTTCAGAAAAATTGTACCAGTCTTCATTACAGTAAACTATGTGAAAAAGTACTGGATTCCTAAAAAGCTGAGAAGTGTTGAGCTTTTCTTTAAAAAAAAAAAAAAGCATTTCACTTTATTTTTATTACCTTGCTGTGTACATTACTGTTTTAATTTTTATTTCTCCATTATGATTAACAATTTTAAGTAATCAATATGCCAGGCACCATTCCAAGAGGTTTACACATATAAAATCATAGTTTTTAAAATAAAAATAATTTAAATAAACATGATGCATTAAAGCTGTAAAAACCTGTCCTCTCTGTATTAGATATTATAGTAAAATAAAATTTAAAATTCTCAGAAAATAAATTATCTTATTTCATAGAAGTGGAAAGGCACAGAAAAATGAACTATGAAAGAAAAAATACTAGATTTTTCAGCATATTTAAGTTTTGTACATCAGAAGAACAGGCCAGTTCAAAGGAATAATAGTTTCTTTTACTACTGAAGAAAAATAAAGTTTTTTCAGAATTCGAAATTTCATTTAATCCATATCTTCTTTCCTGAAAAATCGCTGTGTGAAACTTAAAAAGTCCAGTGAAGGAACTGGGATGATAGAATGACAGTTATACTAAATATTTTTTAAATAATTAAGAAAGCCATTCAATAAATGACCAACCTGGTCTCACCAAGCACATCAAACTGATGAGGAAGTATAATCTCAGCATATGGAAACTGAAGACAGTGTGTGTCGCATTCACAAGAAGAATGATTTCCTTCCCAGAGCCTTAGACTCTCCCCTCAGAGAGAGCTCAAATAACTAACCCAAAGGTGTGGTGACAACAGGAAGTTCCCAAGAGACCGCAGGCGGGTCCCAACCCTTTCAGGCTATGTGACTCCTCCCCTTTTCAATAAAAGGTCAGGTACATTTCTGCTTACACGATTTTATGCATATCTTGATATTATGTATGTGCAGAATGATGAGTTCAAAATAGTTTCATTCTTTGTGGGCGGTTTATTAGCCGTTTGGCTTGATGTGTTGAAATCAAGTGTGATTTGAGATATTTTCCCCTCTTGTTTTTGTGAATGAAACAAATCCAGTTAGTCTTCTGTTGACCTGTGTATACAAAACTACTTTTTGTGTTTATTTACACACTTATTTCTCAGAGGGCAGTCTTTAGATTTTATTAAGAACATTTTAAGTCTAATCAAGTACCTATATTTGTAAAAATATGCTTCAGATTAAAGGCAACTTTTAAAATGGTACTATATATCTTTATTTTTATTTTTTCCCATCTCTCTCTTAGTTCTTCTTCTTCCTTCTTCTTCCTCCTCCCCCTCCCCCTCCCGTCCCCCTCCCCTCCCCCTCCCCTCCCTTCTTCCTCCTCCCCTTCTTCTCCTTCTCCTTCTTCTCCTTTTTCTTCAAGGAAAAATAGATGAAAAAGCTTTAAATAGAGAACTAGGCCAGAATCCATCCACCTCAAATTTGGAAGTAACTAAATTTGTGCTCCATAGCTACAAGGTAATTTAATTCTCTCTCTGGTAGAAGTACTTGCAACACTTACTCAGGCTTGTGATGGTGGTCCAAAGAGCTGAAAGATAGATGAATATATACAGAAACAACTTAAGAATACATTTTCATCCAAAGCATAGGCAAAATTCACTAGTCATTTAGTATTGTTTATGAAGTGACAGCATCTCTCATATAAGTTTATCAGTTTTCTCATATAAGTTTGAGAAATTATATGAGAAATTATACTCATATAATTCTCTGCACCTGCACCCCATTCCTTGTAGGAAGTAGATTCTAGCAATGCTCTCCAAGTAATCAGTACATCAGAATCACTGGGGGAACTTTTAAAAGTATCATATATGGATTTCTGTGTCACACCTCAGACCTAATGAATGCCAAGACTCCCTACCAGTGGTCCACTGACCTGCGTTCAAATCCCATGTCTTCAACTCACTAGTTGAGTGGCCTTAACCAAAACAAGAAGTTCTCTAACTCTTCGTTTTCTCCACTGTAGAATGAAGATGATAAAACTACACATCTCACCAGGCTGTTATATGGATTAAATGAGATATTGTAAGTCAAGGTCTTGGCACTGTGCCTACTACCAAGGGTAAGTGCACTCACCGCTTGGTAGCTATTGTTATTACCTAACTGGTCACACAGTCTGCACCTTTCCCTCCCCTCAGAAGGTGAGCCACACAGTACTAAGAAGGATTAGGTGGACAAGCTTTGTGGGAATGTAGGAATGAAGAGGACCTTTTAGCAGTGATGTTTCAGGTGAATAATTTTAGCCAGCACTTCTCTGTTTTGGTATTTTGTCTCCTGCTTGGAGAAATAAATTAAGGATACATAAATAAGAAAACCAGATAGGTGGCCTGTTAGGTTTTTTTTTTTTTTTCCATTTGCAGTAAGCTTTACTAATTTGAAAACAACTGCCCTCTGGAACAAATGGAGAATTGTTTCCCATTCTGTTAGGAACATGTTATGGAATGCATTGCCCCTGTTGGCTCAGTGTACTTGCCTGATAAAATTTGTTGAATTCCTATCAGTTTTAGTACCATGCCAAGTGTTTATCTAGACAGAGCCAATGTACATTTTTCTGGAAACTAGCCAATTATAGGAATAAGAATCATTTCCGTTGGGAGGCCTCTTTGTGTTACTATTAATGATTGTCCTGCTGGGGACACAGAAAGTCCCCTAACTTCCTAGCTGTGTGCTCCCTTCTACTTCCAGCATTCAGGACAGCACAAGAATCAGTGAGAGAACTCATCCCCTCTTTTTTGGGTAGTGAAAAATATCAAATATAAAAAAACATAAAACATTCTAAAGGATTGGGGGAGGAGTGAGGAAGGGCTGAACAGAAAATGGGTGATAAAGGGGTAGCACAAGGAGTCTTTCAGAGGTGGATTACTTCCTTCCCTTGATTGTAATGGTGATTACAGGAATCTACACGTGTGATATGGTTGCTTAGAACCCCTCCCCCCCCAACACACACACACAAATGAGTGCATATAAAAGTGGTAAAATCTAAGTAAGGTCTATGAATTGTACCAAAGTCGATTTTCTGGCTTTGATAGTGCAATTTCTGATAGTTTTTTGATAGTTTGATTTTCTCGTTTTGTAACATCTTATATAAGATGTTACAATTGTGGGAAACTGGGTGAGTGTACAAGGGACATCCCTGTACTATTTTTCAACTTCCTATGAACTGATCATTATTTCCAAATAAAAGGTTTTAAAAATTCCAAATGATCTGCCAACTCCTAACCATTTGAATGATAACATTTATTCAAAGGTATTCTATGGAAAACCATTTCTTCATTTCTCATCAGCTAGATAAGAATGAATAATGGTCAGTTTTCTCAGTACTATGACCCTGATAAATGACAACTCAAGAACATTAGAATTTTCCTCATTTCCAGTTTAGTATTATGTACTGGCTTTTTTTTTTTTTTTTAACCTAGAAATCACTTGCTACAGAGAGCAGAGTAGAAAGAGGCAGGCAAGCTTCCAAATGGAGGGACAGGAAAAACAGGTATGGAAATGTAATGGAACTGAGGGGAGGTGGTTTTATAACTCTCATTGACTTCAACAGTCAGAAAAGTTGACCTGTGTCCCCTCCCGCCCTGGTCTAGGGCTCCAAGCTGGTATATGACTCACTATAATGTCCTTTTGTCTTTTCATCCGCATCAGTGGCCCTGCAATTTCTCACTTGAGGTCCAGGTTTGGAAAGATAAGTCTGTTTCCTTGAGTCATATTCTATAAGGAAATCAGGGTAACTTTCTCCAAATCTATGTATTTGTTTCACTTCATTTAAAAAAAAATATTTATTTGCTTATTTATTTGGCTGCACTGAGTCTTAGTTGCAGCATGCAGGATTTTCATTGTGGATGTGGGATCTAGTTCCCTGACCAGGGATCGAACCCGGACCCCCTGCATTGAGAGCACGGAGTCTTAACCGCTGGACCAGCAGGGAAGTCCCTGTTTCATTTCTTCATTCCTTCGTTTATTGAACATTTCTTGAGCTTCCATTAAAAATATAATAAGGAAAAAGTAGGAGATGGCTCCTTCCCTCAAGGAGACAGACACATTACTACCACTACTACTACTTCTACTGCTATTACTACTACTGCTGCTGCTGCTGCTACTACTACTACAATGCAATATAATATAGAGATTTGGGTACACATTCCATAGGGGAACTGAGGAGAAAGCAGTGAGGTGCTAGGAATCCCAGGGAGGAGCCACTGGAAAAGCTTCACACAGGAAGAGTCTTTTGAGCTGGGTTTCAAAGACTAGGCAGCAGTTTACGAGGTGAAGAGGGAGGAAGCAAGGCATTCCAGGCAGAGGGAATGAACTTGGAGGCATAAAAGAAGTGTGGATTGAGAGTTCGGTGTGTATGAATAGGAAATGATAAAGTAATTTGAAGACAGGTTGTGAAGAACTTTATGTCATGCTTAGGATATTGGCTTTTTATCTTCAAGACAATGGGAACCTAGATTTTTTTTCTTGTTCACCTATTTATATGTTAATGTATTACTATTACATAATAATACAAACAAATATAAATAGTATACGATCAAATATAATAAATGTAATAAATAATATAAATATAAAATAATATATTTATGCTAACTTGTTAACATTATTATGTGAATAATTTTTTTGGTAGTTCATTACAAAACAAGAAAGAAAATGTCTACATACTACTTTTCTGGCCTAAGAAGTATTTTTCATTGAGTAGAGCTACTTCGTTTTAGAAAGCATGGCTTCCTTACAAACAATGTATTGAACAAAATCAGTGCAAGTCCACTGCTCTCAGTAACTGCTTGTTTTTGGAGTGCTGCTCAGAACATTTCAAAGAGAGACTGCTCTAGCAAGGCCTTGCACAATGGCAAGACAGAGGCAAAATGCTTTTTACTTACTAAAATTTCATTAAAAAAGAAAAATCAACAAAAATTTCAGGGGAATGTTCAATACTTAAAGTCCATTGGTACCATGTTTTTTAGATTTACTTGGACCTTAAACTGTTGTTTTGAAATACTGATATTAGAGTCAGGTTTTTACTTTTATTTAGCTGGCTTCCCAATCATTTGTCATGAGAATCCTGCACCTTCATTGGACAATTATTCCCTGGAGCATGCACACAAAGTTGTCTGTGCAAGACTCTATGGAAAAGTCCACCCCTGGCATTTGGAAGGTCTATCCTTGTGACTTTTGGCTTGGGCATCCATTTGGAACCATTGTGAACCATTTGAGGGGCTCACACTGTCTAAATTAGGAGAGTGTTTCTTACCAGGTGGCTTCCTCTTCTTCTGCCTGCACCTCAGTTTCAGCTGCTCCCAGAGATACCTGTCTCTCTTTTTGAGGTTCTCCCTAGGGCCATCCAATGTAAATTTTACCATTGCCACATATTTTAAGTCAGACTTACTCCAAACAAACCTCCCAAATTTGGTGAAAGTCAACCAAACCATTTTTAGTGATTCAGTAACAGAAAACTAGAAATGTAACTTATAAATTACTTTCCTTAATAAATACGAACAACAGGGCTTCCCTGGTGGCACAGTGGCTTAGAATCCGCCTGCCAATTCAGGGGACATGGGTTCGAGCCCTGGTCCGGGAAGATCCCACATGCTGTGGAGCAACTAAACCTGTGAGCCACAAGTACTGAGCCTGTGCTCTAGAGCCCACGAGCCACAACTACTGAAGCCTGCACGCCTAGAACCCATGCTCCACAAGAGAAGCCACTGCAACGAGAAGCTCGCGCACCGCCAATGAAGAGTAGCCCCCGCTCGCCAAAACTAGAGAAAGCCTGCGGGCAGCAACGAAGACCCAACGCAGCCAAAAATAAATAAATAAATAAATAAATAGACAAAAAATTTTTAAAAACAACAATAATATAAATTTACCTTCCTTAACAACAACAACAAAAGGCAACAAAAGAACAATAATGACAACAAAAACAAGACAGAAAAAGAGAGATCCTGAAAATACATAGAAGAAGGACAGGGTAGAAGAAGAGGCAGCTATTGCAATGGTGTGAGAAATGATCAGGCCCTGAATGACAGTGATTTTGATGGGTTTGTGTTACTGAGTTGGTCTAATTGATCTCGGAGAGACAGCAGTGAGCAGTCCTGAAGAGAGATCTTAGTTCCCTGCCCAGGAATTGGACCTGGGTAGCCTGGATGAAAACCAGGAATCCTAGCCGCTGGACTAGAGGCTAGAAAGAAAGTGGCCCTGGCCCTTTCCCCCAGTTGAAAGCAAGAATGTTTCAAGGAGGCAAAAACTGTAAAAATAGGTACAAAGTTTATTATTAGAGACACAGTACAAGGTATGGGAGAGCACACAGAGCATAAACAGTTTGTTTATTTAAGACAGAAACTAGGCAGAAATACATACCCAGAAAGAAAGCTTATGGATGTCCTGAACAAAGAGTGCAGTAATGAAGTGATTTAAATTAATATTTAAATAGGACAGTCCTTCCGGGTCTTTGTTTACCTTTGGCTAATTATCTCGTTTCTTTTTTCACACCTGACTGGTCCCAGGACCCTCCCCAACATGCGTGCGCAACTTTTAAAAAAAATTTATTTATTATTTTTTTTGTATAGAAATGTTTTATTTTTTGAATTTTATTTTATTTTTATTTTTTTATACAGCAGGTTCTTATTAGTTATCCATTTTATACATATTAGTGTATATATGTCAATCTCAGTCTCCCAATTCATCCCACCACCACCCCCCCCCACCCCGCCACTTTCCCTCCTTGGCGTCCATATATTTTTTCTCTACATCTGTGTCTCTATTTCTTACAAACTGGTTCATCTGTACCATTTTTCTAGATTCCGTATATATGCATTAATATACAATATTTGTCTTCCTCTTTCTGACTTACTTCACTCTGTATGACAGTCTCTAGGTCCATCCATGTCTCTACAAATGACCCAGTTTCGTTCCTTTTTATGGCTGAATAATATTCCATTCTATATATGAACCACATCTTCTTTATCCATTCGTCTGTCGATGGGCATTTAGGTTGCTTCCATGACCTGGCTATTGTAAATAGTGCTGCAGTGAACACTGGGGTGCATGTGTCTTTTTGAATTATGGTTTTCTCTGGGTATATGCCCAGTAGTGGGATTGCTGGGTCATATGGTAATTCTATTTTTACTTTTTAGGGAACCTCCACACTGTTCTCCATAGTGGCTGTATCAATTTACCTTCCCACCAACAGGGCAAGAGGGTTCCCTTTTCTCCACACCGTCTCCAGCATTTCTTGTTTATAGATTTTCTGATGATGCCCATTCTAACCAGTGTGAGGTGATACCTCATTGTAGTTTTAATTTGCATTTCTCTAATAATTATTGATGTTGAGCAGCTTTTCATGTGTCTCTTGGCCGTCTGTATGTCTGCTTTGGAGAAATGTCTATTTAGGTCTTCTGCCCATTTTTTGATTGGGTTGTTTGTTTTTTTAATTTTGAGCTGCATGAGCTGTTTGTATATTTTGGAGATTAATCCTTTGTCAATTGCTTCGTTTGTAAATATGTTCTCCCATTCTGAGGGTTGTCTTTTCGTCTTGTTTACTGTTTCCTTTGCTGTGCAAAAGCTTTTAAGTTTCATTAGGTCCCATTGGTTTATTTTTGTTTTTTATTTCCATTACTCTAGAAGATGGGTCAAAAAAGATCTTGCTGTGATTTATGTCAAAGAATGTTCTTCCTATGTTTTCCACTAAGAGTTTTTTTTGTTGTTGTTGTTGTGGTTGTAAAGAGATATTTACTGGGACTCTTTTGTATAGAAAGGACAAGTTCAAGAAGGAACATGGCAGAATTACAAGATTATGAAAGCCATGGTCCAGGAAAACCTGGACCAAGGAAGCACTCTTTAAAAATCTTGAGTATGGGGCTTCCCTGGTGGCGCAGTGGTTGAGAATCTGCCTGCTAATGCGGGGGACACGGGTTCGAGCCCTGGTCTGGGAAGATCCCACATGTCACGGAGCAGCTGGGCCCGTGAGCCACAATTGCTGAGCCTGCGCGTCTGGAGCCTGTGCCCCGCGACGGGAGGGGCCGCGATAGAGAAAGGCCCGTGCACCGCGATGAAGAGCGGTCCCCGCACCGCGATGAAGAGTGGCCCCCGCTTGCCGCAACTGGAGAAAGCCCTCGCACGAACCGAAGACCCAACACAGCCAAAAATAAATAAATAAATAAATAAATAAATAAATAAATAAATAAATAAGAAAATCCTTTAAAAAAAAAAATCGAGTATGGTAGTACTTTGTATAGCACATAATAAATTTATAGAACTTGTTATTTGAGGATGATAGTAGAAATAAGTCTTTTTTTTTAAATGGTACAGTTAATACTTTGAATGTGAGAGACACACAAAGCTATTAACAAAGTTGAAATATATCTAATCGAATCCTGGAACAGATGGAGTATCTGAGCATCCATATCCCTAAGATCAAGGCAAAAGCTTTAAACAGTTATCCAACAATTCAGTGTAAACCAACTCATTTTTTTAATATCCTGAAAGCAGAGTTTTTTACCTTAATCAATGATTATGCCTGGGAAATTGCACCTGCCTTAATAGTCTGCTTCATCCACTTTACTTGGGATTGACTTTGCCTTACAGAAAGCAACCATTAAAGTTTCTTTTCCCTTGCCAAAGATTTAAAAAATAGTCAAGCATTATATACAAATACAGAAACGCCTATGCCAAGTTAACAAATGAAAATTATAACTTAAAATGAGATATGTACACTGACAGTAAGTGCATTGGTATACTCTATACAAAATGATGCTGGAGAGTTTACAAACAATTGGTGATGTAAAACAGTGGTTTCCTAGGAACTTACTTAATCAGATCTTTAGAGAGCCCTAGCAAACTTCATTTTTAACAAGGGTCCCAGATGATTCTAGGTTTTGATTAAAGTGTAGTTTGGGGAAGCACTTTTAACCTTCATTGTGTGTCAGATTACATATATGATAAAATTAAATTACAAACCATGTAACTGAACAAAAAATAATATCCTTATATAAAGTATGAGTAGATACCTAAATACAATATGGCTTTTAAAATGAAATCATGTGTGTATAGTTGTATTCATAAAGTACACTAATCAAAAGCTATACAACATTAACAGCAAATCAAAACACAAATGAAGATATTCCTCTGAATTTCGTGTTTCATCAAGCATCAAAAACCACCAATCTTTTAGTCCTTTTCTTGTGCATTATTCTGTATCCACATTCTGTGCATCAGATTGGATTCCTTGATTTTATTTCATTTTCTGTGTGACATTCTCCACAGATATATATCATTGGCTGCTGCTTTGGGCGTTGAACGTCCTTCTGGGTGTCCATTGTTGTACCCATGTAACATGGAGAAACTTCTCTGTGCTTGCAAACAGATTCTGACTCACGGCTGTGTCCCCTCTAAGAGTTTTATAGTGTCCGGTCTTACATTTAGGTCCTTCATCCATTTGGAGTTTATTTTTGTGTATGGTGTTAGGGAGTGTTCTAATTTCATTTTTTTACATGTAGGTGTCCAATTTTCCCAGCACCACTTATTGAAGAGACTGTCTTTTCTCCATTGTATATCCTTGCCTCCTTTGTCATAGATCAGTTGACCATAGGTGTGTGGGTTTATCTCTGGGCTTTCTATCCTGTTCCACTGATCTATATTTCTGTTTTTGTGCCAGTACAATATTGTCTTGGTTACTGTAGCTTTGTAGTAGTCTGAAGTCAGGGAGTCTGATTCCTCCAGCTCCGTTTTTTTCCCTCAAGATTGCTCTGGCAGGGCTTCCCTGGTGGCGCAGTGGTTAAGAATCTGCCTACCAATGCAGGGGACATGGGTTCGCACCCTGACCCAGGAAGATCACACATGCCATGGAGCAACTAAGCCCGTGTGACACAGCTACTGAGCCTGTGCTCTAGAGCTCACGTGACACAACTACTCAGCCTACATGCCACAACTACTGAGGCCCATGTGCCTAGAGCCTGTGCTCTGCAACAAGAGAAGCCACTACAATGAGAAGCCCGCGCACCACAACAAAGAGTAGCCCTCACTCGCCACAACCAGAGAAAGCCCGCGCACAGCAATGAAGACCCAACGCAGCCAAAAATTTTTAAAAATTAAAAAAAACAAAAAATATATTGCTTTGGCTATTCAGGGTCTTTTGTGTCTCCATACAAATTTTAAGACTTTGTGTTCTAGTTCTGCAGAAAATGCCACTGGTAATTTGATAAGGATTGCATTGAATCTGTAGGTTGCTTTGGGTAGTGTATTCATTTTCACAATACTGATTCTTCCAATCCAAGAACATGGTATATCTCTCCATCTGTGTCGTCTTTGATTTCTTTCATCAGTGTCTTCCAGTTTTCTGAGTACAGTTCTTTTACCACCTTAGGAAGGTTTATTCCTAGGTATTTTATTCTTTTTGTTGCAAGGGTAAATGGAATTGTTTCCTCAATTTCTCTTTCAGATTTTTCATCATTAGTGTATAGGAATGCAAGAGATTACTGTGCGTTAATTTTGTATCCTTCAACTTTACCAAATTCATTAATTAGCTCTAGTAGTTTTCTGGTGGCATCTTTAGGATTCTCTATGTATAGTACCATGTCATCTGCAAACAGTGACAGTTTCACTTCTTCTTTTCCAATTTGTATTCCTTTTATTTCTTTTTCTTAACTGATTGCCATGGCTAGGACTTCCAAAACTATGTTGAGTAATAGTGGTGAGAGTGAACATCCTTGTCTTATTCCTGACCTTAGAGGAAATGCTTTCAGTGTTTCACCATTGAGAATGATGATTGCTGTGGGTTTGTTGTATATGGCCTTTATTATGTTGAGGTAGGTTCTCTCTATGCCCACTTTCTGGAGAGTTTTTATCATATATGGGTGTTGAATTTTGCCAAAAGCTTTTTCTGCATCTATTGAGATGATCCTATATAGTTTTTATTCTTCAATTTGTTAATATGGTGTATCACATTGATTGATTTGCGTATACTGAAGAATCCTTGCATCCCTGGGATAAATCCCACTTGATCATGGTGTATGATCCCTTTTTATGTGTTGTTGGATTCTGCTTGCTAGTATTGTGTTGAGGATTTTTGCATCTATATTCATCAGTGATATTGGTCTGTAATTTTCTTTTTTTTGTAGTATCTTTGTCTGGTTTTGGTATCAGGGTGATGGTGGCCTCATAGAATGAGTTTGGGAGTGTTCCTTCCTCTGCAATTTTTTGGAAGAGTTTGAGAAGGATGGGTGTTAGCTCTTCTCTAAATGTCTGATAGAATTCACCTGTGAAGCCATCTGGTTCTGGACTTTTGTTTGTTGGAAGATTTTTAATCACAATTTCAATTTCATTACTTGTGATTTGTCTGTGCATATTTTCCATTTCTTCCTGGTTCAGTCTTGGAAGGTTATACCTTTCTAAGAATTTGTCCATTTCTTCCAGGTTGTCCATTTTATTGTCATAGAGTTGCTTGTAGTAGTCTCTTAGGATGCTTTGTATTTCTGCGGTGTCCATTGTAACTTCTCCTTTTTTCATTTCTAATTTTATTGATTTGAGTCCTCTCCCTCTTTTTCTTGATGAGTCTGGCTAAAGGTTTATCAATTTTGTTTATCTTCTCAAAGAACCAGCTTTCAGTTTTATTGATCTTTGCTATTGTTTTCATTGTTTCTATTTCACTTATTTCTGCTCTGATCTTTATGATTTCCTTCCTTCTACTAATTTTGGTTTTTGTTTGTTCTCCTTTCTCTAGTTCCTTTAGGTGTAAGGTTAGATTGTTTATTTGAGATTTTTCTTGTTTCTTGAGGTAGGCTTGTATAGGTATAAACTTCCCTCTGAGAACTGCTTTTGCTACATCCCATAGGTTTTGGATCATCATGTTTTAGTTGTTATTTGTCTCTAGGTATTTTTTCATTTCCTCTTTGATTTCTTCACTGATCTCTTGGTTATTTAGTAACATATTGTTCAGCCTCCACATGTTTGTGTTTTTTACGTTTTTTTTCCCTGTAATTTACTTCTAATCTAACAGCGTTGTGGTCGGAAAAGATGCTTGATAGGATTTCAATTTTCTTAAATTTACTGAGGTTTGTTTTGTGACCCAAGATGTAATCTATCCTGGAGAATGGTCCGTGTGCACTTGAGAAGAAAGTGTAATCTGCTGTTTTCAGATGGAATGTCCTATAAATATCAATTAAATCTATGTGGTCTATTGTGTCATTTAAAGCTTGTGTTTCCTTATTAATTTTCTGTCTGGATGATCTGTCCATTGGTGTAAGTGAGGTGTTAAAGCCCCCCACTATTATTGTGTTACTGTTGATTTCCTCTTTTATAGCTGTTATCAGTTGCCTTATGTTTTGAGGTGCTCCTATGTTGGGTGCATATATATTTATAATTGTTATTTCTTCTTCTTGGATTGATCCCTTGATCATTATGTGGTGTCCTTCCTGTCTCTTGTAACATTCTTTATTTTAAAGTCTATTTTATCTGATATGAGCATTGCTACTCCAGCTTTCATTTGATTTCCATTTGCATGGAATATCTTTTGCCATCCCCTCACTTTCAGTCTGTATGTGTCCCTAAGTCTGAAGTGGGTCTCTTGTACACAGCATATATATGGGTCTTGTTTTTGTATCCATTTAGCAAGCCTGTATCTTTTGGTTGGAGCATTTAATCCATTCACATTTAAGGTAATTATCGATATGTATGTTCCTATTACCATTTTCTTAATTGTTTTGGGTTTGTTTTTGTAGGTCCTTTTCTTCTCTTGTGTTTCCCACTTAGAGAAGTTCCTTTAGCATTTGTTGTAGAGCTGAATTTTCTTAGCTTTTGCTTGTCTGTAAAGCTTTTGATTTCTCCATTGAATCTGAATGAGATACTTGCTGGGTAGGGTAATCTTGGTTGTAGGTTCTTCACTTTCATCACTTTAAATATATCGTGCCACTCCCTTCTGGCTGTAGAGTTTCTGCTGAAAAATCAGCTGTTAACCTTATGGGAGTTCCCTTGTATGTTATTTGTCATTTTTCCCTTGCTGCTTTTAATAATTTTCTTTGTCTTTAATTTTTGTCAATTTGATTACTATGTGTCTCGGTGTGTTTCTCCTTTAGTTTATCCTGCCTGGGACTGTCTGCGCTTCCTGGACTTGGGTGGCTATTTCCTTTCCCATGTTAGGGAAGTTTTCAACTATAATCTCTTCAAATATTTTCTCTGGTCCTTTCTCTCTCTCTCTTCTCCTTCTGGGACCCCAAAATGCGAATGTTGCTGCCTTTAATGTTGTCCCAGAGGTCTCTTAGGCTGTCTTCATTTTTTTTTTTTCTTTTTTAAAGATTCTGTACTTTAATTTATTTTTTATTTATTTATTTTTGGCTGCATTGGGTCTTCGTTGCTGCATGCGAGGTTTCTCTAGTTGGAGTGAGCGGGGGCTACTCTTTGTTGTGGTGTGTGGGATTCTCATTGTGGTGGCTTCTCTTGTTGTGGAGCACGGGCACTAGGTGCACGGGCTTCAGTAGTTGTGGTTTGCAGGCTCTAGAGTGCAGGCTCAGTAGTTGTGGTGCACGGGCTTAGTGGCTCCACGGCATGTCGGATCTTCCCAGACCAGGGCTCAAACCTGTGTCCCCTGCATTGGCAGTCGGATTCTTAACCACTGTGCCACCAGGGAAGCCCTGTCTTCATTTCTTTTCATTCTTTTTTCTTTATTCTGTTCCGCAGCAGTGAATTCCACCGTCTGTCTTCCAGGTCACTTATCTGTTCTTCTGCCTCAGTTATTCTGCTATTGATTCCTTCTAGTGTATTTTTCATTTCAGTTATTGTATTGTTCATCTCTGTTTGTTTGTTCTTTAATTCTTCTAGGTGTTTGTTATTTAATTCTTCTAGGACTTTGTTAAACATCTCTTGCATCTTCTTGATCTTTGCCTCCATTCTTTTTCCAAGGTCCTGTATCACCTTCACTATCACTATTCTGAATTCTTTTTCTGGAAGGTTGCCTATCTGCACTTCATTTAATTGTTTTTCTGTGGTTTTATCTGTTCCTTCATCTGGTACATAGCCCTCTGCCTTTTCATTTTGTCTGTCTTTCTGTGAATGTGGTTTTCCTTCCACAGGCTGCAGGATTGTCATTCTTCCTGCTTCTGCTGACTGGTCTCTGGTGGATGGGGCTATCTAAGAGGCTTGTGCAAGCTTCCTGATGGGAGGGACGGGTGGTGGGTAGAGCTGGGTGTTGCTCTGGTGGGCAGAGTTCAGTAAAACTTTAATCCCCTTGTCTGCTGATGGGTGGGGCTGAGTTCCCTCCCTGTTGGTTGTATGGGCTGAGGCAACTCAGCACTGGAGGCTACAGGCTCTTTGGTGGGGCTATATGGCAGACTCCAGGAGGGCTCACGCCAATGAGTACTTCCCAGAACTTCTGCTGCCAGTGTCCTTGTCCCTGTGGTGAGGCACAGCCACCCCCCGCCTCTGCAGGAGACCCTCTAACAGTAGCAGGTATGTCTAGTTCAGTCTCCTATGGGGTCACTCCTACTTCCTTCTGGGTCCTGATGTGCACATTACTTTGTGTGTGCCCTCCAAGAGTGGAGACTCCAGTTTCCCCCAGTCTTGTCAAAGTCATGCAATCAAATCCTGCTAGCCTTCAAAGTCTGATTCACTGGGAATTCCTCCTCCCATTGCCAGATCCCCAGGTTGGGAAGCCTAACGTGGGGCTCACAACCTTCACTCCAGTGGGTGGACTTCTGTGGTATAATTGTTCTCCAGTTTGTGAGTCACCACCCAGTGGTTATGGGATTTGATTTTATTGTGATTGCACCCCTCCTTCCGTCTCATTGCAGCTTCTCCTTTGTCTTTGGATGTGGGGTATCTTTTTTGGTGAGTTCCAGTGTCTTCCTCTTGATGATTGTTCAGCAGTTAGTTGTGATTCTGGTGCTCTCGTAAGAGGGAGTGAGCGCACATCCTTCTACTCTGCCATCTTGAACCAAGTTACGCGTGTGCAATTTTTTGCTAAGATGGATCCCACCACAGAGGTCTGTGGGTGCATGTCCACACTTATTGTGGGGTGGCACCCCCTCCCTTTCTGACCCCCAAGGAGCCTTCCTGCGCATGTGCAGACAGGGAAATTTTCTTTGACCTCAGCAGTGGTCATCTTATCTCTTCACTTCAGCAGAGCTCAGCTTCTGCCACTACCTTTGTCCATGGAGTGTCTGGGTGAGAACAAAGCTTTAATTTTACTCCACTTGACAAACACAGCTGTTCGACCCAGGGACCCATCTATCTTCTACCTCACCCCCACTTGGGCCCTAGCCCAGCCAAAGCCCCCTGCCTTAGCAGGGGGGGTTCTTTTTCCATTCGGATTTACACAGCCAATAACAAAATGGATGCTAAGACTGAAATAGCACAGGCTTTAATCAATGGCCAGAGAATGGAGAAGCAGGAACTTAGTTTGAAAATCAACTTCTCCTTGCAAAACCACCGGATTCACAACTAACTGCTGAACAACCACTGACAGGAAGACACTGGAACTAACCAAAAAAGATACCCCACAGCCAAAGACAAAGGAGAAGCCAGAATGAGACGGTAGGAGTGGCGCAATCACAATAAAATCAAATCCCATAATTCCTGGGTGGGTGACTCACAAACTGAAGAACACATACCACAGAAGTCCACCCACTGGATTGAAGGTTCTGAGCCCATGTCAGGCTTCCGAACTTGGGGGTCTCGCAATGGGAGGAGGAATTCCTAGAGAATCAGACTTTGAAGGCTAGCAGGATTTGATTGCAGGACTACGACAGGACTGGGGGAAACAGAGACTCCACTCTTGGAGGGCACACACAAACTAGTGTGCGCATCGGGACCCAGGGGAAGGAGCAGTGACAGCAGGGGAGACTGAACCAGACCGACCTGCTAGTGTTGGAGGGCCTCCTGAAGAGGCGGGGTGTGGCTGTGTCTCACCGTGAGGACAAGGACACTGGCAGCAAAAGTTCTGGGAAGTACTCCTTGGTGTGAGCCCTCCCAGAGTCCTCCATTAGCCCCACCAAAAAGCCTGGGTAGGCTCCAGTGTTGGGTCACCTCAGGCCAAACAACCAACAGGGAGGGGACCCACCCAGGTCCACCCATCAGCAGACAATCGGATTAAAGTTTTACTGAGCTCTGCCCACCAGAGCAACACCCAGCTGTACCCACCACCAGTCCCTCCCATCAGGAAACTTTCACAAGTCTCTTAGATAGCCTCATCCACCAGAGAGCAGACAGCAGAAGCAAGAAGAACTACAATCCTGCAGCCTGTGGAACAAAAACCACATTCACAGAGAGATAGACAAGATGAAAAGGCAGAGGGCTATGTACCAGATGAAGGAACAAGATAAAACCCCAGAAAAACAACTAAATGAAGTGGAGGTAGGCAACCTTCCAGAAAAAGAATTCAGAATAATGATAGTGAAGATGATCCAGGACCTCGGAAAAAGAATGGAGGCAAAGATCGAGAAGATGCAAGAAATGTTTAACAAAGATCTAGAAGAATTAAAGAACAAACAAACAGAGATGAACAATACAATAACTGAAATGAAAAATACACTAGAAGGAATCAACTGCAGAATAACTCTGGCAGAAAGACGGATAAGTGACCTGGAAGACAGAATGGTGGAATTCACTGCTGCGGAATAGAATAAAGAAAAAAGAATGAAAAGAAATGAAGACAGCCTAAGAGACCTCTGGGACAACATTAAACGCAACAACATTCGCATAATAGGGGTCCCAGAAGGAGAAGAGAGACAGAAAGGACCTGAGAAATATTTGAAGAGATTATAGTTGAAAATTTTCCTAACATGGGAAAGGAAATAGCCACCCAAGTCCAGGAAGCACAGAGAGTCCCATACAGGATAAACCCAAGGAGAAACATGCCGAGACACATAGTAATCAAATTGGCAAAAATTAAATACAAAGAAAAATTATTGAAAGCAGCAAGGGAAAAATGACAAATAACATACAAGGGAACTCCCATAAGGTTAAGAGCTGATTTCTCAGCAGAAACTCTACAAGCTAGAAGGGAGTGGCATGATATACTTAAAGTGATGAAAGGGAAGACCCTACAACCAAGATTACCCTACCCAGCATGTATCTCATTCAGATTCGATGGAGAAGTCAAAAGCTTTACAGACAAGCAAAAGCTAAGAGAATTCAGCACCACCAAACCAGCTCTACAGCAAATGCTAAAGGAACTTCTCTAAGTGGGAAACACAAGAGAAGAAAAGGACCTACAAAAAACCCCAAAACAATTAAAAAATTGTAATAGGAACATACATATCAATAATTACCTTAAACGTGAATGGATTAAATACTCCAACCAAAAGACACAGGCTCTCCGAATGGATACCAAAACAAGACCCATATATATGCTGTCTACAAGAGACCCACCTCAGACCTACGGACACATACAGACTGAAAGTGAGAGGATGGAAAAAGGTATTCCATGCAAATGGAAATCAAAAGAAAGATGGAATAGCAATACTCATATCAGATAAAATAGACTTTAAAATAAAGAATGTTACAAGAGACAAGGAAGGACATTACACAATGATCAAGGGATCAATCCAAGAAGAAGATATAACAATTATAAATATATATGCACCCAACATAGGAGCACCTCAATACATAAGGCAACTGCTAACAGCTATAAAAGAGGGAATCAACAGTAACACAATAATAGTGGGGGAATTTAACACCTCACTTACACCAATGGACAGTTCATCCAAACAGAAAATTAATAAGGGAACACAAGCTTTAAATGACACAATAGACCACATAGATTTAATTGATATTTATAGGACATTCCATCTGAAAACAGCAGATTACACTTTCTTCTCAAGTGCACACGGACCATTCTCCAGGATAGATTACATCTTGGGTCACAAATCAAGCCTCAGTAAATTTACGAAAATTGAAATCCTATCAAGCATCTTTTCTGACCACAACGCTATGACATTAGAAATCAATTACAGGGAAAAAAACGTAAAAAACACAAACACATCGTGGCTAAACAATACGTTACTAAATAACCAAGAGATTACTGAGGAAATCAAAGAGGAAATCAAAAAATACCTAGAGACAAATGAGAATGAAAACATGATGATCCAAAACCTATGGGATGCAGCAAAAGCAGTTCTCAGAGGGAAGTTTATACCTATACAAGCCTACCTCAAGAAACAAGAAAAATCTCAAATAAACAATCTAACCTTACACCTAAAGGAACTAGAGAAAGAAGAACCAAAAAACCCCAAAATTAGTAGAAGGAAGGAAATCATAAAGATCAGAGCAGAAATAAGTGAAATAGAAACAATGAAAACAATAGCAAAGATCAATAAAACTGAAAGCTGGTTCTTTGAGAAGATAAACAAAATTGATAAACCTTTAGCCAGACTCATCAAGAAAAAGAGGGAGAGGACTCAAATCAATAAAATTAGAAATGAAAAAAGGAGAAGTTACAATGGACACTGCAGAAATACAAAGCATCCTAAGAGACTACTACAAGCAACTCTATGACAATAAAATGGACAACCTGGAAGAAATGGACAAATTCTTAGAAAGGTATAACCTTCCAAGACTGAACCAGGAAGAAATGGAAAATATGCACAGACAAATCACAAGTAATGAAATTGAAATTGTGATTAAAAATCTTCCAACAAACAAAAGTCCAGAACCAGATGGCTTCACAGGTGAATTCTATCAGACATTTAGAGAAGAGCTAACACCCATCCTTCTCAAACTCTTCCAAAAAATTGCAGAGGAAGGAACACTCCCAAACTCATTCTATGAGGCCACCATCACCCTGATACCAAAACCAGACAAAGATACTACAAAAAAAGAAAATTACAGACCAGTATCACTGATGAATATAGATGCAAAAATCCTCAACACAATACTAGCAAGCAGAATCCAACAACACATAAAAAGGGATCATACACCATGATCAAGTGGGATTTATCCCAGGGATGCAAGGATTCTTCAATATATGCAAGTCAATGAATGTGATACACCATATTAACAAATTGAAGAATAAAAACCATATATGATCATCTCAATAGATGCAGAAAAAGCTTTTGGCAAAATTCAACACCCATATATGATAAAAACTCTCCAGAAAGTGGGCATAGAGAGAACCTACCTCAACATAATAAAGGCCATATACAACAAACCCACAGCAACCATCATTCTCAATGGTGAAAAACTGAAAGCATTTCCTCTAAGGTCAGGAACAAGTCAAGGATATTCACTCTCATTCCTATTATTCAACATAGTTTTGGAAGTCCTCACCATGGCAATCAGAGAAGAAAAAGAAATAAAAGGAATACAAATTGGAAAAGAAGAAGTGAAACTGTCACTGTTTGCAGATGACATGGTACTATACATAGAGAATCCTAAAGATGCTACCAGAAAACTACTAGAGCTAATCAATGAACTTGGTAAAGTTGCAGGATACAAAATTAATGCACAGAAATCTCTTGCATTCCTATACACTAAAGATGAACAATCTGAAAGAGAAATTAAGGAAACACTCCCATTTACCATTGCAACGAAACAAATAAAATACCTAGGAATAAACCTACCTAGGGAGACAAAAGACCTGTATGCAGAAAACTATAAGACACTGATGAAAGAAATTAAAGATGATACCAACAAATGGAGAGATATACCATGTTCTTGGATTGGAAGAATCAATATTGTGAAAATGACTATACTATCCAAAGCAATCTACAGATTCAATGCAATCCCTATCAAATTACCAATGGCATTTTTTATGGAACTAGAACAAAAAATCTTAAAATTTGTATGGAGACACAAAAGATCCCGAATAGCCAAAACAGTCTTGAGGGAAAAAAACGGAGCTGGAGGAATCAGACTCCCTGACTTCAGACTATACTACAAAGCTACAGTAATCAAGACAATATGGTAATGGCACAAAAACAGAAATATATATCAATGGAACAAGGTAGAAAGCCCAGAGATAAGCCCACTCATCTATGGTCAACTAATCTATGACAAAGTAGGCAAGGATATACAATGGAGAAAAGACAGTCTCTTCAATAAGTGGTGCTGGGAAAACTGGACAGCTACATGTAAAAGAATGAAATTAGAACACTCCCTAACACCATACACAAAAATAAACTCAAAATGGATTAGAGACCTAAATGTAAGACCGGACACTATAAAACTCTTAGAGGAAAACGTAGGAAGAACACTCTTTGACATAAATCACAGTAAGATCTTTTTTGATCTTCCTGCTAGAGTAATGGAAATAAAAACAAAAATAAAGAAATGGAACCTAATGAAACTTAAAAGCTTTTGCACAGCAAAGGAAACCAGAAACAAGATCAAAAGACAACCCTCTGAATGGGAGAAAATATTTGCAAACGAATCAACGGACAAGGGATTAATCTCCAAAATATATAACAGCTCATGCAGCTCAATATTAAAAAAAACAAACAACCCAATCCAAAAATGGGCAGAAGACCTAAATAGACATTTCTCCAAAAAGACATACAGATGGCCAAGAAGCACATGAAAGCTGCCCAACGTCACTAATTATTAGAGAAAAGCAAATCAAAACTACAATGAGGGGCTTCCCTGGTGGCGCAGTGGTTAAGAATCCGCCTGCCAATGCAGGGGACACCGGTTCGAGCCCTGGTCTGGGAAGATCCCACATGCCACAGAGCAACTAAGCCCGTGTGCCACAGCTACTGAGCCTGCATGCCACAACTACTGAAGCCCATGCGCCTAGAGCCCAAGCTCCGCAACAAGAGGAGCCACTGCAATGAGAAGCCCCATCTCCACAACTAGAGAAAGCCCGCGCTCAGCAACGAAGACCCAATGCAGCCAAAAATAAATAAATAAATAAATTTAAAAAAAAAAAAAAAACTACAATGAGGTATCACCTCACACCAGTTAGAATGGGCATCATCAGAAAATCTACAAACAAGAATGCTGGAAAGGGTGTGGAGAAAAGGGAACCCTCTTGTACTGTTGGTGGGAATGTAAATTGATACAGCCACTATGAAGAACAGTATGGAGGTTCCTTAAAAAACTAAAAATAGAATTACCATATGACCCAGCAATCCCACTACTGGGCATATACCCAGAGAAAACCATAATTCAAAAAGACACATGCACCCCAGTGTTCATTGCAGCACTATTTACAATAGCCAGGTCATGGAAGTAACCTCCATGCCCATCGACAGACAAATGGATAAAGAAGAAGTGGTACATATATACAATGGAATATTACTCAGCCATAAAAAGGAATAAAATTGGGTCATTTGTAGAGACGTGGATGGATCTAGAGACTGTCATGCAGAGTGAAGTATGTCAGAAATAGAAAAACAAATATTGTATATTAACACATATATGTGGAACCTAGAAAAATGGTACAGATGAACCGGTTTGCAGGGCAGAAATTGAGACACAGATGTAGAGAAGAAATGTATGGACACCAAGGGGGAAAAGCAGCAGGGGGTGGGGTTGGTGGTGTGATGAATTGGGAGATTGGGATTGACATGTATACACTGATGTGTATAAAATGGATGACTAATGAGAACCTGCTCTATAAAAGAATAAATAAAATAAAATTAAAAAAAAAATAGTAATGTGCCAGTGTTACTGTCTTACTTTTATAAATGTACCACAGTTATGTATTAGGAGCAAATGGGTGAAGAGTATAAGGGAAGTCTGTATTCTCTGTAACTTTTCTGTAAATCTAAAATTACTCTAAAATAAAATGTTTATTTAAAAAAAAAAAGAAAGAAAATCAACTTCTCAACCTGCTTGAGACACTACATATACAGGAGGGTCGAGGTAAAAGGAGGGAACTGAGTAAAGTGAGGGAGGAGGACTTCTCTGGAGGTCCAGTGCTTAAGATTCCAGGCTTCCACTGCAGGGGGGCATGGGTTCAATCCCTGTTCAGGGAACTAAGATCCCACATGCCAAGCAGCGCAGCAAAAAAAAAAAAAGAGAGTGAGGAATATTTATGACTTATCTGAGAACAGAGGTGTGGTATGCTAGGAACTGGGACAACACCCGTTTTACAACACCCATTTTCAGTCCTTCTATGGGCTCTTCTGGCTCTTTTCGTGGCAATTGTCAACTATCAGGTGTGTTATTTACCATGCAAATGTATTACAGTGAGCATATAATGAGGGTCTACTGAAGGTCAGGTTTTCTACCACCTTGGACATAGTTGGTTTTAACTGGTTTGGTGGGCTCTTGTTTTTCTCTTCTGGTGGTTTCCTGTAAGACTAGGATAACACCTCCCTGCAGCTGAAGGGGGAGGATTAGAGCTCAAGGCTAACAGTCTTGGTAACATTTGGAGAGGGGAATGGGCAGATCTGTAGAAAACATAGGATGCAGAACTGGCAAGTTAAATGACTTATTAGATATGAGAAGGAAAGAGAGGGAAGAGAAACATTAAGCACTTAGCTATGCTGGGCATTGAAGTAGCCCTTTCATATACATCAACACATTTGATGTGCCCACAGATCTGAGAGACGGGTTTGGTGAACTCTGTTTTGCAGATGAGGAAATAGGCTTAGGTAGGGCCTGATGCTATTATTTCTCCACTTGAGGCAGGCCAAGCCATTTGTAGTTGATGTGAGCAAATTTTGTAATAAAATCTAGGACACGGAAAGCTGTACTTGCTTTTGGCATAATATGGCCAAAGTTGTTGGACAGACTGAATAAGATCAAAGTCACATTATTAGAAGGGCTCGCTTTTCTTGAGTACCAGAGGAGTTGGTCCCCAGAAGGAAATTAATTTTCATGGTGGTGAATTATGTTAGATTTTAGGCACGTTAGGCCCAAACCAACAACACCTCACCTATGGGTTTATACCCCGCTTCAGTCAAAGGGCCCAGATCTCTCTTCTGACAGGGGTCAGCAAAAACGAAGTTGGGAGGAAATCTTTTAACACTTCGAGAATGCTGGCCAAGGGAAAATTTGCAAGACTAAAGAATGGCTTGGAGGGCTGGGTCTTCATTGTTCTGTGGAGGGGAGGTAGGTTTTGAGGAAGATGGGGGAGGGGCCATGGAAAGGCTTGAAGGAGAGGATCTCCGCAGGAGGAGGAGGAGGAGCTCTTTTTGGAAAATTAGGGTAACCGGTTAGGATATCCTGTGAAAACTGAAGCAATGAGGTTGTGCTCCTCTGGCGGTACATGGGTGCAAGTTATCCAAACCAAGGGCAGAAATCTCAGTATCCTTGTTACTCCATGTGATTTTGGGATTCTCCTCTGGGCCTCCAGTGAAGAGTTCCTGAGTCTGGGAATGGCTCCGGCAGTAGTGGATTTGGGGTTAAGGATAATCCCACTCCTTGGTCAGTGGATGGGCAGTGGTCCACGCCTCTACTGTGGACGACAGGACATCGAAGGCACCAACTGGCAGACGAGACCCAGGCAGAAGCGACTGTAAGGCTGAATCCCCTTTCCTTCTCCATTTCAGAGGGTGACTAGAGAACTAGGAGGACACAAAGGTGATGTATGTGTGCAGAGGGGCTGGCAGAGTTATTGTTTGCTGATGAGGTCCAGAGATTTGGACTGAGGTTTGTAATCCCAAAGCCCTCCCACTTTTCATGGCGGGTGACCTATGTTTCAGTATTGGGTATGTGAGGGTGCTCTTAATGAGGCCGGAAAAGAAAAAAATATTGTGTTGTGGTGTCGTAGTAGTCTGCTCTGAGACTTGATGCCAATGTCTCTTAAATCTTGGTGGCCAGAACCTGGGAGAAGCTGCTCTTCTAACTAAAGCAGCTTGCAGTTTTCTGATTTATGTTTTAATGAAGACCACTCTTTTGTTTTGGAGAATTCCTTTCCAATACTTGAGTGGTCTTCTTGGTTTGGCAAAAGCAAAGACTTCTATAGTGGAATGGACAGTTGGGACACAGCTGAACTGCCCTGCATAATAATGCCAATGGTAATCTCCTTTTAAGTTAACTTGCGAGACCAGCCTGAAATGGGTAGACGCAAATGTGGAAGGGAAATTATCTTCTGTTGGTGACACGTAGAAGTTGTTGAGAAGAGTGGAGAGATGACCTTGAGGGGCCCAGAATCCTTTTGGGAGGCAATGGGCTATAGATGCTGTACTTGTAATAGCCACTTCTGAATCTTCTCAGCTTTATATTAATAATTCTCCTATTATTCCCAAACTATCTGTAACAGACAGGTGTTAGCTATATTTTAGGGAATTGAGGGAGGATCCCATGTTCACACTTAGGATTTGCTTCTACCCTCTAGGACCTGCCCTCATCCCCCCAGGCCAGTGTGGTGGTAGCCACAGGTGGGTTGCTGTTGCTTCTGGGGCTCTAGTGGGTGGCTTGCTGCAGAAAGAATCTAGGAAGAATGTCTATCGAGCAAATGATGAGGCTTACTGGGGAGTGCCTGTGTTGAAGTTCAAGCAAATCTGGAAGTCTGACCTTAACTGAATCACAGACTAAGGATCAAGTGCATTCAGGGATGGATTCGTGGGGCATGAAAACATTTGAGGATTCCCAAGAGTGTTGGGCCAGGGGACTGGATTTTCCTTTAGTAAGAGGGTGGGTCCTTTTCTGTTGTTGATAATTAACCTGAAGTAGGACCTCTAGATAAGAGAGGGAGAGTAATTAGCAGCACTCCCTGCCAGCTCAGGGGGGGACTAGTAGGTACTAGTAGGCCACAGGTAGCTTTTCATCCTTAAGTTTCTGTGAAGCCTTCCTTGACTTGTGCCCTTAACTTCCCTAGCCGACGGTTTTCCTTTCTCTGGCTCCTACTGCACTTTCTACCCACCTTTATCAGAGCAGCCAATTATCTTTTTAAAAATTTAATTGAAGTATAGTTTACTTACAGCCAATTATCTTGTATTGTAATTTGTAATCATGTTTCTGCCAGTAGACGGACTTCAAGGGCGAGGGACTGTGGCGCTGGTACACAGACTGCGGTTCAAATTCCAGCTGTGCCACTAGCTAGCTTTTTGACTTTAGGCAATTACTTAATCTCTCTATGCCTGGATTTCCTTATTAAAAATGGGCACAAGGCTCCGCATCGCCTGCGGTTGCTGGGAGAAATGAAGGTGACTGCGTGTAAAATACCAGACATAAAGTATGTGAAAAGTAAGGGGCGCCTAGCAGCGTAAACGTTTGTTAATTAACCTAACCTTTATTTGGTGCACTCAAACATTTACTGATCACCTACTGTGTTTCAGGGCTGGGAGCGCTCCCTCCCGGGTGGAGAAACCTCACGTGCGGCCCGTGGGCCTTGTCCCGCGGGCAGCCTCAGGACTGGCTCCGCCGAAGAGAAAACCCCGCCCACAGCCCTTGCGATCTCGTTAGCGATTGGGCTGGGACCATCCCGCAGGCATTCTGGTTGCTAGGCTCGGGAGGTGGGGACCTAGGTTGCGCCTGCGCAGGTTGAGGGCGAAGATGCTTTCCGGTCGGGCGGGAGGAGGTGACGTCAGAAGCGGTGGCAAGCGGGGGCGTCCTGTAGCTCAGGTGACGTTGTATCTGTGGGCCCTAGGACCGCGTCACAAGTCGGCGACTGAGCTTTGGCGTTGGTGGTCGAGGCAGCGAAGGCGGCAGCGGCGGCGACAGCTCTGGGGTTTGCGTCTCGGGGTGTGTCGGCCGCCGCTGCTGCTTGGGCCTGGTATGTACAAATGGCTGGTTAGGATTCTCGGCACCATTTTCCGTTTCTGTGATCGGCCGGTGCCCCCTGCCCGGGCCTTCCTGAAGAGGCGGCGCTCGAACAGGTGAGAGGAGAGGGGGCCGGGGGCCGGGCGCCGGCCTGGCTGTTCCCCTCCCCCACCCCGGGCTCGGCCGGCATAGCGCTGATCCAGCCAGGCAGGCCCCGCTCGGCAGAAACAGGTAGCTGGGGCGGAGGCGGTTAGAGGTGCGTGTCGCGGATGCCCTGGTGACGTAGTCGCTCCTCCGCGCTGTGCAGATGCGAATCCTGATGATGGAAGGAGCTAGTGGTCGGTGACGGTTAGGATCTTGTCAGAGTTCAAGCTGGTTGCTGTCAACAAATGGGGCTGTATCATATTTTGCTGCTCTTAGGTTGAAAACTGAAAATTGAAGGAGTACTGTCTTTGTGTGGCTCCTGTTTACAAAGCACACTCCCAAGTGTTATCTGTGCGCAATAAGTGCAGTTAAGGGAAGTGAGACTCACAGCTTGCCCAAAGCCCTTTCGATTACACTTACTGTTCTCTTAGCACCGAGAGACAGCAGCTGTCTTGTTCTGAAACAGCTGTCAAACTGTGTGTGTGTGTGTGTGTGTGTGTGTGTGTGTGTGTGTGTTTTGCTGGGGAGGGAGAGTGATTCTGTGCTTTAGAATTAGCGTATGAGAAAAAAAAAAGTAGGTACTTCATTCTTTTAAAAAGATCACTAGTCTGTACTCTAAAATTCAGTTAAAATTTTTGGGAAACTAAAAGTTGTTCTCAGCATTTACCTGTTGGTTTGTCCTATTTCATAGTGTCTATCCCCTTCCCTAAGAATTAATCTAGAGAATAAAGTACCATACCAATTCTATACATAACCTCCCAACTTTTAATGATCAAGTGTTAATTTCATTTTTTAAATTAAGCCTCAAGATCATTGGAGGATGGTTTCTTGGAGCTTGAGAAAACAAGATGATTACTTAATGTATGAGTCTAAGAATTCAGATCATTGATGAATTGGCTGTGAGCTAAATTCCATCATGTGTTCCAGAGAGGGCAAGGTTTTAACGTATTCTTTCTACCTTTCTGTAGGGTTGATATAAGGATCATTTGACAACAAGTTGTAAAGTACCTAAAATGATGCTTAGGGTATATAAGGGTAGTGTTTGTATATTCTGCCCCAAGGGCCTTGTGCAGAGGCTGGTGCCTGACAGGCACTTGGTACATATTTATTGAATAAGGAAATGTTAATTTCCTCTCCCCTGTCCTTTATTTTTACTGCGAATCTCTGCTGGTCAGGGAAATAGTGGCTTGTAGGTCAAACTCCTGTTCTTTACCACATCCTTTATCTAAAACAACTCTTTTAAATGTAAGCCATTTTTCAGTCCAGATGAAGATAGTAAGTCTTGTTGGGATGTTTAAAGTTATGAACTGAATGGTATTCTCCTGGGATTTATTCTGTTCATTTTTTTCGTAAATATGATCATTCATAATCATCTTTAGAAGGATGATTATACCATGAACCTTTAACATTCTTGAGGTATAGGTCCAAAAAGTTTCCTGAATTTCCAAATTCTTTGTTATCACTGTAACATAGTTTCCATGATAAAAATGCAGTTAAATATAACACCTTTTTCTGGCTGAGAACTATCTTTTGAGGCTTCTTGTATTGTCTACTTCTATCTGAAGTAGAAAGTGACTTTCTTTGGGGAGGGTGTCATCTTTCAAAAGGAAATTATTTGTTCTTAAATCATTTCTGGAGAGAAAAGGAATAGCATAGTCCTAAGCTTTTACCTATATTCATTTACTAGTTAAATGATTTCTGACCAGTTTCACGTTTGTACTTTAGCCAGACTACAGATTATTATGTAATAGGGAGTTTTGGATCTCATATAGTTGAAACCATAGTGTTATGTCCTCAAATGCTAAAGGCCTACTATAGCATAAACGTTAGTTGGATCTCATTTTATGACAAAGTGAATGGAAGGGGGTGTATTGCATGAATAGTAAGCTTACTTATAGGAGTGTGTATGTGTGTATATGAGTATATGCATATATATCTCTTTTCTTTTTTTTCAGCACTCTGCTTTCTACAGTGGACACTGATGAAATACCAGCCAAAAGACCGAGATTAGGTATTAAATATTAATTTTAAAAGTTAGTTTTTTATATAAGAAAAGTTTATGTATGGACAAAATTCAAAAGATAAAAAGTACATACAGTGAAAAGTAAGTCTCTTTCCTGTCCCTCTTCTACTCAGTTATCTTCTCTAGAGGTAACCAGTGTTAGCAGAGACGTAAGTATCTTTCCAGATAAATAAGCCTGTATGTTGAAAGTGCATTTCAAAATTCCAAATCTTCCTATACAGAAAAGGTGCTTTTTAAATTTGGGGAGAAAACACTGTAAAAACTACTTCAAACTGAGTCATCTAGTTCAGATAGCTGAGTGAACCAGTGTAATCTGTTGCCTCAAATTGTTTACTTCCCTATATCTGAAGGGCTAGACATTGCTTGGTAGAAGAGAATAAAACTAGATTAGAGTAAAGAGAAAAGGCACAGTGGAATACTATAGTAATACTTTCCTCTTTCTCAAAAATGCACGTGAATTTGAATCTACCTCCGGATGAGGTAAAGAGTGGACATGTCTGTGTTAAGATTCCATTTAAATCCAATGAGTGCTTATGGAGCCTGTCTTACTGTTAAGCAATGTGTTAGGTTCCACAGGAAGTACAAAAATAAGTATGACAGGGTCTCTTTTTAAGGACCTTAAAATTGTAGGGGGTGTATGATTATATAGTGGGGGGTTTTAAGACAAGTACATAAATAATACTAATGTCTATGAGGATATGATAAGTGATATAAGAAAGGTAGTAACAAAATACTGTCCAATTTTCTGCTGGTTAAGAGTCTCAGTAAATATTTGATGAAGGATCTAATATGTGAAATGAGTCTTGAAGCATAGATAGGGTATCAACAGAGAGCAATAGGAAGGAAAAGCATTCTAGGCAGAGGGAACAGTATGGGAAATTATGTAATTCAGGAAATAGCAAATAGAACTTAGGGAAAAAGTTGAGCAAAGAGTTCAAAATACAGAGGGACTTTGAATGCCAGGAATTTATACTAAATTCATTAGGACAGTATTTCCCAAAGCACAGGATAGATACCAATTCAAGAAATGATTTTAGGAGATACAACATTCATAGCATTAAGTATCATCTGAATTATGTTATAAACTAAAAATGTTGTATCCTTTTCAGTTATTTTTAATTTATGATTATTTTAAGCAGAAAACATGTTGATTTAATGCTAGCATGTATTTAAAACTTGTCTAATACATGCTAATCTTCCCTTTTTAAACAGGCCCAGCTAGAACTTAATATTGTTGTTTTCATTTCCTCATAAGGCAAATGAGGTTGCTTTACATCAACAGTAGTAATATAAAGTTACCTTTCACAAATACATTTGTTTAGCAAAAAAAAGTGAGTCAATTTTATAGAAAAATATAAACAAACAGCTGTATGTGGTTAAAAACAAAAAACAAAAATCTTTGATGGTGGTATTAGAGAAGGTTCCTGAAATAATTCTGGTATGTTAAGGTTCTCACCGTCCATGATTTCCACGAAATATATATTAAGATTTTCTGACTAGAAACTGTAGAAGGGAGCCTAAGCCAAGGGGGAAGCAGTGGGTAGCAGAAATAATACTTCCTGGTAGAGTTTGTAAAGGTCTCTAGCAGTGCTGGCCAGTAGAACTCTCTGAGATGATGGCTATTGAGTACCTGAAGTGGGGCTATGCAACTGAGGAACTGAATTTTAATTTTTAATTAAATTTAAACTTGGGTAACTACCTGTTGATACTGGCTACTATATTGGACCGTATGAGTCTGTTGGCTGCTTTGGAGAGAAAAAAAGGAAGAGTGAAAAGAAGCAGCAGCTTAGAATTGCAGACTCATGATCTTACAGATGAAAGGGATCTGAAGCGATCTACTTAGTCTAGTCTCAGCAAAATAAGATGGTCTTATCTTCATTTTACAGATGAGGTGGGCCTTCCTGCCTGCTTTTTTTTTTTTTTTAATTTATTTATTTATTTATGTCTGTGTTGGGTCTTCGTTTCTGTGCAAGGGCTTTCTCTAGTTGTGGCAAGCGGGGGCCACTCTTCATCGCGGTGCGCGGGCCTCTCACTATCGCGGCCTCTCTTGTTGCGGAGCACAGGCTCCAGACGCGCAGGCTCAGTAGTTGTGGCTCACGGGCCTAGTTGCTCCGCGGCATGTGGGATCTTCCCAGACGAGGGTTCGAACCCGTGTCCCCTGCACTAGCAGGCAGATTCCCAACCACTGCGCCACCAGGGAAGCCCTGCTTTTTTTTTTTTTTAATCAATGAGATCTTTTGACATAATTTTGGGGCATACTCAGATTTTGACAAAACTTATGGGAAAATAAATATCACAGTACTTTTTGTGCACACTTATGTTATTACACATTTATGTTATTACGAGTACTTCTGCCGTTTGGAGTCTGGATGATAAGCACCAATCCCTAAAGTTCTTTTTCTCCCACTTACAGCACAGTAGAATGTAAGTGATATCCCTCAACGTTATTAGAGGGATAACCTGGAATTCTCTCCAGTTCCTAAAATGAGAAATAAGGCATTTGCAAATTTTGGTACTTCTAACTATTCTATAGTGACAGATTACTTCAAATTGGATTCTGCTTTACCCATCTAGCACATCTTTCTTGTTGTTTAAGTTATTCCCCTATCTTCCTGGAAAGTATTTTATATCTTATATGTTCTGGAGTGCTTGATGTTTAAAAGCCACCATTTCACTTTCACGGTATTTTTCTCTAAAGCAGAATATCGTTAAGATGATGACCCCTTGGGCTTCCCTAGTGGCGCAGTGGTTGAGAGTCTGCCTGCCAATGCAGGGGACATGGGTTCGAGCCCTGGTCTAGGAAGATCCCACATGCCGCGGAGCAACTAGGCCCGTGAGCCACAACTACTGAGCCTGCGCGTCTGGAGCCTGTGCTCCACAACAAGAGAGGCCGCGACAGTGAGAGGCCCGCGCACCGCGATGAAGAGTGGCCCCCGCTTGCCACAACTAGAGAAAGCCCTCGCCCAGAAATGAAGACCCAACACAGCCAAAAATAAAATAAATAAATAAGTAAATTTAAGAATAAAGATGTTAATCTGAGATCACAAAACGATCTTTAAAAAAAAAAAAAAAAGATGATGACCCCTTTATCTCAAAGTAGTGCTTTAGAAAACCTTAATTAGGAAATAGAAAGGAAATTGTAGAAAACAAATCAGCAGTGTAGGAAGTGAGAAGGGGGTAGTGTGATAAAAGGAGGAAGTGGGGAAAGCATTGAAATCTACCCCTCACCCTTATTTATTTACTTACTTATTTTGTAATCTTTATTTTTGGTGGCAGGGAGGGGTGAGTCTGAGATCTTCCAACACATCTTCTCCAGTAGAGGCATAGCTTTGTTTCATCCTAGACATTTAGGAGCCACATATCTTATACTTCACTAATTTCCATCCTGGATATAGCCAAGGTAGTAAGTAGTTGTTTAGGACAACTATATTGTTAACCTGCCTGAGAAGTAAGGACAAACCAGTGAGTAAATGGTAATGCTTCCTAGAATTCTGCCATACCTAGTAATTATATGCTCCAGGTTGTCTAAGTTATGCCCTTATGTCTCTGGAAAAGATTTATTTTACAGTATATATTCTGGGGAACTCATTGCTTAAAAGCTGTCATTTCAGGACTTTTTTTTGTGAGTCAGTATGTGATTTGCTAAAGTGATGGTTTCATGCTTTTGTAACCTCCTAGATATTTTACTAAAAAAACCCCAAAATGCTAATGCTGGAATTGCAGTTATTCAGATACGAGAAAAATTATTTTTACAGGTACCTTTTTCTCTCAATGGTTGAAGATAGGACTTCTAATAAAAATTGAGAGAGGCCTTTTCTAAGATATCTTTTTTTTTTCTTGCTAAAAGTTTAAGTACTCTATATATGTATATGTAATCTATATTACACTTTCTAGGTTGCTTTATTCACCAAGTGAAAAACAGTCTTTACAATGCTGCCAGCTTATTTGGATTCCCATTCCAGCTGACCACAAAGCCCATGGTGACTTCTGCTTGTAATGGAACACGGAATGTGGTCCCTTCAGGAGAGGTCAGTGGGGATAGGCTTCACTGGGGCTACTGGTCTTTGTACTTAATCATTAAAGTTAAATTTTAGAAATATTCTCTTTTTAGGAATTAATATGTAGAATGACTTCTTTCCGAAATGTTCATGTCTTAATTAGCCTTGATACAGAGACCAAAAAATGAAAGATTAAGGAATTGTACATTTAAAAAATATTTATAAGGAGCCTAATTACTAATACAGTTGACCTCTGAACAATGCTTGGGTTATGGGCCCCAACTCTCCACACAGTCAAAAACTCACATAGTTGGCCTTCCAGATCCTTGGTTCTGCCGTATCTGAGGTTCTGCATCCGTGGATTCCCAATCAGTAATCATGTAATACACTAGTATTTACTATTGAAAAAAATCCACATTTAATTGGATCCACGGAGTTCAGACCCTTGTTCAAGAGTCAACTCTACATCTGGTTTTCTTGTTTAAATATGTGTGAAGAATCTGGAATTGTTACTTTTTACATCATTTTGTGAGTCTTGGTCTTACTGATGAAGTTTCTTCTGTGAGGTAACTAAATCATCACCAATAGAGTGATTCTTTTTTTTTTCATATTAAGACTTATTTAAATTCTAAGAGTTAATACAGAGATGATTCTTTTTGATTTTAAGGTATTTTCGAACTCTTCATCTTCTGAACTGACAGATTCCGGATCCTGGAACAACATGCTGAAACTGGGTGAGGTGGTCAAAAACATTTCTGCTTCCCCTACCTCCTTCTGCCTCTGTTCTCTGAGTTTTGGGAATGTGAAAGGAAAACACTGATTTGGCTTCAGATGAGAACACAGATATATTCTCCCTACCATTCTAAAAAGCAAATAGCTTTCCTTTAGTATTGTCTTTGAATTTACTGTTATGTTTCCTATTTGCTTTATCAGCGTCTTTAATGTGACTTAGATCAGGGCTTATTTATTAAAAAGAAAAAAAAAAAGTGTTACCTGAGAGCTTACTCTGTCAGACACTGTGCTAAGTTATCAGGAATAACAAAATAATAAAACCTTTAGTAGCAAAATAACAAAACAAAATAATAGAATAATAAAACCTTTAATAACAAAATAGCAAAACAAATAACAACATAATAAAATAACAAAATAATAAAACCCTGCCTTTGAGGGACATCATCTGATGGGGGAGCAACCTTAGGTTCCCAGTTCTCATGGTTTTGTGGATTAGGAACCTCCATATCATCCTTAGATCCCGAAATTGAATTGTAATTATTATATATACTATATAAAATGCTCTGGTGGGGAAAAATAGGAAGAAGCCAGAGTCCTGAAAATGATTGTGATCTCTGCCACACAGATAGGCTTGTAAAGTTTGAGAGGAAGGGGGAAAAAGAGCTTTTAGAGAAGTTGTGGGTTCAGAAAATTGACATATAGAGAGGATGGTAGATTTATCTTGTGCCTGAAGTACCAGCACTATATTTCTGTGGGTTTGTGTAGCCTAGTCAGAGAAGCATGGGTATTCCTAGGGCAGATTTCTTATATAAAGAAATCCACAATCTCAAATCGGAAATGCTTGGAGATATGTTTGGGAATTCCACATTTTTCAGTTGTTTATTGAATATTATTTAAAAAACCCCAACAGGATTGAACATTGATTCAAGTCAGGTTTTACAAACAAATGAGTGCAGGTCAGTTCACGTTTTGCTGCTACTGACTTAAGAAAAAACTGAGCTTTAGACCTCTTTGCATTTTGGAGTCCTCAGGGACTCCAAACCCCTGTAGTAGCTCCAGCAGATAACGTGGCTGATGAAAATTTTGTTACCCTTTTTTGAGGTATAGTAACCGTCTCACAGGTATTAGAAGCTTCCAGGGAAATGTAGTAACAAAGCAGATTTTCATTTAAAAATACTTCTGTTTTCTTGAGAAGAAGAAACAATTTGAAAAATTTACTCAATTTGATTAGATTACAGAGTTTATAATCATTGAGTTCTTCATGCCTTTTGTTGGCCCCAGCAAGCAAAACTAGTAAAGCTTTCCTATGAATTGTTACTACCTACCTGAGAGCAAAGACAGACTAAGCACTACTGCTTTTCCTTTAACTTTTACAAAATGTGTGCTAGAAAGTAATAGAATTTGAAAAAATAAGATATTTAGTTCTACAGTATAGACTGCTCACAGATTTTCTTTTCTTTTTTTTTTAAATTAATTTATTTTTGGCTGTGTTGGGTCTTTGTTGCTGCAAGCAGGCTTTCTCTAGTTGCGGCGAGTGGGGGCTATTCTTTGTTGTGCTGTGCGGGCTTCTCATTTCGGTGGCTGCTCTTGTTGCAGAGCATGGGCTCTAGGTGCGTGGGCTTCAATAGTTGTGGCTCACGGGCTCTAGAGCGTAGGCTCTGTAGTTGTGGCACACGGGCTTAGCTGCTCCACAGCATGTGGGATCTTCCCGGACCAGGGCCCCAACCTGTGTCCCCTGCATTGGCAGGCGGATTCTTAACCACTGTGCCACCAGGGAAGTCCAGATTTTCTTTTCTAAAGCAGACTGTTCACAGGTATTTTTGTGTGTGTTTTTTGTTTTTCTTTTACAATTACAAATGGTTTTTAAAAATAGGTAATAAATCTCCTAATGGAATAAGTGACTATCCAAAGATCAGAGTGACAGTAACTCGAGATCAGCCACGCAGAGTCCTGCCTTCCTTTGGGTAAGTGTTAAATTCTGCCTTTCTGTAAATGGAAACTTAGTAATTTTTAGGTGGTCACTCTTGCTAGGCATTCTCACTTCTATTATGTAATCTTGTTAAGTAAGTACTCTGAGGTTAGTAACTTGCCAAATATCATACCGCTGGTGAGAGACGTACTCAAGTGTGTGTTACTTTTTCTACCATATCATATGCCTATATAATGTGATTTTGAAAATCTTTAATTTTTAAAATTATTTTTAATTTTTATTTTTTGGCCTCACCATGTTGCTTGTTGGATCTTAGTTCCCCAACCAGGGGTTGAACCCAGGCCCTCGACAGTGAAAGCACTGGACTGCCAGGGAATGCCCTTTAAAACCTTTTAAAAAAGAATTGTCACTCACTTCTAAACTTTTTTTTGAAGTATAATATGCATTCAGAACAGTGCAGAAATCATGTATACAATGAATTGTTATTATTTTATTAGTAATTTTCTTCTCTCTGTGTTCTCACTTTCTAGAACTTCTGTTGCTTGGATATCAGACCTTATGGATTGATCTAATTTAATTTTCATATATAATTCTCTTTTGTTTTTGTCCTTACCCTTTTTTTAAAAAAATCTTCTACCACCGAGATAACATATATGTATACTTTTTTTTTTTTTTGGCTTCATAGTTTTTAAGTTGTAAGCATCCTCCCACTCCCTATTCCCCATGGTTTTTTCTTTCTCCAACCATCGAATTCTTATTATAGAGGTGCAATATCTTTTCTTATCTCTCTAAAGCTGTTAATTATTTTAAAATTTCTTCTCCTCCTTGCTTTGTCTGCTTCCTTTGAGTTACTTCTCCCCCTTTGGTTTATTTTGGTTTTATCTTTCTTACGAGTTCTTATTCAAATACCTGGTAATCCTTGGCTATCCACTCATGTTTGAAAATGAGACACTAACTATAAAAAGTAAGGTTCCCTGGAGGTGGATAAATGGCTGATTGTAGGATTAGGAGAGATAAAGTAAAAAATGATTGTGGAACATCCTGTGCCAGCAATTAAAGGAGCCCTAAAAACCTGGGGACATTATCAACATGACACAGGAGGAAACTTGAAGGGGCTTTCACTGGCCAGCTGGGGACAATTTAAGCATCAAATGAATAAAGACAAGAATACACATGTTAATAAATACATAGTGTGGGAGGAAAAGGTCTTTATAGTAGAATGCCAACTAGTAAGTGTAGAAGGAATGATGGAATTAGAAAATCACCATCTTTTAACTATCACAGTAATAACTGATATATACAGGAATTGTCAGTTGAGCTAAAACTAGTAAGTAAAAGTTTTATGAAGTATGGAATATTTATATAAACTCAGAATTTTTCCCCACAAATTACTTACTAATTATAAAGGGAAAAATAGTAACTTCAGAGTGAAGAAACCTGCCTGATGCCACCTTAACCAAAGGATCAAAGTTTAAATCACCCACAGTGGGCAAACTCACATCCTGGCCTCCAGATACCTTGCACTGAGCAGGACATCATCACCTAATGCAGTATTCCTGAAAAGATCAATAATCTGAATATAATTATGAGAAAACTGGTTAAGCTGAAACTAAGGTTAATTCTACAAAGCATCAGGCTTATACTCTTCATTTTACTCTTCATTCATACTCCTCCTCTTTAACCTGTGATTATTTAGAAGGGTAGAATTATATTGTTTAATTTCCAGATACTTGGGGCTTTCCAGATATCTTTCTGTTACTGATTTCTAGTTTAATTTCATTATGGTCAGAGAATATACTTAGTATGATTTCATTCCTTTTAAATTTGTTAACATTTGTTTATGTCCTAGAATATATTCAGTCTGGATGTTCCATGTTCACTGAAAAGAATGTGTCTTCTGCTATTGTTGGGTGGAGTGTTCTGTAAATGTCAGTTATTGTTTGCTGATAATGTTTTACAGGTCTTACTGATTTTCTGTCTACTTTTTTATTGATTGATGAGTATCGAGTGTTGATGTTTCCTACTGTAATTGTGGACTTGACTATTTCTCTCATCCAGTTATGTCAGTTTCTGCTTCATGTACAGTATTTTGAAACTCTGTAGGTGAATACATTTGACCTAGATTCACCAGTTATTACCATTTTTCCAGTTTGCTTTATCATTCTCTGTTATATGTACATAATATTTTTTTCTGAATCATTTGACAGTAAGTCTTAGACTCATGCCCCTTTAATCATAAGTACTTGAGTGTGTTTATTTCTCAGAATGAGGACATTCACTTACATAATCACAGATTACCAAAATCAGAAAATTTAACATTGATATAGTACTATTATATAATCTTATTTAAATTTCTCTATTATAGAGATTATTTTTTTCTGGCCCACAGTTCAGGGCAGGATCATGTATTACATTTAATTTTCATGTCTCTTTGATCTCCTTTAATCTGGAACAACGCCTCAGCCTCTCTTTGTCTGTAATAGCATGAATATTTTTAAAGAGTACAAAGCATTGCTTTTGTAGAATCCCTTAATTTTGTCTGATGTTTACTCATGATTTATTTTAGATTATGCAAATTTTTTGGTAAAAATACTGCATATGTGATGTGTCCTTTCTTAAACCTCACATCAAGAGAGGTAAGATGTCAGTTTGTTCCATTATCGGTAATGGCAAGAGAGGCAGGCTCTATCAACCAGCAACAATGACTAGGTGAGGGCTTCATGGCTTCCCATTCTTTAGCATTTATTAATTTAGTATTCATTAATTTAGTATTCAGCAGATACTGATTGAGTGTCTTTTGGCTTAGATCATGTACCAGGATACGGTGGTGGAAGGATGAAATCTCTGTCTTCATGGACTTTAAAGTTTAGTGTGGGATGCAGTCCCACAGTGACACCAATAATTAATCAGTCACACCAATAATTAATTTCAGTGGTGCCAAATGACTAAAGGAAAAGTGTAGTACCAGAGGAGGGTATGTTGTGTAATAGCGAGCTAAGCCAGAGTTGGAGTTGGAAAATTGGGCATGAGGAAAAAGGCAAAGGCTTTCATGTGGAAGCCCTGGTGACTGGGACTAGACATTCTATAGCAGAATTCTGGGGTGCCCTCTGCTCTAGAGATCTAATTTTTGTGAATGGTGGTTGTCTGATTTGCCAGGAGCAAGCTTAACCTGAGACAGCTTAATCACAGGATTGTCTGGAGCTTAAATTCCAGCAATTTAAGCCGTTTGGGAATAACTTTTTCTTTTTTTTTTCCTCTCAGTTTTACTTTGAGTTCAGAAGCCTGTAATAGAAGACCAGGTGGCCGTCGCCATAGCAAAGGCAATCTGGAGAGTTCCTTAACGTGGAAGCCTCAGGAACAAGTTGTAACAGAGATGATTTCTGAAGAGGGTGGCAAGGGTCTGAGGCGTCCCCATTGTACTGTGGAGGAGGTAAGCCCTTTTAGCCTGATCTCTTTTAAAAGCAATTTTAGGAATTTGGGTGGGGGGGCAGATAAATAGTATATGTTCTGTGGTACAAAATTCAAAAGGTATAAATGGGTGTACAGGGACTGTAAATTTCCCAGTCTCCCTTCTATATCTGGCCCCTATTTGACTCCAATGCTTATATGTATTCTTCTGTATATATGTAGTCAATTTTCAGGTAAAAGAAAGAAAAAGGAATCATATTAGGAAAAGGTACGATTATAGATTCTTTCTTTTTGGGTGCCTGAATTATTCTAACTTGTTTCTTGTATAAGCTATAATAACTGTGACTAAGTAAGGGAAGTAAATGGTGTACATGTCTGCTTTTTCCTTCCATTTTTAGGGCACCTAGCATGATGTCTTCATCAACAATCTTCCCTTCCCTCTTGAAGTCTTCACTTATTCCAGGAGAATTTAGAACTATTCCTGTCTCTGGCATTTCCCCCAGACCATCACCTATTGCAATTTGCTAGATGGTTTTCTGAGCCACTTAGCTTAGTTCATCAAAGAAATGTTTATTTGGGTCCCAGGTGCTGTGCCAGTTTTTAGCAATTCAGAATTGAATAAAATATGGTCCCTGTTTTCTAGGAGCTTATACATTAATTGTTGTAATCAGCAAGCAAGTAGGCAGAGAAAGGAATGGACTGCAGCCCTGGAGGGGATTTTAAGGAGAGGTGTCAAAGTAGGCTTCAGTACCTCCTAGATGAGAAATAAGGGATGGGACTGAGCAGATATGTATGGGGTATACACAGGCCATATTCTAGAAATATTAGAAGGTAGTATTAGCAAGGACATACTTACTGGTTAAGTGTGATATAAGGTTAGATGGAAGAGCCTGAGTCCCAGATTTCAATCTTGGATAAATATGTGCCACTGACCAGGATACCCTACGTGTTTAGGGGAAGGTGATGACTTCAGTTATGGACATTGTTTAAAGTGCCTGTGAAACACGCAAGAAGACCTGTCCTGTAGACTTTTGGATATATGGGAGTTTTGAGAAGAAGGCAGGGTTAGGGACACATTTCTGAATCTTCTGCATATTGGTGTTAGATAAATCAAGGGAGCTGAAGAGATTATTCAGGGAGAGTATGTAGTGTGAGAAGAGATAATGGGCAGAACCATCGACATTTACAGGCAGTCAGAAGAAATAATATTCAGTGGAGACTGAGAAGATAAGAAATTAGGGGCTTCCCTGGTGGTCCAGTAGCAAAGAATCCGCCTTCCAATGCAGGGGATGCAGGTTTGATCCCTGGTTGGGAACTAAGAACCCACATCCTGCAGGGCAACTAAGCCCACGCACCACAACTACTGAGCTTGTGCACCTCAATGGGAGCGCCTGTGTGCTGCAAGCTACAGAGCCCACGCGCCCTGGAGCCTGCACGCCACAGCTAGAGAGAAGCCTGTGCGCCACAACAAAAGATCCCACGTGCCTCATCGAAGATCCTGCGTGCCACAACTAAGACCCGACGCAGACCCAAAAAAATAAAGAAAATAAATAAATATTTAAAAAAAAAAGAAATCAGGAGAGTGTATTGTCCAGCAAGGCAAGGTGAGGTTAGCAGGGTGAGATGCTGGAGAGAGGTCAGGTGACAGAAGAGCTGAAAATGTGTCCATTGGATTTGGCCATAGAGGGTCATTAGTGACTTTGGTGAGACCAGTTCTGTTTTGGAAGCTGAATGTTCTGAATATGCAAGTGGATTATTTCTGCTGAGTTTTTTGTGGTTAACCCAGTTTCACTGTCAAAAACTCAGATGCTATCAAGGTCTAGCAGATAATGTAAATGAGTGAAATGGGCTGGAGTGAATAGGTGACCAAGGGAATAAATAGTCTTACATAGCTCTGGATTGTTGATACAGTGTTTCAAAAGAGACCAGATGTTATTGGATTTTTCTTTTTAATTTATAAAGTTGGTAATTAAAATTAAAGGAATTAAAAGAACACTAAAATTACAAAAACACTGTGCTGGCGAATGAAACACATCTATGAGCTGCGTTTGACCTCTTAGTCTTTGTTTATGATTTAATTATAGGTTTGATGTGCTGGTAGTTATCTAAATGCTTTCTTTTATTTAGGGTGTTCAAAAAGAGGAAAGAGAGAAATACCGAAGGTTATTGGAGCGACTTAAAGAAGGTGGTCATGGAAACTCTGTTCCTCCTGTAACTTCAACTCATCATAGGTAAAGATGCGTTAACAAGATAAATGCTTTGCCAGACATCTTTTTCCCTTTTTTTTGGAGAAGGGATTGGTGGGAAGGGCTTTGTTGAAAAAAGAGATTAATATTGAGAGAGCGAGCCCTGTAATTTGTCTGTACTGATGGATTATATTGAACAGTGGTTTTACAAAATAGAATTTTCTGTTAGCTTTAAGAGTCCTTTGTTCAAGTGAACTCTTACATAAAACTCTGATACAGAAAAGTGGAATCACTGGTTGAAGTCAGGTTCCCAGGGAGCAGAGAGTTTTTTCAACCTCCCCAACACACGTTTCTCATGACCTCTGTCTTCCTCTCTTTTTCCCCCTCTTCTCCCCAGCTCTTCCCTCCCTTCATCTCCTCCCACCCGCACCCCCCCTGCCCCCCCGCCATGTACACATAGTCTCTGAGGCATCCTAGTGGATGCATCTTAGCACAGTCGGAAATCTTCCACTCTAGAGACAAGATTAAAATCATCCCAGGTCATAAGAAGTTTTCCTTACAGACAGTTTGTTAATTAACTGTGCTGAGTTGACCAAATAGATGAGAATGGCAGAAAGAACTGATGTCTGGCCTTTTATTTCCCTGTAAACAAGGGGACAAAAAATATGCGAGCTCAGTTTTGAGATCTACTTGATAATTCTGACAAGCGGTGTGAGAATACACAGAGGGGAGTCCCAGAAATTATGTAACAGTAAGTTGAAGGTGAAGAAGTCACAAGACTGTCTAGCTTGTTGAATGCAGAAATAACAAGAATTTTAACTTTGGGAATTTTAACTTTGGTTGTGAACTTTAAAAAGAAATTCAGGGGCTTCCCTGGTGGCGCAGTGGTTGAGAGTCTGCCTGCTGATGCGGGGGACGCGGGTTCGAGCCCTGGTCTGGGAGGATCCCACATGCCGCGGAGCGGCTGGGCCCGTGAGCCACAATTGCTGAGCCTGCGCGTCTGGAGCCTGTGCCCCGCGACGGGAGGGGCCGCGATAGGGAAAGGCCCGCGCACCGCGATGAAGAGCGGTCCCCGCACCGCGATGAGGCGTGGCCCCCGCTTGCCGCAACTGGAGAAAGCCCTCGCACGAACCGAAGACCCAACACAGCCAAAAATAAATAAATAAATAAATAAATAAATAAATAAGAAAATCCTTTAAAAAAAAAAAAAAAAAAGAAATTCAGGAACTTCCCTGGTGGCATAGTGGTTAAGAATCCGCCTGCCAATGCAGGGAACATGGATTCAAGCCCTGATCCGGGAATGTCCCACATGCTGTGGAGCAACTAAGCCCGTGCGCCACAACTGCTGAGCCTGCACTCTAGAGCCCGTGAGCCACAACTGCTGAGCCCATGTGCCACAACTACTGAAGCCCGCGCACCTAGAGCCCGTGCTCAGCAACAAGAGAAGCCACCACAATGGAAAACCCACGCACCACATCGAAGAGTAGCCCCTGCTCACTGCACTAGAGAAAGCCCACGCCCAGCAATGAAAACCAAACACAGCCAAAAAATAAAGAAATTTATTTAAAAAGAAATTCAGTTTAGTCGATCAGAATGTTCATATTTTTTTCCATTTTGACTAGCCACTGTTGGGAGCAACAGTATGCTTCATGAACTGTTGGTTTTGTCATGTCAGCAAAATCCTCAAACTATTTTGCTTATTATGGTTTTTTTGTTGTTTTTCTTCTTATGTTCTTTTAATGTGTTGTTTTGGGATCCATTTCAGTATATCGTTTAAAATTTTTCATCTTTTAAGTTGGGTGTTACCATGCTGAGATTTTTCAGTCAAGGTGGTGCTGGGGATTGAGAACATCCACTTTTATAATGGAGAAACTGGAGGTTAGGTAACTTGGCTGTAATATTAGAATCAGGATCAGACTCCTTTTATCCTAGTCCCAGATGATGCTGTGTTGCGTCCTTTCTCTTGTAATTTGACATTTCTGGGTTATCAATAACTCCTGTTTGGAGAAGCTTACCAGAAAGAGATAATGAATACTTATAATAGATTTTCCTTTTGTATCTGATCTTCTTTACTTTTTGTGTTTCTAAGTTCTCAAAGAAGTCAGATGGACACATTAAAGACCAAAGGCTGGGGGCAAGAGCAAAGTCATGGAGTCAAAACAACTCAGTTTGTTCCAAAACAATGTGAGTTCCCAGATTTAGCTGTATCTTAATAGTCTTAATATATTGAACTTAGTTCAAGTGCATATAAAATTGAAAAATGACATACTAGTAAAAGATGGTGTACCAAACTTTAAAACATTATCAGACCCCAGGGCATTGATGGGGGCCTACCAGTACCAGTAGTTAAGTAAAAAAGCTATTTCAAAATAAAGCCAATTTATAAAATACCTCTTGATTATTATTCCTAGCTTCTATATCATAGTGTATATTTTGTGAGCCTAAAATTAATTTCTTTGTATTCCGTATGTTAATTTTCTTGTATTTCTCCAGTTGCTGTTCACTAAATGACACTAAATGATAGCTTACCAGATGAGCAGATATTAGTCAGTTTACACTAAAGATTATATTTAAAGCAGAAAGAGATTTATGCGTTTTTAAGCAACTTAATTTGTATGGAGGCTAATGTCTTTGGAACCCATTTTAGCATTTCAATGTAAATTAATATCTTGATACTTTGGAAACCGTAAATTGAAATTCCAGCTATATGATTGATTAATAAAGGAAACACTTTTTTTTTTCTTTTTTTTTATCATCCTCACAGATAGAGTTGTTGAAACAAGGGGACCTCTATGTTCAGTGAGAAGTGAAAAGAGGTACATGGTTCAGTTTATTCTAAGTTTTCTTTGACATATTATTTTCTTACTTTATAAACTATATTTATGAGTAACCATGTCTGAGGAATTGTGAACTCTCCTCAGCTCTGGTAGCTGGTCAGCATATGTGGGTACATAGGTAGCTCTTGTGTCAGATGTCCACCCTAGCTTGGGAGGGTACCCTTCTCCCGTAGGCATTAGAGGTCGGGAGGCATAGGTACTGCTTAGACAAGAGCGTGGGTGTGGTGGGCATCTCTGGTGATCAGCATCTCTAGTATATGAACAGTGAAGGCAGTTCTGTGTGCCTTAGGATTTTGGATGCTGGTTCATTTATAGTAGAGTTTGGTAAACTATGGCCCATGGACCAAATCTGGTCCACCTGCCTGTTTTTGTAAGTAAAGTTTTGTTGGACACAGTCATGCTCATTCATTTACATACTACTTACGGCCACTTTTAAACTACAATGAAAGTTGAGAAGATGTGACAAAAACCATAAGACCTGCAAAGCTAAGATATTTACTGTCTAATCCTTTTTAGAAAAATTTTGCTAACCTTTGGTTTAGAGGACTATATAAACTCAAGGCAATATTTGTTTACAATTATTAAATCTTTCTGAAACTAGTTTAATATGTATCAGATTACAATCATCCAGTCTGTAATCTCTCACTTTTTTTCCTCAGGTGTTCAAAGGGGAAACTTTCTGATACAGAGAAGACAGTTGGAATCAGACTAGAAAATGAAGGTGTAAGTAGAAACCCCAGTTAAATTTTATGTCTTTTATTCTTTCACCTGACTTATGTTAAAATTTTGGTGCCCATGAAAAATAAGAAAGATGATACATGTTACTTTGATTTCTAATTCCGTTGTTTTCTTTGAAGAAGCAGCAGGCATTGAGGATACACACCTTTGGCTTTCTTCTGAGTTGCCAGATTTTTATCTCTGTGCTGTAGCCACCTTTGTAAGAGAGACTAACTTGCCTCCATCCCAACCCTTATCTCTGTTGCCTGGCTTCTTTTGAAGAATTTTTTAAAACCATACATCTTTAGGGAAAATAGTTGTTCAGGACTTTCTTTTCAGATTCAAGATTTCATATTTACTTGAAAATATTACCAATCTTCTGCATAATTGGATTTTACATTTTCTATATAAGTATCAGAATAAGAAGTGTCCCAGTGATCTCCGTAGCAATACCAACATTTTAAATAATAGTGGCAAAGTGTTTTACTAAGCACTCCATATCCAAAAGAATTATATTCCTAAATTAAATGCAAACTTGAAGTTTTAGATTATTTCATATTTTAGGTAATAGAAATAACCAAAGTTTAGGGAACTGCTTTGTGTTAAGTATCAGTCTGATCAAGATTCTCTTTTCCCATTTGATATCTTCATAAGAACTAATCTTAAGGCTAAGTCATAGTCTTAAGTCATGATCTTAAGTCCTAAGTCTTAGATTGTTCCCTTCTCTAATGTATTTGTTACCTGGCTAAAGACTACATCCTGCTTCTATCCTGGCTGAACCTGAAGGCATTGCAATCTGGGACCATGTGGAAGGGCCAGCAGCTACTGGTTTCCTAGGACCAGTATACCTGGCAGTTAGCTAGAGTAAAGAGCACTGGCTACGTGTGTTGAGAGTGTCGTTCTAGTCCAATGCTCTATTTCTAAATAAATTTCCTAATTTTAGATAAGTTTGCCTAGCAGATGACTTAAGTTCAGTATTAACAGTTCCGTAGGGTCATGGTAAGGAAAGATTCTTATCAGAGTTTCTGGGATGCTGGCAAAATTCTGTTTATTGACCTGAATGGTGGTTACATAGGTGTTAATATTACAAAACTTAAGTGGCACATTAATGTTTTGTGCATTTTTCTATAATATATAATTACTTTTTTAAAAGGATGAAGTAGAACAAGTTTACTTGGTATAAGGATAGAAGTGGTTTATTTTGAGTGGTGGGATTATGGGTCATATTTTTTGCTTTTTTAAAGCTTTTCAAAATGTCTTTTAACTGTATTATTTTTAATTGAAATAAGAGAACTGAAAATACTTTTCTTGCTACCTCCAGGGAAAACGAATGTTCTGTTTCATGGTTTATAATTGAGGTGTCCTGTTGTGAGCCTTAGGTCTTGAACAATTTTTGTTCCCTCTTCCAGGGACAGGCAGATATGCTTAATCTACTTTACTCATTTGGGGATTTACTAATTCTCTTTTCTTTCAAGATAATGGTGCTGTTTTATATTTCATGTGTTACATATGTTTATATGTGCAAGTATCAAACATGTCAGTAGAATATGGGAACTTTTTTGATCAGAGGAGGGGACTCCAGCTGGAACCTGACTTATCTGAAGAAGTGTCAGCCCGACTCCGCCTGGGCAGTGGAAGCAATGGCTTACTCAGGAGGAAGATGTCAATACTTGAGACAAAAGAAAAAACTTGCTCAAGCAAAGAGAGGGTTAAAAAGACAGATGATCTTCTTGAACTTACAGAGGTATTGTTTTCTTGTGTTGATCAGAATAAGGGGCATGTTTTTAAATAACCTCAGTTATTTAAGACTTGAGTGAATGTTTTGTTTTGAAGAGTTTCTCCAGGCTGGGGAATGTATATATGAAGGAAATCAGGCCCAAGGGCTGTTCAGTCACTGGCTACACTGATCATTAGTGATCTGTGAAAGTGGCCTAAGGGATTAGATTAATTTCAGCAAATGTGAGTAGACAGAATTGTCACATATCTTGGAATATAATGGGTTCTTTGTAGATTCTTTTTCTAAACTTAAAATATTTTGAGTTACACTGTATGGGTTTGACATTAGGAAGGAGTTCATTGCAGTTGTTCGTTTTTTTTTTTTTTAAACATTTTATTTTATTTGTTTATTTTTGGCCGAGATGCACGGCCTGTGGGATCCCAGTTCCCCAACCAGGGATCGAACCCAGGCCCCGGCAGTGAAAGCGCCAAGTCCCAACCACTGGACTGCCAGGGAACTCCTCTTCATTGAGGTTTTTGTTAAGCGATTATGGTTCACTAAAATGTCCCTTTCAATGATTATTGTATTTGAAACATTTCTATAAGTAAAGACTTATAGAAAACAAGGAAATGAAGGTAGTTAAAAATTCTCATTTTAAAGGTGAGCCCACATCTTGACTCCTTCTCCATTGTTGTGGTAGTCAGTACTATTCAGTGAATATTTATTGAGCACTTACTATATGTTGGGCATACAGGTGGAGAGAGAGCGATCCATAAAATAGCAAAATTGTGTATAGTGGGGGGGAGCAGTATTGAAAATATTTGGATGAAATAAATTCTATTGGTTTATAGATTCAGGCTTATAGCTTAAATATGCATTTCTCTTTGTAATTCTTTAGAATGATGCCATCTATTCAATAAGGACTCAGTTGCTAGACTGCTGCCTAGTTTTCTAGTTTCTGCTTACTCTCTTCATGTCAAAAGTGGATAGAATGATCTCTTTGATGTCCTAATTTTATTACTTTGATGTTTTAAAATAAAAGTTCAGGAGGTAGATAAGGAAAGTATGAAAATGCTTTTATAGTATTGTGAAAGGAGCAAAGGCTAAGGAGTTAGACACTCCTGGGTTCAAATCTTGGCTCTGCCTTTTAATCATTATATAACTTTGAGCATGTAACCAAAATTCTCTGAGCTTTACTTCTTCTATAAAATGGTGATAATACTTTCCCCACAAGCAGGGATTAATTGTGTGCTTCAAGCATCTGGTACATGTTTGTTTGGCTCATGTATCCCACATAGTAGTGGGATAATTGAGAGTATACTTTAAATATTATTACCAAATTATTGTTTTCAGAAGCTAATAATTGAACTAGCATTTTTTATAACCATTAGTAGTAAGATTGCTTTGTGCTCCTAAATTGAAATCTTTTCCTACTTCAATTTAGTAGGTCTTTGATGGTATATTTTTCTTAAGGGTCAGGTATTACAGAGATGAAAAGCTTTTTTCCATCTCAGACTTTCAGTATCTGATAGTGGTTCCATATTAAAGTCGCAACCTCTGGACTTTGTAATTCAGGACATGGAAAAGGAAATCAGTAATGCTCTAGGCCATGGCCCACAGGATGAGATCCTAAGTAGTGCTTTCAAATTAAGAATCACTCGAGGAGATATCCAGACCTTGAAGAACTATCACTGGCTCAATGATGAAGTAAGTTGTCTTTTTTTCCCCCTTTGACTCTCATTATGCTTAACCATTTTCTGTCTGTAACCATAGTGGTTTCTACACAATTAAAAGGGGCTGGTAAAGCAACTTTAGTTTATCTAAAACAAAAACATCTTAAACCTTAAAAAGATGATTAATTCTGATTGTTTGCTGCCTTTAACGAGCAATGTTTCCCTCTTCTCCATTTGTGCTTTATTTCATCCACCACTGCATTTACTAGTCTTCAGTGAGATTTTTATAAATCCTGGGTGCAAGTGATAAATGGAAGGAAGCAAGCAAGTGATACTTTATTTTCGATGAATTCTTATAGGAGCCATTTTATTATTTCAATAATAAAGGAATATATTGATCACTGTATGTACACTATGTGATTTTTTTCTTTATTTCATTTGAGTGATAACTGTAAAATTTGCCTAATTGTCATCTTGTATCCTTATGTATTTAGCTAAAGCTAGCTCTTGGTTCTTGCCAATTTCCCAGTTGGTTCTTTACCCAGCTGCTCAGCCCCTGCATTTTCTCCTTTTGCCTTCCTTCCTCCCCGCTATAACTAGTGACATATAAACACATTCTTGTAAAATTAGAATGTTTCTGTTTCACTTATAAATGTAATACGTTTATTATAGAAAATTTAGAAAATACAGGAGAAGTGAAGGAAAAACATCGTTCGAAAGTGGCACAACTCAAAAATAAACAAAATACTAATGTTTTGGTGTATTTCCTTCCATTTAATTTTTTTTAATTGAGGTGTAATTTATATATAGTAAAATTCACTTCCAGTTAATATTTTTGCATATTTTGTGTGTGATATAATTACATATACATTTTCATTGTTGCAGACTTTCTCCTTGAGTTCTTTCTTGTCTCTCCTACTCATATGCCTCAAAAGTACAGTCTCATTCCTTCTTAATCCCTCCCATTTTGCACTGATCATTTTTTTTAAATAAATTTATTTTATTTTATTTATTTTATTTTTGGCTGCTTTGGGTCTTCGTTGCTGCGAGCGGGCTTTCTCTAGTTGCGGTGAGCGGGGGCCACTCTTTGTCGCGGTGCGCAGGCTTCTCACTGCGGTGGCTTCTCTTGTTGCGGAGCACGGGCTCTAGGTGCGTGGGCTTCAGTAGTTGTGGCATGCAGGCTCAGTAGTTGTGGCACACAGGCTAATTTGCTCCGCGGTATATGGGATCTTCCCGGACCAGGGATCGAACCGTGTCCCCTGCATTGGCAGGGGGATTCTTAACCACTGTGCCACCAGGGAAGTCCCTGCACTGATCATTTTTTGTTTTCCATCTTCTGTCATAGACAGCCCTTTTATCCCCTTCCTTAGTACCTTCCCTTCCCTCAGCTTATTTTCTAATTCATCCTAATTCAGTTAGGTAGAAATCTAGTATTGATAATATACTTGCCATATTCCAACATTTACTCTCTTCGTATTACAGGTCATTAATTTTTACATGAATCTCCTGATGGAAAGAAATAAAAAACAAGGGTATCCAGCACTTTATGCATTCAGTACTTTCTTCTATCCGAAATTAAAGTCTGGGGGTTACCAGGCAGTGAAAAGATGGACCAAAGGGGTCAATCTCTTTGAACAGGAACTTATTCTGGTGCCTATTCATCGTAAGGTACATTGGAGCCTGGTGGTAAGTCGAGAGGTTTAATTGTTGGAGTTTGGATAATGACTGTTCTGTTAAATGCAGGCATACCTCAGAGATATTGCAGGTTCAGTTACAGACCACCGCTGTAAAGCAAATATCACAATAAAGAGAGTGACATCAATTTCTTGGTTTCCCAGTGCATATAAAAGTTATGTTTACACTACACTGTAGTCTATTAAGTCTGCAGTAACACTATATCTAAAAAACAATCTATGTACCTTAATTTAAAAATACTTTATTGCTAACTACTTTTTATGCTAACCATCATCTGAGCCTTCAGTGAGCTGTAATCTTTTCGCAATAGTAGCATCAACGGTCACTGATCACAGAGCACCATAACAAGTATAGTAATAATGAAAAAGTTTGAAATGTGAAGAATTACCAAGCTATGACACACAGACATGAAGTGAGCAAACACTGTTAGAAAAATGACGCTGATAGACTTGCTTAATGCAGGGTTGCCACAGACCTTCAATTTGTGAAAAATGCAGTGTCTGCAAAGCACAATAAAATGAAGTGTGCTGGAAATGAAGGTGACTCTTCTGTCTAGTGAGAGTCCCGTAGTATATGTTAAAGGCATACTCTGCAGAGTCCCTTCTTAGTTCTTGAGTTGAACAACTTAGAAAGCTACAAGACAGTCTGTGTAGTGGAGGAGCTTTGATTTTTAGTAGGAAAGAATTTTAATACACGTGGGTTATTTCATTACTTTTGTTTATAAGATGATAACAGGTTTATTGTAGTAAAGTAAAGGTATAAAGAAAAAGGCAAAAAAAAAAAATCTCATCACTCTGAGAGGACCACTAATGTTTTAAGGAATAAGTTTCTATGCCTTTCTCTAGGAATAGAAAAATATAATTTTATAGACATGGAGCTCATATCATCTGTGATGTTTTATGAAAAATGTGTCTTAGAAATCCATTCATGTTGGTACATATATTGATATTTTTTTAAATGCTTATCTTTTTAGAAATAAAATTCTCATTTTTGTGATGGTTGTTTCTGGATGTTGCATTTTTCCATTATAGGTGATAGACCTAAGAAAAAAGTGTCTTAAATATCTGGATTCTATGGGACAAAAGGGCCACAGGATCTGTGAGATTCTTCTGTAAGTAAAGGCTTAAAAACTTCAGTGTTGCCTCAGTGTGCCCTTTGTTAAGTGGTCTTTCTTCTTTCCATCCTCTGGTGGATGGTAGTCTAATGTGTAGTGAGAGCTATCTTCCTAGGTCCTAGTTGTTCACAACTTGACCTGAATCCATCTTTTTGTCTAAAAATAACCCCAAAATCTGATCTTAACTGAGAAATCTTATTTAATAGCATCATTGAAAAGAAGTCTGTCATATGTCATAATGTAAAATATATTTGATCAGAATCCCGTGATTTGAATTAGATTTCTCTGGGATTGATACATTAGTTCTCTCAATTCTTAAACCCACTCACTGATGTCTCTGTGCTTTCCATGATGGTTCGGTTTATCTCATAGAACCTGGAGGTAATTTTTAAGTTAAAACATGGTTTGTAGGCAACTGTTTTAATAGTAATTGCTAGAAACCTGCCTTTAAAGCATAGCCATCTATTAGCTATGTAAAGTGATGACAAGAATTTCACAGAGAGGAAGCAAATCAGTGAAACAAGTCTATTTTGAAACCCTTATGCTCACTGGAAGCAAATGCAGGTTCCAGTTTTTAATTTTAGTAAGGATACTTGGATAATTTTAATAAGGATACTTTAGTAGGGAACTCTTGTTGAATGATGTGAAGAAAAGTTAACAATAATTCAGTTCTTCTTTGATGTTGTTTTAGTGTAAAAGATCCTTTTTATTTATGGGTGTTTATCTTGAATAAAAAATATAGAGAAGAAATTTTTTTTTTTTGAGAAGAAATTTTTAAAAATCATAAGATACACCAAAATGTTTATAAAGCAGTTGTTTCCTTCTAGTCTTTTCTGCTTAAGATGTATGTAAAATGTGCATACATACATACGTGTGCACATACACATACATATAATCACATACTTATGAATGTTTTCATTGGAATCATATAGCAAAATTTTGTCTGTTGCTTATAATAGGATACCAAAAAACCATACTTTTATAACATTCATACTTTTTTTTCCCTCTCTCTCTCTCTTTTTTAATATATGAAGAGTTCAGCTTCTTTGGGTATCTGAGGCCCCCTCCCTTTCCTGATGCCCCTAGTCCAACTTTTCTCAATTTTTTTCATTATCACCTCCCCACTCCAAATTTTTTTTTAATTTAATTTCTCCATGACAAGAGAAAATAGTATTAGGGAAGAGACTTTTTTTGTTTGTTGGGTTGAGCTTTAGAGGGCTACAAACCATTGAAATATCTAAGATTTTTGCCTTCTAAGAACCGGTTTTCACCTCTCTGGTGGTGACATTGCTGCTCCCGTTGAGAGCGCATGCCCTAGCATAGCACTGGTTTACCTTTTATGCAGGTTAGGGTGAGAACTGAGATGCCTGTGTTAAATTTGATAACCCTCTGGAGATTTGGATAAAATTAAATCACTCTCAATACTTAAGTATATATCACTTAGGAATGAGGAAATTCTCTTACATAACCACAATGCCATTATCACACTTAAGAAAATTGGCAACCACTAATGTGTAATATATGATTCATGTTCTGATATCATCAGGTATCTTTTATAGCTTTTTTTCCTAATCTAGGAAGTCAGTCAGGGTTCATGCATGTAAGTAATGTCTCTTTAGTCTCCTTTAGTTTAGAATAGTCTCCTACATTTTTTTTTGTTTTCCATGGCAGTGCCTTTTTCTTTTTAAGACTCCAGGCCAGATGTCTTGTTTTATATCTATTTTTAAGTGAGAAAAAGCAAGTTATAGAATGAAGTACTTTTTTAAAATAGAATAAAATGTGTGTTTTAAAATGGGGTGGAGTAGAGAACTAGAATAGCAAACAGCAAACTGTTAATAGTAAATATTTCTAGAGTGGTTATTATGGGGTCTTTTGCATTTTACATTTTATGTTTTAATTTTTAAAATGTAACCATATATAATTTTTGTAATCAGAAACAACACAAAATAAAATGTAAAAAGCCAAAAACAATCATATTTTTAAAAATCTAACAGAGATGGATTTGAGAATGGCAGGTCTATTAAACATCACAATGTCTTTGTAGTCATAATGCTAAGTCTCCACAGGGATTCATCAATATATTCCTTCTTTGCTGTTTTTTCAGTCAGTATTTACAGGATGAAAGTAAGACCAAAAGAAATATTGACCTGAATGTTTTAGAGTGGACCCACTACAGCATGAAGCCACATGTAAGTGGTGATCATCTGTATTTCAAATACTTTGTTGCGTTTCCTGTCAGTAGCATATTATTTAGACTTGGCTTCCTTCCTCCCCTTACTCACTCATCCTTAGGCATGCATTCTCCTGAGGTGTACATCTTTAGAATGATCACTTCTAAGTCTTCAGAAGTTCATTTAACCAAGTTGTTTGCTTTTAAGCCTTTATCTTGTTTCTTAAACTATAAATGTTAAATATCTGCACGTCTCAAAAAATTGAGAAAAAAACACAACACAGTAAATTCAAGCCAGCTACTTTTCTTGGTTGGCATTAATGGAAATTTTAAAGCTCCTGTTCAAAACTTATCTGAGAAATTTGTATATTTATATCTTAAGGGTTCGATGCTGTGAGTCCTCAACAGTCAGGTGTGCTATTTGTGAATGTGCTTTGGATCGTGCCAGATTTGAATCTCATTCAGGGTTTAAAAATGCATACATCTGGGACTTCCTTAGTGGCGCAGTGGTTAAGAATCCTCCTGCCAGTGCAGGGAACACAGGTTCGAGCCCTGGTCTGGGAAGATCCCACATGCCGCGGAGCAACTAAGCCCGTGCACCACAACTACTGAGCCTGTGCTCTAGAACCTGTGAGCCACAACTACTGAGCTCGTGCGCCACAATTACCGAAGCCCGGGTGCCTGGAGCCTGTGCTCCACAACAAGAGAAGCCACCACAATGAGAAGGCTGCGCACTGCAACGAAGAGTAGCCCCGCTCGTTGCAGCTAGAGAAAGCCTGCTTGCAGAAACAAAGACCCAACGCAGCCAAAAATTAATTAATTTAAAAATGCATACGTCTTTTAGTCCTAATGGCTCCTTTTCTTTTTTAAAAAAATATTTATTTATTGGGCAGTGTCGGGTCTTAGTTGCGGCATGTGGGATCTTTATTGCCGCGTGCTGGATCTTTAGTTGCGGCAAGTGGGATCTTTCGTTGTAGCATGTGAACTCTTAGTTGCAGCATGTGGGATCTAGTTCCCGGACCAGGGTTTGAACCCATGCCCCCTGCATTGGGAGCGTGGAGTCTTTGCCACTGGACCGCTAGGGAAGTCCCCTCATGGCTCCTTTTTAAAGTAAGCTACATGAGTTCAATTTTAGCCCTAACCTCTATATAATGGCTGACTATCTTTATCCAAAAGCATTTTCATTTCTAAGTTGAATAATTAGAAGAGTAAGTGTTGAAATTTCCTGAGGAAAGCACAGATAAAAGAAGAGTTTGTTAGGATGAGTAACTGTGTTCGGGAATGGGAAATGTAATAAAGAAGACAAATTCTCTTCATTTGTGTGGTGGAGTCCATAGTTCTCTCCACTCTGTGAGAGATGCTGGGCTCAGGAGAGAAGTTTGAGGTACCTACCATATGTATGGGTGGTGTGCATTTTCAATCTTTTCCTTTTTACAATAATCATGTGTATTTTTTTGAATAAAAATTGAGTTATCATCTAGTGTGTTTTCCAGCAGTGGAATTAGACTCTCTTATACTCTTATTGCCCTTATAACTGACAGCCAAAGTGTGTAAAGGGCTGGCCAAGATTAGTGCGACACGGGCTTGGGGAATGTGTGAGTTTACTTCACCTGGGCTTTGAATCCACTGCCTTTGGTTTATGGTGCCTTTAAGTGCTGCTTGCAAGCAGTAGTGGTTTTTTTTTTTCAGGACAGAACTAAACATCATGGCAAGATTTCCTAACTGGTTAAACCCTATAAAGAGGCTTTTTTCTTTCTCCTGCTTGCAGCTGTGGGGGTCCAAGGCAGTAGTCTTAGTTTTCCGGCTAGGGAAGACAAGTCAGACTCTGCAGTATGGAAATAGGTTAGTTGTACTGTAAGCATATTTCTGATTGAACCACACTTAGCCCTTTTCAAAATTTATGAATGCCTCTGAAACAATTCTGACTAGAATTCCTGTTCCTGGTAATAAACCTTCTTTCAATTTGGTTTATATGAGAGCTGAGAGATGGAACTCTCACTTTGCTTTTCTCTTTCCTTCTAAAAAACATTTTCCATGAGGCTCACATACTCCCATGTCATGGGTTGGGTTTTTATGCCACATAAAGACTAATTGTGTTTGTGTGTGTGTGTATTTGTGTAATACCAGATTTAACATTTACCTTTATAATATTGTTTATCCACAGTAATATTTAGAAAAAGTCAAAGGAGTTTGTATTTGATGAAATTTCACCCCTTCCTTTCTTTTTTTTTTGTAATTTTAGGAGATTCCTCAACAGTTGAATGGGAGTGATTGTGGAATGTTTACTTGTAAATATGCAGATTATATCTCTAGGGACAAACCTATCACATTTACTCAGGTGAGTGGAGACCCCACCTCATCCATTTACTTGTTACTAAACAAGATAAACTCAGAGCATGTTACCAGTGCCTGGCACACATTAAGCTCTTAATAATGGTAGCTGTGCTACTATTATTGCTGTAAACCTTGGCCATAGCCCTACTCTTGCTAGTATCAGGGTTTGTCACTGTATCTGCTCTCACGTTTATCCTAGTCTTTGGTGACCAGTGGGGCAATTTGCATATCTCCGAACTCCAGTGTTCACTGGTTCTTGAGTATTTCTAATACTTTTAGCCAAAGAAGGAGGCAGAGCAGAATATGTAACAGCATGGGGAAATCAGGCCTTGTGAGAACTTAAGCTGCAGGTCTGAGATGTAACTATGAATCCTGATTTTCCTTTCTGTTCTGATTATTTTTGGTTCTCCATAGCTCTGCATTTGAGTGGAAATTCAAATATGTTGGGAACTCTTGAGTATTTATGTTTGTAATAGTGGATTCTCAGTCTTTTTACAACCAAGGACAACCTCCTTTAAAAAATAGTTTGCTTTAACAGACCTCATTTTGATAGCTACCAAATTGTACATATTGAATAGTAGGACTAATAATAACCCCATTCTAAGCTTTTGAACAACATGAACTAACTAGGGCTCCCGTGCTGAATTAATACAATTGGTTAGCTTCAGCAGTTTTACTAAGAATAAATAAGTAATTTTTTACTACATGTTTTGAGCTATTTAAAATAATTTATGAATCCATGTGTTAAGACTTTTTAGGCCTCTTCACACTAGTTTATAGTAAAATGGTATATCCAACTATTTATAAGGAAACTCCAGGAGTACCTCAAGGGTATCTGATTTCATCAAAAAGAGTTACAGGTGGTTTTGGATTTGTCTTGCATGTTGTTGCTTTGAAAATTGGACCATGTAGTGATTATCAGTTAAAGCAGAATAATATATTAAGAAAAGCATCTAAAAAAAAAAAAAGAAAAAAAAAAAGAAAAGCATCTAATTCTTTGATGCTTCTAAAGAAGGAGTTATTTATTCTCTGAACCTAATGACATGAGATTTGAAGGGGGGAAGTTGCTATTTGAACAGAATTGGCCGTGGACAACATTTGGTATAGCAGAGTAATTTGCAGGTTTGTTTTTTTCTTTTTTTAAATAGACTTCATGTTTTTCTCATAAGAAAGCAGAATATGTTCATTTTAGAATGTTTTGAAATACAGATGAGTAGAAAAGTTACTTTTTGTGCCACCACTTAGCTATTTCCCTTTTTGGTACACGTTTTTGTTATGAAGTTGTTGTTGGACTCTATTGTATAATTCTGCATCCTGCTTTGATTTTCCTTAACACGTAAAAATGCTTATGATACATATAATAATACAAATAACCTCCTTTTTTTATGGCTTTGTAAGTCTGTACCATGATGCGGAAAAGTCAAGGCTTACACAAAGGACATTGACATCCTACTTTATTTACATGCTACAACTAAAGGTTGTTGACGCTGGGCACTTTCATGTGTGATGTATGTGTTACTTGTGGATTCTCTGCAGCACCAGATGCCTCTGTTCCGGAAGAAGATGGTGTGGGAAATCCTTCATCAGCAGTTGCTGTGAGAACGCCCTGCCGCAGTCCCTCCCGCTGCTGGTGGTTCTTTCACGGATGGACGTTTCCATATACCTCATGCATTGTGGGTTAAAAAGTCCTTGCATCACCTCTGTTCTCTCACAGGTACTGAGCTGTTAGAAGTGCATGAAGGCCCCTCTCTGCACCCTAGTCCTGACTTGGTGTGTGGAGGGCTGCTTGCAACCCTGTTTATAAGGCCATGCCTGCTCAGAGCCCTGGACTGTCAACCCACACAAGAACAAACGCTAATTAATACTTTTTTTAAGATTTTTTTTTTTCCCTATGAATGTGGAAAATGCAGAATTTATTCTATGATTTGTTTTTTCTGTGTGTTTGTTCACGTGTATTCATTCACTCACTCATTTGCAAACATAATGGGCAGTGGCTGTTTTCTGCTGCTCTTTTAAAGTTAACTCTAAATTTCTCATTTGAACTATTTATTTCTGAAAGGAATGTTAAGCTGCCACTCCCTGCTGAAGATCAGGAGGGAAAGCAGTGGGGGAAGGAAGGGTTAATTAACTTCTCTAGCTGGAGCAGTAACTGCTGACTTGAAGCAGGAGGTCTTCTTTCTTTTGAGGCTTGAAAATGCCAGGAGAAGCACTGTGGTGTAGGGCTCTGGTTGCCTTTCAGAGGAAGTTCCACACTACAGCATTGGCATGGTGTCGTGGAAAAGTGGAACTGTGGCCAAGGAACTCTGGCTATCCAAGTGTCTTCAGAAGAGTGTCGTGGTCATCCTAAAGAGACTTCCCTTTCTGGAAATGAGGTGACTTGGCTACTCTTGAAACTGGATTTGAAGTCACTGTAAACCCTAAATCTTCATTTTCATCCCAGATCTGGTTGAGTATAAGCCTCAGATATGTAAGGGCTGGCCTGAGCTGTTTATTTCAAAAGATACTATTCAGTTTAAAGCTATTTTCCTCAAAGTTTTTTTTCTATATATAAAGCCAAAATTAAGTTTTGTACTCATTAGTATTTACATTTCCCCATTCCACCGCCACTGAAATCTGTGCAAGAAAATTTAGTACTTGGCTCTGAGGTTGCCAGTTATACAGTAGTCTATTTTGCCTATGAAATTTGTATTTAACTGTTTTGTTCATTAAAAACCTTACAGTGGTTACGCATATTTAATTTCAGAAAGTTTAGAGTTGGTCAGAACATATTTTGCAAGATCTAGTGCCTAGTGTTGCTTTTCTGATGTAATAAAAGGTTGTCTGGCAGAACCTGAAAAGTATATGCTGATTTCTAACCCTTTCCCTACTTAAACCTCCCACACTTCTCCTTGTTCACAAAAGTAAGAGGTCAAACCAGAAAAACTGGGCATCTGTTAGCTATGAATCAACATGTCTGCCACCTGGAGGCCCTGGCTTCTGGTCGCAGAGGCATACTCTTTTTTTTTTTTTTTTTTTTAATTTATTTATTTAATTTTGGCTGCATTGGGTCTTCGTTGCTGTGTGTGGGCTTTGTTGCGGCGAGCAGGGGCTGTTCTTCGTTGCAGTGTGTGGGCTCTAGGCACGCAGGCTTCAGTAACTGTGGCACATGGGCTCGGTAGTTGTGGCTCGCAGGCTCTAGAGCGCAGGCTCAGTAGTTGTGGCGCACGGGCTTAGTTGCTCCACAGCATGTGGGATCTTCCTGGACCAGGGCTCGAACTCGTGTCCCCTGCATTGGCAGGCGGATTCTTAACCACTGTGCCACCAGGGAAGCCCTACAGAGGCATACTCTTGCAGGCAGTTTTCCCTGAGATGTGTAAAAGTCTTGGTATAGGACCTGGGGCCTGTGGTGAGGATTGAAACCGCTGTGCCTACTTGATGGTCAAACCAGAGGACGTGTGCTTAGGTGATGATTAAATAGTGAGCCAGTTGGGCTGAGTCTCCCTCAAGCTTAGGCTGTACAGAGAACCCTGCCTGCAGCCTCCGTTCTTTTCTTGAGGCTTCTGGAGCTGTGCCAGTATGTATTGGGATCAGGCAGCGGGCACGGCCAAGAAAGGCCAGAGATTTACTGGGTCTGCAATGCACTGAACGCCTGGTTCCCACTTGGCACTAGTAGGTTTCACCTGAGAATTTAGAACCTTGGTTAAGATTTGTTCCATGTGGGGTAAATCCTTTTAGGAATGGCAGCCCAAATGAGTGATGGTAGGGGTTAATGTATTTGTATTACAAGTATTTGGAGGGGCTTCTTAGAGCAGCATTCACTGAGCTTTCCACTAATGTGATTCTTCAGGATAGCTCTTAATAATCTTCTAGGACATAATGAATTGATGAGAACAGAGAGTCAAGTTGGAGAATGCCATTCTACTTAACCCTGAGTTTCTGAATTTAATAGGAGATAACACAGCCATGCTTCTCTAGGCACTGACATTTCTCTGTACAGATACTTGTTGGTAATAGAATTTTAATACCTAAACAGTTTATGAGAAAAGCAGCCAGCTACTGATAATTTGCTAATTATCAGTAGCAAATTATTAACATTAAAGCCAGTGAGAAAGATATCTATATCTCTCTCTATATTTTATTGCAGTAGTTTGGGGGTCTGAAAAAAAGTTGGAGTGAACCATTGTTCTTTTTTTAGTAGGCAGTCTCTCCTAAAGATTGATGATGAAGAAGAAAAAAAAACCCCACAACTGTTGGTGAGCAAATGTCTTTCTCATTTTTGACCTTTGAGCCAGGAGGAGGGTGGGAGGGAAACAGACTTGGGGCCTATGGAAGATATCTGGAGAGCCCCTTATTCTACCTCAGTTACCTAAGGCTATTAGAACTTCTGATCTTTTCCTCCTAAGCGCAGCTTGGGGAATGCCATGTTGAATGGTGGATGTTTGCCTGCACTGAGAGGAGTTGCTTGGTGCTGGGACCAAGGTGTGGGTGCAGGGAGAATGTGTCCCTGAAGATATATTGAACTTCAGATATGAATAAATAAATATGGTGGAGAAATTTAAGTTTGTAACAACCTTAGTACTATAGTTAAGCTACACAGTTTAAATTGGCTTTTGTGAGGGAATTCCCTGGTGGTCCAGTGGTTAGGACTCTGCGCTTTCACTGCCGAGGGCGCGGGTTCAATCGCTGGCTGGGGAACTAAGATTCCACAAGCCAAGCGGCACAGCCAAAAAAATAAATAAAAAATTTTTTAAAAAATAGGCTTTCGTGAACTAATTGGGAACCTAATCTCTTTATGATAGTTTCTTTAAGAAAAGCTCTAGGTACCCAATATTCAAACAAATTTTTGGTAATTGTTTGTAAGTTGGGGATCTAGGTGTCTGTATTGCTTTGGTGATTTTTTTTTTTTTTAAATTTATCTAATATATACAAGGAAGGGTTTGGGTGTTTGAAATAGGTGTTGATTTTATCTATTTATCAATAAATTCATCTCTTGGGGCTTCCCTGGTGGCGCAGTGGTTGAGAATCTGCCTGCCAATGCAGGGGACACGGGTTCGAGCCCTGGTCTGGGAAGATCCCGCATGCCGCGGAGCAACTGGGCCCGTGAGCCACAATTACTGAGCCTGCATGTCTGGAGCCTGTGCTCCGCAACAAGAGAGGCTGCGATAGTGAGAGGCCCGCGCACCGCGATGAAGAGTGGCCCCCACTTGCCGCAACTAGAGAAAGCCCTCACACAGAAACGAAGACCCAACACAGCCATAGATAGATAAATAAATAAATAAATAAACTAAAAAATAAATAAATAAATAAATAAATAAATAAATAAATTCATCTCTTTAATTCAGTGGCTTTCAAATATTTTTGATTGCAACTCATAGTAATAAATGTATTTTTTGGCTGCGCCGCAAATTTATTTTAAAAAATTTTTAAAAATCAGTGTGACCACCACATTGATTTCTCAACCCACGAATGGATAGAAATCCAGCTTGAAAAACACTGCTCTAAATGAACTGACAGCAAAATGCAAATTATGTTCAAAACTATAATGCTCGCGACCACAAAAATACAACAAACGTGGGGTTGTTTTGAGATGAATCAATCTAAATCTAGGAAAACGGGCCAGAAGTTTTCAGACCCTCAATGGAAATACGTGGTTAAACAATCCTTGTTCTTCAGGTTTTTACATTGGAACTTCGTGAAATATGTTCAGTAGAAGTCTTATTACTTCTATGTAGGATGTAAAACAAAGGGTTCTGTGGCCCAGTGGATGTGTGTACCATGTCTTTTCCTCCTGGGGATGCATGGCAAACGTAATAAATTAATGTCTTAACCTAGTGTGTCTAAAAACTTGGACGTTGAGCCCTCTGTGTTGACACCTGTGGAACTGTTTTGTGAAATACAGTTTGGCATGCGCCAGGAGAAGCAACATAGAGTTCTTGGAAGCATATGCTTCAAATATACATTGGGGAAGTATCCCCTCTCCCCATCTCAGGCCCCCCCCGCCAAGCACACACACTGCCTCCTTAAGGGCATGTGGTGATCATAGTCTGTGGTGCCACTTATATTTTTCTTTAATTGTATCAGTAATAGGTGTTCATAGTAGAAAAATAAAATACTGATAAAAGTTAAAGAATAAGGGCTTCCCTGGTGGCGCAGTGGTTGAGAATTTGCCTGCCAATGCAGGGGACACGGGTTCGAGCCCTGGTCTGGGAAGATCCCACATGCCGCGGAGCAAGTAAGCCCGTGAGCCACAATTACCGAGCCTGCGCGTCTGGAGCCTGTGCTCTGCAACAAGAGAGGCCGCGACAGTGAGAGGCCCGCGCACCGCGATGAAGAGTGGCCCCCACTTGCTGCAACTAGAGAAAGCCCTCGCACAGAGATGAAGACCCAACACAGCCAAAAATAAATAAATAAATAATTTTTTTAAAAAAAGTTAAAGAATAAGAGTTCTGTAAACTCACCACCCAGAGTTAATAACTCTTAACATTAACATTCTGGTATATATCCTGGCCTTTGGTATATACTCTGTCACGTGTGTATTAATAAGTGTGTGTGTTGTGCACGCTTGTGCAAGTATATATATATTTTTTTTGTTATTAACAAATATGGAATCACTATGTGGCCTATATAACCCCCTTTCCACTTAATTTATGTTGAACATATTTTCATGTCAATAAATATTGACATCTTAATTGTCGTGTAGTGTTCCAGCATATGGTTATAACATAATTTATTTAATCAGTATTGTTAGACATACTGTCTTGCAGTGTTTTCAGTTATTCTCTTAGGAGAAGTTCTTAGAATTAAAATTTCTAAATTAAAGTTACATCTATTTTTTTTTAAATCAGAGGTAAAAATCACCCATTAGTATTTTGACTTTTCTTCTGGCACAGGCTGATGACCTGTACCTCCATTGATTTAAGTTTTATAATATTTTTCATGTGTAGGTCTTCTGGATAAGTTCATTCTGAAGGATTTAATGTCTCATTTTAGTGGACAATTTTATCTTTATTCAACTACTTTACAAAAAACTTTTTATTATGGAAATTTTAAGACATAAACAATCATCACCACCTTTCAGCAGTTACTAAAATGTGGCTAATGTTGATTCACCTTTTTTTCATGGGAGGGGGAGAGTCTGGAGTATATTAAAGCAAAACCCAGACATGTCTTTCTACCTAAACACTTAAGAATGTCTCCCTAACATATAATAACTTAAAAAAAAAGCCTTTGTCATTTTTACATGTAACAAAATTGGTAAGAATTTGCCAGTACCATCTAATAAATAGTTCATATTCAAGTTTCCCTGATAATTAAAACGTTTTATTACATTCTTCTAATCAGGATATATAGTGGGTTGAATGGTGGCCCCAAAAAACATATGTCCACATCCTTATCCTTGGAACCTGTATTACTTTCTTTGGCAAAAGATGTGATTAAGATCTGGAGAAAAGGAATTTATCCTGGATTGTCTGGGTGTGCCGTAAGTGCAATCACATGCCATATAAGAAAGAAGCAGACAGTTTTGAGATGGATAAGGCAGAGGCGTTGAAATGGGCCTAGGCAGTGTTTATTTTTATACCCATTTTTAGGTATAAACAAAATCTGGAAAAAGACACCCAAGTGTTAATGATTGGCTGGACAGGCTCTGTTGCTTTCTAATTTATAAACTTGTGTTTGGAGTTAAAAATTAAAAAAAGGAAGAGGCAATGAGACTACTACAGAAGCAAGACTGGAGTGATGCTACCACAAGCCAAGGAAGCCTGGAGCCACCAGAGCTGGAAGAGCCTTCAGAGGGAACCTGGCCGTGATGACACCTTGATTTCAGGCTTCTGGCTCCAAAACTGTGAGAGAATAAATTTCTGCTGTTTAAGTCCATCAAATCTGTGGTAGTTACAGCAGTCTCAGAACAGTAATATGGGATCCAGTAAAATGTACACGTTGCCGTTGGTTATTATATCTCTTGAGTCTCTTTTATTCAACAGTAGTCTCCTTCCTTGTACTATTATTTATTAGAGAAACTGGGTGTTCCTGCGGAAAATCCCACTTCTAAATTTGGCTTATAACTCCTTGGTGGTTTTTAACTACTTCCTCTATCCCTTGTATTTCATGTAAACTGGTAAGCTTGATCTAGAGGCTTGATCAGATTCAGGTTGAATTTATTAGGCAAGGATACTTCATTAGTGGTCATACTGTATTGTGTCACATGATGCATAATGTCTACTTGTTCCACTTACTGGTGCTACGATTGATCTGTAATTCAGGCTGTCAGAGTTCCTATTCATCTTTCTCCTCTTGGTTTTAAATTTAATTGATGATCCATTATTAAGAGGTACAAAATGGTGATTTTCGAATTCTATCATTTCTCTATGTTAATTACCTTGAATTCTTCTATAAAAGAAAAACTTCTTATCAACTGATTTGGTTACCCTGAAATGCACTGCAACTAGGAAAAAATACGACTTTTAAAAATTTCTTTATTTTATTGAAATAGTTGATTTACAATATTATATTAGTTTCAACTGTATAACATAGTGATTTAAAATTTTTATAGATTATACTCCATTTAAAATTATTATATAAAATATTGGCTATGTTCCCTGTGCTGTACAATATATCCTTGTAGCTTATTTATTTTATACATAGTAATTTGTAAGTCTTAATCCCCTACCCCTATCTTGTCCCTCTCCCCTTCCCTCTCCCCACTGGTTTGTTCTCTATATCTCAGTCTGTATCTGTTACATTCATTTGTTTTATTTTTTAGATTCCACATATGAGTGATAACATGGAGTATTTGTCTTTCTCTGACTTCTTTCACTAAGCATAATACCTCCAGGTCCATTCATGTTGTTGCAAACGGCAAAATTTCATTCTTGTTTTTAAATGGCTGAGTAATATTCCTCTGTGTGTGTGTGTGTGTGTGTGTGTGTGTGTCACATCTTCTTTATCGCTTTATCTGCTGATGGACTTAGGTTGCTTCCATGTCTTGGCTATTGTAAATAATGCCATGAACATTGGGGTGTATGTATCTTTTTGAATTAGTGTTCTGATTTATTCCAGAGTGGAGTTCCTGGGTCATATGGCAGTTCTATTTTTAGTTCTTTTAGGAACCTCCATACTGTTTTCCACAGTGGTTGCACTAATTTACATTCCTGGCAACAGAGTATGAGGGTTCCCTTTTCTCCACATCCTCACCAACATTTGTTATTTGTGTTCTTTTTGATGATAGCCGTTCTGACAGGTGTGAGGTGATATCTCATTATGGTTCTGATTCACATTTATCTGATGTTGAGCTTTTCATGTGCCCATTGGCCATCTGTATGTCGTGTCTATTCAGGTCTTCTGCCCAGTTTTAAATCAGCTTATCTGTTTTTTTTTTTTTTTTTTTAAATTTTATTTATTTATTTATTCTTGGCTGCATTGGGTCTTCGTTTCTGTGTGAGGTCTTTCTCTAGTTGCGGCAAGCGGGGGCCACTCTTCATCGCGGTGCACGGGCCTCTCACTGTCGTGGCCTCTCTTGTTGCGGAGCACAGGCTCCAGACGCGCAGGCTCAGTAGTTGTGGCTCATGGGCCCAGTTGCTCCGCGGCATGTGGGATCTTCCCAGACCAGGGCTCGAACCCGTGTCCCCTGCATTGGCAGGCAGACTCTCAACCACTGCGCCACCAGGGAAGCCCAGCTTATCTGTTTTTTTGATGTGAGTTGTTTGAGCTGTTTATGTATTTTGGATATTTTGGATATTAGCCCCTTATCAGTCATATCATTAGCAAATATTTTCTCCCATTATGTAGGTTGTCTTTTTTGTTTTGTTGATGGTTTCCTGTGCTGTGCAAAAGCTTTTAAGTTTAATTAGGTCCTATTTGTTTATTTTTGCTTTTGTTTCCTTTGCCTTAGGAGGCAGATCCAAAATAACACTGCTCAGATTTATGTCAAAGAGTGTTCTGCCTATGTTTTCTTTTGGGAGTTTTATGGTTTCCAGTCTTACATTTAGGTCTTTAATCAATTTTGAGTTTATTTTTATATATGGTGTGAGAAAATGTTCTAATTTCGTTCTTTTACATTTAGCTGTCCAGTTTTCCCAGCACCACTTATTGAAGAGATTGTCTTTTCTCCATTGTATATTCTTGCCTCCTTTGTTGTAGATTAATTGACCATAGGTGTGTGGGTTTATTTCTGGGCTCTCTTTTCTGTTCCACTGGTCTGTGTCTGGTTTTGTGCCAGTACCATACTGCTTTGATTACCGTAGCTTTGTGTATAGTCTGAAGTCAGGGAGCAAGTTACCTCCAGCTCTGTTCTTCTTTCTCAAGATTGTTTTGTCTATTTGGGGTTTTTTGGGTTTCCATATAAATTTAAAATTATTTGTTCTTGTTCTGTGAACAGTGCTGTGGGTATTTTGATAGGGACTGCATTGATTCTGAAGATTGCCTTGGGTAGTATAGTCATTTTGACAATATTGATTCTTCCAATCCAAGAACATGGTATATCTCTCCATCTGTTTGTGTCATCTTTGATTTCTTTAATCAGTGTCTTAAGTTCTCTGAGTACAGGTCTTTTACCTCCTTAGTTAGTTTTATTCCTAGGTATTTTATTCTAGGAATAAAATGTGATTGTAAATGGAATTGTTTTCTTAATTTGTTTCTGATAGTTCATTGTTAGTGTATACAAATGCATCAGATTTCTGTATATTAATTTTGTATCCTGCAACTTTACTGAATTCGTTGATGAGCTCTAGTAGTTTTTTAGTGGCATCTTTAGGATTTTCCATGTATAGTGGCATGTCATCTTGCAAACAGTGACAGTTTTATTTCTTCCTTTCCAGTTTGGATTCCTTTATTTCTTTTTCTTGTCTGATTGCTGTGGCTAAAACTTCCAATATTATATTGAATAAAAGTGATGAGAGTAGACATCCCTGTCTTGTTCTTGATCTTAGAGGAAATGCTTTCAGCTTTTCACTGTTGAGTATGATGTTAGCTGTAGGTTTGTCATATATGGCCTTTATTATGTTGAGGTATGTTCTCTCTATACCCACTTACTGGAGAGTTTTTCTTATCGTAAATGGGTGTTGAATTTTGTCAGAAGCTTTTCCTGCATCTATTGAGATGATCATATGACTTTTATTCTTCAGTTTGTTAATATAGTGTATCACATTTTGATTGATTTGCAGATATTGAACTATTCCTGCATCCCTGGGATAAATCCCACTTAATCATGTTATATGATCCTTTTAATGAATTTTTGGATTAGTTTGCTAATATTTTGTTGAGGATTATTGCATCTATGTTCATCAGTGATATCTGCCTGTAATTTTCTCTTTTTTGTGATATCTTTGTCTGGTTTTGGTATCATGGTGATGCTGGGCTTGTAGAATGAATTTGGAAGCGTTCTTTCCTGTGCAGTTTTTTGGAATAGTTTCAGAAGGATAGGTGTTAATGCTTCTCTAAGTGTTTGGTAGAATTCACCTGTGAAGCCCTCTGGTCCTGCAGTTTTGTTTGTTGGGGATTTTAAAATTACTGATTCAACTTCAGTACCGGTAATTGGTTTGTTCATATTTTCTACTTCTTCCTGGTTCAGTCTTGGGAGAGTGTACATTTCTAGGAATTTATCCATTTCTTCTAGGTTTTCTGTTTTATTGGCATATAGTTGTTTGCAGTACTTTGTATTTCTGTGGTGTTAGTTGTAACTTCTTTTTCATTTCTGACTTTATTGATTTGGGCCCTCTTTTTTCTTGATGTGTCTGGCTAAGGCTTGTCAATTTTACCTTTTCAGAGAACCAGCTCTTAGTTTCATTGATTTTTAAAAATTGTTCTTGTTTGTTTGTTTTGTTGTTGGTGTTTTTTTTTTGGTCTCTTTCTTTTTTTTTTTTAAATAAATTTATGTATTTATTTATTTTTAGCTGTGTTGGGTCTTTGTTTCTGTGCGAGGGCTTTCTCTAGTTGCGGCGAGCGGGGGCCACTCTTCATTGCGGTGCACGGGCCTCTCACTATCAGGGCCTCTCTTGTTGCGGAGCACAGGCTCCAGACGTGCAGGCTCAGTAGTTCTGGCTCACGGGCCCAGTTGCTCCGCGGCACGTGGGATCTTCCCAGACCAGGGCTCGAACCCGTGTCCCCTGCATTGGCAGGCAGATTCTCAACCACTGCGCCACCAGGGAAGCCCTGGTCTCTTTCATTTATTTCTGCTCTGATCTTTATGATTTCTTTCCTTCTGTTAACTTTGTGTTTTCTTTGTTCTTTTTCTGGTTCCTTTAGGTATAAGGTTAGGTTGTTTATTTGAGAGTTTTCTTGTTTCCTGAGGTAGGTTTGTATCACTATAAACTTCTTTCTTAGAACTGCTCTTGCTGTGTCCTATCGATTTTGGAGCGTTGTGTTTTCGTTTTAATTTGTCTTCAGGTATTTTTTGATTTCTTAGATTTCTTCAGTGATCTGTTGGTTGTTTAGTAGTGTATTGTTTAGTCTCCATGTGTTGTGTTTTTTTTGCAGTTTTTTCCTTGTATTTAATTTCTAGTTTCTTAATGTTGTATTGGAAAAGATGCCTGATATGATTACTGAGGCTTGTTTTGTGGCCTAGCATGTGATCTGTCCTGGGGAATGTTCCATGCTGCACTTGAAAAGAATGTGTATTCTGCTGCTTTTGGATAGAATGTTCTATATATATCTATTAAGTCCATTTGGTCTAACATGTCATTTAAGACCAGATTTTCTGTTTGGATGATCTGTCCATTGATGTAAATGGGGTGTTAAAGTCTCCTACTGTTATGTTACTGTCAGTTTCTCCCTTTGTACCTGTTAATATTTGCTTTACATATTTAACTCCCCCTGTGTTGGGTGCATATATTTACAATTGTTATATCTTCTTAGATTGATCCCTTGATCATTATGTAGTGTCATTCTTTGTCTATTGTTACAGTCTTTGTTTTAAAGTCTGTTTTGTCTGGTATAAGTATTGCTACCCTGGCTTTCTTTTGATTTCCATTTGCATGGAATACCTTTTTTTTTATCCCCTTACTTTCAGTCTGTATGTGCCTCTAGATCTGAAGTGAGTCTCTTATAGGCAGCGTATATATGGGTCTTATTTTTGTATCTCTTCAGCCACACTGTGTCTTTTGGTTGGAGCATTTAGTCCATTTACATTTAAGGTTATTATTGATAGGTATATACTTATTGCCATTTTGTTAATTGTTTTGGGGTTGTTTTTGTAGTTCATTTTTGTTCCTTTCTTCTTCTTTTGTTCTCTTTCCTTGTGATGTGATGACTATCTTTAGTTTTTTGGGAGGTTTTTTGGTTTGTTTTTGCCACACCGTATGGCATGTGGGATCTTAGTTCCCCGACCAGGGATCGAACCTGCGTCCCCTGCAGTGGAAGCATGGAGCCTTAACCTTGCCAGAGAAACCCCTATCTTTAGTATTATATTTGGATTCCTTTCTCTTTTGTGTTTGTGTACCTATTACAGATTTTTCATTTGTAGTTACCATGAGATTTATATATAACCGTCTATATATGTGTGATTATTTTAAGTTGCTGATCTCTTAACTTCAAATGCATTTTAACAACCCTGCATGTTTACTCCCCTCACCTAGTGATTACTGTTTTTGGCATCATATTTTACATTTTTTTGTTTGTGTATCCCTTACTTTCTTATTGTGGATACAGATGATTTTATTACTTTTGTCTTTTAACCTTCCTACTAGCTTTTTACATGGTTGGTTTACTACCATTACTGTATATTTGTCTTTACCAGTGTGCTTTTCTTCCTTTCATAATTTTCATGTTTCTAGTTGTGGTCTTTTCTTTTTCATGTAGAGAGTCCCTTTCACATTTCTTGTAAAGTTGATCTGGTGGTGCTGAACTCTTTTAGCTTTTGCTTGTCTGTAAAACTTTTGATCTCTCCATCAAATCTGAATGAAAGCCTTGCTGGGTATTTTTGGTTGTAGGTTTTTCTCCTTCATTACTTTAAATATATCATGACACTCCCTTCTGGCCTGCAGAGTTTCTGCTGAAAAGTCAGCCATATGGGAGTTCCCTTGCATGTAACGCATTGCTTTTCACTTGCTGCTTTTAATATTCTCTCTTTATCTTTAATTTTTGGCATTTTAATTACAGTGTGTCTTGGTGTAGTCCTCTTTGGGTTGATCCTATTTGGGACTCTCTGTACTTCCTGGACATGGATGTCTGTTTCCTTTCCCAGGTTTGGGGAGTTTTCAGCTATTACGTCGTCAAATATGTTTTCTGCCCCTTTCTCTCTTCTCCTTTTGGGGCACCTATAACTTTTTTTTTTTTAATTAAATTTATTAAATTTATTTATTAAAAAAATTTTGGCTGTGTTGGGTCTTTGTTGTTGCGCGTGGGCTTTCTCTAGTTGCAGCAAGCAGGGGCTACTCTTCGTTGCAGTGCACGGGCTTCTTCTCATTGCAGTGGCTTCTCTTGTTGCGGAGCACGGGCTCTAGGTGTGTGGGCTTCGGTAGTTGTCGCACATGGGCTCGGTAGTTGTCGCACGTGGGCTCAGTAGTTGTGGCTGATGGGCCCTAGAGCGCAGGCTCAGTAGTTGTAGCACATGGGCTTAGTTGCTCCGTGGCATGTGGGATCTTCCTGGACCAGGGCTCGAACCCGTGTCCCTTGCATTGGCAGGTGGAATCTTAACCACTGTGCCACCAGGGAGGTCCCACCTATAACGTTTTGATATTGTCTCAGAGGTCTTGTAAGCTGACTTAATTTCCTTTTATTCTTTTCTCTATTTTCTGTTCAGCATCAGTGATTTCCACTACTCTGCCTTCCAGCTTACTGATCCATTTCTCTGTATCGTGTAATCTACTGTTGATTCCTTCTAGTGTATTTTTCATTTCAGTCATTTCAGTTATTGTAGTCTCCATCTCTGATTGGTGGTTCTTTATATCTTCTAAGTCTTTGTTTAAAACTTCTAATTTTTTTTTTTCGGCCATGCCACTTAGCTTGCAGGATCTTAGTTCCCTGACCAGGGATTGAACCAGGGCCTAACTACTGGACCGCCAGGGAATTCCCAGCAATTTCTAACTTCTCACTCTGTTCATCTATTCTTCTCCTGAGTTCTTTGATCATCTTTATTATTGTAAAAACTTAACTCTTTATCTGATAGATTGCCTACCTCCACTTCATTTAGTTCTTCTTGGGGTTTTATCCTGTTCTTTTATAACATGTTCCTCTGTCACCTAACTTTTCTGAATTTGTTGTTTTTATTTCTATGTGTCTGGTAGGTTGGTTACATTTCCTGACCTTGGAGAAGTGGCCTTTTGTAGAAGACATCCTATGCATCCCAGAAGTGTACTCTCCTCTGGTCACCAGTACTATATGCTCTAGATGTGCTCCTAACCTATGTGGGCTGTGTGGGTCCTTTTATTATAGAGAGCTGGTTATTGTGGGCTGTCTGGTAGGACTGGCTGACCCCTGGTCTGGTTGGTTGCCAGGGTCTGCCTTGTGTGGAGGCTGCCAGCCACTGTTTGGCAGGGCCAGGTCATGTGGCTGGCTGCAGAAGCCTGGAGGGCTCTGGGGCTAGTGGTGGCTCACTCTTGGGCAGAACTGGGTTCTGGAGTGGGTGGTTGCAGAGCCAGCATTCCTGGATATAGTGTTGGCCTGCTGGTGGGTGGGGCCAGTTCCTGAAATGGCTCACTGTAGGTTCCAGGGTGTCTCAGAGCTGGTGCTGGCCCACGGGTGTGTGGGTCTGGATCCCGCGGTGGCTGGTTGAATAGTGCATGGTATCTCAGAGGTGGTATTGGCCTGCTGATGCATGGGGCCAGAGCCCAGGGGCTCCCAGAGCTATTGCCAGCTCACTGGTGGGTGGGGCTGGATCCAAAGGCCTCTGGCTGAGGTGCCCAAGGTGTCCCAAAGGAGATGTTGGCCTGCTGATGGAAAGGGCTGGAGCTTGGGGCTCCTGAGGGTGTTGCTGTCCTACTGGTGTACTGTCTGAGTCCTGACAAGGCAGGCTGTGGGGCATGGTGGTTCTGTTCCTGCTGTCTACCCACTGGTGGGTGGGGTCAGTGCCCAGGAGGTCCTGGGGTGTTGGCCCACTGGTGGGCAGAGCTGGCTCCCAGGGTCTCTGGCTGCAGGGTCTTGGAAGTCCTGAGTCCAATGCCTGTGTACTAAGTGTCTGGGTCCAGGTCCTGGGTCCTCTGGTGGACAGAGCTGTGTTCAGGGATGGCTGTGGGCTATGGAGGTCTTAAGGCAGCCTGGCTGCTCATGGGTGGGACTGTGTCCCCACATGGCTAGTTACTTGGCCTACAGGCTGGTGGGAGGGGGTAGGGCTGGGTCCTGAGGCTAACAAGCTAGAGGGAGGATTCCAAAATGGCACTTGCCAGCACCAGTGTCCCCATGGTAGAAGGAACTCTCAAAAATGGCTGCTGTCAGTGTCTTTGTCCCCAGGGTGAGCTCTACTTGCTCCCTGTCTCTCCAGGAGACTTTCCAAGTTCAGCAGGTAGGTCTGACCCAGGCTCCTTTCAAATTACTGCTTCTGCATGGGGTCCCGGAGCATGTGAGATTTTGTGTGCACCCTTTAAGAGTAGCGTCTCTCTGGATCTCCCAGAAGTAAGCCCCACTAGCCTTCAAAGCCAAATGTTCTGGGGGCTCATCTTCGTAGTGCACCCCTGTGTTGGGGAGCCTGATGTGGGGCTCAGACCACTTGCTCCTTGGGGAAAACCTCTGCAATTGTAATTATCTTCCCATTTGTGGGTTACCCACCCCGAGGTGTGGGTTTTGACAATATTGCAACTCCACCCTTCCTATCTTGTTGTGGTTTCTTGTATCTTTAGTTGTAGATCTTTTCTGCTAGTCTTCTGGGTTTTCTCATTGATAGTTGCTCTGTAAATGGTTGTAATTTTGCTGTGCCCATAAGAGGAGGTGAGCTCACGGTCTTCCTACTCCTTGGCCCAGCCCTATGATTTTTCTTTTTTTTTTAATATATAAATTTGTTTTTGGCTGTGTTGGGTCTTCATTGCTGTGTGGGCTTTCTCTAGTTGCAGTGAGCCGGGGGCTACTCTTCGTTGTGGTGCGCAGGCTTCTCATTGCCGTGGCTTCTCTTGTTGTGGAGCATGGGCTCTAGGTGCGTGGGATTCAGTAGTTGTGGTTCACAGGCTCAGCAGTTGTGGCTCACGGGCTCTAGAGCACAGGCTCAGTAGTTGTGGCGCATGGGCTTACTCACTCTGCGGCATGTGGGATCGTCCTGGACCAGGGCTCGAACCTGTGTCCCCTGCATTGGCAGGCGGGTTCTTAACCACTGTGCCACCAGGAAGTCCTCTTTCTTGATGTTTAATGAGAAATTGTAAGAAGGAACATTGAAGGCTGCTAACCAGAAGCCATTTTTGACTTGAAAGTCCCTTCTTATACATCAGTTAGAATCAAAGACTTTGTTGTGTTCAAACTTTTATTTTACAGATGAGGAGACAGGCCTCCAAGAGGCTGTGATGTGCACAAGGTTATTTAGCTAGTGTACAGGCAACCAGGGAGAAAACGTCTGGGCCTGGGCTTTCTTATTCTCCTGATGAGAAAGTGAGACTGGTAGAGATCTGGTACAGGGAAAGAGGCACCCATCCCTGCCTTCAGGCCTGCCCTAGGGCAAAGCTGAGCTACACCCTGGTTAAGTTCCCTTCACAGCCCCTTGCTCTGTTTGCTGAGCAAGGCCTCCCATGCTGACCGCCAGTTACTGGGGCTTTCGAAGGTGCAGGATGCAGGAGGTGGGGCTGTATTCCTTCACAATGATTTTTCAGAGCCGAGGGAAAGCAAGTCCCAGCGATGAGGGATGATGACTGGAGGAACTGAGTAAAGGGAGAACTAGACAACTGTCTTCAAACATTAGGGGAGTTGTCCTAAGTAACATGTAGCAGATTCAGTGTGTGGTGGTTGTGGGGTGAGCAGATTTCAGATCACTGGAAGGAAGACCTACGAGGCTGGACTGTGCGACGACAGAACTGTCTGCCTTAGGAGCCGCGTTTCCCCTGGCCGGGGGGTGGCCAGACTTTGGAGAGAGTATAGAGGACATTATTCCATATTAGGAAAGTGGACCAAATGACCTCGAAAATCCTTTCCCAATACTGCTGTTCTGTGAATTTAGAGTTGAGAAAAGGTTTTGCCAGGTTCAGTAAGGGTGACTGGAAGCAGTTTTGTAGCTATCGCGAATCAGGGACATTCAGGAGTCACAGAGGTCAGGGGAATCTTTCGTGTTAGGAATTGTTGCAATTACAGATAAACTGCTCTGTTTGAGTTTGGTTTTTCATTCAGAGTTTGCCCTGATCACTAGAGGTTACTGGAGGCAAATGGGAATATTCTTCACTGTTTACATTGTCAGCCACATCTGATATTAGGTTAGATCTTAAAATGGGAACAAACCAAGTACCTTGGATCCCTGCTTTTACAAGAGAACACAGGAGGATCGAGGTCAAGTTAGAATATAGTTGCTCCATGAGGTTTCCCCTCATGTTGGCTGTTTCTGTGAGAGCAAGAGCTATTAAGAGCACTCATGGCTTCTAGAGAGACAGTGACTTACGTGGCTGATGTGAGCTAGAATAGAAGATTAACATGCATATGGGGTAAGTCTCAAATTTTAATTCACCAGCACCTTAAGGGGAATGTAGAGAGGAAATAAAAGGCGGCAACAATTGACAGTAAACATCAGGGGGGTTGCTAGCAGTGGTATTAGACATTAGCAGTAGCAGGTCAAAGATATCTCCATTAGGCTTTAAGACAGTGAAAGATTTGGATGCATGTACAATTTAGGCTGGTCTCTGAATTTCTACAGTTGTGGGCTTCTCTCATCATCGTTCACATGGGGATGCCTCTGTTGCCCATGTCCTTCCCCAGGGATGCAGGAATAAGACTAGGCCAAATGCTTTCATACTGCGTAAGTCCTTATCCCATCTCTGTCTACTCAGTCACCGAGTCATTCACATCATAGCTGATGCCAGGTTACCAATTTTCCCCTGCTTCCCTTAGAAGTCATTTCCTCTTTTCTCCAAATTTCTATTCTATCCATCCTTTTTCTCATGTTTTTAAGTTCTCCCTCTACGCTGGAATCCTCTTCCAATTTGCAAACAACCTCTTCCTTTCCATAGCTCCATGTTGGAGAAAACGAGATTGTCTTGAGGCAAAGTTGGAGGGCAACTAACCAGGATAGAAGGCATGTCCAGGCCTACTCACCACATCTCCTGACATACTTAAAGTTTGGCTTCTGGGGAGGGGTGAAGGAAGTACCTCTTCCCTTAAATTGTCAGGCATATTAGCCTCTTCCTTCCCCCCACATAAAAATAAGCTCTTTCCCTGGCCAGGCTTAAAGTTTCTTAAGATAGGGGATGACCTTACCTAGTTACTGTGCAGTCAGTATCCAGCCCTCTAGTTCTGTGGTTCTCAAACCTCAGCATACATCGGAATCACCCCGAGGGCTCACTGACGGAGACTGCTCGAGCCCACCCTCCACCCTTAGAATTTCTGTCCCAAGGTGGACCCTGAGAACCTGCATTTCTAACACGTTCCCAGGTGATACTGGTGCTGCTGGTCTGAGGAGCACAGTCTGAGCACCACTGACCTAGTTTAGCTTCTCCCAAAGACCTGCCTGGAGAAGCCAGCCTCCTCAGTGTAGCTTCCCAGTCCTGACGGTATATGCCACCCATTTCCCTGAAGTCCCCTCAGAGGTGGAATTCAGCTGACACTTTGGGATGGGCGATACTTACTAAGTAAAATAAGAGACCAAGACACCAGGATCTTGTTAGCTGGATATATTTCTTTTTGTTTGTTTGTTTTTGTTTTTGTCACAGAACACTGTTTGCAGTAGAGGAAACTGGCATTGCAGTCTGGTGGTAAAATGGCTTGTTCACATAAACCAGTACATGTTCATCCTTTAGCGCAAAAAGCCCTAATGGCGCGTACCCTATTGAAATTCAGGACATCTCCAATATTCTCTCTCTCTGTTTTTCTTTGTCACTTTTTTTTTTAAATAAACATTTTCAAGGTTTGTCCAAAAGAAGGCCATATAGGTTCTTGGCTAGCGGAAGACAATTCAGAACAGTTGTTGCACACTTGGACTGTTACCTTCTCCAGGCTGGCAGTTGATATCTTATTTTTTTCCAACTCATTTTTATTAAAAAAATAAAAAAATGCTCCAACTATCAGTTTTACAAAATCTCTAAGGGAAACACAAGAGCAAGGTGCTGAGGTAAAAAACACCTGAGGTAGCTTTTTTTTGTGTGTTTTTCTCGTTAAAAAAATCTGTAAATTTAACGCCCTGGGCCAACGACCTCGTGTAAATTGCTATTTTCCTCCATATTTTTTTTTTAAAGAAAGAAATCATTTTGCTGAATATTGATGGCTTATACACCAAAATGTAAAAAGACAAAATACATTCTTTCTTTGTGGAATTTTTCTTTGTTTGTTTGGTTTGATGATGGGTTACTGTTTTTCCTCTTCCAAAATGCTAGGACAAGTACCATTGACTCTTGTTCTTTTGAGTAACCAAGTGTAAGCTGAGGCTGGTTTGTGTGTTTCGCTTTTGTTCCTTTGTGTGATGTGATACTCAGAGCACTGCTTTGCCTGGGGGGTGCGTAGATATGGGAATTGAGACAGAGGGATGAGGGAATTAACAAGAATGGGGATGGAGAGGATGGGGAGGGAGAGGGGGTAGGGGAGAGATAAACAGAGAGAGACAGAGAATTATATAGCAGTATGCAAAAACCAGTTTAAAACCTGTGAAGCAAAGAGAAATGGGTGTGTGAGCTAGACAGGGATGAAGAGAGACAGAGTTTCCTCTTCAGAGAGACGGTATCCCTTCTGTTGACATACACAGGTGATCCAGAACTGCTGTGAGTGTCCTTTCGACGAGATTTCCCTCCGGGTGAATTTTGTGTGGGTGGCCTTGAAGCTCCTTACTAAACCGTTAGACCTCCCAAAGCACGACTTTATTCTTTAAAGTCTAGAAAAGCCTGCTTTCTCTTTAAAAAGAAAAAATAACTGATTAAAAATTGGAGTTAGTTGAGTTATTTGATATATTATTTCTAAAATATATTAACGCCGCAGGCACCCTGTGTAACCCACAGGCCACATATCTTAACATCTTTCCCTTCTAATATGTACATACATGTACAGAGACAATTTTCCGCAAAAAGAAAAGGGTGTGAATTTTGCTTTGATTTTAACGCGTTCACCTATGTTAGTTCAACTAGAAGGGATAGCGTGGTGGGGTTAGGAGAGACCCGAGTGGATGGTGAAGTGGATGGCTGGGAAGCCTGCAGAGGCCCTGGGGGAGCTGGGAGGCCGGGCCCCGGCATGGCTGCCCTCCCGCCTCCTCCCTGGCCCCCCGGATTCTCAGGGCCTCTGCAGAGCCCCTGGCGCCTCCGCAGACTTCTCATTCCTCAGGATGGTCTTTGGTTTGCTCCCGATCTGGCTGGCTGTGTTTGGTCTCATTCTGTCAGGTGTTGGAAGGGCTACATTCATCCGTTGTTTGCTGGTGCCTGTGGGAGCCTCACTTGCTGCGCTGTGAGGCAACTCCCTGAGGATATTTCTGCTCCTGCTGCTTCACCTGTTGTACAATTTCCCTGATCTTGCGCTGTGCAGTCTGCAGCAAGGGAGAGGAGGGGGACAGGGGAGAAAAGGAACCCAGTTCTGAGGACAAGCAGTGGGGTGTGGGGAAGCGGGGCTGGGACTTGGGGGAAGGAGGCGGTAAACTCAGAAAAGTGTCATCTACCTACTGAGGCCCTGACTCCAGGCCTTTTCTGCCTGGAAGTAAAGTGGCAGAGTTCCCCACCCCCACCCCGCTGAGGCTGCTGGGTGGAGGGTAAGAGGGTGGGACCCCAGGAAGCAGAACCAGGGCATTAGTGACTAGGGAACCTGCAGAGGTCAGACGGCATCCTCCCTCCCAGCTAACACATGCTCCAACGTCCAACGCTTCGCCTCCTCCCCGCCTTCCTAGAGTTACTGCAAAGACAGTGGTGTATGGCAAGGGAAGATGGAGTCAATGGGATGGGGATAAAGTGAGAAACTGGCCCAGACACTCTACCCTGAACAAGTGGAGAAAACACATGAACCCAAACCTGTCCCCTCACCCACCCTGCTGCTCCCACTGCAGGGAGAAACCTGCAGACTGAACTCCTACAGGAGCCCAGCCTCTGAGACCCACGCCGGGGACACTGGAAGAGCTGGGATGGGAGAGCCCCAGGGGGTGGTGTGGTCGGGCTCTGACTCTACGAGTCTCAAAGGGTGCTGGTGGGGTGCAGGGCGCAGCAGCGTGGCAGGTCCTGGTAAAGGCACGGCACTGAGCATGCAGGCTGACGCTCAGACAAACCTGCAGTGTTGGCTTAGACCGCCTCTGCTCCTCTGGGACAGGGGCTGGACTGCTCTATCCCCAAACCCAACCCCCTCCCCCAACAACAACAACAAAGCATCAAAAAGAACCAGGTCACGTGATCCTGAGTCACCAGCCCTCTGACTGGAGGAGAAGCAGCTGTGTGGAGCCCTGAGTCCTAATGGGGGTTGTCACAGTGAGGTAGAGGAGAGGAAAGAGAAACAAGGGTCTCCTGACATGAGCGTTTAACCCATAATAGTGGAATTGTGGCACCTAGGCTGGTCCTCAGAGCCCAAGGGTGGCCCTTGCCTGAGGCCTGAGCAGGAGGACGAGGGAACAGGAGAGCCCGCAGTTCAGCATTTCAGAGGCTTGAACTGTGCTGGCTTGACTCCAAAGCTCTATACCCTTCCTCAGGCTCCTCTAGCAGGCCTGGGAGAGCAGTGGTGAGCCAAGAACAGCCGCCCCTGCCCTGTTCCATCTGTGCATGGGGGTCAGGGTCGGGGGTGTGTGCACGGCCTGGGGCCACTGGACAGGTCACCAAGAACTTAGAGACTTGCAAAGAGATTAGCAGGAGAGACTGGACCCTCACAGCACAGGTACCTGGCTGGCAAAGAAATGCCCGATAATTCGGACAATCACTTCCTCATTTTCATCGGGCGTTTGGTCACGAGGCACAATGACTTCTGCACTGGTTAAGTTCTGCAGTTCATTCACCTGGTGAAGGGAGAAACCAAAAAAATTCCTGTGACTTGCTTCACTGCAGTGGTCGGGAACCGGAACCCAGCCTATCTGCAAGGTATGTTTGTATACTCTGGGCGGGACTCTGCTCCTTATCATTCTCCTGCTGCTGTGTGTGTGGGTTTACAGGGGCAGGAGGCAGGCTCCCTGCCGTCATCTCCCAGCACATAGCCTAGATGCAGTGTTCCCGGGCCCAGGACCCTGCTGCTTCGGTGTCTGGCTCAGCACGGTGGATTTGGGGCCCTCAGCTCTGGATGATGCTAATTACATTTTTGTCCTTGAAGAGTCAGTGGGGGTCTGAGGGAAGTCAGGCCAGGAGACGAAGCCAGCTCAGAGCACACTTACGGTTTTGCCACCCTTGCCGATCACACGGCCGGCTGTAGAGGAGGGCACTCGGATGTGGGCTTCCAGCTTCACCTCCTCTTTGGGGTTAAAGAAGTTTTCTTCTTTCAGTTTCCCAAAGATCCGCCCCTGAGCCTGACAGAGCAAGACACGTCAACCTGCTTTAGCAGCACTGCTACAGGAACCAGTGAGTCCAGGCAATGGGACAGCCCCAGCCCCATGCTCCCCGGGGTCTGCTCAGCTCGCTCAGACCCGGTGGGTGCATGCCTGCCACGCCCAAGGAGTGCACCTTGCAGACATGCACAGACACTCCCGTGTCTTCAGGTTTGCACATGGATCGCACAGGAAGCTTTCTGTGTATAGGGTCAGGGTGGAACTACATGTCTTACTTCCGTATTCCTGAGCACCGATAAATGGTTGAATGAATTTGTTCAGGGAATTCTTAACTTCCTCCCACCATGATATGTTCAGGCCTCTGGTTATTAAAGGATGGAGGCAAGGGTGGTGGTGATGGGATTTACTCTTTGATGTCTAACTCCAGAGCCAGTGTAGCCAAAAGCTTTTTGTTCTTTTTAAAAGAACCTTTTTTTTAAAAAAAAATATTTATTTTTTGGCTGCACCACATGGCATGTGGGATCTTAGTTCCCCAACCAGGGATCAAACCCGTGCCCCCTGCAGTGGAAGTGCAGAGTCTTAACAACTGGACCGCCAGGGAAGTCCCTAAAAGAACCTTAAAAAAAACTGAGATAACTTACATAACCTAAAATTCAGCATTTTAAAGTGTACACTCCAGTGGTTTTTAGTATATTCACTAGGTTGTGCAACCACCACTGCTATCCAGAACATTTCCATCCCATTCCCCCAAATAAAAACCCATACCTATTAGCAGATAGCCCCAATTCCTCCCTTCCCCATGTCCCTGGCAACCACTAAACTACCCTTCTGTCTCTGGATTTGCCTTTTCTGGATGTTTCACATAAATAGAATATATAATATGTGGTCTACTGTGTCTGCCTTCTTTCAGTTGGTGTAATGTTTTCTAGGTTCATCCATGATATAGCATGCATCAGAATTTCACTCTTTCCATGGCTGAATAATATCCTATTATGTGGATATACCACATTTTGTTTATCCATTCATGAGTTGAAGGATTATTGTTCTTGAACATTTACATGTGTTAATTTTTTTTCAGACACATTTCAAATATTTTTAATACAAATTATACTTTTACAAATAAATGTTTCTGACTTTCAGAAAACTCAAGTTATAATTTTCCTAGGGGTGAAAAGGCAATAACAAAACAATGCAGGGGAAGGGAGACAAGATGGTGGAATAGAAGGACTTGAGCTCATCACCTCTCACGAAAACACCAAAATCACAACTAACTGCTGAACAACCATTGATAAAAAAAACCCCTGGAACCTATCAAAAAAGATATTCTACATCCAAAGACAAAGAAGAAGCCACAACAAGATGGCGGGAGGGGTGCTTTCACGATATAATCAAATCCCACACCCACCAGATGGGTGACCCACAAACTGGAAACTAATTATATCGTAGAGGTTCTCCCATAGGAGTGAAGAGTTCTGAACCCCATGCTAGGGTCCTCAGCCTGGTGGTCTGGCATCTGGAGGAGGAGCCTCCAGAGCATGTGGCTTTGAAGGCCAGTGGGGCTTGAGTGCAAGAGCTCCGCAAGACTAGAGGAAACAGAGACGCCATTCTTGGAGGGCGCACACAAGGTTTCATGTGAACTGCAACCCAGGGCAAAGCAGTGACTCCACAGGAGCCTGGGCCAGACCTACCTGTGGGTCTTGGAGGGTCTCCTGGGGAGGCAGGGGTTGGCTGTGGCCCACTGCAGTGGCAAGGACACTGGTAGCGGAGGCCCCAGGGAATACTTCTCAGCGTGAGTATCCCTCCTCCCTGAGGTCGCCATATTGGTACTGAGACCTGGCCCCACCCAACAGCCTGCAGGCTCCAGCGCTTGGACACCTCGGACCAAACAACCAACAAGGTGGGAATACAGCCCCACCCACTGACAGCTGCCTAAAGTCATCCTGAGCCCACAGCCACCTCTAGACACACCCCTTGACACGGCCCTGCCCACTAGAGGGACAAGACCCAGCTCCACCCTCCCATGGGCAGGCACAAGTCCGTCCCACCAGGAAGCCTGCACAAGCCCCTGGACCAACCTCAGCCAGGGGTTGAGGCAGACACCAGAAGCAAGAACTACAATCTGGCAGCCTGCAGAACGGAGGCCACAAACACAGAAAGTCAGACAAAATGAGACAGCAGAGAAATATATTCCAGACGAAGGAACAAGATAAAACCCCAGAAGAACAACTAAGTGAAATAGAGATAGGCAATCTCCCTGAAAAAAGAATTCAGAATAATGATAGTAAAGATAATCCAAGATCTTGGAAAAAGAATGGAGGCACAGACCAAGAAGATACAAGAAGTATTTAACAAAGAGCTAGAAGATTTAAAGAACAAACAGATGAACAATACAATAACTGAAATGAAAAATAAACTAGAAGGAATCAAAGGCAGAAGAGATGAGGCAGAAGAATAAATAAGTGAGCTGGGAGACAGACTGGTGGAAATCACTGCCACAGAACAGAATAAAAAAAAAAGAATGAAAAGAAATGAGGACAATTTAAGAGACCTCTGGGGCAACATTAAATGCACCAAGATTTGCATTACAGGGTTTCCAGAAGGAGAAGAGAGAAATGGCCCTAGAAAATATTTGAAAAGATAATAGCCAAAAACTTCCCTAACATGGGAAACGAAACACTCACTCAAGTCCAGGAAGCACAGAGAATCCCATACAGGATAAACCCAAGGAGGAACATGCTGAGACACATATTAATCAAACTGACAAAAATTAAAGACAAAGGGAAAATATTAAAAGCAACAAGAGAAAAGCAACAAATAACATACAAGGGAATCCCCATAAGGTTATCAGCTGATTTTTCAGCAGAAACTCTGCAAGCCAGAAGGGAGTGGCACCATATATTTAAAGTGATAAAAGGGGGAAAAACTACAACCAAGAATACTCTACCCACCAAGGCTCTTATTCAGATTCAATGGAGAAATCAAAAGCTTTACAGACAAGCACAACCTAAGAGAATTCAGCACCACCAAACCAGCTTTACAACAAATGCTAAAGAAACTTCTCTAGGTGGAAAAGAAAAGCCCACAACTAGAAACAGGAAAATTACGAATGGGAAAGCTCACTGGTAAAGGCAAAAAACATACAGTAAAGGTAGGAAATCATCCACACACAAATATGATATCAAAACCAGCAATCATGAGGAGAGTACAAATGCAGGATATTGGAAATGCATTTGAAATGAAGAGACCAGCAACTTTAAACAATCATACACACACACACACACACACACACACACACATATAGATTGCTATATCAAAACCTTGTGGTAACCACAAACTAAAAATCTACAACAGGAACATACACACAAAAAAGAAAGAGCAATCCAAACACAACACTAAAGATAGTCATCAAATCACAAGAGAAGAAAAAAAAGAGGAAGGGAAGAAAAAAGACCTACAAAAACAAATACAAAACAATTAACAAAATGGCAATAAGAACATACATATTGATAATTACCTTAAATGTAAATGGATTAAATGCTCCAACCAAAAGATATATATATATATATACACACACACACACACACACACACACACAATAGAATATTACTCATCCATATAAAAGAATGAAATAATACCACTGCAGCAACATGGATGGACCTAGAGATTATCATACTAACTGAAGTCAATCAGACAGAGAAAGACGAATATCATATGATATCACTTATATGTGGACTCTAAAACAATGATACAAATGAACTTATTTACAAAACAGAAACAGACACAGACTTCGAAAACAAACTTACGGTTACCAAAGGGGAAATGGGGGAGGAGGGATAAATTAGGAATTTGGGATTAACATATACACATTACTATAGATAAAATAGTCAACAAGGACCTACTGTATAGCACAAGGAACTGTACTCAATATTGTGTACTAACCTATATGGGAAAAGGGTCTGAAAAAGAATGGATATATGTATATGTATAACTGAATCACTTTGCTGTACACCTAAAACTGACACAACATTGTAAGTGAACTATACTCCAATATAAAAAATTAAAACAATGCACACCCCCACCCCCACCCCAAACACTTCCAACAAACTGTGCTATTTCCCCTCACACCCATGTTTATGCCCCCCATCTTCAAAACCACGACCAAGGGGATCAGAGATGCCTTCTGAACGGGGCATTGACAGAGAGTCCTTTTCCACGGGAAAGAAGGGAAGGAGGGCTCCACACAGAGGGAGCAGCCTGGAGGTGGGGAAGACAGGGTGGGTGGGGACTATAGAAGGAAGGGAAATGGAGGTGGGGCCTCCAAAGAAGAGCCTGAACCTGGCTCTGGGGCAGGTGCGCCTGCTAAAGGCCCTCAGCCTTCCCTAACAGGCGGCCCTGTATCCAGGGCTGCAGGGCTGAAGGGGTTCTTGGCACTGACCTTGAACTGGGCTTCAGGTGGGCCGGTGATGATGACCATCCTTTCACTGACATCTGGGCTTTCTGCTGGGGCAATCTGCAGTTCACAAAGCAAGAGGGAGATGCTACTGCTTGGCTCTGTTCCCCGAGCTCCTCCGTCCTGTCTAAGAGGATGGCACACCCACTAGCAAGAGATTAGAAGACTCACGCCTTTGTACCTGGTGCTTTGTCTGACCCTGCTGCTTCCACCCTGGGTCTTAGGAGATTATGGCCGTAGTGCCCAGTGTCACATTTGGGTCTCCGGCCACCCAGGAATAGTTGGAAACAAGTTATTAGTACTTACTGCCTGTCCCGGCCCCCACCAGCAGTGTGACCAGCCTCCTTTCACCAAGGAGCTCCGCTAGCCCACCCAGGGCCCAGAGGCGAGGAAGGGCTGGTCCACAGAGGAGTTAAGTTGGAGTCAGCCTGCAGAGAGGGCTGTTAGCGACAGGTGTGACGAGGACCAGCTCCTCTGCAGCACACGAATCAACTGATGGCACCAGAGCGAGAACGAGGACACCTCGGTTCCATTGCGCGCTCTACAAACCCCTCCTCCCCCCACAGATGAAACGTGGCAGTTGAACCTGGCAAGCTCAAAACCTCCTGGCTCTCACTCTGTGACTCTGACGTCTTTTATAACAGAACTCAAGGTGGAACAACCGAACATTTTTTTGTTAGATCCTCTTTACGTATTTTTTCCCCGCATACCTTGCCTTGTTTCAAAAACCTTTAAGGTAGCTTTAAAAATAAATACAATGTAGCATAATTAAAGTTAAATTTATTTATTTATTTATTTTTGGGGGGTGGGGGGCCACACCACGTGGCTTGTGGGATCTTAGTTCCCTAATCAGGGAACTTGTGCCCCCTGCAATGGAAGCGTGGAGTCCTAACCACTGGACCACCAGGGAATTCCCATAAAGTTACTTTTAAATGAGCTAAAAGTACACCAGGCACTTAGGGATAAGCCAGGAGTGAGGTTAGTACACAAATGCACCTCATAAAGTCCTACACACCACCCAGAGACCCCATTCCCGAGACTGGGCTGTTCAGCGTGAACATGAGTCACTACTGACGGGGCATGTCTGAAGTTATCACCTCTGAACCACTGTGTCTCAGCCTTGGCTCCTGCAAGAAGACCTCCACCTCCACAGGGTTTTAGTTTTCTCTCAGTACATGTCCTAAGCCAGGCTGCACCTGCAGGCCTCAGGGTCCTGTGTCGCTGCTCCAGCTTTACTGTGAAGACAGACCCAAGGCCTCTGCTGACCTTGCCCACTCTGAAAGGAGAGACTCTTCTATGAGACCTTCAAAGAAGATCTGGCCCTGACTACTTAGTGGCACGAGGATGAACGTTGAGACACAGGTCACCGACCACTGAGCTTCTTGGGGGTCTTCCCTTTGCTGCGGGCAGACCACCTGCCAGCCTTCAACTGCAGGGCAGCAGCCTCAGCCAAAAAACAGATGTGTCCAGGGGACTGAGACCCTCCAGCAGGCCGCATACAGACTGGCCCTTAAGATCACTGGCGGGAACCCTCATCTCTACTTCTACATCCATAGGTGGCATTAAATCTGCTCCTTATTTCCAAGAGTAAATGAGAGTGACAGGAGCACGGACACGGTGGTTCCCAGCTCTTATCCACCCAAATCAAGAAGGACTGAAAGGCTAATTCATAATTCACGTTGACCCAATCAGCTCTCACAGTTGCCTTGCTCTGATCCTGAAAGAAAGACCCCCATCTCTCCACTACCTGGTATTCACAGCCCAGCCCAGAACTCTGAGAGCCGCACGTGTGCTCCTGCAGTTCTGGAATGGCACTCCCCAGGCAAACTCCCTGAGAGGACCTGGAACGAGGACTCCACTTTATGACTGAAGCAAATGGGATGCAGAAAGATGAGGTGACCACCAAGATCACGGGTGAGCAGGGCTGAAACAAGGATCAGGAATTTTGTGTGGCATTCTGAAGCCTGTCAGCCAGATGATGTGCAGGAAAGGCAGGCGACGGGGGCTTAGCTCTCGCCTGTAACTGAAGCATCTCTTGCGTGCACTGCCCAATCCCAACTCAGCCCACCCCCTTCCAGCACTCTGCTCCCACGTGTTAGTGTAAAGCTCTCCCCCTGCCCCAGCAGCATCAAATGTGCCTCTAGTTGTGGCCCCTGAAGACTGGCAGAGCAGGATTGGGGTGTGGTTCTCTGGAATTAGTGAGATCATCATCTTTAGAGACAGATGCTGTCAGAGACCTGTCAAGATAAAGGAAATCTAGCAAAAACCAGATTGATTTTAAAAAGTAGGAAATGTCTCTTGCAAATGTTTGGCTTCCCTGGCTTCCTCTCTTCTTTACTGCTCTGGAGAGAGCCAGAGCCCATTCTGTCCCCTGCTGTCTTTGCCCACCACAGAAGTCACGCCACCACTCAACTCTGCTGGGACATAGAGGGACTACGGGGATGCTGTGGGGGAAGCCCAAGGGGTGGATCCTTCTCTACGTTCCCAAAGTCTTGCTGGAATGACTCTGGTATAGCACTCGGGTTGCTCAGGTTGAAAAAACATTGGACCAAAAATAGGATAGCCTGGTCCAACCTGGGCTCTCACATTCTTTAGCTTTGTGGCCATTGACATGTCAATGAAACACTGGGCCCTAGTTCCTTATGGGCAATGGTAAGTGGAGAGTTATTGCTGCGATTAGTCCTGGGAAGTGCCCTGTAGCCTACAAGTCGGCAGAACTGCTATCTAAGAGCCAGTCCTGCCACCTGTGTGCCTTGGCCATCTCCCGTTCCCTCTCTCAGTCTCCCTTTTCTCAGGGGAAAAAGAGAGGATTTGATGAGACGATCCCTCAAGTCCCTTCTAGTTGAAATTGTCTCATTCTGTCCCTTGCGTTGCATCGCACCTCAGACCACAGGACCGGACACCGAGAATGGCCCTCAGGGTGCAGCCAGCCCAGTGGTTGTCCATACCTTACCTGTCCCACACAGAGGGCGGGCCCAGCACAGCCCGTCAGTACCTGGGCTGGGGTCTCACCTGCAACAAGCCTGCCGGGTGCAAAGGCCCCAGGTGCTCCACCGCCGTCTGCCCCCACCTCGGGCTCTCCAACCTGCGCGCTTTGCAGGTGAGATAAACGAGCACCGAGAGGGGAAATGATTTACCTACGTAAAATTCTTTCATGGTCTCACTGCAATCCTTGTTCTGCACTACTCAGAATGTTTTGTTTTTGTTTTTTCTCCAGCACACTTGCTGTGGGAGAAATTCCAGCTCTTCTTAGGGAGAAAGTGTAAGCATTCTTTCTCTCCAAGTCATGAGACTTCTTGTTCGGAATTCCGGGTTGTCCCATGGCAGCAAATTATTTTACGTAACAACGGAAACTCTTGTTTCCGACAGCGTTTCACGAGGCTTGGGACGTGCTCAGCATTCTGCCCGTGAGTCAGCGCTGATAGCTGGGCTTGGAGCAGGACCAGGGTCGAATAATCCTCCCCTTTCAGCTTCTCTGCCGACTCTTCCCATTATGCTCCAGGAGACAGGCGGTGGGAATGTAACTGCAGCTGTGTCTGCACTCGGCCAGTGCATGAATCAGGGGCCCTCCTTCCTGACCTCTCTCCTCAACCCCAGACTCTCCTCAACCCCGAGGCCGCGGCTCAGGTTATATCACTGGCTTTTGTTTATCTGCGGTTTCATCACTGCCTTTCAAAGAGTTTTCCATTCAAACTATTTGTCAAAGTTCAAAGGTTTCTGAAATGGAGACGAACTAAAGCATCAAAGCACTGACAACTGCTGAGTATAAATTATCGCTCTCCTTAGGCTCACCCCCTTCACTTGGGAAGAATCCTCAGCCTTTGTTTTCTCTTGAGGACAATGGTAGCCCAAAGAGGACCAGGTTGGCTTATGCATTACTAGTATTTTTTCCTAATTCATTTGTTAGTTGAACAAAAAAGGAGTGAGAGAGGTAAAGATGAGTGTACATGGGAAATAGTCCTGAAGGCAGGCTTTCCAGGTCCTGTAGGACTTTATGGATGGTGTAAGAATTGCCCAGGACGGACAGAAGGAACAAGGGACACGGGGTGGAGATGGGGGTGGAAGAGGGTGGTACAGGGGCAGCTGTCAAGAGCGGCTTTACCTTGATGGAGGCCCCGGCGAATCTGGCCAGCTGTTTAATGTGCGCCCCTTTCTTCCCGATGATGGCACCCACCGCCTGGGTTGGGATGAAGAGATTCACAATCTCCTGCTCTGGATACTGGAAGGACAGGACAGGACAAGACAGACGACATCATTCCTACTGGGGCTGCTCCTTCAGGCACTCAACGGTCACGGAGCAATGGCCGGATGCCGCATGGGATTCTTCTGGGGCCTGGGGCGCTGCAGTGGGGAAGCTGGAGGGATGACCTTGAACAGGGTCCACACTAACTACACAACCACTAGAGTGCAAACTCCTCCTGAGCAGCTCTGAATTTGAATAGACACAGCAAGCTGTCTGTCCACGGGCCCTCTGTCAAGTTCAAATGTGATGTGTATTTCTCCTGTGTCTTCATCCAAGGAATCAGTAGCTATTAAGCACACCTGGCCTGAGGCACTTTGTTAGCAGGAACGGAGAGCTGCCCTCCCACCTAGCGGGCAGGAGCGGCATTTTCACTGGAGGGGAACTGGGTTCAAAACGAGACTGTAATTAAACCTGCCCTGAACAGGCTGCGAGGGGACGGCCCAGAGAGACACAGGCAAGCCCGCCAGGAGCCCTTGCTGTTCTTGTCTGTAGGGGTCTGTGGGAATGACACGGCCCACTTGCTAGACTTTGTTAAAGAACTTTGGAGACTCTGTTCTTTAGCCCAACACCACCTACTAATTTGACCTGCTGATTGCTCCTCTGCACCAGTTTCCAGCCACCTGTGGGATCTGTGAGCACCAGCAGGATGCTGAAGGGCCTCTTAGTGCACTTGAGTGCCGGGTGGTCTGGTGTGCTGATGCCCTGCAATGTGTCACTCCCAGGACAGCCTGGAACCAGGGGACCCAGCACGCACACCGTGAGCATGCACTGGTCAGTCTGCTAAGGACTGAGTGGCACCGGCCACAGGAGAGGGACAAGTGGCAGATGGGGCTGAACTGTGGGCACTTACTGAGTGATGATGCGGGAACGGGCCGAACTGGTGAGGGGGGTACAAGCTGGAGAAGTATCCGGAGTGGGTCTGCAGCAGGAGAGAAACGGTCAGTCAGCAGGGCCCACAGGGCCGCTCACCAAACTCAGGGAGGCAAGATTCCCACACACAACAAAGGCTCCTGGCACCACTACCGGGCCGCGCTGTCCTAAAGGCACACCTGTGCCTCTGTAGCTCAGATCTCTGCTCCCTTCCCTCACGGAGCACTGGCTGGGCTGGATATTCATCATTTCCAAGCTGAGTCATGGTCCAGGCTTCCCAGGAACCCACCAGAGGAGGGAACATGCAGACGCACTTTTTAACCTGCCCTCAGGCAGAGAGGAAGCACCAGTGGTTTCTATTTTCTGAGGAATTATGAACCACAGGTTAAAGGAACAGAGAGAGCCAGGACAAATCCAAGAGTTATTCTAAACAAGCAAAGTGTTCCTGGGAAGTCAGATCAGTGAGTGCCCAGAGAATCTCAGAAGGAATGGAGAGACTGAGAATAGAGAAATTGAAAACGAAACTGAGGAGAGAAAATGAATGAACAAATACATATTGTGGAGGGGGAGGGGGAAGCAGGGGACAGGAAGGCAGATGTGGTAGAAGAAAACAGAGCTATTAGGAAAGTAGCGTTAATTTTTAAAGTAGCTGCTTTTTATTGAACACCTACTGTGTCCTAAGCATTGTGGTAGATACTTTATCCATAAACTCTTTTTTAAAAAAAATATTTTATTTTTGGCTGTGCCACGCAGCGTGTGGGATCCTTAGTTCCCCAACCAGGGATCGAACCCATGCCCCCTATAGTGAAAGCGTGGAGTCCTAACCACTGGACCACCAGGGAATTCCCCATAAACTCTCTTAATCCTCACAACAGTCCTGCAAGACAGGAATACATCTGCATTTATATATTTTACGGGCAGGACATTAAGCAGAATCAGCAATGTCTAGTTCACTGTGCTTTACACATAAGGCCAAGTAAATGCTGACATGCCTATTACAGGAAGGGAGGTGGACAGCTCTGGGCACCATGGAACCAATCCCTGAGGGGCCGTCTAGCAGTGGTCAGACACTGACCAGCTGGAGGCTTGGAGTTAGGGGACCTAGCTTTCATTTGAGGGTCCTTGAGCAATCTCCTGGTATCCTCTGTCTACTGAATAACCAGTTGGATTCTGAGTTCCAGAGCACAACTTTGCCTTCAGACTCATTAGGGACAAAAATGAAACGATTCCTCTTTTTGAGTTTGGATAGTGGACTTCAGGGGAAAAGAGATGTGAACACGGTGGGGAACTTCCTCCAAGGGTGCTCTGAGTGTCCACAGCACCTGCAGGGGACAGAGCTTTGCCAAAGGAAGGGAACGATCCTGTAATGCAAGCCTCTGCTCCCACGACTTGGAAAGAGGCTGCAGTGACACCTCAGGGCCACAAGAGGGGGCTATGAGATCAGTGTTCTTCTGGCCGACGTCCACTTTTGAAAGGAAGCTGAGTGAAGACGTTTGGCTCACTTGGGCCTGCCTCTTTCTTGAAGAGCATCAGCTCCAGACCCTTCTCAGTGCAGGCCCCTTTCCTGGGCCACGGCGGGTCAGGGAGAATTCCTGCAGCTTTTCTGCTCAGACAAAGCTCTACCTTGGGGAGAGGATGCTTCTGCCCTCCTCTCACCTGGAGAGCTTTTCCTTCAGCTCTCAGCAGAAATAATTCTTTTGAATTGTGATTTGGCCTCAAAATAGACAAACCACAAGTGTAGCTCCATTCTGGGTTCAAATACTCCCAATATAAACACTGTATCAAATTCAGATCTACCACTTGGGTGAGGAGAGGGGATGAACTATAAAAGGATAAAAAGAAATAATTCCCCAGTCCTCTTTTTATTCATGAGTTACAGCTGGAAAACCGCTGCGGAGAAAGAACCCCAAACTCGGCAATCAGAAACGTGTTTCTAGCTGAGGCTCTGTCATTAGCCTTTGTGTATATAAGTTGGTTTTTGGAGTCAGAAGACCCAGAAGACTTGAGTCTGAATCACTAGTTCTATACAACTTGGAATAATTTATTCAGCTTTTCTGAACCTCATCCACAAATGGATTAAAATAATATCCAGAGCTTACAATACTGTTGTGGGAGTTCATTCAATTGTTTACTCATTCATCCAAAAGATATTTGAGCAAAGCACTGTTCTAGGTGCTGGGGACACAGCTATTGAGACAGAAAAGGTCACTGCCACCACAGAACTTAGGTTCTACTGGAGAGGCAGACAAGCATGTGAAAGAAACGAACAGGAGGATATGAGGAAGGGTAGCTGCCGAGATGAGGAGTGGGATGGCAACTTCAGCTGGAGGGGTCTGGGAAGCCTCTTGGAGGAGGTGACCTCTGAGTTGGGACCCACGGAGGAGACGGAGCCCCATGCAAGGCACTAGGGAAGAGACATTCTAAGCAGGGTTCCGAGAGGTGCAGAGCTAGGAAAGGGGTTGGTCTGTTTGGAAAACAGAAAAGAGGCCAGTATGGTGAAAGCAACTGAGAGAACAGCCTGATGGGATGGGGAGGCAGGTAGTGTGAGATCACGCAGGGAGGGCCCTGCGGGCCTCGATTTGGATGTGGATTTGACCCAAAGTACAATGGATGCCCCTGAAGGATGTTACGTGGCATTCAATGAGGTCACAGGAATGGAGAATCCATCATCAGGCAATGTATGGCTTGAACTACTGAGTGTTAAATGAGTACTTATTTATCACTTATCAGAGCACACTTTCCATTCTCCCTACCCCCATGCTTACATGGAGTCCACAACCTCAACTGGAAGAGGAGCTTAGTCATAATGATCAAAAAGTAACGTGCTGATGACTTACATAAATGTTCTCTTTAATGGGAAAGCAGGGTGTACCCATCGGACAAACGGGCCCCAGAGTGGGGTGGGCGGTACGGAACCACAACCCTAAAATGGCAATTGGGCTTTTACTGTCTCAGTTTGAGGGTCCCCAGCTATTTTATGAGGGAGAAGCTACTTTACTTTTGAGTGTTTCAAAAGAATTATGATTTGGGGTATGGGGGGGGAGAAGATAATGGTGAAGGTGCCCCTGCCAGGTGTGCTCCCCCAAAAAGAGAGGCAGCAAGGGTGCAGGGGGTCACTATTATCCACTGGTTCATTTCAGATTCTGTTTGAGGGCAACTAGTGTCTGCTTTTCCTCTGTGCTTGACTACCTGGGGGTAGTAGAGGCGTATATATCAAACATACTCATGAACGTTTAGAATGGAATTAAATTTTAAGTTGGGCCTGCTTTTCCTGGAAGAACTGCAGGGTCCTCAGTTCCTAGCTGTTGTGTATGACCATTTGATATATCATTTAGGTGATATTCTGAATCATGAAGAAATCAGGGAGCAGGAAGAGAGAGGGGTGTTGAAGGGGTAGTAAAGAGGGCAAGGGTCAGGCATACAAATTATGTTCAAAAATATAAATAGCTTTAGTGTGATGACAGAGTGATGTTATAAAGATGGCAGGTGCTCTCCCTGGGAACCAGGGATATGTACATGGGAGGAAGGGAGTGGACTTGGTCAGAGTCATGGGCAGAGCTATTCAAGATTCAGAAGGTGCACCAATCTATCCCAGCTTGTCCAGTGCCTCCTTCCAGCCCCTGCCTATCACCCCTGTGAGCTCTCAGAGGACCACCTCAGAAGCTGAGGGGGACCAGAAATTGGTAAGCTAGCAAGAGGTGGAGCCAAGATTTGAGCAGAGATCTCTGTGTCTGACTCTGCGTCCCAAGATCTTAACCCAACACTGCCCTCCCCTGGAACATTCCAAATTTATTAGTTCAGATGGGGCCCATGGTGCAGTTATGATAAGGCTCCCCTAAGGATTCTAATATGCCCTCTGCTGAGTTTAAGTACATGAATGGACAATTAAAACTCATTGGACATATACAGAGAATCAGCAGCATGAAAGAGGGGAGCAAAGCTGAGCAAGGCAAGAAAATGACCTCAGTGAATTAATTCAGGAAAGAGGGAGAGCTTTTTTAAAAAGTCTGCTTTGATTTCTCAGTTGAGATTCAAGAGGGCAGTGCTTTAATATGTGAGTAGACTGCTATGAGGGAAGCCAATCAGAGAACTAAATCGATCTTAGAAATTAAAAACATGACTTGTGGAGTAAAAACTCAATAGAAGTCATACAAACAGCAGCATGGACACTCTTGAAAAGCCAATCAGTGCACAAGAAGATTAACTCACGCAAAACAAAAGGAAGGACTCAGACATGATGAGTAGAGTGGGAAGATCTACTCTCTCTCCATAAAGTGGAAACTCCAGGAGGAAATGGAGTGGAGGGAAGAGAAGCAATGTTAAAATTAATTAGACGCAGAAAGTTTTCCTGAACCAATGAAAAACTTGAATGTTCAGATTAAAGGGCTCAGAGTCAGATTTCTGATTTCCAAGGGTGTCAGTAAAATACTACAAAAGGCAAAAAACTTACAGACAAAAGGAAAAAAAAAAGTTACCTACTAAAGAAAGAGAATCAGACTGGTAGCAACAATGTTTTCAGAGTTCTAAAGGAACTAAGACCCTAGAATTTTTAGATACCTAGTTGAACTTTCATTCACATGTGAAGTGGTGGGTGGGGGGGAGGCATTTTCAGGTATAGAAAAGCTTAGAAATTATACTACTTACATAATTATTCCTGTAAAAAAAGTTGTTTGAGGAACTACTCCAGAAAAACAAAGAAACGAAAACAAATAACTCAAAAAATAAGAGGATATGGAATACAAGAAACCATCTGTAGTGAGCAAAGAAACCAGTAAGAAAAGTTTAGTTCATTCTAAATAACTGTGAAATATGAGATTGTGTATTGACTATGAAAGAAAATTTAATAATTTGTAGTAAAATTCCAGGTTATTTATAGAGTAATATAATAAAAATACATTAAACAAAAAACTGTTAGAAATAAAGAATTTGAAAAATCATAATCATAGTGGGAGAACAGTAAACTGCTATCAAAATGTAGTAAGTCATAGAGATAAAAATAGTTATATAGAGGATACAAGCCACCAATTAAAAGCTTGATTTTACAGCCATAAACACAACTTTGAGTCCATCAGAGAAGGTACATCTTTCCAAGTGCCCATGATTTCCAAAATTTGATCATGCATGAGCAAGACCACAAAAATCAGAGATGTTCCAATAACAGTCTTTGAGTACAAAATGTACAGGAAACAATTATATGATAACAAAAAAGAAACCCTTAACTACTTAAAAATTAAAAGAAAAATCCCTAGTAAATTTGATTAAGAAAAAGAAGAGAATGGAAATATACGATATTAGGAATTAAAAGAGAGAGATATTCACAAGTTCGCTGCTTTAAAAGGCAAGTTTGCTTTGCACAGCTTTGTGTCACTAAGTATGAAAAGAGAGATGAATACTTTCATAGGAAAATATAAATCAACAAAACCAAGTCAAAAACTTATAAGAAATTGAAAAGGTTATAAATGATCGATCTTTCTCCAAACCAAAGGTACTAGGCCCAGAATTTTTATGGATGGATTGTATCAAATCTTCAAGGAACAGAAAATTCCTTCATATTAATTTTCCCAAGTATAGTATAAGTTGACCATCTTTCCAATTCAACCTTTAAGGAAAAAAAAGATTGTTGAAACTGTCAAAGACGCTATAAAACTATAGTGTAGACAAAAAGATGAATGGAACAGAATAGAGCCCAGCAATATGACTCAGCGGGAATTAAGTGAACAACAAAGCTGCCATTTCAAATTGAGTGATGAAATGGTGCATTTCTCAATAAGTGACTTTCGGAAAACTGGCTATCTATTTGGAAAAAAAATAACGTTAGATCCCTATCTCAAAGTACAAGTTAAGATAAATTCCCTGTGAATTATAAACTATGATCCCCCAAAAGCAACAACTAAAAATTACTGTAAGAAAACTTGGGAGAATATTTTATAGTCTTAGATGGCAGAAGGCTTTTTCTTAGCACAACAACAAAGGCCCTAAGTCCATAAAGGAAAACATCACTGATTTAACTATCTTAATTCTTAAAATTTCTGCATAAATTCTGCTGAAGGGAAATGTGAAAATTTAAAATACATTCCCCTTTGATGCAATAATTGCAGTCTTAGAATTTACTTCTAGATATACTCACACACTTATGTATAAGGATATTCATTTTGACACTATTTGTAGCAGAGAAAGCCTAGAGATAACCCAAATGTAGAAAAATAGTATGCTCAGTAGAAAAATTATAGTAAATTTCATACAGTGGGATACTATATAGCCATCAAAGAGAATTAGTTCTAAATATGGAAAGATGCCCACAGTAAGTAAAAAATGGAAACAAACAAATAAAAACACAGTAATTCATTGTGTGTGGCATGATTCCATTTATGTTTTGGAATAATATGATTATAGGATTATATATGCTCATAAAACATATTTTAAAACATAATAGTGCTATACTTCTGGGGAGTGGTTGCTGGGTGAAATGTGGGTAAGAGAAGGCAGGCTGAAGGGAAACGTTTACTATTTACTTCACACAGCACAGTTCGATTGTTCAAAAAATCTCTATTTTAAATTACTATGGCACAATTTGCAGAGATGTGGATGGACCTAGAGATTGTCATACAGAGGGAAGTAAGAAAGAGAAAATCAAATTATCGCTTATATGTGGAATATAAAAAATGGTACAGGTGAACTTATTTGCGAAGCAGAAATAGAGTCACAGATGTAGGGAACAAACTTACGGTTACCAAGGGGGGAAGGGGAAGTGGGAGGAATAGGGAGATTGGGACTGACATATAAACACTACTATGCATAAAATAGATAACTAATGAGAACCTAGTGTATAGCACAGGGAACTCTACTCAATGCTCTGTGGTGACCTAAATGGGAAGGAAATCTAAAAAAGAGTGGATATATGTATATGTATAACTGATTTACTTTGCTGCATGGCAGAAACTCACATAACATTGTAAAGCAACTATACTCTAAAAAAAATTAATTTAAAAAAGAAAAAAGAAAAAAAAAGGTAAAAAAAATAAATTAAATAAGCCAAAAAAAAGAATTTACTATGGCACAAGACACCACAAATAAAGCAAAGAGAAATGACAAGCTGGTGGAAGATATTTACAACATGACAAATGGTTAACAGCTTTAACATGTAATCCAGCTGTTACAAATCATTAAGAAAAAGATGGCGGTAAATGACAATAGCAGCTAAGATTTACATAGCAATTACTGTGTGCAGGTTTTTACTTATTTAACAACCCCATGATATGTGTACTATTATTACCCCCATCTTATAGAGAGGGACATGGAGACACAAAGAGGTTAAGTCACTTGCCCAAGTTTGTTAAAAATAACAAGTGATATAGTGCAGAGATTCAAACACAGGCAGCCTGACTCCAGAATCTATACTGCCTCTTAATAGACTGATGGGCAAGGGATACCAAAAGACAATTCATTAGAGAGGGAAAAAAATGGCCAATAAGCCCCAAAGTGTTAAATCTCATAATAGCACCCTTTAAAGTATCAGATTGCAAGGAATAATTACATTGGTAGTGAGTATAGGAGAAAAAAAACACCTGTCACATACCAGATAGGAAGGAAAAGTAGTACATTCTTTATGTATCAAAATTTATCATGTATCAATATTTATGTTTTTTATAGTTATATATAAAATTTATACATTCTTTGGCTCCGCAATTCTATTTCCAGGAATTTATTGAGAAAATAGCTGGATAAAAGAACCAAGATATATATACAAGGATTTCCATTGTAGAGTGAAAATTTGGAACACACACACACACACATACATATATCACCTATATATTTAATACATTATACATGTATATATAAATTGCATATATACCCACACACATATACATAGAAACACTGATTATTTCTAGATTAAGAAAAAACTTGCACTTGTATTATTTGCTTCTTAAATACTTTGCACATATTACTTTTATAACCAGAAAACGATAATGGTAATTTTCATACATACACACATACATTAAAAGCTTCCAGAGTTGAGAGACCAATTTGTGCATGTGTGAGCCTGCTGCAAAGAGGTGCAGAGACTTCCTGACCTTTGGATGCTAAGAGCAAAAGCACTAGAGTTTTGTGATGCACAAAAGCAACCAGGAAATAACCTAGTTCCTTGAAATCTGAATGCCTTTGTGACAAGAAAGCAATAATATTTTATAAGTATTTGAAGTATCCCCACCACCCCATCCTACCCTGTCCTTCTCCGGAGGCCTGGGCCCACTAGGGAAGCCCTCAATCCTGCAGAGTACAGGCTCTAGATTCTGCACAGGTGGGTGGCGATGGCCACCTCCATGCCTGCCCTGCGTTCTGCAGCTGTCAGAGAGAGAGGTCTGCAGGAGCTGTATTGTTGCAGATTTGGGGCAACTGTGTGCTTTCGATTAGAATCTAATCTTGACCTATGGGTTCAAGATCAGAACTACATGGCTTTTAGCTTAAAGAAGAAATTTTATTTAAAATCTATTTTATAAAGAACAGAAACTATTTTAGTAAAATCATTACTCTACTATTTTAGTAAAATCATTATTCTACTATTTTAGTAAAAACTCTCAGATGTGAAGGAAGCTTTCAAAATGGCAAAACCTATTTTCAAGTTTAGAAAATATTCTGCTATCATATGAAAAGTTCTCTTTTTGTTTAGTTCAGGGGTCTGCAAAATTTTCTGTAAAGAGCCAAATAAATATTTTAGGCTTTGCATACCTCAGGGTCTCTACTGCATCTACTCAACTCTGCCATCACAGCAGGAAAGCAAACAGACAGTACGTAAATAAACATTCACAGATGTATTTATTTACAAAAATAAGTGGTGGGCTGCCTCAGGCTGTCGTTTGCTGACCTCTCTTTTAGATTATCAATTTTAGAAGTGGTCTATTGTATTATACCTTTTTTCTCCCACCATTTACGTTACTTAGGTTGAGAGGCTTTTGAAGTTATCTTCTGTGGAGCAGTATTCCTCCCAAGAAATGAGATGTGTCTAAATGCCAGTTCATTGTACTGGGCTCGGTCATTCTCAAATCTCAGCCAAGATACGGGGTCATGCACCTCTCATAGCTGTTCTCCCTCCTTAGAGCAGCTACATGACTATAACAGCTGCCATTTCCCTCCTGCCATATTCCCAGCTCCCTCTAACACACACACACACAAACACACACACACACACACACGGCTCAATATTGGGCCTTATCCTTTAGTTTAAGGGAAAATGTATATAACTCTAAAGAAATGGTATGGAGATTTTAAAATGACTCAGAAGAGCTGTATATAAACAAGATGACAGAATGTGTAGTTTTTGTGACTAAGGACGTGGGTGCAAGTTCATGTCTGTATTTTGTTGACAAAACAGCACAGTGAGTTCATCCTACCTCTCTACAGAGACCCAAAGAGTTACTAGGAATTCGGACATTGCAATGCCTACTACACCAGAGACCACCTCTCAAAAGAAAGAAGTGGTTAAGCTAATGTTCTCCAACCTGATTCTTCCCATTTAAACAGTATAAACATTGGGAGAAAATTAGTTTGCTTAAATAAGTAGTATGTCTGGAGAAGAATTAGGAATGAAAACAAAAAAAAAAGCTGTCAAGTATCCTGAGTCCTAATTTGGTAATTTGTTGATCCCGAATGATGCTTGAGAATGGGAACCAGCAGAAAACACATAAAGTTCACATTTCTTCTGCCACTATTAATTATGATTCAAACAATAAATACTTACTGAGAATCTACTAAATGCCAGGCATTGTGCTAAGCGTTTAGAAATCTAAACACTGTGTGTTATTTTCTTTTAAAAACTGCCTATTAATAGAATATAATGAATTTGAGTCATAGACACAGGTGGGAATTTTATACATGAGTCATCCAGGTACCCTAATATTTTAGTAGGTGAACAACACTCATGAAGGTTCTTATTTGAGCTAACAAATCCTTTTTTACAATGAATAGGCTTCTAGCTAATGAATTTACTAATAGTCTCTTTCTTTCCCGGATATGACATATACTATATGTTTAAGAGCAGCACATACTTAGAAGATGGTTTAGTAACATTTAATCTGTCCATTAGGAAGAAGTCCTAAGAACTGTTGAATTCATTCTACAATCCCTTATGAGCACAGCCTCCAAATGAAGGCTTTGGCTCCGATTCAACATGGCAGAGAAATGCTGCTGCCTGGAGGAGCACGAGCAGACCCCTGAAAGCTGAGCTACTTACAGCGAAAGGGTGGTAGGGGGGAGCGGGGGGAGCTCCTCGGGGCCCTGCTGGCGGAGGCAGCATGGACAGTCCTGTTGAAAAGATGCCAAGTGCGCTGAGGTTCAACCCCGGGATCAGATTGGCTTGTTGCTGGGAATAAAAATGGAGAAAAAGTTGAGGGGAGGAGACCTGAGAGGTCCAGCTTGCCTGGGTCAACCTCCATCTCTTGTCTGGATGGCACCGGTGCCTCCTCATCAGCTCCGCCCAGGCCCCGCGGACCTCTTCCTCACCCTGCTGCAGGGTCGAGCTCTCCAAACCTCAACCTGACTGTGGCATTCCTTCAAAGCTTCTCTGCTGCCTTGAGAGTGTCTACACGTCTTAACACAGCAAGCAAGGCTCTTCCTGGGGACCCAGGCCACCTCACCAGCATCTCTCCTGCTAACCCCTTACCTCCACTCTGCCCAGTCCTGCTCCTCTCTCTCTCCTCTGGATCCCCGCACACACTGTCTACCTTGCAAGAAATGTGCTTCTCTCCCTCCTCACCTGGCTACATCCTACTCGTCATGTGGGTTTCACCTGAGCTTAGGTGTCCCCTCTTCGAGGAAGCCTTCTTTCACCCCAAAGGCCTCAGCTCAACTGCCCTTTCTGTGCTCTCCTAACATGCCCACGTTTCCTTACAACAGCATGCATCACATGGTATCTGAGTGGCCTGTGTAGCTGCCCCTCCCCTTTTTAGACCACAATTTCCTTATAGACAGAGACTGTCCTATTTAGTGCTGTGAGCTCAGTGCCTGGTACATAGTAAGTACTCAATAAATATTTGCTGAATGAATATGTTTAAAACATATTAGATTAATAGTTTTTCCTAACTCTATCCAGGAAAAGATCAGACCCTTCACTAAGATACCACTTATGTAAACTCCATTATCCATATTCAGAATGGTTCACAACCTTGGCTTCTTCACCATTTAGTTGCCAGCTTCATGATCATCTCACTTGCTAATTTCACATTTAAACACGGGGATGCTCACGCAGGCTGCCCCTTCAGAGGCAGAGGGATGATGCAGCGCCCACCCTGGACCGTATCCAGCCTGTCCCACCACTGCCCCCAAAACGCTAAGCAAATCTCTAACATTTTCTCTTTTCTTATCTGTGGCTCTAGGGTCACCCAGTAAGTTGCCTTCTTTTAGAATGTCTGGAATAGGAGAGCTAGGATCCTTAACCTTGATCCCATTCACGTATAAGATCTAGTAGTTTTGTTATTCACCTATCAATGCATGACTTTAGCACAGACATGAATGAACCTAAGTGATATATACGCTCAGGGGAAGATGTCTGGAGCACCCAGACCCTTTGTAGCATTTCCAGGTGTTCACGGAAAGAGCTGTTTATCATAAGATATCAAGATCCCAAAAGAAGAAAATGAGATCAGTGGATGATACTTTCAAAGACAAATACACACAAATGGGGGAGAAGTTTTCACTGAAGTCTTCTCCTCGTTGTGCCTCGTAATTATGATGTGATGTGGGCTACTAAGGTGGGATTTGGGGTGAGGTGGGAGAGAGAATACTGACCTGAGTAAGAAGGTCCTGTGGAAAGTGCTGCAGGTGAGGAAACTGGGGCTGCGTTTAACCTATTAACCTACCTCGTACTTCGTCAACATTTATTCTTCTGTGAAATGTTATATACAAAGTCTGGGATTTTCTTCAAAGTCATCCAAGGGGGGTGGGGATATGGATAAAGGTTCAGATGAAACAAAACAGGCCATGAGTTGATAACTGTTGAAGCTGGATTATGGGCATATGAGAGCTTATCATAATATCCTTTCCTGTTTTGTATATGTTAAAAAAATCATTATCATAAAAAATGAAAAAATTTACTCCTCTGAGCTGAGTTTGTGCTTTGATTGATGGACAAATATTTTTAAGATTTCTGAATCAACTTTAGAATGGTGTCTCCCCATTAAAAAGTTGGAACTAGTAGTAGTAACAGGAAGAACAAATCCAAATCAGTCTGCTAGAAGTATTAGAGCTGAGGTGGATGACAACATTTACTGGGCAATACATCAGGGACTGCCTTGGTGGCGCAGTGGTTAAGAATCTGCCTGCCAATGCAGGGGACACGGGTTCGATCCCTGGTCTGGGAAGATCCCACATGCCACGGAGCAACTAGGCCCATGTGCCACAACTAATGAGCCTGCGCTCTAGAGCCTGTGAGCCACAACTACTGAGCCCGCGCGCCCTAAGGCCTGCATGCCGCAACTACTGAAGCCTGCGTGCCTAGAGCCCGTGCTCCACAACAAGAGAAGCCACCACAATGAGAAGCCCGCGCACCACAACAAAGAGTAGCCCCCGCTCGCCACAACTAGAGAAAGCCCGCGCGCAGCAACGAAGACCCAATGCAGCCAAAAATAAATAAAATTTAAAAATAAATAAATTAATTAAAAAAAAATAAAAGAATAGATCAGTGAGAGATGAAAATCAGAAGTTATTTTTTTTTTTTTAGAAGTTATTTTTAAAGTATGTATTTTTAAAATTGGAAAGGAGGGAAAAAAATCCCACTTTTCTAACATACCAGCTATTTTGATTTTTATATATAGCCTTCCAGGCATTTTGACCCATATTATTTTACATAATTATAACCCTAGTTATATATACTTTTGTATATTCTTTTCTTAATTAACAATACATCATAAGCAATTCCTCATTTTAAAATCTTCCAAGTTGTGATTTTATTGACTTCACACTATTTTGTCCAGTGCACTTATCATAATTTACTAGTTCGTTTCCTGATTATTCTAATGTCCTTGTCCCAAGAAGACATGAATAACTCTGCATACCTATTCTAAAGTGCTTCTTCACTTTCTGAATGGCAATTATTCTTAGAGAGGCTTGGGTCCTGCCTGAAAATACATGTGAAAACCAGTGGAGAAGAAAGCAGTAGGCACTTACATTAACAGCCAGCATATCATTTTCAAAGGCCTCACGCAGCTTCTTCATAATCTCTATTTCAGCATTGGCACAGGCCTCAACTGTGCCCTTCACAGTGATGGTTCTTTCAGGGTTGTATATGCTCAAATCCTGCAAGCTGGCCACCAGGAAAAAGAGAAAAATTTCCTTTTTTCAAAAGGAAAAATAAAATCCCAGAAGGATCACAAACAAGTCTTGGTGGAGGAGACAGGGAGAAGACACCACACGCTGTGGCACAGAACATCTGCCATCTTATCTCAAATCTCTGTAGTGATTTAGATCAAATCCATAGGAGAAAATGTTTGACTGGTAACTATTTATGTATTTGTTTTGATGGTGTTGAACATAATCATATCACTCATGATTACATTCCCACTTTAAGGAAAAGCAGATGAATGAGCTGGATATATCAAAATGCTCAAATTCTCCATTACTGGGCACAATTAATCTGAACAAGTGGCTTACGATGAGATTGTTATCTTGGTCCCTGTCTCGTGCTCAATTTTCTTCAAATTTCTGCCTTCTTTTCCAATCAGTCTTCCAACCAAGCCATTGTGGGCCAAGATCTTCAGGGGAATCTCTTCAGCTCTAAAAGACATAAGCAACATTTTAACATTTAAGGTGAACACAACATTTAAGGTTGCCTCCCAAGAGCTATTACTTCCTTTTTTCTTACAAATAGAAGCCATTTTTGTTCAGGTACCAAGTGGCCATGGGCTTTACGAGATGCTGGGTCCTTCACTAACTCTGGTGTGTGAATTCTGATTAACACAAGCCAAACCATTGTAATTATACTCCCTTGTTGTGACTGGTTGGAAATGGGTCCATGAGAGAGATCTGGCCAACTAGGTATGAGAATAAGTCTGTTGGGTGATTTAAGGAAGGTTTTCCTTGCTCTTAAAAAAGGCACAATGGATAATGACATCAGTCAGATGGTAGACTAGGAAGCTACAGGCCCTCCTACTCCCACAGAGACACCAAGTTGACAACAAAAGATAGGCTAGACTATCTCTCTGAGAACTCTAGAGATCAGGTGAGAAGCTATAGCACCCAGGCTTTTATAAAACCAAAAAGGGATTCAAGTAAAAGGAGTAGGAAATTTTGTGGCATTTGGCATGCCTTTCATGCTCCTTCCCCTACACAGTATAGCAAGGGGAAACTAGGAGGAAATCCTCCATACCAGGGATCCTCCCCTGGGACAGAAACAAAAGACTGGACCATGATTCCCACGTTCTGGCTTGCCTGGGGGCTGCCCGAGTGATTGGTTTCTGTCTCGCCTGACTTAAGAGTTGACAAGCCTGGTGCCAAGAGTCTGGAAGCTGCTCAAAACAGAGGTGAACTGTTAGAGCCGCAGTTCCACAGTCAGAAGCCAGAGGGTGAAAGAGATCAGAAATGGTTTGAGAGGTCCTAGAACCTCCAGCCAGACTGATTAGTGATGGTCTTCTCCTGAACAAAGCCAGTATGCAAAGACTGTGAGAGGTGTTTTTTTTCAAATGCCCAAATCGCAGCAAAAAGTTATAAGGCATATAAAGAAATGGAAACATGGCCTAATCAAAGGATCAAAATAAAACTCCAGAAACTGACCCTAAAGAAATGCAGATCTATGACAAAGACTTTAAAAGAATGATCATAAAGATACTCAATAACCTAAAAGAGAACACAGACAACTAAATGAAATCAGGTAGATGATGCATGAACGAAGTGAGAATATCAACAAAGAAAAAGAAACTATTAAAAAACAACCTAACAGAAATAACAGAACTGAAAAATACAATAACTGAACTGAAATATGCATTAAAAAGGTTCAACAGCACACATGATCAGGCAGAAGACAGAATCAGCAAACTTGAAGATCAGTCATGTGAAATCATCAAATGAGAGGAGAAAAAAGAAAGAATTTTTAAAAAGTGGAGAAAGGGACTTCCCTGGTGGCACAGTGGTTAAGAATCTGCCTGCCAATGCAGGGGACACAGGTTCGATCCCTGGTCCAGGAAGATCCCACATGGCGCGGAGCAACTAAGCCTGTGCACCACAACTACTGAGCCTGCGCTCTAGAGCCCGCAAGCCACAACTACTGAAGCCCATGTGCCTAGAGCCCATGCTCCACAACAAGAGAAGCCTGTGCACCGCAACAAAGAATAGCCCCCACTCACCACAACTACAGAAAGCCTGCACGCTGCAAGGAAGACCCAACGCAGCCAAAAAAAAAAAAAAAAAAAAAGTGGAGAAAGGCTAAGGGACTTATGGAACATTATCAAGTGGATCAAAATACATGTCATTGGAATCCCAGAAGGAGAAGAGAGAGATGGTGCAGAGAGCTTATTCAAAGAAAAAAGGCAGAAAACTTTCTAAATCTGAGAAAAGAAATGGACATACAGATTCAAGAAGCTCCAAGAACATCCAACTGGGATCAACCGAAAGAGAATGCCATTGAGATACATTATAACCCAAGCGTCTAAAGTCAAAGAGAAAATCTTGAAAGCAGCAAGAGAAAAGTGATTAGTAACATATGAGGAAGTCTCCATAAGATTATGGATGGATTTCTCAGCAGAAATTTTGCAGTCCAGAAGTGAATGTGATGACATATTCAAAGCACTGAAAGAAAAAACTATCAACCAAGAATACTGTATCTAGCAAACTGTCTTTGAAAATGATGGGGAAATTAAGACTTTTCCAGATAAACAAAAGCTGAAGGAGTTCATTACTATCAGATCAGCTCTACAAGAAATGCTAAAGGGAGTCCTTTAAGTTGAAATGAAAAGATGGTTCAACATATGAAAATTAATCAATATAATACACCACATTAACTGAATGAAGGACAAAACTCACATGATCATCTCAATTGATACAGAAAAAGCATTTGATAAAATTTAACAACTTTTCATGATTAATAACACCCAACGATTTAGGAACAGAAGGAAACTACCTCAACATAGTAAAGGCCACTTGTGAAAAGCCCACAGTGAACATCATATTTAATGGTGAAAAACTGAAAGGTTTTCCTCTAAGATCAGGAACAGAACAAAGATGCCCTCAGTATTTCTATTTAACATACTATTAGAAGTCCTATCCAGAGCAATTAGCTAAGGAAAAAAAATAAAAGACATCTAAGTTGGAGAGGAAGAGGTAAAATTATCTCTGTTCACAGATGATATGATCTTATATGTAGAAAACAAAGATTCCACAAAAATACTGTTAGAACTAACAAACTAATTCAGCAACACTGTAGGATATAAAATCAACACACAAAGAACAGTTGTGTTTCTATACACTAACAATGAACAATATGAAAAGGAAATTAAGAAAATAATTCCATTTATAATAGCATCATAAAGAATATAAAGTATTGAGGAATAAGCCTAATTAAAGAAGTAAAAGACTTACACACTGAAAACTATAAAACAATGCTGAAAGAAAGTAAAGACAGAAATCAATGGAAAGACATCCTGGATGCATGGACTGGAAGACCTAAAGTTGTTTAGATGTCCACACCACCCAAAACAATCTACAGATTTGATGTAATCCCTATCAAAATCCCAATGGCAACTTTTGCAGAAACAGAAAAATTCATTGTAAAATTCATATGGAGGGGCTTCCCTGGTGGCGCAGTGGTTAAGAATCGCCTGCCAATGTAGGGGACACAGGTTCGAGCCCTGGTCCGGGAAGATCCCACATGCGGTGGAGCGACTAAGCCCGTGTACCACAACTACTGAGCCTGCGCTCTGGAGCCCACGTGCCACAACTACTGAAGCCCGCGTGCCTAGGGCCTGTGCTCTGCAACAAGAGAAGCCACTGCAATGAGAAGCCCGCGCACCACGACGAAGAGTAGCCCCCGCTCACTGCAACTAGAGAAAGCCCACGTGCAGCAATGAAGACCCAATGCAGCCAAAAATAAATAAACAAAATAAATAAATTTATTTTAAAAAAAATTCATGTGGAATCTCAAGGGACCCTGAATAATCAAAACAAGTTTGAAAAAGAACTCACATTTCCTGATTTCAAAACATATTGCATAGCTATGGTAATCAATACAGTGTGGTACTGGTGTCAAGATAGAAAAATAAACCAACAGGAAAGCATAGAGATCCCAGAAATAAATCCTTGCATATATGGTCAAATGATCTTCGACAAAGGTGCCAAGGCTACATCATGGGAAAAGGACAGTGTCTTCGAAAATGGTCTTAGGAAAACTTGCAAAAGAATGCAGCTGGACCTTTATTTCATATACAAAAATTAACTCAAAAGAGATTAAAGACCTAAATGTAAAACCTGAAAGTACAATTTTCCTAGAAGAAAACAAAGGAGCAAAGCTTCACGACAGTGAACTTGGCTACTGTTTCTTGGATATGACACCAAAGCACAGTTGACAAAAGCAAAATTAACAAATGGGACTACACCAAACCTAAAAACTTTTGTGCATCAAAGGACACACTCAACAAAATGAAAAGACAACCTATGAAATGGAAGTAAGTATCTGCAAACCATATATCTGATAAGGATGTGGAGAAATTTGAACTCTTGTGAAAGGCTGGTGGGATTGTAAAATGGTGCAACTGCTATGGAAAACAGGTTCCTCAAGAAATTGGAAATAGAACTACTGTATGATCCAGCAATCTCACTTCTTGGTATATATCCAAAAGAATTGAAAGCAGGGTCTCAAAGAGATATTTGCACACCCATATTCAAAACAGCACTATTCATATAGCTAAGAGGTAGAAGCAACCCAAGTATCCATCAACGGATAAATGAATAAACAAAATGTGGTATACACACATGATGGAATATTATTCAGCCTTAAAAAAGAAGGAAATCCTACAACATGGATACATTTTGAGGTCATCATGTTAAGTGAAATAAGCCAGTCACAAAAAGACAAATACTATATGATTTCACTTATCTGAGTTCTCTAAAACAGTCAAATTCGCAGAACCAGAAAGTAGAATGGTAGCTACCAGAGGCTGGAGGGAGAGGGAAAAGGGGAGTTGTTGTTTAACAGGCACAGAGTTTCAGTTTTGTAAGATGAAAAAGTTCTGGAGATCTGTTTCACAATAATGTGAATACACTTAACACTACTGAACTGTACCCTTAAAAATAGTTAAGATGATAAATTTTATGATAGGTGTTTTTTGTTTTTTTTACAATAAAAAAAGTTCAAAAAAAGGGGGGAGGGGAACAAGGAGAGGATGCCTTCTCTTTCAACTTTTAAATAGTTTTTTGTGGCGATCCAATGTCTGAAATCACTTCAGTCATCTTGTCATCATCAGGGGAGTATCAGACACCCTGAAGAAGGTAAAGCAGAAAGAAAAGTCATGGGCCTTTTAGTCTATGATTCAACTAAGCTTTCAGTCACTCTCACATAATAAGGACTTCTAATTATGTGACATCATAATCGTTTCTTATTGCTTAAGCCACTTGTTATGTTTTCTGTTACTTGAGACCAAAAGCATCGAACAGATGCATTACTACTGCCTCAAAATACATGGATGTTTGAAGAAGCTCCAGTAGAATGTGACTTACAGAGGGCAGGGTTTTTTGTCAGCTTTGTCCACTGGCACATAGAACAGTGCCTGACAGATAGTATGTACTCAATAAATATTTGGTAAATGAATAGAAAGAAAGTTTAGAATCCCTCTTCTCCTCCATCCTCCACCTCCTATTCATCTTCCTCAGGGCTCAGCTTAAATGTCACTTACACAGGGAGGCCTTCTCTGAAATCCTCTAATCTCTTCTTGCCCCCCTAAAACCTTGATTAGGGCCTCCAGTTACCTGCAGTTGTTTTCCACTGTAGCACCTCTCATAGCTGTGCTTAATTACTTACTGGTGTAATTATTTGTTTAGCAGATGTCTCTCCCACTGGATAAAAAAAGGAACTGGATCTTGTTCAGGGCTGTAGCCTCAACCCTGCACAGTGCTCAGCAAGGTGCCGCACTCAAAAAAAAAGTTATTTCAAAGACAGTCAAATTCTATCTTGGCTCCACACGAATACTTTAAGAATCCAATTTATACATCAGTCTTTTCGGTTCTGTAGAATATTGTAAGATGCTTACACCTAGGTCAAAGGACCAAGGAGGGTAACATTTATAAAATTCTCAATAACTTAGATGAGGGAGGGGCTTCTTCAAATTAAGCCACAGCATTTGGGGGGTTTCAAAAGCCCCAAATAGTAAATAATTAGTTAAGTGAAAGGTTAGCGTCCCTTATGAAATCTAAGAATAGATTTGCAATGTTTTTCTTTTAGGAACTACTTTCATCTTTCTTGGTTTTGGAACACTATTATTGATATTGTTTGCTAAATTAGTTTTATATTCAATTCATCCCTCACTGCTTCTTTATAAAACTGCCACACATGCCTGTAAGCGGATTTTGCCAAACAAACATAGAGCCTTTTTTATTATATTGCCTATTCTGTTACCATTAATTTGTTTATAATACAAATTAATAAATTTGTATTACTAAATTATACAAGTTACTAAGAACTGTATTTGTCATTCAAACTGGTACAACACTCAGGAATCCTAAGAAATATTTTGTAAAAGAAATGGACAGGGGGAGAGAGAAAAACAAAGATGAATGAAGTAGCCACTCAGATACCAGTTTCTACTATTTAAGGAAACATAAGCCAATTTTAAGAGTGCAAGTGGCTTAGGAGCATGGTGACAAAACCCTTTTCCAGCATAGTAAATGATGGTTTTGACGACAATGTACTTTCTATATCTGCCCAGTCCAATATGATAGCCATTAGCCATACATGCGATTATTTAAGTCTGAATGGATTAAAATAAAATATTCAGTTCCTCCATTGCACTAGTCACATTTCAAGCACTCAACAGGAACACGTGGCTAGTGGCTATCGTATTGAACAGTGCAGATACAGAATATTTCCATCACTGCATGGCCCTGGACAGCACGGGTCTATATGTTCCTACCAGTAATTATTACCAGTGAGTGATGGAAGCATTAGGATTACCAAGAGAAAACATACAAGTAGAGAAACAGCCATGTTATAAACATAAAAGATCTATTTCCCACCGTATTCTCTTTAGGAACAAATTTTTGAAAAATAATCTTTCCCCTGTTCTCTTTACTGAGAAATAGATTTACAGCTTTTTAAAACTTTCCTCGGTTAAATGAATGAGAACCGAATCTTTTTTTCTGCTGAGTGGTCTGTGCATTGCATGCAGACTTACAGTTTGGTCTCATCAGCCTCTTTCTGCATGATTTCGAGAATCATGCGGCAAGCTTCAGAGGTTCCCTCTGGGGTGGCATGGATGGTGACAGGCTTCTCGGCAGCCCCGGAGTTCTCCTTTCTATGGATGTCTACCCTGCAGGAAAAGAATCAGGAGCCATAGCACAGAGTCATCTAGGACTGGATCCTAGTCCCAAGAATGCGTCGCACCGGCCAATGTACAGCAAGGACACAGACAGACCAGGAAGTGTCATGAGCACGTTTGCAACCAATGCCATTCTCCAAGAAGGCGGCAAGCAGTGCAGGGGGGTCTTGTGCCAAACCCAAATTCTCGGCAGCTCCACTGAGAAGGGAATATTTCTTACAGGAGTGCCACTGGGCAAAGGCACCAAGGCGACGTGGTAATGAAGCCAGTTTGGTAAATGAAGTATTTTGTGTAGTCTTTCCAATGATCTTAGAAGCGAAGAGTAAAGTGAGCGGGATAGTACTGCACGTTGGCACAGTGCCGGTCTCTGAACTGATTGCAGCTTTTAAAAGCCGTATGTTAATCCAACTCTAAACACCAAATTCAAGCAAGCTTTATGTATCTGAGTATGGACAGAAAACAGAGGCATGTCCTTTCTCTGCCTAAGTTTTTGGTTTCCTTGCCGCCGGCAGCCTGCCTTCTTCCAGGCTCTTAAAAACTAATGGCTCAAAAGCTTGATGACTTTATCAGACTTCTTTGGGTAGTTGTGGCTCTATTTCTTTTTAACTTTCAAAATCACATAATTGATTGTATCCTTTTTTACTTTGGCTGTCAGAAAGCCCAAATCCAAGTCTCTGGCCTATTTCTAAAAAAATGGGCACACACTTTGAGAACTAACTCACTTGTATTTAAACTTGCTGCATTTTTTTAAATGATTTTTTTTAAGTTACTTTATTTTATTTTTTGGACACACTGTGTGGCATGCGGGATCTTAGTTCCCCTACCAAGGATTGATCCCAGCGCCCCCTGCAATGGAAGCGTGGAGTCTTAACCACTGGACCGCCAGGGAAGTCCCTAACCTTGCTGCATTTTTAAAGCCACTTTAAATAATCTTTGGAACAAAAAGACATACAAATAAAAATCACTTTCTCAGTGAAGAAAACTTCGAGGGGAAAAAAGGGGACTGATTTTAAAATAAAGGAAACATCACATAGTACTTGCCCCCTGTACTGTCTCATCATTTTACTCCTATGATTTTAAACTCTGGGACTCATATAAGTGTCCATCATTTGGAAGTAACTCAGTCACTTTGCAGAAAACAGTGTTTTCTCTTTCAGTTTACAAGACACTCAATATCTTGAATAAAATGCACTAGGCATGTAAATAACAAATATTTGTCAGTAATTTGGTGCTTTGTAATTTAAGTGCTTTCACAGTAATTATTTCATTCAATCTGCCTGACTGTCCTAATTCTCACAATATTCCTGGCTTACAGAGGAAGCAATTGGTGCTCAGAGACCTTAACATTTTTTCTAAGATCATATAGCTATTAAGTGGTAAAACTTGAACAAGGGTCTTTGTTTTCAAGACCTGTGCTTTGTTCATTACATCATGCTGTGGTCTTATGAACACACAAAACTCAACAACCTCACAAGTCACTTTATCCACTACAACTCCTACTACCAATTCAGTCTCCTTAAACAGACAGAAAACTAAACATAAGACTAATGTACTTTATTTATTGCTCAATGTAACAGTGACTCACCCATTTCCTTTATGTAGCTATTTGTGAGACTCCCTAGCTGGTCTCAAAGAATGACTACCACCCAGGGCTCTGACGCAGGAGAGGAGGCAAGAGCTAAGATACGTGGGTTCTAGGGTCCCGTAAAGTTCAGCCCCATACCTCTGTTGTTTTAAAAACATGTAGATGTATTCACAGGTATCAGATAGCTTATGAGAACAATTCTTGACTGTGAGGTCATTAGTACCTTGTTTATGAACTATTAGTGTTTCAGGGTATATGACCTTTAGGTCATTGGCATGAAAGCTCATTAAAGCCCCTGGGCTTTGTGTTAGTCTGTTAGTAGTTCCGTTTAAAGAAGCCATAGTCCCATACAGCACAGCCCCCCGCTGCTGATGCAAGCAATAGCAACCTGGGAATGGCCGGGACCCACCAGCACTCAGGGGACCCCTCAGAAGGAAGCAAAGGAAGCCCCGGAGGCACGTACCGGGACTGGGTCTGCTTAGTGATGTTCTTTATGGTCAAGCCCTCCTTTCCGATGATGGCACCAACAAACTGGGTGGGGACCAGGATCCGCAGCGGGAAATCAATCTGTCTGGCCTGAGAAGAGCCCCCAGGGGCATGGCCTTGCTCCCGGGAAGAGTGGTCCCCACGCTGGGCTCGCTGAGGGGGCGAAGGGGAGCTCACCTCTTCATCCGGGATGTAGGAAATCTTGAAGGAGTAGTTCTCAAACTGATGCCCGCTTAGCTTCTCGATGGCTCTGAAATGCAGCAGGGACAAGTGAGCTTTGTTAGAGGACAGCGTCGGAGAAGACCCCCCAGGGTCAATGGACCGGTTCATTCACTCTCCTTTACTAGTTGCCTACGTGAGTGCCGTCCTCGGCACTAAGGATGCAGCAGTGAGCAAGACACATGCCATCTCTGCTCCCTCAGAGCTTGTGGTTAACAAATTAAACAAGTAATTACAATGTGTAGGCCTGGTCAGACTTGATATACAATGTGCCAGTCCGCTTTTTTTCACCACTCAAGGCTGTATCCCCATCATCAAAAACTCTCTGTAAATATTGGCATAAAATTGTCTCTTTTTAAAAATTCTAATTGTAATACAGTTATTACTGAAAATTCAGAAATAGATAAGCACAAATAAGAAAAACATCCTAGCCCATCCTATATCTTTCTTAAATATAAATATAATATTATGTATACAAATGGATTAATACCATACATACTACTTTATAACCTTTAAAAATAGTTAATACTCTAAACAGTTTTCCAAGTGATTAAATATCCTGCAATTTAGTTTTTACTGGCTGTTTAACATTCTATTGATTTGCCATCATTTTTGCAACTGATTCTCTATTGTTTTTTATATATATATATATATGTTTCTAATCTTTTACTACTGCATACAGTGTTGTCACGGGCATCTTTGCAACTACAACTTTGCAAACAGGACAAATTCCTAATGGAATTGCTGGGTCAGAGAGTAGGCAGAATTCTAACATCTTAAGCCATTATTGCTCAGTGTCCTTCTGGAAAGGTTTCAACATGTACTATCCCACAGCAGTTAAGAGAGCATTTGTTTCCTTGAATCCTCAGAAGTACAAAGTACTATGATTTTAAAAGACTTATCAATTTGATAAATCCCACTATTGCATCTTAAAAACTATACATGAAGTGCAACCATTTTTTCACATGTTTTTGGCAGCATGTGAAAAAATTAACCCTCTTCTACAAGGTTACCGTTTAGGGTTTACAAATTTATTACAAAGCAGCACTTTTTGAATTCAATAAAAGCAACAAAGTAATATCATGTACAGAGGGCCTACCTAAGTAGCAGATGGACAAGTACTGTAAAGGCTGAGTTGTTGGTATATGTATCCTGCTTACATACGTGTGCAAAAGTCAATAGCAAATGACTACTGCCTCTTTCAATGCAACATTAACATTTTGAAAACTAGTGGTATGAGAATGGGTTAACCATGTATTCATGGGTGTGGAAACCTTGAAAAAGAAATAAAAGTATAATCCTGGGACATATAACCAATACAGATGTTATGCCACATGTGACCATAATTCTAGTTACGATGACCTGACAGGCACTTCATGGACCCTCTACAAAAAGGAACTTGTTAAAAAAAAAAAAAAAAAAAAGGAACTTGTTTTTGTTGGTTTTGTTTTTTAAAAAAATTCAGTCCCGTGTGTGTTAATAGACAAGCTCACAATTAACCATCACTGAAGCAATGTAGCCATGAGTGGGATTAGGAGGTGAATGTGAGTAGGAAAAAGAACCTGAGCCAGGTGCTCTTTGATGAACCACTCCTAGATGACAATGCTCCCTTGGGCTGATGTCACTAAGGCGGATCCCTCTTTTAATATTCATAGAGGGAAAATGAGGTTTCAGCATCCATTCAATGAGTTTGGACAGAAACAGGCTTGGGCTTCTTCCTCATGGTGCATGGAGGAAGCTCCAGGTGAAAGTGGCTCCTAGTGGTTGTCAAAGCAGACTCTAGTGGACACAATGTCACAGACGTGGTGCCCTCTATTCCTGACTATATCAAGATACAGCTCCCACCTCGGTTTTGATGCCAAGGCTCAACATTTTTCAAGATAAAAATCTCTGTACAATCAACAAACAGACACTCTGGTATAAATGCCCTGGGGCGCCACTGATGTGTCAAAGATCTGCATCTTTCAAGAAAAGGTTTATAAAACACAGGACTCAATGGAATTCAAGGACAAGCTCCACTCCCCCCCACGCCCAAATTTGAAGGGAAATAAGCCCAAATCCACTTACGTTTTTGCTTCTTCTCTTGTTGCATATGTGACGTTGACAACGGCAGTTTCTGTGTCTGTGTTGACTAGGAAAGAAGCAAAAACTACATTGTCATAGAAAAAAAAAAAAGCTGCCACCCTCTGGCTAATGTAAATAAACTTATTTAGAGAAAAATGCACAAAAAACCTCACTGCCCTATCTCTTAGAGTTACTTGAATCTATCTTTATTCATGCGCATTCATAGTAATTTGTAATCAACTGTATATACACATTTGTAATCAATTGTATATACAACTCAAAACTACACTTTCACTTATTTTATCAACACTTTTGCATGTGTATAGTATATGCACATTTTCTTTGGATTTTTCATTTTTAATGCCTATATAAAATTGCAGCAAGTAAATGTGCCATGATTTTTGCCTAACCATTCCTTAATTGTTGACAAATGGGTTATTCTCAGTATTTGCTATTCTGAATAGTGTTGATAAAAATCACCATTGTTGCAAATATCACTTGATTTGTGTTCTTCTGAATTATTTTTTTTAGGGTAATTTAGAAGGAAAATAATTGGGTAAAAGAACATAATGCTTTTTAATGATTGTTTTCAGATTATTCTCCTAAAAGTTTGTATCAATTTATTGTACCACTATGAGTTTTAATTGTTATAATTTGCATTTATTTTAAAATAACTGGATATATGTATAAAATAATAAAAGTATTTTAATTTTAATTCTTCATTCATGGATAAGGTTGAACTATTACTATTTTTGTTCCCCTTTGATAGACCTCCTTGACTGTCTGTGTGAGTTAAATCTAGTAACTGTGTACAATGAATATAGAAAGTTGACAATTCCAACCCACTTGACTAAAGAGAACACATAAACTCTAAGAGTGGTTAACAAGGGATCACTATTGTGCGTTGGTTTATCTTGATTCATAATTGCTTGCCTCTTCTTCCAAAGTCAGACATTAAAAATGAATTCAAAAAGCAAGACAAAACTTTCTCAATCTAAGTCAGTAAACTTAAACCAAAAATACTGGTTTCCCCAAAACCAGTAAACATAACTAAATCAAATCCTCCCCCACTAAAACATTTAAGCTATTGGGAGACTTGGAATTAACAATATTAAGGTGAGGATAATTCAAGAGAACCACAATAGAGGTGTTTTTCAAAATAATAATAAAACCCTATAGTGCAGGGATCCTTAATCTTTTTTTTTTTTTTTTTTTTTTTTTTTTTTTTAATTTATTTATTTATTTATTTATTTATGGCTGTGTTGGGTCTTCGTTTCTGTGCGAGGGCTTTCTCTAATTGTGGCAAGTGGGGGCCACTCTTCATCATGGTGCGCGGGCCTCTCTCTATCGCGGCCTCTCTCGTTGCGGAGCACAGGCTCCAGACGCGCAGGCTCAGTAATTGTGGCTCACAGGCCCAGCCGCTCCACGGCATGTGGGATCCTCCCAGACCAGGGCTCGAACCCATGTCCCCTGCATTGGCAGGCAGATTCTCAACCACTGCGCCACCAGGGAAGCCCCCCTTAATCTTTTTTTAAAAAAAAAATTTTTATTTATTTATTTATTTGGCTGTGCTGGGTCTTAGTTGCGGCATGCGGGATCTTCGTTGTTGCATGCAGGCTCTCCGTTGAGGCATGGGGGATCTAGTTCCCTGACCACGGATTGAACTCGGGCCCCCTGCATTGGGAGCCTGGAGTCTTATTCACTGGACCACCAGGGAAGTCCTGGGATTCTTAATCTTGAATCCATGTTAGAGCTTCAGGAATTCTTTACTCACCCTCCCCACTTCCCTGCAAATATTCAAATTTGTGGGTACGTGGATTTTTCTGGCTTATAATTTCCATACGATTCTCAAAAAGGTTAAAGATCACTGTTATTCAATAACTTCAAAGTAGCTGCAGCCCTTACGGGGAAGGGAGGCATAATCCTCAGGGAGGAACTGCCACTGCGATTTACGTGTCACCAGTGCTGAGCCCAGCCCTTGCCTTGGCCTGGGAGTGTTCGTTTTGCTAATACACAGACAGGTCCTCATAGTGCAAAATAGGGAATGTGCAGCCCACAACCATCCTCTTTCAGTGCTGACACACTGAATGCTACGAGGCCTCATATCTGCACTTTGTAGTGCTACAGATGAGGTTGAAGACTCCCAAAACGGGAGAAAGGCTGGCTTTGAACCTCCTGAATAAAGCTATCCACTAGAAGTCTCAGGTTCTCAAATTTTGTTCTACTCCTTAGTCATATTCTTTGTTCTTGAAAGACGTCTGTCTTCAGGAAGTCAGACCTGTGATTCTGGGAAAAACTGAGCTCCATTCAAATACTTTATTTCATTGGACATGAAAGCTCTCCTTAAAATCCTACTGAAAAAGTTTTCCTGCTGAATCAGGAATCACCTATGAAACAGAACAAAACAACAGCCCAGCACTTCTATCCCGTAGTTGTGAGGCAGCTAGAAACTGGGTGCTCTCAGGGCACAGGTGCCACTGGAGCTGTGAACTGCCCCCAGGGACCTGGAGTATTTCTTCCTTGCATGGCATTGTCCTAAGTTTATAACATGGTCTTAGTAACTTTTACAGGTTCATGTCTGGAAGGTCATCCTGCCTACTAAACCCATTCCTTATTAGAATGTCTTCTTTTCCATTTGAGGGAAATAACAAGAACTGAGAAAACAGAATCCTTGTAAATCATGTCTTCCTTCTGAGCTCTTTCCCTTCACCTTTGGGTATGGGCAGTCAGCAGTATGAAATTGACTAATAGTATTTTTAATATTCAGGAGTGGAGAGCATCTGAATAACTACTGCTTTAAAACTATTATATTAATTATACTGGCAGACAGAACAGACTGCATATGAGAAAATGGATTCTCTGTGATTTTTCCTAAGTGAACTTTAACGATTATGTATGACTCCATGGTCTGTAAATATTTATTCAGGTTCTCTCTGGGTGCCCCAACTATTCAGTGATATAGGAAGGGTAAATTTATTCTCCCCATTATACACATGTGGAAACTGAGCCAGTAAGGTTAAGTGACTTTTACAAGGGCTCACAGTCAGTAAGTGACTGAATTCATAGTCTGCTTTCTAGGTCAATGCAAAAATAATCTTTATCACATGTTACTGCCTGTCCTATCAGGAGCTTGGAATCTACTTTTCAGGGACTCTTAAATAGCTACATAAGATATCAGCTCAGGAACCCTTTTTTTTTTTCTTTAAAAATCATAGCACTTCATGTTTTAGAAGACAAAAATAAGGGCAGCAGGAAAAAGAAAATGTGTTTTCTGGGGATTTACAGCATTGTTCCTAAGACAGAGGCTCTCAAATGAGTACACACAAAAATCACTTGGGGGTGCTTGTTGAACATACAGATTCATGACTTCTTCCCCCAAAGAGTCTCAATTTGTAGGTCTGTCTATGGTGAGCCCTAGGAATCTGCATTTTCCCAAGCACTCCAGGCGATTCTGGGGTAGGAGTCCTACACCTTGAGAAACACTCAGTCCAAGATATTAGGGATATGTTGTTCTTAACCAGGAAGAGGAAAGCTGTAATAGTGTAAATCCAGTTATTTCCAAGTGAATTAAGCTTCCCCCACCCTGACAGCATTTGTCCAGTGCTTGAGTACATTACGGAGTATAAGAAAAATAGCCTGAAAACCATTCTTTGAAAAAATCGATATAGACAGATGGATATAGACATCTCTCACATACAGATATACAAACATACACTCTAGGAAGCTTGCTTCAAAGGAATTTGAACTTATTATTTGTCCTTGGATTTGACCCGACCTATAAGAAATAACAGGTAATATCCCTCTCAAAATTCAATAGGCTAATTTCATCACTTATTACCTTGTTCGACATTCTCCACTGTCCCATACTGAGCCAAAAGTCCATCCAACACCTGAAAAAGAAGCTTTGCTGTCAGAATTTCAGGTCTTCCATAAAAGCAGCTAGAACTGAATAAATGTACAGGACTTTCATTTGCTTATTGGCTCTCGAGTAATCTGTTCACTGAGGAAACACAGCAGAGCTTTGGAGTCTTAGTAATTGTTAACAATCACATTCATCATGATGGTTGGAACCCACTTGCTGCTTTTGAAATCAGAAGCAGAATAATGTACAAAGATTACTTCTCCTTCCTGGAAGATTTAACCTTCTTCCTTCAGTTTTCCTTTAGGGATCTCCTTATTTTACAAAGTAATGAGATATGTATATGTTCAAAATTTTCCACAATGAAAATTTTTTTCTTAAAGGAATAAAAACATTAGACAAAACAGTCTGCTTCCTTTAAGGCTATTTTGATTTTGTTTGGGTTGGGGAACATGGGGCAGTATGTTTTTCAATAATGCAGTAAAGCCACTCCTCATATTCTATCTTATTTTATTTCAAGGTAACAATCTTGTAAGAAGTTTTACAACTCCGAAAATATGTCTTAACTGTTATTCATAGCAACTAATTCAAAATAAACAAAAAACTTGCTCAAACTAACAAAGAACCTTCTATTCTTATGGGTTTTCCATTTATTTTATTTTTCCCCAAATCGTAATTTAGAAAGGTAAAAATCTTTTATAAAATCATAGAATAAAAATCACAAGCAAGGTATGTATTTTGTTTCACAGTTTGTCTGTTAGTGCTTGGTTTCTGAGAAGACAGAACATAAGGGATCAAAGTGCACATCCTGCACGACGAAAGGGACAAATCTGACCCCAAACTCAGGGCAGATCATGCACATTAGGGGCACTGAAGAAGGGAAAGTCTGAGGACCTCTAATTCCTAAATGTGAAAGGGAACTATACAAAAGGGATAAAATCCCTTATTAACCCATTAAAAAATAAAATGAGGAAAGAGAGCAGGAAGATAATAAATATAGAAATGACATTGGCCTACCTCCCACTGCAGGTGAGGAGGGATGTTTCGAATCTGAATTTTCCTGCTCCTGTAAAAGATAAAAGCACAGACACAACAAACAGGCTTAAGACCACAGTTTGAGTTTACTTTCTCACTATGCTCACCAAGATATCAGCAAGGGATTTTGATTGTGAATCAAGAACATCTTGTTTTAAGCCATTCGCCAATTTCTCCCTTTATGTCTGTTAGTATTTGCTTTATATATTTAGGTGCTTCTATATTGGGAGCCTATATGTTAATGAGTGCTGTATCTTCTTCCTGTATTGATTCCTTTATCATTATATAATGCCCTACTGTATAGCACAGAGAATTACACCCAACATCTTGTAATAAGCTATAATGGAATACAATCTGCAAAAAACACACACACACACACACACACACAAAAGAACTGAATGACTATGCTGTACACCTGAAACTAACGTAATATTGTAAATCAATTATACTTCAATTAAAAAATTAAAAGAAAAAAAAGAGCAGCTTGTTTTAAAACTTTCAATTAGGGACTTCCCTGGTGGCACAGTGGTTAAGAATCCGCCTGCCAATGTAGAGGACACGGGTTCAATCCCTGGTCCGGGAAGATCCCACATGCTGCGGAGCAACTAAGTCCATGCACCACAACTACTGAGCTTGTGCGCCACGACTACCGAGCCCACGTGCTGCAACTACTGAGCCTGTGTGCTGCTACTACTGAAGCTCGTGCTCGGCCTACAGCCTGTGCTCCGCAACAAGAGAAGCCACTGCAGTGAGAAGCCTGCGCACCACAATGAAGAGTAGCCCCCGCTCGCCGCAACTAGAGAAAGCCCGCCGTAGCAATGAAGACCCAATGCAGCCAAATAATAATAATAAATAAATAAATAAAATAAAACACAGCTGTTTTAAAAAAATAAATAAATAAAACTTTCAACTACTTTGAGGAAAAAAATAAAGAAAAAACCCAAGAAGTCTGAACAAGCTAAAGAAACAGCTTAGATGCAAATCTGCCTTTTCAATTTCCTACCAAAATAGTCAGAATTTAAATTGCCACACATGTTCTAATTATAGAATTATTCCCTTCCTCCTCAAAATACATAGTCCTGCAAGTGACCCTACCCCAAAAGGTACCTAGGCTCAAACATGAGAGGTGGAATACATATACAGCAGGCTTAAAGAGGATCTTACCTAACAATACAGAACTTCCTTTTAAAAAACTATTTTTATTTCTAATAGGTAATACAGTCCTAATTCAAAAATCAGGACACTTTAAAGAGGTATTCCATGAAAAGTCTTACTCGTTGCTTGTGTAACCTTCAGTTCCTTTATGCAAATACTAGTAAATACAAATATACAATCCTATTTTCACCTTTTCTTATAGAAATATTTGCATATTCTACACACTCACTGAATCTTGTTTTTTTCACCTAACAGTAATGTCCTGAAGATCTTTCTACATTGGTAGATAGAGAACATCCTCATTCTATTTTACACTACTTGGATGTACCAAATATCCATCCCCTATTGATGGATATTTGGGCCTTCTCCTGCATTTTTATTCAGAAGATTTTTCTCTTTTTCCAAGACATCTGATAACTTTGAGTGATTTAGATCATTTGTTTTTACTTAAGCGTTAAAATTAGATAGAAAAAAGAATAGAAATAGGAAGATAAGAATTTTTCTATCTTTGGAGAACATGTTAGATCCCAGAAAGAAAACACAAATCAGCATTTAAATATTACAAGAGGTCATTTCAATGGAAGGGCTTGGCACTGAAATCCCATAAATATCGCCTTTGGGGGTTGCAAGAGAAGAGACGTGGTGGCCAAAGTGTAGCCCCATTAGTTTTCCTTTCCTTCTCGTTTAAGAGGTACCAAATAGTTGCTATACGCAGCCACACATTTCTCCATGGCTTTAATCTGGGCAATAGCCACAGAAAGAAATGTTACAATTCATGCAGAGAGGAAAAAGGAGAGAGACAGAGAGAGAAGTACACAGACAGGGGAAACAACAAACAAATAATAAAGGAACTGAGGGGCTCCTGTTTCCTCTGATCTTTTTTTTTAAATTAAGGGGGACCATCCCTCTGTTCTAGATCCCATATACTACTTCTGTTTTGTTTTATTTTTTAAAAATGAGAATGCATTCATGCTTTACCAGAGCTGCTTAAATGACTATACAAGCCATTCTGTAGAACCTCTAATCTTGTGTCAGGATACGAAGGAGAAAAAAGAACCAGGAACTAATTTCTGCTTCTGTGCTATGAAGGCTCATTCCTGACACTGCCTTTGGCAAGAGTTCATAATAAAACTGCTGACACCATCCCATACAGTGGCTACATGGAATGCTCCACAAAGGATGTCACAAGCCTAACTATTTATAGAAAAGGCATCATAATTTACAAGAAAATTGAATATTTCTAAAGAAAAATATTTTTGTTATCTCCAAGTATAAATAAACATTGACTACAACTGCTAAGCAAGAATTTATTGATAGAAATCCTATGGGAAGAAACTTCTGCATAGGCACTAAGATTTGAATAAAGAAAGATACTGTTGCATTGTTATGACAAAGAATGCAAATAATCTAAATATCCACCAGCAGGGAGATGAATAAGTAAATCATAGTAGAGCCATAATACTGAACATTATACAGCTGTTAAAAAGAATGAAGTAGACATGTATCCACGGTCATAGGACACTCTTCAAGGCATAATATTATAAGATGAGCGCTAATTACAGATTAGGTTTGATCTGTTTTTTAAGAGCACAAAACAAAACTATATGTCATTAAGTGTGTATATATGTAAATGCACAAAGGTAGCTACAAACATTTGGTTGGTAAAACGGGACATGTACTTTTTATTTTAGCTGCTTCTGTCTTGCTTGCTTTTTAAAAAAATGACATGTTCATGTCTTACTTACTTTAAAAAATTAACACTTAAAACTCCTACTAGGGCTGCTTTCATGAATCAAAAAGATTCATTTCTTTAAAGTATCCTGGAACCTGCTTTTAAAAAAAAAGAGAGGGCTTTCCTGGTGGCGCAGTGGTTGAGAATCTGCCTGTTAATGCAGGGGACATGGGTTCGAGCCCTGGTCTAGGAAATCCCACATGCCGCGGAGCAACTAGGCCCGTGAGCCACGACTACTGAGCCTGAGCGTCTGGAGCCTCTGCTCCGCACCAAGAGAGGCCACGATAGTGAGAGGCCCGCGCACCGCGATGAAGAGTAGCCCCCGCTTGCCGCAACTAGAGAAAGCCCTCGCACAGAAACGAAGACCCAACATAGTAATCAATCAATCAATAAATAAATCTTTAAAAAAAAAAAAAAGCCTGTGCCTTTAAAAAAAAAAAACCATATTAAGATGGTTTAAAAAAAAAAAAAAAAGAGGGGCTTCCCTAGTGGCGCAATGGTTGAGAATCTGCCTGCTAATGCAGGGGACACGGGTTCGTGCCCTGGTCTGGGAAGATCCCACATGCTGCGGAGCAACTAGGCCCGTGAGCCACAGCTACTGAGTCTGCGCGTCTGGAGCCTGTGCTCCGCAACAAGAGAGGCCGCGATAGTGAGAGGCCCGCGCACCGCGATGAAGAGTGGCCCCCGCTTGCCACAACTAGAGAGAAAGCCCTCGCACAGAAACGAAGACCCAACACAACCAAAAATAAGTAAATAAAAATAAATTAAAAAAAAAAAAGTTAGTTTAAAAAAAAAGAGAAAAACCCTCTTATTTTCTCCATAATTATCAACCAGTTAGGTATCCTTCTTGAAATCTTATTTAACAAAGTATTAATTTATCTGGCAAACCCCTTTGTTCACAGTGTGTAAATAATCAAACTCTGCCCAGTCCAGATGATCCCAAATCCTAACTGAACGGGTCTAAAACAATGATGCTTCCTTGTAATATCTGGTGTGAGGACTGCACATCAGGCAATCAGTTGAGTAACTGGAACGTTTGTTAAGCAGGGTTCTCTAAAAAGGTAGTGTGTCGCATCTCTAATTTTAGACCAGGATGGAAAGGAAGAAAAAGAACCCAGAAACGAAAAGGGGAAATGGAGATCACTTCAGCAGAACCCATTCAATTGGAGTTCAGTCAGGTCACCTGGGAGAACATCCTGAGAGACTGTCTTTCAGGATCAGGAGTGACCAGGATCTTTGGGATCTGCTAACTTCCATGGCATCATCTGGACATTGTGCCTGCTTGTTAGGGCACCCAGGATGCCCAACCCCTTTTTCCCTGGGAGGGATGTCTGTGTGCTCTTCAAAACCCAGCTCACACCTGCAGACAATTCCAGGGCTTCTCCAAAAAAGAGTTGTTTCTAGGCACTCTTAAGTTTTTATAACAGCTCCCTCTTTGCTATAATTACTTATCTGCTGGCGCTGGTCCTCTCCTCACTGGATTGGAAATTTCCTCAAGGACAGGCTTCTTGTTTACTAGTCTCCTGTCCAGCAAGAGGCCAAGCGCATAGCAGAAAAGGAGAACATGGAACTCTGGGGTCTGGGAAAAGCACTGCTATTGCTGGCTGTTGTCTGTTTATGATGCGGACCTTCTGGACCCTACCTGGGAGGGCACAGGCTGTCCTTTTCTCCTTTGCCAGGTAGTAAAGGGGAGAGGGAAGACTTCTCTCCCTTCTTTCCTTTAGAGAAGAAACCCAGTGTTCAGCTCAGTCTCGAACAACAAACGTGGATCTTTCTCCCTTTGAAATCCATAAAAGTGTGCCCTGCTTGCAAACAAGCCCAATTTACACAATAACTTAGGAAAGTGATTGGTTTTAAGAAAATAGTTCTCTGTTCCTTAAACAAAAAAAAGAATAACCTCACAGTTCCTTTAGTTTAGAAAGGAAATCAAGCTTCTCTAAAAATACATAATTGACATTTCTCATCCTCACCACCCAAAACCATTACAGCCAGCTTCTAGCTAGCCTGCCGTCTGTCTTACTTTTCCCTCCTCTCCCATTCATCCCACACTTAGTGACTTTCTAAAACACAAATATGACTGGTTGCTTCTGCCTTCTTTGAATGACTCCCTGTCACCACATCCAAATTCCCATTCATGACCCTGTTACTGTCCCATTCCCCATCTCTTTATCTTTAAACCCTCTTGCCCCAGCAACTGCTCTAAACTTTGGGCTCTTACCCTTCCATCCAAAATAATTTGTCACACCTGTAGTTTATATGCGTGCCAGGTCTGAGCCTTCAACATGCTCAGTCCACCTTAAAAACAAGAGTAAACAAAGGCAGTAAGGAACATGATTTTGATTTTTTTAAAAAAAATTTTAACTGAAAACAGAATAAGACCTGCAGTCAAGCTATTAATATAGACACACAGGCTCTCTCCCCAAGGCTCTGGGATTCAGGAACTCAGAATTTCCCACTTTCATATTCAAGTAAGTGTGTTCAATGGAAAAGAGCAAGTAGCTCAGTCTCTACCCATCCAGGAAAATAATAATATAGCCCAACAGCTATTCTGCTTGGCTGAGGAACTGGCCACTTTGATGGATTCTATATTCTGGTTAATTGGTGACAACAGTATACACATGTAGACTATCAAATCTTAACTACAAACAAAAAAAACTTAACCACAGCTCATCTAAGGCTCTTCAACATGTAAGTGCCTCAGGGTACTTTTCATGAATATGTTATTATCTTTGTACTGTAGATGCCCAGAGAAAGTGGAAAGCTCTGAGTGAATTTCAGATAAAACTAGATGTCCACTGTTAGGAATTTCAAGGACCTGGCAGAAGTTATTTTGTATGGTAGCATCTGTTGCTTAAAATATCTGGGCAATCAGCTGGGGAAGTAAAATCATATTTAATTGTCAAGGAATCTCTGTGATTTTGAAGAACCACCCCACATCTCTGTGTCTGTGTGTGTGTGTGTGTGTGTGTGTGTGTGTGTGAAACGCCTGTTTGCTTGTGAGGTGGATAATGCCATAGTTTTTAGGCATACGGTCAATTAACCACAAGTCTGATCAACCACCTTGGGAACTCTAGCCCAGGCACTGACCATGCTGGGGGTCTGAGTAGGGAAGACTTAACATATATTGTGGACACCCAGCTCATAGGATCTCAGATTCCATTTGAAAATTAGGCAAGCTAAGAATCAGAAGATCTCTGGGAAAACTGTGGGCAAGAGAAGCAACAGAGGAAGCAAAAGGATCGTATAAGAGAGTCCTTTGGGGTTCAATGAGAGATCCTACCCAACTAGGTCCCATCGGTTTCCATAGCAATTTTGAGCTCCATCAGATGACACTGTGGTTTTAATCTTGCAAGGAAATCAAAGCACCATGGAATGTGCATTATCTAGAGGCAGGTGTGCTAACCGACTCCAAGGGCAGTGGCAGAGCCAAGGCTGAAACCACCAGAACTCTTGGCCACACCCCCTCCTCTAGTGCTATAATCAGATTCCCCTGCATCTCATGTCCTCATTAGTAAGTGTTTGAGGCACTTTCTCTCCTTCCCATTCCTCATCAGTTCTAAAAGTTCCCCTTAAAACTTCTGGACATTCTGTACAAGGGACATCCTGTGCTAAATTGAACTAGGACCTAGGGCTAGCAATGAATCAGGGAAGCAAATGAATCACCAGTGATAGCCTCGGCCAATCTTCTATCCAGCACTCAGCTGCCCTTTACAGTAATCCCCTCCCCCACCCACCTCTCATTTTTCTCTCCTTTCTCTCACACACATACACACAGAGGGCACAGGGCATGACTTAAAAAAAAAAAAATCAATGAAACTAACTGTTGTCACTTTGTTACAAAATTATTAAGAACAACTGCACGTGCCGCTATGGAATCTAAAATAAATGTATTATAACAGTTATTAGAAAACCAAATGCTTTCCACATAAAAACTGTTAAAAAGTGAAAAAGAGGTTTTGGGGTTTTTTTAGGGAGAAAAAACATGTGATCAGAGTAAAGTCCTTGTGAATATTAGCAGTGTTATGGGCCAAATCATCTAAGGATTAAATCAGATATTATTGTGGTGCCCTGTTGCAAAGGGTTTGAGCCAGGAGAACTGCAGTTACGAACCCAGTAAATTCCCTTGCTCTATAAACTCAGGTCCACAAAACCATAAACCCCCAAGTGGCCTGAACACACTTATGCTTCATGAGAATTCAGAGACAGGACCTCTTGAAAGTCTACTGCTTGAATATCACAGAAAAGAAATCAGTGAATATGATAAAGCAATAGTCTGAGACTTTGTAACTTACTCATTTACCTCCGAGCCCCTCTCAAAGAGGCCTTGACTTTTTAAGAGGTTGCCAACACAATTCCAGACTTCCCTCTTGAGGAAAACATCAGGAATTCTTAATTGTTCTTGAAAGAGGTAGAAGGAGAAAAGTAATTAGATAATGATGAGATGCTCATGAGAAGACAGGTCAGGCTGCTCCACCTGGGCAAGACGGTGAAGGAGTCTCCCTAGTGGGTCAGGTACAATGAGTACAATTTGCATTAAATGACCATTGAGTTTCAATCCAACTGCAAGATTCTACAAACCCTTTAGAAAGGTTAAAATCATCTCCTGTTAAAAGGAATCAGTATGCTTGACTGTAGGTTGAAACCACCATACACTGTTCTAGTGAAGTAGATAATCACATTCCTCAGATATTCAATATTTTAGCTCTGTAAAAAGGAAGTCAATATCTAAAATTTCTCTTTTTTGATTTGTATTCAGTTTTTAGTGAAGGGGGCTCCTTTTACTGAAGTAGTGGTAAATAGAAATATTTGAACTGAAGGAACACTAAAAAATCTAAATAATTATTCAGGGAAAATATTTTTCTTTGTCGAATACATCTTCAGTATTTTAAAATAAAGCAAAAAAAAAAAACCTGACATAGGAAAACCGTGACCAGTCTTACCAAGGTTTGTGTACAGTTTCCTACAGATAACACCATCTTTCCCATCTACCATACTACTCATTAACTCATTTTGTGACAGTAGAGAATGAAATACAGTTTTAGCTCTAGCTTTACCAGAATTTCTCCATGGGCTTCACTGAACACTATTTCTTTCTCATCCTTCAAGTTATTTTATTTGATGAGTTTATTAATGTTTCAGAGAGACACCCAACACGTTCGTCACATTGTTTTTAGCAGGAAGCTTTCCCCAAACCACCACTATTACTTACATTAATGGGTGCTAAGCATCCCATTTAAGCCTTACCACTCCCCTATGAAGTAGGGATTGTTATCCTCACTTTCAGATAAGTAAACTGAGGTATTGATGAATCCCCTGTCCAATCTCACAGCTGGGAGCAATATTTTTGACCGCGGCCTACAAGTTTAAATCTTTGCTCTTAAAATGTCACTCGAATTGTCAAGTCACCAATGACAAAATTTACATTTCATGTATATACTTCAGTTCAATGAATTTTGGACAAGATGTACCACCTCAGGCAAATGCTAGGACAATGAGTCTTAGGAATAGATTTCCAGGCTTTCCCTCTCACTGTCAACCTCATTGTAGACTCTGACCAAAAACATCTCTCCCAGGAAGGGTTATTTTGGAAATTTCACTATAGTGGTTCACCCGTTGCTCCTCAGAAGATTTATTTAATATAAATGCCCTTCAGAGAGGGCGATAAAGGTATTAATTAGTGAACTCCTTCACAGGGTCAGCTGACTCCTGGTTGACAGCTCTCCTGGCCCAGGACTGGGAGCTGTGCCTGCCTTCAAGCCTAATAAGCCTTTACTCATCATCACTGGCCCCAGTCAGCACTGTGCTGAATCTCATGGGGCAGGATAGAGTTTGAGAACCCTCCCCGAAATATGGATTGCTGAATGGAGAAGGGTGGGGTGAATCCCAGACAGGAGACAAAGTTCTCAGAAGGAAAGGACATTCAAGTGTGCCTGAGTACAAACAGGCATTTGGATTCAGGAGGGTGAGATCTTGAGAGGTAAGGCTGAGTCTTTGTGAGTGAAAGATCTCAAAGCCAGCTTCCAGCTTTTCGAGATCTGAACCATGTAAGAACTGAAAGCATTTTATTGTGCTGTGATGAAGATGCCAGTTAACAAAACCAAACTGTGTTTCTCTTCTTTTTTTTAAAATTAATTTATTTATTTTTTGCTGCAGTGGGTCTTCGTTGCTGCGCGCAGGCTTTCTCTAGTTGCAGCGAGTGGGAGCTACTCTTCATCGTGGTGCGCGGGCTTCTCATTGCAGTGGCTTCTCTTGTTGCAGAGCATGGGCTCTAGGCGCACGGGCTTCAGTAGTTGTGGCACTCGGGCCTAGTTGCTCCGCAGCATGTGGGATCTTCCCAGACCAGGGCTCAAACCCGTGTCCCCTGCATTGGCAGGCGGATCCTTAACCACTGCGCCACCAGGGAAGCCGCAAACTGTGTTTCTAATGAAGTGATTAGTTACCCTTATAAGGCCCTCAATTCATTATCTGTAATTAAGACTAACCAGGGTAAAAACAAATATTTACACATCATATTTTGAGCTCTGATAAAAACATATATAAACTTGATGCAACACAAGTTACAATTTGAGTATATAAGTGTTTTACTTGTGTGGTGCAGGGTAAATACAAAACCATCTTTATAAAGGAAAATGAAGCCACATGCCTAGTCACCAACAACTGTGCCATCCTCTCAGCATCTCTCCAATTCATTTTCAAATAAGTGTTTTCTTGAGTTCTCCAAACAGCACTCAACTCTGTCCTTTTCCTTTTTTTTTTCACTTGTGCCTTTTTCATTTTTTCCCTCCTCAGCTCAAGTAGCATCTGGAACAGAGCAGGTGCTCAGCAATCAGCAAATTCACCAGGAGCATGTGTTGCTGACAGCTGGCTTCTTTTTCCTGGCACACTCCACCCCATATTCTGTGTTCCAACTATAAGAAGAACACGTGATTAGTGAAGACACTGACTGGTCTTCAACCAAGCCAATTTCTTTCACTCCAGTCTATGCTTATCAGCTCAAGGCAACAGGCTGTTGACTGGAAAACGCAGGGGAAGACGTTTCCCGACACAGTAGCCACTGCAAACCCTTCCTGTGGTTGGATGTAATGACTCATGTGGAGGTGATGTTTCTTCCCTGAAGTCGACAACAAGTACAATGGCATGCCTTGACATACTGAAGAAACAGTTTCACAATTAACAAAAATTCAAGCCAGAAGCTGTGAGTCCTCAATGTCTGGGAATGAGTGATAAACCAACAGCCATTTTACTTCTGAAAAGAAGGAACTACTCCCAGCAGTTATAAAAGTCTTTGATCTTATTCATTGTAGTCAGGATGATTAAGAAAAATTAAGTTCATCTCTAATATAGCTCTAAATCCCAAGTAAGCAGAGAAAGGGAGGAGAGGGTCCTCCCTTGTAAAGGAACTCCTTCCCCATGCCGTGTAAATCAAATAGCATTCACCATCTCACACAAAAGGAACATCTCACCCACACTGAAGGTTAGGTACTCTGAACAATCCCAACTACCCGTACCCAAATGTTCTGACTGGAGGTTAAATACTGGACATTTTATCTCATTTGGGGAAATAAGATGATTTCTAAGATTAAACCAAAAGCTTTTCCAAATTCATTTAACAGATGTTCACTAAGCACCTGTCACTAGCCACGCACTTGTTTTAGGTTCCAGGGTATAGTAGTGGACAAAACAAAAATGTCCTCATGCTGCTTATATTCTAGGGAGTAAACGAACAGAAAAGACAACACTGACCTCAGCAACCCTAGAACTCTCTAATTAATTTCAATAAAACGTACTTTACATGTTTAATGCAACATGTACATTTCAATAAAGAATGTACTTTAGAGCTGGTCCCTTGACTCAATTATATCCTCAAGGAAAAAGGCTATTCCTGCATTTTCTTAGTCATATTTTTAGGTTTTAGCTAGACATGAACCCAATGTCCTTTAACACCTGTTTCTGCACAGTATCCTTAAACTGTAATTGCAGGTCGAAAAGAGCATCACACAAGTCCTTGTTTCCAACCACCGTGGGGAAGTTAAAGCTGAGGGAGGCATTTCTGTGTATAAGAGCAGTGGAACACCTGCACTGACACAAAGGGGAAGCTTTCCTTCCCACCCGGCTCTGCCCCTTAGCACTTAACCCCCTGAGATTTCCTCTGCTACACAAAGGGGAGCTCTGGAGAAAATAAGAGGACCAGAGGAAAAGTTATTTCTCAAAATTGGAAGAGGAGTCAGAAAAAAACTTCTCACACAACACCAATAAAAAAAATAAATTCACAGCATGCAAAGAAAAACAAATCAGTGAATGTCTTCGATATCTCATAAAGTGCTGATGTAAAAAGGAAGATCATTAGCTCTTAGAGCTAATGTTACATGATTTGAATACAATGAGACTTTTTAAAACCTAGAATTGCCACCTTTTTTTTTTTTTGAGCCATGCCACGCAGCTTGTGGGATCTTAGTTCCCAGACCAGGGATTGAACCTAGGCCCTCAGCAGTGAAAGTGCAGAGTCCTAACCACTGGACGGCAATGGAATTCCCCTTTTTAAATTTATTTTATTTTATTACCAAATAGCCAACTTTTAAAACAGACAAACTGGGGAAAGATGGCATATAAATTATTCTTATATTTAAAAGGATTCATCATCCTAATGAGGATTCATCTTAAGATATTTTTACATCAATTCTGAAATAAGACAAATTAGTAGGGAGATAACTGCAAATACACAAATTTGATTTATAACCAATTTTGAGAGACTAGACTTTTGCCCAGAGAAATTTTTCCAGTGGTGCTGATAGAAATGCAAGATTCTTGAGTTGTATCCTTCTCGAACTATGCACATCCTATCCCTACCCCTGCAGCTCAACAGCTCTAACCTGGTGATGTGGACACAGCAGTCACTCAAGAAATCTGAGGAATGAATGAATGTACATGATAGGGTTAAGATCTCTGGCACTTAAAAGGAGAATTCCTCCCAGCTGCTGATTCACACTCTCTTTTGAGTTCCCTGTCTTACAAAGACAGTAAACAGAGCATCTGTCTCAGTTGGTTCCTGACTTTTCATCACCTCCTCTCAAACCAGCACCATTAGCTGGGTGGGCCCCAGCAGGACCCAACACTGGGAAGTACCCTATATAGGGGTCAACACCTGACATGAATAAAGGTGAACAACCTACCTGGCTCAGCAGGTGGCCAAGGGAGGTCCTGCTACCACAGCTTCAAATTCCTTTTCCTCTCTTCTCCCTTCCCTGGAAGCAGTGCACGGTTGCCCTCTACTACCAGGACCCTCTTTCCTTTCTTTGTTGGGAGCCAGGTCCTCAGCAGCATGAATGAAGGAGGGGAAGAGAGTTCGGCCGGTGGCCTCCCCTTAGCTGTTCAGAGTCCCAGTCTCCTTAGCATTGTGATAAGCTCCTGCACTCTCCTCTCACTTGTCCCTCACCAAACCCCAGGGGATTATGAGAAAGCGCTCCATAAACTGTAGTGCACCCTACACAGGTAGGCATTAGGGTTATTCTGACAGAAGCACCCTCAAACTCCTTTTCCCAGTGTTGGTCCTGATATGCCCAGGAGAGCTGGTGCCTGGTTTTCCTATGAAATGTGAATGGATCTGACTTCCCCTGACGAGTCACAATCAGATAATCAATTAGAAGGCACTGCATGGAGGCAGCATTGAACTAGAAAAGAAGCTACTGAAGAGATAAAGAATCACCTGTGGATTCAGGCTTAAAAGGACCCATTTCAGGATAATTCACAAGCTAAAATGTACAATTGGCAAACTGATGGATTATTCTCCTCCTGCATTTAAGAGCACCTTGATTATTGTGCTCAAGTGAGAGAACTTTTGTTCCTTGGTGGGAAATACAAAATTTGTAATAGTCGAGCATAGATACCTGTGGAAATGCAAACACTTTCATCTACTAATGTCCATAAGGCCTTGATTTCTTAGAAGAGAACAATGATTTAAGAAAACATATAAATTTAAATATAGTCCCTGGATTTTCTAACCTAATAATTCTCCCACCCCTAATAAAACATTTTATCGTTACCAAAGGCCACCATTATTTCAGCACCAGAAGAAGCAGAGTGGGAGATGTGCTGAGCAGGGAGCCAGAGACCACGGTTTGAATGCTGGCTCCACTTCAGGCAAAGCTGTCGGATAGATACTGGGCCAGTCACTTAACCTCCCTGCTTAATGCCTCAAACATGAGGCACTTGAGATAAGATGACAGCCAGTTAGACAAGCTTCTTTCCAAACCCAACATTCACTCCATTTTGGCAGCAAAACAAAACTGTCACAAAGAAAAGGTAAGGAGCAGAAAACAGAGGTGTCTCCATGGACCTCAGGCTACAGAGACTGAATTTAAAAAAAAAAAAATCATCCCAACAAATCTTGCATTTTGTTTGGGTCACAGTTTTTAACAACCCACTAGATAAGTTAGCCGACAGAGTCCATACTATTTTATAACTGAATGGCTTACAATCCAAAAAAAGTGGATTTGTGACTCTACCTGTATCACAACCCATCCCTACAGCCACAATTTATCCCATTTCTTCCCTTTTCTACCTTATTACAGAAAGTCTTTTTTTTTTTTTTAATTTAATTATTTTTATTTATTTGTGGCTGCCTTGGGTCTTTGTTGCTGTGCATGGCGCTACTCTTCATTGCGGTGCACGGGCTTCTCATTGTGGTGGCTTCTTTTGTTGCGAAGCACGGGCTCTAGGCACGCGGGCTTCAGTAGTTGCAGCACACGGGCTTAGTTGCTCCGTGGCATGTGGGATCTTCCTGGACCAGGGATTGAACCCGTGTCCCCTGCATTGGCAGGCGGATTCTTAACCACTGCACCACCAGGAAGTCCCAGAAAGTCTTATGTTTACATTTTCACTAGTGCCAGGGTTACTCTTGTACAATCTCTGGTGTCTGGATTTTGAAGGTATAATGTTATTTCCTGAAATTTACTATGAATGGAGTATACGGCACAGCTAAGTAGGAGCTTGCCCATTTCCTACAGGTGTATATAGGTCTTGGCATGGGACTGTGAATAAGGAGACTATAACTGCCTCCAAGGAATTCCACTGATGTCATAAACCACTGTATCAAAGCTTAGGTTTCCACTACATAGAAACAGAGCTCTGGCCCATAATTCAGATGCTGGTTAATTAGTATTGTACTGATACTCTACTTGTTATTGCAACTTTGATCTATACAACTCTGTAAAGCCTACATTCATATTTTTAAAGTAACATGCTTTAGCAGCAGGTGAGAGAAACTTAAGACGTGATACAGAGCTTCCCTGGTGGCGCAGTGGTTAAGAATCCGCCTGCCAATGCAGGGGATACGGTTCAAGCCCTGGTCTGGGAAGATCCCACATGTCGCAGAGTAACAAAGCCCGTGCGCCACAACTACTGAGCCTGCGCTCTAGAGCCCGTGAGCCACAACTACTGAAGCCCGTGCGCCTAGAGCCCATGCTCCGCAACAAGAGAAGCCACCGCAATGAGAAGCCCGCGCACTGCAACGAAGAGTAGCCCCCGATCACCGCAACTAGAGAAAGCCGCGTGCAGCAACGAAGACCCAATGCAGCCAAAAATAAATAAAATAAATAAATTTATATATATATAAAAAAGACATGATACATTTATGGAAAAGCAGCAGTGTTAGCTTGATTAAATGCATACACCACTAGATAACTGTCCAAGGCCCTTTCCAACTCCAGTGGTCTAGGCAACAGGTGAGTAAGAGAGACTTCAAAGGCAAGGGGGACAGGCGGGGTGGGACTGTGGTGAGACATCAGGATGAAAAGTGTTTATATTACATGGAGCTCTTCCTAGTGAATTTTATATAGTGATTCTGCAGATCTCAGCAAAATTGGACACGTATCTATCACTCAACTGGTTTCTTTGAAACAAACTTTTTAGAAATAAGTACTACATATTCTTTGCACAAAGTTCAAAAGGTACCAAAGCAGAAAAAACATAGTAGAAAAATTTGTCCTCTATATCTATCCTTCAGGACTCCAGTCCTGATACCAGTTTTTAAAAATCATTCCAGAGTATTCTGTACAAAAGCATATATGTATATAGTTGACCCTTGAACAGTGTGGGGTTAAGGGTACTTACCCACGCCCCCTGTGCAGCTGAAAATCTGCTTATAACTTTTGATTCCCTCCCGAACTTAACTACTATAGACTACCGTTGACCAGAAGCCTTACTAATAACATAAACACATATTTTGTATGTTATATGTATACCTACATATATTTTATGCATTCATGACATACCTTTTTCTTAATCTTTTTGGTATTTCTAGGCTACACGGTTCATCTGTGAGGTTTTCTTTTCAAATTGTCCTACATCTCCAAAAAATTTCCAATATATTTATTGAAAAAAATCCATATACAGGTGGTCCCATGCAGTTCAAACCCATCCTGTTCAAGAGTCAACTGTGTATTCTTTTTCCCCCCCTCAAAAACAAATGTTAGTGCTCTGTATATGCTTTTTTCACTTGGAGATTGTGTCATATCCATACACAGAGCTGTATTATTCTTTTTGACAGCTGCATAACATTCAACTTTATGAATATACCATAATTTATTTAACTGGTCTCCTATTGATGGACATAACGTTTCTAACCTTTTGCTATTTCCAAAAAACCAAAAATGTTGTAGCAAATAACTTGTCTATCTACCTAATTTTACACATGTGAGTGTATCTTGGAAGACAAGCTCCTAGAAGGGGAATCACTGAGTCAGAGGGCTGTGCATTTGTAATGTCAACATACAAATGCAACACTGTTTCTCCACACATGAAAACGCAGCTATCCAATTTTTGATTTCTGCCCATTCATAGGTGAAAAATACTATCTTTTTTTTGTATTTTAACTATGAATGAAGCTGATTGTTTTTCATATGCTAAAGAACCTACCCACCTCACCCACTCTGGGAAACTCCACAGAATTCTTCCCTGCTCTTCTTTGGTATTCTGGCAGGTGATTCCTGATCTGATTAACTTCATTCACTTCATTTATTCAACAAACCCTCACTGAGTATTGTTGGACACCAGAGAGACAGGTGAAAAGCCTGTTCCCCACCATGAGGAGCTCACAGTCTGGCAGGAAGATAGCCAGTGCACCCTGTATGCAGTGTTGCTATGAGACAGGCCTGCACCACGCTGGAGGGTGCCTGGAGGGTGCCGAGTGGCTGAGCAGACAGGAGGAGAAGCTGGCAAGGCCCCCAGGGAAGGTGATGCCTCAGCTGAGTCTGAGCAGTATGAGGCAGAGTGAGCCAGGAGAGCAAAGGTGAGGTAGAGAGTGCAGAGGGGTCCAGAGGGCCTTTCAAATCAAGGGAATGAGGTGTACAAAGGCAGGGCAGCAAGGGCACTTAGTTTGAGAGGAGCAGAGCACGCTTCCAGGGACCATGAAGGTGATAAACCTTTCACCAAGACTCAAACTGGGAGACAACGTAAACACAGCCATCAGCATTAACTTTCTTTTCAGAAGCTGTTTTCTTCTTAACTGACTCCCTTCCTCAGAGAAGACAGCCTTGTGGCCCTGAGAATTTGGGTGCAAGTATAACTCTATCCTTTCCTGTAGCTGTGTGCATCTCACTACTGGGGCAGTCTACTGATAATTCCTCACTTCCCTTTGACATGGGGCTGCCAGGTACACTTCACCAACAAATTAAGTGCCTCTAGATGAAAATAAAAGCATCTTGCCAACTACCATTATAATACTCTTCTGTTCCCAGCAGGTACTTACCACACCTCTTGAGAGTGTAACAAACAGATCCATTAAAAATATTAAGGGAATTCCCTGGTGGCGCAGTGGTTAAGAATCCACCTGCCAATGCAGGCGACACGGGTTCGAGCCCTGGTCCTTGGCAGGCGACAAGGGTTCGAGCCCTCGTCTGGGAAGATCCCACATGCCATGGAGCAACTAAGCCCGTGTGCCACAACTACTGAGCCTGCGCTCTAGAGCTCGCGAGCCACAACTACTGAAACTCGCATGCCTAGAGCCCGTGCTCCGCAACAAGAGAAGCCCGCGCACCGCAACAAAGAGTAACCCCCGTTCGCCGCAACGAGAGAAAGCCCGCGCGCAGCAACAAAGACCCAATGCAGCCCAAAATAAATAAACGTATTAAAAAAAAAAAATTAAGCGTGCTTTAGGTTAGTGGAAGGTATGATTAAATACCACCACTGATTTTTTTAAATGAATGCACTAGAACTTTTATTTTTTTAATCCACATGAATAATGCCTCCATCAAAGTTATGCCCTTAGAAGAGTATTTACTTATTCTAATAATGATTCCTCTGCCCAATATATTTTTTGAATTCTTTTATTAATATTTTCTATAACATCTATCCAAGAAACATTGATTTAACTGATTTGCCTTTGGTCTGTAGTGCAATCTTACAAATATGCTGTGTTGAGTAAGAATCTCCCTCTTCTTCTTCCTTTTCCTCTTTCTATATTTAACAGGAAACAAAACTCAGAGGCCTCTCCTCTGCCTCTTCTAACAGCAAAGAGTGCAGCTCTCTAGGGAGTAGGCTGCCTTAGTTTGAATGCCAGGACTGCTGGGTTGGCCACCATACCTACGTTACCAACCCATCCTCATAAGGGGTTCACCTCCCACGTTCCTTTTGGGGTGGTGGTAGAGAGGAGAAGTGCAGGGAGAATATCGCCCTTGGCTGCTCAAGCTCCCTGATCTGGTTAAGGAGAGGGTATTTACTCAGGGTCATGGTGGTGCATGAGGAAGCCAACCCCATCAGTGTTGGCTGATCATCAGAATGCGGACAAGGTGACATTCTTCCTTTCTAGGTCATGTCTGGTTAAGATCAGGTGCCAGGATCAATATTTCACCTTAACTCAGGGGCAGCTGCCCAGGTGGGCAAGGTTAGTGCCCCTGTGGCCCTTAGCTAGTGTCTTCTTCACAGCATTTATTACAAACCACTGTTTACATTTCTGCAGCCCAGCCAGACTCTGCCCCACCACTGTGATTTGTTCATCCCACCATCCAGCAGTTTTCTTTTCAAGGGATGATTATACACAAGTGAACAGACAGCAGGCGTGGTTGCCCTTTAAGCTCATGTAATCGGGCCTCTCATTTCAATTCACTTTGGTCAGCCCAGGTCATCTGAATGTAAAAGGGCCCCTCTGTCTCTGACCGAGATCCTTGCAGCCCTTTGATGGCCATGGAGCTCTAAGAGGGAGCTCATTCCCTGAGTGCTTGAGACCCCAGTCTACTGGGAGGTCGTGGGCAGAAAGTCAGACTAGGCATCAGGACTGCTGGGCGTGGGGCCACCACCCAGATATGTGACTGGGCTATTTGTGGCAGGTTATTTCATTTCTCTGGGGCCAGATGGTCTCTTTCTACAATCCTCCTTAGTGTCGAGAGTTCTCCAGCCCTGCCTGCTCTCTTCCCTCAAGGACAGTAAAGATGCCTCTTCCTCCCATAGAAATTGTGTACAAGAACTAAGCTGTCCAGGCAAAAAAACCTTTAAAGGAAGAATTTCTGTGCTGTGAGTGGTTTACTGTGAGAATAGGACTCAGAGAAGTCTTAGAAATCTTCACTCAATGACACAGATGGATAGACAGACTTTAATCTGTGAGCCAAGAAAAATGGTTTGTAAAGGCTAGAAGAAAAGAACCCCATGGCTAAGAACTTGTAAAAACATCTATAACACACAAAAGTTCTAAGGGAAAGACTATGAATCAGCAGGATCACAGGAGGTGGAGAGTGAGCTCTGAAACGGCAGAGAACTAACCAGCTAAAGGGCAAATGGTGCAGAATGCCACTGCAGGAGGTGACACACAGGAATCCAAGCAGCACCTGGAGTCAACAGAGGACAAGTAGACACATTTTCATCCCAGGCCTGTGCTGGTGGGGACAGCCTACCCTACCATACTAGTATTTTCCGGATGGGAAGTAGGTACCACTGAGATTCCTTAGCTTATAAAGCCAAAAATTCCATTCTTGGGAGGGAGAGGAGAGAAGGAAATGAGCATGAACAGGAATGACATTTTCCATTCCCTTCATGGACAGTTTTGCACAAGCTGCAAATGCAAAGGGGGGAGATGTAGACAGAGGCCCACCACCACGGTCTCTGCCCTCCAGGGAACTCAGTCCAAAAGGCGAGGAAGACAGGTCAACAAAACCCACCACCCAAGGTACTGCCTATGACAAAACTGGTGCAGACTTCACCATTACAAAGCATTTTTACACACGTCATCTCACCTAATTCTCACACTGGTCAGTGGACCAGAACGGAATTTAAGTAACTTGCCCAAGGTCTCTCAGCTGTGATGCAATAGGACCAATTACAGAAATCTCATAGATACTATTATAAGAACTGTAAGAGAGATTCTGAATTCACAGGGGTTCCAGGGACAATAGTGCCCATGAGAGGGACAGGCACTGTGTTGGGTGCTTTACCAACACCAATTCCAGTGCCTAAAAAAAGCCCCACACTGGTGCCCAGCAGGGCCCAGAAAGCCAATACCTGACTCCTACTTGCTCTATGAATGAAGCTGGGATAAGTACTGTTCCTACTTTGCAGCTGGGGAATCTAAGGTGAAGCCAGGAATGTGAACACAGGTCTGTTTGATGCCCAAGTCACTAATCCTGTCATTCTAGGGGTTTCCAGGTGTCACATGAGACACAGAGTTCCATGTAATGTCTGCAGGAGGTGAGCAAATACAGCAATAAAAACAATGCATCACATTGCATTTATTTTCTAATATTTCTTTTTATATCAAGGAAAAACTCTCAGTCTGAGGCTGGAAGTCTTTAACACCTCTCCAATACTAATACTCCTCCCTCTAAAAAAATAAAAAATGTTAGGCTCAGAACCTTAACAAGCAACGGTAGCTAGAATTTAATAACAACACATTGTTGTCAATATATTTCATTTTTATGGTTACTTTCTATTTATTGCAAATGGTACTGGTTTTTCAATTATATAGATAATATAAAGTTTCTTTTAAAAGTAAACTTAGGGTGTTTTTTAAAGGGGAACCACTTTAAAAGACAACATCAAGTAGTTAACAGGGCAGGTGTAGAGATAACGGCAGAAAACATGAAAGCAGTACACAGATGGCTGAAATTTGGGAAATGCTGCTCTATGTCATACTGGCCCTCAGAACACAAGTGCTTCTGCCCATTTTGAATCAGTGCTCCTTTGTGGGTCGAGCAAACAGGACAAGTATGTTCTCTGGAACCCTTAACTCTGAGGCTGCAGGATTCCCAGCTGGGCACGTCCCAGACAGGATCTCTTGCATGAGCTACGCTAATGAACATCACGTATTCAGGCTGGCACAGTTTTATGAACAAGTGTCAGCAGTAGATATTAACAGGTGTTTGACTAGGGCAGGGGTCAGCAAACTATGGCTGGTGGGCTACATCCAGTCCAAAGCCTGTTTTTGTAAGTAACGTTTTATTGACCCTCCTGTTTGGTTATATATTGTCTATAGCTACTTTTCCACTAGAATGGCAGAGTTGAGAAGGTGTGACAGAGACCATATGGGCCAAGAAACCTAATATATTTACTATCTTGCTCTTTACAAAAAAAAAAAAAAAAAAAAAAGGCCCTGGACTCGGGAGGCCAGACATTGAAATTGAGAAGATCAGGGCCAAGAGAGGGTGTGAGCATAGTTCAAGGGCCAGAGCAATAACTGTGCCAGAAATTAAGTCAGAAACTCCCTCCTGGAACTGGCAGATGGGTAGGAAGAAATCTGAGTGGAAAACTGAAGCAGGAAGAAGGGAAGAGCAAAGCCACGATCAAAACTGGAGAAGCAGAGATGAACAAGGGGCAGGGTAACACCAGAGATAACGGTCTTGCATCTTTTGAAGTCAAGAACCACCCCTACAGGGTGCTATTCTGGGCTTCCCAGTCCTTTGAAAGTTGCTGGCTTTCGCAACTTAAAGGAGCCATGTCCCTGGGAAACCAGGGGCCCCAGTCATGCCTTGCAGGTGGTATCAACGTGGACCATGATAGGATTGTGATGGTCAGAGATGAGCTTGGGTGGGGAGAGGAAATAACGGACTGTGTTTGGACAAGACAAGGGAAAACAGGGTACGTCTACTGGGGAGACAGATGGCTACTAAGTCGGGACAACTGTAGAGGTCTTATTTAATAGGGTGAGGAGTTTCTGCTAATATAGTAGGCTAAGGGAGATCACTGCCGGCATTTGAGCAGGGCAGTCATTCATAATTCCACTTATTCATGAGGCAGAGATAGTGGGGTGTGACAAAGCTCTACAAAACTATAAGATACTACCTATCTTTGACTAGCAATAGTATAAAAGACAAAGTAGATTGGGTTTACTAGAATAGAGGTATTAAAAAAGTGGCTAGGGACTTCCCTGGTGGTGTAGTGGTTAAGAATCCGCCTGCCAATGCAGGGGACACGGGTTCGAGCCCTGGTCCAGGAAGATCCCACATGCCACGGAGCAACTAAGCCCGTGCGCCACAACTACTGAGCCTGAGCTCTAGAGCCCATGAGCCACAACTACTGAGCCCATGTGCCACCACTACTGAAGCCCGTGTGCCTAGAGCCCGTGCTCTGCAACAAGAGAAGCCACCACAATGAGAAGCCCGCGCACCACAGCGAAGAGTAGTCCCCGCTCACCACAACTAGAGAAAGCCTGTGTGCAGCAACAAAGACCCAACGCAGCCAAAAATAAATACATTAATTAATTTTTTTTAAAAAGTGGCTATCACTAGTGGTGTGAAAATTTGCGGCAGCCACAGGCTCAACACTACCTATGACAGTTCTCCTTTCATGTGCTTCGCCTCATCTGCATGGACGCTTCTACAGGTTAAGCAGAAAGAAGGCAGCGATGACCTTGAAGCAACCAAGAGTGCTGACTGGGGGGTGAAGGCTAGAGTACAAAGAGGTGAGCTTTGATAGAGAGAAACTCAAATGAGAGCAGTTAAGTTGTACTCGATCCCAGGGCCACTGGTATATACTTAAACTAAGTGGTGAGGGAGAGGCAATGTGTAGCTTTTGTTAATTTCCATAATGTAAATACTCTCACCATAGCTAATTTAAAGCCACTAACATGATGTCACCAAACAAAAGTTGCAAAGAGGTGCACACAGCTGACTCCTCCAGCAAACCACTGGGAATCTAAGCATGTTGCTCCCAGCAGCTCTTACCTGGATGATGTGAGAGGACGCTGACAGGTCACTCAGATGTCATGCTGCTGAAGCTACTCCTCCCACCCAGTTATGGAGGGAATGAGACCTTACAGCTGACATCCTCAAAAGGTTTTGGAAGAACCTCAGTTTCAGATTTCAGAACAACTTCATTCTGCAGATAAGGAAACTGAGGCTCAGAGCTTTAGAATTGCTCACCTTGGGCTACATTGCAGGGCTGGGATTATGCTTTGTACGAACAGAAACAAATTCTGAAACCAAACAGGGTGTAACTGTAGAGTGAAGAGGTGAAGAGGTAGTCCACAAACGGTCAAGCCACATCAAAGTGCAGCTGGTACAGGGCTGGCAAATTACTCCAAGGGTACTCTGGGCAAAGAAGAGAGAAGAAAGATCACCAGGAAAGCCTCGAAGCTGTGTGTGTGTGTGTGTGTGTGTGTGTGTACACGACCATGCACACATGTGCACGTGAACAAGTAGATGTCACAAAGTACTACCAATTGCCACTTCCTGTGTACTGTCAATAGAACGAGATGCCCTAGGCATCTTGAAATTACCAAAAATTAATGTGTGAATTTTAGCCAGTTAATGTCACATATGAAAGGGAACGTTCATACTCTTTTCTCCTTCCACCTGAGGTTTTTTCCTCTCTCTGAATTTTATACACACACACACACACACACACACACACAAATTATATATATATATATATATATATATCTTTTTGGCCGCACCACGCGGCTTGCGGGATCTTAGTTCCCCGACCAGGGATTGAACCAGCGCCCTCAGCAGTGAAAGTGTGGAGTTTTAACCACTGAACCGTCAGGGAATTCCCCTGATTTTTATTTTTATCGTTAAAACTTTAAATTTTGCTACATGCTCACCCTAGCAAATTTTACTGGAAATCAATTCCTTCTCTAAAAACTGTACTTTCGTGCTGGTTTCCTCCAGACTAATAAAACACTGTTTATCAACTGAAACCTCAAGCAAGTCTCTCGTGCACCTGTCTTCCTCCTTTCTGTCCCCCACCTCCTCACCTTCATCTGAAAAGACATGAACACCCACCTAGCAAGTTCCCTCTGTCATCAGGACCAACAGAGCCTGGGGAAATTTGTCCATGTTACTCCTCCTGCTTACAGAGAAGCCTCCTTTGGCAAGGCAGGACAGCCCTGTGGTCTGTCTGGGAGGTGCTTTTCTTCTGGGTGGCAGATAATGCCTTCTATTCACCAACCGTTCACGCTGCCTCCTTGGCAGCCCTTGGAAACCTCCGGGTGGCAGTGTTTGTTTACCCCCTTTTTGTAGGGGATGAAATTGAGGCACAAGAAGACACTGTTAGGATACACTACAGGAGCAAGATACAAGATAAGAACTTCGTGGATTAGTTTTAAAAACTAAAGTGATTGCAACAAGAACTGAATCACACCTTAAGACAGCACTGCCTTTCTTCACCACTTTCTTCACACCTCCTTCACCAGCCAGCTGTGAAGTGAACCTCTACTGAGGGGCAACGCCGGCAGGTTTAAGTTTTCAAATTTGTGTCATTTTGTGATTTCTGGAGGAGGTATAGTGAGCTTGGATATAGGTGATATGGCGGGAGGGTGGAGACAGGGAAGTAAAGGGAGAGGCTTGTATGATCCAGGCTAAGATAATCAAACTAAGAATAATCAGTCTGGTGGAGGCTGCAGAGAGACTCCAGGAAATGACCCTCAGCTGTGCTCACAGCTCACTGGAAAACTACAGGAATGGCCTCTTTACATCGGGTCTGGCGGGTAGAGAACTCAGGCCTGATGCTGTATAATTATGTAAATACACCCACAGATATATAAACACATATACACATGTATACATAATACATATACATAAAACATATACACATTATTATACATAATTATGTAATTATAATCGAGTTACAAGAACCTACTATGTTAGGGTGTTTTCAAGACCAGACTTCATTACAAGGGAAAACTGTTAGCCATAAAAATAGTTTTGTCTTGTCCCCAAAGGGATATGTCATTCTGTCTTGCTTTTGCTAATTAAGAGTTGAAAATTGTTGAAATGTTTCTTGTTGGTTAAACTGGAGAGAAGACAATAAAATCCAGTGGAGACTGAGAATTAGGAACCACTGAGGTTTATGTGGGAAGGAGAAAGGCTTCATGGACTGTGGCCATGTTTATGATTCCATCAAATCTAGTCAGCCACAGCCCACCACCAGGGCACAGTCAAAACTGCACAAATAACCAAACTTCTATCCTTTGGAAATGATAACATTGGGTCATATTTTCAATAGATAGAACTCACTGCTTAGCTCCATGGCAGTCTACAGTCAAAAGCTTATCATTTAAAATTATCTTCACAGGGTATTAGGACTGGGAAGGTCCTTAAGGAAATCCTTTCATCTCATAAATAAACGACACTGCATTCCAGAGAAGTGATTTGTCCAAAGTTTTTTGGATGAGAAGCCATATCTTCTGAGTCTCCAGATCCCTGAATCTTCTTCCCACCCCCATGTCTCTGTTGGCAGCATCCACCCTCGTCAAACCATTAACAGACATAAAAAACACTGGTGTTCCAGGCACCACACCAGCCTCCTCAGGAGGATCTGAGGGTCTTTGATATGCCCAGCTCTTAACAGGCACCGAGGGCTCCAAGATGAATGACGCACAGTTTCTTCCCTGCTGGAGCTCCCAGACCAGTGAGGGTCACATGGAACTAAACAGCAGACAAGTACAGAATGGGACAAAAACCATTCTAGAAGAATGTACAAGAAACTGTGGGAGCTCAGAGGAGGGACCATAACAAGCCTTGAGGAAGGTGGGTAGGAACCTGAGCTGAGTTTTGAAAAGAGAGTCAGCACCATCAGGTAGAGAAGGGGGACGAAGGACATTCATCCTGCAGAGAAAACAGCATGAGTGAGGGTGGGAGGCAGCCCAGGTAAGCAGGGTCAGGCTAGGCAACCCCAGGGAATCCAGTTGAGCCAAATCCAGAGAGAAGCCAAACTACGCATAGACAAATATCTGTAACTCTAAATGGGGCTGCAGTGAGCATGAGGTCAAAGCAAACACGTGCTGGAGCCGAGGAGTCCTAAGTGGGCACTAGGACCAGATAGGAACCCACAGGAGAGAACAGAAGAGGAAGAGAGCCTCCCAGAGAGCCCAGCCCAGGCCTGCGGAGGGAGACATAGAGACAGTCACGAGATCACCCCTTAGCCCTTCCTGTCCACTGGGACCACGTGTGGTCTGAGCACCAAGCTGGCCTGAGCCATCAGCCAACGAGAGTCTTGCTTCCTTGAGTTGTGAGCTCTCCGGGACTGCAACTGGCCAAGTGGGGAGGTCAGAGCCTAAACTAAACCTGATTCCTGGTAAGTTTTTATAACTGCTATCCTCTTTTCTCTCTCTCCCTGCACCTGCGCGCCCTGACAGAAGTGGAGACAGGACAGCCTGGAGGTTAAGATTGGAGTCAAAGGTTCTGCAGTCAAACCCCACTTAGCTATTTACTAACCGGGTGACCCCTGACAAAGCTGTGTTAAGCTTCCTGATTCAGTTCCCTCATCTAAACTCTCAGAATTGTTAGATTAGATGAGAATGCATAGGAAGTCTTTCGACACAGTGCCTGCCACATAGGAAGTGTTCTGTGAATGGTAGGTGCTCTCATATTCTATTTAAAAGGTCAGCTGGTTACTACACATAAAAAAGGTAAGCAACAGGGATTTACTGTATAGTATAGGGAATTATATTCAATATCTTGTAATAACCTATAACGGAATATAATCTGAAAAAATTAACTGAATCACTTTGCTGTACACCTGAAATTAACACAATATTGTATATCAAGTATACTTCAATTAAAAAAAAAAAAAAAGCTAGGCCATATTTTAAAGGAACTCCCACATCAGGCTAGACTTTGTGATGGATTTTATTTTCCAAAGACGACAGCAACAAAATCACCCACATGCTCTTCTTATGATGTGACTTTGATATTCCTCCCACAAGAGATGGGGTTCTACGTTCCCTTCCCTTGCATCCAGACAGACTCGTGGCCACAGCGAAAGTGATACTGTGTGGTTCCCGAAGCTAGGTCACAGCCTGCCCCTCTTAGGAACGCCTGCTCTTGGAACCTGCCGCCATACTGGGAGGACGCACAAGCAACCACATGGAGAGACCACTGTTCCAGCTGACAGCTCCAGTTGAGGTCCCAGCCGACAGCCAGCATCAAATCACTGAAGATGTGAGCAAGTGAGCCCTCTGATGTCAAGTCACTCCAGCCTTTGAATCTTCCCAGCAGAGGCCCCAGACATCACACAGCAGAGGCAAAGCCAACCCATTGTGCCCTTTCCAAACTTCTGACCCAGAGAATCTATGAACCTAAAACAGTGGTGGTTTTTTAATGCCACTTAGTTTGGGCTTGTTACACAGCAGCAACAGATACTCACTACGACTGTTGGAAGGCAATAGAGGGCCATGGAAAAATTTGAGAGTGGTGAAAAGGCAAGACGAAGGTTTCAAGAAGATTAACCTGACCGTAGTGGGTTGAGACTGGTGGCAGGGAGCTCTTGTAAGAAACCACTGATACCATATAGCAGGCTCTATATGATGCAAACCTGAATACTGGGGCAGGGGGAGTGTTTACTGGGAACAGATTAAATGTGGGGATTCAAGAAAAGAGAGTTCAAATGACTCCAAGGTTTGAACTAATGGTGGAACCCCTAACATAATTAGGTTCATCCAGAAAGGGGACTAATTTTTTCCTGGTGGGCAGTAGGGAAAGAGGAGAGAAAATAAATTCCATTTAAAATATACTGAATCTGCATGATGTTAGGATAATCTAAGAGGAAGTATCAAGCATGAAGTTAGAAATTTAGAACCAGAAGTTGAACACTGGTTTTGGTTAAAACCTTGACAATGGATGAGATTACTTCTGAGATTATGCTGAGAAAAGGTCTTAACCTCAGCCTCTATTTAGGGGTGTAAGAGATGAGTGGGACCAGGTCTGGTCAGTCACAGAGGCAGGGTCCTGGGAGTAGAACATCACAATTAAGTTTTGGAAAGGTGTGATCATGATTAATGCCAAATGCAGAGAGGTCAAAGGGACAAAATATTGAGGAAAAAAAAGCTGGAACCAAAAAGGACATTAGGAAGGGACCCAGGGTCAGAGGAGGGAATCTCTGCCCCAACCAAAAGTGGAATTAGACGCACACAAGCGTGAAGAGTGAAATGACTCTTAGCACACCAGAGAGACAATTTCCTACGAGCCTGGAAGGGAAGTGGATGGGAACTGTTAAAATGAGATGGTGAAATGCACATTTTAAGGGTATAAAGTGGGTACAGGAGCATCTCCACTTACCAACCTCACAAAGATAAAGCACAGAGTAAATTATCGTAACACGCTTTGAGTTCCCTGGCGTTGCAGTAGATCTGACACCTATCTTTCAGCCTTTCAGAGGAACCGTTCTTAGCATTTGTTGAACTCCACAACATTCCTGCGAGGTAGATATTATCGTTGGATGAGGAAACAAAGGCCACACAGCAAGTCAAAAGCCGAGGCAAGATTAGAACAGGACCTGCCTTTGGTGCAGGGAAGGCCAGTTGGCTGGATTCCTTTTGTGTCAGTAATAGGTTCTTTGATCTGTAACACAGAAGAGGCTTGTCTCTGGGGAGGCTGTGAAAATAGATTCATTAACAACCATAAGGTTCTCTAAAACTCCAGAGGGGGATACGGGGGTGGGGGGGAGGTGCAGCCACCCAGATTCTGGAAACAATAAAAGAAATTCCAAGGACAATGGGGGTTCTAAGAACACTGAGGGCGATCAGGGCCCTGAGGGAGAGTCAGTCTGGGTAGAAACCAGGAGGAAACAGGCGTTTGGGGAAGGACCTTGGAGCGGTGGCCGTGTGCCAGCTGTTCCTCACACGTCTTCCTTCTGCCTCTTCACTTGGGCAGACGCAGCAATGAAAGTGGCTGGGTTGGACTGAGACTCTTGGCCTCAAAGACAGAGCAACTGGGTGACTCCCAGGCTGAGTTGTTGAACAAACGGGCAGTACTACGGAGCAGAGGGGCTCTGGATCAGAGCACCTCAGAGGTCCACAGAAACAGCAGAGGAGGGGTTACGGTTTTGTGAATTGTTACCTGAACTCCCTGGAGAAGAAGTAGCATCACAGCTCTTCCAATACCACTTCTAACTTTTTCTAAAAACTCAAAAGTTTCTTAATAAAAGTAAAAAAGCAATGATAACATGGTTTGAATAGCAGTTAGGCCCTTATTATAAATTAACAGTGATGGAGTTTAAGATAACTGAAGCCAGCATGGGGAAAGTAACAGATATTTATTGAGTGCCTACCATCAGCTATCTCATTTAATATTCATGCCTCCACAAGAGGTACTGGCAGCTCCATTTTACAGAGACGAAACAGAGGCTTAGAAATGTTCAATCCTTTGCCCAAGGCCATAGAGCTGGGCTATGACAGAGCCAGGATTTGGGCCCTGACATGCCTCCTTACAGAGCTCATGCTCTTTTCTGTGCATTGCACTGTCTACCTCGCAACAGTTACAAGTTCAACATTAGTCAGGTCTGAACTAATGAGATTTATTGTACTGCCCCAGAGATGGCTGCACCTCAGAACTGGAGAATGTGTAGGGAGGGGCACTTACATTAACATATGCCTGAACTACGCTTGCAACTCACAAAAGAAAGAAGAGACCAGGACCAATTCCAGTGTAAGAGAGTTTGTGTCATTCCTCCCCTCCCCAAAGAGCCCTTGCTCAGCACTCTCTGGCTACATTCCAGCTGTCTGAGGGACCCCTCACTGCTCTTGGACCTCCCCCACCACTGTCACTTCATCAAGCACTAACTATCCTTCTCCATTCCACCACAGCCTTGACTCAGTTGGCAAGAGGAGCCAATCTCTGCTAAATTGTTAGCTAATACATTACCCCTTTTACCATACAGGTTTTCATTCAGTTAATACGTACTTTACCACCGTAAGGGTATAAAGAAGGAATGATAATGGTGGCTGTCTCAGGCATCCTAGAATACAGACAGAGGAGACAGCTTCTGGGCAAACCTTGCCTTTATTTCTTCAGATAATCAATCAACCAATCAACTAGGTATTAATTTCACTAATACCCATCAATGGGTTAACTATTAGGCAGATTAACTCATTTAATCAGGCAGGTACTATTATTACACCCATTTTACAGAGAGGAAACAGTCACACAGAGGCTCAATATCCTCCCAAAGTCACACAGCTCATCAGCAACAGGAGGAGGATTCGAACAAAGGCAATCTACACCCTGCGTCATGCTCTTCACCACTAACCCACATAGTTCTCAAAGTGTGATCTGCAGATCCTTAGGATCCCCAACACTCTTTCAGGGGTTCCACAAGGCTAAAACTATTTTCCTAATAATACCAAGAAGTCATTTGCCTTTTCACTGTGTTAATATTTGCACAGATGGCGCAAAAGCAATGGTGGGTAAAACTGCTAGAACCTTAACAAGAATCAAGGTAATGGCACCAAACTGTACTAATAATCATTGTATTCTCATTGCTATGTACTCTCAGTAAAGGGGTCCTTGATAAGCAGTAAAAATTATTAGCTTTTAATAATCTTGACCCTGGAGTACTGATCTTTTAAAATATTCTGTATGACAAAATGGAAAGTACACATAAAGCACTTCTGCATACTGAAGTAAGATGTTGTCTCAAGGCGAGGCATTTGTGTCGTTGTTTGAGTTTTGAGCTGAAACAGTGGCCTTCTTCATAGAACACCATTTTTACTTGAAAGAACCACTGACAGCTATGGCTATTCAGAACTGGGTATCTGACATATTCTTGAAAATGAATGAGGTGAGCCTGTCACTTCAAGGAAAACAACTGACAGTATTTGTTGGCTAATGATGAAATGTGACCTCTCAAGCAAAAATAAGAATTTGGGGAAACTTGTATTTACCATTATTAGTTTTCAGCTTCCCAATATTTAAAGATTTTTAGAGATAAGACTGGACATGGTAGTAATGATTGTGATTTTTTGATACTGTATAATACAACATGTCAACATTTGGAAAATCTGAATAATCCAGTGAACCAATATTTTCCAAATAACTAATGTATAATGTTACAAAACCCTGCATTAGTAAGAGATTCTCATGTAACAGAATATTAAATTTCATCCATATGGTTTCAGGTACCATACGGCAACTAACCTTTAAGAAACGACTATGTGTCAAGTTTTGGTGCAGTATCAAAAAAGAATATCCATAATTATCTGAAAGGCCTATTGAAATATTCCTCTTTTTTCCAACTATGTATCTGGGTGAGCCCAGATTTTCTTCATATACTTCAACAAAATAATATATTACATCATACTGAATGCAGAAGCAGATATGCAAATCTAAATGCCTTCTCTTTTTTTTTTTTTTTTTTTTTTGGGTACGTGTTAGGGTTAGGGTAGGGGTTAGGGTTAGGGTATGCATTAGGGTTAGGGTACTTATAGCTACTTCATTTTTATTTATTTTTTATTTTTGGCTGTGTTAGGTCTTCAGTTCGTGCGAGGGCTTTCTCCAGTTGCGGCAAGTGGGGGCCACTCTTCATCGCGGTACGGGGACCGCTCTTCATCACGGTGCGCGGGCCTTTCACTATCGCGGCCCCTCCCGTTGCGGGGCACAGGCTCCAGACGCTCAGGCTCAGCAGTTGTGGCACACGGGCCCAGCCGCTCCGTGGCATGTGGGATCTTCCCAGACCAGGGCTCGAACCCGTGTCCCCTGCATTAGCAGGCAGATTCTCAACCACTGCGCCACCAGGGAAGCCCTAAATGCCTTCTCTTAAACAAGGTATTAAAGAGATGTGCAAAAACATAAAGGTAAAAAACACCACTACTCTCACTAAATTTTTTGGCTTTACAGTTGACCCTTGAACAACACGGGTTTGAACTGCGTGGGTCCACTTATATGTGAATTTTTTTCAGTGGTGAATACTACAGTACTAAACGATCCGCAGTTGGTTGAATCTGCAAATGCAGAACTGCAGTTATGGAGGAACCGAAAGGCATATATGGAGGGCTGACTATAAGTTATATGCGGATTTTCAACTGTGCAGGGACTCAGTGCCCCTAAGACCTGCGTTATCGAGGGTCAACTGTATGGTTATTTTAAATGTTATTTATGTTAACATGCGATTATTTTATTATTTTTATTTTAAAGTGAACTAATAAATACTTTCAAACTTTCTTAGTTTTAACTTCAGATATGGTAAATATCAAAAGCTCTTCAGAGTCCTCAATAATTTGTAAGAGCATAAGGGGGTCCAGAGACCAAAAGTTTGAAAATCACTGTTGTACAGCACAAGATCTAGAAGAAGAGAAGCCAAAAGAATAGACCGTGCAGCTGCATCACTTTCCAGGTGAGAGGGCGTCATGACTAGCCACCATGAATTTCATGGACTTTTCAGCAAGCAAGTTTCAAGGATCCAATTTCTCATCAGGCTTTATGGCTTAATGAGCATTAAAGATCATTCTCAATTCCTAGCGAATACTTGCTCTCTCTCCTGCCCTGGGAACGCCTACTCCCCTTGAAGGAGCCATACTGCAGTAGGTACTGCCCTCTGCTCTCTGCCTCCAAGTACCCTATATGCCCTCTTCTAAAGCACCAGGCTCGTCGTTCAGATATTTGCTTATGTGACTCTAGGTTGGGAGTCTGAGGCCTTGAAAGCTAGACTTTTGACTTAATTCCAGCACTTTGCTCAGTACTTGGCACACAGAGTGAAACTCAAAAAATGTCTGTTCAATTAATGAAACCAACGAACTCCCCACCATGCACCAAGCAATCTTCCAAAGGCAACCTGACTTCCCCAGGGGAAGGCTGCTGCTGGCTAGCCAAGAGGAACAGTGCAGGTTTTTTGAGTGCTTCTCAGTATGTTATTCAACTGACATTCTGACTCACTATCACATCTCCTGTTAGTTACATCAGTGTGAACTGTAAACTAAGACGAAATCCAAGGCAAGCTCCCCTGCATCCTCCCCATACCGAAGGGCCCTTTCTTTGCAGACACTGACCTCCCTCTGTGATACAAGTGACACAAGCTCTCTAAAACGAACAAAATGTTTTTAAGCAGCCAGGTTTGAAGAAATTTTTAGTAAAATGAAGAACACATAAAGCCAGTTAGAAAATCATTGCTGTAGCCTGAACTGCTATATGATCAGGGACTTCATAACTCAATTAGAGAAAAAGATTTTCCCCCAAAATTTAATGTAAGCAATGTGTGGGAATAAAGGATGTTGAATCAGATAATCCCCTGTGAGCATTACACACAACACAATGTGTATAAGTTATGAAAAATTTTCACATAGCTCAGGATGTTACAGCTTCTTTCTGGAATGCTGCTACTGTCCTGTTAACCCCCCTCACCTCCCCCTGTCAACACACAATGTTCTCTTATCCTGTTGTTCACCCTGCCTCTTCCCTTCCTTCTGCCTTTCCTTTTGCTCTACCTAGTTCTGCTGCTTCTCCCTCTATTCACCTAGGAACTGAGGATATAATATAGCTGACAGAGACAAGACATTTCACAGCCTTCTTAAGCTCTGCCAAATTAGATGATCTCCTTATTTCCTTATCCCTACAGAGTCAGAACCTTGGAAATCACCTGTTCTCACCCCCTCATTTCACTTGAGAGGAAACAGAAAAATAATGTTAAAGGACTGAAATGCCATACTTCCTCAATTTATTTCTATGTGTTTCAGGAAAACTGATATCAAGGAAAAGGGGGTGCCCATGGGTAAAAGGAGGAAAGAAACTGAGGCATGGTTAAGAAGACTGTCAGCATCCATTCAACACCATTTATTGAGCATTTACTCTGTGCTGTGTGCCAGAGGCCCCTTAGCACAGGCAACAGAGAAAGCCCTAACTGTGTATTAAAAATTTAACAGATATTAAATCAGAGGGCAAAAAGTAAATGCAAACAGCACAAAGGAAAACAAAATAAATATAGTAATCTAGGAAAATAGAAAACCTAGCAAGGCTCTCTATGAATGGAACAAGAAAGAAATGGAGGAAAACATAACATATATATTTAGATCGTAGATAAAAATGTATCATCTTTCACTGCAAGGAAAACAGTAAAGACTAAGCAATTTATTCACATTGCAATTTAAGGATTTGTTGAGAAAGACTGTGTACATTCACTACTGGGAAAGAATTTCTGGTGACAATTTTAAAAACCCCACAATAACAATATTCAAGTACTTTTCAGAAAACTCCCTTAACCCCCTCACTTCACCACAAGAGGGTGCACAATTCCTTATTAATACATTAATCAAAGGAAACCCTCAAGTTCCTCCAGGCAGCTGCCCACCTCTGCTCCGGTATCTCTTCCCCCCTCCTGACCCTCAGGGGTAACGAGCAACTGCACAGACTGATGTAGGTTAAACCGTTTTCACCCACATTATCTCATATAATTCTAACACTATCTCTGTCGGGGTGGGAAAGGTGAAAAGTACCAACCCCATTTTAAAGATGAGGAAACACACTCAGAGGCAAAGTGACTTCGTCAAGGGCAGAGGGATAAAAATGTCAGAGCCCAAACTCAAATTAATATCCTCTGAGTCCCAAATCCTATATACATTTCCCTTATTTCCCTATAAGAGCATAATCAAAACCCGTACCTCAATCATACAGTGCCTCTATCAATCCATTCTACTTTTTCTGAGCAAAGAATCATACACTGGGCAGATCAGGAGGCCTTGCTCACCTCTGCAGTATTAAAGCTCTTTTTTAAAAAGTGTATGTTAACACCTGGCAATTACTTTTATGGGTTTCCAATGAGGTGAGAAGTGCACTGACACTTGTCCACAGTATTCCAGCCAGCATTAACACGGACTATAATAATTTTAAGTGTTGCTTACAACAGGGAAATTAACTATAATCTCAAATGTCTTTGGCCATATCTTATGAGATTCAGGTTAAATAATTCCAAAGGCCCTCTCTCATAAGAAACAGTGTAGCACAGTGGTCAAGGATTTGGGCTTGGCAGCCAGACTGTGTGAGTTCAAATCCAAGTCCTGCCACTAACCCTGTGACCTTGGCCAATTATTCAAACCCGGTGTGTGTCAGTCTCCTCTCTGTTCTGTGGAGAGCAGCACCCACTTCATGGTGTAATAATGAAGGTGCAGTCACCACACAGAAGAACACATAACGTAGTAAGCTCTCAAGCTACAGAAGGCAGTCCCTGTTTCAAAAGGACAGATAAAATTATTAATTACAGTAGTTATTAAAAGAAAACATTAATTTTATGTGCTTTATGTCACATTGCATTTTATGACAATATGTACACTTGAAAATACATTTAAATCCCTTAATAATCTATATGCACAGCGAATTATATCTAAAAGAATTTAGAGCATAAATATAAGTTGCTAAGGAGTATATAGTTCTCCTACCTCTGCTTTTATGACATTGTGTATCTATGGTTAATTCAATGCCAAGTCCATGGACAGGAAAGAAAAGGTAAATTACAGAGTTCCTTTGGGAGGAGATGAAAATCTTTACACAGCAGAGGGGAAAGATTCCTGCCCTAGAAACCTGAAGACCCAGGTTGCAGTCACAGCTCTGCTACTAACCAGCACCCCCCTAATCCCACATACATAGCTCCTAAATATCTCTAAAAATCCACCATTTCCTCTTCGTTCCTACTACCAAAATGATAATTCACCCCTTACCATCATGGGCTTCTAACTGGCCACAGGAGGGGCTCAACAAGTTAGTTAACTGAGTGAATAAATGGGGTTGGGAAGAGTGACACAAAAGGAAAAGACTGCAAAAGCGGGGGCGGGGAGGGGGGGAGATAAGTTTACAGACTACATACCTCCACTTTGTTAACGCAAGTCCTAGCTCAGCTGACATGGTAGGACGCTGGGCTACTCCAGCAAGGGTGGTCTATTGGAATCTTTCCTCCCTCTCAGAAGGTTTTTCTTCGTGGTAGTGTCACAGGACACTCAGGGACCCCAGACCACCTTTTCCAGTCCTGTTCAGTTTGCCAGATCAAATTCACCAGAGCAGTAAGGCTGGCCGCTCCTACACCTGGTTGAAGTCACTTTGGCACTTCTAGGCCTAAGAAGGCATTGGGCCCAGCTTCGCTAGAGATCATGTGGGCTTGGAGGTGGGGTAGCCCACTCTTTCCAGCTCCTTTCAAGGGCCCCCACAGACCTCTGATCCCCTCCCATTCCAAACATCACACTCCTTTTAAGACTGACCTCTAAGTTCCTGTTTAGTTTGGACACCTCTCTTGCCTGACTCCTGTGGGCAGAGATAATTCCATGGCTACATCCCAATGAAAGGTGAATACCTTTTACAGCTTTGACCTGAGATTTTATTTGACATCCCATGGGCTCTGGCGCCCCTTCTGGGAACACAACTTCACACACACACAATACACGCAAGATCATTCTCCATCCGTGTAATGGCACTGTCTTACTGCATCTGAAGGACAAAAGACTACATTGCCTCCTAGGCTCCCTCAGGAATGTTCTCATTTGCTTACCCAATGTGGCTGTTAAATTTTTACAGTAAGCAGGCACCTCTGTATCTTGCTCACAACCTGAAATTTCCAGCAGGGGGCACCATGAAAGGAGGAATCTGTCACCTTCTGGGAGCGGAGTTAATCAGCTAAACTCTTAGGGTTTTAATTTAGGCTGCAGGGACAGTCTCTGCAAGGTTGGACTGCATGACGTTGGGGACGTGCCTGAGTTTGGCTTCTACGAGATTGTAACTCTTTCTTTTGACCCCGATATGCAAAACTGTGCAATCAGAACTGGGAGACAAATCCATATGAGGAAGGGCCATGATCTCAGCCATCAAAATTAGAACTGGAAAAGCCCTCCCCAAACGTAGGCAGGATAGCTCAGTGATAAATGCCTCCTATATAGGGCTGTGGATACTTCTCTTGGGATTCTAATTTAGAAGCTAACAAGTCTCTCCATGAAAACAGCTTTTTGTGATGTTTAGCATTAATTTTTATTTCTTTTTATATACTGCTTTGATCAGTTCTAAATACATTTTCTCTTTCCATGATGTTTACATCCTTCACATTCTTAGGGACTGTTATCATATCCCCTTTAATCATCCTTTGGCCAAGCTATACATATTTAGCTCCTTTCATCTCTCCTATGTCCTTCCTTCCGCAGTGTTGGCTCCTCTTTAAATTCTTTCTCATCTGTCAACATCTTTCTGGAACTGATGCACACTCTCCCTAAATAAACATTCTAGGTACTCCTTGTTTCCTAAGAGTTCTCCAAAACCTCCTATAATACAAAGAATACTGGAGCAGGAGTAAGTAGTGGTAGTTCTAATCCTGGCTCTCCTCCCAGGCTCAGTTGTCCCTTCCATCAAATAAAAGAGAGTGAGACCTCTTCTGATTAGATCAAGAGAACACAAAATATTAAAATCGCTTTGCAGATTTTAAAGTACTGTGCACGAACGATCTGTGCACATATTACTTGCATAATTTAAAAACCACAAACAAAGAAAAATAAGCTTGGAGACAAGTGTGTCAAATAAGAGTTGTTAAATCTGGTGGTGGCAAAGAGTAAGGTTACATTATTCAATGTATTTGGTGCTTTTTGTTTCAATTTAAGGAACTCATTTATTCACTCAGTATTTACTGAACATCTACTATATGCAAGACAACGGCCTGGATGATATGGGAGAACACAAAACAAGGACAAGGACTTTAAGAAGTTATCATTATCATCCCAAATTCTTAGGAATTTGGTTTGGATCACATAAAATCAGAAAGCTGTTGCTGCTGTACCCTTTTTTTTTTAAGTACGTTTGCCATAGAATTGCTGTAATTTTGATTATGCTCAATGTCATAACGGGATGAATTCTTCATTATTTCTTTAGAATACATTATAAGAAACAGAATTACTAGGTCAAAGCGTGTGCCCATATTTAAGCCTCACATTTCCAAACAGTGTGCCAGAAAAGGTGTGTCAATTTATACTCTCATCAGCACCCCATTGCCAACATTGGTGTTACCTTTTTTCCCCATCTAATGGACTGCTTTTATAAATCATAAAGAAAAACATGAGAATATCTAAAATTCATTTCTACCAACACAAAATATCTCCACTTGCACCTATTTTGGTGTCCCCTTATGGTTGTTAAGTGTTCAGGAGAATCTTTGAGTGCTTATTACTTTCCAGGCAATATACTGGGGGTTAGATAAAGGTGAAATAGACGTGGACCCTGCCCTTAAAGGCTCATAATCCAGTGAAAAAGATAAACACCAACAATTACAGACACTGTGAGAAGTGCGCCTTCCTTGTGAAGTATGTGTAAAGTACAAAAGCAACACAGAAGAGGAAGCCAGGAGCAGCAGAGAGGAGTCAGGGAGGCTTCAAGGAGTGGTGACATCTCAGTTGGGTTTTGAAGGATGAGGGGGTCTGGACCAGAGAAGGGAGAATGAAGGAGAGTCACCCAGGCAGAGGATTCTGTTGTGTCTTTGCAACCAGTATCATCTTCTCCCAGAAAATATTTTATTGTATAGAGTTTTAGCGATCCAGATTTAAGCCTCATGGGTAGTTTTATTTTTTTTCATCTCTAACATTTGCAGTTGTACTTCTGTCCACGGAAAAAGCAATCAGCAATCTTCCTGCTACTTCATCCAACAACAGAAGGTGCATGATTACTCCTGCTTCCTTTACAGAAGACTTTGTTTTTACAAAAATGGGTAGGAAGCCATTTTGTTGAATACAAACTTTAAAGATTAGATTGTCAACTATAAGATGTTAATGAAAGAAACTGAAGATGACACAAATAAATGGAAAGATATTCCATGTTCTTGGATTGGAAGACTTAATATTGTTAAAATGTCCATACTACCCAGAGCAATATACAGATTCAATGCAATCTCTATCAAAATTCCAAAGACACTTTTCACAGAAATAGAACAAACAACCCTGAAATTTGTATGGAACCACAAAAGACCCTGAATAGCCAAAGGTATCTTGAGAAAGAAGAACAAAGCTGGAGGCATCACATTCCTGATTTCAAATTATATTACAAAGCTATAGTAATCAAAACAGTATGGGGGGGGGGGCTTCCCTGGTGGCGCAGTGGTTGAGAATCTGCCTGCCAATGCGGGGGACACGGGTTCGAGCCCTGGTCTGGGAAGATCCCACATGCCGCGGAGCAACTAAGCCCGTGCACCACAATTACTGAGCCTGCGCGTCTGGAGCCTGTGCTCCGCAACAAGAGAGGCCGCGATAATGAGAGGCCCGCGCATCGCGATGAAGAGTGGCCCCCGCTTGCCGCAACTAGAGAAAGCCCTCGCACAGAAACGAAGACCCAACACACCCATAAATAATAAATAATTTTTTTAAAAAAAGTAGAGGAATTTAAACAAAAACTCCTAAAGAAACTCAACATTTAAAAAAAAAACAAAAAAAAACCAGTATGGGGTTAGCATAAAAACAGACACATAGATCAATGGAACAGAATCGAGAGCCCAGAAATAAACCCACACATATATGGTCAATTAATTTACAACAAAGGAGCCAAGAATATACAATAGGGAAAGGACAATCTCTTCAATAAATCGTGCTGGGGAAACTGGACAATCAAATGCAAAAGGATGAAACTGGACATATCTTACACCATACACAAAAATTAACTCAAAATAGATTAAAGGCTTGAACGTAAGACCTGAAACCATAAAATTCCTACAAGAAAACATAGGCAGTACGTTCCTTGACATCAGTCTTGTTGATGATTTTTAGATCTCACACCAAAAGCAAAAATTTACAAGTGGGACTATATCAAACTAAAAAGCTTCTGCACAGCAAAGGAATCCATCAACAAAAGGAAAAGGAAACCAAATGAATGGGAGAAAATATGTGCAAATCATATATGTGAAGAGGGGTTAATGTGCAAAATATATAAAGAACTCACGCAACTCAATAAAAACAATAACAAAAAACCCAAACAATTCTATTAAAAAATGGCAGAGGATCCGAACAGACATTTTTCCAAAGAAGACATACAGATGACAAACAGGTACATAAAAAGATATTCAACATCATTATCATTAGGGAAGTACAAACCAAAACCACAATGAGATATCACCTCATAACTGTCTGAATGGCTATTATCAAAAAGACAAGAATAAGTGTTGGAAAAGGGAACCCTCGTGCACTGTTGGTGGGAATGTAAACTGGGGCAGCCACTCTAGAAAACTGCATGAAGGTTCCTCAAAAACTTAAAAATAGAAGTACCTATGATCTGGCAATTCCATTTCTGGGTATTTATCCAAAGAAAACAAAAACACTAATTTGAAAAGCTATCTGCACGCCCATGTTCACTGCAGCATAGTCAAGAAATGGAAACAACCTAAGGGTGCACCAACAGATGAATGGATAAAGACAATATGGTGTGTGTGTGTGTCTGTGTGTGTGTGTTTGCACACACACACACACACTCAATGGAATATTGCTCAGCCATAAAAAAAAGAATGAAATCTTGCCGTTTGCGACAATATGGATGGATCTTGAGGGCATCATGCTAAGTAAAAAAGACAAATACCATATGACTTCACTTATATGTGGTGAACATATAAGTGAAAAACCATGTATGTGACAAACATATAAGTAAAAAACCAAGATCATAGATACAGAGAACAGACTGGTGGTTGCCAAAGGTGGGGGGATGAGCAAAATGGGTAAAGTGGATCAAAAGGTATGAACTTCCACTTATAAAATAAGTAAGTCATGAGGATGTAATATATAGTATGCTGACTATAATTCATGATATTGTATTACATATTTGAAAGTTGCCAAGAAAGTAAATCTTATAAGTTCTCATCACAAGATAAAGAAATCTTGTAATTACATATGGTGCTGGATGTTAACTAGACTTATTGTGGTGATCATTTCACAATATATACAAATATCGAATCATTATGTTGTGTACCTGAAACTAATATAATGTTATATGTCAGCTATACTGCAATTTGAAAAATTAAATTTAAGCTTTAAGAAGATATTTAATCTTTAAAGGTCCTTAAATAGTTTCTCAAGTAAGATGGGAAGGTATACAAATGAGATAAATAACTTCCCATTCCTACAAAAATAAATCAACTGGATCTACATAAAATCCAACTTAAAAAGAGTATAAAAAAGCGTAAGAATTAATTAACAGCATCAGATAATTTTCAAATAATAAAAACACACATAAAAGCTGCCCTTTTACGTGTTTTCACATGTCATTAGTAGCAGATATAAATACCCACGTCTGGGATTTAACTGTTCTGAAAAACAGACTTTTGCAGAATATGGATTTCAGCAGCACACTTAAGGGGGGGGGGGCAACTGAAACTGTACTAGTTAAAAGCCTCTAACTTATCCCAGAATTTTTAAAGCCCAAAACACCTCTCTAGGTCACTAATCCTCCAGTGCTTGCATTACAGATGATTTAAATAGAATTGGCAGAAAATCACATACAAAGGGGCCTCTGGTCCCTTATCAATTATTAGAAAACGGCTTATGAATTACTTTATTATTTTCTTTTAAATTTAAGCCTTTCAAATTGTGCCTATGGCTCAAATATCTTCCTAAATGCTTTGTTATCAAAGGCAAACAGATCTTCCCCTGAATCTAAATGACAGCCTGGCTTTCTCCACCACCTGCTGGAATGCACCTGAGCTTGGCCAGGAGCAGAGGCTTATCTCTGATGCTGCGCCTGTGATGGGCACAGCTTCTCCAGCCAGGGAGCTATAGGGGAAAGGCTCTGACCCCTGAGTCCAGGTAAGCCACCACACGGAGCTTCGGTTTCTGTCCAGCCCCATGACGCAGCCCAAATCGCAGCTGAGGCTCCAGGCCATCTGCTACTGAGTCCAGGATTCACAAGTCAAGCCTGTGTTCAGGTAAGGAAAATTACCAGTTGGCCAATCTTTATTAAAAGTAAAGATACTGGGGTTTCCCTGGTGGCACAGTGGTTAAGAACCCGTCTGCTAATGCAGGGGACACAGGTTTGAGCCCTGGTCTGGGAAGATCCCACATGCCACGGAGTGGCTGGGCCCGTGTGCCACAACTACTGAGCCTGCACTCTAGACCCCGTGAGCCACAACTACTGAGCCCACGAACCTGGAGCCTGTGCTCTGCAACAGGTGAAGCCCGCACACTGCAATGAGGAGTGGCTCCCGCTTGCCACGACTTGAGAAAGCCCGTGCGCAGTAACAAAGACCCGATGTAGCCAAAAATAAAAATAAATAAAATAAATTTTAAAAAAAAAGTAAATATATCACTCAAATTTGTCTGTTTGGCTTTTTCCTACCTTTTTTTTTTTCCAATTGTCGAAAAGCAAATGGGATCCTCACACACAAAAATCCCACATTAAGCCCACACAATTTCTACTGACTTGAAAAACAGATCGCTTGGTTTGTTTGTAAATTTAGAAGGATAAATGTCACTTAAGGTGAAAAATAAAATAGTACCTATTTATAAGTTCACAGTTTAATCAACAAGCACCTACTATGTGCTGAGCTAAGGATACAGAAATGAAAGACACGTTTCCCATCTCAAAACGCTCACAGTCTGGTACAGACCAGCACCGTTTTCTTCTTTGTATTTAATTTCTATCTGTTGGGTTACCAATAGAACTAGACTAGGCTATTTATTATATTAATCTGATAATATATTTATTATCCAATTTATTTAGTTTTAATTACAAGCATCATCATTTGAAGACTCTTTTTTCAGTTTTATACTAATAAGCATAAGAGCTAAAATTGAATGCTTAGTCTGTGTCAAACATGAAACTAACCCATTTTCTGTATATCATCAAGCGCAATCCTTTGATTGTGCTATTCTTATCATTGTCTCTTTACAGGTGAGGAAACCAAGCTCAGAGCCATAGATGACTTGCCTAGTCTTATGCCCAGTAAGAGGTAGAGCGAGGATACAAACTCAGGTCTGCCCAATCAGAGTTTAGGCTCTTAACTACCAAGTTTTGTGGCCTCCACTTACTCAAGGGTCGAGCAAGATTAGTTACAAATGGAAAGAATTCTGGGATATTTTCTGAGGAATTGTTCTATCATAGGCACATGGGCAAAATACTACAACAGTCTCTTGGAGATAAGTTCAGAAAACTATTGGTGAGCCTCATCCACCAGAGGGCACAAAGCAGAAGCAAGAAGAACTACAATTCTGCAGCCTGTGGAACGAAAACCACATTCACAGAAAGACAGACAAAATGAAAAGGCAGAGGACTATGTACCAGATGAAGGAATGAGATAAAACCCCAGAAAAACAACTAAATGAAGTGGAGATAGGCAACCTTCCAGAAAAAGAATTCAGAATAATGATAGTGAAGATGATCCAGGACCTCGCAAAGAGAATGGAGGCAAAGATCGAGAAGATGCAAGAAATATTTAACAAAAACCTAGAAGTATTAACAAACAAACAGAGACAAACAATACAATAACAAAAATGAAAAATACACTAGAAGGAATCAATAGCAGAATAACTGAGGCAGAAGAACAGATAAGTGACCTGGAAGACAGAATGGTAGAATTCACTGCCGAGGAACAGAATAAAGAAAAAAGAATGAAAAGAAATGAAGACAGACTAAGAGACCTCTGGGACAACGTTAAACGCACCAACATTCGCATTTTAGGGGTCCCAGACGGAGAAGAGAGAGAGAAAAGACCCAAGAAAATATTTGAAGAGATTATAGTCGAAAACTTCCCCAACATGGGAAAGGAAATAGCCACCCAAGTCCAGGAAGTGCAGAGAGTCCCAAGCAGTATAAACCCAAGGAGAAACACGCAAAGACACACAGTAATCAAACTGACAAAATTAAAGACAAATAAAAATTATTGAAAGCAACAAGGGAAAAATGACAAATAACATAGGAGGCAACTCCCATAAGGGTAACAGCTGATTTCTCAGCAGAAACTCTACAAGCCAGAAGGGAGTGCTATGATATATCTAAAGTGATGAAAGGGAAGAACCTACAAATAAAGTTACTCTACCGAGCAAGGATCTCATTCAGATTCGACGGAGAAATCAAAAGCTTTACAGACAAGCAAAAGCTAAGAGAATTTAGCACCACCAAACCAGCTCTACAACAAATGCTAAAGGAACTTCTCTAAGTGGGAAATACAAGACAAGAAAAGGACCTACAAAAACAAACCCAAAACAATTAAGAAAATGGTCACATACATACTGATAACTACCTTAAATGTGAATGGATTAAATGCTCCAATCAAAAGACACAGGCTTTCTGAATGGATAAAAAAAAACCCCATATATATATATATATATATATATATATATATATATATATATGTATATATATATGTGTGTGTGTGTGTGTATATATATATATATATATATATATATATATATATATATATGCTGTCTACAAGAGACCCACTTCAGACCTAGGAACACATACAGACTGAAAATGAGGGGATGGGAAAAGATATTCCATGCTAATGGAAATCAAAAGAAACCTGGAGTAGCAATGCTCGTATCAGATAAAATAGACTTTAGAGAATGTTACAAGACACAAGGAGGGACACTACATAATGATGAAGAGATCAATCCAAGAAGAATATATAACAATTATAAATATATATGCCCCCAACATAGGAACACCGCAATACATAAGGCAACTGCTAACAGCTATAAAACAGGAAATCAACAGTAACACAATAAAAGTGGGGGACTTAACACCTCACTTACACCAATGGATAGATCATCCAGACAGAAAATTAATAAGGAAACACAAGCTTTAAATGACACAATAGACTAGATAGATTTAATTGACATTTATAGGACATTCCATCCAAAAACAGCAGATTACACTTTCTTCTCAAGTGTGCACGGAACATTCTCCAGGATAGATCACATGCTGGATCACAAATCAAGCCTCAGTAAATTTAAGAAAATTAAAATCATATCAAGCATCTTTTCTGACCACAACGCTATGAGATTAGAAATAAATTACGGGGAAAAAAACATAAGAAACACAAACACATGGAGGCTAAACAATACGTTACTAAATAAACAAGAGATCAGAGAAGAAATCAAAGAGGAAATCAAAAAATAACTAAATAAAAATGACAACAAAAACACGACGATCCAAAACCTATGGGATGCAGCAAAAGCAGTTCTGAGAGAGTGTATAACAATACAAGCCTACCTCAAGAAAAAAGAAAAATCTCAAATAAACAATCTAACCTTATATCCAAAGGAACTAGAGAAAGAAGAACAAACAAAACCCAAAGTTAGTAGAAGGAAAGAAATCATAAAATCAGAGCAGAAATAAATGAAATAGAAACAAACAAAAAAATAGCAAAGATCAATAAAACTAAAAGCTGGTTCTCTGAGAAGATACATAAAATTAATAAACCTTTAGCCAGACTCATCAAGAAAAAGAAGGAGAGGACTCAAATCAATAAAATTAGAAATGAAAAAGGAGATGTTACAACGGACACCACAGAAATACAAAGCATCCTAAGAGACTACTACAAGCAACTCTATGCCAATAAACTGGACAACCTGGAAGAAATCGACAAATTCTTAGAGAGGTATAACCTTCCAAAACTGAACCAGGAAAAAACAGAAAATATGAACAGACCAATCAAAGTTGAAACTGTGATTAAAAATGAAATTGAAATTGAAACTGTGATTAAAAATCTTCCAACAAACAAATGTCCAGGACTGGAGGGTTTCACAGGTGAATTCTATCAAACATTTAGAGAAGAGCTAACACCTATCCTTCTCAAACTCTTCCAAAAAATTACAGAGGAAGGAACACTCCCAAACTCATTCCACGAGGCCACCATCACCCTGATACCAAAACTAGACAGAGATACTACAAAAAAAGAAAATTACAGACCAATATCACTGATGAATATTGATGCAAAAATCCTCAACAAAATACTAGCAAACAGAATCCAACAACACATTAAAAGGATCATACACCGTGATCAAGTGGGATTTATCCCAGGGATGCAAGAATTCTTCAATATATGCAAATCAATCAATGTGATACACCATAATAACAAACTGAAGAATAAAAACCATATGATTATCTCAATAGATGCAGAAAAAGCTTTTGACAAAATTCAACACCCATTTATGATAAAAACTCTCCAGAAAGTGGGAATAGAGGGAACCTACCTCAACACAATAAAGGCCATATACAACAAACCCACAGCAACCATTATTCTCAATGGTGAAAAGCCGAAAGCATTTCCTCTGAGATCAGGAACAAGAAAAGGATGTTCACTCTAGCCACTATTATTCAACATAGTTTCAGAAGTCCTCGCCATGGCCATCAGAGAAGAAAAAGAAACAAAAGGAATACAAACAGGAAATGAAGAAGTAAAACTGTCACTCTTTGCAGATGACATGATACTATACATAGAGACTCCTAAAGATGCCACCATAAAACTACTAGAGCTAATCAATGAATTTGGTAAAGTGGCAGGATACAAAATTAATGCACAGAAATCTCTTGCCTTCCTACACACTAACAATGAATGGTCAGAAAGAGAAATTAAGGTAACAATCCCACTCACCACTGCAACAAAAAGAATAAAATACCTAGGAATAAACCTACCTAAGGAGGTAAAAGACCTGTACTCAGAAAACTATAAGACACTGATGAAAGAAATCAAAGATGACGTAAACAGATGAAGAGATACACCATGTTCTTGGATTGGAAGAAACAATATTGTGAAAATGACTATACTACCCAAAGCAATCTACACGTTCAATGCAATCCCTATCAAATTAGCAGCGACATTTTTTACAGAACTAGAACAAAAAATCTTAAAATTTGTATGGAGACACAAAAGACCCCGAATAGCCAAAGCAGTCTTGAGGGGAAAAAAACGGAGCTGGAGGAACCATCCTCCCTGACTTCAGACTATACTACAAAGATACAGTAATCAAGACAATATGGTACTGGCACAAAAACAGAAACATAGATCAATGGAACAGGACAGAAAGCCCAGAGATAAACCCACGCACCTATGGTCAACTAATCTATGACAAAGGAGGCAAGGATATACAATGGAGAAAAGACAGTCTCTTCAATAAGTGGTGCTGAGAAAACTGGACAGCTACATGTAAAAGAATGAAATTAGAACACTCCCTAACACCACACACAAAAATAAACTCAAAATGGATTAAAGACCTAAATGTAAGACCAGACACTATAAAACTCTTAGAGGAAAACATAGGAAGAACACTCTCTTGACATAAATCACAGCAAGATCTTTTTTGATCCACTTCCTAGAGTAATGGAAATAAAAACAAAAATAAACAAATGGGACGTAATGAAACTTAAAAGCTTTTACAAAGCAAGGAAACTAAAAACAAGACGAAAAGACAACCCTCACAATGAGAAAATATTTGCAAACGAATCAACGGACAAAGGATTAATCTCCAAAATATACAAACAGCTCATGCAGCTCAGTATTAAAAAAAACAAACAACCCAGTCCAAAAACGGGCAGAAGACCTAAATAGACATCTTTCCAAAGAAGACATACAGATGGCCAAGAAGCACATGAAAAGCTGCTCAACATCACTAATTATTAGAGAAATGCAAATCAAAACTACAATGAGGTATCACCTCACACCGGTTAGAAAGGGCATCATCAGAAAATCTACAAACAACAGATGCTGGAGAGGGTGTGGAGAAAAGGGAACCTTCTTGCACTGTTGGTGGGAATGTAAATTGATACAGCCAGTATGGAGAACAGTATGCAGGTTCCTTAAAAAACTAAAAATAGAATTACCATATGACCCAGCAATCCCACTACTGGGCATATACCCAGAGGAAACCATAATTCAGAAAGACACATGCACCCCAGTGTTCACTGCAGCACTATTTACAACAGCCAGGTCATGGAAGCAACCTAAGTGTCCATCAACAGACGAATGGATAAAGAATATGTGGGGAACACCAGAATCACAACTAGCTGCTGGACAATCATCGACAGGAAGACACTGGAACTCACCGAAAAAGATACCCCACATCCAAAGACAAAGGAGAAGCCACAATGAGATGGTAAGAGGAGCGCAATCAGAGTAAAATCAAATCCCATAACTGGTGGGTGGGTGACTCACAGACTGGCGAACACTTATACCACAGAAGTCCACCCACTGGAATGAAGGTTCTGAGCCCCACGTCAGGCTTCCCAACCTGGGGGTCCGGCAACGGGAGGAGGAGTTCATAGAGAATCAGATTTTGAAGCCTAGTGGGAATTGATTGCAGGACGTCAACAGGACTGGGGGAAACAGAGACCCCACTCTTGGAGGGCGCACACAAAATAGTGTGCACATCGGGACCCAGGGGAAGGAGCAGTGACCCTGGGGGAGACTGAACCAGACCTACCTGCTAGTGTTGGAAGGTCTCCTGCAGAGGCGGGGGGTGGCTCTGTTTCACCGTGGGGACAAGGACACTGGCAGCAGAAATTCTGGGAAGTACTCCTTGGCGTGAGCCCTCCCAGAGTCTGTCATTAGGCCCACCAAAGATCCCAGGCAGGCTCCAGAGTTGGGTTGCCTCAGGCAAAACAACCAACAGGGAGGGAACCCAGCCCCACCCATCAACAGTCAAGTGGATTAAAGTTTTACTGAGCTCTGACCACCACAGCAACAGTCAGCTCTACCCACCACCAGAGCCTCCCATCAAGCCTCTTAGATAGCCTCAAACACCAGAGGGCAGACAGCAGAAGCAAGAAGAACTACAATCCTGCAGCCTGTGGAACAAAAACCACATTCACAGAAAGATAGACAAGATGCAAAGGCAGAGGGCTATATACCAGATGAAGGAACAAGACAAAACCCCAGAAAAACAACTAAATGAAGTGGAGATAGGCAACCTTCCAGAAAAAGAATTCAGAATAATAATAGTGAAGATGATCCAGGACCTCGGAATAAGAATGGAGGCAAAGATCGAGAAGATGCAAGAAATGTTTAACAAAGACCTAGAAGAATTAAAGAACAAACAAACAGAGATGAACAATACAATAACTGAAATGAAAACTACACTAGAAGGGATCAATAGCAGAATAACTGAGGCAGAGGAACGGATAAGTGACCTGGAAGACAGAATGGTGAAATTCACTCCTGCGGAACAGAATAAAGAAAAAAGAATGAAAAGAAATGAAGACAGCCTAAGAGACCTCTGGGACAACATTAAACGCAACAACATTCGCATTATAGGGGTCCCAGAAGAAGAGAGAGAGAAAGGACCTGAGAAAATATTTGAAGAGATTATAGTCGAAAACTGCCCTAACATGGGAAAGGAAATAGCCACCCAAGTCCAGGAAGTGCAGAGAGTCCCATACAGGATAAACCCAAGGAGAAACATGCCGAGACACATAGTAATTAAATTAGCAAAAATTAAAGACAAAGAAAATTTATTGAAAGCAGCAAGGGAAAAACGACAAATAACATACAAGGGAACTCCCATAAGGTTAACAGCTGATTTCTCAGCAGAAACTTTACAAGCCAGAAGGCAGTGGCATGATATACTTAAAGTTATGAAAGGGAAGAACCTACAACCAAGATTACTCTACCCAGCAAGGATCTCATTTAGATTTGATGGAGAAATCAAAAGCTTTACAGATAAGCAAAAGCTAAGAGAAATCAGCACCACCAAACCAGTTCTACAACAAATGCTAAAGGAACTTCTCTAAGTGGGAAACACAAGAGAAGAAAAGGACCTACAAAAACAAACCCAAAACAATTAAGAAAATGGTCATAGGAACATACATATCGATAATTACCTTAAACGTGAATGGATTAAATGCTCCAACCAAAAGACACAGGCTCCCTGAATGGATACAAAAACAAGACCCATATATATGCTGTCTACGAGAGACCCACTTCAGACCTAGGGACACATACAGACTGAAAGTGAGGGGATGGAAAAAGATATTCCATGCAAATGGAAATCAAAAGAAAGCTAGAGTAGCTATACTCATATCAGATAAAATAGACTTTAAAATAAAGACTGTTACAAGAGACAAGGAAGGACACTACATAATGATCAAGGGATCAATCCAAGAAGAAGATATAACAATTATAAATATATATTCACCCAACATAGGAGCACCTCAATACATAAGGCAACTGCTAACAGCTATAAAAGAGGAAATCGACAGTAACACAATAATAGTGGGGGACTTTAACACCTCACTTACACCAAAGGACAGATCATCCAAAATGAAAATAAATAAGGAAACAGAAGCTTTAAATGACACAACAGACCAGACAGATTTAATTGTTATTTATAGGACATTCCATCCAAAAACAGCAGATTACACTTTCTTCTCAAGTGCGCATGGAACATTCTCCAGGATAGATCACATCTTGGGTCACAAATCAAGCCTCAGTAAATCTGAGAAAACTGAAATCATATCAAGCATCTTTTCTGACCACAATGCTATGAGATTACAAATGGATTACAGGGAAAAAAACGTAAAAAACACAAACATATGGAGGCTAAACATATGGAGGCTAAAACACAAACATATGGAGGCTAACCGTTACTAAATAACCAAGAGATCACTGAAGAAATCAAAGAGGAAATCAAAAAATACCTAGAGACAAATGACAATGAAAACATGATGACTCAAAATCTATGGGAGGCAGCAAAAGCAGTTCTAAGAGGGAAGTTTATAGCAATACAATCCTACCTCAAGAAACAAGAAAAATCTCAAATAAACAATCTAACCTTACACCTAAAGGAACTAGAGAAAGAAGAACAAACAAAATCCCAAGTTAGTAGAAGGAAAGAAATCATAAAGATCAGAGCGGAAATAAATGAAATAGAAACAAAGAAAACAATAGCAAAGATCAATAAAACTAAAAGCTGGTTCTTTGAGAAGATAGACAAAATTGATAAGCCATTAGCCAGACTCATCAAGAAAAAGAGGGAGAGGACTCAAATCAATAAAATTAGAAATGAAAAAGGAGAAGTTACAACAGACACCGCAGAAATACAGAGCATCCTAAGAGACTACTACAAGCAACTCTATGCCAATAAAATGGACAACCTGGAAGAAATGGACAAATTCTTAGAAAGGTATAACCTTCCAAGACTGAACCAGGAAGAAACAGAAAATATGAACAGACCAATCACAAGTAATGAAATTGAAACTGTGATTAAAAATCTTCCAACAAACAAAAGTCCAGGACCAGATGGCTTCACAGGTGAATTCTATCAAACATTTAGAGAAGAGCTAACACCCATCCTTCTCAAACTCTTCCAAAAAATTGCAGAGGAAGGAACACTCCCAAACTTATTCTATGAGGCCACCATCACCCTGATACCAAAACCGGACAAAGATACTACAAAACAAGAAAATTACAGAGCAATATCACTCATGAATATAGATGCAAAAATCCCGAACAAAATACTAGCAAACAGAATCCAACAACACATTAAAAGGATCATACACCACGATCAAGTGGGATTTATCCCAGGGATACAAGGATTCTTCAATACACACAAATCAATCAATGTGATACACCATGTTAACAAATTGAAGAATAAAAACCATATGATCATCTCAATAGATGCAGAAAAAGCTTTTGACAAAATTCAACACCCATTTATGATAAAAACTTTCCAGAAAGTGGGCATAGAGGGAACCTACCTCAACATAATTAAGGCAATATATGACAAACCCACAGCAAACATCATTCTCAACGGTGAAAAACTGAAAGCATTTCCTCTAAGATCAGGAACGAGACAAGGATGTCCACTCTCACCACTATTATTCAACATAGTTTTGGAAGTCCTCGCCATGGCAATCAGAGAAGAAATAAAAGGAATACAAATTGGAAAAGAAGAAGTAAAACTGTCACTGTTTGCAGATGACATGATACTATACATAAAGAATCCTAAAAATGCCACAAGAAAACTACTAGAGCTAATCAATGAATTTGGTAAAGTGGCAGGATACAAAATTAATGCACAGAAATCTCTTGCATTCCTATACACTAATGATGAACAATCTGAAAGAGAAATTATGGAAACACTCCCATTTACCATTGCAATAAAAAGAATAAAATACCTAGGAATAAACCTACCTAGGGAGACAAAAGACCTGTATGAAGAAAACTATAAGACACTGATGAAAGAAATTAAAGATGATACAAACAGATGGAGAGATATACCATGTTCTTGGATTGGAAGAATCAATATTGTGAAAATGACTATATTACCCAATGCAATCTACAGATTCAATGCAATCCCTATCAAATTACCAGTGGCATTTTTTACAGAAATAGAACAAAAAAGCATAAAATTTGTATGGAGACACAAAAGACCCCGAATAGCCAAAGCAGTCTTGAGGGAAAAGAACGGAGCTGGAGGAATCAGACTCCCTGACTTCAGACTATACTACAAAGCTACAGTAATCAAGACAATATGGTATTGGCACAAAAACAGAGATATAGATCAATGGAACAGGATAGAAAGCCCAGAGATAAACCCACGCACCTATGGTCAACGAATCTATGACAAAGGAGGCAAGGATATACAATGGAGAAAAGACAGTCTCTTCAATAAGTGGTGCTCGGAAAACTGGACAGCTACATGGAAAAGAATGAAATTAGAACACTCCCTAACACCAAACACAAAAATAAACTCAAAATGGATTAAAGACCTAAATGTAAGACCAGACACTATAAAACTCTTAGAGCAAAACATAGCAAGAACACTCTTTGACATAAATCACAGCAAAATCTTTTTTGATCCACCTCCTAGAGTAATGGAAATAAAAAGAAAAATAAACAAATGGGACGTAATGAAACTTAAAAGCTTTTGCACAGCAAAGGAAACCATAAACAAGACGAAAAGACAACCCTCACAATGAGAAAATATTTGCAAACGAATCAATGGACAAAGGATTAATCTCCAAAATATACAAACAGCTCATTCAGCTCAATATTAAAGAAACAAACAACCCAGTCCAAAAACGGGCAGAAGACCTAAATAGACATCTCTCCAAAGAAGACATACAGATGGCCAAGAAGCACATGAAAAGCTGCTCAACATCACTAATTATTAGAGAAATGCATATCAAAACTACCATGAGGTATCACCTCACACCTGTTAGAATGGGCATCATCAGAAAATCTACAAACAACAAATGCTGGAGAGGGTGTGGAGAAAAGGGAACCTTCTTGCACTGTTGGTGGGAATGTAAATTGATACAGCCACTATGGAGAACAATATGGAGGTTCCTTAAAAAACTAAAAATAGAATTACCATATGACCCAGCAATCCCACTACTGGGCATATACCCAGAGAAAACCGTAATTCAAAAAGACACATGCACCCCAATGTTCATGGCAGCACTATTTACAATAGCCAGGTCACGGAAGCAACCTAAATGCCCATCTACAGACAAATGGATAAAGAAGTTGTGGTACATATATACAATGGAATATTACTCAGCCATAAAAAGGAACGAAATTGAGTCATTTGTTGAGACGTGGATGGATCTAGAGACTGTCATACAGAGTGAAGTAAGTCAGAAAGAGAAAAACAAATATCTTATATTAACACATGTATGTGGAACCTAGAAAAATGGTACAGATGAACCGGTTTGCAGGGCAGAAGTTGAGACACAGATGTAGAGAACAAATGTATGGACACCAAGGGGGGAAAACCACGGTGGGGTGGGGATGGTGGTGTGCTGAATTGGGCGATTGGGATTGACATGTATACACTGATGTGTATAAAATTGATGACTGATTAAAAAAAATAATAATAAAACAACAACAATAAAAAAAAAGAATATGTGGTACATATATACAATGGAATATTACTCAGCCGTAAAAAGCAATGAAATTGGGTCATTTGTAGAGACGTGGATGGATCTAGAGACTGTCGCACAAAGTGAAGTAAGTCAGAAAGAGAAAAACAAATATAGTATATTAACGCATATATGTGGAATCTAGAAAAATGGTACAGATGAACCGGTTTGCAAGGCAGAAATAGAGACACGGATGTAGAGAACAAACGTATGGACACCAAGGGGGGAAGTGGTGGGGAGGGGGATGTAGTGGTGGTGTGATGAATTGGGAGATTGGGATTGACATGTATACACTAATATGTATAAAACAGATAACTAATAAGAACCTGCTGTATAAAAAAATAATAAAATTCAAAAATTCAAAAAAAATAAAGAAAACTATTGGTTTGCAAACATCTTATCAGCCCATGAATGAGTGTATAAACCCAACAGTAACATATGCCAACAGAAGTACAATTGTGAAGGTATTGATTATAAATTTTGTTTATTAAACTTCTTAAATCCCAAGATCCTGGACTTTTTTTTTTTCGCTTTTTTTTTTAATTGAAGTAGAGTTGATTTACAATGTTGTGCCCATCTCTGCTGTACAGCAAAATGACTCGGTTCCAAGATCCTGGACTTTTAGACTCAACTTCATTTCTTTCCTATTCAGGATCCATGGGCTAATGTGTCTGACTGATAAACACATAATGAAAGAATGAATTGGTATCAATAGCAAGCAGTACTTTGTACCATGAATAACTGCTATTTGTCATTGTCAAGAAAACCTGGAATTCATGCTGGACAGAATTCTGGGCCCCATGAGATTCCAGATAAGGAGGACTCATAACCCAGAATAGAAAGCCATGGGAAGGTTGTCAAGATCCAATCATAAGGATTACAAAAATAACAATACTTAGGTCTGGCTTTATGGGCATGTGACCTGTGCAGTCACACAGGTCCTATGCTCAGAAGGGCCCCCAACACTTGGTTTAATGCTCTCCTGTCACCACGCAGAAATTCTTAATATTTTGTCTCTGAATTTGTGTTTTGTAAGTAAAGTCCAAAGGAATGACGGAGCGTGTGTGAGCAGGAGACATATGTAATGTGCGTGTTGCCACTCTTTGTCCCCCTCTTTGCATAGAGCATTTGTGATGCCCTTTAAGCAGAGATTTCTGGTGGGCCCACCACATGTGCGAGTTCAGCAAGACTCAGAGCAAGTACAAGGCAAGCATGTGATGTCTTCACATCACAGTAAGTGGAGGTAAAGCCCCAAGACGTCACTTTTTCCACTGGAACCAGAACTTGCTTGGAACATAGAGAGAAGGCAAAGGCATTCTAAGAAACATGAATGACCAGTGAAAGACTACAGTATCCCTTCTTACACACATTACTTTCTCATGCAAGCCAAGCACTTACACTGAAAGGATGATGGTAAAAGGAAAGGAAAAGATAGGGTAATCCATAGTCCCTTTTCCATTAATCCTTACTATCAGTAAGCCACAGGTAGAGTACTGGTAGAATGTGCACACATTAAGTGAAATAAAAATGGCTGAGTTAGCTTGGTGCAGTATTTCCACTGTTCTAGTTAGAACAATGTATGAGCTACAAAATACAAATTGTGTAATTCTGGTGATTTCACATATGAGTTAAATCCACATATTTACATTTTAAACTGGCGTTGCAAGATATAAAAGTCAACAGTAAAATTCATAATAATAATGAAAATCTTTAATATTCCTTCACTTAGAATGACGTTAAATAGCAAATAAAATACATCATGACAAGTCAAGATAGAGAACATGGAAGAAAGGAAAAAGCTTTATATTTTAGTACTTTTAATGACACTTTTTCTGTTTTTTTTTTGATCAAGAGTGGGAGGGAGACGCAAGAGGGAGGGGATATGGGGATATATGTATACATATAGCTGATTCACTTCGTGATACAGCAGAAACTAATACAACATTGTAAGGCAATTATACTACAATAAAGATGTTAAAAAAATGATTAAAAAAAGATTTAATAAGCACAAGCACTTTCATATACAGTCTTATTTTATTCCTACCATAGCCATGTGAGGGGCTCAGGAAAAGCAGATTTTAATAACATTTTTATTGTCAGTATTCCAATGATAAAAGTAATGTTGCTTTTAATGTTCCTGACCTGGGTAGTGGTGACATGGGTATTCACTTTAGACTCATTCTTTAAACTTCATATATGTGTTTTATGTACTTTTGGGTATGGCAGATAGAGTCTGCAACAACAAACAAAAGGTAATAAATGTTCAGTGTAGGAATTAGAAAAGAAGGCTGTAAATCTCCCATAATCCCATCAAAGGAAACTATTAACAACTTGATGCTTTCCCTTCTTTGTTGTTATAAAATTGGAATCCTGCTTTCCGTGATGTCTCTTTTTCTTCAACATACCATATTTTTATACAGTATTAAAAATTCAACATAGTATTTCTTAGCAAAGATAAACCCTAGCGTATTTAACCAATTCCCTATTGTTGGATATTCAGGGTGTAACTAACTTATTTCCAAAATTACCAGAGGGCACTTATCTCTCTTGCAGGGAAAAGGAACAGCTCATGGAGGTTGACAACCTTACCACTGCTGTGTGCAGAGCCAGGAGATACTCACTGGGTCGGAGGCTTGTTCCTCTCCATATGCTGCTCTACACTTCCTCTGATTGCAAAGGTTTTTTTTTTTTTTTAAATTATTTATTTATTTTTGGCTGTGTTGGGTCTTCATTTCTGTGCGAGGGCTTTCTCCAGTTGCGGCAAGTGGGGGCCACTCTTCATCGTGGTGCACGGGCCTCTCACTATCGTGGCCTCTCTTGTTGCGGAGCACAAGCTCCAGACGCGCAGGCTCAGTAGTTGTGGCTCACGGGCCTAGTTGCTCTGCGGCATGTGCGATCTTCCCAGACCAGGGCTCGAACCCGTGTCCCCTGCATTGGCAGGCAGATTCTCAACCACTGCGCCACCAGGGAAGCCCGATCGCAAAGGTTTAACCTGACAAATTAAAGGGGATAATAGTGAAAGACAACGCATCCCTGACCCTTTCCCATGAACTCTTGCCCCCTAAAATGGGGCACAGTCCACTGAGTTCAGGGTTGAGCTCAGGAGGGATGTGTTTCTGTGGTGTCTGGTCTGAGATGAAGGGCCCCATCGCTGTCCCCCTGAGGTGTACTGCCTAAGCCCAAACAGTTCCTTGGGAGACCAGGCAGGGAGAATAAACTTTTCAAAGGTACAAGGTTGCAGGGTTCGAGGTTAGTAGGGAGGTTCTATAAATATTTACTGAACAAAACTCTGTCTGTTAACTGGTGACACAGAGCAAGGTGTGGTTTTCCTTCCTGCCCCCAGAGGCGGCTGGGAAAGTTGGTCTGACAAACTAGTGGGAAGTGCTGCCTGGCCAAGATGGAACCAAGACCCAGAAGAATGCTGAACATGATTCAGGAAATGAAGTGAGTCCAACCATCCTCTGTCTGCCCTCTCCCCCGAGCCTCCGCAGCTCCCACCCCTGGGTCACTGAAGCCGGAAACCATAGAGGAGAAGACACTCATAAACAAAACACTGGTCACAAAAATGAGAGCCTGGAGGAGCTGACCAAACAAATAGCTCTGGTCGCAGTACACAGTTTAGCTGTTTCCCAACAGGTTGAAATATCACTGGCACCATTTAATACTGCAAATGCCACTGGGTGGCAATAAAAATGAGCTGTGGGAGGCTGTACATAGAAAAAAAGTCCTAGCCTACCTCTGGTTTGGTGGGTGGTCTGAAAGTTTTCTTTTTGGCAAGGCCACGTCCATTCCTTTACAATCCTTGCTAACTGAAGTAGCCAAGAACCTACTTTTAGTAAGATGACCTTCCTTCAGGAAGAACCACAACTGAACCACTCTAGACTTAAGACAAATCTATCCTATCATCTAGGGACTCCAGAGACAGTAGTTCCAAAACCTACTTGAAAATGCAAAAATGTTTAGCTACAGTTTACTACGAAATCCACCTCCCATCCCCAGTCAATTCTAATCTAATCCCTGATTCTTAAAAAAAAAAAAAGCCCATTTTTCATATAACTTAAAATATAGTCTATGTGGCACGACAAATTTTGCTTGGGGACATCCAGAGTCAGTGGGGGCCTTCAAAGGGATAGGAAGCCACCTTCCAGAGCTGCCGAAGCCGAAGTGCACCTGACTGCTCACAGCAACCGCGGACTTTTACCTGCTGGCTCCAAACATCAGTGATCTCAAAGGCAGGTGCTCCCAGTGGCAGGCGCTGCTCTGTCGTGGAGCTGCTTCTCCCATGAGCAACTCCATGTCCTCCCAGGAGCAGCAGAGATTGATGATTCATTACTGTCCTAAGCAGTACTGGGGAGTCCAGCTAGCATGTCATAATTCAGAAGGATTAGTCTTTTTAGCACTGGAACCCTAGCTCAAACTGAATCTCTCTCCCTTCTGGATCAAAAAAAGCCAGCTCTCATGAACATGGGTATGAGACATAATTTGATTTATAAGCTTTGTGGGCCTCTATGAGGAAGACTGTACATGGGAGTGGAGTAGAAGTGAGGATAAAGCCAGCAAGAAGCATATAACATATTATGCAAGCAAGATACCTATTTATTATTAACTTTTATTTAGATTTTCATTTAAATGATACATTCAAGCTAGGGACTCCTGTAGAAATTACCTGAAATATTTTATGGAAGAGGAGAAAATACTCTGCTGTTTGGAAGCAGGACCAGAAAAGGATCTCTTTGATGCTTTTAAGTTGAAAAGTTAGGTCTGTAAAGATCTAGGTATCCAAATGTGGCCATGCTAAATTTGAGTGTGGGCTCTTTTTCATTCCTGGCCTGCCTTCTTTTCGAAGTATGATTGGGCAAAAAGCAAAATCAAAAATAAACAAAAGCAAAAACCAGGTAAAACACGGAAATAAGTCAGAGTATCATAGAAAATGCCAACATTAATAATTTCCAAATCGCTAGGAGTTAAGGATAATTACCCAGCTATGTATCAATGGAATTACTATGTTTTAACTTTCTAAGATTCTCATGCTTCCAAAATTAATTATCTGCTTACTTGTAGCTTCTAACTTATAATTTATAAATAGGTACCCTTTTTCTGCTTTGAAGAAATTTAGATTTTAAGATGCTAACATTTATGTTTTGGTACAGTCATCATCCTTGGGCTTGGAGATCTTTGGTATTTATGGTCAAGGTGCTCTGTTCTTTCAGATTAAAAAAAAAAAGTCTATGGATGACTTTAGTTTCTTTAACAGGTTGGGAGTGTCCCAAATGTAATCATAAAAGTTCCCTTCCTGTCACTGTTTTAGGGAGTCCTACTCAGACTGCTCTCAGCAGCAGCAAAAATGGCAGAGGAAGGAATAGTGGGTTGGCGTAATGGACAGACCGTTAGATATATGATGTACTACCTGCCTGTCTTAGTGTGTCAGTCAACTAGAACTACTGTGCTTTAACACCAGAGCAGCAACTGGCAAACAGCAAAGTCTACCACAAAGCCTGTTGCTGTTACTATTGTGGGAAGTCAAACTTGTCAAATATCAGTTTTCTCTCCACTCCAATAATGGGTTATATAGAAGCTCTCTTCCAGGTTATAGAATTTGTTTTATTTCTAAAAATTCCCAACAGACAGTAGGAACCGGTAAGGCATAATATGTAACAATCATTAGAGGCTGAATTCCCCAACTCTTGATTTAGAGTATATAACCGTCACCCTGCCCCAACCTCCCCACATCACCTGCACTGTGACAGCCCAGTTCCAAAAGGGCTGGTTGTCCTCACACACTTCAAAATTCAGCCTAAGTCCCATCTGGTGAAACCTATCCCCCACGTTCTTGACACAAAGAACTCCAATGTCACTGACAACCTCAGAAGTTCCGTAAGGTCCTCTTACCTCTCTTCAGCCATGAAAATTATTTTAAAATATGTATAGAAATTCAAGAACTTCCCCCTTTTCCTGCTTGACTATACTGAGAATGGTATTTAACCTAAACACATACATGTCAAGGCTGTGTTGTAAAGGATAATTACCTATTTGTTTATTTATTAGACTCTTGGCCTTAAAAATAAATGTCAGGAGGGAAAAAAACCAAGAAATTGGGGTCAACACTTGAAGATTCAACACAGAGAAATTAATACACATAATTACTGATTAGACACTAATGACAATAATGTATGCTGCAGTCCAAAGTTCAAACAAGCAATTAGGGTTGATATAAGAAGTATAAACAATTAATGAACGGTCTAATAGCTTTTCTGAATCGAGACTGGCCTCTATTCCTCACACAGACTCTGTGACAGTCTATCCTAGAATCTCTATGGGTAATTCCTGGGCCGCTTCCTCCCGGGTGCATATTGAAAAGCTCTGAAAACTAGTAACACTCTGAATGCAGATTTATCTGTTAGGACTATCACTTCTTCCTCTGGGTAACTTTGAGAAAAAACTTCAAGATGTTTCACTAACCAGAGTGAAAAATAAATTGGACGTGGAATTAGCCAGGATATGATCTCTCATTGAAAGGCAAAAGCACTATTACAATTAGCAAAATTGCACTGTGTTAAAAAGGTCCCTGACATCAAGCCAAGAACATGAATTAGCTTGGCTCAGAGAGAAAAGAGCCTGTTCCTGAGATAAATCAGGCAAGCACACATCTTTAACAAAAATTAAAAGTACACCAAAACCACAATGGCATCTTGGCTTTTATCCCCCTTGCTGATTTAATAGGTGACTCTAAACTCTTCAAAAGTGGTGGTGACTCTAAACTCTTCTCAGCTCAATTCCTGCATCAGAATCCCCAGGAGGACTTGTTAACACAGGAGCCACCTCCAGAGTTTCTGATACAATAGATCTGGGGTGAGCCTGAGAATTTGCATTCCCAACAAAGTTCCCAGTTGGTGCTAAGGGGGATATACTTTGAGAAGCATGTCCTGGCTTATATATTACATGGGGTGTACAAAGGTGAGAGGATGCTTACCTTTCTGTGGAGAACATCCCCTCAAGAGTGCTGGAGAGCTGCATTGTGAAAGGATCCTTCAGGAAATGCTCACATAGGCCCACACTTTGCCTTTGACACTGGGAATTTATTATCTGTTGATCTTTAATCTATGTATTACAAACCTCTCTGGACTTTGAGACCTTCCAAAGCAAAGGAGAGCAACTCCCGAAGCCTAGGAACCATCTCACCTGGGGTGACATGCATCCCATCCCCTAGAAGTACAAATTCCAGAATAAGATGCACCTGGGTTCAAATCTTGGCTCTTTCACTTATTAAAGTGTGAGCCCTTGGGCAAGTTACTTAATCTTTGAGCCACTGCTCCTCACCTATAAAATGGGAATCATAACAACAATATCTACAACTCTTAGTGTGGATGGAAGAATTCGATGAAATAAAAAGGTATCTAAATCTCTTAGCCCAAAGTCTAACACAGAGAAAACTCAGTGTCAATGTTATGATGCCCAGTTTTTACTGAGGATATCTAGAATTCTCTACCCAGATCACTTGTAATCCAGGAACTCTTCCTCTACTGACAACTCCCACCTACCCAGACTTTTCAACAAGATATCCAAGACAGGAGAAAGAGCTCTCTCCCAAGAAAATATCATTCACAGTCCTCTTGGATCCCTTGGTCCTCCTGCCAAACTGGTATCTCTGCTCCAATCCACACCCTCCATAAATGCCGGTGTAAGAAGTCGACCTGGAGTACTTTCACCTGAAGTCCTCCAGGCGCCCTAAATTCTTTCACCACTCTTCAAAAAACAGTCTTTTTGAATAAAGGGAGGAAAGGTGTGGGCCATCATTAATTCAGCCAACCAAAGATAAGCAAACCACCATAGCACCTGAATGCATGCATGTCCTTTAAAATTTATGTAATTCGGTGCACATGATCTTTTTAAAAATTTGTTTCATTTTTTCAACATTTTTATTATAAAAGTAATAAATATAGAAATTAGAAAATTAAGACCACTAGTGATCCTATCACAAGATAACCAGTTAATAATCTGATGCATGTTATTTCAGTTCTATATGTATATATGAAAATGGTATCATACTATGTTATTGTTCTGCAATCTTTCTCAGTATATTGTACAAGTTCTTAAATTATACATTTTTCATTTTTTATTGAAGTATAGTTGATTTACAATGTTGTGTTAGTTTCTGGTGCACAGCAGAAATGTATATTTTTTTCTCTTTCAGATTCTTTTCCATTATAGATTATTACAAGATATTGAGTATAGTTCCCTGTGCTATACAGTAGGACCCTGTTGCTTATCTATTTTATATACAGGAGTTTGTTAATCCCAAACTCCTAATTTATCCCTCTTCACCCCCATCCTCTCCCCTTCGGTAAACATAAGTTCGTTTTCTATGTCTGTGAATCTGTTTCTGTTTTGTACAAGTTTTTAAATATTCTTCTATAACATTAATGTTAACAGCTGCAAAGGGATTCATGACACGGCTGGGCAATAACTTACTTAACCCCTTGGAGCCTTTCCTCTCACACATGCTATGTATGCTGAGGACCCAGCAGAGTGAACATGCATATTTACAACTGCTGCTCCCCACCACTGGGCCATGTGCAAGGACAGAACTGTTGGACTGATAAAGCTGAAGGAATTATTAGCTAATAAACTTGCAGACTGACTTAATCAAAGAAAAACATTTAAATTAATTAAAAATACTTCTATTGGGCTTCCCTGGTGGCGCAGTGGTTAAGAATCTGCCTGCCAATGCAGGGGACACGGGTTCGAGCCCTGGTCTGGGAAGATCCCACATGCCGCGGAGCGACTAAGCCCGTGAGCCACAACTACTGAGCCTGCGCGTCTGGAGCCTGTGCTCCACAACAAGAGAGGCCGCGACGGTGAGAGGCCCGCGCACCGCGATGAAGAGTGGCCCCGCTCTCCGCAACTGGAGGAAGCCCCCGCACAGAAACGAAGACCCAACACAGCCAAAAATAAATATAAATAAATAAATAAATTTTTTAAAAAAATACTTCTATTAATTTTCTACACATTCTAATACTGGACAGCAGGTGGTCCACAAATTCCTACCCTTTTGTACTCCAATGTAGCTGAAACATTTTCCCCCATTTTTGTTTTAATGAGAAATTTAATTTTGTCAATGAAATTAAATTAAATCAGAATATACTTCACATATATTCCCCAGGGTCTGAGCAGTTAAACTTTTTTTTTTTTTTTTAATAAAAAGAGGGAAAATCAAGACATATAAGCTATTTACTATGCTTCAATTCTGTATTGACTACAGGGAGAATGCAGGGGGCTGAGAGTGGTTGTGGGAGGTAAATCTAAGTCTTACACAGTATATTCTAATTAGTTACCGCTGTTAAAGAATCAAAGATCCTGTGTGAGGGAAAGTTCAACTCTGTTTACACTGTGCCTCTCAAAGGGATCCTGTAAAACTGATGATTGTGAGGGTAGGGCTCACGCACCAGTCACCTCAGGAAGCACCTACAGTCGTGGCCTTCGTGGACATCCAGTACTGATGTCACTCCCGAAGACCGTCAAGTACCTGCAGTGGTGCACTCTGCTGCCCCACTATCAGCCCCACCAAGTCTGTGCCTCCTGCTTCTCATTTCTCACTGATTCCTTCAAAGAATATGTCGTCCTTCCCATTTGGGGAGGACCAACGTTACTAGGAAAGATGGAGAAAAGATCTTATAAACACACACACACACACACACACACACACACACACATATTATCTAGAAAGAATCAACTCATATATCCCTTATAAATATTAAATTACTTATCACTTCCCATAACAAGTCACGCCTGGGGGGACCTGAGGGTCTGCCATGGTATCATATGCAGATAAGGCAACTGCCCAATCAGAAGAGACAGCAGGCCACAGCCATCCTCTCCCATTGCTAAGCAGACATTTCCTGTTGATGTACCAGTGCCTCAAATTTAAAACTTTATCTCCTCAAACCTACCTCCCTCTTCTGACTTCCATATTACATTTAATAAAACAGCACTGCTCTTCTCCTAAGATCCCCAGTTCAGGATCACTGGGCCATCTTTGAGGACTCCTCTTCCTTACCTTCACTAGACTTGCACATCCAGTCACTAACTCAGCAAGTTCTGTTTCTTCTCTCTTCTCAATGTCTTCCATCTGCCTCTTTCTTTCAGCTTCCTCAGTCAATACCCTAGTTCAGGATTTATTACCCAAACACCTAAACAAATCCGTAGCCTCTTAACTGGCCTCCCCACCTGTCAGTCCACCTCACCCACAGGCACCTGTTTTGATCATATACCTCTCTGCCGATCAGACACTCAGGTAGCTACAGAATAGAATCTGAATGTCTTTGTCAGCACTCAAGGTACTCTATGATTCCAGCCATATCTCTGGCCTAGCAGAACTGGTCTATTCTATTCCAGGGGCACATTTACATATGCACTCTTGTATTTCCAAACTATACTTGACACCTTTTTCCTGCATTTGGAATGTCCTTCCCGCTTTTCCACTCTTCTCCTTTTCCTTGAATTTTATTCATACTTGAGCGTCCAGCTCAAATTCAACTTCTTTCTGTCCCTCTGTGAGTCTCATACCTGCATCAATTAGATGTAAACCTTTGAGAGGCTGTATCTCACACGTCGTTATTTTTTTAATCCTTCAGCACTCCTAGCATAGTGTCAGGCATGTCACAAATGCTCAGTAAATCTTTGCTGATTGATTTTTGATTAGTACTTATAGATCCAATCTATCTCCACACACACACCCTGACCTGCCTGTGACAGCAGCCGTTTATGCATCCAAGCTAACAGGCTCATATCTGGAGAGGTTAACCTTCATTAACAACTATGCTCCAAAACCAACAGGGCTAACTGGTCACTTGACCAAGAACAATAATTTTCTTTCCCATAGAGAACGTGAGCAGTTTGCCTTAGGCACTGAGTGCACTCTGTAAAACCCTGATGCAACAACAAAAAGCACACTTCTGAATGGAACGGGAGTCGGTACAGGTGGCCTCTGCCTTTGTATGCCTAGATAACAAAACACAGGTTTAGTCAAAGATTCCCATTCATATAATGCCTTTGATAATCCTTACAAACTCATAACCATTTCATCTCATATAAATTTAGGAGATATGCAAAAGATCTGTCACGCATCCAAAATATGCATCAATTCAGCCAATATTTACCAAACAACAAGAAGAGGCAACACACTTTACAGGAAAAAGCATGGGCTTTGGAACTAAGAAAACCTGGTTTTGATTCCTAGCTTTACAGCTAGTCGTGTGGAAAGACATCAGACCTTGCTCAGCTTTGATTTCCTTCTCTGTAAAACAGGGGTAGAGCCACCTACCTCACAGGGTTGCTTTGAGGATTAAATGAGATAATGCATGCAAAGTACTTGGCACAGATAGGTCCATAGGTGGAAAGTTGTTGCTATGGTCAAAGGAGAAGAACAGAGCAGTAGTTGTATTCAAAGTGCTGGGCTTTGTGCTTAATTAGCACTGCTGCATATTAAACAAGACAAGCTCAAGAGAGACCCTTACTTAAAGACAGAAATAAGATGAATATATATATAAAGCTATCTTAGGCCTCGGAACTCTGTGTCTGTCTTTAAAGTCTTAAGTAACATTGAAATTTCATGGATATTACAAGCAACATTATGCCAAAGTACTTAGGAAGTGAAACACATCTCCAACTACTGTCACATGGTAGTCACTAGGTGCTTTCAATGATTCAAACTGTTTTGGGGGATATAGGTCAGTGGTAGAACATCTACTGCACTTTAAAGTTCTTTCACCTATTTTACCTTGAGCTAAATGGCTTGTAAACTCCTAGAAAGTCATTGTTGTTCCAAAAACCAAAGTTGGTTCTTTAGGGAAGATAATGCCAGGAATCCAAAACTAGCGTAAGAATTCAGCTTCCCGGCAGGCCACTGCAAAGAGGACATACCTACCATATACAGTAGACACACAAATGTGTGCTGAACACAATGAGTTTCAGTTACAATGAACCTGTACCTCTAGTGTAATGTAACACCTGAGATACAATGTAATAAATGTTTCTATAAACAAGAATTCCAATCTTGAGAATCAGAGAAGGAAATACAAATGCCCAGTTTCAATCTCCCTTGAGAACAAATAGTACCTGAAAAAAAGTACTAAAAGAGAAGCTGGTGTTTATTCACAAACATATGTCACTGTCAACGTTACCCCTTTCCACACCCATTTTCAGTCTTAGGGGTATGTGTGTACATGGTTTCATCCCATGGGTTTCAAGTTCACAAGGAAGTCAAGGATAAATGCTATTCTTTAGCATCTTGCTAAAAAAATTTAGCTCCCCACCTGAGAAGATGTTACATTTAAGTACTTTAGCACTCAAATCCCAAATTAGGAGACAAAGAAATGTAAAGGGCAAAAACCCTTAAGAGAGAAGAGATAAGAGTTCTTCTCTGCCTTTCTGAAGAGTGGCAGCTATTCCTTTCACAACCCCATGATGCAGTATCTGAGAAGCACAGGGAAGGCTGAAAAAGCTGTGGATGACCTTACTAGAATTTCATGCTTACTTACACGTGTGACTTCGAGCCAGTACCCAGGCTTCCAATCTCTCAGAAGTCACCCATAAATCAGCAAATGAGACAAGTGCTGCAAATAGCATAATTTCTCATGAGCAAGTACCCTAGCTATGTTGCTAGATTTTTTTTTTGTAGTTAACAGAGAATGGTAAAAAATGTTTTAACATTTTATCATGAAAATTTTCAAACTTACACAAAAGTAAAGAGATAGTGTAATGAACCCAGCTTTAACAGTTATCAACATATGGCCAATCCTGTTTCATCTAAACCCTATCTACTGGATTATTTTCAAGGCTACCCAGAAATCATAGCATTTTATTTAGAAATACTTCAGTATGTATCTCTAAAGATAAAGACTCTTAAAAAAATCACCACAATGCCGTTATCATACATTAACAATGAAAAGTAATTCTTTTATACTATCAAATATGTTCGAATACATCCCAATTATCTCATAACCTCATCATCTTTTTACAGGTGGTCAAACATTGAATGTTCACAATGGAAAGAAACTTAGAAATTGCATAGTACAATTTCTACCCAATATGACCCAATCCCCCTTAAAGCAGTTCCTCAGCTGTGACACTGCCCCTGAGATGTGCACATCTCGTGGAAGACATGAATCTTAGACTCATGAGCTGATTTTTTTCAGTATGCTATTTAACCATCTTTTATAATTGCAATTTTAAAAATTTAAGAATAATAGCTCTGTTGAGATATAATTCACATACCATAACATTCACCCATTTAAAGTATACAGTTCAGGGCTTCCCTGGTGGCGCAGTGGTTAAGAATCTGCCTGCCAATGCAGGGGACACGGGTTCGAGCCCTGGTCTGGGAAGATCCCACGTGCCACGTAGCGACTAAGCCCGTGAACCACAACTACTGAGCCTGCGCGTCTGGAGCCTGTGCTCCGCAACGGGAGGGGCCGCGACAGTGAGAGACCCGCGCACCGCGATGAAGAGTGGCCCCCGCTCGCCGCAACTGGAGAAAGCCCTCACACGGAAACGAAGACCCAACACAGCCAAAAATAAATATAAATAAATAAATAAATTTATAAAAAAACAAAACAAAAAAATATACAGTTCAATGGTTTTTAATATATTCGCAGGGTTATGCAAGCGTTACCACTATCTAACTTTAGAACATTTCCACCACTCTGAAAAGAAGCCTCATGCCCATTAGCAGTCGCTCCCCATCTCCCCTTCTCCAGTCCCTGGAAACCACCCATCTGCTTTCTGTGTCTATGGATTTTGCCTTTTCTGGACATTCTTACTCTACACTATGCTGTTTTAAAATTGCTTGGGGCTCCGCTTGCCCCCCAACCAAGGCAGCAACTGTCCCAGAAGGTACTAGGGGTACCTGACACTCATGGGAACAAGATTCCTTAGCAGGGGTTTCTCCCTCTTTTCCCTAATTTGGGAGCGGAGGATCAGCTGCTTCTTTTTGCTTCAGCTGTCAGGAAGCCCAGAGTTGAATTTGTGGCCCAACTTTTATAACTGTGTAGCATATTATCATATACATTTCTCTGACCAAACTTTCCCTCTGACCTGAATTTTCCTTTTGTTCATTTGTTTTTGCTTATATTTCAAGAATTTTTGTACTTTATTCAAATAGTTCTTTGGAACAAGGAAAGATTTAAATGTGTAACATTTCCTTTCAGACATTCTGGTAATATTCTATCATATCTTAAAAGCCTTGGAAAATCTTTCCCATTTGGCTATGATTATTTTCTTTTGATGATGGATGCTTAGGCTGGTATTTAAAAAAATACTGTCCTAGGACTCCTAATAAAGGATACAAATGCATAAAAGGTGACATGAGTGAGGAAAGTTTATTCCTGTACATACAAAAAAGAGGTGTAAGTGTGGGGGCAGATTCTGTAAAGAAAAAGTTGGTGATTCAGTGGTTTACAGAAGTAAACCTAACAGAGTTAATGGTCAGGGGAAATAAACAGAAAGAAGAAAAGAGACATGGCAGGTATCACACTCTGGGATCCTGGGATTACAGCATTTACTAAGAGGGTGTGTGTGTGTGTGTGTGTGTGTGCATGCGTGTGTGTGTGTGCACGCGTGTGTGTGTGTGTGAACTTAAGAGACCAAGAACTGAAGCTTTACTGCTAGAAATGTGATGTACTCATCCCCATTCCAAGTGCTGGCTATTCAGCACATTTTACTTGGTGGTATTGATTGTTTTGCTCAGAATATTTTTCCATACCAAGTAACATTAAAATCCAGGCTTTCCCAAGGAAAAGTTGCCTGGAGGGACCTCACAGGCAGAAGACATTAATCCTTCTCTTGATAGAGTTCAACAAAACTCTTCCTGCACCCAGGAATGCAATGATTAATCAACTGATTTCGACCCAAGTTTTGTTTATATGTTCCAACCATAAACATTAATTGAAATATTTCCATTGCAACAAAAACACTTTGGTTTAAACACCGGTGTAGGACAACATGCAAGCATGTTTCAGAACATGAAAGTACAACTTGTCAAAGTAACATTTCCTGTATTAAATCCAAGGGGGCACACAGTGGAAAGTGTGTTATTCTAGGGTGCACAGCTACCTGACAGCTAGAGCAAGGGACTGGGACTTCCTCTTCCATGTGATAAACTGCAGTAGGGATTCCACCTTGATTTGTGGTTTTAGAATAGCCTGCATGAAGACAAATTTGCTTGTTGGTGTCTCTTTTGTTTTACTGTGTTTGCGGGGGGGGGGGGTGGGTGGGTGGAGAATTTAGGTTTAACATGTGAAAAAGAAACACGAGTGTGGGAAACACCTTATCTGAGAGTAAGCATGTTTTTGATAGTAATTGAATAGGGGTTAGGGTTAGGGTTAAGGGTTAGGGTTGGCACATTCAATATGTGCTAGATCACTCTCAGCTGCAGAACTCAAAAATATTTCTGAAAGACATATATCAAAATGTTAACACAAGTTATATCTAGGAAGTGGCATTAAGGATTTTGTTGCTTGTGTTTTTCTGTTTTCCCAAGTCTTTTACGAGAGCACGTGATGAAAAATACTCTCTAAAGAAGGTGAAATCAGTGTGAAGAATGGAAAATCGATAGGCAGAGAGGGGCATAAGAAAGCAAAGTGCCAGAAGCACTTGGTAACATGAGCGGCTCTGTTTGCTATAACTTGGAGTGTAGGGCAGAAAAAGGAGGAGGTAAGGTGGGAGAGATTGGAGCAATATTGCAAAAGCCTTGAATGTCAGGGTAAGGGGATTTATAATCAGCAACTGGGAGGTGTTTAAATGGTACTTTTTATCATTATAAAAACAACATCTTCTCAAAAAAATAGTATTATACCTTTATTGTAAAAATAACTGGCAAAGACTAAAAACCCCAAAGTAAATAAAAAGCACCAGGAAGAAGCTCGTCACCAGGAGAAAACCATTGTGAATATTCTGGCACATTTCCTTTCAATCTCTTCACTATGTATATAGCTCTGGAAGATTTTTGAGCATGAATGTGACATCATCAGGGCTATGCTTTAGGAAGGCTGGGTTACAAGGTGGGCTAAGTACAAAGTGCACTTTCTGGGAATGCAAGTGACCAGCTGAGGTTTCCTTGCACACATTCACAGCTGCTCCTGCTTATATTTCTGTACCCACACAAGTCAGAGGACAGTCTGGCTATTTAGGGCAGACCCACAAACATGTCCTATGGGGCAAGTGGCACCTGAGAGGGAAGCCCAAGGCGAAAGGCTAGGAGTGAGCAGCCGTAACAGTGTTCAGTCAAGCCGAAAAGACCTCACTGTGGGTGGAGAGAATGTTCTGCAAAGCACCAGCAGGTTTCCAGGGAAGGGAGGTCTTATCTCAGGGAGAATGGAGAAAGCTTTCCTAGAGACCATCCTCATCGTGCACGATTCCCAATAGGGAAATGCCTAAAAATAGGCAATTACCACATCTAGTATGTGATAATCATATTATGATAAAACAGCTCATGGTATGACAGCTACTACCTATTAGTCAGAATTCATGTCAACTCTGAGATCACAGCCTCAAGAAGAGGTTGACCTGTGTCAAAATTCACTGACAGGCTTTACTTGCCAAGTCAGTTCTCACAGCTCTCAGCTTTGCCCCATACTCGGAGACAACGGGGCTCTGTGCAGGAGGAGAAGCCAAAAACTGGAAGGAAATTTGTATGCCTCTTCTACCCCAACGAGGTGCTTATTATTTTGCTTCCAAAGAGGCAGAGTCCAACGTTTTATTCCTCCCCTTTCTTCCCTTTGCTAATTTTAACTCAATTTCAAATTAATATTTTTCAAGCAATAACTTATTTAATTCCCAGTCCTTCCTACCCGTTTATGACTTAGGAATGAACGTAAGCACAAAACATCTTGTGATGGCCTCAAAATAGAAAGCAGGTTTAAAGTTTTATTTTTCTGTCCCAAAGCTGCCAAAGCTCTGGGTGTTTTAACTTCTGCTCTACACACAGTTTTCTCCCTCCCTCCCTCTCTCCCTCCCTCCCTCCCATCCAGCTATATTTAGTAAAGCCCAAATAAAAGGGATACAGGGAAAGCAAAATTAAATATAGTTTCTTTGAATCAGTAAACCCCAGAGTTAGTCTATATGGCAGCAGCTAAGAAAGTGAAGCTCATATGAACACATGTATACTCATGACATGCACTGTCCTCCAAAGGTGACCACAGCCTCGTCCGATTCACCAAGTGGCAGGTGCACCCAGGAAGGTAAACACACCACCTCCAACCACCCTCTTCCTTTCCTACCCCCACATCTCCCCCCCCACCTCACTGCCACCCCCATCTCACTGCTCTCCATTTCTAGATATCAACATATCTACATAACCCACTACTCTCTGCCCGCATCTAGAAGGAAAAAAGTTGAGAAGGGTAAATTTAAATGAAAGGAAGCATGGAGAAGTACTTGGATGACCAAGGACTTCTAAACCAAGCTGGTTCAGAGAAGCACACTGCTGTAACTGCTGTACAGTATACACTGTCACCTCAGTTGATTTACTTAAAAGTGATCTCAGACTTTTGTTGACAGAAGGAAATTCTATGGGACTTGAGAACAAGGGAAACACTCTGTTTCTGGTTTTCCAATACAAATAATGAGCTTACAATGACAATAAGGAGCCTACAGTGACAGTAAGATTTTGGGAGGTAACTTCCCATCCACAAGGCAGCAAATCTATAAACCTAAATACAGAACACTCCGTAGGAGGGAACGGGATGGGTTTGAGGAGCATGGATTGTGGCATGGAAAGGCAATGCCACCCAATGCAAACTTTAGCTTTTCCCATAAAAGAAGTACCTGATTGCCCCCCTTGCCTATCCCCAAACCAAAGGCACAGGACAAGAGGGGAGAAATGCAGAGGTTCTAAGAACCTAATGGCTGAGTAGAAAACTCACCCTTCACAACGTTCTCACCTATCAAGTCCAACCTGAAAAGCAATAGACAGCACACTCTCTATTTAGACAATATCATCAGAGAACGCCCATATTTATTTGCTCCTACATTAAGGAAAAAACCCCCACAACTGTGCACTTTAAAATATTTTAAGGGAATTCCCTGGCAGTCCAGTAGTTAGGACTCCGCACTTCCACTGCAGGGGGCACAGGGTTGATCCCTGGTCGGGGAACTAAGACCCTGCATGCCGTTATGGCGTGGCCAAAAAAAAAAAGAAAAAAAATATATATATATGTGTGTGTGTATATATATACATACACATATATATATATACACACACATATATATATATATTTATTTTAAGTATAATGTCCTAGAACAGGAGTTAGCAAATTATGGTCCATAGGCCAAATCCAGCCTGCCACCTGTTTTTGTACAGCCTGTAAGCTAAGAATGTTTTTCATTTTTTAAATGGTGGAAAAAAATCAAAAGGAGAATACTACTCTATGACGTGAAAATTATACGAAATTCAAATTTCAGTCCATAAATAACGTTTTATTGGAACACAGCCATGTTCATTCACTTGCATACTGTCTGTGGCTGCTTTTGCAGTTAGGCAGGTATGAAAGAAACTTCTGGCCTACAAGCCAAAAATATTTACTATCTTGCCCTTTCCATAAAAAGTTTGCCAACCACTGGTCTAGAGACATATCTGGGGTGTGAAAATACCTTTCACTTATTTCATACTTTATAGTTTTTCCAGGTACATTCACACTCATAACTTTTATCTTTACTCCAAGCCTTTGAGTTGGATAAGCAGGAATTATTATCGCCTCTCTAGAGATGGGAACACAGTTTGAAAGTGAATTTACCCAAGGTCATGTTGCTGCTAAGTGGCTAGGCCAGGACTAGACTCCAATTTTCTGACCCATGTCCACAGGTGCTCACATTATACAACTGTGTTCTCTTGGATGTCAGCCAACTGTGGCTAACCAAAGTCTTTTAAACATTCTCTCCATATTTGAGAGTTCACCCTAGTGTAAAATCCTTCCTTCCTAAAATAGGATCCCAAACACTACACTTCCTAGCACCACTTCCTGCTAGGGTAGAGACGCATGAACGTGGACTCAGAGGTTTCCCATCTTGGCAGAGGCAGCTCTGACAGAAGCATACCGATGGTGGCAGACGCAGCAGCCCCCTTGGCAGACCAGTTCAGTGGAGTTCCTGGAAGCTCAACCTGGAGTCTGTTTCTTCAACTTGCCCAACAGTTCTGTGTCTATTTACACACCTCACTACATTCTTTTAAGCTTAATCAAGCTCCTGTGGGTTCTATTTTCCAGAACTAGAATCATGAACCAAAACAACTTAAGTCAGAAGAAATCCTTATAATACTATAGTGAGTCCTAAAAACTCCTGGAACAACTTCCATCTTCATCATCATCGCCATCTTCCAAAGTACAATCCTGTTTCCATGAGATATTACCAAATGTAACTCTTAGAAAAGGATTCTGTAATTAAATAAATAAAATTGGAAAACACCAAGTTAAGCAGATTTCTCTACTGCAGGACTTATCAGAGCCTTAATACACATGTATGCTTCATAAATCTCCAAGAAAGGGACAAGTATGCAACATTTGAAAATTTATTGGACCACTGAATCATTTTTAAATATAATACCTCACCTGGATAGTAATAAGTGTTGGGAAATACTGGTCAATTGATATCCTCTATCTAGAAAAAAAAATATTTTATAGTTCTAAAATATTAAAAAAAAATAAGACTGTTGAAATGAGAAATCCAATTCTGGAGTGTGTTACAGTAAAAAAATACTTTCATATACTGCTGGGGGGTGGTATATATTGTACAACGTTTTTTGAGAGCAATTTTACAATAACTAGCAAAGGTCCCAATATTTATACTCTTTGACTCAGTAATTCCACTTCTAGGAATTTATCCTAAAAAAATAATCTGAAATTTGGACGAATGTCAGCTCCTCAGTTCTTATGTATGTCTCTGATACTTTATGAAAAACAATATGCTCTGATTTGAGGAAAACACAAAGAGGGGCTGCTTCATCTTTCTACTCAGGTGACAGAAAAAGGACTTGCTCCTTATAACTGAGGAAAAAAGAGACAAAAGTGCTCTTATATTCTTAGTGGCATTATGACACTATATAAACATTTATTTAGCTCTCAACCTTCTGCAAAAAAAGGAAGAAGTTGAAAGTTTAAAACTTTCCCAAGAATATCTCTATTGTTAATTAAAACATCCTAGGCCAGATGCACATAATCTCCATAAATGAAGCAGGGAGAAGAAACCTGGGTGACACTGGTATGTTGTTAAGAGGTGCTATGATGCTGAGCTAACCTTAAGGTTGATGACAAACTACAAACCTTTGGGACAGATTTTTTCTTTTTTTTAACATCTTTATTGGAGTATAATTGCTTTACAATGGTGTGTTAGTTTCTGCTTTATAAGAAAGTGAATCAGCTATACACATACATATATCCCCATATCCCCTCCCTCTTGCGTCTCCCTCCCACCCTCCCTATCCCACCCCTTTAGGTAGTCACAAAGCACCGAGCTGATCTCCCTGTGCTATGCAGCTGGGACAGACTTTTTTTTTTTTTTTTTTAAATGATGTGTTTTTTTTTTTTTTAATTTAATTTATTTATTTTATTTATGGCTGTGTTGGGTCTTCGTTTCTGTGTGAGGGCTTTCTCTAGTTGCGGCAAGCGGGGGCCACTCTTCATTGCGGTGCGCGGGCCTCTCACTATCGTGGCCTCTCTTGTTGCGGAGCACAGGCTCCGGACGTGCAGGCTCAGTAATTGTGGCTCACGGGCCCAGTTGCTCCGTGGCATGTGGGATCTTCCCAGACCAGGGCTCGAACCCGTGTCCCCTGCATTGGCAGGCAGATTCTCAACCACTGCGCCACCAGGGAAGCCCTGGGACAGACTTTTTTACTCCAGGATTCAGGTTAATTTGGTAAAGATCAAGAAAATGATGATGAAGAACTGTATGTTAAATATTTATTTTTTAAGTTAATTTAAATACTTTTTAAAAGATTATTTAATATTACTTATAGTTATTAACTGTATTTTGTATTATTGCATATATTTAGCATATATAAAGAAATACAGTACTAGAAATTTTAAGTGGAGGGTTGAAGGGAGCCTCAAATTCAGCAATTTGTAGGTTTAGATCATGTGACTAAGGCAGCAATGCCCCCTAGTGGTGGAGCATCACACTTTCACTTCGAGGCTTTTGACAGATCAATAAGCATCTTTAAAAGGTCAAATCCACAAAAATGAAGTCATGAGGAGACAGCAAACATTTCTAAGAACCAGTAACTCCTAATTGGTGAATGCCATGACCAAATAAGGGTATATTCAGTTTTAAGGCCATTCCTTGATTTGCTCTCAAGTCCATTTTACAGATAGAGAAACCATGGCCTCAAAAAATCAGGAATGATTTTGTCTCAGTCACAAAACCACACGAACCAAGAGCGCTATGTCTCTGCCATGCTTACTGCCTATTAGGCAAAATCCACAAACAAAGGATGAATGAACCATCTTTTCATATTTTATCTCTAACAAAGTGCCAACACCTATAGTGGCGGCCACTACATTTTTCTTTCCAAATTCAGCCCCTGTGGACTAGAGGCCTACACAAACTGCCTAAGGTCCAGCTACCCCCAGAAGGAAAATGACCCCTTTCTCCACGTCCTTCAGTAAGTACAACAGGGAGACTGTTTCCTGCTGAGGCTCAAATGCCAAGAGAATCTATGTCTCAAAGGAGGGGATGTGGTGGTGGATATATAATTGATATCAGAAAATGAAGCCTGTATCTTTGTTCTTCAGGAGTACAACCACAGAGTTAGGAGTCAGGACCGGTCAAGTAGGGCCAGCCAACCCCAGGGACATATCTGGTGATTTACAGGAAACTCTCTAGTTCTCTCAGGGAAAGCGGGATGTGGTAAGACAGGCAAAACCAGGGAACAGAGACCATCATGCTGGTGTGAGCAGTAGTAGTGGTTTACATTTACAGAGTATTTTATGTATTGCAAAGTATTTTCACAAATATTTCATTTGCTCCTTTAGTTATATCCCTGTAGAGAAAGTCCCATTTATTCCAAGGTTAGAGATTAAGAAGAGAAGATTCTGAGCTGAGTGGCTTGTTTGTATAAGCTGGCAAGTTAGCAGACTCAAGACTCACCCTGAGGTCTACTGTTTCCCACAGTACCTGTCACATCCAAGTGGGAGATGGCTTAATTAGCAGCGAATACAAATTGTGAGAGGAGGGGAGCTCCTATAGGTAGTCACCAAGCAGGAGAGAGAGACTGGTAACAGATGACATTGTAGAAACGTTTTCAAAGTCCAAGACACAGTCACAGAAATTAAAAAGCAAAGAAGTCTGAGACCATTTAGAATAGGGACAAACAGGCCTCCACAACTGGAAAAGAGCCTTAGTTAACCACTATATTACAATTAAAATACATTCCTTATACTCTGTGCAAGAAGCAGGAAAGCGAGAAATCCATTTTAGAAAGACTGCTACCCAAAATTGCTAAAACATTCCCTTGAGGCAAACTTTCCACTTTCCAAAAACCTTCTGGATAACCAAGGTTCTGGCTAAAGTTTCGTCTCAATAATCTCAATCAGTTAGTCAATCTTTTTCTCTTCTTCCCGTGCTCTCATTTTTCCTTCTACTTACTTACAGTTTGAAGTAGTCTTATATTTGGAGTTTTTAAGATGGTACATTTCAAATCTTATGAGCTTATATTTGCATTGTAAAACTCCTTCTTGGTAATTAAAGAAAACAATGGAACTGAAAAGGTAGGGAACCTATAATAGACACATAATAGCCTATAATAGTTTTTGAGACTCTCAGCAGCTCATACTGCACCCCACATCCTCAGGAACTGCTTCTTCATCCCAGGGGTGGGCTCTTGGAAGCCATGTTTATACCCTGGAACCCTGTCTCTGTGACCATATCTGACTGATTAGGAGTAGACTTCCGTCCCAAACAGAGCCAATCAGAAACGTCCTCAGAGCAATTCCTTTTGCTTATTAAGCTAGCTTGATTCTGCTTCGATTGCTTGGAACCAAATGGTTCTAAATCACACATTTCATGTATTTATTTTCTGCTTCCCTACATTGAATTGTTTGTTTTACGAGGGCAGAGATTTTTGTGTTTTGTGTTTATTATATCCTAAGTGCCTAAAATAAAGCTTAGCCCATAGTAGATACTCAAAATGTTTGCTGAATAATGCATATTGTGAGCCTTTCTTAGTTTTCCCCATTCTAAGTTTTATTCAGTGTACACACTCTATTTGCTTAAGAGAGAAGACTCACTCCTGCAGAGTTCGGTCTTTACCACACTTCCACACAGTATCTGAAAGGTTTCCAAATTCATCCTTTTCCCAAATATCTATTCCCCCTGCTTCTGTCACTGAAGTCTCATCTTCCCTTTATACATTAGCACTTCAGTACTATATGTGTCGTACAGAGTGCACTGCATTACTATCGTCATAATGGGATAATCCCTTTATTTCTCTTTCTTCCCTTCTCTTTTATCCTTCCAAATGTCTGCTCTCAATAATGTCACTGGCCAGGCCATCTATTAATGAATGGGCAGAAGACCTCGTTCCTGGTTCACCAGCTCTAGGATTTAAATGATGTCAGCAAGGGAATAAAGAGGTGCTCAGGGAGGCCTGATGACTCCATTATGGACCAATCACGTTCCCAAGAGAGGCAAAACATGTGATTGCTACCCAGGAGGCCAAACAATGTCATACACCTCCAAATCCCTTTACAGAAATTAAAAAGCAAAGACCAGCGTAGCATAAAAACTGCAAAAAGACAGCTGGCCAAATCTTTAGTAAAATAGATCAGTCCTATTCTCTATATTCTTAAGGGAGAACAATCACTACTGTAACACCTAGACTATAGAGCTTGAGTTTCTGGCTAAGATAAAATGATCTATTAGACTTCTAAGTGATTTTAAAGCAGAAATGCTAAATAAATATCAAGTATTCCTATATAAAATTCAAGTCCAGATTATACATTTAAATGGAGACATAATCAAGAAATAGATGATTTTTTTTTAAAGTAGAACATTTCCCCAAATATATGGCAGTAAGAGTCAGTGTTTATGTCTAAAATCACTTAGTTTAAAAAAACAACAACAAAAAAAGACATTACATAAATTTAAATTCCCAACATAAAAACCAAGTTAGGAAAAACCAAGAAGAAGCTTATTTACAAGGTAGAAAGAAATATCATCACAAGTAGATAAATGAGCAACTGGCCTTATCCCTATGGTTTCTTACAATTCGTTTTATCACCTCATCTTCTCATGCCAACTTCTCTTTCTTGTTTTAATTCTTCAATGTAACTCCTTAGGCTTAAATACTTAAACTTTTTTTTCTTTCATATTATGGAACTCGTTAGCTTAAATCTTACTTTCTTGCGGTCTGAGTACTCTAAAAACAAGTGCCCTAAAAGCCCTTGTGTCACACTTTTAATGTGTTGAACACACTCGTGTAAGTGATCTGACAAAGGCAAACACTTTTTCAGCTCTCAATCACCAGCTCAGAACTCTTCTCACTCTGGCCCTCCCCTCCAGGAAGTCCTGACTTTGCTGATTAAGGGGAGAAACAAATCTCTTTTGATGAGCTGGGGTGAGAGCTGCCTGCCACTCTCTACCACTCCTTAATACAGTGCTAAACACAGTTTTCTGGAGGAGCTCCAGAATGTGTGTTTTCTAGAAGAGTAAAGAACTGTGGCAGCATCTTTATTCTAGTTCTCACAGTTGGGAGAGTGTGGAGGGTTCAGAGCAGAAGGGAGGGAAGCAGGGAGCCTGTGATACGGAGCTTACTGATAGCACTGACATTCACCAGATTTCAAATGTCCTCTTGTTTTCCCTCACTTACGTAAAATTACAGACTAAGAACGTAAAAGTGACTTCAAGAAATAACTACTGGGCAAAGCTCTGCCTTCCCACAGATAAACAAGTAGGTCTCACAGGCAGTATATGTGATGATGAAGGGAGAGCCTGGGTTTAAGTCTTGGCTCCACCACTTATCAGTAAACTCTAGCAAGTTACTTAAGCTCTGTGCCTCAGTTTCTTCATTTGTAAAATAAGGATAATAACAGTACTGACTGCATAGGATTATGCAGATGTTACATAAGATAAACATGTAAAGCATTTAGAACAGTACCTGGCACGTAAGAGCTCACGTAAATGATGGCAGCAACAGCTGTTGATGTGATTACTATCACTAGCTTTGTTTTCTAAAAGAATTCCAAGAATTGCAATGCTTTCATTTAGCAAACATTTTAATGAGAACTTACCATGTGTGCCATGTATATGGTGCTAAACACTGGAGATACAGACTCAAAAGGTGCAATCCAGCCCTTCAAACAGCATCCAATCAAATGCAACAATATATCACAGAGTGGTTGTAACAGAGATCTGTACAGGATCTGCACAGAAGCAAGAAGCCTGGAGAGGTCCAAGAAAGGGAGAAGGAGCCAAGCCTTAAAAAGCAGACTGGAGGGCACCAAAGGAAGAGGAGAGGGAAGGTCATTCTGGGCAATGGCAAAACATAAGACTAATAAGCTTAGCAAAGGCAAGTGTACGAAAGGCTTAAATAACTTGAACCTTAGATTCAAGATAAATGTAGATCCTTAACTTTAGGACAAAGGATCGGCTAGAATGGGTGAAACAAAAGGGGAAGGAGACTGGAGTGGCAATTACTACAGTAATAAAACCCCCAAGGTGAGCAAGGATAGATTAAAAACCTCAAAGCATCTTACAGAAAGGATGGAGCAGAGAGAATAAACTCCCCAAATATTTAGCAGTTAAAGTGACTGGTCTTAGTTACTGATTAGATGTAGAGGACTTGAGAATGAAAAGAGTACAAAATGAGCCAGCACAAGGTTATTGATTGGAGTAACGGGATGGTAGTGCAACTGGGATCGAGGCAGAGAGGGTTTTGGGGAGACTATGCTGAGCTTAGTTTTGAAGATGTTGAGTTAAGGTACCTGTGGGACCTTCAGGTGGTGTCATGTGGTAAGAAGGAAGTCAGAAACACAGGTGTGCGTCTATGAAACTGGGTGAGGAGGCTGGACGTAGAGATGAGCCATCACTGCTCAGGGTGCCGCCAAAGCCACACAGAAAGAGAGAGAGGTGGAGGTGACCAAGATGGATGGGTCAGGGAGATGAGAGGACCAGGGAGAAAGAAAGAGCAGATACAGACTCAAAAGGTGCAATCCAGACCTTCAAAAAGCATCCAATCAAGTGCCACAACACATCAGCAACATTTTCTCAGAACTGCCGCACTATTTTCATCCTCATTAGTCATGTCAATAACAACTTTTTCAAACATTCCAATGTTCTTTATTTATATACCATCTGTTTCACAAATATTTGAGGCAGCTTATGGTAAAGACATACAATAAAACAGTGAAATAAAAATGAAACAAATATGGTATTAGAAGAAATATGAAGAAAATATGGTATTAGATTAGAAGATCATACAGAGGGAGGTTGGGGGAGAAAATGGGATTAGAATACAATTATGCAGGCCAAAAGGGACTACAGAGTTTTTACAGTAAAGTTGCAAGTCTGGCTCTGAGCTTCCTAGTGGCCAAAGTAAGAAAAGAAATAGTTACCTCCATAAAAAGAAACTATACCCTTCCTCAGGGTTACCTGATTTGCCCAAGATTGTCCAGTTAAAAGGCAAATGGCTCTTACTCTACCAAGCTGTTTCAACATGCAAATACTCTTCTGCATAGTTAGATTCCCATTATCAGGGTGGAGTGATAGAAAGGGAAATAGACTAGGAATCAGGATACCTAGTTATTATAGTATTAGCTCTTCTGCTAATTGCAAACCCAAGGCAGATCATTTAAATTCATTTTCTCAACTATAAAATAGGTGCTTTCACTGAGCCAGGGTCAACCAATACGTAGTATTTGTGCTATCATTCTCCAATCCAGCACACCTTGAAAGACATCGCTAGTTAATCACAGATCTTTTTTCTGCTGAATCCTGAAAAGACCTCAAAATCCTGCTCAACAGTGTTCCGAGTAACCACCAATGAATCAACATGGGCATTCTGACCCCGGTGCTACTCTAAAGTGCCTCCAATGCTATCAGACACACTATCATGCAATGAGCATGATCTCTATCATAATTTGTGGGATTCTCTCTAAATGGGAAAGGCCAAGGGGGGTTTGACTGCAGCTGCTAAGGTAGGCAGATATGGAACAAAACTCTTTTCAGAGTTATTTTTAAACTTCTAAAAATACTTTGATATATTAAAATTAAAACTCACATGAGTCAAAATACACCACTGATTAAAATAAATACTTCCAAATGATCCACCAGAGGAAATCTAGGAAAGGCGTAGCAGCATGTACCAAGCTGAAAATCTTTAGAAGCAACTCAAATTTCAAAGAATCTTTCTTTTGTTCTATTTCAGAATCTGTATTGTGAGCATTTCTACAAAATCCTCTTCACAAAAGTAGAAAGAATAGTACAACAAATCTGTATGCACCACCATTCAGTTTCTACAACCATCAACATTTTGCCACAGGATTTAACTTTAAAAGTGAGGCCAGGGCTTTCCTGGTGGCGCAGTGGTTGAGAATCCGCCTGCCAATGCAGGGGACACGGGTTCGAGCCCTGGTCTGGGAAGATCCCACATGCCACAGAGCAACTAAGCCCACGTGCCACAACTACTGAGCCTGGGCACCACAACTACTGAAGCCCGCGTGCCTAGAGCCCGTGCTCCACAACAAGAGAAGCTGCCGCAATGAGAAGCCCGCGCACCACAACAAAGTGTAGCCCCCGGGCTTCCCTGGTGGCGCAGTGGTTAAGAATCTGCCTGCCAATGCAGGGGACATGGGTTCGAGCCCTGGTCCAGGAAGATTCCACATGCTGCGGAGCAACTAAGCCCGTGCACCACAACTGCTGAGCCTGTGCTCTAGACCTCGCAAGCCACAACTACTGAGCCCGCACACCTAGAGCCCGTGCTCCGCAACAAGAGAAGCCACCGCAATGAGAAGCCTGAGCACAAGAGTAGCCCCCACTCGCCGCGACTAGAGAAAGTCCGCGTGCAGCAACAAGGACCCAACACAGCCAAAAATAAATAAATAAATATATAAAAAAAGAAGAGTAGCCCCCGTCGCCACGACTAAAAAAAAAAGCCCGCGCGCAGCAACGAAGACCCAACGCGGCCCCCCAAAATTAAATAAATAAATAAATTTATAAAAGTAAAGCCATCTGGGACTAGAATTCACATTCTTATAGCAAAATACAGCTTCCTCCAGAAACACACTCATGTCCATGCATTAATGCATGGACACACACACCCATTACAAACAACAACTTCCAGGCAATATGCGGAAACAAGCTAGAGCGAGATCTGTTCTCTAGATCCTTGCTCCACAAAGTGTGGTCCCTAATAAGCAGCGTCAGTATCATCTGGGAGTTTGTTAGAAATGCAAAATCTCAGGCCCCATTTCAAATTTACTGAGTCATAATTTGCATTTTAACAAAATCCCCAGTTAGTCTCTACATTATGGTTTAAGAAGCACTTGTCTACTCTAAACCACCATAACTGTCCTCTGCAAAGTTTTTCTTAACTAAGTGACTTCAGAGGAACTGGGCAAGAAACTGAAGTGTGAAAAATAGTGTCCATTTCACTTGGGAGGGCAATTGGCCATTAACTACTCAAATTTAAAGGTATATAATTTATGACCTAGTAATTCCACTTCTCAGTACCTATGCTAGAGAAATATTCACCCCTGTACTTAAATAGGATATTACAAAGATGTCTATCACAGCATCTTTTTGGGAATTGGAAACAACCAACTGCCCATCAATAGGTGAATGGTGAAACAAGCCAGTACAGAACAGTCAGCAGAGGTTAAAATGTATGAACCAGATCATGGAAAATTCTCCCAGACATGTTGCTGAGTGAAAAAAGCAAGTTCCAGAATGTTCCACTTAGTATAACAACATTTGTTTAAAACAAAAGAAGAACAAATGTTTCATTATGTATTTTCTCTGGATACATATATGCATGTGTAAAGGAAGAGAAAAGGTATGGAAGGACAAATACCAAAAGGAAACGGTGCCTACATTTGCAAAGAGATGAAGAGGTCTGGGATTAGGGGTGGTGAGTTAAAGGGTGATTATAATGTTTTACCTATTTGCTTATTTACTAAAAGGAGAATGCATTCATATATCACTTGTGGAACAAATATTTTATAAATGGCTACGTGATTTCTTACACCAAACGAGTTTACATAGAGAAAATATGGTCAGGGTAAGGGTACAGAAAGAAGGATTAGAAAGTCTAAAGACCTTTGAAAAACTGCAGATTTTTAGAAATGAGTTTTGTTTGCATGGACCATTTTCTCTGTTTTCCTCAATACATGCATACAGCTGGTACTGGGCATATTTTGCACTATTTAAAAATATCTTCAAAAGTGGTATGTTCTGTATACACTGATGTGTATAAAATTGATGACTAATAAGAACCTGCTGCATATAAAAATAAATTAAATTAAAAAATTTAAAAAACAAACAAAAACAAAAAAAAGTGGTATGTTCATTTTTCTGCGTATTTTTGTATTTCCTTCATTTGTCCATGATCTATTTGAGAACAAGTTATATATGTGATTGTTTCTATTGCTGCATATTCCAGGTTCCTAGTTCAACAGATGAGAATACACACTACCTAAATGAATAACTTACAAGCCTATGGATAATAATAGCTTTAAAAAATCCCTAAAAAGTAGGCAGAGCACGTATTGTCCTGATTTTATAGCTGAAGAAATAGGCTCAGAAAGGTTGGGCTATGTGCCCAAGGACCTTCTAGCTAGTAGGTGGCAAAGCCAGAACTTGGCTCCCACTCTACGATTCCAAGTCCTCTGTCCTTTCAATTATACCACATTTATCATGCCACCATACTTAAATATGATACTTACTTACACTTCTAGGCAGTTTTTTACATAGCTTCAGATTGGAAACTCTCATGGGAAATACTAGAATTCAAATAATATGTACACTTTGGGTATCTTATATCTAATTATTTAGAGTTTCTTTTCCAATACCTTGCCTTGACATGCCCAAGGAGATAAGACTGAAAAAAGTACTACCATCTTATCCTCATCAAAAAGTAGAAAAAGGATGGATTCTAGTACTCTGAGTTTAAAAAACCATGTTCTAATTTATATGGGGAAAACAATAGTATAAAAGTAGACAGATACTATGTACCCATCTCCCAGCTCTAACAATTACCATAGTGCATTAGAAAAATCCTAGAGACAATATCAATAGTGTTAAGGAGCAGGGGTGCAAGTGAGAATCTAGTTGTCTATCCTTAATAAAGGAAAGTGACCACATACCTGGAAGCTTTTCATGGGAAATAGTCTCAATCTGACTAATAGGCTTTGTGAAGTTAAATTTTTTTTTTTAAGTTTGAAGTTAACAAGGTTAAAAGCTCACACTGGACCTTAGATATCAAGATAATACAACTGACTTCTTGATCCTCTTAAGCACTGTGGCTAGAGAGGAGCTACTCTGGACACACATGCCTGCCTCTATTTATAGCAGTGAGCACCAAGTCTTATGGGAAAAGCTCCTAAACCATTTAAAAATCAAACTATTTTAAGTATCTCACAGCTTTCTAAGAATTTTTTTTTGTTTGTCTTAATATTGTTCCCAAAAGTTGGGTCATAAATTGTATATGTGTGCTTGCGCACACATGTGTGTGCTTATTTTGGGGAAATGTGCAAAATGAGGTTAGTGGGTTTGAAGCATTAAAGGCTCTTTGGAGAGCTCTAACCTGAGCCGCATTCGTGGGATTAGGTCCTGGGGGCTCACAGTATGACTAAGAAATGAATTAGATGCCTAAAAAAAAAAAAAAAAAAATCTATTTTTTTTTTAAGTATCAGGCAGAATTTACAAATTGTTAAAAAATATGAATCACGTACAGCTCATTTCAAATAGTAGGCATATTTCCCATAACCATTTAAAACATGTATGTACTGATTCTGGGAACTTGCTAAATTTAAACCCTGACTCAGTAGAGTAAGACATGTCCTTCCTTCTTCTTTTGGGGAGGGAAGAGTGGAAGAGATTGCCCCAGCAGAGAGGACTTTTAAAAACACCCTCTAGGGCTTCCCTGGTGGCACAGTGGTTAAGAATTCCCCTGCCAAATGCAGGGGACACAGGTTGGAGCCCTGGTCCAGGAAGATCCCACATGCAGCGGAGCAACTAAGCGTGTGCGCCACGTGTGCCACAACTACTGAAGCCCGCATGCCTAGAGCCTGTGCTCTGCAACAAGAGAAGCCACCGCAATGAGAAGCCCGCGCACCACAACGAAGAGTAGCCCCCGCTCGCCGCAACTAGAGAAAGCCTGCGCACAGCAACGAAGACCCAATGCAGCCATAAATAAATAAATACATACATACACCGTCTGTGTGTCAGGAACTTTTTAATTATGTAGAGAATTATTAGCGCTCCCCCCTTTCTTCTGGATGAGTAAAACCCAGTTGAAGACATTTAAAACCTGCTTGGGATCACAACTAATTTCCTACGCTGGTCTGTTTGACTACCCCTTCTCTCTACTACCTTGACACTCAACTACGCCAGTGGCACTATACGTCTGCATAAGTCTTGAAATAGTTTTTACTGACTATCACATCTCTGCTTGGAACTAATCTTTTGATCATGTCTTTCTCTAATGTGCCATGTTTTTAAAGGTCACATTCATTTCTATAGTTACCACACACTAATTTTGAGGAAAAACCCTTGAAAAGGGCTTTCTACTCCACCACAGCACTTACAAGGTGGTCATCAAAAAATGGTTATTCCTAGTAATTTTATTCCATCACCAGAAGCTCAGAATGTAAATCAATGGGCACAGCTACACTGGTCTTGTCTGAAAATAGCTACATGACTAACTGTGTCCACACAGTGACTAGAATAAGTCAAAGTACAAGACTCATGGGTTGCAGGAATTCAGTAGAGGGGGGCCTCCAGGAAGGTCGACCAGGACCCCAGGCTAAGCGCTGGGAGGTGGAGGTCACTGGCTTTCTAGCTTGGTCACCAAATAGCACCCACCTGAGATTTTTACCAAAAGTCTTGTTGTTGTGATTATTGTTTTAAATCCTATCTTAAGGAACACATATGAAGAAGTTATGCAGTAGGGATTAACCACCTGTCAGCTGTGGGCCTTGTGTTATCAAGTTGCAGACTGGACTCAATTAGAAGCTGTAATTAATTACATAATTTTTAGTTCAAGTTTAATTCCACTAAAATGTCATGATGAAACTATAATGACCAAGTTAAAGGTTATCATACATTTGATTCAGATTTGAGACACCTGAGATACTTATAAACCAAGAGTCGACCCTCTTGCTCCATGAAGAGCAATAAAAGTATGTCCTTCACATATATAGGTTCTGAGCATTTGGATTCTTACTGAAAATAGACTGATGCTTCTGCCCTGAAAAGGCCACGAAAGGAATAATTCCACCCCAGCACTCAGCAGGGAGAACGTGGTGGGCCTCTCCAGGACTGCAGGGAGCCCTGCAGAGGTGAAGGGCTTACAGTGGTGGGAAGCCCCAGGGCCACTGAGACTGCCACAGTCAGCAAATGGAGTTCTCATCCTTGAGGGCAGGACAAAGGATAATCAGAGCGTCCAAGCCATCAGTTGATTACAAACTCAGGGACATAAACCAGGGCTGTCACTTTGTCACTCTAACCACAGGCCACTGCTTCTGCACCTGGTTCTTAGTTTACATCACTTTATGTGAAAATATCTCAGTTTCCAAGATCTGATTGGCCAAAGCGGCTAATGCCTGTCTGTTCCCAGCCAATAGCTCAACTATGCTTCTCTATCTATGATGTAAATCTTCCCAGCAAATCACAGTGGTGGGCTCAGGGTACAGGATGAACGTAGTTCATTCTTGTGGAATGTCAATTCCATGTAAAGTTTTAAAATATTTTTGATATGTTTATACTAAAGCAAACATGTATATACTGGGGTCAGATTGCCAGAAACAGAAATGTTAAAAAAAGTACAAGAGGAGACAAGTTTTGTGTTCACTGAGGTGACTTTGGTGGCTATCTCCTGATTCCCCTGGAAAATGGTGGTAGAGATATTTAAGGAACACTGGCCTGCTGGATCTCTACACTGTTCCCTCAGAGCCTAGGCTGGAATGGAAGGTCCCTCTCCCCAGACACCACTTCCAGCTCCCATCCCAGCAGGAGGCATGAATCCTTGGCATTGCCTCTTTCATTATCCTCCACCACACCATGCTCTAAGTCAACCATGGGGCTGGGCACGACTCCATCAGCACTGGTTAGGCCATGAAGACTGTCCCTGCACACTGAATGCTGTCTGAATAGCCCCTTGTTATTTATCATCATCAAACCCTGCAACAGTGGTAGAAAGACCAACTGGTACTTGGGACCAAAGTGAGACAGGGGGAACTGTATCTACAGGAATGAGTCTGTGAGTGAGAAAAAGTTGGGGCAAAGAAAATTGCTAATAGAAGGAACTCTGGGGTACAATGAAGCATGTGCAGAAATAGCACCAGTACAGCCAGCAAAGAAACACATTCACTAACCACCCCATCACATGCTAGGCACTGGGAATACAGGGATACACAAGACACAGTCCTTCCCTGTGAGGTGAGATCAGGATGACCCAAGTCTTTGACACTTCAGTGGCTGCTTTCAAAATTTATATATTCTAAATCCAACTTTATTTTTCAGGTAAAATAATGATACACCTGTGCTTTCTTTCCAATTTAGAGCCGACCTGACTGTGAGGAGCCTTGCATGGAGATGTAGGGTGAGCGGTCTTTACACTTCAACACCTACACTCACTTTATTGTGTCAATAACAAACGTAAGAAAAAATAAGAAGAAGAATTCTAGTCTAATAAGAAGCATCTGTCTACTATCACAGAGATTAATCATTTGACAAACTTCTTAAAGGTTAAAAATAATTTTTTTTTTTTTTAATTTCCAGTGCTGTAGAGTTTGCTGGGAAAGCAATTTCTGAATTGAATGGGTCACTGAACTAGATCAGAGGTTTCATTCATTCAACTATGCTGTAACAAATTTAACGGATTGAAGAAAATGTTCTAGATCCTGTGCTAAATGCTGGAATATTCAGAGGCTAATAAGACACATACCCTGCCTTCCAGAATTTAGTCTTGGGCAGTGTTTCTCAAACCTTTTTCATTATTGTTCCCCTAATTAGCCTAATTATATAGACATTTGCTCTAATCGCTCTTCCCCGCCTCCCCTCCTGCAAGAAATGTTAATGCCAGAGATAACACTATGTATCTGTTTATACGTTGTGGCCCTTTGGAAGGCTGCAAATTATATAGTATCTAAGATTTTTCACCCCCCAAGAACCAATTTCACCACGTTAAGGGCAACATGGCCCCATTCACAATTCATGATCTAGGATAGATGTTCATATACCCCCATAAGATATATATGTGGAAGGGTACGTGTACACACACACACATATTTTTATTTTTTTTAATTAATTAACTTATTTATTTATTTTTGGCTGTACTGGGTCTTCATTTCTGTGCAAGGGCTTTCTCTAGTTGTGGCAAGCGGGGGCCACTCTTCATCGCGGTGCACGGGCTTCTCGCTATTGCGGCCTCTCTTGTTGCGGAGCACAGGCTCCAGACGCGCAGGCTCAGTAGTTGTGGCTCACGGGCCTAGTTGCTCCGCGGCATGTGGGATCTTCCCAGACCAGGGCTCGAACCCACGTCCTCTGCACTGGCAGGCAGATTCTCAACCACTGCGCCACCAGGGAAGCCCCACACACACATTTTTAAATCAAACTCTTAAAGGACCCCATGATTTTAAAAAATGCACATGGGGGACTTCCCTGGTGGTGCAGTGATTGAGAATCTGCCTGCCAATGCAGGGGACACGGGTTCGAGCCCTGGTCCGGGAAGATCCCACATGCCGAGGAGCAACTAAGCCCGCGAGCCACAACTGCTGAGCCCGCGTGACACAACTACTGAAGCTTGTGTGCCTAGAGCCCGTGCTCCACGACAAGAAGCCACCGCAATGAGCAGTCCGCACACCGTAACGAAGAGTAGCCCCCACTCACCGCAACTAGAGAAAGCACGCACGCAGCAACGAAGACCCAACGCAGCCAAAAATTAATTAATTAATTAATTTTTAAAAAATGCATATGGTATCTAAAACAGGGGTCAGAAAACTTGTTCTGTAAAGGACCAGATAGTAAATATGTATTTTAGCTTTTGTGGGCTACATACTGTCTCTGTGGTATATTTTTCTTTATTTTGTTTTTGTTTTGTTTTTACAACCCTTTAGAAATATAAAAACCTTTCTTAGTTCAAGGACCCTACCAAAACAGGCTACTGGCCAAATTTGGCCTGTGGCTGAAGTTTGCTGACTCCTGATCTAGAGGGATAACAGCTAACATTTTTTGAGATCCTACCATTTATAAAAAAGTAACTGTAGTATGGTGGTTGTCAGGGGCTAGAAGGAGAGGAAAATGGAGAGTTATTGTTTAATGGGTATACAGTTTCAGTTCTGCAAGATGAAAAGAGTTCTGAAGATGGATGGTGGTGATGGTCACACGATAATATGAATGTATTTAATACCACTGAACTGTATGCTTAAAAATGGTTACAAAAGTAAATTTTATATTGTGTATACTTTATGATAAAAAAATTGTGATTTTTATAAAAGTTAACTGTTTAACTTTCATTTAATACTCACCCCAAAGCCATATAAAGTAGATATCTTCATTTTATAGCTAAAGAATGTGAGGCTAAAAGAGCTCTGACCACTTGCCCAAGTTACTAAGCTGGCAAGTGGAGTGCTGAGGTCTGAAGCCTAGTCTGTCAGTTTAAAAGACTGAGCTCTTAGTCATTCGCACCATCAAGTACTCCTTTTATTTATTTTCTCCAACAAATGCTGTATTTCAAAAGATTTTATCTGCTGAACAAACATCATTTACTAATAATTTGTTTTGCTTCTTAAACAGTTATCCCAAAACACATATCTGACGATCAGAGCTTCAGATCCATTCATGCGTCAGTCCATTCTTAAAAGATAAGTTCTAGGGCTTCCCTGGTGGCGCAGTGGTTGAGAATCTGCCTGCTAATGCAGGGGACACGGGTTCGAGCCCTGATCCGGGAAGATCCCACATGCCGCGGAGCAAATGGGCCCGTGAGCCACAATTACTGAGCCTGCGCGTCTGGAGCCTGTGCTCCGCAACAAGAGAGGCTGCGATAGTGAGAGGCCCGCGTACCGCGATGAAGAGTGGCCCCCGCTTGCCACAACTAGAGAAAGCCCTCGCACAGAAACGAAGATCTGACAAAGCCATAAATAAATAAATAAAATTTAAAAAAAAAAATTTAAAAAAAAAAAAAAAGATAAGTTCTAAACTGGTATGATTTTATCCAAAACTCAAAGAAATGTGGCATCTTAGTTAGCCTGTCAAGATTTTCCCTTAGATTGTAAATGTAAGGTCCATGAGGGGACTTTCCTTCTCTCTGTTTCACCCCACCATCCTCAGTTCCTAGAACAGGGCCCATATTTAGAAATTCAAAGAAATGCTCACCCTTCTTTACCTCTGAGTCCTTTGTGTTTAGGAGACCCCATGATATATGTGAAACAACTGAAGGCAGATGGGATCAAGGATCTCTTTCATTGCTCAAGTTTTATGATTCTATGCCTCAATATACATATTCCAGTGGTATTCAGTCAGTCAACCATAAGTCTCAAGAACACACTACAGCACAGGGTGCAAGCCTGTGTTCTTGTGAAAACGCAGAATAAAATGAAAGAGGAACCTAAAGTTCAGTTGGGCATAAAGTCCAGAACTGGACAAAAACAACAGAAGAAAAACTTTAAAACATGTTCCATGAATTAGGGAAAGAATCTTAACCAGTTGTTGGAACAGGATCCCATATGGACTAAAAAAGCAAAAAATTGCTGTGGCTGTCTGTTTATAACAATTCTCTCAAGGCAATGTCTGTGTGACCTCCCTGGACAAGTGACACAAGCCTACCTCATCCCCTTGGCTGTATGAACTGTCCTGGGCATGTGACCTAGGCCAGGCCAATCAGAATTCTTCCCTGGGGGAAAGGGATCCTGTTTCCTCCCAGATCCATGGTACTACCTTCCAGGTAGAGGCAGCCCACCTGCAGTAAGAGAAAAATGAAGCCAGCACTAAAAGAGACAAAAAGTGGAGAGAAAGCATGGAGGAGCCAGAGATACTCAGCTGTGTTCAAGTCCCTGGTTCTCAACGTCCTTAAAACCCACTTCATCCAGCTTATCTTGCAGTGTGGTTAAGTAGGCAAAACAGCAGCCCCCTTTTGCTTAAGCTGGATGAACTGAGTTTCTGTTACCTGCAACCAGGAATCTTAATGCATGGGCCGAGGAGTCTGCCTGACCTGGAAGGATAAAGTGCGCATCCCAGAGAAAGTAGGCTAAAGGTAACCAGCTCTGCAACTCACCCTGGACTGTTCCTCATCCTTCCTCCACCTCGAGTTTTCATCTTAGAAACTAGGTTAAACCTCTTTGCTACCAGGTGTGCTCAAATCTCTTAAACAGGCAGATCTGACATAATGTACTGTTTAAGCATTTTTGTTTTTAAGACAGAAATGAATAACCCCAAAATCCTCAAATAGAATTATTTTTATCTTGAAAGCCCCTTTACATTTTATAGAGCATCCACAAACAAGTGTGAAGAAAGGCTTCTGGCTATACATAATAAAGAGCTTTAAGGGAACTGTTAAGAACGTAATCCCTTCAAATAGCTCATGTAAATTATATAATCTATGGAAAGAAATCTTGCACCACAAAGAATATCAAGAAAATTTTTCATTTTCTTCCAACCCAGCCACCAGCCCCATCACCCTTTATTTTGCTGATTTTGTTGTATTGTCATTTTCTTACCTTTCCTTCTCATGATTTTAATTGTATTTTTTTCCCATATGAAACTAGATGAAACTATTCACCAGTAAATACTCTCAGATTTACCTAAGACTGGGGAGCTATGAATAGAAACAATATGCAACTAAATTAGTCCCAGGCACAAGGAAAAGTGTGCCTGAACAGAAAACTCAGAAATCAATAATTTATTAGCAGAATATTTGGGAAAGGTTTTTTTAATACCCCAGACTACTATTTTAAGACTTTATTTTAAAAGAAGGTAAATACGAATTACTCTCTAATCAAAGACTGTGTAAAAGCAAACTGCCCACATCTTGTTTTTCATTAGTTTATTTTTAAGGACACTTTTGAATAACTGTAAAAGTCACTTTTTCATCACTGATATTCAAGGTAAGAAAAGAGATTTTACCGCCAGACACATAGGGTATTTCAAACTCAGTTTATGTATTTCTAAAATAGCAGCAGTTAACAGAAAACCGTTCCACCCCAGACCCAGTGAATGCCCTCCTGACAATGGTCAGATTATAAGCTCCAAGAGAGCAGGCCATGGAATTGCACTGGTCCACTGCGCTGCTTTAAGTGCCTGGTAGCACCTGGCACATAGCAGGCGATCAACAAACGTTTGGTGAGTAAGTAAATAAAGAGATCAATAAATAAATCCAAATTCCAGCATTAATAAAGAGCTCAACTAAGAAAGTTCTTGAGGGCTTCCCTGGTGGCACAGTGGTTAAGAATCCGCCTGCCAATACAGGGGACACGGGTTCGAACCCTGGTCCGGGAAGATCCCACATGCCACGGAGCAACTAAGCCCGTGCGCCACAACTACTGAGCCTGCGCTCTAGAGCCTGCGAGCCACAACTACTGAGCCTGCGTGCCTACAGCCCGTGCTCTGCAACAAGAGAAGCCACCGCAACGGGAAGCCCGCGCACCGCAACAGAGAGTAGCCCCAGCTCACTTCAACTAGAGAAAGCCCGTGTGCAGCAATGAAGACCCAACGCAGCCAAAAATAAACAAATTAAAATAAATTAAAAAAAAAAAAAGTAAGTGCTTGAGAAACTGACAAGGATGAAAATAGAGAGTGTAAAAGTTTCTCTCTTAAATTCAACCTAATTCATCAAGTCCTGGGGGGCATGTCCTATGTGCCAGGCACTGGACTAGCAGCTGCTGACACACAGATAAAGGTGACTGAGCCAGTGCACATCAGAGTGAGCTGACATTACCTAGAGGCCCAACTTTCATAGGACCCTATCAGTCTATCAGTAGGTTCACCTTTAGTAGGACTGTCAAGGTGGGACGGGAGAGACTACCATGGGAAACTAATGATATTTTTAAATGCACTTAAGTATCCTAACTAGCCATTACAATGTAAGCCACTAAAAGCTTACAGTATCATACAACCTATTCCCTAACATTGTTTCTACAGAAAAATACGTTTTAACAGGGATGTTATAGTTCCAGGAACAAGCCTCCACATTCCTAATTCCTCTTCTCTCCTCCCACTAGAGCATTGCTCAGGCAGAGGTGCCGGGAAAGAGAAAGAATAAAGGGCAGGTTTGACAATGGGGGTTCTTCTAGAATGGGAAAATATGAGAAGGAAAGATAGGGGAGGGTGTGATATTCCTATATACATATATTGATATATGATATGGCTCATTCACGTGTCTGGAGATGGGAGTGGCTGCACCTTTAATTTTGAACCTCACCACACCCAGGTGTACTTTCTCATACTGAATTCCACCTACTAAAGTCATGACTGTTATTGCCCTCTGTTTGAACACATGATCACATAGACAAATCACTCATCAAATTATAACAAATCCTGATAAAAAGCAATCCTCACTTTATTGCTTTCAGATACCATCAAACTATGACACCCCTCAAAACAGCAGATATACAGAATATCTAGCTAATTTTGCAATTGAGTATCTGCTTTTCTCCCCAATACCAAAAGTAAAAAAAGATTGCATTGTATTCATTTAGCATAGATGTTATCAAAGTTATAAACAATGATTCTCTAAAAACTGCAAGCTCTTTCATCTGTCCATCCATTCACCCATGGAACACCAATTATGTGTCATTTACCATATCAGCCTTAGGAAAAAATATGGGGCCAGGGCAGAAGGGAGGGACACACAAAGGCGACACACCCTCAACTAGTAATATCAAGTGGTATTCTTTCTACTTCTTATATTGACTTGTAAAGTCTAAATGAATGACTAGTAAGTGGAATGGGAAGGGGAAGCTTAACTCCAAGTCATATCCCATAATAAGTTAGAGTAGAAGTTAAAAATAGATTAAGAGCCACAATTATTTAAAAACACACAGGTGCAAACAAAATGAGAAGAGTATCTGGTCACACCGTAAGCATTCCTGAAAAACCATAAATCAGCAGAACTAGGCTACCATTAGACTCTCACAATAGTTTCTGAACCACCTGAGACCCTCTCATAAGCAGCCCACCACTCTTCCTCCTCTACCCAAGCGAGAATACTCTACTGTCCTAACACATAAAGGCACTGAGGAATTGTTCTACTCTTTGTTATGGTTATCACAAACACGGCTCAACAGTCAACAAAATTGTTCAGATCTCAGCATTACAGCAAGGAAAATTACAAAAAGGGCCAGCTAGTGATTCTACTACTGCCTTCTTGAATTGGAGATAATCTTTCAGTTCTAAATTATTGAATAGCACGGTTATATGCCCTCCTATATTAAGAAGCGTGGTACAGCAGAAAGACTACAGGCTTTGCAGTCAGATAGATGTAAGTTCAGATCTAAAGTTTCTTGCTGGTGGCCTTGGGAGAGTGGCAATCTTCCCAAAGCCCAGTCTCCTCTTCTGAGGAATGAAGTTGCCACCACTTGCCCCACAGCGTTGTGAAGAGATGGACAATAATCCACATAAGCAACTAGCCCAGTCAATGGCTTCTATTTTTTATGCTAGGCTGTCTATACCTCCTCTCAGCTAACACACCCACAAGCTGTGCACACATGGCACTCAGAGTGTGTTAAAGGTGAGTTTCAGCCTGTCAATCAATCTCTGTGTGCTTAGTAAAAGCAAAGCTCCAGTCTTTGGGAAACCTAAGGGGAAGGATTAACTTGGTACCAAACTATATGCTCCAAAGCCTAAAAGAAACAACTCAGCCTCTAGCAACTACCATTCTACTTTGTATATCTATCAATCTGACCACTCTAGGTGCCTCATATAAGTGGAATCATACAGTATTTGTCCTTTTGTGACTGGCTTATTTCACTCATATAATGTCTTTAAGGTTCATCCATGTTGTAGCATGTTTCACAATCTCCTTCCTTCTTAAGGCTAAATAATATTTCATTGTATGGATATACCACATTTTGTTCATCCATTCATATGCTGATGAACACTCAGGTTAGAGAGAACCTTTCCCACGGATTACTGAAAATAAAGACAAATTGGGAGGAACAGCCCCCATCTTTGAGGCAGTGATAAAGAAATAGATTTTTGATGCCAAAAGGGCTCAGTCAAAAGCACTGAGAGAAACAGCCCCAAACTCTGGGCTGGTGTCAAAGCAGGTACAGGACCCCAAGATATAGCTCTGGAATCTGACAACTCTGTGGAGTTCTGGTCCTGCCTAGAGAGCAGGGAGGCAAGATGGACTGATAAAATGCTTACTGTATTTTCAAACATGCCTGAGACAAGCGTTGGCCAGAACAAGTTCTAGAGAACTGGTCTGCCCTCATATCACAGGTGTGCCAGGCTCCTTATCTTCACAGGCAGTTGTTCCTAAACAAGTGTTTCTTTGCTAAGGACCTGAACACTCACAGAATTCCAGAGCAGGCAGGAAGGCTGGAGATGGACCAGCCTACAGCCTCACTTTACTGATGAGAAAACTAACGGCCAGATGGGTAGGTCACAGAGCTGGTTAACGACAGACAGAGAATTAGACAGAGCCCAGGTCAGCATTCCTTCCACCAGACTCATCTCATTCAGGTATCAGTGAACAGCCAGAGTTCCCTTCTTATCAGTGTTTTTTGTTTGTTTTTTTTTTAAAAAAAAAGCTTTTCAAAGGCTTGACTTTATTTGGAAGTCACCTCCTTTTTTATCCAACACATTTTTTTATTGTGATAAAATATACATAACATAAAATTTACCATTTTAACCATTTTTAAGTATACAGTTCAGTAATATTAAGTACAGTCACACTGTTGTACATCCATCACCACCATCCATCTCCAGAGCTTTTCATTTTCCCAAACTGAAACTCTATACCTATTAAACAATAATTCCTCAGCCTTTGGCAACTACCATTCTACTTTCTGTCTCTATGAATCTGACTACTCTAGGTGCCTCACTTTGTATGTCTTCCAGGTTCCTCCACTTTGCAACGTGTGTCAGAATTTCCTTCCTTTGTAAGGCTGAATAATATTCCATTGTATAGATATACACTGTGTATATAGATGCATATTTTATCTACTCATCTGTCAATGGACACCTGAGTTGCTTCCAGCTTTTGACATTTGTGAATAATGCTGCTATGAGCATCAGTGTACAAATATCTGTTCGAGTCCCTGATTTCAATTATTTGAGGTATATACCCAGTAGTGAAATGCTGGATCATACCGTACATCAGTGCTATTTTGAAATGTGTCTCAAAGGAGACCAAGAAGAGTTTAAATCATCTTGGTTGGTGGATTTCTTTAAGAAAATGAAAAATTACTGAATGTTTTGTTCCTGAACATAGCTTTACTTAAAAACAAATTTTATGAGAAAACTTTTAGAGGTTATGTAAGGTAGAAGAAAAAGCACAGTAATGATAGTGAGGAGAATAAATGTCCAATGTAACATTTTTGACCTCTCTGAGCATGAATTTCCACAGGGAGGAGAGAGTGGTCTAGATAATCCCTAAGGTCTATGGATTCTGTGGGTTCTATGAATCCATGGAAAAACTTACTTAGAGGATTACTATGTTCCTTAATCATTTTCTATTTTCCTTCAGTTCGCTTTGAATTCCTAAGCATATTAGAGCTTAAAGAACTGTTTCTAGTTAAAGAACTTAGTGTATTCTTGAGACAAGAGTTCCAGGGGCAGTAAGAAGAAGAATCCTGAGCTAGTAAAAAAATTGTGACTAATTTAATATAATAGGCAATAATTTTCTCTAGTAGTACATTTATTTGATAATTGCCTTAGAATTCCTAGAATATAGTACCTGTATAACCTGCGTCACTGTGGCTTAATTTGAGTCACTGTGAACCTGTGGTTATTTTATAGTAGTTGATATAAAACTATCAACGCACACGGAGTTCAGTATCAACAGCGCATACCTGCCAAGAAATGTTTGCTACAATAGTTTGGTCCAAACAACACTTCAGTTACTGAGCAACCTATTGTTACCGAGATCCCTAACTGACAATGCATTCTGAGTCAAAATGCACACCTGGCTACAGGTAGGACACCAACAACACACTTCAAACCCCATCCATTCTTGGGCCTTTCCTAATGACCCAGACTGCGAACATTTCTCTCTTTCCCCAGGAAGGATTTGCAGGGTGAGAAACATACTTCCTCATCACCTCCCCCAGCTTCCCAGAACTATCTGCTTGGGTATTCACCATGAAGCAGGCTTTCTACTCCAGGGGCAAGAAGACAAAATACAGATAGGACTCCTCATGTCTGTTTCACCAATCAATATTTCAGCTACTTAAAATAACTTTCATGGAAAGCTTCTTATGCTGGGTACAATTATCTATAATAATCTATTCAGTCCTTCCAATCCTGTGAGTTAGGTGTGTTCATGCTCACACCGCAGGAAAGGAGATGGAAGCTCAGAGAAGTATCCTGTTGAGAGCCACGGGCAGTAAGGAGCCAGCCAGGTTGGACTGGGTCTTCTGGCACCAAATTTAGTACGTTTTTCCACCAACCGTTTGCCCAGATTCTCACAAGCCTGTGCCAACCGGCCAACCCAAAGAGAACATCTGAAGTGCCTCTCTTAAAAAGCAGGCCCTAATGATTTAACAATTAATTTGCAGCTTTTAAGTCAAATGTGAAGTGTACTGATCACATCACTTATTCTCTTCCCTGTATTTCTGCTAATAGGCAGAACTTTGAGGGAACTAAGGTCAAGAGGAGAAATCCTGGACCAGTCCTTTTATGAAAAAATGCTTTTCAGGGATAGAAACACCCACATTCTCACCACCTCCACCAGCAGCACACACTGCTGACTCCAGGTAAGGCTGCTGAGGGAAAAGGCATCCATCAAGACTTCCTTGGACATTTTTAGAGGCAGGTTATCTAAATCCTTCCTCTCCAAACTCTAAGTGTGAATACAAATAGTGATAATATTTATTACATAACAGATCCAGGAAACTGTTTATGACCACATGCGTTTTTCTATAGCACCAAGACCTCTGGGGGTGATGCTAGCTTGTGTGCTACATTTATGCTGATTTTACTGGACTTGGAGCATAATTTTATTATTTTAAATGACCACAGAGGTTTATAATTATTGTATCATTGATTTTATGACACGTTATTGGTCCCATCTATGATTTATTTATGCCAGGGCTTTGATCAGGAAGTTAACACCCAGATATGACATTGTTCCTATGGGAAAACACCACTGGCTTTAGAACACCTGCTTTTAAGAGAGAGTTTTTATTAATGCCATGCCATGAAAAGCGGGGACTGCCTACTCAATAAAACCCTGATTAAGCAAAATATAACTGTAAATTTTCCTTTGTCCAACTTTTAGGAGAAAGAAGCATTACTTTGGTTTTATTTTTTAAGCAAGCTGCAGAGGCTAATACGGAGTAAATTCCAAATTTCAGTTCTACGCCCTACATCAATGGTTCTCAATTCATACATCAGTATCACACGGGGGCACTTAAAAAATAACTATGCTAGCCCTCACACCAGACCCACTGAATCAGAATTTCTGGGGGTGCCCTTGTACTGTTGGTGGGAATGTAAATTGGTACAGCCACTATGGAGAATAGTATGCAGGTGCCTTAAAAAACTAAAAATAGAACTACCATACAACCCAACGATCCCACTACTGGGCATATACCCTGAGAAAACCATAATTCAAAAAGAGTCATGTACCACAATGTTCATTGCAGCTCTATTTACAATAGCCAGGACATGGAAGCAACCTAGAAGTGTCCATCGACAGATGAATGGATAAAGAAGATACGGCACATATATATAATGGAATATTACTCAGCCATAAAAAGAAATGAAATTGAGTTATTTGTAGTGAGGTGGATGGACCTAGAGTCTGTCATACAGAGTGAAGTAAGTCAGAAAGAGAAAAACAAATACCATATGCTAACGCATATATATGGAATCTTAAAAAAAAAAATTGTTCTGAAGAACCTAGGGGCAGGACAGGCATAAAGACGCAGACATAGAGAATGGACTTGAGGACATGGGGAGGGGGAAGGGTAAGCTGAGATGAAGTGAGAGAGTGGCATGGACATATATACATTACCAAACGTAAAATTGATAGCTAGTGGGAAGCAGCCGCATAGCACAGGGAGATCAGCTCGGTGCTTTGTGACCACCTAGAGGGGTGGGATAGGGAAGGTGGGAGGGAGACCCAAGAGGGAAGAGATATGGGGATATATGCATATGTATAGCTGATTCACTTTGTTATAAGCAGAAACTAACACACCATTGTAAAGCAATTATACTCCAATAAAGATGTTGAAAGAAAGAAAGGAAGGAAGGAAGGGAGGAAGGAGGAAAGAATTAATTTCTGGGGGTGGGCTCAGGGTACTGTATTTTTTAAAACGTTATGTGTATCCAGGGTTCAGAACAGTTGCCCTATACCAGTGGCTCTCAAACTTGAAAGGGCACCAGAATCACCTAACGGCCTTATTAAAACACAGATTGTTGGGCCCCACCTGGGAATTTCTGATTCACTAGGTCTGGGGTGGGATGGAAAATCTGCATTTCTAACAAGTCCCCACACGATGGTCCAAGGGCCACACTAAGAATCACTGCCCTATGCTTTCTCTAGTTGAACAATATTAAGTTATCCTAAATTAATTTTATTATAAAGATATCAGACCACTCCTTAGTAAGAAATGGTCTAAAACTTTAGAAAGATTTTCAACAGTGCAAGCTAAAGAAAAAGATTTTCTGCTTAACCATCAAATAAAACAGGTAACTGGGACTTCCCTGGCGGTCCAGTGGTTAAGACTCCGCACTGACAATGCAGGGGGCGCAGGTTTGATCCCTGGTCGGGGAACTAAGATCCTACATGCCACGTGGCACGGCCAAACCCCCCCACCACCACCACCACCAAAAACAGGTAACTGAGGTTATCAGAATGCACTGTTCCCTGAGAATTTCAGTTACTGAAGTTAAACCAGGATAAAATCAGACCCAATCCCATTCAACCATGAGTAAGCACCTCCCATGTGGTGATTGGGCACACACCATGAGTAAATCATTCCTTCCTTCCTAGAGCAGTGAACAAACTATCAAACAGGACTGCTGTGCACACAGCTACACAGTCACACAGTAACAGCTGAGGTGATAGTGAGACCCTGACAGGGAGTGTTACAGAAGGACTTGGGGGAGCTTTACCCAGGTAGGGTCCTTTTAGCTGGATCTTCAAGGGGACGACACAGCTGCCAGTTTTCCACTGCCCACAACACATTTTACATTACCTGGGCAGTGAACTCCCTGCCCCACGAGGAAGCATCTGGACTTTGTCCCCAGGCATTATAGGAGTGATCAGGAACTGCAGGCTACTTTTACTTCCAATCTGAAGGCAAGTTCTGTGGTTTATCTACCTTTGTACTTTTTTTTTTTTTAACATCTCTATTGGAGTATAATTGCTTTACAATGGTGTGTTAGTTTCTGCTTTATAACAAAGTGAATCAGTTATACATATACATATGTTCCCATCTCTCTTCCCTCTTGCATCTCCCGCCCTCCCACCCTCCCTATCCCACGCCTCTAGGTGGTCACAAAGCACCGAGCTGATCTCCCTGTGCTATGCGGCTGCTTCCCACTAGCTATCTATTTTACATTTGGTAGTGTATCTATGTCCATGCCACTCTCTCACTTTGTCCCAGCTTACCCCTCCCCCTCCCCATATCCTCAAGGCCATTCTCTAGCAGGTCTGTGTCTTTATTCCCGTCTTGCCACTAGGTTCTTCATGACTTTTTTTTTTTTCCTTAGATTCCATAGATATGTGTTAGCATACTGTATTTGTTTTTCTCTTTCTGACTTACCTCACTCTGTATGACAGACTCTAACTCCATCCACCTCACTACAAATAACTCAATTTCGTTTCTTTTTATGGCTGAGTAATATTCCATTGTATATATGTGCCACACCTTCTTTATCCATTCATCCGATGATGGACACTTAGGTTGCTTCCATGTCCTGGCTATTGTAAATAGAGCTGCAATGAACATTTTGGTACATGACTCTTTTTGAATTATGGTTTTCTCAGGGTATATGCCCAGTAGTGGGATTGCTGGGTCGGATGGTAGTTCTATTTTCAGTTTTTTTTTTTTTTAATTAATTAATTTATTTATTTTTGGCTGTGTTGGGTCTTCGTTTCTGTGCGAGGGCTTTCTCTAGTTGCGGCAAGCGGGGGCCACTCTTCATTGCGGTGCGCGGGCCTCTCACCATCGCGGCCTCTCTTGTTGCGGAGCACAGGCTCCAGATGCGCAGGCTCAGTAGTTGTGGCTCACGGGCCTAGTTGCTCCGTGGCATGTGGGATCTTCCCAGACCAGGCCTTGAACCCGTGTCCCCTGCATTGGCAGGCAGATTCCCAACCACTGTGCCACCAGGGAAGCCCCTATTTTCAGTTTTTTAAGGAACCTCCATACTGTTCTCCATAGTGGCTGTATCAATTTACATTCCCATGAACAGTGCAAGAGTGTTCCCTTTTTGTACTTTTTTACAATTAGCCCAGCACCTCACATATAGGCGTTGCTGAATACCTGGGAGTAAGTGATGAAAAAATGTAATCTGGAAAGTAAACCTAATGCCCCCCCAGGGGTGCATACAGGTCAGAGGGGAGGTCAGGTTCAGACCACCAGTCTTTTGCCCTCTAATTAGCACCCTCATTCCAGACTTAACACACCATAGGCATTTAAGAAGTGTTCCTGACTAACCAAAAATATGGTAGCACATTAAGCTGGTAGTAGCATGGTTGTTTCCGTAGATTTGGAAACAATAAAAGAAGACTCCTCAGAGCCTAGCTCATTAATGCAGGGACTGACGGCTGGCTTCTTCTGTATCCTATGCTCTATCCCCTGCACTCTGGCTAAACACATAGTTTATTTAGTTCAAGTGAAGCTCTTCCGAGATGAAAAAACTTGTTGAATTCCTAGTGAGTCTCAGAAACATTTTTAAAATTATTCAGACATTATTTGATGTTCAGCAGTTGATTCAGCTGAAGTAATTGAGAGCTGACAGGCAGTTAATTTCAAAACCCTAATGCAACATCACCAACTAGGCACAGAATCCCTCCTATTAACCCACCAACTACACAAGCACTACCAATGACGTGTAGGTCACTAAAGACCCCATGGAGAAAATCTCCAGAAATAAACGCTTTTCTCAAGATAAAAACACCCACAAACACCGTTTTGTTGTTACAAGAACTGAAATAAATGTAGAAGTTAAATGCTTAAAGTACCCTTTGGAGTGCCAATGTAGTAGGGGTTAGCAGACCTAGGCTCTGTCTCTCCCACTAGAACACAGCTCCCAGGCAGCCTCTTCTACTTAACAGCCGGATATTGGAGGTTATCATTCTATTTCTGACAAATGCAGTTTGCTAGGCTCAAGCTGAGAAGTTACCCACCATATATATATATATATTTTTTTAACTGAAATATATTTACATTTTACCTTTAAGGGGTAGTACAGAGTCAAATGGCAAATGATCAAACGTTAAAATAGCCCCCAGTTAAGTACTATTGGTTATTAAATTCTTGTCGGTGAATATTTCCCAAATAAAAGTACTGAAAAAAAGAGGTACTTCCATTTTATTAAGCTGTGATTATTCTGATCAAAATTGCCTTCATTTTCTATCAGTTAAGTAATACTGGCTTGCCATGATTTAAATTGAACACTTTCTTTTGAATGGATGGATTTTTAACCACTTTCTGTTATGTGAAAGTTATGACGGCATCATCCTAAATTCTTCCAGAATAGGATGGTAACCGTATATTAACTATCTGCATCTCAAGGGCATTGAAAACGTAAAATGAATCAAGACTACAGCTCACTGAATAGTGAACTACCATTAATTTTAATTGTAATAGGACAGAACCGGAATTTACCTTTTCTTTAAAAAAGAGGGAAGGAGTGCTTACTTAACAAAGAAATCACCATAAACAAAATCATAAGAGGTAAATTTAAACTACTCAAGAGAATAAGCTGTTTAAACACATTTCAGAAGTATTTATATATAACTGATATCATGAATATAAATCATTTTCTCTATTCAATAAGAAAGTCTAGCAGGACTGTTCTTTAGCAACATTTTGTTAGTTTACTCAGGTTACAATTTTTAATTGAAATATAATTTCAATAATAATATAATTTTTTAAAATCTGCCTATTCAGACATTCTACAAATTATCATTCACCTTTCCCTTACCTCAACTAGTCTGAATCAATGAGGCCTCAATGTATTTAATTCTAACCATAACCTCAGGTCAAGAATTGAACAGCATCAACCAAATTCAGAAAAACTGATACTGCTTTTGTTTTCAGACAAGAGGATCTGATGCATTTGTTGATGAAAAACACCCAACCACACTCATTCTGCACTGAGTGGCTCCAGGCTGTTAGACACGACCGTGAACGTCTGAGGTTCAAACACCAACTGCACTGGTCCATGAGCATTTCTGAAAATCCAGGAAACGTGTGTTTCCAAAGGCCGTAGAGCTATACTCGAGAGCCTCTCCACACACCCAGGGCCACTCAGAGGAGTGGCGTCCTAACTGGACTCTGTGGATAGCTCCTGTGATGAGCCGTCTGTAGGCAGGGACACCTGTGTGGCTCTGCGAGGTGGCCTGGGAAAGGGGCTCTGTCAGATCACCAAACAGGAAACGTTCTCGTCTTCCCCAGATGGTGCTTTTCTTGACTTGAAAAACAAATCAACTGGTGGGGCAAGTTAAGGAGGAAAAGCCGAGATTATGAGACCTGAGTAAGTCACCTGAGGGTGTTCAGCCTGCTGATGGCTTCTGATTTTCCCTGCTCCCTCTCCCCCACGCTGGGATTACAACAAGAAGAAAAGTCACTGAGGAAGAATGAGAAAAAATACATTTCTTTGGGTGCATATCCACAGGCAGTCAAAATATTAGGAAAACCAACAATAATAAGAAACAGTGTAGTTGCATATCACAGTTGGTCCTCTGAGCTCACAGAATTCCTTGTTCATGCTCACCTTTAACCTCCTAACACTTGAAAGTGATAAAAATCTGAAATAAATCTTAAACTCAGTCTCTCCACTGAGGGTAGTTGGGATGTTCTCTCTAAAGAAAAAAAAAGTTTAATACTATAATCATTTGATTGTTTTATGAAGAAAAATGCATCAAGATTCTTAACTATGAAGAGGTCAACAATTCACTCAGAGCATAAATAAGGGAGCAAGGTAAGCAAAGGGTAAAGATAAAACTTCGATGGACTAGAATATATAACCTGTGTAGAAAATTTAATATTATATTTACCACTATTGGTTTTTTTAAACAATACAGAAAGCACCTATCTTTTCTAAAGAGCAGACACTCCTAAAGGACTCCAACATTCTATGAGCCTCAGTCTATACAAGTTCAAAAGGAAACAACCAACATTACTTTTTTTTATTCCAAATTTATTTTATTAAAAGTTTTGGGGAAAAAAAAGTTTTGGGTGTTTTGAGATTTGACACTGTTATTTAAATATAAATTTTTTTGCTTTTTAAAAATAGAATTAAAAAAATTTTTTTTATTCAAGTATAGTTGATTTAAAATATTGTATTGGTTTCAGGTGTACAGCAAAGTGATTCAGTTATATATATATATATTTTTTCAGATTATTTTCCATTATAGGTTATTATAAGATATTGAATATTTTTCCCTGTATATAGTAAATCCTTAAAATAAAGTTTCATTTCACATTAACTATCATGTTATCAGGACCTTTAAGAGAAAAGATTGCCTGTGTAATGGGAAGTATATGCAAGTAAAGTAAGCATATGGAAGTAAAGTAAGCACTGGGATTCAATAAAAATTTAAAGACATCACTATTAAAATAGTATATTTTACTGAAGTCAAAGTAATTTAGGACATTCTATAGGCAAAGTTGATAGGTCTACATGAGTTTTGCACAATCCTCACACAGAATGAATCATTCAACACTGACAGGGATATATCTCGCTTTAACAACAATGCAAAAACACTAGCAAATATCTTCAAGAAATAAATGTATAACAAAGGTAGGTACCAAAGATCTGAGGGCCTGATGTTTGTATTTTTAGTGGGGAAGAGAACTGGCTTGTCTGATATCAAAGTGACCACTGCTTTTTGCCTGAGAAAGATTTACTCAGATTTGGTATAGTAAATAGCATATTTCTTAGAAAACCAATGATTTTAAAGAAGGGTAAATATATTTTCCTCTCGTAGACCACGGCTAACCACAGTGTGGCACAATTTTGGAGAAATCAGACCTCACCCAGTTACAAAAATAGCAAAAAGGATTCTTGCTGCTGGCAGAAAAGTGACATCTTTATCGATACTGCAAGAACAGTGTTTTAAACTTCTCAATTAGGCATTTTTTTAAAAAATCAGCTCTTTTAGATAAGGCTGAAAGGGGAAAATTAAATTGTGTTTTATAAAATGGAAGTAACTGAAATCATTCTTCAGGGGAAGGAACAGAAAGAGGCAAAAAAGAAAAAGAAAAGATAAACAACTCAGGTTAAATACTGAATATATGACCCTGTCTAAGTACTTTGAACAATCTGGGCCTCAGTTCTCTAATCTATGAAATGAGGATAGTAGTATCTGTCTTCCTCACCTTACAAGGTGCTGTGAAAATTAAATAAGAATTATAAAAGGATTCAGTAAACTGTAACTGTTGTTACTGTTGTTTTATAAGAAATTCCAGTTTCACTCCAAAAGGAGCTAATCATAAATATTAATACAAGGGGATTATTCTTTTCAGTATAAGTGACAAATCAACCAAATCTCTCTTTGACTTGCTGACTTTTCCTGATTGACTTAATTCAACCCTAGACGGCCCCCAATGATCCCTACCCTCTTGGTATTCACCTTTTGAGTAGTCCCTTCCCTTCGAGTGTGGACAGAACTAGAGTCTTGTATCTAACAAACAAAATAAGGCAGAAGTGACAATGTGCAACTCAGTGACTAGGCCATAAAAGGCTGTGTGGTGTCACTCTTTCTTGGATTACTCACTCAGGGAAGTCTGCTGTCATGCTGTGCACAGACCCACGGAGAAGCCCACACTGTGGGGAACGGAGACCTCCAGCCCACAGGCAGAGAGAGACGGAGGCCTGCCAACAACCCCAGGAGTGAGCCTCGCAGCAGATCTTCCAGCCCAGGGGAGTCTTTGGATGACTTCAGACCCGGGTGGCAACTTGACTGCAATTTCATGAAAGACGCTGAGCTAGAACAACCCAGCTAAACTGCTACATGTTCCTGACCCTCAGAAAATGTGTGCCATGATAAATGTTGGTTGTTTTAAATTGCTAAATTTTGGGGTAATTTGTATGCAGCAACAGATTACTAATACACAGCACTTGACAGCATCTTGCTTTGCAATTAACATTTAACTTAAGATCACTCTCTTCCTTGCTTATGAATTATCTTAACCACTGGTAAATACTGTCATTTTTGTACTTGTCAGTTTTTTCCATAATAACTTTCGAGGCTGTCTGCTTAAACTGATCATGTTTGATTTACTATATAAAAACACACCTTAAGTTCGATTCTTGTATCCACCTATTATCTTGCAATAGAAGGACAGCTGCTTTCATTTTTTTCCAACAGGTTTTTCTTCTGTGATTCTCAGCAGATGTTTAATGCAATTTGGGTTATACAGAGAAAAATATCTACAGGGAAAATTGTATTTTCATGTAATCATACTGAATTTAATAGTACTAAGATTAACCTATCTTTATTTATTTTTTTTTAGAAGACTGATTTGTAAAACCTATTCTGGTTCCAACAAATCTAAATCTTTGCTTTCTAATACTCGTTTTGCAGCCCTGTGCAATTGCTCTTTTGCAGCTCACCTCATGTTTTAAAGAGACTTCATACCTAAAATGTCCGTGAAGGTTTCATTCTACTTAAGCCAAAAGATTAAGTCAAAAGTTTGAAAAAACCACTCACAAAAAAGCAAAATCTTTGAACTGCTATCCCCCCTGCCCTGTTTGAAAATAAAGAAGGAAAAAAAGAGAAAAAGAAGGAAAGAAATAAAAGTAAATTATTAATGGTATCTTATTATGATTTTAATTTTAATTAATTCATTCAAAAATATTTAATGAGCAGCTATTTCCAGGCATTCAAGATGCAACAGTGGAAATAAAAAATAAGACCCAGATCTCATGGAACTTCAAATTTTTAAAATTCAAAAAACCAGCCCCCAAAATAGAGTTAGCTATTTTTGTGGAACCTATGACCATTTAGATCCATCACAAATGAGGGGAGACATATAAAATCCTGAATTCCCAGATCCTGTATGCTACTTTATTATGCCTTACCATAAATGACTTGCTAACTTTTTTTTTTTTTTGAGTGAGGCATTTACTTCTAGTACAAGCTTAAGGTGAATAAATGGAGAATCAATATTTATAAGTTTTTTCTATGTGTCATGCATGTTAATACATTGTTATATAAACTACATAGTAACATTAATTATTTAGTATTAGAATACAATTTGACAGGTGAAATTTAGGCTCTAAGATGAAACACTAGTAAGCAACATGGTTGGGGTTTAAATTCAGTTGATTTTGATTCCAAAGTCCATGTTCTTTCCACCCCTTGATGAGTTCTGTTCAAAGCTCCAGTAAATCATGGTGTATATTCTATTCTAAAATTCTAAGATCAAGAGCTTCTACAAAATTGCCTTTCAGAAAAAAAATATTCTATTAAAACTATACTTTAATTCTAATAATTACTTCTAATTTAACTTTCCGTCTTATATCAAGTAGCCACTTTCAGAAGAGCTCCACTTGGATATCTCACATGACATCAAACTCAACATACCCAAAATGTGATTTCCTTCTTAAAAGCTACTCTCTCCCCAAGATTCTCTTTTTACCATGGCATCACTCTCACCTCACAATTCAATCTACTTACCTATCACCAAGTTGTCCACTCTATTATGCCTTACCATAGATGACTTCCTAACTTAACTTCTCCAAGACAAGGGCTTTACCTCACCATTATGGTGATCACTAATGGGCTATTTCATTATGTATGTAAATTACAGAACAAAAAGATACATTTAAAAAATGCTAATTCCAACTGTCAGAGAAGTTTTTTTTCTTTTTTCTTTTTTTTTAAAAAGGTCCCTTAGGCAATTGGCAGTTCTCATTTAGTTTGGCCTTAATGAGTATTTACCCAGGGCCCAGAAGCAGAATCCATATGGCCTTCAATTTCCTCAACTTAAACACAAGAAAGTGCAACAGTAACCAAAACATTTTTCAAACATGTTTAAAAGCACATTTTTTTCACCACCAGATTTTTCTACCAAGTACACTCTATGCTTTCAAAACTACCTGCCTTATATCAGATGTTGATTTATAGGCAGAACTCAAGTTCTTATTTTTAAAAATGTTTGCTGGACATACGAGAACCATATTTTCTTAGGAAATGGTTTAAAACATTATCTGTAGTTGGCCTAGTGTTTAACTGGAGAAGAATTTAGACTGATATGGAAACATGTTCCTCCAATTATATGAAAATAGAGGCTTATTTTTTTCTCATGAACATGTATTCTGAAATACTATATAAACTTATAAGAGTGTCACATATTCAGCATATGTACATTCTATATTTACCAAAGGATTTTAGATGGCTAAATACAACAGAAGCAAAATAAGATCTCTATCATAAAGATAAAAATAGGGTACTCTTTAATGGAGAAAATAATTATTCCAGAAAACTAGACGAAGGATGGTTGCTCTGAGACCTAATTTTAGTTTTGAGCTTCCAAACCGCTATCATCATTAGATAAGAGACATACTAGTTTATCCAGTTTATCAAGAGAAGGACTTTCCCCTCTCACTCACAGACAGCCTTAAAGGTAAGAGATACTAAACGTAACAGAGTGTTTTCAACAATATTTTGCAGAGGATGCTGACTTTCATGTGGCAGAGACTGCAAACTGGCAACCCATGAGCCAGATTAACCTGCTGTCTTCTTTGACTCTCACAGTGTCTCCAAAAATTTTTCAATGGTTGAAAATTTTAAATATTTAAAATAAGAACTCTGACTTCTGGTTGGAGCTAATAGCTACCCCTCCTACACTCCATAGAACACCCCCCCTTTGCCACCACTTATGTCATCTGCAGGAATCTAAAATATATGGTGGTCTACTAGAACAGTATTACTATAAAACTTGAGTGCATATTATGAAATCATCAATCTTTGAAGACCAATCTGCAGGAAGTTAGAGTGGTGAAGCATAGGGGCATGGAGGAGAGCTCAAAGGGCAGTGTCCCAGTCTCCCTCTCCTTCTCTCCCTCAGGACTATAAGGACTCCCCCCAAGAGTCTTTGGCCATAAGTTAAGAAATCATCAAAAAAATAATACATATTTTTTGAAGTAATATCCTGTTTTTGAACAAGAATCATACATGCAGGACTGATACTGAAGCAGTGCATGTTAGAGTATAATGGCTCATGTCCCTTCTGATTTGTTGGGCATCCACTCCACCCAGGTGAAAATATTTTGAAGATCACCTCTGTGTTCATGGAACCCCAACATACACAACAGATGAAAGTAGGGCTGCTCTGCTTGAACAAGGGGTAGGAAGGCCATCCTGCTTGCACCTCCTAAAGCAAAAACTTGTTCTTGATGAATGGGTGGGTCCCATGTCACCAGACCCATCACTGTACAAAGTCAGTGGACTCTAATGGCTCTGCCAAGAGCTAGAGTACAATTATTGCCCAAGGAGCTCCCTGGAAAGTTCCTGAAGGGCAAACAATCTGTGCTGTTGATTGTAGAAAAATCCATAGATTTAGTAGTCTGGCATGCAGTTGGCAAAGCAAACAGTTGTTACTAAAGCGAAAGTGACAGAAGATGGAAGGCCATTCCACAGGATTCAGAAGTAAGGGAGGCAGGGTCTAAACTTTCCTCAGGAAAGAGCTTTGCATCTGCTAGAATACCTGATCAAGGAAGGAATGGACTGAAGGCCCAGAATTACATACTATAGGACGGAAACTTCCAAACTGTTTTTTCAAAGCAGCAAACCCCTCTTCTAATCCAAATTCTAGACCGAACTCCAATATATAAAACAACAACGAATGCAGCTGTCTTCCAAATGAAAGGTTGGTAAGAAGACAGGATCCCACAGGTACATATGTCCACTCCCTCTTCCCATAAATTTGGCATCTCCTCAGAATCCTAAGGCTCCGTGGAACACTCTGTTAAAAGCACTGCTGTGGGGAATAAAACATGTGCTTCTGGCCTGGAAATTTTTAAGGCAGGTATTAACACCTTGACCATGATTGTTACAGGTGAACTAAAGCCACAAATCATTTTCAATATCAGAATTATTGTTTTGAAATCACTATCGAAATAGACACATATGGCAAACCATTAATACAAAAATCAATGAACCAAAGAGCTAATTCTTCCCTGGCAAACCTCTTAAGATGTATAAAGAATTACATTAGAACCAGCCACCTGTTCTCAGTCTTTTATAACCTTTACAACAAAATTCCTTTTTAACTTATCTACTTCAGAAACCTAAATCCCTGTCTTTATTTCAAATAATGGAGCCACCAGTGCCTTTGTCATTTCAAATCTTTTGTGAAGAAAAAAATAAATAAAATCTAAATTTTTTAAAAATATTAAGCAACTAAAAAATTTAAAGAATATTAACCAACCAGCAGTTTGTTTTTTATTCCTTAGAAAGGAGATTAAATCCTATATTTTAAAAAATCTGAGCTTAAAACCTAGTTTCTCGGGCTTCCCTGGTGGCGCAGCGGTTAAGAATCCGCCTGCTAATGCAGGGGACACGGGTTCAAGCCCTGGTCCGGGAAGATCCCACATGTCGCGGAGCAACTAAGCCCGTGCACCACAACTACTCAAGCCCGCACCTAGAGCCCAAGAGAAGCCACCGCAACAAGAGAAGAGAAGAGAACGAGAGAAGCCACCGCAGTGAGAGGCCGACGCACTGCAGTGAAGAGTAGCCCCCCCCTCACTGCAACTAGAGAAAGCCCGCGCGCAGCAAGGAAGAACCAACGCAGCCAAAAATAAATAAATAAAGTTTATTTTAAAAAAAAAACACAAAAACCTAGTTTCTAAAGATCCTTGATTTCATCATCTTTAGCTACGACACAACTCGGGGAGTTTTAAAGAGCTTAGTTTACAAATTCAGTGTCCATGATTTGAAGACATCACTATCAGTCTGAAGAGAAGGGGAATAAAAGAGTACAGCTGGATCCAGGAGAAAGGCCAGGTTATTTACACACCCACAAATTTTTTTCTGTTCTTCAATGGTTGTTGTTGTTAGTAGATTTTTTTTTCCTTTACAAAGAATAAACACCAATCCACTTCAGGGGGGAAAAAGAGTAGCCTAAACTTTCAGCACTGGGAAATTCCATCCCAAGTTTTCAACTACTCACAAAAGCTTATGAGGGTTGACCCCCAGGACCGTGGAGACCATGGAGAAGCGTGTCTGTGGCACATTCCGAGGAAGCGTGAGCCACAGAGCCCATACATTCCAGCACACTGAGCAAGCACACACACACCTCCCCAGTTCCCCAGACTCCGCCAGCGAGGGGGCACCAGGCTGGAGGCAGGCCCCACACACCAGGCACCTTCCAGTCCTGCCCAGCCATCCCTGCGGAAGTACAAAGGGGAAGGAGAATAAGAGAGAGGAACTGGCCAGTGCAGGGCCTCAAAGAAAGAAATATAAGACCGTTTGTGGGGCAGGCCAACCACATACTCTAAGGGTTTTTAAAAGTCAAAGAACAACTTGTGTGAGACTCCTGGTCCTGCTACCACCAATGGAATCACTTACTTTCTCCTACCCACCACCAGTGAGTACCAGTCTTTCCCACATGCTCTGGAATTACAGACCGTACCAGCTGCATGACAAAGTTCAGTCACCTATGCTTCTACGGCTATCTGTATCCTTTCTCCCTTCCTCCATCCCTCTTTCTCGCCTTCCTTCCTTTCCTCCTTTCTTCCTCCTTCCTTGCTTCCCTCCTCCTTCCCTTCCTTCTTAATAATTGAAGAGGTTAAACTCCAGTTTTTCAGTGTTAAACTCTTTGATCATCTACCTCCGACTCTCTCATGTAAAGATGCACAGACACTTTTACTCCAAAACCTTATCTACACAATGAAGAGACAAAACATCCATTTTTCAAATATGCATTGTTAAAATCACAAAGATCAAGAGGGACTAAAGTAAAATGTCTCCACATAACAAAAACTATATAGCCTGTCCTCACGTGAGCTTTTTTGAAATAGCCTCTATTTCATGAGTTGGTTTGAGGTTAACCTGTCCACAGAACCACCATTCAATGAAATATTTTTTTGCTTTATTTTCAAAGAGAAAGAGTAAAAGAGAAGATATAAATATGGTAATAAAAATCTTTTCTGATAATATTCTTGACTGAGAAAAGCCATTATTTTTTCATCTCATAATAAAATTTTTTTCATAAAATTACATTCTTATCAAAAAAGCACCACCTCTATATCTACGAAGGAAAATTCTTGTATATCTCATTGCATTGGTAGTATAATTGTATCTTAAGTCCTATTTACTAAAAAAAAAAAAAAAGTCATGAATGCATAATATGCTTAAGTAGTGTATCAAAAAGAAGATACAAACCTTTCTACTCCCTGTGCTTTCAGAATCTTTCATTGTCAAAAAAGTTTAAGGGCTTCCCTGGTGGCGCAGTGGTTAAGAATCTTCCTGCCAGTGCAGAGGACATGGGTTCGAGCCCTGGTCCGGGAAGATCCCACATGCCGCGGAGCAACTAAGACCGTGTGCCACAACTACTGAGCCTGTTCTCTAGAGCCTTCGAGCCACAGCTACTGAAGCCCACGCGTCTAGAGCCCGTGCTCCACAACAAGAGAAGCCACCACAATGAGAAGCCCGCACACAGCAACGAAGACCCAACGCGGCCATTAATTAATTAATTAATTAACTAATTAATTAAAAGGTTTAAAATTTTCTAATGTTAGTAAGATGAACCACTCTATAGAAGATAATTTGCAAGAATCCCGTATTTCCGTCTCCAAATCATAGACACTTTTAAAAATATACAGGTAAAAATGAAAGCATGCCACACTTTGTGCAACACTCTAGGTCCTACACAAAAAAGTCTGAGGTGCTTTTTTCCAGGATTTAAAAAAAGTATCTGGGCCAAAGGCATAAATACAGACCCTCCCTACCCCCCGCCCCACCCCACTGCATACGTATGTTTTTTACACTTAACTTTCAACCACAATGATTTTTTTTAAATCTTTTATCTTTAAGTTATTACTAATGCCTCTACTATAGGTCTACTTCAAGAAAGTTTCTTCAAATTATGACTAACACTTTCAGTTTTCAGTTACACTAAATTAAAAATATACTAAACTTCAGTCCTTTATTTTCCTCAGCATATCTGTTGTATACATGTAAACTTTAGCTCTAATTCTGAGTTAGGAAAAACATACAAAGTTACTCTATTACCTATGTACACATTATCACAACTTTCTACTTTATTGCTAGGGTGCTGTTATTGTATACAAATTAGATGGTAAGCAAGGGTAAGACGCCCACTGCTTCTTTGAAGCAGGTTTGGTCGGGTAGAAGAAGGAGTTGCTTTGGAGTCCAAAGCTTTACAGCCCTATCTGTGAAACGGATGAAATTCAGATCTCTCTCAGCTGTATACAAAAAAATATGGAGAAGGCCTAGTCCAATGCCTAGCACATTAACTACTCAGCAAGTATTAGTTACCTTTCTTCCTTTTCCCCATCTTCTGAGTCAGAATTCCACAGAACATGCAATACCCCACTCTGGGCTCTACTAAGTTAAAGAAATGAAATGCCCAGGGAGTTGGAAATAATCTTCTTTCACTTACCTTTTTCTTGATAATTCCTTCCTCCCTTCCACCACAACCATAAATATGATACTACACAAAAGTTAAAGGAAACGAGGATAAATGCAGGAAAAGTTCACAATTAAGGGGAAATGGACTGTTCTTCACATGCTTAGTTATTTAGTATATGCTTTTGAGTGACTATATCATTAATGAGGAACTCAGAGAACTTTAGGGATGCTATCCTATTAACATTCATTTCACTCCCACAGGAGAGGCCAAAGGCCATATTCTGTACAGAAAGTGAATCAGAGAGAGAGACACCAAATCTCAGGAAAGACTTGGCAGCTACCAGGAAAACACTTAAACCAAAACAGTCCTGCCCTCTAGCAATGGATTGGCTGAAACCTGGGACGAACCCACCCAAGTGATTCCTTGAGCTTGACTTTCCTTTACCATGTGGCACATGGTCTTGACCAGGGCTACCTGTGTAATCTGTGTGGCTAAGCTGTTGAAACATCTTTCTCGGCAATGTCCTATGTCATAACACAAGGAATGCAACCACTGAAAAAAGCAATGTAACAGCAACATCAAGATCCAACCTGCTTGGTTAGGCATACCCCACTTCTGTCTATGGGCAAGCATAGTGATACTGCCAGTAATTTAAAAATGACCTCTGTTTCTAATTTTTTTCCTAAAAACTATAACAAAGTACAGATCATTTGGATTGATTAAGAATAAGATCATTACAAAGGGTGATTCACAAACAAATCTATATTTATATCTTTCCATCACTCTTGAATGGCAACCTTTGAACCTTACAACACTTTCAGATAACTTCTTTAATTAAACAAAGTAAATGTAGGTGAAGTACGCTGGACTGAGAATCAGAAGTTCTAACCCTAGCTTTACTATTTAATAGTAATGTGACCTTAGGTAAATTATTAAATTTCTCTGAGACTGAGTTTTCTCATCTAAAAAAAGGAATAATATTAACTGTCCTTTCTTCTTCACATAATTATTATTTAGAATAAATGAAATAATGTGTTGAAGAGGCTGAGATATTATCAGTACTATGTGAATATGAGATGCAGGCACATAAACATACATTTATCTAGTATTATTTACATGTCAACACATGGAATCATGAAATTACCTTTCTGATCACATTTAAAACAAAAATTAAAAGTCCAAGCTTCCCCCATAAGGCAAATCCTCACATGTTGGTACACATTAATTGTATGATAATAAGAAAAACTGAAAATATCATTCTCATTGCAATCATCCCATACAGATTATCCTGGTCATTAGGTACAACATTTTCTTATGATATAGATAGATAGAAGAAAGTCTAAAAACATGCATCAGAACTCTTAATTTTCATTTATTGGACTTACTGAAATACCTATTTTATGAAATATTCTTGATAATAAACAGAATGGGAAAATTCTAACTAAATCTTCACATTTTAAGAAATAAAGTATAGAACAGATAAATAAATAGGAAATCCAAGAATAAACAAAACATGTCTCCAAAATGTAAGCTTATTATTTAGTGAGAACCAGAGGCTTGGGGAAGAAACATATCTATTAAATGATGGACATCATTTTGGACTCGATTGCCTGCTATTAATGCAAAAGTATCCATTTTCTCTGGTCTACTTATTCAACACCTCAACATGCCATCAAACACTAAACCAAATTAAAGAAACAGTAATTATATTCTCCCTCCTCTTTGGAAGCCAAAGTAACAAAATCTGAATTTTTCTGTAAAAGAAAATAATTTTTCTTCACTATTTTATGGAAAGACCAGACTAAAGTACATGATCAAAACAGGAAAAGAAAAACCTTAAAAATAATGCTCTGAGCACTCTGCAATTTTGCTGCCCAAAATAGAACCCATACAGTCCATGCCACCAAATGAAAATTACAAGTTTGTAAGCATGAAGTCAAATTATAAAGTAAAAGATTTTAAAAAATATTTTAATGGTGATAAATGAAAGGAAAGACTGTTATCTTTACTGGTAGGTGTTCGTTGTTTATTTGCTATTATGTTTTCTTCAGTGATAGTGTTTTGAATGACCACCCAAACTAATTTGAACTTTAATTTGAGTGTAAAAAGGACAAACCTTGACTAACAAATTACTTGGGCAAGTTTTGTTAAACAGAACTCTCCCATTCTTCAAATTAAGAAGTTAATCATAACTTTTGGAAATTATGCTTTTGACTAAAATTTTTAGAAAGCTGGTTTAAAAAATTGGTTTAGCCAAACCCCACCACTTTCTTCTTCAACACCAATAAGAACACTGAAGACATTTTGGTGGCATTTAAATATAATTTTTTTAAATATATTTTTGAAATTTATTATTCAACTTTTTTAACAGCCTCCAAAGAAACCAGCTCAATACTATGCTTCTTCTAATGAAATTGATTCTCTGAGTACTTTTGTTATGCAAAATAATACACTGTCTTCCACAGTATAGAATTTCTAAATGAAAATGCATATTCAAATCTTAAATCTTCTACAGAAAATCAAAGCCTACACAGAATCACTTGCCAATTCTCTTAGTGAGAGGAGACATCCAAGCAAAAGTGAAGGAGAGTAAATTTCCCACAGAATGGTCCTTCCAGGAGCATGCTCACTGAAGAAGCCACTACAGGTGTCTGTGCCCTGGCTCCCACAAGGTTAACCACCTGCAAGAGTTATGCATCACTCAAGGCACATATTATTGCACTTGACTCCCTTTAATTACCACAAGGTTCAAACACCTAGCAATTTTCATTTGCCTTGTCAGGACTAAAACCCAGAACATTTGTTGTTTAATTTAAAGATATCCTCCTCTTCCCTCTTGATACCATCTGTCTGAAACTACTGTCTCCCATAAAACACACACGCACGTGCGGGCACACACACACACACCCATGTGCACACACCCTGCTGAACCACAGAGATGATACACTTAAGCTCAAATTATGTCCTCTAACAACTGACCAATTGCTCATCTACTTTTGAGGATTTCATGAGCAGACTTGGAAGAGTGATTCAGCAGGAGACAGCTAATATTTAGAAAGTTGAAAGTATCAAATATGTATAAATAGTTCTTATAGAAATCTGATTTTCATAACTTTTTGACTTTTAATAAATGTGCCCAAATTACTACCCTTTTATGCACATTTCAATGTTATTTACATTCCCCCCCATTTAAAAAACTGGAACAACCTCTGTAAAATAAAAAACATTTACTCAAAATAATAGTGAAATGTTGATTTTGATATGTATTAGTTCTAAATCTTCTAACGTCCTTTAAAATTTTTCTTCTTAAAGAAAATATATTGTGCTTTAGATCATTATGTATAAAAGGTGTTCTACAAATATTATTAATCTTCTCTCATCTTCTCTATATAAATGATAATCTCAGGCTAACATAATAAAAAACAAACTCTGAGACCATCCCTTACTGGTCATCTTATACCCAGCCATAATTACAAAGAAACATTATTATTTAAAAAAACACAATTTGACAAATGTATTACATATCACCAAATCACCTTTTAGAATTAACGTTTATGTGTTTAGCCATCTAGTACTTCTATAAATCACTACAATATAATTTAAAATTGATATGAATTTGGCAAATTGGAAAATCAAGCCCCATATAACATCTATTTTGATTTGTAGATTTCAATGGCTTTTAATATTTAACCAAATAACGTAAAAAACATCAAATGGCCAGTCTTTTAAAAACACAAACTAGAATTTTAAACCTGAATTACCAAGTAATTTTTTTCTTTATTGCTTCTATTTTAATTCCAACACTTATCTCTTAAAGGTCATCAAAATGTGTAATTTTCTATGGCATTACCTAGAACTGCATAAAAAAACTACTAGCCTTTTTTTAAAATGGGAAACTAAATGTCCAACTCAAAGACAAATCAAAACTAACCTTAGAGTAATATATACATGTGTGTGTATGTGTGTGTACATATATATATATATAAAATATCCACACATGGAATCTATACAATTAAATCCAGGCCTTAATTTCTAATTCAACAAATTCTTGAAATAGGGTACCATATGATTTTAACCTAATAAAGTCTTTTCTGTTGCTACAAAATTAAAAATTGATCCATCAAAAGCCTTTGTTGCAGGGAGGGCTTGAGGTTGGGTGGTTGGGTTTTTTTTTTTCTTTTTGGTATTTAATTCAACTATACACAATGTAGTACATACAAGCAAAACACAATTGAGATACTGTTTTCTTTAACATTCCTATAGGAGACCAAATTCATTTGCATTGGAGAGAACACAATTACTGATTTTTAACTCATGAAAGACAAATTCATAGCTTTTTCCTACACTACCTCATAGTATTCTCACCATCTTAGTGAAAGCATGTCTAGCACCACTTAGTTACTTCCTAGAAGTGGGCAGAAATTGCATTTTTCAAAGTTTTGTTTCTCACAGAATCATTCAACTTTAGTTACAAAGCATATTCAGGTTAGCGTATGTCTTAGCTCAAAACAATTTATGCAATGTGTGTGTGTGTGCATGTGTGTAGATACATATAGTATATAAATTTTTTTAAACTAAACTCTCATCAACATCAAAAATGAAATTTCTATCAAGTAAGTTTCCACAACTTTTACAGCCCTTTGTCTGTTTTTTCTTCCTTAAGAAATCTTTGATTCATATATGCTACCAAGAAATGCGAATAGAGAAAAAAGAATCAAAGATTTTTATTCAACAGAGCCTGAAGCCAACTTAGAAAGTAAGAAAAATAGATGGTTTGTACATGGTTTACATTACAATAATTTGCATTTAATAAGAATGAAGCACATGTGGCAAAAGAAAAAAGAGTTTTCTACTTCTAAGTGACCCTGAGAAAATAATACTATCTAGTCTGTCTACAAAAACAGCACATATAAAATAATGCTAGAATGATATTTAACAAAAGATCCAATTGGTAAGCAAATGGCATGCCAATATTTTCATAACTTAAGATAAAAAACATCTCCTCCCAAGTATCATTAGGTTAAAAAAAAATCTATTTGGAATATAGATATTAAAACTGATTCTTGAGAACAGAAAGAAATCAGAACAATATAAAGAAAATGAGCACTCACTTGTGGAATGGTTTTTTAAGTAAGCAAGCAATGAGGATGAATTGTTTTCTTCACATTTTCACTTCTACTAACACAAAAACCACATATAGAACTGACTGAAGGCCAACAAATGTACTTTTAACTTGTTAATTTTCATGCAAGTGCAATAAAAGAACACCAAAATAGTCACCATATAACATAAAAGCTTTGGTTTCAAATGTCACAGTACCCTGTTTTTGAGAGTCCCCTCCGTGGTGGAGCCCTGTACATGAGAACACACAGCTGCCTCCTCCCAGGAGTCTGAGCTCAGTACACAACACCAGGCATCAGCTCTCTCTCCCTTAGCCTGCAGTACCAGTAACTAATTTCTGCCTTTTAAACTAATAAAGGAAAGGAAGAAAGATCAAAGCTATCCAATCAGAAATGAAGCAGCCCTCTACAGCAGCAGCTTATGCATACATTTGGCATGTCAGACATCTTCAGAGTAGTGAATCATACACAGCGCATTTCAATCTACCTCCTAGGTATTTCATATTACCCACAGTGTTCAAAGAAATCATGTACCAATAGAGCTGTATAAGTCCTAGACTGCTCTTTATTTAATTAATACTAAAAATTTGGGACAAGCTTTTAATTCTGAACTCTTATAAAAACACAGCAAAATCATCTAAATGACCCTCCAGCTAACAGCAAATAACCTCTGTATTTTGAAAGAAAAAAGTTAAAAAGTAATATATTTGTGAGAAGTTTCAAGAGATGTTAATAACTTTGGATAAACTAGTATTTCACTTACATTGCAACATTAAATAATATACTTTGCAACATGAAATGAGACACCAACTAACCAAAGATAAAATTCTACCGATTTTTACTAATTATAACCAAAAAAAAAACCTCAAAACAATTATACAGCCAACAGAATTAGATATTTATAGAAACATAACCCATCAAATATTTTGGGTGGTTCTTTCAAACCCTGTTCAATATATTCATCCAATATTCAAGTGTTATAAGATGAGTAATTTTAACTTACAGTAAATAGTTAATGTATCAAAAAGCTTCAACTTCGATTTTTCAAGCAAAAAAAAATTTTTTTAAGAAAAGCATACAAACTTAAAATACTTAATTGAAAAATTAATCAGCTGCACATTACATCTCTTCCTAGAGAGAAGAACTAGCTTAATACTACACATGAAACTGCAAATCATAACTTTTACCTCTTTTTTTTTTTAAGTTATTAAGTAGTTTTCTGATATGCCACTGGAATCACTGGCAAACAAAAGATAATCTGTTGCTTAGTTAAAACATATCTGGAAATGTGCACACATTTTTAGAAACCCTTTAAGCAAAACATCTATGTATTTAACAATTGGGATAGTTTGTTTTAAAATCTATTCAATCCTGGCAAAAATCAAGTAAATGGTTACACTACTGAGAATCACAAACTGTAAAGGTGGTAAGTCAAAGACTTCACTTAGAGTCTCCAATTCAGCTACTTAATGACTAATGGTGAAGAAATGTATGTGAATGGGATATAAACTAAGTTACGACACATAGAAAAAAAATCTAGAATGAGTAATAAAGGGCCCAAATTTAAAGTCCACAATAAACTTTAAACAAAGATGTTCTCCCTCATTCTCTCCTCACAGACATTCTCATATAAGCAAATCACTGTGGAGAAATCCAACCTCCACAAAACTTTTTAGTCCTTCATTAACAACAGTGCACTTAAATATAATTATAGATTTCACAGTGATATTTGTTTAGCCTCAAACATATCTTAAAAGCAGCAACAACAAGAAAACGCTCAGAAGCAATATTCAGTAGTCTCAGTGACTAAAAAAGTCTGGCTTTTAACTGCCACCTAATCCAAACAACCTACTTGTTTAAAGCACTATGCAAAAATATCGACCCCTTGCTGAATTATTTTATTATTCAACACTAAGGTATCTAAAAAAGAAAACTAATTAATCGCAATAATCGCGAAGTTTAGTTAAGCAATTTAGCTGACACAGTAAATATTTACTCTTAACATCTCACAGGAAGTCTTGACAAGCATTTGTTGCCATTGTGCTGGGGGGCAGGGGTGGGAGTGGTGGGTGGGAGGCAAGTTTTCATAAACAAGTTAAACGGTCCCAGCGAATTTAACACAGCTAGTGTTCGCCACCCACCCCCAATAAGGCACCAGATATTTTCCAAGTACAGTAAACACCTTATATAATGAAAGTAAAAAATGTAGCTTTCTAAACTATTTTAACTCCACTACAAAAACAAACAAACGCCTTTTAAAAAACTATACAAGCACATTTTAAAAAACTGAGTGTATTTTTTTTTATTTAGACGTAAGACCAATCACACAAAAAAACTAAGCAAAATATATTTACCTGAGCTTTTTGGAGACTGAGTAATCAACTTCCATGATTTTCCCATGCAATTCCACTTTACCTTTAAAACAGAAATTAAAGCACTCAGAACCTTCCTGCGATCAAACCGGCGGGGGGCTAGGAGGGGCACGCACAGAACTCCACGCTCCGGCTCCGCCTTCGGGCGCCCTCAAGGGGTCTCCTACCCCGCTCGAGCTGGGCAAACTTGGTTCCCAGTGGGGAAAAAAGGTGGGCGCCCCATGTCGCCTCGTTCCCCGGGACGAGGTGGCAAGGGTGCGAGCCCGGATCCCGACCCCAGGTATAGCTGTGGGTGGCATTACCGGAAAAACAAATTTAATAAAGAGCGGCGCCAATTTGAAAGGATGAGCTCATTTGAAACTCAAGCTGCAGGGCTGGCGCGGCCCCGCTCCTCTCCGGGCCCCCACCTCTCCATTGCGCTAATCCGGGCTCCGAAGGCTCCGCTGCGCTCCCCTCCCTGCCCTCTCCTCCCGGTGGCCCTGGTGAGACACGCCGAAGCCCCCCAGGGGCCGCTTCCGCGAGAGCCGGGTCCCCGCCTGCTTCTGGTCACCTTGGCCTCGCCGCCGCCCCGCCCCCACCCCGCGCGCCGGTGGGGAAGGGGCTCCGGCCGGGCCGAGGTTCGGGGGGCGCAGGCTCGTGGCCTGGGGGCGAGCGCGGCTCCGAGCGGTGCGTGTGCGGGAGGGAGAGTTGGTGAGTGCGCGCGCGCGCGAGTCTGTGTGTGTGTCGCTCTCCGTCTCCCGTCTGGGCTCCAGCGCTCTCGCGGGCCCCCCGGTCGCCTCTTTCTCGGTTCTCAGTCCGGGCCCCCACCGAGTTGAGACAGGGCACCTCGTAAAAAGGTGCTTCTGGCCGAGCGGGAGGCGGGGGGACAGGCGGCGGAAAGCCCCCAGCCCCGAGTTCTTCTCAATAAAATCGGACAAAAAATTCAGAGAAAAATAGGAGCGCTTGAGAGACAAGCGAGAAGGGACTGAGGTTCGGGAGAGGACCGAGAGAGATGTGCCGTCGTGCAAAGGCGGGGTGGGGGGAGCCCCGAAACCTCGGAGGGGATCGTCAGGGTGGCGCCGAGGGGGTGCCAAAAGTGGGGGACCGCGGGGCGACCTGGGGAGGGGGCTCGAAAGGAGAGTGCGGCTCAGGGGACGCCAGAGGGCGAGAGGTCCTGGGCACGAGGCACGGGAAGGGGTAAGGTCCGGTCAAGGGAGAAGGACATGCCGGGTTTGGGGGGGGTCCCTGACAAAAGGGGTGACGGGAAGGTCAGGGAAGAAGGGGAGACGGGCTCTCTAAGGATGGGGGTGGGGAACTCTGGAAAGCAACTCGGGGAGCCGGAGGAACAAGGGGTGCCCCGGGAGAGCGAGAGAGCCTCGGGAACCCTAGGGGAGGCTCGGGGGTCGCCCCAGGGCTGCGGCTGGGAGGGCAAGGGGTGAGTCCGGAGCCGTGGGGGGAGGGGAGCGGGCCGTCCCAAGAGCGGGCCGGCGGTGAGAGTTGAAGGTCTGGTGCGTGGAAGTGAACGTGCGGGCGCTAAAGACCCCGCCGGGCGCCGCCCGCAGGGCTCGGCCTCCCTCCGGGCGCCGTCCCGGCCTGAGCTGGGCGAGGCGGGGGGAGGGGGACAGCGCCGACTGCTCACCCGAGAGGGTCTCGATGGCGCGGATGGCCCAGTTCTGGTCGGGGTAGTCCACGAAGGCGTAGCCGGACTTGAGCAGGACCTGTCCCGCCAGGGGCAGCTTCCTGTCCCCGAAGAGCTGCCGGAGGTCGTCGGCAGTGACGGCGGGGCTCAGGTTCCCGATGTAAAGCTTGTTCATCATCCGTCTCTTCCTCGAGAGCCCGCGGCTCCCCCGGCCCGGTACCCGGCGCTCCTCGCCTCCTCCGCTGCCCTCGTCTCCCCTCCTCCTCCTCCGCCCCCCCTCCCCGCCCTCCGCCCGCCCGCCACCCACCCCCACCCTCAGCCTGGCTCCCCCCACCGCGGCCGGCCCGGCCCGCCCGGGGGCAGAGGCGGAGGCGGGGACTCGGCGCGGCTGCCTCCTCGGGGCAGAGTCCCGGGCCGGGCGGCGGCGCGCGGACAAAGCGCTCTCTCTGCCTCCCTCTCTCCCTCTCAAGGCGGTGGCGGGAGGAGGAGCAGCGGCGGGCGGCGGCAGCGCACCCCGCGTGTGTCTGTGTGAGAGTTTGTACGGGCGTGTGCGCAGCCGAGAGTGAGCGAGCGAGCGCCCCCTCCCCGCCCCGCGCCGCTGCGCCCCTCGCCTCGCGCCCCCCGCGCTCTGAGCGCTCCGCGCGGCTACCGGGACTTCTGCCCCGCGCCGGGCGGGCGGAAGCGGGTCGCGGCCTGGGGCTGGGGCTCCCGGGAGCCAGAACCCCGGCCAGGCGCGGCGCGGAGGCCGGGCGAGCGGCGGGGAGGGGAAGGCGCGCCCCGGGCGCGGGTGGGAATGCGCGAGGGGGAGCGGCTGGGAGCCGCAGGCGTAGGAGGGCGAGGGGCTGTGGGAGAGCGTGGAAAGGGGTGTGCGCAAGGTGGACCGGATGTGAGGGCGCGGCTGCAGGGCCGGCGGGAAGGTGTGTCTCGGAGGTGAGAAGCGAGGGCAGGCTGGGAGACCACAACTTTTCGCGGCGAGTTGGCCGAGTCCGGCTCCCTGCGCGTTCCCGGGCGGAGCGCTCGCTCGGAGACCCGCTCCCCGCCCCACTCTCCCGGGTAACCGGGCGGCGCGTGTGGTCGAGGGAGCGCGGACGGGGGTCGGGACGCTTGGGGCCCAGGACCGGCCGGGCCCTTACGGACCTTGCACCCTGGGGAAGTTGCTCCGGCCCTGGGCCTCAGTTTCCCGGCCCGCGAGGGGAGAAGGAAGGCCAGAGCGGAGCAACGTCCCCTCCGCCCGCACCCCGTGCGCCCGGAACCTCGCGGCCGGCGGCAGCCTGACGTTGGCAGCTGCTCTCTATTCTGGGAAGTGCCTAGGGCTTCCCGAGCCACCGCTGCGAAGCCAGGTGGCGGGTGGGGAGGCGAGCGAGGAGGGGGCAAGGACTGCGGCCGGGAGGACCAACGCTTGCTGCTAGGCTTCGAGGCCGGGTTCAGTACCACCGCCGGGGTGGTGGGAGGCGAGGGTGACTGGAAGTGGAGGCGCTCAGGCGGTGTAGGAGTTCCCCAAGCATTGGGAAGGGCCCGGAGAGGAAAGAGGTCCTTCCAAGCGGAGGAAACAACGTGACCGACGGAAGAGGCAGGGTTGGGATGAGAGCAGCCCGAGCCGAGGGGCTAGGGAAGGAGCCAGACAGGCTGGAGACCGGTTGCGAGTTCCGGGGCTCGGCTGGAAGTCTGGTGGTTAGAGCCTGGTCCCAGCCAGGAAATGAAGTTCTACAGGAAGGAAAAAAATGGGCAGGATTCAGAGGTGAAGGGGCAGAAGAAGATTCCAAGATCTGCACTTCTGGGGGCCTTAGGAGAGGTGATAGTTTGACGGGAGGAACGTGGGTTGGTTATTTATTTATTTATTTATTTATGTATTTTGAGGACGTTGAGGGTCTCTTGCTGGAGAAGCCACAAATGTAGGGATGGTCTCCTGGCTGGGTCGTGAAGTACTCTCTTTCTCAAGCTCTCCTGTCGACCAAGTGGGTGGAGGGAGCACGGCTTCTAAAAAATAATAATAATAATACACGTTCCCTGGCCCCTTCCTTTGAAGACTGACTGTGAGCCTGGATTTTGTATTTTCTGTAAGTACTCCCAGGTGATTCTTGTCTAGGAAACACTGGCCGGTGGAAGGTCTTTCGGATTAGGATTCAGACCTCAGCGTTGTGGCATGTAGTGTTCCAGCGTCTCTGAGCCTAAGTTTCTTCATCCATAAAGAGAGGATAAAGTGACCAACTCTTGGCTGTTGTGAAGGCTACACAAAGGATAACTGAGTAGTGCGTTGAGACAGTGGATACACACTTAATGCTTGTTTCTTTTCTTTCCCCCAGGAACTCATGAGCTTTAAAATATTTCCTTGGGGGGAAAGAAATAATTGGTATGATCACCTTCATACTATTTGCTTTATTTTACTTCCAGTATTTCAAAACTGCACATTCTAAAAGAGAAACAAGAGTGGCAGGGATAATTGGTCTCTGAAAGGTTAGTAAAACTTTTGTGTATAATATTTTCAGACATGTTAATTCCTTGGTCCTACTGCAAACCTGCAAACACTTTAGCATGGATTCTCTAGTGGGTAGCAAGCATCTAAAGATTCTTGGCAGAGTTGGCTTCTAGTGAACTCTTCTACCCTGCTTCACCAGGTCACTTTCATATTTTTTTCTGAAAAATAACTGGTCTTTGCTGTAATTTGTGTCTTCTGTCCTGCTGGTGGTTTGTAAACATAGTGCTGGAGAAGAGCTTGATAGGTAACTGATGGGGGATGTGTTTCCACCACACCTCTGATATTGTAGCACCCACAGTTCATTATCTTAGAAGGCAGAGTTGCTTTTTCACATGATAGAGAATGGAACAGCCTCCGAATGCAAAACAGAAATCCAGAAGTCATTGCCACTGCTTGACAAAACTTTATTTTCTACGTGTTTTCTTCTGAGATCCCCTGACTCCTCCCTTCCCAGAGAGATGAAATAGAGATTGATCCGGGCTGAATTTAAGGTTAATAAGCAAAAATTTTATGAATGTTGCACTGAGGTCAGAAATTTGGGAAAATTCTTATATTAGGCATATTACTTTTAAAAGCATATATTGACCTTTTCCTCAAGAATTTCAAAACAGTACAGATCCTCATGGTTTTCCAATGGTTCTTTTGGGCAGGATGGTGGTAAGGTGACTGGGACAAGATTTCTTAATGTCACTTTGCAGGTAGGAAAACAAGCCCAGAAAAGTAGACTTCTTTCATGGTCATACAGAGGGCTTGAAATATGATTGGCAAACACATGTTAGCCTAACAAAGAGCTCATGAAGTATTAAGGCTTCATTTTGACTTTCATGACCAATATTTTGTCCATGGATAGAGCACTGTCTGATAGTATCACTGTGGTGGCCTTAACCTTTGGAGTCTAAAAAAACCACAGTGGAAATGTTTTTGTTCAACTAATGATGGTGGTCATTGTGGCCAATGGTTCTAGGTAATACAAGGAGTTGGGAGAGAAAATGAAGCCTATTTCCTGGAAGGCTGAGGGATTTGGAGGCAATTCAGTATTTGATAATACAGTATTTGGTGGTGTCAGCACCTGCCTGCTTGTTGGGAATGATTGGTGGTGGGGTAACTGTTTAGATACAGTTCCCAAATTGGCAGAAGAGAAATTGTTTGGCCTTAGTTGAGTTAATTCACCTCTCAGAACTTCAGATTCCTCATTTGTAAAATAGCCCAACCTACTTCCTCACTATAAACTCCAGTTCCCCTCCACTTTTCATATTTTCCAAATACTGGGCCATCTCAGAGCTGTACTCCCTTACACATACTGCTCCCTTTCCCTGGAATGCATTTCTTCCCCTGGTAAACTGTTTTCTCTTCTGACTTGACCCCAGGATACACACAGCATTTCCTTTATACAGATAAAAAAATATCTTGTCTAGTGGTGATACCCCTGGGGTGTACATTTTGAACAGATGGATTTTATGATATGTGAATTACATGTCAATTTTAAAAAACTGTATGAGAAAAAAAGTCTTTTTGAGGTCTTGGGTTTTTCATCCTTTCACCAATATCAAACCTGGCACATACTAGGAGCCCAGGTAATATTTGTTGCATAAACAGTTATTATCTGAGGTTTGCTCTAAAGATTAAGTGAAAATGTATGAGATGGTACCTACCTTGCATGGCGCTTGACATACAGCAGGAAGAAATGTTCATTTTTCACCTCTTGTTGAATTTGTTCATTCATTCATGGCATTACACAGTGTTAGGCACTGAGGATCCAGAAGTGGATAAACATCATCCTGCTCAAGGAGTTTATGATCATGGAGGAGGCAGATGTATAAACAGATTATAGTTTGGCATTAGAGGTGCCAGAAAAGACTTTGTGAGCATACAGGAGGAGAGGATGTCTTATTCAGCCTAAGATCAGAGAGGGGATCACCATAGAAGAACTGAAGTTGGAAATGTACTTTGAAAGATAAGTAGGGATTTTCTAGGATAGGAGAAGGAATGGGAGAGGAAATGCGTCCTAGGTAGAAGGAATCGCATATGCAAAGGCACAGAGACACAAAAAAGCATCTGCTCCACACCTAAAATTCAAATATTGATTTAGAATAAGTTTGAGAAAAAGAGAACAGAGAAAATAATGCCAGAAAAACAACAACAAAAACAAGAACCTTCCGGAATTAAAGACATGGATCTCCAGATTGAAGGGGTTTACTGAAGGCTCAACACAAAAGATCCAGAGCAAAAACACACTGTAAAACTTAGAACCCAAACAAACCCAGCAGCTGGGAGAAACGAGGTCACATAAAAAGGATTTGGAAAGAGAATGGAAATGTATTTCTAAAACAAAGGACTCTAGGAGGCAGTAGAGCAATGCCTTCACAACCAAATGGAAATGATTTCCAGTCTAGAATTCTAAACCTAGTTAGACCATCAATTTAAAGATACTTGCAAGGATTCAGACATGCCTCCATTTGGGGGGGAAGCTACTGGAGGACAAGTGCCAGCAACACCATGAAAGAAGAAGACATGGGATTAGGGAAATAAATCCAGCCCAAGAGACTGAATAGAAGATTCAGAATGCCAGCAATGCAGCCTTTCAGAAGGCAATCAGCACAGGCTGGAACAAGAGAATATATGGCTTGGAAAGTGAGGACTTCAAGGAACAAAAGAATGGAACTCATGTATGAGTGCATAGTAATTATTTCTGATAGAATGGCAGGCGTGTTGGAGCATTTGGAAAAAATTAATCACAGGTATATGGAAAATAGGCAAATGGAAAAACAAAGAAATCATTAACTCTAGGAAAAACACATGGTCATACTAGAAAGGAGCAATGGTCATAGGCTCAACAGTGAAAATATTTGTACAGTCATAATTTAAACACAGATGTATTATCCAAACTGCAAAAGAGAACTTACAAATCAATCAGAAAAAGACAACCATTAAGAAAATGGGAGAGAATATGAATGGGCTAATTCACAGAAGAAGCTCAAATGGACAGTAAGCTCAACTCATGAGTAATGGGAAATTAAAACTATTCACAAATATCAAATAGACAAAAGTTGTAAAATTATGGTGAGGCAAGGTATTGGTGAAGGTTAGGAGTATCAGAAACAACCATCCACTGCTGGCAAGAGTATACGTTGATACAATTGCTCTGAAGAACAATATGTCAATGTCTAGTAAAACTGAAAATACAGGCTCTTAGCACTCCCTGGCAATCATTCTCTTAGATGGCCTTTTCTTATATCATCTTTCTTCACACTCTCCAGTTGCTCTTCATCCACTCTAGGTCTCAGTCTCAGCAGGTAACCTTGCTTTCTATTTCACTGAGAAAATAGAAGCAATCAGAAGAGCACTCCAACAAATCCCCACTATGTCTGCCCACATACCTGCACCTGTGCCCATAGATTCTGCCTTCTCTCCTGTTACTATGGATGACTGACTATGCAGGATCCAGAAGAGGGAAAAACTGATGACTCCAGAGAAAATGAACAAACGTGCACATCCTCTGACCTAGCAGTTTCTCCTCTGAAGAGCTACATGTGCACAAGGAAACATACAAGGTTCACAGTAGCACTGGGATAGTGAAAAACTGGAACCCAAATGTCCACCAGTAAGGAAATGGATTTAAAAATAAATCGGTATAGTCATAAATTGAATATTACACATCAGGTCAAAGGGTATGCATGTTATTTGTTTTCTCTGGAATCATTGGTTTTTCCCTCTCTTCTGGATGAAATAAATGAAATAGGCTACATGTTTCAGTTAAAAACCAAACCATATCATGCTGAATAAAAGTTGTATTGCAGAAGGAAGTATTGAATACTTATGATACCATTCCTAAAGTTTGAAAACGTGCAAAACCAATTCTATTGCTGATATGGATATATTTATATAGTATAAATGTATAAAAATAGGCATGGGAATGACAGACTTCAAATTTGGCATAATGATGATCTCTGGGGAAGCTCCAAACTTGGAATAATAGTTACCTCTTGGAGGATAGAAAAGGGACTAGAAGATCGAGGGGCACACGTGGAATTTTCATTGTAACTGGTTTTTGTTTTTAAAGCTAGGTAAATGGATGTTTGGTATCTTTTTTTTTACCTCTTCAGTAACAAAATTTTTGTCACTCTGTCTGGCCCAGAATGATTCTCAAACTAAATTAAGCATGGTAATCACCAGAAGAACTTTTAAAATACAGATTCCCAAGACCCATCCCTCGAACTCCTGAATGAAAATTTCAAAGCTGGGGCCCAGGGATCTACATTTTTTAAAACAAAGTTTTTCTGGTTTATACATATACATACTTATATGTATCTGTATATATACAAATATATATAGATACGTATATAACATATATATAAAATGTTGGACTGATAGGAAGTTTGCAAGAATAGTACAAAGTAGTTCTATATAGCATTTATGCAGATTCCTCAAATGCTGATGTTCTACCATATTTCTTATATCTTTTTCTCTGTTTCTCTGAACCATTTGAGAGTAAACTGCAGACGGGATGTCCCTTTGTGTCTAAATAACTTCAGCTTATATCTACTTTAAAAAAAAAAAAAAGTCTGTTTATAACCCCAGTGTAATGATCAAAAATAAACAATACTGTTATCTACAAACCTGATTCCGATTTCACCAGTTGTGTCAATGATGTTTGTTATAGCAAAAGAAAATCCAAATCATTTGCTGCATTTGGCTGTTTTGTCTCTTTACTCTCCTTTAATCTGAACAGTTCCTCAGTCGTTCCTTGTTTTTCATGACATTGACATTGTCATGTCAATGACAATGAGGGTCATTGAGAGTAGAGAAAGAGGCTACTTATTTTGTGCGGTGCCCCTCAATTTGAGTTTTTCTGATGTTTCCTCTTGATTAGGTTCAAGTTATAGGTTTTCTTGCAGGAGTACAGCAGGAGTGATATTGTATATTGTATCAAGATGCGCAGGATGCTGATTTGTCCCATTACTAACTTTGGTGATGTTAACTTTGTTCATTTGCTGAAGGTGGTGTATGTGCGCCCAGGTTTCTCTGTTGCAAAGTTACTAATATCTCTTGGGACAATACCTTGAAACTATATAAATACTCTGTTACTTAAAATTTTATATCATTGTTTCTTGACTAGATGAATGATTATTATTATGGTTGCCAAATGGTGATTCTAATTTCATCATTCCTTTTATATTTATTAGTTGGCTTTCTTCTGTAAGGAAGAGCTTTCCTTTCCCCTCCCCCCGAATATATTATATCAGTGTAGACTAATGGATTCCTGTTTTATTCAAAGTGTTATAAACTGTTACTGTCATTAAGTATTTTGATGCTCAGACTGTCCCAGATTTGACCAGTGAGAGCCTCTTCAAGCTGGCTCGTGGAAACTTCTGACATTGTTCCATGTCTGTACTCTCTCTGCTCAGTCCTATAATCAGCCACTTACCAAGGAGCCCTGGTACTCCTTTAGCAAAGAATAGTATTTAGAAACCAAGATCTACATGCCAGATATGCTCATTGCTACACGAATATTGTTGATTCTAGACCCTGACAGCCAAAAGAGCTAGGAAATAGATTATGTATGTAAATACACACACAAGCTGATCTATACCAGTCTATATTTACCTGTCTATCTTTACCTATCTATTACTATGTGTATTAAAAATCACAAGTTCACACTGATACCTCTGATTCCAGTGAAACACCGCAGGGTTCATTTTCTTCTCCTTCCCACTTTTCTTATTTGTAACTCTCCTTTAACTGTGAGAAACCTGGCTCTCATTATCCACAATGTATTTACTTATTTGATCAGTCATAGAATACACAGAATTGCTAACCCACATTTCTGAGAAAAAGAAGGCTATTAACTAGGCTTCTAACTATTATTAGTTTAGAGTTCTTTTCTGTTTAGCCTGAGAGTATCCAGTCCAAATACACTGTTCAAAAGTCACTTGAAAAAAAAAAAAGTCACTTGAGTTTTATTTCCCGCTTCAGTGTTGGTTCTCTTATTCATTTGAAATTTGGTTAGTTTTTGTACATTTTTGTTTTTCCCTCCATCTTTGTTGATTTTATTTTTCTTTGTGTTGTTGTTGAATATATAAAACATTAACATGGTTCCAAACACAAGGTATAGTCAAATGATTTCCATCCCTCCCCCTTCCACAACCCATCCCCACACATCCCCTGAGGGTAACCAATCTTTTTAGTCTCTAGTTTATCTTTCCTTTGTTTCCTTTTGCACAAACGAACATATACATATATGTTTTCTTATTCCCCCTTTTTCATACAAAAAAAATAGCATACTGCAGATACTCTTTTACACTTTGATATCTTAACAATATATCGTGGAAATCATATCAGTTCATAGAGATCTTTCTCATTCTTTTTTTTCTTCTTTTGACAGCACCATATTAATCATATCTCATATATATGCATGTCAGTGGCCTCCAATATTTTTTAATTTTGTAAACGATGATGCTGTGAATAACTTTTATGTGTGTGTTTTTGTACTGTTGGAGGTTTATCTTCAGGGTAAATTCTTAGGAACGGGATTGCTAGGTTAAAGGAGTATGCGTGCATACACATGTATGTTTTAAATATATTTTGTGAAATTCTCCTCCATAAAGATTATACCAATTTGCATTCCCACTAGCAGTGTATAAGAGTGCAGTGTATACAGCCTGCCAACAAGGTGTGTGATTATATTCTTAATTTTTTCCAACCTGATTGGTGAGAGATGATATATCAGTGTAGTTTTAATTTGTATTTCTCTTATTATGAATGAGAAGAAACTTCTTTTCATATGTTTAAGGATCATCTTTATTTCCTTTTTTGGTACATTTTGTGCTCATGTCTTTTGTCCATTCTTCTATTGGATTTTGATCTATTTTTTGTCTAATTTTTATGAGTTACTTAAATATTAAGGATATAAGCCCTTTATCTGTGATACATGTTATAAATATTTTCTCCCAGGTTTTAATTGTCTTTTGACTTTGTTTATGATGTTACTTCTCCCATGCAAAGTTTTATGCAATCGAGTTTATCAATATTTTCTTTCATTCCATTTGATTTTGAGTTATAGTTAGAAAGCTTTTCTCTACACCCAGGTTAAAGAGGAATTCACTCATTTTTTTGTTTTTTAAATAGGACTTGTGTGGTTTCATTTTTTAATTTAGATCCCTGATCCATTTGGAATTTATTCTTGTGTGTGGTATGAGGTATGGGTCTAATTTTACCTTTTTTCCCCCTAAAGAGCTAACTAGTTTTTCCAGTAGTATTTATTTAAAAGTCCTTCAGCCCAGGTATTTTGATATGCCACCTTTATCACACACTAAAGTTTCATATGTATTTGGTTCTATTTCTGGACTTTCTTTTTTACTGGTCTATCTATTCATGTGTCCATACCCCACTGTTTAATTATAAAGGCTTTATAGTATGTTTCATGTCCGGTATGCCTAGTCCCCCTTGTAGCTTTTTTCTTCCTTTCTTTTTTTAGTTTTTTTTAAATTTTTCTGTTTTCCTGTCTATTCTTGTTTGTTTTTCCAAGTGAAGTTTGGTATCAGCTTGTCAAGCTCCATAAAAAGTTGTTGGTATTTTATTCAGATCACATTACATTATAAATTAACTTAGAGATAACAGGCATCTTTATGATGTTAAATCATCCTATCTAAGAACAAAGGCTATCTTTCCACTCACCAATCTAATTTAATTAAAAAACCCACTGAGTTCTAACTATGTTGGAGAGAGGAGATGGGGAAGAGCCAAAGGTCATTGACCTCAATGGGAAGTCAATAGATAACGGCTAGGGCTTCCCTGGTGGCGCAGTGGTTGAGAATCTGCCTGCCAATGCGGGGGACACGGGTTCGGGCCCTGGTCTGGGAAGATCCCACATGCCGTGGAGCGACTAGGCCCATGAGCCACAGTTGCTGAGCCTGCACGTCTGGAGCCTGTGCTGCGCAACAGGAGAGGCCGCGTAGTGAGAGGCCCGTGCGCCGCGATGAAGAGTGGCCCCCACTTGCCGCAACTGGAGAGAGCCCCCGCACAGAAACGGGGACCCAACACAGCCATAAATAAATAAATAAATAAATAAAAATAAATAAAATCCCATCTTAAAAAAAAAAAAAAGACTAATTAGAAAGTCCCTTAAAAAAAAAAAGATAATGGCTAAAATTGGTAAGGCAAGGAATGGTACAGGCAGATTAGTTAAAAATACATAGATAAATGCCAAGGGAAAGAGCTACAAGAGTGAGAGGATTTTTTTTTTTTTTTTAAGGAGGCTTTTAGTACATATATTAGTCAGGGTCCTGGTAGGAAACAGATGGCACACTCAATCAGAGTGATTGTGAATATTGGTAAAAGTGCTATTTAGAGGTGTGGGTGGGGTAAAAGGACATAAACAAGGCCTGGTGCAGCACCCTGCCACTAGCAGCAACAGGGAGCCATTACCACTGCTTGGCCTAAAGAGTGACGGGAGGAAGGGACAATTTAAAGGAACCGAGAGAACTGTAGGAGAGGACAGCGCAATAGAAACCTTGGACTTGGGTTGAACACAGTTACTGCTTACTGCAGCACAACAGGTTGTGAGCATGACAGGGAGGGAATAATTATCATCTTACTCTTCTCCCACTCTTCCCAGTGCCCTCTAATAGCTGAACCAAAGCAGAAGGCAGAGGGCAAAGGCATATAATAAACAATAAAATAATAATAAAAAACAACTTTAGTCAATGAATCTATGGTCTAAGGGAACGTGATTCAAATAATTATAATAAAGGTTGAAAAGTGATAAATGCCTGAAGAGGGATCAAGAATATTCCCAGTAAGGGAAGCCTGGAAGGGGACTTCCCTGGTGGTGCAGTGGTTAAGAATCTGCCTGCCAATGCAGGGGACCCGGGTTCGATCCCTGGTCTGGGAAGATCCCACATGCTGCAGAGCAACTAAGCCCATGCACCACAACTACTGAGCTTGCGCTCTAGAGCCTGCGAGCCATAACTACTGAGCCCATGTGCCGCAGCTACTGAAGCCTGTGCACCCTAGAGCCTGCGTGCCACAACTACTGAGCCTGTGTACTGTACGCCTAGAGCCTGTAATCCGCCACAAGAGAAGCCACCACAATGAGAAGCCCACGCACCGCAATGAAGAGTAGCCCCAGCTCACCACAACTAGAGAAAGCCCACACACAGCAACAAAGACCCAATGCAGCCAAAAATAAATAAAATTTAAAAAAAAAAAAATCCTGGAAGATTCTCTAGAGGGGGACATAAACATTCAGTTCAAAACAGTCATGTCAGCAGAAACACCACGAGCCTCTTGTTTTACAGTTGAATATCCACTATTGGTACAGTGGCCTCTCAAACTCATCCTGTAAGTGAACACTCCCTTCCTGCCCAGAGGCAATGGAAGTCTTTAGTTCATGGTTTCTAATTTATACTGCATTTGGCTTCCTTGATGTTATACCCCTTCTCCATGCTCTTTGCCTCCTTGAATTGCACCCTGCTCCTCTGAGACAGGAAAGCATTGTGGGAAGTGCTATATTGAAGTCAGTAGACCTAGAATTGAATTTCCTAACTTTCACTTACTAGCTGTGTGACCTTAATAAAGTTACTTAGCATCTCTGAGCCTCAATTCCACTTTGCAAAAGAAGAATAATACCTACGAGAATAATACCTACCTCATGGAATTGCTGTGAGAGTTAAAGATGCTATATATCAAGTACCTGGCATGAGGCCTGTCACTCAGTAGATAGCAGGTTAGGATGTTACTGCAGACTGTAGGCTCTCCCTTTTCCCACTAGTTTCTTGACTTTGAGCCCTTTAGAGTCTCTCCAGTGGGAGTTGCTCTCCTGGCAGCTACTTGAAACAAGTTTCTGGACAGAGTTGGAAAGGACCTTAGTAGTAATCTGGTCCATCTTGCCAGCAAATGCAGGAGATTCTGCCACAGGCTTCAAGGTGGATGACCACCCTGACTCTACCCACATTAACAGAGAGCTCAACACCATTGAGTTCTGAAGCTGCCTGTTATCAGAAGATTGGTTGATTAGAAGAAAGCTTTTCCTTGAATTGAGCTGAAATCACTTTCCCCACTAACTAGAGACTCAAAACAATCTAGAGCTAAAAGAAATCTTCAAGATCTTCAAGCGCACCAACTTATATTATGAATGAAGAATCTGAAGCTCAGGGAGGCAAGGCAACGCTATTCCTCGTGGTAATGCTTTGTGGAGCTACACAGAACCGTCTCCTCCCCTGCCCTTCAGTGTTATCAACACTGAAGCCTCTCCCCCAATCATTCAACATGCCCCCACCCTTTACCACTCTGATCACTCACCATTGCATATGCAAGTGTGTGATGCCCAGAACTAAATCTGATTCTTAGTGTGATCTGGTCCTAGCAGAGTGAAATGAGACTATCTGAGATCCCAGGCAAGGGATGGCCATTAGACCTAGAGAGGCCAAGAATTTGACTTAGACAAAACCAGCAGGTCATTTAGAGAAATGAAGTTGGTTGTGGTTGCTCAGTTCTATTAGGCCCCCTTCACTGGACACTTAAAATTTGCCTGTGTGCTTCTGAAACATCTGTGCCAGCTCCAAAGAAGGTGCTTAGGAATATTAATATAGATTTATTTATTTTTTATTTTATCAAAAGGAGAATGACTTTATTATTTAACATTATGATAGAGGAAAAATATTTTGATTAACATTCTTCTAGGCATCTCTTTATCCATACACACACATATATTGGGTTGGCCAAAAGGTTCACTCTGTTTTTTCCATGAGATGGCTCTAGTAGCACTTAGTTGTCTTTAACTTCATTCGAAACAATTTTGTTAGAGTCTGTGTGACAACTGTCCTATCAGCGTGCATTTAAAAAAAGAATTATCAAAATGGGTGAATTTTTGTGTAGCCATTTTAATATTGAAGATGGAAGAAAAATACAACATTTTTGGCATATTATGCTTTATTATTTCAAGAAAGGTAAAAATGCAACTGAAACACACAAAAAAAGATTTGTGCAGTATATGGAGAAGGTGCTGTGACTGATTGAACATGTCAAAAGTGGTTTGCGAAGTTTCACGCTGGAGATTCCTCGCTGGACGATGCTCCACAGTCAGATAGACCAGTTGAAGTTGATAGCGATCAAATCAAGACATTAACTGAGAACAATCAACGTTATACCATGCAGAGATAGCTGACATACTCAAAATATCCAAATCAAGCGCTGAAAATCATTTGCACTAGCTTGGTTATGTTCATTGCTTTGATGTTTGGGTTCCACATAAATTAAGTGAAAAAAACCTTTTTGACCGTATTTCTGCATGCGATTCTCTACTTAAATGTAACGAAAACATTCTGTGTTTAAAACAAATTGTGATGGACAATGAAAAGTGGATACTGTACAATAATGTGGGATGGAAGAGATCGTGGGGCAAGCGAAGTTAACGACCACCAACCACAACCAAGGGCTGGTCTTTATCCAAAGAAGGTGTTGTTGTGTATGTGGTAGGATTGGAAGGGAGTCCTCTATTATGAGCTCCTTCCAGAAAACCAAATGATTAATTCCAACAAGTACTGCCCCCAGTTAGACCAACTGAAAGCAGCACTTGACAAAAAGCATCCGGAATTAGTCAACAGAAAACACATAATCTTCCATCAGGATAATGCAAGACTGCATGTTTCTTTGATGACCAGGCAAAAACTGTTACAGCTTGGCTGGGAAGTTCTGATTCATCCGCCGTATTCACCAGATGTTGCACCTTCGGATTTCCATTTATTTAGGTCTTTACAAATTTCTCTTAATGGAAAAAATTTCAATTCCCTGGAAGACTGTAAAAGGCACCTGGAACAGTTCTTTGCTCAAAAAGATAAGATTTTTCAGGAAGATTGAATTATGAAGTTGCCTGAAAAATGGCAGAAGGAACAAAAGGATGAATACATCGTTCAATAAAGTTCTTGGTGAAAATGAAAAATGTCTTTTATTTTTACTTAAAAGCCAAAGGCACTTTTTGGCCAACCCAATACATAAGTCATAAATGTATCGGAAACACACACACGTAATTTTATACAAGCCAATTTTGTACAACATACATGCCTGTTATTTTATAACATCCTTTTTCTTTTGTTAACGTCCTTTTTCTTAATATTTTGTAGACATCTTTCTATATCAAAGAACATAAGTTCATATTCTTTTTTTTATTTTATTGGAGTATATTTGATTTACAATGTTGTGTTTCAGATGTACAGCAAAGTGATTCAGTTATACCTACACATATATTCATTTTTTTCAGATTCTTATCCCATATAGGTTATTACAGAATATTGAGTAGAGTTCCCTGTGCTATACAGTAGGTCCTTGTTGGTTATCTATTTTATATATAGTAGTGTGTGTATGTTAATCCCGAGCTCCTAATTTATCCCTCGCCACCACGTTTCCCCTTTGGTAACCATAAGTTTGTTTTTGAAATCTGTGAGTCTGTTTCTATTTTGTAAATAAGTTCATTTATATCATTTTAAAATTAGGTTCTATATATGAGTGATATCATATGATATTTGTCTTTGTCTGACTTACTTCACTTAGTATGATAATCTCTAGGTCCATCCATGTTGCTGCAAATGGCATTATTTTGGTGTTTTTTATGGCTGAGTAGTATCCCATTGTATATATGTACCACATCTTCTTTATCCATTCCTCTGTTGGTGGACATTTCGGTTGCTTCCATGTCTTGGCTATTGTAAATAGTGCTGCAATGAACATTGGGATGCATGAATCTTTTCGAATTATGGTTTTCTCTGGATATATGCCCCGGAGTTGGATTGCTGAATCATATGGTAGTTCATTTTTAGTTTTTTAAGGAACCTCCATACTGTTCTCCATAGTGGTTGTACCAATATAAATTTAGTTTTAACCTTTTCTCTACCAAATACACAAAAAGCAAGGGGGGAAGTGGAGATAGGGGAGAGTGTCAAAGGAAGAAATAGACCTATTATCCCCAAACCAGAGTTGTCAATTAGCAGTTTTGCCCAAATAAAGTATTAAACTTATCACATGACTTTAAAATAAACCTAAGCAGAATTTCTAGAAGTCCAGCTTTGTTGGTATTTTCTGGTAATGTTGATAGAGAAGGCACAATAAATAACTGCCTAGTACAAGGTAAAATAAAACTGGTGAGTCCTTTTGTTCAAAGCCAGAGAAATTACCTCTGGTTCTTACAACATTTCTGAGAAGAGGAAGGAGGCATGGCTGAAAATATTACTGTATTGTGCAACTGAATAATCCTCAGAGAAGTTATATGTTTTTATGAAATTCCTATAGTCACCACCATATTGAACAAGATGCCATTTGCCGCAGTAATTTGTTTTAGGATCATTACCACATCTGGTAATTGGTTTTTGAGATTTTCTTTTCTAAATCTTAAAAAACCAGTGACCACTGATATTATAATGGGTACATTCAATTCTGGTTTTAATGGGAGATATCTATTTTTATATCCCAGGCACCTCTAATTTTTTCATTTACCTATGTAATCTTTTCCCTGTTTTAGACAAATTGGATATATACCCTCCTGGATCATCTTTTTTTTTTAAAAAAATCACCCTCCTTTACATGAAGGACATTTTTCACAAGACCAGAAGTGGTCTTCAGAAGCAGCTGATCTGATTATCTGATTACTGTCAAAAAGAACAGCTATATAAGTACCATGCCAAAACAAAATTTGTGGTTTTTGTCAGAAGTTTGCCATTATTCAGATGGACAGTTTTAAATAACACACATGCAGCTGCTTATAAAAATTTTTTTATCTTTGTTGCTGTTTTAAAAAGAACAAATAACAGCTATTAGCAGCCTCCACCAGGTCAATGAAATAAATAGCTAACTCCTGCTGCAGTCTCCAAGGGAATTTATCCTGGACTCATGCTGGACTCAGATGACTGAATGGAACAGGCAGGATGACAGGGAGCATCTTTTTTACTGTGCTTCCGTCTGGAGAGGGAGAGTTTGTGAAGCTTCATAAAGTACCAATTTGGTTTTGGTTCAGTAAAGTAACTGTACTTTGTGGCTTAGTTTGAATTATTATTTTTTAAATTTATTTATTTATTTATTTTTGGCTGCGTTGGGTCTTCGTTGCTGCACACAGGCTTTCTCTAGTTGCGGTGAGCGGGGGCTACTCTTCGTTGCGGTACGTGGGCTTCTCATTGCGGTGGCTTCTCTTGTTGCCGAGCACAGGTTCTAGGCACGCGGGCTTCAGTAGTTGCAGCACACGGGCTCAGTAGTTGTGGCTCACGGGCTCTAGAGCGCAGGCTCAGTAGTTGTGGCACAAGGGCTTAGTTGCTCTGAGGCATGTGGGATCTTCCCGGACCAGGGCTTGAACCCGTATCCCCTGCATTGGCAGGCGGATCCTTAACCACTGTGCCACCAGAGAAGTCCCTTGAATTATTTTTTAAAAGACTAGTTTATGAAATCTTATTGCTGTCTTAAATGTTATTTGTCTTACAGGCAAAACTTTTTTCTGTGATAAGACATGATCAAATTAATAATGGAAGTCAGTGGGAAATATGATTCAATTTTAAAACTAGCATTATACCCAGTTCTATTTAAGATTTTTCATCTGGTCTGTCTTTTCTGAGAGAAAGGAAGGAGGTAAGGTTGAGCGGGTAGTTACTGTATCTACAGGTTAATGATACTATTCTCTCTAACGGTTCTCTGACTTTCTTAATCCAGCAGTAAAGAATTTTGAATTGTCCAACTCAGTTACTCCTAAAAACTGTTGCCCAAAACAAAAGGCACAAAGAACGGTGACAAAGATGCTGCTTTTGATAAGAGACCAAAGCAGGCTTTCTGAAGTAAGTTATTAACTCGTATCAGAAACAAAAGAATGGCCACCATCACGGGGTTAACGTAAATTTGATGTGGAAAAGGCACAGCTTTAGAAATAGAAAACCTGGAGTCTAGTCCTCCTTACTACTTCACTTTAATGAATTCGGGGCAATTCACTTAATCTCTGACTCTCAATTACCTGCTGAAGGCAGAATGCTGGTTCTAATCACCTTGTAAGGGTGTCTTTCAGTGGTCAGATCTATTAGCAGAATTATTCTTGGGAAAGTAGCTGTCTTTGTTTCAGGAAATACCATCATAAGCCCCTAGGGCATAAGGGCTGGCTAGGGCTCAGGCAACCAAAAAGAACCAAAAGGCTGCACTTGCAGAAGCAGGAAATTAATTTTTCTTGGGGGCTGGGTTGGGGAGAAGGTGCTCTTTATAGGGTGGAGGAGTGAGAAGAGGAGGGGAGTGGCTAAGAGATTGCCAGAGTAAAGGCCCTGCATGGGGTAAAAGCCAGTGAGAAACCTCCAGTAAGGAACGATCAAAAGGACATTTATGAACCAGGAAGCCTAAAATGTAATTTTAAGTGCTTTGTGGCTTAATGGGCAATGTGACCCTTCCCCAAGACCCACATGTCTTAGAGAACTTGAACACACTAATGGTCTGCATGAGTGGAGATTTGTTGGAAGAGGAGTAAGGAACCATATGGCCACATTGGGGAACAGAGATGGTCTTAGAAAAGCCAGCCAGAGCTGGGAGGCAGAAAGGCCCTCCAAACAATATACCCTCATAAATCAGCAGAAGGCTTGGTAGAGCTATGGACCTTGGCTGGGCACAGTGGAGCTTAAGCCCATCTGATCTAGAGATGACAGGGCTAGCAGAGCCCAGATGACATTTGGGTTAGCTGATTGGGGGGGTGGGGGGGTGTCTATAGGCTGCCCTCTGAGCACCACTGCTAGCTTCATCTTCAGTGTTTTCACCCTCTACATCAGTGTCAGTTTAAGGGGTGATTTCAAAGTCTTGTAGGATCACCTCTGTGTGTCTCCAGTATTTTGATTAGAACACAGGCATTTCCCCCTAATATTTCTCCCTTCAATATGTCTCTTAAACCCCTCTATATTGTTCTTATGTTATTTTCTAGCTTGAACTCATTTTGTCTTTTTGTTTCTTTTCCTCTCTTAGAAGTGAATTGGCAGAAATTCTGGTTTATTTCCTGTTTTCTCTTCCATTTATCATTCAGATTTTTCTTTACCTGGAAATCTCTGAAGATTATTTGCAAGGTTTCCTTAGCCTTGCGGTTTGCTTCCTGTGAGCGCTATTCTATAGGACATCATTTTTTAGCATATTTAAAGAAAATTAGATCATCTTTCATATCCAAAAATTTTATTGCTTCCTCCAACTTCACTTTTTTTTTTTTTTTTAAAGAAGCAGGTGTTTTTTTTTTTTTTTTAATGAGGATCTTGAATCAGATGCATATGTTTGATTGATTGATTGATTGATTGATTTTGGCTGTGTTGGGTCTTCGTTTCTGTGCGAGAGCTTTGTCCAGTTGTGGCAAGCGGGGGCCACTCTTCATCGCGATGCGCGGGCCTCTCACCGTCGCGGCCTCTCTCGTTGCGGAGCACAGGCTCCAGACGCGCAGGCTCAGCAGTTGTGGCTCACGGGCCCAGCCGCTCTGCGGCATGTGGGATCTTCCCAGGCCAGGGCTCGAACCCGTGTCCCCTGCATTAGCAGGCAGATTCTCAACCACTGCGCCACCAGGGAAGCCCCCAACTTCACTTTTTAAAAGAAATTTATATTTAAGTGTTCCACATTTGTTCTATTCTGTGACAGTTTCACATTCTCACTCTAAGTGAAAACAATCACTTTGGAGTTTCATCTAAAAGCATTAACTCCTTCTAAAGATTATGCTAGATTGAGAATAAATTAGTATAACCTTTCTGTCAAGAAATTTGGCAATATAGTACTTGTCAGGAGCCTTCAAAATGTTTCTACCCTTTGCTTCAGGGATCACATTTCTAGGAATCTTTCCACTGGAAATAATCATAAATGTGGTCAAAGATTTATGCATGTTTATTACAACATTATTTATTTGAGATAGTGACAGATTGAAAACAACCTGAATGCCCAGCAAAAGGAAAATAAATTGTGACATCCATATGATAAAAATTATGCAGCATTTAAAAAAGTATGCTTTTTCCTGAACTGGCAGTCAGTTTAAAACATTTGGATAATCATTCTGAGTGTCCATGACTTCCAAGATGGAAAGCCAGAATGGCTTGGGTCCCTTTAGGAATTTAACCCCATCCACCTATGAAAATAAGCCCAGAATGGGGAAGGGTCTTACCCCAGAGGCCCAGCTCCACGGTTTCTGTCTTTGCAAGCCTGGGGGACTTTATAATCCATATTTTTACCAAGGTTTCCATGTGGTTCTGACATGAGCACAGTCTGAGACATCCCCTCCTCTACCACCACCAGGACCTGAACTCTGACAGGAATTGAGGAGGGGAGTAGAAAAAATTTGTTCTTTCAAAAAATTTTTATGATCTGACAAAACGCTATTTTGAAGTAGAATTTTTTTAAACATTATATTATTCCAAATTTGTGGGGAAAATTAATATATGCTTAGAAAAAATTAACACACCAAAATATTTACAGGGTTTAAATCTGGGTGATGGAATTGTGGATGATTTATGGGGAACCATGATTCAGAGAGATGAGGTAATTTTCTCAGGTTCTCATAGCCAGCAAAGTGCTGGAGTAAAGATCCAAACCCAAGGCTATTTGCTCATAAAGTCTGCTCTAATAGCTAGTGACTCCTACTTAAATTGGAAAACCATGTGTAAAAAACCCACAAATATGGTACTCTAAGTGTGATAGATTGAATTATTGGTCCCAATTATTCACTGTCCTGTAGGAGTATTTTACATTCACCCCTTGCTATGGCCTTATGATGGATAGAATGTATTCTGAGCACCTTGATTTTGGGCTTAGGCATATGACTTGCTTTGGCCAGTGGGTTGAGGGTGAAAATAATGAAAGGGAAGGCTTAAAATGGGCTGGTAAAATTGGGCCTTTTCTCTTTATACTACTACCTCTTGCCATGTGAATAGTATATTTTGAGTAAGCGCTGGTCCAAGGAGAATGAGAAATAGTAGACGAACATAGACCCGACCTTCTGATTAAAGCTTAAATTTCAGCCAATCTGAAAATACATAGTGAAAAATAAACGATTATGGTTTTAGGTTATTGGATTGTGGATTGTTACATTTTATGTAGAATTATTATGGCTGATTGATATGAAACATAAAGATGTTTGTATTAAGTAACAAAACTGAATCTCTTGATATGTCAGTATAAGTTCAAATTTGGTCATGCAAATGTAGGGTCTACAGGTTCTCACCACCTGGTTAAAGGGTATAAAAAGGCCTTTTATTTAATGCAAACTGCCTCATCACTTGGTATGAGAGCTAGTCTCAAATGAGGAGGGAGAAGTTCACATAGAAATGCATGGCATTCTGAGGAAAAAAGGAACACAAACCCAAAATCTCTCAAGTCTAGGGTTGGGAAAAACAATTGATGTGGGCCAGGCCAAAGTAGGGATGAACAAGGAGGAAAAGAGAAGAAATTCTGGTCTCCAGAATTTAGAAGGAAGTTCTTTTCTTTTGCGACATGGAAACACATTCTGCCCATCATGAGGCCACAGCAAGTGTGTGGATGTAAAGGGTAGAGGGTTCTAGGCTCAACAACCTTTGAGGATGGAGCTGGAAGGCTCTGAGACCAAGTCACCATGGGCACCTTGTGTGAGCTTTAGAGAACTATGACTTAGTCTGTGGACTGTACCTGTGGAGTCCAACCACTGATCCCACATTTTTTTTTTTTAACAGAAATGAGATCATACTTCTTTTAATCAGCTGTATTTTGCAGTATACCATGAACTGTTTTCCAAATCACTAAATATTCTTCTATAATTTAGTTTTTAATAAGTATAGAATGTTCTTTTCTATGGCCCAGCAACCTAGGGCATCTGCTTACTTAGGATGAGAATTCAGACAGATAGAAATATCTTCTCCTATGTTCTGTCCTCCACAATTTAAAATAAATGTTAACACTATGTCTTTTTTTAAATATGAATCTTTATTTAAAGCAAGCATATGCTAAATGAAACTTCTAGAAAGTAAATTAATTGTAGGAGAGAAAAATCAAAGAAAATAAAATATTAGATCAACTATTTCAGCCAAAGCAATGAAAAAAGAAACAAATTTAAAGGAGTCTCTCTAAATATTCATTAATATTTAATAAGAAATGAAAAATATGAAACATGAAAATTTTACACTTTTTTTTCATAAGTCACAATCCTGATAATTATCCTAAGCATATGATTCAAAATAAGAATAGTCCATAAGTGTTTGGTTGAGTAACTCCTAACAGACTCAATCTTCCCACAGATTACTATAAACTGGACAAAATACAAAAGCACAGAGATTTTGGAGAGGAGTCAACACTCAAGAAAAAAAGGGACATCAGGGTAAGTTATTCATTTTCAAAGCTTTTTGGATTAAGAGAAGCCTCAGTCAGCACTGCATGGAGTAACTAAAACAGAGAGAATGTTTGCTGTCTTTCTGGTGTAAAGCACCACAGGATAATGTTGAAGGAAACCCCAGGTGCTGTAGAGGGGAGAGTGGAATCTCAGGAAGGAGAGAGTCACAAAGGGAGTACTCTTAATTCTGTGTATAAACTCTGGCCAAATCTCAGGTTGACTCCTGAACCACATACATATGCATCAGACAGACTTGAGCTAAGAACAAAAGAATTGAATTGACATTTGAGCAACCATTCAAGAGATAGCGTTTACAGTTCAAGTTCAATCAAATTAGTTGCTGGTTAAAACACACACACTCTCTCTCAAAATATAACAAAATCCAGAATCTCTACAACATAGCATTTACAAGGTCCAGGATACAGTTTGAAGATCCATTCTCAAGGGAAAAGACAATCAACAGAGACCAATGGTGAGAAGACGCAAATGTTGAAATTAGCATACAGGGATTCAAAACTATTATAATCATGTTCAAGGAAGTAAAGAAAATATGCTCACAATGAGTAAAAAGATAAGGACTATAAAAAAGAACTAAATGGAAATTCTAGAACTGAAACATACAATATCTGAAATAAAAAATTCACTGGGTGGATTTGACAGTAAATTTTGGATAAGAGGAAAGACCCAGTGAGCTTGAATATCCAATCTGAAGAACAAAGAGAAAAAAATACTGAAAAATAAATAATTAAGAGCTCCAAGGACTTATGGGACAATATAAAAACTCCAATGTGTGTGTTATCAGAGGGAAGAGAGAATGAGTAAACAACGTATTTTTTCCATATCCAGTGAAAGTAATTTTTTTATTGAATGAAAGATTCTTTAAATTCTGTAGTGCTTTACCATTTTCAAAAGTTTCACACACATGATTTTATATATTCCCATAATAACCCTTTTTTTCTCCCCTATGCTTATGTTGCTCCTCCCCCTTCCCTCTCCCCACTGTTAACCACTAATTGGTTGTCTATGTATGAGTCTGTTTCTTTTTTTTTTTTTTAAATGGATGAGCTGCATTGGAGTTTTTTTTTTTTTTTTAAGTATTTGTTTATTTATTTATTTATGGCTGCGTTGGGTCTTTGTTTCTGCGCGAGGGCTTTCCCTAGTTGCGGCAAGTGGGGGCCACCCCTCATCGCGGTGCGCGGGCCTCCCACTATCGCGGCCTCCCCTGTTGCGGAGCACAGGCTCCAGACGCGCAGGCTCAGTAGTTGTGGCTCATGGGCCCAGCCGCCCCGCGGCATGTGGGTTCCTCCCAGACCAGGGCTCGAACCCACGTCCCCCGCATTGGCAGGCAGACCCCCAACCACTGCGCCACCAGGGAAGCCCCTGAGTCTGTTTCTTTTTTGTTTTATTCACTACTTTGTTGTATTTTTTGGATTCCACGTATAAGTGATATCATACAATGTTTGTCTTTCTCTGTCTGACTTATTTCACGTAGCATAATGCCCTCCAAATCCATCCATGTTGCTGCAAATGGCAAAATTTCATTCTTTTTTAATGGCTGAGTAGTATTACATTGTGTGTGTGTGTGTGTGTGTGTGTGTATATATATAACATCTTCTTATCTTTTAATTTTTTAATTTTTTTGGCCATGCCATGTGGCATGCAGAACTTCCCCAACCAGGGATTGAACCCATGCCCCCTGCATTGGAAGCACGGAGTCTTAACCACTGGACCACCAGGGAAGTCCTATATCATGTCTTCTATGTCCATTCATCTGTGGATGGGCCCAGGTTGCTTCCATATAGTGGCAATAATATACTTGGAATAATGCTGCCATTAACATTGGGGCGCATGTATCTTTTCAAATTAGTGTTTTTGGTTTTTTTCGGATATATACCCAGAAGTGGAATTGCTGGGTCATATGGTAGTTCTATTTTTAGTTTTTTGCGAGACCACCATACTGTTTTCCACAGTGGCTGCACTAACTCACATTCCTACCAACAGTGTATGAGGGTTCCCTTTTCTCCACATCCTTGCCAACATTTGTTACTTGTGTTCTTTTTGATGATAGCCATTCTGACAGGTGTGAAGTGATACCTGATTGTGATCTTTTTTTTTTTTTAGCTTATTTTATATATAATAGTTTGTACCTCTTAATCTGCTACTGCAATATTGCCCCTCCCTCATTGTGGTCTTGATTTGCATTTTTCTGATGATTAGCCATGTTGAGCATCTTTTCATGTGCCTGTTGGCCATCTGTATTTCCTCTTTGGAAAAATGTCTATTCAGTTCTTCTGCCCATTTGTTAATTGGGTTGTTTGGTTTTTTAGATTTGAGTTGTATGAGCTGTTTATATGTGTTGGATTTTAACCCCTTATTGGTCATATCATTTGCAAATATTTTCTCCCATTCAATAGGTTGACTTTTTGTTTTGTTGATGGTTTCCTTTGCTGTGCAAAAGCTTTTAAGTTTAATTAGGTCCCATTTGTTTCTTTTTGTTTTTGTTTCTCTTGCTTTAGGAGATGGATCCAAAAAAAATTGCTCTGATTTATGTCAGAGTGTTCTACCTATGTTTTTCTCCAGGAGTTTTATAGTATCCAGCCTTACATTTAGGTCTTTAATCCATTTTGAGTTTATTTTTGTATATGGTGTTAGAGAATGTTCTAATTTTATTCTTTTACATGTAGCTGTCTGATTTTCCCAGTACCACTTATTGAAGAGACTGTTTTTTCTCCATTGTATATTCTTTCTTCCTTTGTCATAGATTAATTGAGTGTAAATGTATCAGTTTAATTCTGGGCTCCTTATCCAGTTCCATTGATCTATGTGTCTGTTTTTGTGCCAGTGCCATACTCTTGATTATTGTAGCATTGTAGTATAGTCTGAAATCAGGGAGCATGATTCCTCAAGCTCTGTTCTTCTTTCTCAAGATTGTTTTGTTGGGAATTCCCTGGTAGTTCAGTGGTTAGGACATGACACTTTCACTGCCGTGGGCCCAGATTCAATCCCTGGTTAGGGAACTAAGATCCCACAAGCCATGCAGCGTGGCCAAAAAAAAAAAAAAAAAGTACAAGATTTTTTTGGCTATTCAGGGTCTTTTGTGTTTCCAGACAAATTTAAAAATTTTTTGTTTTAGTTCTGTGAAAAATGCCATTGGTAATTTGATAGGGATTACATTGAATTTGTAGATTGTCTTGGGTAGTATGGTCATCTTAACAATATTCATTCTTCCAATCCAAGAACATGGTATATCTTTACATCTGTTTGTGTCATCTTCAGTTTCTTTCACCAGTGTCTTATAGTTTTTGGAGTACAGGTCTTTTGCCTCCTTAGGTAGGTTTACTCCTAGGTATTTTATTCTTTTTGATGTGTTGGTAAATGGGATTGTTTCCTTAATTTCTCTTTCTGATACTTCGTTGTTAGTGTATAGAAATGCAACAGGTTTCTGTATATTAATTTTGTATCCTGAAACTTTACCACATTCATTGATGAGCTTTAGTAGTTTTCTGGTGGCATTTTAAAATTTTTCTATGTATAGTATCGTGTCATCTGCAATCAGTGACAGTTTTACTTCTTCCCTTCTAATTTGGATTCGTTTTATTTCTTTTTTCCTCACTGATTGCTGTGGCTAGGACTTCCAAAACTATGTTGAATAAAAGTGGCGACAGCGGGCATCCTTGTCTTGTACCTGATCTTAGAAGAAATGCTTTCAGATTTTCACCATTGAGTCTGATGTTAGCTGTGGGTTTGTCATATATGGCCTTTTTTTATGTTGAAGTATGTTCCCTCTATGCCTGCTTTCTGGAGAGTTTTTATCATAAGTGAATGTTGAATTTTATCAGAAGCTCTTTCTGCATCTATTGAGATGATCATACAGTTTTTATTCTTTTATTTGTTTATTTATTTATTTTTGGCTGTGTTGGGTCTTCGTTTCTGTGCAAGGGCTTTCTCTAATTGCGGCAAGTGGGGGCCACTCTTCATCGCGGTGCGCGGGCCTCTCACTCTCGCGGCCTCTCTTGCTGCGGAACACAGGCTCCAGACACACAGGCTCAGTAGTTGTGGCGCACGGGCTTCGTTGCTCTGCGGCATGTGGGATCTTCCCAGACCAGGGCTCGAACCCGTGTCCCCCTGCATTGGCAGGCAGATTCTCAACCACTGCACCACCAGGGAAGCCCCGGTTTTTATTCTTTAATTTGTTTATCTGGTGTATCACATTGATTGATTTGCAGATATTGAAAAATCCTTGCATCCCTGGGATAAATCCCACTTGATCATGGTGTATGATCCTTTTAATGTAGTAGTGTATTCCTATATTAGTCATTGCATATAATCCTTTTAATGTATTAATATATTCCTATATTTGGTGAAAGATATACATTTACAGATGAAAGAAAGTCAGTGAAATGAAATAGTGTAGATATAAAGAAAACCATGCTTAGAAGCATTGTAGTCAAACTGCTGAAAAAAGATAAAGGGGAAATTTTATCTTTAAAAGACAAAAATATGTCTGACCTATTTCATTTAGCATAATGCCCTCAAGGTCTATCCATGTTGTTGCAAATGGCAAGATTGCATTCTTTTTATGGCTGAATAATATTCCTCTTTGTGTGAGTGAGTGTGTGTGTGTGTATGTGTATATACATGCACACCACTTTTTCTTTATCCATTCATCCATCAATGGATATTTAGGTTGTTTCCATGTCTTGGCTATTATAAATAATGCTGCAAGGAAAATGGGGTGCAGGTATCTTTTCAAGATAGTGATTTAGTTTCCTTTGGATAAATACCCAGAAGTAGAATTGGATCATATGGTAGTTCATTGGATCATATGGTAGTTCTATTTTTAACATTTTGAGGATCCTGCATACTGTTTTACATAGTGGCTACACCAATTTACATTCTTATCAACAGTGCACAAGGGTTCCCTTTTATTCACATCCTTGCCAACACTTGTTATTTCTTGTCTTTTTGATAATAGCTATACTAAATAGGTATGAGATGATATCTTATGTGTTTTTTTTTTTTAGAATTGCCATTACATGATGCTATCTTTTATTTTTTTAATTTTATTTTATTTATTTATTTTTGTCTATGTTGGGTCTTTGTTTCTGTGCGAGGGCTTTCTCTAGTTGCAGCAAGTGGGGGCCACTCTTCATCGCGGTGCACGGGCCTTACACTATCGCGGCCTCTCTTGTTGCGGAGCACAGGCTCCAGACGCGCAGGCTCAGTAGTTGTGGCTCACGGGCCCAGTTGCTCTGTGGCATGTGGGATCTTCCCAGACCAGGGCTCGAACCTGTGTCCCCTGCATTGGCAGGCAGACTCTCAACCACTGTGCCACCAGGGAAGCCCTCTTATGTGGTTTTGATTTGCATTTCCCTGATGATTAGTGATGTTGAGCACCTTTTCATGTACCTGTTGGCCATTTGTATATCTTCTTTGGAAAAATGTCTATTGAGCTCCTCTGCCCATCTTAAAATCAGATTTCTTTTTGCTATTGAGCTGTATGAATTCTTTATGTATTTTGGATATTAACCCTTTATCAGATATATGATTTTCAAAAATTTTCTCCCATTCCATAGGTTGCCTTTTCATTTTGTTAATGGTTTCCTTCACTGTACAGAACCTTTTAAATCCATTTTGAGTTGATTTTTGGGTGTGGTTTAAGATAGGGGTTCAGTTTTATTCTTTGGCATGTGACTATCTAGTTTTCCCAACACCATTTGTTGAGGAACTACCCTGTCTCCAATGTGTATTTTTACTTCTTTTGTTGTAAATTAATTTACCATGTATTTCTGTGCTCTCTATTCTGTTCCATTGATCAGTGGGATCTGTTTTTATGCCAACGTCATACTGTTTTGATTACTATAGCTTTGTAATATAATTTGAAATCTGGAATGTGATGCCTCCAGCTTTGATCTTCTTCCTCAAGATTGCTTTGGCTGTTCAGAGTCTTTTGTGGTTCCGTACAAATATTAGGATTATTTCTTCTATTTCTGTAAAAAATGCCATAGGAATTTTGATAGGGATTGCATTAAATCTGTAGATTACTTTGGGTAGTGTGAACATTTTAACAATATTAATTCCTCTAATTCATGAGAATGGAATATCTTTCCATTTATTTATGTCTTCTTCAATACTTAAGGATGCCTTCAGTAATCCCCAGGACAAGCACTAATAAATAATGCAGAAAATATAGTGAAAAAGTCAATAGGTTAAAAATATTCAAATATCTAAAAGAAAAGGAGGAACAGAGAAACATCACACTGCAGGAATTAACAAAAAGTAGACCCTTCCTTGGTTTCCCTTTGCCCCAGCACAAAATCCATGAGACCTCCATGGCCTGAACCTGCCAAATTTGCTAGACTTATTTCTCCAGCCCACTAGCATTCTCTATATTTAGCTTTCTCCTCTTCTCTTCTTGCTCCCTCTCCTGCCATCTCCCTCTCTTGTCATCTGCCAGGGATACCTTTCCCACAGTCCTTCACTAGGCTAACTCCTTCTCATTCTTCAGGTCTCAGCAAGACCTGAAGAAAGTCTTTCTGGGCCAGGTTCTCCCTCCTGTGTAGTGGTCCCTTGCACCCCAAACATCCTTCATTAATTCACTCACCTAACTTCTCTGAAATTTTTGGTCCATTACTTCTGTTTCCCTAGACTCAGCTCCATGAGGGCAGGGACATGGCCTGTTTTGCTCACCATTCTATCCATGGCCTGGCTCAGTGCCAGCACAGAGTAAATGCTTAGTAAACATTTGACAAGTGGCTAAAAGAGTGACTAAATGAATGAGTAGAGAAGGCAGATACTGAGAGGGAGAGAGTTCCTACGCTGGGGAGATGCTATCACAAAAAAATTGCAGCAAGGGGAGCTGAGGGAACAAGCCTGTCAGAAGCACTGAAGCAGCGTTTGCTGGCATGAAAGAAGACCAAGGTGTATTATTGAATGGAAAAAGCACAGAACAGTGTGGGGAGTATGCTGTCATTTGTGTCATATAGGCATAGTGTACTTCTTGAAAGGATGTACAAGAAGTCTGTAACAGTGAGTTTCATTATGCAGGAAGGAAAATCTTTTCAGTTTGTACAATGTTCATGTATTGCTCATAAAATCAAAAACAAAAAATAGATTATGGCATAAAGACTTGATGTGTAGTACTAGCCACATTTGGAAAAAATAAAAAAGAATCTCCATGCCTCTATTGGAATTCTCCAGAGAAATAGAACTGAGAGAGAAAGGGCGAGGGGAGGGAGAGGGAGAGACAGAGAGAGAGAATGTGTGTGTGTGTGTGTGTGTGTGTGTGTGTGTGTGTGTGTAAAGAGATTTATTATAAGGAATTGGCTCATGCAGTTATGGAAGCTGACACGTCCCAAAATCTGCAGAGCGAGTTGGCAAGCTGTAGACCCAGGAAGAGCTGAAGTTTCAGTTTGAGTCTGAAGGCAGGAAAAAGGCAAAGTCCTAGTTTGAAGGCAGTCAGGCAGATGGAATACTCTCTTACTTAGGGTAGGGTCAGCCTTTTTGTTCCATTCAGGCCTTCAATAGATTGGATGAGGCCCACGTACATTAGAGAGGGCAGTCTGTTTTAGTCCATTGACCAGTTGAAATGTTAATCTCATCCAAGCACATTAACACTCAAAATAATATTTGAGCAAATATCTGGGCACTCTATGGCCCCGTGAAGTTGACACATAAAATTAACCATCACAATGTCCTACAATAGGGTAGTGGAATATAATGCAGCAATTAAAGTGTAAATTTTGAAGCCTAGAGAAAGTGAATATGGTAGGAAGCTAAATGGAAAAGTAAAACACAGAATACTAGATTGTACCTACAATTGCGACTATAATAAATGTGCACACATGTATTAAAAATGGAAGCAAATAGGAAGAAATAAAAAGAGCTTTTGTGCTCTGCTGGTGAGTTTATGGGAAATAATTTCCCTTAAATTTTTCCTTTAATTTTTTAATAATATAATTGTTAAAAATTCAAAAAGCCAGGAATCCTAGGTGTAGCAGTTTATAGGAAGATAGAGCAGTAATAAGAAACAGTGCCTGACACATTGCACTCAATAACTAATGAATGAATGAATAATAGCTACCATTGCCTTCACTTTGGTTCCCCAGTAGCAGATCATGAGACAAGGATTTGAGTGCCAAGTAGTTTATATGGGAGGTGATCACTGGGAGGGGCATAGAGAAGTGAGACTGAGAAGGGAAAGAAGCCAATACAGGGTGCTTTAATAAGAAGGTACCACTGAGAACAACTGAGTCACAATCCATGGGGGACCTCTAGGAGAATATATAAAATAGGCTTCAGTTTGTCCTAGGGAACAAGAAAGAAGTTTTAATATATCAACTCCCATTGATCGTTGGTTGAAAGGCCTGCTTCTGGGGGCATGAACTTCTTGGCATTTCCAGCCTGCCCCAAGCAACAGTTGGCAAGAGAAAGCCCTCAGGTAGAGAGTCACAGGTGCTTGCAGTGAGAAGCTGTTGGTTGCATGGGAACAATGAGTGCTGAAGACACACGGGTAGGGCACGACGACATTTACAAAGTTGACTATTATTGAGTACCTACTACGATTCAGGCACTTAGAGAACATTTTCTCTAATCCACAGAACAATTTTACACGGGGATTATTATTAGTTCCATGTTTCAGGTGAAGAAACTGAAGCTCAGAGAGGTTGTGGCTTAAAGTCATACAGGGCAAGGTACAGAATCAAGTACTGGACCTCTAAGCCTAAGATTTTGTTCACATCCTCTCGCTACCTCCTAGTAAACTCAGCACTGGAAACTTCCTAGATAAACTCACCAAAAATGTAAAATAGTGACACTTCAAAGGTAACAATTCACTAAGATCAGCTTCAAAACAGCACAACTATCTGGATCCAGTTCTGCAATCAGTAAGTACTGAAATGTCTAAGAGAAAGAGAAAGTTAGCGTGGGACAGAGGGCATCTACAATGGTAGGAGCACTGTTACTAGCTAAGACTCAGGCCACTGTCAATAAGCCTGCACATACTACTTTCTGAGAGATTAAAGAAGATCATGACTATAGAAGGAAATTTATAGATGCTATTAGAAAAGCAAATCTGCTTTTGTCACTCCCTCCCTCAGAATCCTTCAGTGATTCCCAGTTGCCTGCAGTACTCTTTTTTTTTTTTTTCTGGACTCACTGTGCAGCTTGTGGGATCTAGGTCTCCCACGCATGCCCTCGGCAGTAAGAGCACGGAGTCCTAACCACTGAACCACCAGGAAACTCTCCAGTGTTATTTTTTTTTTGTAGAGCATACAAGTGCTTTAAGATTTGGCCCTGCCAACTTCTCCGTGCTCACTTCTACCGCTCACTCACAGCCATGTAAAACCACTTGTAGTCCTCAAACTAGCCCAGCTCTGTCACACCCCTGACCATTTATGAGGGCTGTTCCTACAGCCCAGAATTCTCTTTTCCACCTGGCTAATTCCTACTCATTATTCAAGGCTCAGTCACTAGCTCTTATAGTAAAGTTTCTCAATCTTTTAAAAAAACATAACCCTGGACTTCCCTGGTGGTCCATTGGTTAAGAATCCACCTACCTATGTAGGGCACATGGGTTCAATCCCTGGTCTGGTAAGATCCCATGTGTCGTGGGTCAACTAAGTCTGTGCACCATAACTACTGAGCCTGTGCACCACAACTACTGAGCCCACATGCCACAACTACTGAGGCCCACATGCTCAGGGGCCCGCGTGCTGCAACTACGCCTGTGTGCTTAGAGCCCATGCTCCACAACAAGAGAAGCCACTGCAATGAGAAGCCCACGCACTGCAACAAAGAGTAGCCCCTGCTCGCTGCAACCAGAGAAAGCCTGCACTCAGCAACAAAGACCCAGTGCAGCCAAAAAAAAAAAAAAAAAAAAAAACCCCTATGTGATATATATAAACATCCTATAAACATCCCATACCAGCCTTCCCTGACACTCTGATGATTCCCCTTTGAGAGTTGCTGATATGCAGAATATATAATCTATCTTCTGAATATCTCTACCATCTGTGGTGATTTTATATTTACTTCTTGTAGTTTGAATTATGAAAACAATAGGTTTTTTCACTTTTCTAAATATAAAATAGCCTTATAATATTGAATATATTTTTTCAGACTTTGCTCTTCAATTCAGAAATTCCCCTCAGCAGCTTCTGTACTCCTTCCTCCTACCCACCCCAAGATGGGAATTACTATTCTATGGGAAATTTTTCAAGATGCCAGCCTAGGCTAGGGGGCACCTCTCTGTTCACAAAGTATCTTATGTATACCCCCTTTGTATTAACCCTTTCACACTATATTGAAAGTGTTGATTTAACTGTTAGTTTTCCACTGAGTCCTGTATTTAAAGGCAGTAAATACGTATTGAGGCTCTACCAAGTTCCAGGCACTGTCTTAGTTATGTGAGTAGTATTATCATCCTTAGGAGGAAAAAGAGGACAAGGGGCTATATAATTTATCAAGTAAGGTTCCAACTAGTAAGTGATAAAGCTACAATTCTAGGTGTGACGTGCCTGACAGCAGAGCCTATGCTCCTTCAGTAAAGTGCATTTCCTGTCTGAGGCAAAGCTGTGTCTGAGTTCTGTGTCCATGTGCTCAGAACAGTGCCTGAAACCAGTAGGCCTATAATATTTGGGGGGGAGGGGGTGAACAAATGAGCCAAAGACATCAAGAAAAGTAATAAAAATGCAAATGGGAATGTCACTGAGCAAATAAGTGGTCAAGAAAGAAGACCAGGACTTCCCTGGTGGCGCAGTGGTTAAGAATCCACCTGCCAATGCAGGGGACATGGGTTTGAGACCTGGTCCGGGAAGATCCCACGTGCTGCAGAGCAACTAAGCCCACGTGCCACCACTACTGAGCCCCCGTGTGCCACGACTACTGAAGCCCACGTGCCTAGAGCCTGTGCTCTGAAACAAGACAAGCCACCGCAATGAGAAGCTCACGCACTGCAACCAAGAGTAGCCCCTGCTCGCCACAACTAGAGAAAGCCCATGTGCTGCAACAAAGACCCAAGGCAGCCAAAAATTAATTAATTAATTAATTTTTAAAAAATTCTGCCTGCCAATGCAGGGGACACAGTTTCGATCCCTGGTCTGGGAAGATCCCACATGCCATGGAGCAACTAAGCCTGCTAGCCACAACTACTGAGCCCACATGCCACAACTACTGAAGCCCACATGCCTAGGGCCCGTGCTCTGCAACAAGAGAAGCCGCTGCAATGAGAAGCCCATGCACTGCAACGAAGAGTAGCCCCCACTTGCCACAACTAGAGAAAGCCCACACGCTGCAACAAAGACCCAATGCAGCCAAAAATTAATTAATTAATTAATTTTTTTTTTTTTAAAAAAAGAAGACCAACCCAGAAACCTCTATCTCAGGATGTTTACACACAAAAAAAATAAACAAAAAAGGAAACAACACAAAAAACAATACAAGAAAAACTAAAAGACCTAGAACATAGATTAGAAAGGTTTAAGTAAAAACAATATGGAGTCTATAGGAAATAGAGAAGGCTAACAATGTGGAAATCGTCATCAGGGAATAAGTAAGAAAATGTAGCTGAATAGACAAATATTGTGGCATTCTTTGTGTGATTATTTGTTTACTCACTCTTTCCCCTTTTAATCAGCTCCATGAGGGTAGGAATCATATCTCTCTTGTTTCTCATATCTTCAGTGCTTAAAACAGTGCTTGATGTAAGGTTGGTGCTCAGTCAGTAGTTTGTTGAATGAATAAAAGAAAGCTGAGCATGAATAATAAGAAGACATAAAATCCCATTCAAGGGCTTCCCTGGTGGCGCAGTGGTTGGGAATCTGCCTGCTAATGCAGGGGACACGGGTTCGAGCCCTGGTCTGGGAGGATCCCACATGCCGCGGAGCAGCTAGGCCCGTGAGCCACAACTACCGAGCCTGCGCATCTGGAGCCTGTGCTCCGCAACAAGAGAGGCCACGATAGTGAGAGGCTCGTGCACCGCGATGAAGAGTGGCCCCCACTTGCCACAACTAGAGAAAGCCCTCGCACAGAAATGAAGACCGAACACAGCCAAAAATAAATAAATAAATAAACTCCAATCTCTTTAAAAAAAAAAAAAAATCCCATTCAAAAATCATCAGAGACAGCCACCTGTGGTGGTTCTGAAATATTGCCCCAAGAGGTAGCATTTATGCTCTTGAATCCGGGGAGGGTTTGTAAGTTCTTCAGTCACAGAGTCTGACAGAAGTGACACTGTGTAACTTCTAAGGCCAGGTCATGACACTGACAGAGGTTATCCTAGAATGCTCACTCTCTGAGTGCTCCCTCTCAGAGCCCAGTCATCATGCTGTGAGGAACCCACGCTATATGGAGAGGCCACATGTAATCACTCCAGCTGACAGATCCCATTGAGCCCAGCCCCAAGTCATCCCAGCCAGGCACCAGACATACGAGTGCAGAAACCCACAGATGATCCATCTTCCAGCCATGTGAGTCTCCTCTCACTGAGGCCCCAGACATTGTGAAGCAGACAAGCCATCTCTGCTGGGCCCGCTCTGAAACTGACCCACAGAATCCATAAGCATAGTAAAATGATTGCAGTTTCATGCAGCAATTGAATAATCAGAACAATATCCATCCACACCTTTTCAAGATATCTCTTTGTCAGGTGTTTAAAGAAAAAAACAGGTAGGGTTTTATGAGTTGCAAGCAGAAAAGGAGAAATAACTTTTAGAGACCAAATGATAAGAATGACTTTAAGACCTGTCCCTGAGGACTTCCCTGGTGGCGCAGTGGTTAAGAATCCGCCTGCCAATGCAGGGGACATGGGTTCAATCCCTGGTCCAGGAAGATCCCACATGCTGCGGAGTAACTAAGCCTGTGCATCACAACTACTGAGCCTGCTCTCTAGAGCCTGTGCTCAACAACTACTGAGCCCGCATGCCACAACTACTGAAGCTCACATGCCTAGAGCCTATGCTCCTCAACAAGAGAAGCTACTGCAATGAGAAGCCCGTGCAGCTCAGTGAAGAGTAGCCCCCACTCGACGCAACTAGGGAAAGCCTGCACGGAGTAACGAAGACCCAACACAGCCAAAAATAAATAAATAAAATTGATTCTTAAAAAAAAAAAAAAACCTGTCCCTGAGATGCTGAATAAGAGGAAATCTAACAGAACTGAGTTATTGCCTAGTCATGTTGACTTTTCTCTTTGAAGGAAGAAGAAAACCGTGTCATGATCTACAAAATCACCCACACTCAGAATTTCCATCCTATCCCTGAACTGAAAAATCACTGTAAGGCAGTGGCAATCAAAAACCACAGACATGGAGACTAAAGACAAAGATACAGAGACTCAGGAGTTAACTGAATTTAAACATTAAGAAGCAGGGTGAGGGGACTTTAATAATGTAAATATAACCCAGCCTAGGGCAGTGTTTTTCAAATTGCCGGCCACAGTCCATTAGTAGGTTATGAAATCAAGTTAGTGGCTCTCAACCAGCTTTTTATTTTTAAATGAAATAGAATATACTAGAATATAATGGAATAGAAAACATTGGAGTTCGTCATATGGGCGCTTAGCAAAAACTGTGCATATTGCACCAGTCTTCTGCCCAGTTGCAATGAGCGGGCATAGAGAGAAGGGTGTGACGAATATATGAACCGGTTAGGACCAGGTCATTTGCTCTTTTGTTCCATGGTATACAATGGCCAATTTGACGATCATCATAATGGGAGGATTAACATATAGTTGCAGGTATGGTTGAAGCAAAGTTTAGTATAATTTTATTTGCTGTTGGCAAAATTGTTGATACTTTTTAGTGAATTTTAGTGAACTAGGCAATTTTGTGTGTCTTTCAGAAAAAGGCATTATTATCAATGCAACATATTTCAAGTTTGTGACAATTGTAACATTTTAACTGAACTTGTATAAAATGCTTTAAAATTGATTAACAGTAAAAAATGATGAAATGAAAAATATAGAGGCAAATTCAAGTTTAACTGATGGACATAATGGTCAATGGATCAGGATTATGTGCAGCTCTCTTAAGAATTGCTCTAGTTTTTCTGTAGATCATCCACATCATCAAAGTTGGAGGCTTGGAGTGGGTGAGAGACCAACACGGGTTCCCTGGAGACATAGACAAAGGTTCCAGCTTGTTTTTGCTCTTCCTAACCGTCAGCCTCCCTGATGTCAGGCCCAGCACCAGATGAAGGGGCAACTGACTTAACACAGAGTGCTTAACCAGCCCTTCCAATTATGTCAAGTCTAAGTCCTATAATAAATCCCTTATATCACACAAAGTAGTTTTGATTTCCTGATTGAACCCTAACAGATATCCCTCCCCTGTTTCTTTTCTTTTTTTTCCCTAGCAATTCAGTTATTCTGCAGAATTTTCCTCCGTCTGGATTTTGGATTTTGTTGATTGTGCCCCTGTAGTGTTGTTTACCATGTTTCTCTGTCCCCTTTATTTCCCGTAAATTGGTAGATCTGGAGGCTTGATCAGGTTAAGGTTCAGTTTTTTTAAGGGGAGGAGCAAGATGTAAATAGCAGTTGTGTATTTCTATCACGAGGTATATAATAGCTGGTTTTCTTTCTTCATGTGATGTTAGCAGTCATTGGTGATCAATACCAAGATCCATTATATCATTGTTTGCAAAATGGCAATATTATATCATTCTTTATTTATTAGCTGGAGTACATCTATAAAGAAACTTATCGACTGTTTATTTACACTGAGGTACAATCTGTGTAGGAAAAGCAGGGATAAATGCTTTCTCTTTTTTCCCTTTTTAATTACGAGATTTAAAAATAATGAATTGGTTCCCTAGCATCTTCCAAAGGTGACCAACGAGTTTTGTTTTGTTTTTTTAAGGATTATTGTGAACTCGTGAACATATTTGGGGTATTTCAAATAATTGCATTTACTATTCTCATAGACAATTTGGGCAATTGGGAAACTGTCCCATTTTGGGACAGTGGTGCCTTTGATGGCTTTCTGATTTCCTGACATGTTTCAGGCTCAGTTCACATATTTCCTGCCCCAGATATGGAATCAATCATTTCTCCAAAGAGCTCTGGTTTCTTTAAGTGTGAAATGGATTTTGGATACCACAGTCTGGGTAGGGTGTTCACTGATGCTTGATTGGGCCTTTTTTTAGGTAGGCCTTTCCAATGGATATACCTAGGAGACACTTTTTTTTTTTTTTTTGGTCTTGCTGCGAGGTTTGCAGGATCTTCGTTCCCCAACCAGGGATTGAACCTGGGCCTCGGCAGTGAAAGCGTGGAGTCCTAACCGCTGCCAGGGAATTCCCAAGGAGATACTAGTTTTTTTTGTTTGTTTTTTTTTTTTGGCTGGGTGGGTCTTCGTTGCTGCTCGCGGGGTTTCTCTAGTTGTGACGAGCAGCGGCTACTCTTGGTTGCGGTGTGCGGGCTTTTCACTGCAGTGGCTTTTCTTGTTGTGGAGCACGGGTTCTAGATGGGCGGGCTTCAGTAGTTGTGGCTCGCGGGCTCTAGAGTGCAGGCTCAGTAGTTGTGGCGCACGGGCTTAGTTGCTCCGCGGCATGTGGGATCTTCCCAGACCAGGGCTCGAACCCGTGTCCCCTGCATTGACAGGCAGATTTTATTTATTTATTTATTTATTCATTCATTTATTCATTTATTCATTTATTTATTTATTTATTTATTTATTTATTTATGGCTGTGTTGGGTCTTCGTTTCTGTGCGAGGGCTTTCTCTAGTTGTGGCAAGTGGGGGCCACTCTTCATCGCGGTGCGCGGGCCTCTCACTATCGCCGCCTCTCTTGTTGCGGAGCACAGGCTCCAGACGCGCAGGCTCAGTAATTGTGGCTCACGGGCCTAGTTGCTCCGTGGCATGTGGGATCTTCCCAGACCAGGGCTCGAACACGTGTCCCCTGCATTAGCAGGCAGATTCTCAACCACTGCGCCACCAGGGAAGCCGGACAGGCAGATTCTTAACCACTGTGCCACCAGGGAAGTCCCGGAGATACTTTTTTTAATGATAAAATACATCGTGAGTTTATAGTGATACTTCCAATTCAAATTCAGGACTACAGGATTTTTTTATAACCTTGTCTACCTTAATCTATTTCTCCTTTTTCTCACACTGAAAAACCAACATAATCACTCTTTTGCTTTATCCCACAACACACATACAAACGTCTTAGAATAACAGTACTGACACTAACACAAACATTATGATTACTGAAAACAGTTTAAGGGGTTTTTTTCCTTCTTCTTTTCTGTCCTAAGAGTATATCCCACTAAGAATATACACTCAGATTACAACGTCTTAAACTCATTTGAAACAATTCATATTTGTGTGGTTGTACCACCAACTCAATATACAGTTAGGTTTATTTCATTTTGCTTTTGTTTTTAGGATTTGCTTTTTTAAATTACGTATTTTCTAATTATGTAAAATGTTTACATGATCTCATAGTCAAATTTATCAAACAAGATATAGTCAGAAAGGTTTAGCTTCTATCCCTGCTTCCTCTATCCTTTCCTTCCCTCTAGAATACCATGCACACTTTTTTTGGTTGCTTTTTTGTTTATTAATATGTCCTGGGTGTTACTGCATAGCAGTATGTAAATGTAGTCCTCATCTCTTTTTACATTTGCATGGTGTTCCATTGTATGTATATATTCTAATTAATTCCACCAGTTCCCTCTTAATGGATATCTGGGTTATTTCTAGTTTTTTGTTATTATAAATAATTAAATGACTGACCTTTAAAAGTATTTTGTTTAAATATTTGAACTACCCATACCCAAGTTTGTTGGTTGTCATCAGGGAAAGTACTAAGCATGTTATATGAACCTAGAAACAAGATTTACATTTTTCAAGTCCCAGTCTTTCCCAATTTTTGTTTTTATATTATTTATTTGGCACTTCTCCATATTATATTTAAATATTAATAATAATTAATATAAACTTTGTTATATTGATACTCTTTCTTTATTATTCATGGCAAGAATATATGCAATTTTTGTTTCTTATATACATTTGTATTAGATCACAGTGTAAAAATGTGTTTCTTACTGAATCACAGGCAAAAAAGGCACGTAATCAAAAGAGGATGGATTATCCATTAGTATTGATAATTGAGGGTTTTTAAAAAATTCCTCAGCCCCAGCTTTTCTGAAGCTAGAGACGCCAGCCTTCACACTGCAAGAGATCTTGTCCTCTGCTTTGGCTCCAGGCTGGGTGCGCTGATGTCAGCCCTCCCAGTCTCGTGCACTTCTCCCTACCTTGGGCTCTGATAGCCTGGCTGTTGCATCCTCTTGACATCACTACTCTTGTCATCCATGTCATCTTGTCACCTCTGTAGCTGATGAAGTAGAGGAAGGCCCTGTCCCACAAGGTTTAAAATCTTTTGAAGGGATGGTAAGACCCCACAGTCTCACCCCTTTGTTTCTGGTTACAACACTTTATTAAACCATTCACCTGGCCTACCCTTAAAAATGTTCTCTGTCAAAGACATTCTCCACTAGCTATCACCGAATCTTTTTCTTGCCCTTCATAGCCAAATGTTATTATCTCCACCTCTTCACACCCCATGCATTTGACAGCCCACTGCAGTTTCTTCTGCTTCTACCGTTACACCTGAATGAACACTTGCCATGGTCACCAAAGACTTCATAGCTGGCAAATTCTACAGTGCTTTCCAGTTGTCATCCAACTTGAATGCTCTCTGCAACATTTGGCATTGTTTATTTTTATTTTTATTATTTTTTACTTTTTTAAAGAAAGGGTTTGGGCTTTAATTTTATTTTATTTATTTGATTTTTGGCTGCGTTGTGTTTTTGTTGCTACATGCGGGCTTTCTCTAGTTGTGATGAGCAGGGGCTACTCTCCGTTGCAGTGCGCAGGCTTCTCATTGCGGTGGCTTCTCTTGTTGTGGAGCATGGGCTCTAGGCGTGCAGGCTTCAGTAGTTGGTGCACATGGGTTCAGTAGTTGTGGCTCGCAGGCTCTAGAGCACAGGCTCAGTAGTTGTGGCACATGGGCTTAGTTGCAACGCGGCATGTGGGATCTTCCTGGACCAGGGCTTGAACCCGTGTCCCCTGCATTGGCAGGCAGATTCTTAACCACTGTGCCACCAGGGAAGTCCATGGCATTGTTTATTTTTAATTTTTCAATTTTTATTTATTTATTTTTACCTAAAATCTTTAAAAAAATTTTTCTCCCAGTTTTACTGAGATATAATTTACATACAGCACTGTTTAAGGGATACAGCATAATGATTTGACTTACATACATCATGAAATGATTATCACAATAAGTTTAGTGAACATCCATCATCTCATATAGAAACAAAAATTTAAAAATACACAGAGAGGTGTTACTCCAGTACTTTTTGCTTCAGACAACATGCTCCAGGTCCTACCTGCTGGTACAAGGAGGATGAGAGACATGTAGAGCAGACCTGGACTCAACCTGAAGTAGGAACCAAACCCAAGTGAGTCCAGACTAGATCAGCCAACTCCCAGCCATACCACAGAAAAAAGAAAAGAAATTTTTTTTTCCTTATAATGAGAACACTTAGGATTTACTCTGTTAACAGTTTTCATACATAACATACAGCAGCGTTAATTATATTTTTCATGCTGTACGTTACATCCCTAGTACTTATTTAACTTATAATTGGAAGTTTGTACCTTTTGACCGCCTTCATCGAATTCCCCCTCCCCTACTCACCACCTGTGGTAACCACAAATCTGATCTCTTTTTCTGAGTTTGTTTGTTTTTGAAGTATAGTGGACCTACACCACTATGTTAGTTCCTGTTACACAACACAGTGATTTGGTATTTCTATACATTTCAAAATGATCACCTTGGTAAGTCTAGTTATGATATGTCACCATACAAAGATATTACATAGTTATTGATTATATTCCCTGTACTATATATAGCTATATATGTATGGATGATTATTTTAAGATGCTGATCTCCTTTTTTTTTTTTTTAAGGTGCTGATCTCTTAAGTTCAAATTTTAACAACCCTGCATTATTACTCCCTGCCCACATTTACTGTTTTTGACATCATATTTTACATCTTTTTGTTTTGTGTACCCCTTAACTACTTATTGCAGATATAAATGATTGTACTACTTTTTTTTTTAAGATACATGCTTTTATTCATACTATTCCTCCAATCTACTTGTTGGATTATTATTCACCTTTTTTTAAAAATTGAAGTATAGCTGATTTACAATGTTTTGTTAGTTTCAGGTGTCCAGCAAAGTGATTCATATATATATATATATATATATATATATATATATATATATTCTTTTTCAGATTCTTTTTCATACAGCTTATTACAAAATATTGAGTATAATTCCCTGTTCTGTACAGTAGGTCCTTGTTGTTATATCTATTTTATATATAGTAGTGTGTATATATTACTCCCAAATTCCTAATTTATCCCTCCCCCCGATTTTACTACTTTTGTCTTTTAACCTTCCTACTAGCTTTATACCTAGCTCATTTACCTCCTTTACTGTATATTTGCCTTAACCAATGAGATTTTTCCTTTTGCAATTTTCATGTTTTCCTTTTGCAATTTTCCACCCCTCCTACCCATCTCATTGTTGTTCCTCCTTTATATCTTTAGCTGTAGATCTTTTCTGCTAGTGTTCTGGTTTTTCTCATCAATAGCTGCTGTGTAAATAGTTGTAATTTTGCTGTGCCCATGGGAGGAGGGTCTTCCCACTCCAGCATCTTGGCCACCTCCTGGCATTGTTAACCACCCCTCTTCTTTGAGCCTCTCTCTTGGCTTCCATAATAACATTCTCCTTTTCTCTGGCAATTCTTTCTCAGTCTTCTTTTCATGCTGCTTAAATACAAATGTGCCCCCCATTTAATATACCTTATTGGAGCTTCCGTTCAAATTACCATAAGAATATATGCTCACTGAAACAAGTCAATGAACAGGGAAGTGTACAACGAAAAAACCAACTATATCCTTTTCTGTATTTAGAGCTAATTTAGGATTCTAAAACTACTAAAATTTTTAATATTTTTAAATCTAAAGATTGATCTGGGTTGAAATAAGCCCAGATTCCATGACCCAGATGAAAGTATGTCTGTATTGCAAAGAAGGCTGAAGGCAGTGAGACCCATTAGGAGGTTGTTACTTTGTATCCAAGTGAGAGGGGATGGCAGTTTGTACAGGGGATTGGCAGTGGAGATGGTAAAACAGACCCATTCGCTGGATATTTAGAATATGGAATCATAGAGCTAAATGATTGATAGGAAAAGGGAGGTGAGGGAGAGCAGGAATGAAGGATGCCCTCCAGGTTTCCAGGTAAAACATGTGAGAGGATGAGGGTGACACAAACTGAAATAGAATGTGGGAGGAGGAGCCAGTTTGGGGAAGAAATTGGTATTGGTATTCAGTTTGAGCACACTGAGTTTTAAATGCCAGGGAGACATCCAGGAATATAAGTCCTGTGGCCACCTGGGTACATGGACCTGGAGTTAAGGATTCAGAGAAGGGAGTTATCTGCTTATTATGACAAAGGGAGCTATGGTCACACATAAGCTTGTGTCAGGAAAGAGTGTACAGTGAGAAGGGAAAAGTTGCCTGGGATAGAACCCCGAGGGGCCTCCCATTTGCAAGGGAGCAGAAGGGGAATCCTGATAGAGCATCCACCATTGCTCTCTCTTTTTACCATCTGTTACTTTGCATCCCAACTATCTGGTTCTTGGCCTGTGGGGTGTACTGATCATGCCTTTTTATTTGCTGCATTTCTGGTGCTTTGACATCTAGGGCCTTGTTGACCCTGGAGAGACTGCTCCTTCCAGGGCTAGCCAGTTCCTAGAGATAACAAAGGGCTTGGGGCAGTAGTCCAGTTCCCATGGCTGTCTGCCAGCCTGTGCCCCTCACAAGCACACAGGTGCTGGAAATGGCATCACCAGGAATCTAGTGTCTAACTCACATAATACTTAGATCCATTGTTTAGGGTCAGTGGAGTTGGTTTCTGGGTATAGAGAGGAGGTGGTGTCTTCAAGGGCCGGGTAGAGCAGGAACTGGAACAAGGTAGGAGCAGACATGCCTGGAGGAGTCAGTAGGAATCTGAAAGTTGATGTGATTTTGTATCATGGGGTGAAGGGCTAGAAACCAGGGTCATAATCCTGCAGGCAATCTAGAGTATCTGGTCTATTTATAGTGTAGTCCTTGAGGTCCTCCAAGAACTGAGACCACACAGTTAAGTTTCTTTCCATTCCAGCTCCCAGCAAGAAGCAAAAACACAGGGTGTAGCGGGCCATGGCCCACCCGCACACACATGGAGGCTGCAGGGGTCGCCCAAGACTGCCACTTGGCAGGTGGAACCATTAAACAGGTAGGAGCCAAAGTAGTTCCTGGGCAGTAGTGGGTTGGGTTTGGGAAACACCCAGTGTCCCTTATCGCCCACCCGCCAAGAAACCAAAAACGTGATTTCTTGCATTTCTCCAGAAATCTGATCTTATGTTTCTACAAATAGGCAAATCTTCAGAGGAAAACAAAACAAAACACAAAACCCGTCTAGAAGAACCTCCGGTTAATTGTCTGTCAAGGGTAGATGGACCATTTGTAAGAAGAGTATCTCTAGCTACCTTTCCACTTCCACCAGCCATACACAAGGTGCTGACAGCTGACCCCAAACCCATCCTTTCTGGCAGGAGGTCCTGATTGGTCCCAAGAATTTCACCTGATTTTTCTCCCAGTTAGATCCTCATTCTTTGCAAGGGGATCCAAGGTGGGTTGTGGGTGTGGTTTTCCTGAATACCAAAAAAATACTGAGAGAGAAATACGGGAGAGAGCAAATAAAATGGATCTCAGAGTGAAAACTATTTATGTAAAAGAACTGCTTATATTTTTAAAATATGGAAGGGTAAGCCATAACATGTTTTGAAAGGTTATCTGTAGAAGGAGGGGGCAATAGAGTGGAGAGGAGAGGAGTGAAAGGTAATGTTTGTAGATTTGACTTAGCAACTATGTAAATATCTTACATAATTATAAAACAAAATTAAGATTTAAAAACAATCTCTTAAAAATAGAAAGAAAAATAAAACAAATGAACTTAACTGTAAATCAAATAGTAGGGAAGACACACAGAGAGGACCTATTTCAATTGAGTTTAAAACATAGTAATTTGACTGCTTATCCCAGTGGGTTATGCCCTTAAGACAAAAAGAACTGCTTCAAGAGTTTTAAACTGTTTATGGCGGTCATATTGTTGGTAGTAGTGTTGGTATTGTTATTCTGAGACTGTTAGATGTGTATTATGGGGTGAAGAAAACGAGTAATTATGTGATAGTCTAGTATCATTCCCAGTGTTACTGAGAACCAGGATGTTTAGCATGGGAAAAAGAAAATACAGATTAAGATAGAAGTTAGATATAAACGCTGAATCTGAATTGGAAATATCATCATAAACTCATGATGAATTTATCTTAGAAAAAACTATTTTCTGGGGAATTCCCTAGTGGTCCAGTGGTTAGGACTCCATGCTTTCACTGCTGAGGGTGCGGGTTTGATCCCTGTGGCAGAACTAGGATCCAGCAAGCCTCGGGGTGCGGCCAAAAAAAAAAAGTATTTTCTAGTTCTTTTCATTTTAAAGGCCTGAAAACAATGAACAAGAAGTAAAAGTGAGCACACTGATACCCAGATTGTGATCTTAAAATACTATTTCCAAATAGAAAAAGAGTTAGCAAAGACTGCTAAGACCTACTGTATAGCACAGGGAACTCTACGCAATGTTCTGTGGTGACCTAAATGGGAAGGAAATCCAAAAAAGAGGGGATATGTGTATATGTATAGCTGATTCACTTTGCTGTACAGTAGAAACTAACACAACATTGTAAAGCAACTATGCTCCAATAAAATTTAAAAATAAAAATAAAAAAGACCGTTAAGTTCTTATCAGAAGGGCTTAGAAGTCAACTTAACAGGCCTCCCACTGGCCAAAGGTGGGGCAATTTGTGCATCACATCAATATGTTTGTCAACCCCAGTTCATGATAATACTAAAAACTGATTGGTCACTACAGGAAGATTTAAGTGCACAATTTATTATTTTGAGAACTGCTAAATAAAGGGAAAGACATTATTTATTATTGTTTTTCCTTTATGAACTATACTTGGGTAGCCAAATAATATAGAAGAGGGTTTCTTTATGGAAGTAGTCCAGCTAATGAATGAAAAAGGCATGATAGACTTTGAATGTCACCAATTGGAAATCCTAATGAATTAATGGATCTAGTTATTGATATTCAAAAGCTGCTAACATCACAAATGGAGACACCCAGACATCTTGTGCTTCCTGATGGAAGATCACAATACCACCCATGAAGTTGTCCTGCCAAAAAAATTTAACTTGAACATGATCAGGCCTCTATATCCAATTACTAATTTACAGGGGAAAAAAAAATCAGAGGTTAGAGAAACATGTTAAATGGCACCATGGGAATATCGTCAGCAAAATACATATTGTGGACAAATGAGCCCTTTTTTTTTTTGGCCGCACCACGCAGCATGCAGGATCTTAGTTCCCCGACCAGAGATCGAACCTGTGCCCCTTGTAGTGGAAGCATGGAATCCTAACCACTGGACCACCAAGGAATTCCCCAGCCATTTTCTTAAATAAATAAATTTCATGGAGAAATGAGAGATAGAGGAAGAACTCCTAGAGTAAAAGAGAATTGAGTACATCAACAAATCACAAGGTAGAGGTCTTTTTTTGATCATGATTCAAGCAAATTGTAAAGCATACACGTACACACCACATTTGAGATGATTGCAAACTGAACACTGATTGAATATTTGATAGAATTAAGGAATTATTTTTTATATTCCTAACCATTTTGCTTTTTACTTGAAAAAACATAGCATTGTTTAAAAATTTTTTAAGTCCTCAAAATTTAGTAATGCATACTAAATAGTTACAAATAAAATATTTTGGATTTTCTTTAAAATAATGTCGGAAAGGAGCAAGTAGCTGGAAGAACAGATGACACAAGCATGGCTATGAGTTAATTATTGTTAAAGACAATAATGAACTCTCGGGAGTTCATCATACTATCATGTCTCCATTTATATAGTTTTAAAAATTTCCCATAAATAAAAAGCTAAAAGAAAAAAAGGAATTGCAACATTCTAAAATTCCACAGAGAACTCAAGATGTAAACTAAGAAGATTCCATTCATTGTGGTCATTGGTGTCATTGGTGGCTTTTTCAGAACAGTTTCAATGGAATAGTGAGGACAGAAGACAGTTTGCCGCAGGTTAAAAAGCGAATGATTTAGAATACGCTTATGCCTTGGAATTAGCAGGGAATTTTTCACTCCCTCTCTCTTTCTACATTTACCATTATGGAAGATTACAAACCAAGAATAAAGTAAAGTGAGGGTAGAATAATGAACCTCCATGTACCTATTACAACTTAAATAATTGTCAACATTTTGCCAATGTTGTTTCATCTGCAATTCTCCACCATTTTTTGATGAACCAATTTAAAGGAAATTCTAGATATAATTTAATTTTACTTGTAAATAATCCAGTATTCATTTCTACTTGGTAAGGACCTTTTTCTAATTAACATAAAACCATTAGCACCTAACAAAATTAAAAATAATTTAAGGAAGGATTTCTTAACAACATATAAAAAAGCACAAATCACAAAGAGCAAGTTTTTATGTTTCTTAACATTTAAGATTTTAAAATTCTGCTTAACAAAGATCATCACAAGGAAGGGAAAAAATAGACTGAAAAAAAATAAACACATGTAATAGACAAAGATTAAAGGGCCACAACAAGGGAACTTCCCTGGTGGTCCAATGGTTAGACTCTGTGCTCCCAATGCAGGGGACACGGGTTCGATCCCTGGTTGGGGAACCAGGATCCTGCATGCTGCATGGCACTGCCAAAAAAACAAAAACAAAAAACAACACACACACACACACACACACCCCTAATCAAAAAGAAAAAGGCAAACAATCCAATAGGAAAATGGTCAAAGAATAACAGATAACTTACAGAGGAGGAAATTTAAAGTACCATCAAACATATAAAAACATGTTCACCTCCCTCGTAATCAGAACAAGCAAATTAAGACCACAGTGAGATATCATTCTATATCTTTCTTATAGACAAAATTGAATGTGATAAAACCATATGTTGGCAAAGATGTAGACTAATGAGAATTCTTAGGTACCTCTAGTGAGAATGTAAATTGAACAGTTGTTGAAGAGAAATTTGGAAATGTCTACCAAAGCTGAAAATGAGTACATACCCCAAGGTCTAGCAATTCCCCTTCTAGGTGTAGAGCCCATAAAACCTTGGATATTTGCATAAGGAAACATGTATAAGAGTGTTTTTGTAACACTGTTTGCAATAGAGAAAAAAAAAATGGGAACAACCTAAATGTCCAACAGTAGGAGAATAGGTAAATAAATTGTGCTTTATTCATACAATGGAACACTAAATTGAAGTTAAAATATGAATCAACCTCAGAAAACATGTTGCATGAAGAACACAAATTGTAAGGAAAATATAAAGTATCACATCATTTATTTAAAGTTTATAAATTGCATTGTTTATGAATACATATACACATCAAATAATAGTATATAGATATGTGTGGAAATGATGGATACCAATTTCAGGATACAAGTTACCTCTGTGAAAAAAGAAGTGAACACAAGGGGCTTCAAATGCATCTGTAATATTTTATTTTGTTTAAAAACCTAAGATTAAAAACTAAAAATCTGAAAGATCAAGAGCTAACCAGGCACACGAATATTTATTATATTTTTCTCTATACTTTTCTCTATGCTTGAAATTTTGCTAAAAAGAAAAAATAATGAATTAGGGAGATGAGAAAGTGGAAACAGTAAGGATCTTGGCTCTGAAGTCAGAGAGAGGATAGTAGCTAGAAAAGGAAGAAGGGCCAAACTCCTAACGGAGCCGCAAGTTTTGAAATGCTGGCAGGTTAAAGGCCAAGCCATGCCTTTTCATTTTTTATTATCCCCCTCCAGCTTGACAAATAATACTTGGCAAATAAGTAAGCATTCTATGACTTTTGCTGAATGGATAAATGGAGTTAACAGCCAGAATTGCTTCCAAAGACACAGTTGGCATCAATAAGATATATAGTCGAACATTCCTTTTTAACAAGGTGGCTCAGAATTTCCTGAATAGATTACTCTGGGGACAATTGCTTCTCTCTCTAAAAAGCCATATCCTCTGACTAAATGGGGATTTCTGCCATGCTAGCTAGCACTGATTACAATTCAGCGTCCTTTCTTGATTAAAACCCTAATATAATTAAGTATCTGTGTTTTCTTTTTGTTTTTTTTAAAAAAAAACAGCTTTGTGGAAGTACAATTTACAACTGTAGAATTCAACCATTATAAGGGTAATTCAATGACTTTTAATAAATTTATAGAGTTGTACAACTATCACCACACTCCAGTTCTAGAATATTTTCATTACACCAAAAAATAACCTCATGCTCATTTGCAGTTAATCTCTCCTCCCACCCCTAGCCTCAGGCTATCACTGGTTTTCCATCTGTTTCTATAAATGTGCATTTTCTGGACATTTCATTTAAATGGGGTTATATTATATATAGTGTTTGTATCCGGCTTAGCGTAATGTTTTTGAGGTTCATCCATGTTGAAGCATGTATTAGAATTACATTCCTTTTTTACCAAATAGTATTTGATTGTATGGATATATATTATTTTGCTTATTCTGTCATCAGGTGATGAACATTTAGGTGGTTTCCAGCTATTGGCTAGTATGAAGAATGCTGCTATGATCATTTGCGTACATGTTTTTTTGTGTGTGGATGTATGTTTTCATTTCTCTTTCTCTCTTTTTTTTTAAACACTGTCTCTGTGTAATTTCTTTTTTCTTTTTTGGCCGTGCTGCACAGCTTGCGGGATCTTAGTTCCCTGACCAGGGATTGAACCCAGGGCCACGGCAGTGAAAGCGCCAAGTCCTAACCATTGGACCGCCAGGGAATTCCCTGTTTTCATTTCTTTTGGGTAGATTCATAGGAGTGGAGTGGCTGAGTTGTATGGCAAATTTATGTGTTTAAGAAACTGTTCAACTGTTTTCCAAAGTGACTGTAACCATTTTACATTCCTGACAGCAATGTATGAGGGTTCTAGTTTTTCCACTTCCTCACTTACACTTGTTACTGTCTGTCTTCATGATTATAGCCATTCTAGTGGGTGTGAAGTGGTATCTCATTGTGGTTTTAATTTGCATTTCCCTAATAACTAATTGTGTTGAACATATTTTCATTTGCCTATTAGGAATTTAGTTGCCTTTTTTGAAATGTTTATTCAAGTCTTCTGCCCATTTTTCAAATTGAGTGTCTTTTTATACTGAAATGTAAGAGCTCTTTATATATTCTGGATACAAGTCATTTATCAGGTAAGTGTAAATATTTTCTCCCATTCCATAGCTTGTTTTTTTTTAAATTTTCTTAATGATATCTTTTAATACTATGGAAGTCAACCTAAATTACTAGAGGTATTTAAATTTTAAATTGAAGGAAAATTTTACAGTATTAGATAAAAATTCATTATATTTCTCTGGTCTATTTTCATATACTAGAAACACAGTATAAATATCTTCTTTTTACATTAGTGATACAATTTTTATTGACTTGGAATCAAAGAGATTTATTCAAATTAAAACAACAAAACCCTAATGGGATAAATGAAGGTAGGCATGAATATAGAAAGAGATAAATCTTGCTTGAGAAGGGTCAATATAGTGAAGGTGGCACATTTTCAAAGTGAATATATAGATTCAATTCAACAAGCATTTTTAATACCTCTTATGTATTAATCATTATATTTGATGCTGAAACAAAATATAAATGAGACAACATCATCTGTCTTAAGAAATTTACAAGGATTGAGACATTGGAGTCACTGTGGGAAACAAGTAGCTTGGATTTCTACCTCATGTCATGTGCTGTAATAAGCCCTGGGGTGAATCTTCAATTTATTCACTCTGTTTTGGTTATATATTATTATATAACAAATCACCCAAAACTTAGTCGTGTAAAACAACAACAATAATTTTGTTTTCAGCTTTTCACCATTGAGTATGACATCTGCTTTGTATTTTTCATATATGGCTTTTATTATGTTGAGGTAATTTCCTTCTAGTCATAGCTCATTGAGTGTTTTTATCATTGAGTACTCATTGTGTTGAATTTTCTCAAATGCTTTTTCTGCATCAATTAAGATGATTATATGGGTTTTTCCCTTCACTCTGTTAATGTGGTATATTACATTGGTCCATTTCACATGTTGAACCATCCTTGTATTCCAAGAATAAATACCACTTGGTTGTGAAGTATAATCCTTTTATTATGCTGCTGGATTCAGTTTGGTAGTACTTTGTTGAGGATTTTTGCATCAATGCTCGTAAGGTCTGTAGTTCTTTTCTCGTAGGGTCTTTGGTCTGTATTTTTTTTCTTGCAGGGCCTTTCTCTGGCTTTGGTATCAGGATAATTCTGGCCTGATAAGTTTGGAAGGGTTCCCCCCAGTTCAATTTTTTTGGAAAAGTGTGTGAAGGATTGGTGTTACAAGATGATCCATTTTGCCTTTTAAAGAAGTAGAGACTATCATGTTGTATTGCTTTGAATATATATAACTGAAAGAAAGAAAAAGAAAAGAAATCCTTTAGGCAATCAAGTGTGCCCTGTCTTTTCTAGTCTTTCCTGTTCCACTGTAAATGGGCCAGACCCAAGTTAGGACAACACCTTCACTCCCAGGACATCATGGCTGAGAGGATTCTCTTCTTCATGCCTCTCCAGAAATCAACTCCAGTGTCATTCCTTTATCTTGTTTTAAACAGAAAGTTAACTCCTACACCATTCATTCACCTTGGCTCAGACTGGACTCTGAGAAGTTTTGGTCATTTCCAAAGTTCAAATCTAACTCAAAAGATGAAAAATAACACCTGAAACTAACACAACATTGTAAATCAGCTATACTCCAATAAAAATTCTTTAAAAAGGTAAAAAATAACCTCTTTGAGAATAATTTAAGAGAAAATTCAGAATAAGACTTCCATAAATGATCAAAACTGTGGCTTATTTCTAAATGTCCCTGGGTTATGTGAGATGTTTCTATAGAGTTATAATAAATTCCCATACACTTGGTTAAGCTAACTGGAGTTGGGTTTTGGTTAGTTGCAACTAGAGTCTTAACCAATCACAGTCAATTTGAGAATATTTCCATCATCCCAGAAAGAAATCCCACACCTTTTTTTTTTTAATATAGTGGATTTTTAAAAAATTAATTAATTTATTTTTGGCTGCACTGGGGCTTCGTTGCTGCACATGGTGCGCGGGCTTCTCATTGCAGGGGCTTCTCTTGTTGCGGAGCACGGGCTCTAGGTGCGTGGGCTTCAGTAGTTGTGGCTCACAAGCTTTAGAGCGCAGGCTCAGTAGTTGTGGTCCACGGGCTTAGTTGCTCCGCGGCATGTGGGATCTTCCTGGACCAGGGCTCGAACCCGTGTCCCCTGCATTGGCAGGTGGATTCTCAACCACTGTGCCACCAGGAAAGTCCCAATCCCACACCTTTTATCCATAACTCCTAAGTCTTCCATTCTCCTCCATCCCTAAGCAACCGCAAATCTACTATCTGTCTTTACAGATTTGGCTATTTTGTACATTTGGAACCATATAATGTATGGCATTTTTTGTCCAACTTCTTTCACCTAGAATAATGTTTTCAAGGCTCATCCATGTATTATAACGTGTCAGTACTTCATTCCTTTTTATTGATGAACAATATTCCATCGTATGGCTATAGCACATTTTATTTATCCATTCCTCAGTTGATGGACAGGATTGTTTCGATTTTGGGAGCTATTAAGAATAACGCTGTTATGAACTTTCGTGTATAAGATTTTATGATGATGCATATTTTTAATTCTTTTGGATATATACCTAAGAATAGAATTGCTGAGTGTTAAATTGTTCTTGCCAGTCCTGCCTGCCTGTGTTACTCCATAATCCTGGCTTTGGTAACAGATCTTTTCCTGCCCAACTTCTGACCTTGGCCCATAGCCTGTGGCCTCTTTTAGAGTTTCCTTTCTCCTATAAAGGACACAGTTACTCTAGTTCCCCATCTCCATCTTACCTACCTCACAGCTTTCAACAACTCAGCCCCTACTTGCATGCTCAGACCCGTCCCACTTCCCATACTCCATACTTTGAAGTAGGACAGTCCTCAGTTTGAATCCTGACCCAACCACTATATAACTGTGAGGTAATCCTCCCACTTCTTGGTGGCTTACCATCTGCTGGGCATGAGGCCATGTTGTAAAGACATACATGGTCTCATTTAATCCCAACACTTAGGTGTTTTAACAGACTCAGAGAGTTTAAATGACATGCCCAAGGTCAAGTAGCCATGGCCTCCATTCAAACCTGTCCTCCTTTTTAGAGCTGGGATATTGTCTTGTACTCTTCCTATCAAAACTTGCTGGTCCTATGGCTAACAAGTATAGATGAAAACTGTTTAACAGCACTAGTAATAAAAAATGCAATTTAAAATACAAAAGAGCTATCATTTGTCCCCTAACCAATTAGCAAAGATTTTAAAAGTCTTTGGTGAGGATTAAGGAAAGCAGACACTGGTGGACATGTATATTGATATAGTCTTTTTTGGAGGTCAGTATTAAAAGCCTTAACAATATACTTATCTTTTAGTTCTGGAATTCTGAGTCAAAAAACTTATTCTAAGGGAATATATGTGCACAAAGAATTAGCAATATCAATACTCAATGTATCTTTGAGTTTACAAAATATGTAGATCCCATGTTTTATTTTTTAAAGGGAAAAAATATGCACAGTATATGTACATGCATGCAAAATACACAGTAAAGCGACTGGGAGAAAATATACCAAAATATTGACTATGGGCAACTCTGAGTGGTGGGATTAAGAATGATTCTTTATTTTCTCCCTTTGCTTCTCTAAATTTAAATTTTTTTCTTTAACAGATATATGCAGTTTTGGAAAAAAAATATAGTACTGTGGAGATAAACTTATCTTCTTTGTAGCTGAAACAAGAATTCCTTTGTAGGAAGAGGTCTAACTCTGTTGGAAGATCAGAGAAATAGTCACTGATTGATCTTCCTGAAACACTTGCTCAAGTGGACAAGTTGGAGCTTGTCAGGAAATCCAAGAAGCCAAGCATGTCCAGCCATGGGAATGGGACTGTGGAGGGGAGAGTTCTGTGAATAGCTATTGTTGCTACTACATCTGTGGATCTGCAGCTAAGTATCCAGTGATAGGTCTGGGGCCATTGTTGGTCAGCAGGGCAGCATCTGGGAAGATGAGTTGTTCATGGAACAAAGAAGAGTGAGGACAAACAGGCACCTTCATGGACCCCTGCATATGTCCTTCACTGTCCCTAATCCCTGTGTCTCATCACTGATAAGTGGCTGCTGATTCATCTCCATCTTCCAAATATTGTGGAGTTTCTTCTTTGGGACAGTTCTAACTTGGAACCATACAGGGAAGAGGATTCTAAGAATCATAGTTCCTAGTTTAATCAATTTGACAATATCACAATCTAACATAGATTCATAGTCTGAATATATAAAGGACTCCAAAAAAATCAATAAGAAAACTGCAATACAACACAGTTTAAAAATGAATGAAACACTGAAATAAGCACTCTCATAAGATATCCAAATGGCCAATCAGCATTAGGGAAAATACAAACTAAAACCACAATGGTGTACCACCATACACCCATCATAATACCAAATATTGGTGAAACTATGGAGCAACTGGAACTCTCATATATTGCTAGTAAGAGTTTACATTGATTCAACTACTTTGGAAAACTGTTTTGCAAGATCTACTAAAGCTAAATACATGTATATCTTATAACCCAGTAATTTTGCTCCAAGTGAAATAAGCACAAATGTTCACCAAGCAGTATATTCGTATTCAAGAATCTTCATGGCATTCTCATTCATAGTAGCTTCAAACTGGTAACAGCCCACATATTCATCAAAAGATGAATGGGCAAATAAATTGTAGTATATACACAAGATGGAATACTATACAGTAACAAAAAGAATGAACTACTGTACATGCAGCAACATAGCTGAATCTCACCAATAAATTGAGCAGAAGAAGCCAAATCTGGCATACAAAACAGGAAGACTATAGTGATGAGAGTCAGAGGACCGGCAACATTTGTGTTGACTAGAAAGTATAGAAGAGTCTTCTGGAGTGCTATAAATGTTCTACATTGATCTGGGTGGGAGTCACATGAGTGTATAGATGGGCACAAATTCACTGAAGTGTACACACTGAAGATAAGTATACTTGTACACTACTGTAGGTAGTATTTTATACCCCAATTTTAAAAAAATTTGAAGAAATCTATATCAGTAAAACATTCTAGGCAGCAAATACTATTAGAACTGCCATTCTAGACTAAGTTGAGCTGTGACAATGGGAAGAAGACAGAACTGATGGAGTCTGTCATGATTTTGTATTAGGAAGTTGTGTGGGGTTGGAGCAGGTAGAGTGAGTGAACTTTCAGGTGCTGGCGAGTGCTGCGATTCTTGTTTTTTTAGAAAGTGTTGTGTTGAATGTGTGTCCAACGTATGTCACCATGTCCACAATCAGGGTTTGGATGGTCTGAAGTGTCTACTTGAGTAATGCCATTGCAGAACTCAGCACAAGGGTGAGCTTACCTGAGAAGACCACAGCCAACTGTTCCACTGGAACAGGCTACCTGCTTTTGGCACCTTAGGAGCAGGCACCAGGCAGCTCTGGACTTCAGCAGATGCACCTCCATCTACATGTCTGCTGGTTGCACTTTCTTGGTTGTCCTGAAGGCCACAGCTGAAGAAGGATGGCTATAAAATTCCTGAGCAGGATTTGCTGCCCAGCACCCTAACATATATAGATCTCTGAGGATGGCAGTACTAATGATATTTGCTGACTGATGTGTGGAGGGTGTGGAAGCAAACTTCTTAAAAAAGAGGGCCCACTTAGGCTGTCAAGCCGAAACCTCCAAGTTTATCCCATCTGCTCTGGGCAACAATATCCACTCTCCAGGCCGGACAGTATGGGGCTCCCTAATATTGTCTTTCCACATCTGTGAGGCTGCCTGGATAGTCAGTAAGTCCTCTTGGGGCAAGTTGACTTCAGCTAAACCTGAGAAGAAACACATGAGTGAGGTGCCCAGGTTGGGACCCTTTTATTCAGGATAAACATCAGTGTTGAAAGTACCAGTTTCTCTTAAGGAAGCTTGTTTGGGCTTCCGTGGGCAAAGATCCAGGTGGAAGTGTATTGATTTTGTTTGTTTGTTTTAGTTCCTAAAACACTGTAATGAATCTTAGATATCTTTCCTCTTGTTTATTTTTTTATTTTTTATTTTTATTTTTTGGCTGCACCACACGGCATGTGGGATTTTAGTTCCCAGACCAAGGATTGAATCCTTGCCCCTGCAGTGGGAGCGTGGAGACCTAACCACTGGACTGCCAGGGAAGTCCCGATATCTCTCCTCTTGGAAGTTGGTTCTAGGTGGTCAGGACTGTAAAATTTTGGCAAAACCACAGTCAGTTGCAGAAACCTCGGGCATATTCTATTTATGACTTGATATCCTGAATTTTTCACTTAACATTATATTATAAACATTTCCAACATTCTTCAAAAAATTCCTTTTGAATGGCTGCATAATCATCCATCATGAATGTCCTAGAATTTGTTTAACTCATTCCTCTGTTATTGGATATTTCCATTGTTTCCAACTTTTCACTATTGTTTTTTTAAATTTATTTTTTATTGAAGTATAGTTGAATTACAATGTTGTGTTAATTACTGCTGTACAGCAAAGTGACTCAGTTATACATATATATACATTTTTTTTGTATTCTTTTCCGTTAATGGTTTATCACAGGATATTGAATATAGTTCCCTGTGCTATACAGTAGGACCTTGTTGTTACTTTTTGCTATTATAAATTTGTAATAAAAACCTTCTGTTTTGGTAAAGGCAGATCAGTTTGTTTTGGAGATTGATTCCTAAGATGGAAATGATCGCATAAAGGGTGTGAGCATTTTAAATGTCTTAGTATAGATTGCTTATCAAAATATGAAGTGCAATTTACCCTCTGGGACAGATCTTAAATTGTATCCTGGGCATTGTTGTCCTTATTTGTGCTCCTATTGGGGCAGAAGCCTTGGGCTGGAGTCCAGTGGGCATGGCTGGGCCATTGACCTCTTCATTGTTCTTACTAGCTCCTGCCCACAGGTCTGACTCTGTTCTTCACACCTCTAACTACTGTCTTGAGTTTGGTTCCAACTCAGTGAACTTCCCATAACCATGGTGCTGCTAGCCCCTACTCTGAGCATCAGTCCCATTGCCAAGACTCCTGCTTCTACACCCCAACACAACATAGGACCCTTGTGTCTGATGGACCTACAGTTCCAGTTAGCTCACCCTCCTGGATATAGTGGTTTGTACAGATGACTAGTCATGCACAAGCCAGGTTCTCCCTCAGGTAAGCCTGCTAAGCCCTGCTTATTTCCAGCTGATTTTTTTTTTTAATAAATTTATTTATTTATTTATTTATTTTTGGCTGTGTTGGGTCTTCGTTTCTGTGCGAGGGCCTTCTCTAGTTGCGGCAAGCGGGGGCCACTCCTCATCACGGTGCGCGGGCCTCTCACTGTCGTGGCCTCTCTTGTTGCAGAGCACAGGCTCCAGACGCGCAGGCTCAGTAGTTGTGGCTCACGGGCCCAGTTGCTCTGCGGCATGTGGGATCTTCCCAGACCAGGGCTTGAACCCGTGTCCCCTGCATTGGCAGGCAGACTCTCAACCACTGCACCACCAGGGAAGCCCTCCAGCTGATTTTTAAGAGCAAAGATTATGGTATCAGATAGAGCTCAGTTCAGATATCTACTTTTATGAGTTTTGCATATGTGTCCTTGAATCTCAGTTTCCTCACTGTAAACAGGGGTAATAATATGTAGTGATCTTTATTAGTTTGTATTTTTTTGCTTAATATGTACATATGTACCCATACAACAGTATTATAATTTTTTCTTCCTAACTATCATACATACTTTAACAAAGTTAAGGGGAGAAAATAGTCTACCATATTTATCCAGACTTACCATTTCTGTCATTCTTTCTCCACTCCTGAAATTTCAAATTTCCATCTAGTATTATCTTCCTTACACCTGAAGAACTTCCTCTAGCATTTCTTTTAGAGAAAATCTGATGGCAACAGATTTTATTTTTCTTTCACCAATGAATTTCACCTTTATTCCTGAAGGGTATTTCCACTGGATATAGAAATTTAGGTTGATAGTTCTTTTCTTTCAGCACAGTAAAGTCTTTGTTTCAGTGACTTCTGACCTCCATGGTTTCTTTTTTTTTTTTAATTTATTTAATTTATTTATTTTTTGCTGCGTTGGTTCTTCATTGCTGCACGCAGGCTTTCTCTAGTTGCAGCCAGTGGGGGCTACTCTTTGTTGCAGTGTGCAGGCTTCTCATTGCGGTGGCTTCTCTTGTTGTGGAGCACAGGCTCTGGGCACGCGGGCTTCAGTAGTTGTGGCACATGGGCTAAGTAGTTGTGGCTTGCAGGCTCTAGAGCACAGGCTTAGTAGTTGTGGCGCACAGGCCTAGTTGCTCCGCGGCATGTGGGATCTTCCCGGACCAGGGATTGAACCCATGTCCCCTGCATTGGCAGGCACTGCGCCACCAGGGAAGAAGTTCCCCCTCCATGGTTTCTGATAAGAAATCTGAAGTTATTCCAATCATTATTCTCCTGTATGTAATGCATTGTTTTTCTCTAATAGCTTTTAAGATTTTTAATTTGTGTTTCATTTTCAGTAGTTTGATTATAATATGTCTGGGCATGGGTTTCTTTGAGTTTACCCTTTGAGGTTGATAGAGTTTCTTGATCTGTACATTTATGCTTTTCACCAAATTTGGGACGTTTTCAGCCATTTTTTCCTCAAATTTACTTTTGCGACACAAATATCCTTCTGAGATTCCATTGAGGCAAATGTTAGATGTTTTTGTATTTTCCCATAGGTTCCCTGTGGCTCTATTCCTTTCCACACACTCCCCCCCTACCCCCTGCAATGTTTTGTTTCTCTGTGGTTCAGATTGCACAGCTACTCTTGATCAGTTTTCAAGTCCATTGACTCTTTCCTCTGTCATCTCCATTTTGTGATTGAATCCATCTAATGAATTTTTAAAATTTTGGTTATTGTATTTTTCAGTTCTAAAATTTCCATTGGGTTCATTTTTATTCTATTTCTCTACTGAGACTTTCCTTTCTGTTTTTTTTTTTTTCAATGATGTTCATCCTACTTCTTGGAGCATGGTTAAAATAGTTGCTTAAAACCGTTTGTCTGATACCTGTAACATCTGTGTCCTGTCAGAGTTGGCTTCCATTGGTTGTCTTTGCCCAGGTGAACTGTTGAGATTTTTCTATGTTGAATAATCTTGGATTGTATCCTAGACATTTTCTGTAGTATGAGACTCTGTGACTTATTTAAAACCTATGGCGAATTTTATTTTATTTTATTTTTATTTTTATTTTTATTTTTAATTTTTTTGGCTGCGCCACATGGCATGCGGGATCTTAGTTCCCTGACCAGGGATGGAACCCGCAGACCCCTGCAGTGGAAGCACGGAGTCTTAACCACTGGACTGCCAGGGAAGTCCCTGGAGAATTTTATTTTTTATTTATATTTTTATTGTTTTATTATTATTTTTTTTAGCAGACAATCAACCTGGTTATTTCAGGCTACAAGTTTGAACCTACCTTCTGTGGTACAATGTAAGTTTATATTTCAGAGTTTTTGCAGTACTGTTTGGAACAATCCCTCAAATGCACCACCCAGGGACCACTTTTATTCCTAAGCAGTGCTCTGCCTCATGGTTCACTTCTGAAAGCATTGCTATTCTATTTTTTTTAATTGAAGTATAGTTGATTTACAATGTTGTTTTAGTTTATGGTGTACAGCAAAGTGATTCCGTTATTCTTTTTTATTATGGTTTATTACATGATACTGAATATAGTTCCCTGTGCTATGCAGTAGGACCTTGTTGTTTATGTATTTTATACATAGTAGTTTGTATCTGCTAATCCCAAACTCTTAATTTATCCCTCCCCTACCATGTTTCCCTATGGTAAACATAAGTTTGTTTTCTATGTCTGTGAATCTGTTTCTGTTTTGTAAATAAGTTCATTTGTATCATATTTTAGATTCCACATATAAGTGATATCATATGGTATTTGTCTTTCTCCATCTGACTACTTCACTTAGTATGTTAATTTCTAGGTTCATCCATGTTGCTACAAATGGCATTATTTCATTCTTTTTTATGGCTGAATAGTATTCCATTGTATATATGTACCACATTTTCTTTATCCATTCATCTGTTGATGAACATTTTGGTTGCTTCTATGTCCTGGCTATCATCAATAGTGCTGCTGTGAACATTGGGGGGCATGTATCTTTTTGAATTAGTGTTTTCTCCAGATATATGCCCAGGAGTGAGATGGCTGGATCATATGGCATCTCTATTTTTAGTTTTTTAAGGAACCTCCATACTGGTTTCTATAGTAGCTACACCAATTTACATTCCCAACAACAGTGTAGGAGGGTTCCCTTTTCTCCACACTCTCTCCAGCATTTGTTACTTGTAGACTTTTTAATGATGGCCATTCTGACTGGTGTGAGGTGATACCTCATTGTAGTTTTGATTTGCATTTCTCTAATAATTAGTATTCCTATTCTATTTAAGTTCAGATCCATTGATCCACAGCTTGGGTATAAGCCAAGGAGTTTATGAAGAACTTTTGCTGAGCTCCCTCCTCTCACAATCTCTTTATATTCTCCCACTCTCAGAGACCCCTCTTTCTGTTACCCTGGCTATAAAGTTGATACTTAGTTCTCCTTGTCTGCCATGCACTTCTCATGACTGGGTTTGCCTCTGGGGCTAAGGAATGGTAGGTAGGATATATAGAGAAAAAAGCAACAGGGATTCCTGCACACTCTATCTCTTCAGACCCCAGTTCCTCCAATCAGAGAGAGGTATTCCCTTGTCTCAGATTTTAGGTGTCCACCTGCCTTCAACTGCCTTTACTACCACCATCAGAAGATTGCAACTCAGAACGGGGGCTTTCCTGAGGGCTTGGGCAGGAGTGAAAGAAAAGAAAAAGAAGAATATTTCCTCCACTCTCTCTGACCTGTAGAGGCCATGAAAGAGAGAGGTTCTCTTGGAGCTCTTTGTCTACACCTGGTACACAGATCAGGGATTTGGGCTGCCTTTGAATTCAGGTTGGTAGATACAGGGGGAGAAAAGCCAGGAAACTTATTGCTAGATTCACAATACTTTGAGTCCTGGTTTCCTTCCCCAATTTGTCTGCTATCATTCAGTTTTCAGAGCCCTCAGACAGTTACTCCATGCATTCTCTGTGAGGTTTGAGGTGTATTCAGTGGGAGAGTGTGCTTACTCTATCTTAACAAGAACCCATAATTTTATGGTTTATTCTGAAAGCTTTATAACTTTACCTTTTACATTTGTCTGTGACTCATCTTGAATCATTTTTTGTACTGAATAAGATAGAAGTTAAAGTTCACTTTTTCCATGTAGGTAACCAGTTGTGCCAGCACTATTAGTTGAAAAGACTTTGTTTCCCCATTAAATTCCTTTGATGCCTTAGTAAAAGGTCAATTGACCATGTAAGAGTGGGTCTATTTCTAGATTGTGTCCTTTCCTACTGACCTTTTTTTTTAATGCCAATATCACATAATCAATGATTACCACAGTCTTATAGTATATCTTGAAACTGGAAAGTGTCAGTCCTCCAGCTTTGTTCTTTATCAAGATTACATTGGCTATTCTAGGTCGTTTATATTTCCATATAAATTTTAGAATCAAGTGTTCAATTACTACCAAAAAAAAAAACCCTTTCTTAGGGGTTGACATCTTAGCAACATTTATTCTTCCAATCCACAAACATGGCGTATCTACATTTATTTAAGGCCCTCTTTGACTTCTCTCAGCAGTGTTTTGTAGATATTAGTGTAAAAGTCTTGCACATATTTTGTTAAACTTATTCATAAATATTTTTTATGGCTTGGATGCTGTTGTAAATGGTATTTTTAAAATTTCTGATTTTTCATTGCTATTATGTAGAAATACAACTGATTTTCATATACTGACCTTGTTTCCTAAAACTTGCTAAATTCACATATTAAATATGATTTTTTTGTAGATTCCTAAGATTTTTTATTAATACAATCATGTGACCTGTGAATAAAGACAGTTTTACTTCTTTCTTTGCAGTATATATGTTTGTTTTTGTTTTTGTTTTTTTAAATAAATTTATTATTTATTTATTTATTTATTTTTGGCTGCATTGGGTCTTCGTTGCTGCGCGGGGCTTTCTCTAGTTGCCACGAGCAGGGGCTACTCTTCGTTGCGGTGCGCGGGCTTCTCATTGCGGTGGCTTCTCTTGCTGCAAAGCACAGTCTCTAGGTGTGCAGGTTTCAGCAGTTGTGGTGCACGGGCTTCAGTAGTTATGGCGCACGGACTTCGTTGCTCCGCGGCATGTGGGATCTTCCCGGACCAGGGCTCGAACCTGTGTCCCCTGTGTTGACAGGTGGACTCTTAACCACTGGGCCACTAGGGAAGTCCCCAGTATATATGTTTTCATTTCTTTTTTCCACCTCATTGCATTGGCTAGAACCTCCAATAAAATGTTGAATAGAAATGATGTGAATGGAGAACCTTGCCTTGATCTTGATATTAGGGGAAAAGCATTTAGTCTTTTACCATTGAGTATGGTTATAGTTGTCTTTTATCTGGTTGCAGATTTTTTTTTTTATTTCTAATTTGCTGAGAACTTTTATCATGGACGGGTATTGAATTTTGTCATATGGCTTTTCTGCATCTATCAAGATGATCATTAAGTTTTTCTCCTTTTTTCCCCTGCTCACATAGTGAATAACATCAACTGATTTTTTTATGTTAATCCAAACTTGCATGGCTCTGAAAACTTCGTTTAGTTGTGGTGCAGCATACTTTTTATATATTGGTGAATTAAGTCTGTTACTATTTTGGTATAGAACTTATACTTATGTTCATGAGGAATATTTACTCTGCAGTTTTCTTGTAATGTCTTTTTCTGGTTTTGATATCAGAGTATTGTTATCATAATATGATTTGAAAAGTGTTCCCTTCTGTATTTTCAAAAAAAATGTTTGTATAAAATTGGTACAATGTCTTCCCAAATGTTTGACAGAATTCACTAGTGATGCTAACACTAACAAGGTCTGGAGAAGTTTTTTTTAATGGAACAATTTTAAATTAAAATTTCATTTTAAAAAGTAGTGTCTTTTAAAGAGTTAGTGATCCAGGTAGTTAAATTTCTTGGCATAAAATTGTTGAAAACATTCTTTCATTAACCTTTTTAATATCTGTGGGCTATGTAGTGATGTTTCCTCATTCATTTCTGATATTAATAATATCTATTCTCTCTTTTTTTCTCTTGGTCAGTATAGCTAGGGTTTAGCAATTTTATTACTCTATACAAATACTAAACTTTTAGTTCACTTTCTCTATTTATCATCTAATTTTTGTTATATTTATTTTAGCTCTTTATTTTTTCTTTCCTTCTACTTATTTTGGGTTAAGTTTGATCACTTTTTTCTAACTTCTTACCATGGAAGCTTAAGTTACTGATTTTTTAAAAAAATATTTATTTGGCTGCATCGAGTCTTAGTTGCAGCACGCGGGATCTTCGTTGCTGCATGTGGGATCTTTAGTTGCAGCATGCGAACTCTTAGTGCGGCATGTGGGATCTAGTTTCCTGACCAGGGATTGAACCCAGGCCCCCTGCATTGGGAGCACGTAGTCTTAGGCACTGGACCACCAGGGAAGTCCCCTTAAGTTATTGATTTTAAATGTTCTTTTTCAGTAAAAATCATTTAATTTTAAAATTTCCTCCTAATCACTGCTTTAGTTGAATCCCACAAATTTTGATATAATATATCATCATTAAGTTTGACATTTTCTAAGTTTTCCTTGTAATTTTTTCTTTGATCCATGGTTAATTAAGCATGTTGTTTAATTTCCAAATACTTGGAGATCTTCTTTTTATTTAATTCTATTTTAGTTAAATTGTAGTCAGAGAACATAGTCTATATATCATTTCTACTTTTTGAATTTATTGTGCCTTATTCTATGGCTCATTCGTGATGAATGTTCCACGTGCACATGGAAAGAATATATTCTGCAGTTGTTCAATGCAGTGTTCTATAAATGTCAAAAGATTGAGTTGGTTGATAGTATTGTTCAAATCTTCTTACTCTTACTGATTTTCTATGTATTTGTTCTGTTTTTGAGAGAGGAGTGTTGAAATCTCCAAATATAATTATGAATTTTTATTTTTTCTTTTGGTTCTTTTGGTTTTATTTTTCTTTTGGTTTTTTTCTGTGCATTTGTTGAAGCTGTTATTAATTACACACACATTATGATTATATGTCTTCTTGATGAAGTGATCCTTTTATCATTATAAAATTTACCTTTTTATCTCTGGTAAGCTCCCTGTCCTGAAATGTGTTGTTTGATATTAACATAGCCATTCCAGCTTTCATAAGAATATGTGTTTGCATAAGACTATTAGTATTTGCATAAATTTTAATAAGATTAGTCTTTGCATGGTATATATTCTTCTATCCTTTCTATCTATACTTTTAATCTCTTTGGGTCATTTATTTAATGTGAATCTCTTAGACAGCATATATTTGGTTCTTGCTTTTTAAGAAAATCTAGTTTGACAACCTCTGTCATTTAATTAGAATATTTAATCAATTTACATTTAATGTAAGTTTAGGTATGGCTAGTTCTAACTCCACCATCTGGCTAATTTTTTTCTGTTTCTTTTTTATGTTCTTTGTTTTTCTCCTCCTTCTTCCCTGCCTTCTTTTGGATTATTTGAGTGTTTTCCAGTATTCAACTTTATTATTTGCTTATTAGCTAAATACATATTCTTTGTCTTATATTGTTAATGGTTCCTCTAGGATTTACAGTGTTAATCTTTGACTCATCATAATCTACTTTCAAATAATACAAATTCACATATAATTTAAGAAAATTATAATAGTATATTTTCATTCCCCTCTATCCTTTCTGCTGTTGTTTACATACATTTAACTTCTACATGCATCGTAAACCCTGCAATACATTGTTATTTTGTTTCTTCAAACTATCTTTTAAAGAAATTAAGAAATGAAGGAAACAGTCTTTTAATTTTAGTTCCATATTTACATTTCTAGTACTTTTCAGTTTTTATTCCTTCATTTACTCATTTATGCTTCCACTTGGCAACATTTTCTTTCAGCCTGGACTTTCTTTCAGCCTGGACTTTCTTAAAGAGCATGTCTACTGGCAATGCATTCTCTGAGCTTTGTTTGCCTTTACTTCACCTTCATTTTTAAACAGTATTTTTGCTTAATGTAGATTCTGGTTTGACAGAGTGTATTTTTCTTACAATACATTAAATGATTTTTCTGGCTTACCTTATTTCTGATGAAAAGCCAGAAGTTATACTTATCATTATTCCCCTATGTAACACATATATTTTCCCTCTGGCTACTTTTAAGATTTTTTTTCATTGGTTTTCAGAAATTTTATTATGATGTTCTTCTGTGTGTTTTTCTTTTTTATACTCCTTGGAGTTCTTTGAGCTTCTTGGGTCTGTGAGTTTATATTTTGGAAAATTTGAAAAAATTTTGATCATTATTCAAGTGTCATATTGCAACCATTATTCAAATATTTTTGCCTCAATTTCTTACCTCTCCTTCTAGTGCTTGAATTTCACATGTAGTAGATGGCCTGATATTCTCCAATAGATCAGTGAGAATTTGTTAACAATTTTCTAGGCTTTTTCCCTCTGTATGCTTCAGTTTATATACTTTCTATTGCCGTATCTTCAAGTTCATTGCTCCTTCTTCTCTGTGTCACTGCTGTTAAACCTATCCAATGAAATTTTCAATTCATATATTTTATTTTTGGATTCCACGATTTTTATTTGGTTCTTTTTTACACTTTGGAGATTTCCTAATTGTTCCTTTGTTGTGTTAATCTGTTTCTTAAAATAGTTGACATGTTATAATAGTTTAATAAATATAATACAACAGTTTATAATACTGTTTTAAGTCTTTGTTGATAATAACATCATTTCCGTCATTTGGGGGTGTATTTCTATTGACTAATTTTTCTTTGGGTTACAGATCATACTTTCCTGCTCCTTCACATATCTAGTAATTTTTTATTATATGCTGGACATTATGAATGCATTGTTGAGTGCCTAGGTTTTTTTTTAAACTTCTGTAATAGAGTTTGGGATTTTCTTTTGTCATGGAGTTAATTTGCTTGGGAATTAGCTTAACCCTTTGGAGACTTGTTTTTAAGCTTTGTTAGGTAGGGTGGGTCTAGAGAAACCTTTACTCGAGGGCTAGATTAGTCCTTTTCCTAAGATGGGATCTTTCTGAAGCCTCTATTGAAGCATCATTTTTTGTAAAGTGTTTTAACTCTGGCTGGTTTAAATTTGAATATCTCCTAGCCCTGTATCAGTTCAGTAATTATTTAGCTTACAGGTATCTGATAGCTGTTCTTTCCCTGGTAATTGTTCTTTGCCTGTCCTCTTGGAGTCTTGTCCTGCGCATGTACAGTTTAGTATTTGGCCAAAGACTCAAGAGGGTCCTATGTGGATTTCTGGAGCAGCTTTTGGCATCACTCCTTTACCTTTGGTACTTTTCCCCACACATACCAGATAACTAAGTGCTCCTGAACTCTGATTTCTGTCTTGTTAAGTCAGGGAGACTGCTGTGCTCTATTTAGACTACTCTTCCTTACACCACAGTCCAAAATTTAACTCCAGATAGAAAGGGAGACCATATGGGGCTCACCTTATTTTTTTCCCTTCTCTCAAGGAATATCACAGTCCTGTATTGCCTGTTATGCAATATCTGGAAACAGTTATTTCATGTGTTTTGTTCAGTTTTTTAGTTGTTTAGAGTGGGGGGACTGGTTGAATATCAGTTTCTGTCATAAATCCTTGAAATATAATAAATATAATAAATAGAAACATTAGTCTTTGCCTCTCAGCTGATTTTATATTTTAATTTTGAGAGGTAATGGAAATGTTTTGTCATGATTTGTGTACCAAAAATTGGTAAATTTTATTGTATGTAAATTATACCTCAATAAAACTCATAAAAAGACAATATAGAGACTTTTGAGCCAAAATTATATTATTAAATATTTCAGGCACACAAAAATAAGTATAGAGAATAATATACAGAATGCCCTTATGGTTATCATTCAGATTACGAAATAAGACAATACAAATATAACCGGAAACTCCCTGTGTATCCTTTTCTCCCCTGCAGAGTTAACCACTATCTTGAACATTGTGTTTATTATCCTAATGCTTGTTTTTATAATTTTGCTTCATATACATATATGTATATATATAAACACACAAAGATAAAGTTAAATATATATTTAACTTTGTATCTTAGCAAATATGTTATTGTTTTCACTGCTTTTCAACTTGACTAAATTTCATCCATCTAGCTGTTTTTAAATGATGTGATAATAAATAGGCAAACCCACAAACATAATTATATTTATATAACATCTAGTCTTGGGCCTGTACAGAAATGCACAAAGTTTACCAGACTCTGCATTTTGAACTAACCTTCCCTCAGGAGAGAAAACCAAGAAAATGACTGTCATTTATTCCTCTGCCCAGGGGAAAAAAAATTAGTGAACACTCACTCTTGGCAAGTGCCATGAAAGGCAATTTGTAAAGCTGGCCTTGTTCCAACAGCTGTAGTAAAGACTCATATGTTGAGGGGTAATGAGGGTTTGGCTGCTCCCATTGCCCTGAGTCAGCAGGCCTACTGGTGCCTGGTGTTAGCAGTTTCCAGTTAGAGAGTGGCTGCTGGACACCCCCCTGCTTTCTCCTGGACGGAAATGAGTGTCTCAGGAAAATTGATTCTAGTGCTCAGATCCAGGCTGGACCATTAACTCTGTGAATATTATTAATTCCTTAATAAGGGTCAGAAATATCTGTAATTCCTTCCCTATGTGACTCTGTTTTATGAGGTTCAGCCCACATACTGTAACCATCCTCCAAGGCACAGGCTCAAGTGGCATCTCTTTCCTCATACCAGGCCTGATTCCCCCAATTCAAAATGATGGCTGCTGCTTTCAGCATTTATCCGTGCCTCTTTTATTGTTTTCTACATGTGGTATGTTTATTTCAGTACCTGTCTTGTTTCCTCTATGAAAGTCAGAGACATGCATATGCCAATTTCTCTTTATATCCATCCATTTGCCTCTCCTCTTTCACTCTCAGTGCCTAGTGAAATATTTAACACAACTGTTTATTGAATAAATGACTTTAAGAGAAATTAATTTTTTGTTTCATTTTATCACACCATTAAAACAACAGAAATACAATGCTCATGGAACGACTCTGTACACAACATAACATTTGTATTCTCTAGTTTAATCTGTAATTCCACACTTTTGGTTCAGGTAAGTTCCCAAGAACAAGCCAATTCCTGTAATCACTAGCAAGACCACAGCTCATAAACATAGCTGGAGTCTCCAGAATGAGTTTTATTTTCTCATAACCTTTGCTTATTAAGTAGAGTTTCATTTTCTTTTTCATTGTTCTTTTGAGCTATAACAAGCCCCTCCTCTGTCCATTTCTTGATTTCCCAACAGGTCAGTTTTGATCACTAGCAGAGTGATTAAATTTCCTGAAATGCCACACAGCTGAGCCAGAAGTTCTAAACAGAAACAAAAGGGGCATCAAACAGAAGAGCCGGGCTTCCCTGGTGGCGCAGTGGTTGAGAATCTGCCTGCCAATGCAGGGGACACGGGTTCGAGCCCTGGTCTGGGAAGATCCCACATGCTGCGGAGCGACTAAGCCCGTGAGCCACAATTGCTGAGCCTGCACGTCTGGAGCCTGTGCTCCGCAACGGGAGAGGCCACGATAGTGAGAGGCCCGCGCACCGCGATGAAGAGTGGCCCCCACTTGCCGCAACCAGAGAAAGCCCTCACACAGAAACTAAGACCCAACACAGCCATAAATAAATAAATAAATAAATAAATAAATAAAAATTTAAAAAAAATAATAATAATAATAAAAAAAAAACAAAAACAAAAACAGAAGAGCCTGTTTTCAAAGTTCCCAGACGACGTGAAATTCAGAAGTATTAACTAACTTCTTTAAAGGTGAAGGAAAAATTTAATCAGAAAAAGTAATGAAAAGCATGTCTACATTAGCACACAACCAAACACACACACACTTTTTAGCACATTTATTTTTCTTTTTACTTCAAGCCGGGCATAATAAATTTCTGTATCATTCAGTGAAATCAGTTCCTTCAGTTGGAATGTATGGAATTCCCATTAATAAGTAAATAAGGGGAGAACAGAATTAATTTGTTTATAATTTATTTTATAAAAGATATTTTTATCAAAATCATTTAAAAATCACATGGGGGCTTCCCTGGTGGCACAGTGGTTGAGAATCTGCCTGCCAATGCAGGGGACACGGGTTCGAGCCCTGGTCTGGGAAGATCCCACATGCCGCAGAGCAATTAGGCCCGTGAGCCGCAATTACTGAGCCTGCGCGTCTGGAGCCTGTGCTGCGCAACAAGAGAGGCCGCGATAATGACAGGCCCGCGCACTGCGATAAAGAGTGGCCCCCACTTGCTGCAACTAGAGAAAGCCCTCGCACAGAAACGAAGACCCAACACAGCCATAAATAAATAAATAAATAAATAAAAAGAAAGGGAAAAAAAAAACTTTAAAAAATCACATGAAACTAAAAAACTTTACTAAAAACACAGGAGTCTCTCCCTTTCTTCCTCTCTCAGTTCTTTTCCCCAGAGACAACCACCAACACCCCTTCTGCCTTTTATTCAAGTATTTCTTCTAGTATCTACCTCTATTCTAAATATTATGCTTATATTTTTATTTCTTACTTTCTCAGTTTTAGACATTATCCATTTCTTGGTATGGAAGTTGAGATCTTAGCACCCTTTTCTTATACACACGCCCTTTTCCTCCTCCCCATCCTCTCAGTATAGGTATATCACAATTTTCAGTGTATTAATATGCAGTGTTTGTCTTACTATGACTATGCCAGTATTGTTCACTTCTGAGCCAAGTGCTATAATGTATTATGAATGAGTTTGTTCATTGTCCTGATTTTTTCCAGTCTATCTGAGGTATGATTGACAAATAAATATTGTATATATTTAAAGTGTACAACATGATGATTCGACATACGTATTCATTTTGAAATGATTACCACAGTCAAGCTAGTTAACATACACATCATCTCATACAGTTACCTTTATTTACTTATTTTTTTTTTTTTGGTGAGAGCACTTGAGATCTACTCTCTTAGCAAATTTCAAGTATATAGTACATCTTTAACTATAGTTACCATGCTGTTCATTAGGTCTTCAGAACTTATTCATCTTATGTTTGAAAGTTTGTACCCTTCGACCAACATCCCCCTTTCTCCTCATCCTCTACCCACTGATAATCACAATTTTATTCTCTATTACTATGTTACTCTAAGTTGAACACTTGAAGATTTCATGTGTAAGTGATGCCATGCAGTATTTGTCTATGTCTAGTTTATTTCTCTTAGCATAGTGTCCTCTGGGCTTATCAATGTTGCCACAAATGGCAGGATTTCCTTCTTTTTTATGGCTGGATAATATTCCATTATATATGCCACATTTTCTTTACCCATTCCTCTGCTGATGGACACTTAGACTGTTTCCATATCTTGGCTGCTATGAATAATGCTGCAGTTAACATGGGTGTGAAGTTATCTCTTTGAGATGGTGATTTTATGTCCTTTGGATAAATACCCGGGAGTAGGATTGCTGGATCATATGGGCAGTTCTATTTTTAATTTTTTAAAATAAATTTATTTATTTATTTATTTAATTTTGGCTGCGTTGGGTCTTCGTTGCTGCACGCGGGCTTTCTCTAGCTGCGGCGAGTGGGGGCTACTCTTCGTTGCGGTGCACGGGCTTCTCATTGCGGTGGCTTCTCTTGTTGCGAAGCATGGGCTCTAGGCATGCAGGCTTCAGTAGTTGTGGCTCATGGGCTCTAGAGCACAGGCTCAGTAGTTGTGGCACACAGGCTTAGTTGCTCCACGGCATGTGGGATCTTCCCGGACCAGGGCTCGAACCCATGTCCCCTGCATTGGCAGCCGGATTCTTACCCACTGTGCCACTAGGGAAGTCCTATTTTTAATTTTTTTGAGGAACCTCTACACTGTTTTCCATAGTGGCTGCACCAATTTACATTACTACCAACGGTGCATAAGGGTTCCCTGTTCTCCACATCCTCATCAACACTTGTTATTTCTTGATTTTTTGATAACAGCCATCCTAACAGATGTGATATGATCTCTTATTGTGGTTTTGATTTGCATTTTCCTGATGTCTAGAGATGTTGAGCACTTTTTCATGTACCTGTTTGCCGTTTGTGGTCTTCTTTGGAGAAATGTCTATTCAAGTCCTTTGCCCATTTTAAAATCAGGTTATTTGTCTTTCTGCTATTAATTTGTATGAATTCCTTATATATTTTGGATATTAACCCCTATGGAATATACGGCTTGCAAATATTTTCTCCCATTCTGTAGGTTGCCTTTTCATTTTTTTATTGTTTCTTTTGCTGTGCAGAAGCTTTTTGCTTGGATGTAGTCCTACTTGTTGACTTTTGCTTTTGTTACCTATGCTTTTGTTGTCAAATCCAAAAGGATCACTGCCAAGACCAATATCAAGGAGCTTCTTCCCTATGTTTTCTTCTAGGAGTTTTATGGTATCAGGTCTTATGTTTAAGTCTTTACTTCATTTTCAGTTAATTTTTGTGAGTGTTGTAAGATAGGGGTCCAATTTTTCTGCATATGGTAATCCAGCTTACTCAGCACCATTTGTTGAAGAGGCTATTCTTTCCCCATTGAGTATTCTTGGCTCCCTTGTCAAATATTAATTGTTCATGTATGCAGGGGTTTGTCTATTCTGTCATTGGTCTATGTTTCTATTTTTATGCCAGTATCATACTGTTTTAATTACTATAACTTTGGACTATACAGACGGTCTCTGCCTTACAATTTTTCAACTTTATGATAGTGCAAAATCGATACTCATTCAGTACAAACTGTACTTCACATTTTGAATTTTTATCTTTTCCAGGGCTAGCAATATGCAGTTCAGTACTTTCTCATGGTGCTGGGCATCAGCAGCAAGCCACAGCTCCCAATCAGCCATGCAATCATGAGGGTAAACAAATGATACACTTACAACCATTCTGTACCCATACAACCATTTTCTTTTTCACTTTCAGTATAGTATTCAATAAATTACATGAGATATTTAACACTTTATTACAAAATAAACTTCGTGTTTGATGATTTTTTAAATAAATTTATTTATTTATCTATCTATCTATTTATTTATTTATTTATGTCTGCATTGGGTCTTCGTTGCTGTGCATGGGCTTTCTCTAGTTGCAGCGGGCAGGGGCTATTCTTCGTTGCGATGTGCAGACTTCTCATTGCAGTGGCTTCTCTTGTTGCAGAGCACGGGCTCTAGGCATGCGGACTTCAGTAGTTGAAGCACGTGGGCTCAGTAGTTGTGGCTCGCGGGCTCTGGAGCTCAGGCTCAGTAGTTGTGGTGCACGGGCTTAGTTGTTCTGCAGCATGTGGGATCTTCCCAGACCAGGGCTCAAACCCATGTCCCCTGCATTGGCAGGCAGATTCTTAGCCACTGCACCACCAGGGAAGCCCATGTTTGATGACTTTGCCAAACTGTAGGCTAGTGTTAGTGTTTTGAGCATGTTTAAAGTAGGCTAGGCTAAGCTGTGATGTTCAGTAAGTTAGATGTATTAAATGCTTTTTAACTTCTGATATTTTCAACTTACAGTGGGTTTATTAGGATGTAACCCCATCATAAGTTGAGGAAGGTCTGTAGTTTAAAATCAGGAACTGTGGTGCCTCTGGCTTTGTTCTTCTTTTTCATGATTGCTTTGACTATATTCAGGGTCTTTCATGATTCCATAAAAATCTTAGGATCATTTTCTTCTATTTCTGTTAAAAATACCTTTGGAATTTTGATAGAGATTGTGTTGAATATATAATTGGCTTTGGGTAGTATGGACATTTTAACAATATTAATTCTTCTAATCCATGAACACAAGTATCTTTCCACTTGTTTGTGTCTTCTTCAATTTCTTTGAACAAGGTCTTGTAGTTTTCATTACACAGATCTTTCACTTCCTTGGTTAAATTTTTTCCTAAGTATATTATTATTGTTTTTGATGTTATTGTGAATGGAATTGTTTCCTTTATTTATTTTTCAGATAGTTTGTTTTTAGTGTATAGAAGTACAACAGATTTTTGTATGTTTATTTTACATCTTGCCAATTTACTGCATTTGTTGATTAGTTCCAACAGTTTTTTGGTTGAGTCTTTAGGATTTTTTAATATAAAATTATGTCATCTGCAAATAATAACAATTTTACTTTTTTGTTTCCAATTTGTATGCCGTTTATTTCTTTTTCTTGCCTAATTGCTTTGGCTACAACTTTCAGTATGATGTTGAATAAGACTGGTGAGATTGGGGGATCTTAGAGGTAAAGCTTTCAGTTTTTCACTGTTGAGTGTAAGTTAGCTGTGGATTTGTCATATATGGCCTTTATTGTGTTGAGGTATATTCCTTTTATACCCAATTTGTTGAGAGTTTTTACCATGAAAGGCTTTTTCAGCATCTGTTGAGATGATAATATGATCTTTATTGTAATAAGATGATAACTTTCATTCCATTAATATGGTGAATCACATTTATTGACTTGCATATGTTGAACCATTCTTGCATCAAGATAAATCCCAGTTGGTCATGGTATATAATCCTTTAAATGTGTTTTTGAATTTGATTTGCTAATATTTTGTTGAGAATTTTTGAATCTATAATCATCAGGGATAGTGGCCTATAGTTTTCTTTTTGTCTAATGTCCTTATCTGGCTTTGGTTTCAGGATGATGATTATCTCATAAAATGAGATTGGGAATGTTCCCTCCTCTTCAATTTTTTGGAAGCATTTGAGAAGGATTGGCATTAATTCTTCTTTAAATATTTGGTAGAATTCACCAGTGAAACCATCCGGCCCTGGGCTTTTCTTTGATTACTGATTCAGTCTCCTTACTCTTTGTTGGTTTGTTCAGGTTTTCTATTTCTTCATGATTCAGTCTTGGTAGGTTGTATGTTTCTAGAAATTTATCCATTTCGTCTAGGTTATCCAGGATGTTGGTATATAATGCTCATAATATTCTTTTATGATTCTTTGTATCTCCACGGGTATGAGTTATTAATATCTCCTCTTTCATTTCTGATTTTATTTATTTGGGTCTTCTCTCTTTTTCTTAGGTAGTCTAGCTAAAGTCTTGTCAATTTTGTTTATCTTTTCAAAAAGCCTTTCTCTCTTAGCTTTGTTGATCTTTTCTGTTGTCTTTGTAGTCCATATTTCATTTATTTCTGCACTGATCTTTGTTCTTTCTTTCTTTCTGCTCACTTTGAGCTTTGTTCTTCCTTTTCTAGTTCCATGAGATGTAAAGTTGCTTTTTTAATTCGAGATTTTTCTCCGTTTTAATGTAGACATTAATTGCTATAAAGTTTCCTTTTAGAACTGCTTATGCTGCATTCCATAAGTTTTGGTATATTGTGTTTCCACTTTCACTTGTTTCAAGATTTTTAAAAATTCCCTGTTTATTTCTTATTTGATCCATTGGTTGTTTAGGAGTGTATTAATTTCTACATATTTTGAAAACTTTGTTTTATTCCTGTTATTGATTTCTAGTTTCACATATTGTGGTTGGAAAAGATACTTGATATAATTTCCAATCTTCTTAAATTTGTTCAGATTTGTTTTGTGTCCTTAACATATGACATATGTACTGGGGAATGGTCTGTGTGCGATTTAGAATATGTATTCTGGTGCTGTTGCATGGATGTCTATTATGTTCATTTGGTCTAAAGAGTGGTTCAAGTCCAACTTTTCTTTATTGATTTTCTGTCTGGATAATCTATCCATTGTTGAAAGTGGGTTATTGACCTCCCCTGCTATTATTGTATTGCTGTCTATTTCTCCCTTCAGATCTGTTAATATTTGCTTTGTATATTTAGGTGCTTTGATGTTGGGTGCACATTTATACATTGTTATATCCGCTTGATGAATTGAATGAATGGCTTTCTTATCTACCACAAATTTTGCTTTTATCCTGAAGTTGAAAATTATCTTTTCATTTTTTAAGTTTTTCATATGCATATACCTAATTTCCCCCAATTACTTGGAAAAATAACAAATCACCTCTCAATGATTTTTCCGAATGCAGAAACTACAGTTCCATTTTCTTTGTGGAGACTTCCCTCCAAAGGGGATGTGGGTATCTCTAGACTGGAGACACAGCTGTCATCCTGGGCTTCCCTTTGCTGTTTTTCTGGCTGGAATCCTCAATCTCTTAGATTCCATTTCTTTCTCTTTCTTGGGTTATGCCCTAATTTTGCCAAAACCTATCTCCTAGGGGATTCCTTAAAAGTCATGTAGGGAAATTTTTCTTTAAAGAGAGTCTTTGTATGTCTGAAAACATCTTTATTCAATCCTCATAGTTAATTAAGTTTGAATGAGTGTAGGATTCTATGTTGAAAATAATTTTCCTCAGAATTTAAAGGCATTTACCCACTATTTTCTGGCATCCAGCATTGTTTTTGAAAAGTTCCATGTCGTTCTGATTCAGTTATCTGTATCTTTGAATGGTACGTGTGTTCTCTCTCTCTCATGTCCTCCTCTGTTTCTCTCCTTCCCTCTCCTTCTGCCCCACTCCACCCTTTTAGGATTTTTTTCTCTTTTTTTAGTATTTTTAAGCTTCTTGACATGGATTTCTGTGCTTGGGTACTGAGTGGGCTTTTTCAATATGAAGACTTTTCCTTTAGCTCTGGGAAATTTCTTTATACTATATCTTAGATAATTTTCTTCCCTCCATATTCTCTGGTCTCTCCTTCTGCAACTTCTGTGATTCCCAATCTCCTGGAATACTGTTCTACTTTTTTCTTATCATCAATAATTTCCACCTCTTTGGTTTTTGTATTCTATTATACTGTTCAGAGGTTTTCCTCAACATTACCCTTCAACCTTTTATTAACTTCTATTCCACTCATCATGTTTTTAATTTTGAAGAGCTCTATCTTGTTGTCTGATTGTTCCTGGTTTTAGATGTCATATTCTTAGTTCATAGGTGCAATAATTATCTTATTACTCTGATGCTTTAGTAATAATTTTAAAATATTTTTCTTCTGTTCCCTGTATAGTCCATCTTTTATATAGATCCCCCCCACTTTAGCTTTTCTTCCCCAGACATTCCTAATGGCAGGTCAAAACCAGGTGAAAAAAATTTTTTTTAATCACAGCTGTGTCTTAATTAAAGACAAATCATTATTTAACAATTTATAATCACAGAATGGAAACTTTCAGGAACACATTTTGACATGACAGAAGAACCTTTGTTTTACCAAGGATCCACCAAGGGTCCCTCAAACAGGCTGCCCCATTTCCCATACTCCCCATCATGATTTTAAACCTTCTTTATTTATTTATTAAATTTTAAACATTTTTCCACGAATTTTAAGGGTTACGTTCCATTTATAGTTATTACAAGATATTGGCTATATTCTCTGTGCCATACGGTACATCCTTGAGCCTATCTCATACCCAATAGATTGTACCTCCCACTTTTCTACCCCTTCATTGCCCCCCACTCCAGTTTAGCTTTTTAATTGAGGTATAACTCACTTACTGAAATCTATAGAGAATTCAGTTATACAGCTTGACAAATTTTACATATCATTACATTCATATAATTGTACCCAGATCAAGATACAGAACATTCCAGTAATACAAAAGGCTCCCTCATTTCCCTTCCCAGGGAATACAACCCCCTAAGAAATAATCACTTTCTTTTTTTTTTTAATTAATAAATTAATTAATTAATGTATTTGGCTGTATTGGGTCTTCGTTGCTGCCTGCGCGCTTTACTCTAGTTGCTGCGAGCGGGGGCTACTCTTCGTTGTGATGCGTGGGCTTCTCATTGCAGTGGCCTCTCTTGTTGCAGGGCACGGGCTCTAGGTGTGCGGGCTTCAGTAGTTGTGTCACGCAGGCTCAGTAGCTGTGGCTCGAGGACTCTAGAGTGCAGACTCACTAGTTGTGACGCATGGGCTTAGTTGCTCCGCGGCATGTGGGATCTTCCCAGATGAGGGCTCAAACTCGTGTCCCCTGCATTGGCAGGCAGATTCTTAACCACTGTGCCACCAGGGAAGTCCGAAATAATCACTCTTAATGATTTCTATCAACAGCAGTTTGTTTTGCTTGTTCATGAACTTCCTATCACTGGACTCATATAGTATGTCTCTTCCATGTCTGGTTTATTTCATTCTAATACTATGCCTGTGAGATTCATTCATGTAATAAAATTTAGCAGTTAATTATTTTTATGGCTATATAGTATCCTATTATATAAATATATCACTATTTATTCATTTCCTGTTGACACATCTTTGAATTGTTTCCAGTTTGGATATATTATGAATAAAGCTACTATGAACGTTCCTGTACATCAGATGTAAGCACTCAGTTCTGTGGGGTACATATCCGGGAGTGAAATTGCTAGGTCAGAGAGTTTATGAAGGTTTAGCTTTAAAATATAGTCAAATAATTTTTCAAAGTGACTGTATCAATTTACACTCCTGCTGGCAATGTATGAAAGTTCCAGTTGTTCTGCAGACTCATCAACGCTTGTTATTGTCAATTTTTAAATTTTAGTCATTCTAGTGGGTATGTGGCAATATTTCATTGCAGTTTTAATTTAAATTTCCTTGCTAAGCTTATTAGCTATTTGCATATCCTTTTTGTACATGAAATCCAGTTCAAGATTTTGTCCACTTTTAGAAAATTGGGTTATGTATTTATTCTCTATTCTTTTTTTTTTCAATATTTCCATTCCCTATAACTGTATTATAATTGCTATAATTCTATCCTGTTCTAAAGGAAACCTGTCTTAAATGTTAAATTGCTCAACTACCTGTCTTTTTTTTTTTTTTTTAATTTATTTATTTTTGGCTGTGTTGGGTCTTCGTTTCTGTACGAGGGCTTTCTCTAGTTGCGGCAAGTGGGGACCACTCTTCATCGCGGTGCGTGGGCCTCTCACTATCGTGGCCTCTCTTGTTGTGGAGCACAGGCTCCAGACGTGCACGCTCAGTAGCTGTGGCTCATGGGCCCAGTTGCTCCGCGGCATGTGAGATCTTCCCAGACCAGGACTCGAACCCGTGTCCCCTGCATTGGCAGGCAGATTCTCAACCACTGCGCCACCAGGGAAGCCCTATTCTCTATTCTGAGTAACAAATTAACTCAAAACATACTGGGTGAAAACACTAACATTTATTATCTCAGTTTCCATGGGTCAGGAATTCTGCAGTGGCTTGTATTGGTGGTTCTGGCTTGGGTTTTCTCATGAAGTTAGAGTCAAGAGGTTAACTGGGGCTGTAGTCATCTGCAGGCTCGAGTACGGTTGGGGGATCCACTTCCAACATGGCTTACTAACATGGCTGTCAAGTTGCTATCAACTGTTGGCAGGAGGCCATAGTTCCTTGCCACATGGATTCTTCATAGGATAGCTTGACTTTCCTCACAGCAGTGTTGCTGGCCTTGCCCAGAGCAAGTAGCTCAAGAGAGAGCAAGGCAGAATCTTCTATGTGTTTTCTGATACAGCTTTTGAAGTTACAGTTTGTCATTTCTATAAAACTGTTGGTTGCATAAATCAGTCTAGTTCAATATGGGAGGAGACTCATTAAACAAGGGTGTAAATACCAGGAAGCAGTGACCACTGGGGCTATTTGGGGAGCTGGCTTCCACAGGTTGTCTATCCTTTTGTGCGTATTCTGACTAGAAATTCTGTGAGGTATGACAAGTCTGTCAGAGTGACTTGCCTTTTCAGTCTCTTTTTAAAAAAAAAAAAAAATTATTTATTTATTTCTTTATTTTTGGCTGCGTCGGGTCTTAGTTGCAGCACACGGAATCTTTCGTTGTGGTGCGTGGGCTCTCCGTTGCAGCACATGAGCTCCAGGGCCTGTGGGCTCTCTAGTTGTGGCGCGCAGGCTCCAGAGTGCGTGGGCTCTGTAGTTGCAGCACGTGGCCTCTCTAGTTGTGGCATGCAGGCCCAGCAGTTGCAGTGCGTAGGCTCAGTAGTTGCAGCATGTGGGCTTAGTTGCCCCACAGCATGTGGGATCTTAGTTCCCTGACCAGGGATCTAACCTGTGTCCCCTGCATTGGAAGGCAGATTCTTAACCACTGAACCACTGAAAAGGGAAGTCCCCCCTTTTCACTCTCTTAATACTGCCTTTTGATGACTAGAAGTTCTTAACAGCTATGTTAAAATTAATCCATCTAAAGTGTACAATAGTTTTAGTACATTCACAAAGTTACACAATCATCACCCCAGTCAGTGCTAGAATATTTTCATCATCCTTAAAGGAAATCCCACACCTATCACTAGTCACTCCCCATTCCTTCTGCAAACTCCCAGCCCTAGGAAGCCACTGATCTACTTTCTCTGGATATAAAATTGCCTGTTCTACACATTTCATATGAATTAAATCCTATAATAAGTTCTTTTTCGACTCACCTCTTTAATTTAGCAAAATGTATTGAAGGATTATCAATGTTATAGTATGTGCTGGTATTCCATTCCTTTTAATCGATTATAAAGATATATTTTATTTATTCATTTACCAGATGGAGGGCCATTTGTGTTGTTTCTACTTTTTGGATATTATAAATAATGCTACTATGAATATTCATATATAAATTTTTGTATGAACATATGTTTTCAGTCATCTTGGATAAATACCTAGGAGTGGAATTGCTGGGCTGTGTAACTCTCTGTTTAACTTAAAAAAAAAAAAAAAAAAGACTTCATTCTTTCAGAGCAGTTTTACATTCACAGCAAAATTGACAGGAATGTACAGAGATTTCTCATATACCTCCTGCCCCCACACGTGCATAGCCTCCCCCATTATCAACATCCTCCAACAGAGTGATGCGTTTGTTACAATTAATGAACCTACATTGCCACATCATAATCCCCCAAGGTCCACAATTTACATTAGTTTACTCTTGGTGGTGTATATTCTATGGGTTTAAAAAAATGTATAATGACGTGTATTTACCCTCATAGTGTCATACAGAGTACTTTCATTGCCCTAAAACTCCTCTGTGCTTAGCCTATTCATCCCTCTCCTTTGCCCCCAACCCCTGGCAACTACTATATTTTTACTGTCTTCATAGTTTTGCCTTTTCCAGTATGTCATATTAGTAGGAATCATACAGTATATAGCCTTTTCACATTGGCTTCTTTCATTTAGTAATATGTATTTAAGTTTCTCCATGTCTTTTCATGGCTTGATAACTATATTTTTTAAAATTTTATTTATTTATTTATTTATTTATTTTTTTTGGCTGTGTTGGGTCTTCGTTTTTGTGCGAGGGCTTTCTCTAGTTGCGGCAAGCGGGGGCCACTCCTCATCGCGGTGCACGGGCCTCTCACCATCGCAGCCTCTCTTGTTGCGGAGCACAGGCTCCAGACGCACAGGCTCAGTAATTGTGGCTCACGGGCCTTGTTGCTCCGCGGCATGTGGGACCTTCCCAGACCAGGGCTCAAACCCATGTCTTCTGCATTGGCAGGCAGACTCTCAACCACTGCACCACCAGGGAAGCCCATGGCTTGATAACTCTTTAGTGATAAATAATATTACATTGTCTGGATGTACCAGTTTATTTATCTATTCACCCACTGAAGGATACCTTTGTTGCTTCTCACTGTGGGGAATTATGGACAAAACTGCCAGAAACAGGGGTTTGAGTGGACCTAAGTTTTCAACTTCTTTAGGTAAGTACCAAGGAGTGTGATTGCTGGATTATACAATCCAAGAGTATGTTCAGTTTTGTAAGAAGCTGCCAAACTGTTTTCCAAAGTGTCTACCATTTTGCATTCCTACCAGCAGTGAGTAAGATTTCCTGTTGTTTTACATCCTCACCAGCATCTGATGTTGTTGGTGTTTTGGATTTTGGTCATTCTAATAGATGCGTAGTGGTATCTTGTTTTAATTTGCATTCCCTGGTGACATATGATGTGAGCATCTTTTCGTATGTTTATTCACCTTGTGTATATTTTCCCTTTGGTAAAGTGCTCTTTGGCCCATTTGTTAATTGAGTTGTTCATTTTTTTATTGCTGAGTTTTAAGAGTTCTTTGTATATTTTAGATAACACTCCTTTATCAGATGTGCCTTTTGCAAATATTTTCTCCCAGGGTGTGGCTTGTCTCCTCATTCTCTTGACATTATCTTTCAAAGTCGAAGTTTTAGATTTTAAATGAGTCCAGGTTATTATTTCTTTCATGGATTATTCCTTTACTGTTCTATCTAAAGAGTCATTGCCATATCCAAGGTCATCTAAGTTTTCTCCTATGCTACCTTCTGGAAGTTTTATAGTTTTCTATTTTACATTTAGGTCTGTGATGCATTTTGTTTTTTTTTGTTGTTTGTTTTTTTTTTTTAATTTTTTTTTTTTTTTTAATGCTATTCTTGTCTACTTACATTCTTTTTTTATGTATGTATGTATGTATGTATGTATGTATGGCTTTGTTGGGTCTTCGTTTCTGTGCGAGGGCTTTCTCTAGTTGTGGCAAGCGGGGGCCACTCTTCATCGCGGTGCGCGGGCCTCTCACTATCACGGCCTCTCTTGTTGCGGAGCACAGGCTCCAGACGCGCAGGCTCAGTAGTTGTGGCTCACGGGCCGAGTTGCTCCACGGCATGTGGGATCTTCCCAGACCAGGGCTCGAACCCGCGTCCCCTGCATTGGCAGGCAGATTCTCAACCACTGCGCCACCAGGGAAGCCCCTGTGATGCATTTTGAATTAATTTTTGTAAAAGGTTTAAGGTCTGTGTCTACGGTTTTTTTTTTTTTTTGGTTTTTTTGTTTTGTTTTTTGCATGTGAATATCCAGTTGTTTCAGCACTATTTGTTGAAAAGACTATCTTTTCTCCATTGCATTACCTTTGCTCCTTTGCTGAAGATCAGTTGACTTTATTTATATGGGTCTATTTCTGGGTTCTCTATTCTGTTTTATTGATCTCTATTCTTTCTCTAATACCACATTGTATTTATTACTATTAAGTCTTGAAGCCATGTGGTATCAGTCCTTCAAATTTGTTCTTTTCCTTCAATATTGTGTTGGTCATTCTGGGTCTTTTGCCTCTCCAAATAAACTTTACAATCATTTTGTCAATATCCATGAAATAGCTTACTGGAATTTTTGTTGGGATTGCATTGAATCTATAGATCAATTTGGAAAGAACTGACATCTTGACAATATTGTCTTCCTCTTCATGAACATGGAACACCTCTCCATTTATTTATTCTTGGATTTTGTTCATCAGAGTTTCATAGTTTTCCTCATATAGTTCTTACACATATTAGATTTATACCTAATTATTTCAATTGTGTAAATGTACTGTGTATTGTACAATTTACAAATTGTGTAAATTGTGTAAACGGTAATTTTAATTTCAAATTCCACTTGTTAATTGCTGGTATATAGGAAAGTGTTGGCCTTTGTATTATTAACCTTGTGTACTGCAACCTTGCTATAATTGCTTATTAGTTCCAGGAGGGTTTTTTGGGTCAATTCTTTAAGATTTTCTACATAGACAATCATGCCATCTGTGAACAAAAAGTTTTGTTTCTTCCTTCTCAATCTGTGTATTTTTATTTCCTTTTTTTGTTATTGCCTTAGCCAGGACTTTGAGGATGATGTTGAAAAGGAATGGTGAGACATCCTTTTCTTGTTCTTGATCTTAGTGGGAAAGCTTCTAGTTTATCTAGTACAATGTTAGCTGTAAGGGTTTTTGTAGTTTTTTTCTTTTTTTTAAATCAAGCTGAGGAAGTTCCCCTCTATTCTTAGCTTACTGAGAGTTTTTATCATGGATAAGTAAATTTTATCAAATGCCTTTTCTGCACATGATCATGTGATTTTTCTCCATTACCCTGTCAATGTAATGGATTACATTAATTGATTTTTGAATTGTGAACCAGTCTTTCATAACTGGGATAAATCCCACTTGGTCATGGTGTATACTTCTTTTATACATTGTTGGATTTGATTTGCTAATATTTTGTTGAAGATTTTTGCATGTGTGTTCATGAGAGATATTGGCCTGTAGTTTTCTTGTAATGTATTTGGTTTTGGTATTAGGGCAATGCTATCCTCATAGAATAGGGAGGATAGTTAGTACTTCCTTTGACTGAAGAGAATTGGTACAATTTCTTCCTTAGATGTTTGGTAGAATTCATCAGTGAATCCATCTGGGTCTGGTACTGTTTTGGAAGGTTATTCATTAGTGATTCAATTTCTTTGATATAGGCCTATGCAAATAATTTTTTTTACTGTATAAACTATTAACAGACAATGCCCACAAATTTCTTTCTTCTTGGACACACCCATGGTGTGGCCATGGCGACCTGTGGTCTTGGTGTGCTGGCTTTGGACACAGAGTCCCCAGAAGTGGAACAGCCATCTTTGGGCCCAAATCTTCTATTTTTCTCTTGTGGGTTTTGGCAGATGTGTCTTTTAAGAAATTGCTCCATTTCATCTAGGTTATCAAATGTGTGGGCATAGAGTCGTTCATACTATTCCTTATCCTTTTTAATGCCCATGGGTCTGAGATTACATTCCTTTTTCTATTTATATTAGTAATTTGTGTCCCCTCTTTTTTAAGTTAGCCTTGCTAGAAGCTTATCAATATTTTTGAAATTTTCAAAGAACCAGCTTTTGTTTTGCTTTTCTCTATTGATTTCCTGTTTTCAATTTCATTGGTTTCTGCTCTAATTTTTATTATTCCTTTTTTTCTGCTTACTTTGGATATAACTTGCTCTCCTTTTCCTAATTTCCTAAGGTGGAAGCTTAGGAAATTGATTTTAGACCTTTCTTCTTTTCTAATATTCACATTCAATGCTATAAATTTCCCTCTAAGCACTGTTTCCATTGCATCTCACAATTTTTAATTCAAAGTATTTTAAAATTTTTCTTGAGATTTTCACAATGACCTATGTGTTATTTAGAAGTGTGTTGTTTAATCTCCAATTATTTGAGGATTTTTCCAATTCTGTTATTGATTTCTAGTTTAATTCCATCGTGGTCTGAGAGCAGGCATTGTATGTTTTTTTTTAAAATTTGTTTAGTTTAATTTTACGGCCCAGAATGTTATCTAGGTGAACTTGAGAAAAATGTGTATTCCGCTGTTGGTGGTGATGAAGCTATCTATAGATGTCCATTATATCCAGTTGATTGTTGGTGGTGCTGAGTTCAGCTATGTCCTTACTGATTTTCTGCCTGTTGGATCTGTTCATTTCTGAGAGGGGAGTTGAAGTCTCTATCCAAGTTAGTGGATTTATCTATTTCTTCTTGCAGTTCTATCAGTTTTTGCTACACATATTTTGACACTCTGTTGTTAGGTGCATAAGGATTCTTGTATCTTCTTGAAGATCCCTGTATCAGTATGCCTCTTTTTATTAACCCTGGTAATTTCCCTTGCTCTGAAGTCTACTCTGTCTGAAATTAGTAAGAGTACAGTAAGTCCTCTACATATGAACAAGTTCTGTTCCGAGAGCACATTCATAAGTCCAGTTTGTTCATAAGTCCAACAAAGTTAACCTAGGTACCCAACTAACACAATTGGCTGCAGTGTACCAGCTATATCACTGCTTTTATGCTTGCTTCCAGACATCATGGGCTTGAAATAAAGATACTGTGCTCTATACAGTAAAGTACACAAAAGCACAACCACTTGTAGAGGATGCACACACATGACAATGTACACTAGACACATGAACTGACGTATGTGATCGGACATGTGAACGCACATTTGCATCTTTGAAAGTTCATAACTTGAAGGTTCGTATGTAGGGGACTTATTGTACTCCTGCTTTCTTTTTTCATTAGTATTAGCATGATACATCTTTCTTCATCCATTTACTTTTAATCTATACTTGTCTACAATAAACCCACTTTATTTTTTTGATCCACTTTGATAATGTCTTTTGTGTATTTATACCATTGACATTCAAAGTGATTACTGATATAGTTAGATTAACATCTACCATGTTTGTTACTATTTTTATGTGTTACACTTGTTCTTTGTACCTATTTTTGTTCTTTTTGTGGTTTTGAGCATATTTCCATTTTCTTTTCTTAGCACATCAGTTATACATTTTTACTTTTAAGTGGTTATCCTAGAGTTTGCAATATACAGCTAATCCAAATCCACTTTAAAATACTACACTGCTTCACCAGTAGTGTACTTTTTAATAAAATATAGTTCCTTCCTAGCACCCCTTGTATCATTGCTGTCATTATTTACATATAAGAATATGCAAATATACACATATGACATATGTAAGCATAATCAAACACACTGTTAACATTTTGTTCAAAATAATTGTTAGGTCAATTAAGAATAAAAAATTTTTATTTTACCTTCACTAATCCTTCTTTGATGCTCTTCCTTTATGTAGATCTGTTTATAATCTATATTATTTTCCTTTTCTCTCAAGAGCTTATCTTGCAAGGCAGGTGTACTAGCAACGAATTCTTTCAATTCTGATAGTCTGAGAGTCTTCACTGTTCACTTTTGAAGGATAATTTCACAAGGCACAGAAATTCTACATTGGTGGGTTTTTTTCTCTCAACATTTTAAGTAACACATCACTCTCTTCTTTCATGGTTTCTGAGAAGTCAGATATAATTCTTATCTTTGCTCCTCTATAGGTAAAATGCGTTTTTCCTCTGGCTTCTTTCAGGAAATCTTCAATTATTTGTAGGTTGAAAATGACATGCCTTGTTGTGGTTTTGGGGCATTTACCCTGTTTGGTGTTCTGAGTTTTTTGGATCTGTGCTTTGGCATCCAGTCCGTTCAGGCTGCTCTAACAAAGTATCATAAACTGGATTGGCTTATAAACAGAAATTTCTTATAGTTCTGGAGGCTGGGAAATCCAAGATCGAGACACTGGCAGATTCAATGTCTGGTGAAGATCCACCTCCTGATTCAGTTATCTTTTCACTGTTGTGCTTGCATGGTGGAAGGAGCAAGGGAGCTCTCTGGTGTCTAATCCCATTTATGAGGGCCCCATCATCATGACCTAATTACCTCCCAAAGGCCTAAGCTCCAAATAACATGACATTAGAGATGAAGTTTCAACGTATTATTCTGAAGACAACACAGTCTATAGTACACATTAACTTGAGTAAATTCTCAATCATTGTTTAAAATATTTCTCCTGTTCCTTTCTTCTTTTAGTATTACCATTACATATGAGCTATACCTTTTGCAGTTGTCTTAGTTCTTGGGTTTTGGGGGGTTTTTTTGGTGTTTTTTTTTTCAGTTTTGGCAGTTTCTATTGAGAATTCCTTAAGCTCAGCAATTCCTTCCTTAGCTATGTCCTGTTTTATTATCTGGTAAAGGCACTTCTTTATTTCTGCAGTGTTTCTGATCTCTAGCATTTTTTGATTTCTTCTTAGTTTGCATCTTTGCTTGCATTGCCCATCTGTTCCTGCATGCTGTCTACTTTATCCATTACAGTCCTTTGCATATTAAACAGTGGTTTTAATTAAGTTCCCAGTCTGTTAATTCCAACATCTCTGCCATATCTAAGTCTGGTTCTAATGCCTACTCTCACTTCAAACTGTGGCTTTTGCCTTTTAATATGCCTTGTATTTTTTTTTTCCCTGTTAGCTGGACATAATGTACTGGCTATAAGGAATTGCTGTAAGCGTTTAGAAATGTGGTGGTAAGGTATGGGTGGAGGGAAAACCATCTATACTCCTGTGATTAGTGTCAGTCTTCTAGTGTGCCTATGCCTCTGCCCTGTAAACTTCACAAGTGCTTCTGAGCCCCTGCCCCCACACACCACCACCATTCCTGGCCTCTTATTTGGGACACGATAGCTAGAGCAAGCTGGAGTTGGGTATTTCCCTTTTCCACGTCAGCTAGGCTCTGATAAAATCCCAGCATGTTGGGCTCTGGTTAAATAGTTTCTCCTGGGGCCAGATCTTTACAAGGTACAGAATGCTCTGGTGAATGGTTTTTGCAGAGGTTTCTGCTTGTGGGTTTCAACTCCACTAAGTTGAGATTCCAATGTATTTGCCCATCTCTCCAATTTGGGGGGCAGCAGTTTGCCCTATGTATGACCTTACCTCTCTTACGGATGGAAAAAGCACTATTGACTTTTTGTTGTTCAGCTTTTACTTGTTAGGATGGAGTGGTGACTTCCAGTTTCCTTACATGCAGGACTAGAAGTCAGAAGTAATTTGATAACCTTTAAATTCAAATAGCACATTTAGACTGGAGAGAATTATCATGATATACAATTATCAGATAATTTGCTTTATATTGCCTAACGGGACAATCTTTTTGCATGGGGAGAGAAAAGAGATACAGTATTTGTCTTATCAATCAGATAATTTTTAGCTTTAAATAAACTATATAGCCATTACATTGAAAAAATAAAATCAACTTAAACTTAATTAAGGAGACTCTTAGCTTTTAATAGCTTCAGGAAATTCAGTTTAAAACTTTTTGAAGGTTAAAAAATTTTAAGCTTACATTTTAAAGTATGTTTTAAAACAAATTGTAATTATAAAGGTCAAGCAGGCAATAAGCAAGAATCAGCATTAGGGAATTGGTCCCAAGCCTAAAAAGTACCATAATAGATATTCAGTTCCAAGTTTTCTGTCTCTATCTTGCCTCTTCCTTCCTCCTCTCCACAAGTGGCTTATTGTTGGAATTTCTACTCCAGTTTACTAAAGCCGAGGAAGCTCCTGCTTCTAGTATCCAAAAGAAAAGTTGCAAGATGAGGTTGGAGAGACCTGGTGGGTTGAGGGGTTAGTGAAGGTCCTTGCAGGTCACTAAAAAAAAAATTTGGATTTGTATCTAAATGCAAGAGGAAACCATTGAAGGATTTTAAAACAAAGGGATGATGTGATCTGATTTACCTCTTAAGACATTGACTGCTTAATGAAAAATGGATTAGAGGGAATACAAATTGAGACTAGAGATGGCTACCAATTAAGCATCACTAATGACAAGGAGTTACTTATCAGTCAAGATTCTTGATTATAAATAAAAGATGCCAGCTGACTTAAGCAGATACAGGAGATTTTTGGGGTCTGTTTTCAAGTTTGCAGACTGCAAGAGGAAAGGAGAATCAGGCCTGGAAGGAAGTCCACATCATGAAGTCAGTCTGGTGAGGTCATCACCACTGCCAAACTGTGGACACCACAGCCTGTCCCACTGCTGCCACTGACCCAGACAAGGAATCTGCCGGCTAGAGAGATAACCACCTCCCTTATCCCCTAGTTCCACACTCCCCCTCACATATTGCTGACATGTTTAAGGCACTTATCATCCACTCTACTCACTTGAATAATTTTCTACTATCCCTACTTCTTGGGTTTAAGGTTTAAAGTTTGCATACACCTGACTGATCAAGCCTAGTTCACAGGCATATGCTGTAGATGCAAAGGATGGGTAAACAAGCATCTGGGATTTGGGGCATCTATGGTGTTAGGTGGGCTCTGCCTCTCAGCAGGACTCAGTTTGGGGAATATCCCAATGGTAGGTCTGCATGCTGGGAAGCTGAGAAAATGACACCTATCTAATACCAGCTTGGAAAACTTGCTTTTGCCTATGAGAAAAGATGTAACGTTATTACAAGCAGAGGCTTTAAATGTACTTGGATGATTGAACGTGATCTTGTGTTTCCACATCACAGTGAGAAATGTGCTGGTTTGCTCACTCTTCCAAGGAGGTTGAGCCATGTGGAACAGATGCACACACCTGCAGTCTATCAGTCAACCCCAGCCGTCCTACAGATGAGTGAGAGCCTGGATGAGATCAGCAGCTAAGTACCTGTTGTGTGCCTCTGAGTTTTAATGACTGATTATGCAGCAACAGTTGATCAGATACACTCAAGAGTATTCTGAGATTCCCCCAAAGGTGACAAAAAAGGTTGGCAATTAAATGTAAGAAAGCTTTAATTATGGGAACAAAATGTTCCATAGTGTGAACAGTAAGTCTTAAAGAGACCTGTTTGTACCAAATTCTACTGTGAGGGAGTGACCATTTACCTTCCATACACATGGTCTTCAAAATTCTTATGCTTATATACTATTTTATGGCTTACAAAACCCCTTTTTGTAAACCAGGTGACCACCATCACAGCACACTAACAGGTTACTACTTGCTTTCTTATCCCAGAACAGGAAAGGAGTCTCACCACTCTTCAGCCTATCTCAACCTGTCCAGTAAGTTTAGCAAATTTAGGCCTACAAATAATGCCTACACTCCATTACCAGTATTTTTAATCATCTGGTTACCCAGATTAGAGGCAGAATGACATCATGATTAAGAGTACAGAGTATGGATTGAGACTGGTCAAGTTCAGATCCCAGCATTGCTGTTTTAATAGCTGTTTGACCTAAGGTAAATTACCACACCATTTTGATTGATGCAGACTGAACATATTAATATATGGGAAGTGCTTTACAAAGTACCTGGGACACACTATACTGTATTTAAGTAACAATACAAAGGTCAGCAGGCTAACAAACTTTAATTACCTGCCTATAGCAATTTCCCTAGAATTGACCATGAAAATAACCTAAACTAAGAAGAATGTGCATTTCAGGCACCTTCAGGGCAAGTGTGGAGATGATCACTCCATTACCTAGTTACTCACTTCAATTTATCTGCCAGGAATACACAATTTATCTATTTAAAACATCAATAACAACAAAAAGAATACAACTGAGTCCAAAAGAACTCTTAATTATATATGTAGCAAGGTTAAAACAAAATCTTTATAAACTGAGTTGTACCAGCCTTTTACTCTTTTCATTTGCGTTTATTTAAACACAGTTCTCAAAACATTTGAGTGAAATTGGGCCTCCTTTGGTAAGCAAAGGACCTGAAAATAATATTTAAAAAATGAACAGGCAAAGTCTTCAGTTCATCCACAACACAGGTGTAGTGTTCCCTTCTCTTTTTCTCTATCTCTGAAGCACCCAGTTTTTCCATATAATCTAAAAGCTAAAAGAACAAGAGTACATTTGTGGTGGAATGTATTGTCACTTGCTGATAACTAGTTGAAATACCATTATCCCCTTGTAACAGCTTTAAGAAATAGCCTTTTAAAGGCATTCATTGTGTAACTCTTATTCCCTGCTATATATATAATACAGATTATATAAACGCCAACAAATTCACATTTATATTAAGCATTAAGCATTTGCTGTATTGAAAGATCTTTAGGTCTAATACTAGCAGTATAGAGTTACAGAGCATAATTTATCACTTAATTGCAGGTATATTAAGTATGGTATGTTTTATGGACTGGAGGAAAACGGGTATTTTTGTCTTGAATTTACTACTGACAGTCTATTCTGAACAGTTCTGCTAACCATTGATATGTTAGAAAGAAAAGTAAAAACCAAACTTTATTGTTGCTTTTTGCCATTTGGTAGCATTTTACACAGGCTTCGATCTTCAGAATACCCTGGATTCAGTAGAAAAACCATTTAAATGAAGCTTTGTACAATAGAAACTTCTCAGCAGTCAAAATTTAGACTGTAAAAAAATACATGCAAAACATACTTTTCTGAAAACACTTAACTTTGAACAAAGCACCGAACTACACAAATGCAGAATGAAAACAGCATTTCAACTCCACCAAAAGTAGTCATCATAAAAGGTGTAAAAGTCACCTAACTTCACTAGGCACTGTTCACTTTTTAAACAGGAGACAATAAAAAATATTGTCCACAAACAATATCCCAACTCTAGGGCAGGTTTCAGAAAGTCTTCAACTTCATGCTTTAATAGCGACCTAGGAAGAAAAGAAATAAATATGCTTCAATACTCAAGTGTGTACTTTTAATGTTGAGAATTTTAAACTACTCTGCCATCAGGAAATTCCTATGCACCAGATTCTCTCCTGTGAAAATAGAGGAAAACATTCACATAAAGATGACACTAAGACAACCAATGTTAAACAGAAATAGCTGGGAGTATATCTAACTCAACCTGAAAGCTAAGGTTTTAAGTCACTCAAATGTTTCCAAGCTGTACAAACATTACAAGGACTCCTAAAAAGAAAAGCTACAAATGGTGACAGAATATATTTACTATTTTAATAAGCAACAAGAGTAAGATCCAAGGGTTGTTTTCCTATACTTCCTTGAACCAAAAGTTGGAGATAAATATAGATAAAACTAATTGAATTCACCCATTATCCGCTGTGTTTGGTAAGTCACAGCAAGCCATGCTATTATAATAAAATCATATAAATCAATAAAAACTTACGAGGTGAGTATGATCGAGATCTGGAACGTGATCTGTATCCTCCACGACTATAGTAGGGAGAAGGTGACCGTCTTCTGTAAACAAATGTCAACACCATCTAAGACTACTGATACTATATATGATCCCTTTGTCACTTTCCAAAACTAAAAGACCCTCACTGACCTTGAAAAATATTGCATTAGTCACAGGATTTCAAGGTCTGTTTTAGTCCTGAGAATGAAGCACACTATCAGGCCCAGTACCAAATAACTCCTCAAACTTTCAGAGGTTGAATACTCCTTGCTATATTTGATCCACTGATCATCCACTAATTAACATTATACTTAACAGAATTTAAAATGGCTTAGAGAAGAAAAAAAAAAAAATCTTTACCACTAATTTTAACTATACGCTATGAGCACCCAAAACAAAATTTCATTCATAGTGCTTCAAAGTGATTTAGTTCTGTGTAAGAAAGATCAACTTGAATACTCAACTTGCTATTCTATCAGGAATAATATTATCTTAGTTTCTGCCATATCTCATGTTAAGGTACAAAATGGTACCACTGAGTAAATGACCTAGTGTAAGCACAATTAATTTCTGTGAACACACAAATTAAGCCATGTACACACTGCCATTTGGCTTCAGTTACAGTATATTCATAAACTTCATGCAATCCAATTCTGTGTAACGCCAACTATAATCTACCGAAATACTAATAACGAAAATGTCTTTATGTGAGCCATTCTACTATTGTACAGATTTTCAAATCTTCTCCTGGCATACCTGTATATCTGATCCCTGTCTTGAGCAGCTCTCCATCCTCCTCCTCCTCCACCTCCTCCTCTGTGAAGGCAGAAAAGCAACATATATTCATTTAAAAAAATTTTGAAAGTATACAATTCATGCAATAAAATTAAAACTCACAGAAGTGAAAGCTAGCTGCTTTTGCCACCTCTTTACAAACTGGCATAGAGCTCTCCCTGGTGGTTAAAATGAATATCATTAGAAGTAAATGCTCATATGAATTAAAATAAAAATAAAATATTAAGACCCTAATCTTTGCAGCCTCCACAAATCAATCCCTTAATAAGTGTCACTCCGTACAGAAATGCCACTTTTAAGAAAGTTTCTTTTTGTCAGTGTTAAATGTCAGGACTGTCAACTTCTTAAAACATTACTGAATAGTGTGCAAAAAAAGACATCCACACCTCAACACCACACTAAAATAAGGTGTCATGGATTAACTGTTGTGGTCAATACTTATTACACAATTTACATTTTGACAAGCAAGGCAGGGTCTGAATTACCTGCTGTTGCTAATAAAATAGAGAACTTTACTTCATTTTTGCCTTTCAAAGTATTCCCAGTGTCATGAACATTTCCCTGCCAACCCCCCAAAAAATATATCAATATTTTTGGTAATAAACTTCTTACCATTATTACACTATTGTCCTTAAATAATTACTTCTTTGGATTCTTCCAAGAATCAATTTCCCCTGCCCTTTAGTGCACAATTCCTTAAGATACCAAAAATTGCTTTATAAAGCAATAACATTCAAATTACAGCTTATGAAACTCACTTTAAAAACAAAAAAGGGGGGCTTCCCTGGTGGCACAGTGGTTAAGAATCTGCCTGCCAATTCAGGGGACACGGGTTCGAGCCCTGGTCTGGGAAGATCCCACATGCCACAGAGCAGCTAGGCCCGTGAGCCACCACTACTGAGCCTGTGCTCTGCAATGGAAAAGGCTGCGACAGTGAGAGGCCCGCGCACCGTGATGAAGAGTGGCCCCCGCTTGCCGGAACTGGAGAAAGCCCTCGCACAGAAACGAAGACCCAACACACCCAAAAATAAATAAATAAATAAATAAATTTATAAAAAAAAAAGGGGGGGGGAAACTGAAGTATAGTCTATAATTTTGTTTTCACTGTCATGTTTTGAAACCAAGGATTTCAGTTGGTTTACAACTTGGTGTTTAAAAAATATACATACAAAGATAAATTAAAAAGACGTATAACCATAAAATCTACTTTAGGGGCTTCCCTGGCAGTCGGTGGTTAAGACTCCGTGCCACCAATGCAGGGGACTCGGGTTCGATCCCTGATCAGGGAACTAAGATGCCGCATGGTGTGGCCAAAACAAACACCTAGTGTAAACTCTGGGCCTGGATTTTAGTATTAAAGGTAATGACTTGTATCAAAGGCTAAAACTCAGGTATGTATAGTGCTGCTTTAAATTATGTTGCAACTGATTCAGGAAAAGAGCTGGCTTGTCCTTCAATTTTTTGGCAACTTAAACTTTGTATTATGCTTAACTTACCTGTATGACCTGCTGTAATAGTCCCGATCATCGTAGCCTCGATCATATCCCCTGTCGTAGTAATCTCGACGGCGTGAGCTGCCACTATGAGCAACAGTAAGTAAGATTTGTACGAACTTAAAATCTTACCTATAATAATGGTTAAGTTTCCAGCATGGGAAAAATGGTCTGGTGAAAATCAATTACCCAGCAAAGCCAAATCTATGGCATTTCTTTATGATAAAAGTGGGATGTGATCTATTAAATGATACCAATCAAAATGAGTGGTACCAACAGAATGTTTCCACTGAATATACTGTATTGACTGAGTTTTAGCCAGTTTGAAATGCCAAAGAACCCCCCCCCCACCCCGAACTATGTGTAGTTAGTTCTTGGAGGAACTGAACAAACTGAACTGTATTTTTAACAACCTTGAAAATAAACTTACTAGGTAGGTCTCCCCATGTAAATTCCTGGTGTTGGGGTATGTGGTCTCTTTGTTATAGAGAAATCAACTCTGATCCTACGTCCATCAAGCTCCATTCCATTGGCACGCTCTTTCGCCTTCAAAAGGTATGTTAAGTTGTTATATACACCCTGGACAAAGCCCCAAATTATCCAACAGCTATAAACAGGGTCCAACTGGATGTTTCAGCTAGCCCACAACATTATGGCTGACAGCTTATTAATAGGCTTTTCCGCCTATTAAATCTTTATTTATAAAAGCTAGCCCAGAAAAGCTTACCCAAAAAACCACAAAAGCCAATTTAACCCATGAAATATTTTATCTAACACAGTGCTTGTAGCTCTAAAGCAGTACATAGCTGGCAACTTATGACCCATGAGCTAAGAATATAAATGGGTGAGGGGAAAAAAAATCAATAGTATTTCATCATAAATGGAATTCAAAATTCAGTGACCATAAATGTTTTACTGAAAGATAGCCCCACTCATTAATTTGCATATTATATGGCTACTTCTACATTACAATGACAGGGTTGAAAAGTTGTCATTAAGATCTTACGGTGCACAAGGCCCAAAATATTTACTGTCTAATCCTTTACACAAGTTTATGGCTCCTTGCTATGGAAGCAAAAGGTTGGGATGAAGAAAGCTTGAATTACATATAGTTCTTTTATCTAGAACACAGACTGAATAAAACAGTATGTACTTAAGAAAACAATATCCCATTCCAAAGACTTAGCAGTTTGTTCACAATTTAAAGAAACACCCCTCCACCTAAATAGAATTTAAACTTCTAATTCCAAGTATGCTATTTTCTAGTTTGATTGTTTCTGCCTCAAGATAGTTTCTGGCACTACTGATTCAGATATAAAATATGCTATCTTTAGCAAAAAAAAAAAAAAAAAAAAAAAACTTAGGGAAACCAGGAAGCTTATACTGTTCAATTATTACCAAAACGAAGTGAACGACATATTAAAGCATCCCTTAAATCTCTTAAATTATAATTACTTGCATTTCAGCTTTCAATTTCAATTCTTCCTTTAGTAGATCAGATTTTAAAATCTATGGTTTTTAAAAATTAGTATAATCTTGACAAAGTTACATATACATATAAAAGAAAATGTATAACCATATAATCTCATTTAGAACTCAATTACTCATCTCAACATTGACCTCAGATGGCCTGTCATTTTAGTTTCTCAAGCTTTTCCTTATACTGTATCTAAAGTCCAGATTTCTTAAATGTGGCCTAGATTCTCACACTGAATTTTTACTTTAGTCTACATAATAAAAAATTTTAACTGGCAGTCCAGTGGCTAGGACTCAGTGCTTTCACTGCCATGGCCTGGGTTCAATCCCTGGTTGGGGAACTAAGATCCCACAAGCCATGCAGCACGGCCAAAAAAAAACTCTAAATATAAAATCACTTGCTAGTATACATTCAAAACCAGTTCCTTTCTCCTGAGTCATAGTCATAGCTTTATCACTTTTTAATGTTTTTCTCCATTTTAGAAAGTAATTTGGGGGGGACTTCGCTGGTGGCGCAGTGGTTTAGAATCCGCCTGCCAATGCAGGGGACACGGGTTTGATCCCTGGTCCAGGAAGATCTTACATGCCACGGAGCAACTAGCCCATGCGCCCCAACTACTGAAGCCCATGCACCTAGAGCCCATGCTCTGCAACAAGAGAAGCCACTGCGATGAGAAGCCTGCGCACCACAAGAGTAGCCCCTGCTCGACACAACTAGAGAAAGCCTGTGCCTAGCAACAAAGACCCAATGCAGCCAAAAATTAAAAAAAAAGAATTTGAGGGCTTCCCTTGGTGGTGCAGTGGTTAATAATCTGCCTGCCTATACAGGGGACACAGATTCAAGCCCTGGTCCAGGAAGATCCCACATGCTGCAGAGCAACTAAGCCTGTGCGCCACAACTACTGAAGTCCATGTGCCTAGAGCCCATGTTCTGCAACAAGAGAAGCCACCAGGATGAGAAGCCTGCACACCGCAACGAAGAGTAGCCCCCGCGTGCCACAACTAGAGAAAGGCTGCGTGCAGCAACGAAGACCCAACGCAGCCAAAAATAAATAAATAAATTTTAAAAAACAGTAATCTGATATAAACAGTGATTAAATATTCCAAATGAGTATTAATATTCTTATATTTTAGAAATATCTGTATCTAGACACATATCACACCTGGAAACAGTTGACTATGTTGGGATTTACTTCAAATAATGTGGTGGAGAGGACTGAGTTGGAATATAGAACCAAACTGTCATACTTTTGTTACTCTAACAAATATTTGAAAATGTCCACATTAGAAGGTTTTTTAAAAAAATTCAACATTGATCAGTATATCTTCCCAAACGAATGTATTTCCTTTAGCTCAAGCTATATATAGCTACTAAAGCAAAAACTGTCCTTATCCAAGTAAAAATAGTTAAAAATAGAACTGGTATTTTTAAAAAGATACAAGACTTTTACTTACTTCCTTGGCATCATCTACATTTTCAAAATATACAAAGGCAAATCCTCTTGAACGTCTAGACTGCTGGTCATATACAATAGACACATCAGCAATTGGGCCATATTTAGAGAACACTTCTCTTAGATCTCTTTCTGTAGTGTATAAGCTCAATCCAAATACTCCAAGACAACAGTTGGGATCAGGATTTGCCTAGAAATAGAAAAATGGATTTTGAACTTTAAAACGTGTCATAAATCAAAGTTAAAAAAAAAAGGAACTATGCATAAATTAGCCAAAAATGTCACACTAACCCTAAAAGATAACGAAATAAAATGCTATTCTAAATTAATGTTACACCACCACCACAAGCATGTTTAAGAACGTGTGGGGAAGACGGCAAAAGGGGTAATTTCAAAACTTAGAGTCAAGTGGACGGGAAACAGCAGCTCATACTACTGAAAAGCACCTTTTTTTTTTTTGGAGATTGGAGGACAATTTGCCCAAGGGATTCACCTTCTAGGGCTTTATTCTAAGAAATGGCCACACACTCAACAATATGCACACATATGGATAATCAGAATAGCACTGTCTCTATAAGCCAAGAGGGGGAAAAAACGGCATACTGTTAAAATGTTGAATTAAGATATACCACTCACACAATGGGAGGCTCTAAATCGCCAGAAAGATATAGAAGAGCATGTTCAGCCTGATTTTATTTCTATAGAAACATCGTATACATAAAGTGTTTATATACATACACATAAATGTAACCAAAGATGAGTACCAAACTGTTTTTAACAGGTATTAAGTAGCTTGCAATTATAACCGTAAGGAAAATAATGAACCAAATGTTGCTGACACTCACACTCCAGTTGCCGTAATGAATTTGCCCAAGGTTTCATTTATGTCATACATACATTTACTGCAGTCAAATTCCATCCCACTTTCAAAAACAAACACTCGGGCTTCCCTGGTGGCGCAGTGGTTGAGAATCTGCCTGCCAATGCAGGGGACACGGGTTCGAGCCCTGGTCTGGGAAGATCCCACATGCCGCGGAGCAACTGGGCCCGTGAGCCACAACTACTGAGCCTGCACGTCTGGAGCCTGTGCTCCATAACAAGAGAGGCCGCGATAGTGAGAGGCCCGCGCACCGCGATGAAGAGTGGCCCCCACTCGCCGCAACTAGAGAAAGCCCTCGCACAGAAACGAAGACCCAACACAGCCAAAAATAAACATAATAAATAAATAATAAATAAAAATTTTAAAAAAAAACACTCCCTTTAGATCTACTTGTATTATATTATACAATGAAATCACAATATGAAAACACTAAATGCCATCTCATTTGGAACTTCTTGTAGAAGATAAAGCCTCAATACCTGAAAGAAACTTGCTTAAAAGTAAATTGGGAGGGGCTTCCCTGGTGGCGCAGTGGTTAAGAATCTGCCTGCCAATGCAGGGACACGGGTTCGAGCCCTGGTCTGGGAAGATCCCACATGCCGCGGAGCCACCAAGCCCGTGAGCCACGGCTACTGAGCCTGCGCGTCTGGAGCCTGTGCTCCACAACCGGAGAGGCCGCAACAGCGAGAGGCCGGCGCACCGCGATGAAGAGTGGCCCCCGCTCGCCGCAACTGGAGAAAGCCCTTGCACAGAAACGAAGACCCAACACAGCCAAAAAAAAAAAGTAAATGGGAGGGCTTCCCTGGTGGCGCAATGGTTGAGAGTCTGCCTGCCAATGCAGGGGACACGGGTTCGAGCCCTGGTCTGGGAAGATCCCACATGCCGCGGAGCAACTAGGCCTGTGAGCCACAACTACTGAGCCTGGGCACCTGAAGCCTGTGCCCCATAACAAGAAAGGCCGCAACAGTGAGAGGCCCGTGCACCGTGATGAAGAGTGGCCCCCGCTTGCCGCAACTAGAGAAAGCACTCGCACAGAAACAAAGACCCAACACAGCCAAAAAAAAAAAAAAAAAAAAGTAAATGGGAAAAAATCAGGACAGCATTCTGTAAAGTGTATTAAAACAAACCCAGAAAACTTGAATAACATTAGTATGAAACATACAGACCTATGATCTAGTCTACTAATAGTAATGTATAATAGAGATTTTTTTTATTTGATGGGCTGTTAATATGACAATACCTTGTTAATGTGACAATATCTTAAATGTGACCAATAACACAAATGTAGACAATTACGTGGGTGGTGTCTTAAAAAGAGACAATCTCAAAACACTAAAAAGGCTCTACAGGTAACTCATGCTAAAAGCTCCACTGTCAAATAATATCAGTTCTAACATCAAACAAAACAAAAAAAAAGGGAACATATTATTTATTATTATAAAGTGGCTTTAAACAGTCCACTGCTTTAAAAACATTTTTTTCATCTTACCCGATTCCCAACATGACGCCTTCGAGTAGACATGGGAGAATGACTGTGGCTATGCCGTCTTCGATAATCTCTACTGTAAGATCTGCTACGGGATCTTCTATGGGAGCGGGACCGAGATCGTGACCTTGTATAATGCCTTCGAGAACTTCTTCTGGATCTAGACCTGAAAGACAAAGGCTTCAAGGTTATGACTAAATAGCTAACAGTAAGATATGGCTTTCAATTCTTTCAATACTCTATTCTAGATTTAAACTACAAAAGTTGGAACACACAACTCAGGCGTATAGCGGGATCGATAACTTTTCTTCTGTATATAGTCATTTCTACTCTGTTAGGAGGAGTTCCAAAAACCACTACCAACTAAAGCTCCCTTCCATCATATCTTAAAATAATTTAGAGATTAATCTTAACACAATTATCTTTCGAAAACCATAAAACATGCATTTCATACTAGCTTGATTTGCACCCACCTTTACCCCTCAGAATACCACCCTCTATTTTTCTGCTTCTTATTATGCCCACTATTCACTTAAGATAAAATCACCATCACAGTTTTCTCCAACAGTGTTTTAAAACCAGTTACTCTTAACTACAGTGATCATATGAACTGTCATTTAAACCAAGGAGGATACATTTTAAGAGAGAAAGGGGGTGCTGTTAATTATGCCTTACAATAGGCATAAACTCGGGCTGACCTGGGCAAACCAAGATGTATAGCTTACTCTTGACGAACATTAAAAAAAAAAAAAAAGCGCTGCATTAAGGTGTTTTTGTTTTATACATACATTTGTCATACTAGACTATACCTATTTATCAAGAATTGCAGTTACTGAAAGCCAATGTTCTGCAGTCTATTTGCCATACTAATAAGCAGTTCACTTAAACTCAGTGAATCCTCACAATTCTGAACAACTGGTACTATTACTAATTCGCCTTTTATAGATAAGGAAGCTAAGACTGAAAAAGGTTAAGTAATCTGCCCAAGCCAGAAAAAAATAGAGGTAAGATTTGAACCCTAACGCCAAAAACCCAGGCTCTTAACCACTTAGTCTTCTATCTCCCAGATCTTAACGATTAAGTTCATTTCTAGTACCAATATTAAATAAGCCAACAAATGAACTGACCCTCTCTATCTTCCTAGTTTACAAAAGCACACACCAATTTGAAAGCTAAGAGTAACAAGAAAATCCCAAGACAGTCTTTCTTACCTAGATTCAGATCTGGACCTGGACTTTGATCTGGAACGCCTGGAATCTTCCTTGGAGCGAGACCTTGCAGGGGTATGCCTTGCAGATTTCCCAGATCCATGAGCACTTCCACTTCTGGAAGCAGAACGGGATTCCTACACGTAGATGTCAAAAGTTTAATTTGTATACTTTCTGGGCAACTTTAAAAACAAATAAGCTGTGGTGAGATAAATGGTGAGGGAAAGCAATCCCCTTCCAAGATAAGAAAACATAGGTAAGGGCAGGAACTGAATATACCTGGTATAATAGTTACCTTGCTCCAATTGACATAAGCCAATTAACTTGAACTTCCACCTTTTTTTAGGGAGCAGGGATAAGAGTTAACTGACCCCACTCTTCAGAAATGGGTGCCAAAGCCAAGCAGTTAAGGGAACTGCCCAAGGATTGTTTTGGGAATGTTACTCCATAAAGACTAGGGTGAGAAAGAACCTTATTAACTATGACACCTATACCTCACACCTATTTCAATCAAGTTGCCACCAACAAAAAAAAAAACCCTATGAAATTCATTAAAACTTACTGTATAATCAAGTTTTATTTATTGCTGAGTGGGAAAAAAGATAAGGACGGTAACTGTTTCAAGTCCCAGAGAAAGGTAGAAACCTAGTGGAAAGCAAGAACCAGCTTGAAGGACACTACATCTGTAGAGCCTGTCCATCTAACCATGGTAGGAAGTCCTTAAAAATCTCAAAGCAACCAGATGGAGCTATAACAGAAAGACAGTGAATTAACTGCAGAGGTAAGAATTAAGAGGGTACCAGAGATCTTACTCAGTTAAGTGTAGATGAGCCAGTGCCAATCGATGGGAAACTGAGAATAAGCAGTTAGAAAAGTTACATAAAGGACATATTAAAACCAAAACAGTTTAGATCATGGGTTCCTAATCTAGGTTTACGAAGGGAAGTTCAGGAAATCTAGGTATATACTGTATACCCAAGCTTTCCCCTATCGTAACTGGAACCAGCTGGTAGGTAGGTAATACAAAAAAGATTTCTAAAAGAAACTAGCAAAGAAATGGGTAAACAGGATAACTAAAGTTCATCAGTGAACCAAAGGCATATAATTAGTGGAAAAAGCAAATATGTATAGAAAGAACTGGACCTAGGGAAATGTTCTGCCAAGACACCAAAACAAATAGTGGAATGGACAAGAGAATCCACTCAGTCTGATAGCTAACCAAGGTAACATCAAACCAAGACAACCTTTATTCCAGGTTATCCATCTTCAGCAAATTAAAAGGCATTAGTCTAATGAATCTTCCTGCCCAACACCGGATAAACAGCCAGACTCAAAAGGAATCAACATTACAGGTAAGTCACTGTAGGGGTAAGAATCAATGTTGAAGTTGCACAGAAGTTATCAAAGAGACCTCCCTGCGTGAAAGACCCTCAGAATAAATACTCTGGCCATTCTTGAAAGGATAGAAAATACGAAATTCTTTTAAATCACAGCCCAAAACATTTTAGAATATGTTCTGTGACTTAAGAGCATAGTGGAGAAAATTTGGAACATCCTTCCTATGATGCAACACAGAAGAGACAAATTAAAGCTTAAAGTTTAGAACAGGGAACATAAGAGTTAACTCAGTGGGCAAAATGAGTTCTGGTCTTTACACCCAAAACAACTCTAAAAACTTTACAGTAAGATTTCAAAGTCATTATGAAACATGGTGTGAAGTGACATGAAACACGACAGCCCCCTCTCCTTCCTGGCATGAGTTAGTAAAGAGATTCAAAGATGGTCCCTAATTATTAGTGAAAACAGCTGCTTTTACCATCAAGGAGTGGTTAGAAGTGGTTAAAGTGGTTTGGGGACCCCAACCAACAATCCCTTAGCTTTCTCTGGCAAATATTCTGAAGAGACATTTTAAAGGACAATCCACCTCCTCCTCCTCGAACAAAGAAGTTCTCAAACTGGGGATGCACTTTCTGCCATCATTTCAACAGGCAAAAGCTAATCTAGAAGAGAAGGTAGAAACAGGGACCCAAAAGCTATTTACTAAATACCTTTGTTTACTCCAATGCTAGAAAGATTACTTCACGGAATGATCATGACTTTTAATGGAAACCAACAAAAACAATTTGCTCTGGCAGGAAGAGAATATGGGTGCCTCACAGTAAGAGTTAAAAGATTACCAATAAAGTAACTGTAGTTAACAGAATCAGTCTAGGGATCTGAAAAAGGAAGGAAGAGTAGAAAAAGTCAAGATCCTCTTTTACGCCTCTTGCTTCAGTAAACAGAAAAGCCTTATTCCAAGCTGAGATGCTTTACCAGTCCAAGAGGAAAAAGAAAGTACTTCTAGCCTCAGAATAAACCTTAATGAGGTTTCCCCATGAAATTCTAGCAGATCAAGGGTCAAAGATACAGTATTTGTGAAATTATCTTAAGACTTTTCACTCAACCTCTAAAACTAATTGGCTATAATGCAGATCCATTTTGTGAGCAATCACTTCTCAGACCAAGAATAGGGGAAACCACCAGAATGCTAAGATTTTTTTTCCTTCTGTACTGACACTTGTTAGGCTAACACAGAAAACAATGCCTCTACCTCCTACCTTTCTTGTCAGGGGTAGTCTTAAAGTTAAACCTTTTTGCAGTTATGTTGGCCATTAGCTGGTTTGGAACTATGTGCAAGGATATTTAGCCTGTCTAGAAGAAATGACAACTAAAATTATTAGCCAAATCTAAAAGCATAAAGTTAGCTTTAAACCTTGGTCCATGGTCAAATCTGTAAAACCAGCTGGAAAAGCCCCTACACGCCAAGGAAAATTTCAAGTCCACTTTCAGGGCTGTCAAAACAATAAATGTCAACACATTAAAATCCTACCAAAAGAAGCACTACTCTGAACATCAATATCTCAAGGAAAAGGGTCATACACTTAAAGTTAGCATGAATAACAAAGCCAAAATTCCCTGAAAACTGCTCAGGGAATCAAGTTCTTATAGATTGGATCTTAATCATATACTAATATACAATCTATACAGAACACATCAGGGAAAAACAAACTCAACCTTCCAACAAAATACCAACCAGTGTCTACCTATTCTGATAATGGCAGTATCTTAGAAAAACTTTCTGAAAGAAATGAAAGAAGTGGGAAAAACCATCCAATCACTAGGTTTCTCATACATTTTAAAAACTAGATGCACTAAATTACATTTTGAACAGTGGCTCTTAGAGCTATGCAGTAAACATACCTAGCACTTAAAAACACATCCCTAACTAAAACTTATGTTAGGTCTGGAATTGAGCATCTGTATTTCTTAAAAACACCATAGGTGTTTATAATGCTTAGTTAAGTCTCACTGACTTAATCAATTTCAAGCTTTATACTTCTTACCTGATTTTTTTCCCCAACAAAGTCATTTTCCTGAAACCTTGTTTTTTGTCACCTTCTCTGCCCCCACCTGCCCCCTGGCATTAATCAGCCCTCCTGAGGGCATGTACCTTACACCTGTCCCAAGACAAGAGGCCTGTCTCCCCCATACTCCCCAGACAGGGGGTAGAGGGATGCACTCTCATACTCAAAGATGCTTTGGCCAGGGCAGGAGAGGAACCTGAATGGATGAGATGGTCCACTAGCATCAATGTTTATTTTTGGTTTACATCTTTCCAGCTTGTGCCATATAATCGAATTCCAAACTGCTTCTTCCCCTTAGATGACTAACAGGTCTTTTCTCTATTGGACCCCAAGGACCTTTCAGATCTCTTGATAAAAGAATCCATGAGCTTAAATAGAAATATAACATCCATTCTCATCACTTGCCTCAGCTTTCTGCCTAAACTGTAATTCAGAATGCAAAATCAACATTACCAATTTAATGTTATTAGTTTACATGTGGCAAGTTTTACAAAGCAATAATCGGGACAAAGCAAATACTGGAAACTATTGCCTATAAGTGGAAATAATTTTCTTCTGCTTGCAAGATACAGAAATATTACAAAAGCACAAATCTGACACTAACAGGCCCTAAAATCTCAGAAAATGGATTCCTCTAGAATGTCATTTAGACCACTTTTTCCAAAAGCTGTTAAGGTCTGACAACTCTCAAAGTTTTTTAGGCTATCCTCATTTCAGGGAGAAGTGATAGCCTTGGCTTTCCCAATAGGGTAGAAGCCATCTGTTGGTTGGCTACTACTGGGTATTATTTTGACACATGCACTTGTCCCATCCAACTGAAAGTAACAAGACTTCACCAATCATTTTTTTCTATTCAGCTAAAACATAACAAACACACAGAAGGGAAAATGACAGAACTTTGGCGTCTATTTCCCCAGTAAGTGGAAGGAGTAGGGAACCAGAATAAAGCTACTTTATGATCTGTATCTCTCACATCATTTTAACGGTTAAGTGTTAATAACAGAAAATGAGAAAAAGGAAAAAAACACCTACTACTTTTGCCACTTTTCAGTTAGATATCCTGTTCACTTATATGACCCACCTCATTCTAAGGGAAGTCCCTATAACTTTTTAGCAGTAACCCCAGTCACTGAGCTGGAATAACAATTAAACAGAAAAGAATTAAGAATCATCTTGTGAATTTAGCACACATGCATCTTAAAGTTAGGGCCTAAGTGGTCACAGCTTTCCACTACTGCCATCCAGAAAGAAATTAACGCTTTCATAAACGCCAAAAGAAACTATCCTGTCCAATGCTTTGCTTGGATTTTCGGGGTTTGGTTCTATAACCAACCTGGTGACATTCTTTAGGAAAACTTCGACAAACTTAAGAAAACATTCTACTATGTATTGCTCTGTACTGAACGATAGGGGTCTGTGCATTAAGAGTCCAGGGGGGTGGTACAGACAGACCACCAACTCCAACTCTGGAGGTACTCACTCATGCCCCAGGACCAGCAAAGTTAGAGATGAAAAATTCAGGAGACAACATGAAGCTGGCTGTTACCCAAACTGAAGAGCTCATTCCTGCCTCCTATTTGACTACAAAGGGTTATTATTATTTCTTAAAATTGCATTTCAATCATTTGACTAAGGAGTTAAAATTAGAATTACCTAATTTAAACGTTTCCCCTGGAAGGCACTTCTTTACCCTGTATATATTTCTTCTATTAAACAAATAATGCATGCATGTTTAGCAAAATATACAGGGACACATAAACAGACTAGTAATTACTTAGCGTAGTGCTTTCTGATTCCAGATTACTTCTTATCTTAACTTCATTTTTATTTCTTTTCTTCATTCTTCCGTTTCAAATTCTGACTTCTTTCATCTTCCCCACTTCACACAAATTGCTCAATATTCTACAAGTGGGACTTCTGGTCTGATAATTAGCATGCATTCTTTCTTTTATTTTTTCAAATTTCAGCTTCACTTATTCCTGAGCTTCAAATACTCATTTATAAAACTTGTCAAATGACGACTTCCGCATTTTCCTTCTTCAACATTAACCTTAATAGAAAAAGAACAGGATGAAGAATATTTTAAAACTCCAGGATAAAATCCAGTGCCAAAACTGAAACTAGAAAAAAAAAAATCCCTCTTGTTTTGGATTTTTAGAAAAGCTAGAATACGCAGCTCAAAAAACTGAAACTAGTTTCCTGTTGGCTCTAAAATATATAATCAATCTCTTTTGTCTACTCCAAGTAGATTTATCATGCTTAAGCTGAATGTGAAGTGCACAACTGAACATTTACTGTTCAACTGACATTTTAAGAACTATAATTACATTTCACACTTATCGTATTCATCAATAGAAAGTATGTTCAGTGTCAAAAGCACATCTCTAGTCAAAAAGTGACATGTAAATACAAAAGTGCAAGAAAGGAAAGCACGGACAACTCATTTGCACAATGATGACAAGGCTGAGGGGTGAAGAAGTTTACAAATTGTGACTAAGGGCAAGATATGTATTTAACGTCACACATTTTTTTTTAACTGCAAAAGTAGCTCTGTAAAAAAACAATTATCAGGGAACTTGAAAATTTGGACTATAGTGTTCAACCCACCCCTAGAAAGCTGCTCTAGTGAGATTTTATAATATAAATGGCCCAACTTACTAAATTTAGAACTAAAATCATTAAAAAGACCAAATCAAATCAACCAACTACTATATGCAAGTAGCTATGAAGAAAGCCAAACAAACTTGAATCCAACAGTGGTGTTTTCAAAGAATTTTTGGTAAAATCTCCCCCCTCAATGAACAAAGTATTAAAATCTTCTGCGGTCCAGAGCAATCCTACTTTTAAAGGTGGCAATATTGGGAGAAAATTACAGCTCACCTCCTGAAATTATTAAAAAGACTCAATATCACTTAACAGATCAATAAAGTATAATAGTGTCTACTGAACACCTTAATCAAAATAACTGCCCTCATAAAACATCCTAGTCTCCCTGAACTTCACCTTATGATCTTTCACTGTTAACAATTTCCTCTCCTAGTTTTTCTGAAAATAAAACTTTCTGGAAAAAAAAAAAACAAAACAAACCAGAGACAGAGAGTGAGAGATAATTTTTATACCTATCTGATCAAAAAGACAACCATGCATGGCTATGATGGAACTGTTGTGATGTCTTTTCTAAGAGGGTAAGCATAATCTTCAGTCCAGTTTTTCAATGTTAATCATTGCTCATTTAATCCAGGGAAAAATTTAAATAACTTTTTATTTAAGGGAGTCACAGTAATTCGTTTTAATATCCATCACTAAAATGTAATGGGAAATGTTTACAGCCAGCACAAATGTAATCGTGGAATCAGAATGCCCAAGCAGGTTTCCTCTTAAGGCCTCCTAAAGTTTAAATACGGGGCTTCGGTGCAGAAGATGCTGGAATAGAGGCCAAAGCTCTAGATACCACAAGTTCTCAATATGGACCCCTTCCTGCTATTTCATTACTCCTTCCCAACATTCTCCCTTCTTTTATATTTGAAAAACAAAACACACCGCTAGATAATATAAATACTAGGTTCATTCAAACCTCAGCTAAGTTCAAGTGGCCACTTCATAAAACCAGAAGAACAACTACTGGGCTAATGTTATACACATATGGTTAAGAGATCCTACTTACAAATAAGCAGAAATTTGTCCCATCACCAACACAATTTTTGTTAAAATAATTCTAGGGACTACAACTGGAATTTATGTAACATTAAAAACGTGCAAACTCATTAGGTTGATCGACAAGGTAGTATTTTAAAAACTAGGAGGAGGTAAAGAAAAACTCATCTAATCTGCTATAAAGATCAATGCTAATATCAACGTAAGGACTATTCTATTTCTTTCTGCAGCTAAACTCTACCGGAAGGTTGGTTGGATAGAAAAATCCTCAAAGACTGAAAATTTCTGAAAAAACTGTCATCTGACATGCCTAAATGAGCTCTAAGCCCAAGCTTTTAAAAGACCTCTTGCAAAAACAGTACAGACTCTGAATTTACATTCATAAAACATTCAGTGATTTCCAGAAGCGCAAGTATGTTTTACTGTCTCAGAAGACTACTTTTTAATCTAATATCTAAGGAAAAAAACAAAAAACCCAAAAAGGGTCCTCATCCATGCTGTCATATTCAGCAATCTTGTTGATAAAAATCAGAATGTAACCTCCAAAACCCAATTCAAAGCAAAGATTTTTGGGGAATTTAAAGACTAATTTGCTATAATGAAGAACTCCCCAACCCCAGCTTAAAAACAACACTAAGTGACACCCTCCCCCAAAAAACTAAATTGGGTGAACACTTAAAAATTCCCAATCACCACATCACTGTAGGTCATAAGAAAATAATACAATTATGAGTAAAAAACTAATCAACATAATACGCAATGCTAAGGCTCAAAAGATATACACAACTGTAGCATTGTCCTCTTGGGCAAAATGTCAACAACTATGCAAGTATTAATATTTACCAGGCTTTGGATTTTATTGGAGATAAGGAATGGGAAAAAGCTGTACAAGGCAAATTCCATTTAACACACCTCTCATCTTCTGAATTCGTCTTCACTCTTTTCACAAAACCAATAGTACTTACCTTATAATTACTTGTAATTTCAGTATGAACATGCCACCTTCTAGTTCCAGGCCATATCCGTAACATTAAATCATTCTTAGTTAAGACCAAGAAAAATATTCTTCAACCTGGTTTCAAGAGACTTGTGCCTAACCAGACTCACACCAAAACAAAACTATTTCCTCCCACCAACATTAATTTAATCCTCTAGGAAGACACAGATCGATGTTTTAGTTTTCAAAATTTGGATTTAGAGTTAGGAGCTAAAAATAATTCAAAAAGACAACCCAAGATTAAGCAGAAGAGGAAAAAAACTGCAGAATCTGAAAGGCAGTTTGATGGGATAGTATCCAAATGTTATTCATCTCTACAAAGAAAAAGACTAAAGATAATATATCTATATTGTATACACATTACTTCTACAAAAATAGGCAACACCATCAAGAGTATTTATTGCAATCTTGATAGCAGGCAAATTAAAATGATTTGGTCCATACAAATAGCGTTTCCTTAGTTTCTGGTTTCTCTAAGTAAAGACCCATTTGTACAAGCTGAAGAAATTAATTAGGAGGGTAGAACATTAAACCAGTGCCAAGAACAAACGTCACCACACCCTAAAGAGTGTGACCATAATTGGGCCTTACAAGATTTATTTATCACCCCCCTCACTATTACCATGCACCTCTAAACTTGGCTACATGACTCTATCATATTCTTATTCTCCCAAATTGTGGCATGACATATCTGCTAAAAGCACCTCTCTTTATTCCAAAGGTGCTTTGCAAAAAATGTGAGCAATTTTGGGAAATGACTGGAAGAAATTAGAACTTGGAAATGAATAATATCTTACTTTAACATGGATTTGGCCAGATCAGGGAAGTCAGCTCTAATTAGAAACAGGTTTTAATTTAAATCTATCAACTCTGACATGAAAAATCCCAGATACAGGTTAAAAGGTAGATTCTACCTTAACTGAAAGTGTGAAATGAACCACAAAAATTCAGGAACGCACCCTAGCTGCACATTTAAAACAAGACAAAGGAACAGAAGGAACCACAACTCTAAGTGTCAATATTCACGCAGTAAGTAAACACGCTATCAACAACCAAGTCAAGGATAATTTATTGCTCGCACCCCACCCCAGTCTGTATAGGAATCGAACTTATAATAAAGTCTAAAGGAGAAGAAAAAACATTTCTAGAACGGCGGGGCCGGTGGCTATGGTGGGGCAGGCGGTGGTTCCAGCTGATAAGATTTTAGTGATTACATTAACATTAGCTGATTGTGGTAGGTATTAGTGATTTACATCAACAATTTGTAATGTTTGAAAACTCAGAGTGGAATGAAAGTAATTTTTCAGGCTCCAGATAAGCTATTCATAGCAGGCCATGTCCAAGATTATTACCCCGAATCCAACGGTTTTCCCACTGTTTTCAGGCACTTTCAAAAGGAAGTTTTTAGCCAATCAGACCAGAGTGTTCTACCTAGTGTTTTTAATGGCATTATATTTAAATCATTCCACTGAACTTTATGGTTTTGCCACGCATTCTTTGGGAGTCCCAAACGTATTTGTTTTAGGTATAGTCTAACCATTTCAGGTTCCAATAAACCAACTGGAAAGCAATCTACATACAAAACAAACACCAAAGAAAACAATGTGGAAGTACTCAACAACGTCAGAGTTCAGAAAAACTCTTCCAAGAAGTCAAGACTCTGTAAGACAAAATATCAATTTCTAACAGGTACCTTTAAATTTTTTATTACTTTGTCTCCTTCCATAAGAATTTATTGAATAACCATTCTATGTAACGGGATTGTGATATAACTAGGATGTATATTCTACTAACAAAAAGTACCAATTCAAAAACTTGATTAGTGGGATGACAATGTCTCTTGAGCTGCCTCAAACCAGGACCTAATTCTTGAAATTGTTTCCTCCCTTACGTAAAAAATACCCTAACTTTCCTTTGGGGAATTTTTCATCTTCTCAAGCACACCAGCACAAGTAACTTAGTCAGGTTTATTCAACTGAGAGCTCTAGTCAGGGACCATTTTGTAGTCTCAAAACAATGCAAAAGTATCCTATAATTGTTTTAATACCTGAAGACTAAAATTATTATTTGCTTTCCAGTCCAAACACCGACGCCTAGTTTCGACAGTATATTCAACCGGCAGAAACCATAACCCACAGCTTTAACAACTTGTGAACTTGATCCAAGCTTTCTCACCCTAAGACTGAGCTTAAAAAATAATCGCACACACACCAGTGACAGTGGCCATCAATCGTCTTACGGAAAAACATATAAAGCCAATACTGATCTACATAGGTAAAGGCGGGGCTGATTAGTTCAAACCAAATTAATCAGACTTGGCTCCAAAGTTACACAGTAAATTCACTAAGACTCGAAGAGCTAAGAAGTTTCTCTATAAAAACGCCCTTCTAATGAACCAACTAGAATTTGTTTCATGAGTTTGAGAAGATATTTAAATAGATTTACCTGACAATTACAGATAAACTGTAAAAACACCCAACCTAATCCCATCAAGTAAAAGAAAAAAAAAAATCAAGTTCCATGGTGCTTTTTATTACCCTTCTTCTAACAAACCTCCAAATAAGCAAGATCCTGGCAAGACTGACATTTCTGCATCTTAGTACTCACGGACCCGCAACCAAGCTTTATATCATGCTTTCCAAGCCCGGGAACTTTCTTATTTCTGCAGTTTATCCAACCCTCACCGAACCCCACATTTTGGAGTGGAAACTTTAAAAAGTGCACCAACACAACTTGTGCTTCACAGAATAGGAATGCCTCAAAACAAAGAAAACAACGGCGGCGTAAATTGCTGCCCGCCAATTTCTCCTCCACCATCTCGCAGAAAAAAATCTACTCCCTCAAACAAGAAAATCTCAGCGACTCCGTGATCTACTCTGTATACCGAAAACGATATTGGGTTTGAAAGCCCTTTCGGTATCAGAGAAAAGCACTCCATTTAGGCCGAACACAAAGCTCGCGCGCAATCCCCTCAAACTAACGGGTCCAGAACTTAGCCTACCTCAGACTAGTTTCCCCATTTTAAAAGAGGCCCCCAAGAACACCTTAGATTCCGATTCTTTCAGGGCCCGGAATATGATCCTGTCTTAACCTAAATTCTGAGCAAAAAAATCCCAACGAACGCTGCCTTTCTGCCCGCCCCCTCCCCCGCGGCCTGGAGGTTGTCGCGCGGCTCCTCCGCCATTTTGTGCCTCTGGCAGCGCGCCCGGCCCGCCAGCCCAAGATGGCTGCGGCGAGGTTTCACAGGAGAGCAACGGCGAAACGAGATACCGCTCCCCTCCCCCACCACGGAGGGGACGCAGCGGCCATTTTTAATTCTCCCCCACCCCCATAACGGAAAAAACCGCCGTTTCGGGTAAAGGGCCACCTAAACCCGCCGGCGGCCTCCTTCACGGATAAAGACACTATCCACGAGGGATTTTAAACCTCTAACTCCCATCCCTCCCGGTCTCAGACTTCGGAGTCGAAATCGCCCCAGTCTCCCGGTCCGAGGCCGACGGGCCTGGAAAGAGATGCAAGAAGCTGGGACCACACAGCCGCCCCCTGCACCACCGCTACGTACCCGCTCGCCGTAGTTCTGCTCGCCGCTGTCGCTCATGACTTCTAGCTGCTGTCGCCGCCCGACGTGCTTCAATCGAAGCTGCCAACCTCTTGCGCCTTCTATCTAGAGGCTCAGCCGCGGCCCCGCACCACGCACTGGTTCCCGAGCCGCTGAGAGGAGAAACGCTCCGCACCGCCTCCGCTCGGGCTCTAAGTCTCCCGGATGTGACGCGACGCTCTTTAACCAGGCCCCACCCCCTCCCAGAAGGCGCGCTTTCTTGGCTCCGCCCCTCCGCGCTCGGCTTTCCCTTTCCAGCAGTGGCGCGACCCGAACTGTACGTGACGTAAGCCCCGCCCCTCGCGCCGCGCTACCCCATCTCCGGGTCTTTTTGAGGCGGGAAAGAAAGCGCGCCAGTGGCCTCAGTGGTGGTCGCCACGGGGCGTGGTGATGTCACCGGCCACGCCTGACTCTCTTCTGGAACTTTCTGGGAAGCTGTCGTGGAGGGTGGGGGAAGGGAGGGAGGAGAGGCCCGCCGTTTCTCCCATCCTTATTTCCGTTCTTCCGCTTTGTTCGTTTCTCTTTTTTTGTGTCTTCATTTGGTTGGAGAGGGAGGATGTCCGTATACTGGGTTCCGTGCTTTACTTTGGTTTTCTGTAGCTTCAGTTGTGGATCTTTCCTACCTGAAAACCCTTCATTTGAGCATCTGTTAAATACCAAAGCACTTTACCAGATCTTGATGTACTGAAATCAGACACAATCTCTAATCTGAAGTTAGTGGTCTAATAAGGGAGAACTGTTAAACATACATTTGCAAACTAAGATTTTGCGTTAGAGAGATGTACAGCTATAGCGGTGTCACAAGGAGTGAAGATTAATTATGCCATCACCCAACAACATGACATAGTAGAAAGAGTCCAAACTTGGAAGTTCAGACATCCCTCTGGGCCTGTTGTTTCCCTTTAGAAAAAACAAAGTATGGTACCCAGCTGTTGAGGTACTTTGATACCTGTAAAGGGCCATTTGATTTTTTAAAACAGCTTTCTTGAGATATAATTCACATGCCACGCAATACTCCTGTTTAAAGTGTATAATTCAAGTGGTTTTTGTATTTACGGAGTTGTGCAACCATCACAATTTCAGAACAGTTTCATCACCCCCAAAAAGAAACCTGTCATTAATAGTCCTGGTACATCTTCCGCCTCACATTTCCCCCCCACCCCCCACACACACAACCCTCCCAGCTCTAAGGAATCTAAAATCTGCTTTGTCTATAGTTTTGCCTATTCTGGACATTTCCTATAAATGGAATTGTATATGTAATATGAAATCCTTTGTGACTGGCTTCTTTAACAGTATCAAGTTTTCAATGTTCGTCTGTGCTGTAGCATGTATCACTATTTCAGTCCTTTTTTTTGCTGAGTAATATTTCGTTGTATAAATGTATCACATTTTATTTATCCACTCATCAGTTGGTAGACTTTTGAGTGGTTTCCACTTTTTAGCTATTACGAAGTATGCTGCTGTGAACATTCATGTACAAGTTTTTGAATGAACATATATTTTCAGTTCTTTGGGGAATATACCTAGTAATGGAATTGGTGGGTTGTATGGTAACTCTATATTTAACTTTTAGAGGAACTGCCATTTAATTATAGCCACCCTAGTGGGTGTGAAGTGGTATGCCATTGTGGTTTTGATTTGCCTATCCCTAATAATGATGTTGAGCATATTTCATGTGTTTATTGGCCATTTGTAGATCTTGTTTAGGGAAATGTCTATTCAGATACCTTGCCCATTATTACTTTTATTATTGAGTTGTAAAAAGTGGCAGTTTGATTCTTGCTTGTTTAAAATAGTCATCTGGGGACTTCTTGGTGGCACAGTGGTTAAGAATCTGCCTGCCAGTGCAGGGGACACTGGTTCGAGCCCTGGTCTGGGAAGATTCCACATGCAGTGGAGCAACTAAGACCATGTGCCACAACTACTGAGCCTGCGCTCTAGACCCTGCGAGCCACAACTACTGAGCCCGCGTGCCACAACTACTGAAGCCTGCACACCTAGAGCCTGTGCTCCGCAACAAGAGAAGCCACCACAATGAGAAGCCCGTGCACTGCAACAGAGTAGTCCCTGCGTGCTGCAACTAGAGAAAAGCCCATGCACAGCAACGAAGACCCAATGCAGCCAAAAATAAATAAATAAATAAATAGTCATCTGGAACAGTATTAGGTTTTTAAGGTACCTGAGACCCAGAGATTTCATGATGACTTAAGGTGACAATTGTCCTCTCTTTTTGCATACTCTCCAGAGCCAACCTCATCTGCTTTCATGGTTTCAATCAGGGACCTATATGATTACGGTTTCCAAATCTGTATTTTTAGACTTGAACATCCCCCACCCGTCCAGTTCCATGTTTAAATTCTAGTTGGAATATTTACCCGGATACTTCAGAGGCTTACAAAAATTAGCATATCCAAAATTAAAATAAGCATTTTAATAATCTATTCCTCCTTTGCCCTCGAAACATCTCTGCTAAAACTTTCTTCTCTCTCTCCCTAATTTAATTAGTTAACACTTCTCGTCAATTCCACTTCCCATACATTTTTAAAATTTATCTTTTTTTTCTCCATTCCTCTCATCACCATTTGTCAGGGCTTCATCAACTCACTTATCTGGTGAAGTGCATATTATCTTAGAAACTAAAGTGTTTGTGGAGTTTTTACCTCTTTAAACACTGTATTTCAAGTTCTAATAAGAGGAAATCAGGTTATAAAAAAATTAAAATATAACCTTGGACCTGGAATCATAGTTCACAAAGATGAAATGATAAAGGGTGTATCTGAGAAAACAACTCTAGTACACTTTTCCCCAATAACTGTGTTTGGAATTTTGCAATGATCCCTTGTGCTTTTGTGCATTTAATAATTTCTAATCATTTTATCAGCTAGGCTGTACCATTTCTAAACTTTTTTGTATCCTCCCTGGGATGAAGAGATTAAATTTATTTCCTCCTTTTTAACACCTACATACTTGTCAGTGTGATGTAATTTAAAAATTAAGTCAGGAGCAAAATGTTAATTGTAAAATCTATGTGAGTCAGCAATATGGGTGTTCATTGTACAATTCTCTTCACTGTTTGAACATTTTCATAATAAAATGTTGAGAGAAAAAAATGTAAGTCAGGTCATGGTATAACATGCTTTGAAACCATCAATGGCTTCTCAGAACTTTTAGGACAAAGTCCAAAAACCTTAATACAATCTGCAATTCACTGCATGATTCATTCCTTATCTGCCATTCTCTCCCTTGTTTGCTATGCTATAGGCATACAGTTTCTCATGCCCCATGTATGCTCAAAGCTGGACCTCTGAATGAGCTGTTCCCTCTTCCTGGGACACTTAACAACTACCTTCCACCCAGCACACACCTAAACCTGGGCTCCTACTCAGATCTCAGGCCTTGTCTTGCTTCCTGGTTTAGAATAGATCAGATCTCTTGTTTACATACTCTTATAAGCACCCCTCATATTGTTCACAATAATTGTAATTAAACAATAGTAATTATATAATTATTTTTGTGATTTTGGCTTTTACATCTGTCTTCCCCACTAGACTAAAATCCTTGAGGACAGGGCCCATGCCTAGTTTGTCCACCTTTATACCTAGTACCAGTGCCTGGCACGTAGTAACCCTTCAGTAACACTTGAGTGAATGAAAGAAAGCAAAGTATGAATTTAAAATTTAAAACTAAAATTTTAAAATTAAAATGGGTAGGCAACAGCATGCCTTTATAGGTCCCTGAGGAGGGGACTGACTTGCTGAAAGGAGGGAAGATTGTCCTGGCAAAGATATGGACGTCAGGCTGGAGGGTTTATGTGTCAATTCATGTCTATATCTTCAGCACCTTGCACAGGGCCAGGCTGTTGAATGAGTGACCTTGTGGAACATGGTTCCTGTACAGTAACTATGAGGTGAGGAGGACTGGACTCCCATGGCAGCAAGAATGGAGATTAAGCAGTGGGTGGGGAGACTCTGAAAGGGTGGACTTGACTGGTCTTGATGATGGGAATATGAGGAGAAAAGGAAAAGAGATAGTAAAAAAAAATGACCACAAAAAGTTTATGTCTTGGTTGGGGAGATATATACAGGAGTAAATAATGTGCCCACTTGCGAGTACTCTCTAACTGAGGCTTACTCCTACAACTTAGGGGAAAGCCAGAGGCTGGCCCCAAATTTAATTATCATGTCCCTTTATAGAATCTAGGCCCTCTCCCCCAATGTCCCTTTATATTAAACTTTCTCTATTCATATTACTATGTGGCTTATCTCTCCTGATTGGACCCTGACTGATTCAGAATTGCTCACAGGAGGGGTCCCCCAAGATACTACTGGGATGTGGAAGTGAAGGAGGGAGAAAATCTAGACCAACTTCTGGGTTCTGGCTTGGGTGACCAGGTAGAAGGACAATGGTACCATTATCTAAGGGAAAATAAGGGAAGGTGGGGCAGAATGATGAGTTCAATTTGAAACATCCAAATGAAGATATCTACTGAGTACTGGTTATAACAGTCTGGGGCTCAGGGTAAATCTGGGTGGAATATACAACCAGAACTAGGATTACCAGTATAGAGATGGTCAAGAAAACCTTACACTGAATAAGCAAGATCCTCAAAGGAGTGATGTGAGGATGTACTCATGTAACAGAGAAGAACAAGCCTGACTCCATATTGGATCTATTCTTTTAGCTCTAACCTTTGTGCTCCGGTGCCTGTGCTTAGTCTTGCTGGCTCTGTACCTTCCTTTAAAAGAATGTTGCCTATAGCCTGAAATATACATAATAGCCCTGTCTCAAGGCTCTGTCTCCCAGGCTTGACCTTTAAAGCCATAACACTTTTCATTCATATAAAGATAAAGAGTTGTAGATCGTTCATATACAGATAAAAAGTTGTAGAACAGAAAATAACATTTGTCTTATTGGAGGTTTTCAGGAACATAGTGACTGGAGCTACATGGACAGCTACAAGATCAAAGGATTATCACATCCCCTCTGGGGTCTGGCTGGCACCAAGAAGTCTGCAACCACCAGCCACACCCCCTTCCCTTTTAGCATAAAGAAGCTTGAATTCTAACTTGGGTAAGATGATTCTTTGGAACACTAGTCTGCCATCTTCTTGGTCTGCTGGATTTCTGAACAAAGTTGCTATTCCTTACCCCAACACCTCATGTCTCTATTTATTGGCCTATCATGCAGCTAGCAGTATGAGCTTGGATTCAGTAACAGAGAACTAATAGCAGAGAAAGTGACTGAACACTCATTCATTGCTTGGAAACATGAATATGGAAATCACAAGTTGGAGACTTAGTTAAGGCTGGTTTTCATGAACCAGCTTATTTTTTATTTATTTATTTGTATTTATTTATTTTTTTGGCTGCTTTGGGTCTTCGTTGCTGCACGCGGGCTTTCTCTAGTTGTGGCGAGCAGGGGCTACTCTTTGTTGCGGTGAGTGGGCTTCTCATTGTGGTGGCTTCTCTTGTTGCGGAGCAAGGGCTCTAGGCGTGCAGGCTTCAGTAGTTGTGGCTCGTGGGCTCTAGAGCACAGGCTCAGTAGCTGTGGCACATGGGCTTAGTTGCTCTGCAGCATGTGGGATCTTCCCGGACCAGCGCTCAAACCCGTGTCCCCTGCATTGGCAGGCGGATTCTTTTTTTTTTTTTTTTTTTTTTTTATAATGAGTGAGTTCTCTTTCTGTTTTTTTTTTTAAATTATTATTTATTTATTTATTTATTTTTGGCTGTGTTGGGTCTTCGTTTCTGTGCGAGGGCTTTCTCTAGTTGCGGCAAGCGGGGCCCACTCTTCATCACGGTGCGCGGGCCTCACTATTGCGGCCTCTCTTGTTGGCAGGCGGATTCTTAACCACTGCACCACCAGGGAAGTCCATGAACCAGCTTAGAACTGAGAGGAAATTAGAAAAACATTTATTATTATTATTTTTGGCCACACCACGTGGCATGCGGGATCTTAGTCCCCCAACCAGGGATCAAACCGGCGCCCCCTGCAGTGGAAGCACAGAGTCTTAACCACTGGCCCACCAGGGAAGCCCCTAGGAAAACATTTAGTTAGTAATGATGGCTATGGCTGTATAATGTAAATAATTGTGGTGAAACAACCAATCATTTTAGAGAGTCCTGAGCACTAAAGAAAAACTCAGCCAATGAAAAAATAAGAGTTAAATTAGACACCTTCTCCAGATACCTAAGAGAAACCTGGGAAAGGGATAAAAGTAGCAAAAATTAGAATACCAAAATAACAAAATGTAGCAATCAGACATTTAGCATATAAAGAAAACATTGCCTTAGAATTATTATTACATTACTAATGTAGGCTGAGGATAAAAAAATTCAAAAAATGTGCAATGTAAAAAGTGAAAATCCTTTTTCCTATTCTTTTTTCTTTCCAGCTCACTCCTCAGAGGTTACCTCAGTTAAAAATTTAGTGTATAAACCTTTAGACCTTTGATAGGTCAAAAAAATTTTTTTAATTTTAATAAAACACATATATCTGGACTTCCCTGGTGGGCAGTGGTTAAGAATCTGCCTGCCAATGCAGGGGAGACGGGTTTGATCCCCGGTCTGGGAAGATCCCACATGCCGCGGAGCAACTAAGCCTGTGTGCCACGACTACTGAAGCCCGCACGCCTAGAGCCCACGTTCCGCAACAAGAGAAGCCACTGCAATGAGAAGCCCGCGCACCACAATAAAGAGTAGACCCCGCTCACCACAACTAGAGAAAGCCGCGCGCAGCAACGAAGACCCCACGCAGCCAAAAATAAATAAACAAATAGATTTATTTTAAAAAAAAACACATGATATCATGGTATACATATTCCTTTATTTTAACATACTATTCTGAAACTTGGGTTTTTTCACTTAGCGATCTAAAATACGGGGCTTCCCTGGTGGCGCAGTGGTTGAGAATCTGCCTGCTAATGCAGGGGACACGGGTTCGAGCCCTGGTCTGGGAAGATCCCACATGCCGCAGAGCAACTGGGCCCGTGAGCCACAACTACTGAGCCTGCGCGTCTGGAGCCTGTGCTCCGTAACAAAAGAGGCCGCGACAGTGAGAGTCCCGCGCACCGCGATGAAGAGTGGCCCCCGCTTGCCGCAACTGGAGAAAGCCCTCGCACAGAAACGAAGACCCAACACAGCCAAAAAATAAATTAAAAAAAAAATAAAATAAAAAAATAAATAAATAAAATAAAATAAAATACGCTAAATATCTTTCCATATTAGTACATACAGATTTAGCTCAAATTTTAAAAATAGTTACATGGTATTCCATTGTAAACATGTACCATGATCTATTTTACTACTCCGTTTTTATGAAGATGAGAAGCCGGTATTTAAAGAGCAGTGAAAACAGTGTTCCTGGGAGGAAATCAGCCAGGGCACAAATGCACTAAAGTGAGAACGTTTGTCAGTTTCCAGGAGCCTAGAGACCAGATCACGGGATCCCTGTGAGCACAGCTGAGTACCGGAGGGGGCTGGTGGTGCTGAGAGCAGGGTCTAGACTGTCTGGGGTTAAACACTGCCTCCACCATTACTGAGAGACCCTGGGCGAATTTAAACCCTGTGCCTTGTTTGCCTTGTCTGTAAATTAGAAATTATAAGGATACCTACTTCATAGGCTTCTTGTTAGGATTCCTTGAGTTAGTAAATATAAAACATTTAGAGTAATTGTCAAGCTGATAATAAGTTAGCAATTATTATGTAGGTCATAGAAAGGGTGTTGGATGTTATTTTATTTTATTTATTTTTTAACATATGCAATTTAAATTAATTAATTAATTATTTTATTTTTTGGCTGCACTGGGTCTTTGTTACTGCGCTCAGGCTTTCTCTAGTTGCGGTCAGCGGGGTCTACTCTTCGCTGTGGTGCAAAGGCTTCTTTCTCATTGTGGTGGCTTCTCTTGTTGCAGAGCATGGGCTCCAGGCGCGCAGGCTTCAGTAGTTGTGGCACGCAGGCTCAGTAGTTGTGGTGCATGGGCTTAGTTGCTCTGTGTCATGTTGAATCCTCCCGGACCAGGGATCGAACCCATGTCCCCTGCACTGGCAGACAGATTCTTAGCCGCTAAGCCACCAGGGAAGTCCCTGGATATTATTTAAATGTAATGGAAAGCATTGAAATGTTTGCAGCAGGGGAATGGCTTAACTCAGTTTTTATTTTTACAGGACCACACTCTCCATTGGATGGAAAATGGGTTGGAGGGAGGTGAAAACTAGACCAGTTAGGAAGCTATTGCATTGGTCCAGGAAAGAGACCATTGCAATAGGGTGGTGGCAAAGGAGATGGAGAGAAATGGACAGATTTTAGATCTGTTTTGGAGACAGAATTGAGCGGACTAGTAGGAGGGTGAGGGGATGGAGATGTGAAGAAGCACTCAAGAAAGGCTGTGGGTGCTCCAGACTGAGATGCGGGAGCCTGAAAGGGAAAGAGTTAAAGACAGGAAAGGGGGGAGGTGGGAGGGGGAGGGGGGATTAGTGTTTGATTTTGAACTCAGTAAGTTTGAGATGTTATGATCTATCAAAGTGGAAGCTGTCAAGTAGGCAGTTTGATATACAAATACAAAATTGGATATATATTAAAGTCATAATACGTCTGGACTTCATAAATCATATTTGTTGTCAATCATGAATTTTTATTCTGCAGGTAGTTATTAAGCAACAAATTATGCATTGAACACTAAAATATTTTGTTGGCAATGGAACATTTTAATTGGATTCTTTTCTCTAATTAGAAAAGTGATGTATCTTGCATGTATACTATTGACTATAATATTCTACCATATGGCTGCACATAATTTAATTGTTTCCTTGTTTTTTCTAATTTTTCGACATTTGAAATAATGCTTCAATGAATATTTTTTGTACATAAATCTATATCTGAGATCTTAATTTTTTTTTTTTTTTGCTTAGGATAGGTTTGTAGGAAAATAAATAATTTGTCAAGTGTGATATTTTTTCGTATTCTTTTTTTTTTAGTAGTACAATATTATTGTCTATATTCACTATACTGTGCATTAGATCTCTCTTTTTTAGGACTTTTGAAGCATATTGTCAACTTACTTTCCAGAAAAGTTGTACTAATTTACACTCCTAGTCACAATCTATGAAAGTTCACCATATCATTCATCAAAATTAAAATATTCGTTAAACTAAGAGGTGAAACATGACATCTGGTAGTTGTTTAATTTGCATTTCTTTAACAACCAGTGACAGGATTATCTCTGCTAATCTCCTATTGCTTTTACCACTGACAGATGGCTGTGATTCTCCTGGCATGCAGTCTTCTCTCTGCCCTCATTATCCCTTTCACCTGGTTTATTCCTACCCAATTCTTCACTTTCATCTCCAGTGACACCCCTTCAGTTCTGACTGCCCTCCTTCCTGCCTCTAGTGTATGTCTATTTTCTTTGATTTATGTTCTCATAGACCCATGTTCCTCTCCTTCAGAAAACTTATTTCAGCTTGTAATTATATATTTATTAGCAGAAGTGTGTGATTAATGCTTATTTTCCCCCAAATCCTAAGCTTCAAGAAAGTGCAGGAATATTTTGTTCATCATTGAATCCCCACTCCATAAACAGTTGTGGAATGAATTGATAGACAAAACAAATGAATAGGAAGTGGGAAGAGAGAGGCACTATAATTGGGTAACCTGGGTCACGTGCCTACCCCTGTACTGGGAGGTAGGTCCATTACTGAGAAAAGAAGCAGAGGCACAAATAAGGTTAATGGGAAATTACTGTGAGCTGGGCAGCTGTCCCAATTTGTATTGACCACAAGACATTCTAAATTTTCTTGTAGTCAGAACTACAGATTTTCTTTGTTAGGAAAATCTTTATTACATATAGGCTGAAAAGGTTCTATCTCATCCTGAATAAAATTAATGTACCCTTACGTTTTCCTCTAGGTATTTCCTTTTTATGGTTTCCTTTAAACATTTGATAGCAGTTGGACAGTTCTCATGATGAAAATGTAGAAAAAAACACAAACAAGGTTTGGCATACAGGAATAAATTTTCTGAACTGGATAGAAGTGAAAGAGAGAGTAAAACTCTCTTTGTCTTCTGATACATGACATATCAGACAAATCTGATATATTTTTGGGGGGCGGGCCACACTGTGTGGCTTGAGGGGATCTTAGTTCCTCCACCAGGGATCAAACCCGTGCCTTCTGCAGCGGAAGGGTGAAGTTGTAACCCCTGCACCACCAGGGAAGTCCCGCCTCTCAGTTTTCTTATGGACACTCTGGTGCTATAGCTTTTTTGATACCCTCCCTATTAAGGTCCTAAACTGGCTACAAGTGTACTGAGAGATTTTGTTTATGAAGTCTTTCCTTACTCATAATTTACAAAGATAATCTATACTTTCTTCTACTTACTGTTTTCATCTGTCACATTTAGGTTAAATTCCATCTGGAGTCTACTTTTGTGTGTGGTGTGAGATATAGATCATTTTGTTTTTCCCATATAGATATAACCAGTTTCCCCAACATTGGATATTTAAATAACTTGTCTTTTCCTATGTGGTGCTGCTTTCATTGTATATTACATTCCCATACATGTTTATCTTGAAGCTATCTATTCTGTTCCATGGGTCTATCTGACTGGGCTTACAACAATACTGCATTTTTTTAAAAAATTGGGCTTCATAATACATCTTTTTGTTGTTGCTGTTGTTGTTTTGCATAGTATATCTTTAAAACTGGTAGGACAATCCCCCTTTTGTGATGGTCTTTTTGATGTGTCACCTTGGCTGTTTTTTTTTTTTTTTTAACCACTATGCACTTTCCTTGGCTGGTTATTTACTCAGTCAAAACGAATCTAGGTGTTGTTGTGAAGGTATTTTGTAGATGTGATTAAAGCCCATTAATCTGTTAACTTTAAGTAAGGAAAATAATCTTAGATAAACTGGGTGGGCCTGATCCAATCAGTTTAAAGGCCTTGAGAGCAGAGCTGGGGCTTCTTTGTAGAAGAAGACATTTGTCCTCTGGACTGCAGCTTCAGGCTGTACCTGAGAGTCCCAGCCTGTCCTCTGTGACAGCCTGCCCTATGAGTTTCAGACTTGTATAGGCAAACCCAAAATTATGTGAGCCAATTTCTTGCAATAAATTTCTTAATATATATCTCCGACTGGTTCTGTTTCTCTGGTTTAAGCCTGACTGATACGTCATCTTTATGCTTTTACATTTTTAATTTCTTTTTTTTTCTTTTGTTTTTTTTCTCTTCATTTCTTATGCTTTTTGTTTTTAAAACAAAGATTGACTTAGTTATTTGTAAAACTTTATTCTATAAATTTATTTATTTATTAATGGCTGTGTTGGGTCTTCGTTGCTGCGCGGGGCTTTCTCTAGTTGCGGCAAGTGGAGGCTACTCTTTGTTGCGGTGCGTGGGCTTCTCACTGCAGTGGATTCTCTTGTTGCGGAGCATGGGCTCTAGGCGCAAGGGGTTCAGTAGTTGTGGCACGTGGGCTCTAGATCACAGGCTCAGTAGTTGTGGCGCATGGACTTAGTTGCTCCACGGCATGTGGAATCTTCCTGGACCAGGGCTCGAACCTGTGTCCCCTGCATTGGCAGGCGGATTCTTAACCACTGTGCCACCAGGGAAGTCCCAAACTTTATTCTTCTAAACAAATCGTAGAGATGTTTACTAAGTTCCTAAAAAAATCCATGTGAAATTTTGATTGCATCAGATTTATTGGTTAACTTGGGGGGAACTGACATCTTTTTTTTTTTTTAGAAATTCACGTTCTTTTATTTATTTATTTATGACTGTGTTGAGTCTTCGTTTCTGTGCGAGGGCTTTCTCTAGTTGCGGCAAGTGGGGACCACTCTTCATCGCGGTGCGCGGGCCTCTCACCATCGCGGCCTCTCTTGTTGCAGAGCACAGGCTCCAGACATGCAGGCTCAGCAATTGTGGCTCATGGGCCCAGTTGCTCCGTGGCATGTGGGATCTTCCCAGACCAGGGCTCGAACCCGTGTCCCCTGCATTGGCAGGCAGATTCTCAACCACTGCGCCACCAGGGAAGCCCGGAACTGACATCTTTATAATATTGTTATCCATTCCAAGAGGATGGCTGCCTTTGCATTTATTGAACTTCTATATATCCTTCATAAAAGCTTTAAAGTTTTTTTTTTTTCACATCTTATGCAGTCTTCATTAATGTCCACATACTTTACATTTTGGGGGCTTATTGTGAATAGTATTTTATTTTAAATTATATTTTCTAGTTGGTTATTGATGCTGTGAGAAATGCTATTGGGTTTTTGAAAGGTTGATTTTAATATGCAGAGAACTTATTGACCTTTCTTATTAGTTCTAACAGTTTGTATCTAGATTCTATTGCTCTTTCTATATAGGTGATACATTCATTTACAAATAGCAGTAGTCTTATCTCTTCCTTTCCTGTTTTTATGCCTCTTATATCTTGTCATTATTTGATATAAGGTAGAAGGAGGGATCTAAAGATTTAAAGAAATGGGAACCTTGTAGTGGATTTCTCTTTTTCAGTCTGTTCACCTACCTTCTAGCTATGTCCTGAAAGAACCCAGAAGATTGTTCTCTCACTAAAGGAGAAATACTTTCATGAAATGAATACTGACTTCAAAAAATAGAGGTATAGTGACTGTTCTTTGTCAGTAAAAGCTTTTGTGGATAATATGAGGTAGAGGATGACCCAATATTCCTAATATGGACCAATAAAACGAATGCCAACTAGTCAAGATATTCCTGGAATTACTATAGTTGTTCTGGAGGTACTGGCCAGTCACAGGATTCAGAATCACACCATCAACATTTAAACCAGAATAGATCATTTCTACCATGTGGTGCCAAACCTTAACCAGAACAGATATGCTTGGAAAGCACGAGATCCAGATGCTTAGATTTACATCGGCTCATTTTACCCCAAACATTTTATTAGCTTCTCAGTAACGTGTTTCTGCATTTTTGGCAATGGATAATTCGCACTTCACTTACAGTGTTTTGTTGGAGTTTTACCATCGCAATTTTACCATATTTAGCAAGTGACATAAACCCTGTACTGGATTTCTGACTTACAGACTAAGAGTTATTATGGGAAGAAGAGCCAGTGGAAGCCCCGGGAACTCTCGCTTCCTATCAAAATGTGGAATTTTGTAGAATCACAGGCATTAGTGCCCATACCAAAGGCTTCTGAGATACAAAGATGGCAATTCCTATATTAGACGTGTTTAAAGCACCAGTTTGACAGTGGAAAAGGCAGATGAGTCTTAGCAGATGAATATCAGCGGATTATCTTAAACTTAATCAGGTGATGACCACAATCACAATTGCTATTCCAGATGGGAGCTTCTTCGGGGAGGAAATCACACAAGTCCTGGTGACTGGTATATAGCTATTTATCTAGCAAGTTATATTTATTTTTGATTCCAATAAACTGAGGATACCTTTAACCTAGAAGGGACGGCAATACACCTTAATTGTCTCCCATTGAGGTTAGGTCAACTGGCTGTGTGCTACAGGAAACTATTGTTTCATCAATCCACAGGTTGGTACACACTAGTCTATTACATTGATGACATTTGGCTGCAATGACCTATAGAATTGTAAGCAGTTACCCTAGATGCCTTTGGAAAAAAAAAAAGAAAAAAAAATATATGCCAGATGGTGGGAGAAAAATTCCATGAAATTACAACGGTTTGTTGTCTCAGTGAAGTTTCTGGGGACCAGATGATTTCTTTCTAAATGGAAGGACTAATTATTGCGCCACTAAGAAAGAGGAATAATTCTTGGTGGGTTGTTGACCAGAGCTGCCATGTTTAGTGGTAAAAGTTCATGGAAAACTTCAGTAATCTTACACAGGCAGATGTAATTCTAAGATTAGTGGTAAAAGTTCATGGAAAACTTCAGTAATCTTACATAGGCAGATGTAATTCTAAGATGTAATTTAATTCCACTAAGATTTCAAGTCTCTGAGGAATAAAAGTTTGATCAGCTGAGATTCTGCTGGCTATAGACAAAGATAAGGATGGGTAGTTGAGAAGTCAAGTTATAAATACCAACTGTGGCCTTGGATTCACTTGCAAAATTGAGAACTTTAAAATCTACTGGCATTTTCAGGTACATATTTATATATTTTAGAATAGTTTTTGTCTTTGTTCTCCCTTTCCCCCAATATTTTATATAGAAAAAGATGCCTGTTAATTTTATAATTTAAAGAATAGTGGACAAATTTTCAAGAGAATTAGTCAAATTCTTTAATTAAACAATTGAAGAGAATTAAGAGACTTAAAAGACAGATAAGCATCACTCCAAGATCCTGGATCCTGGGTGCAATAATTGAGATTTTGGCTTAAGCACTTTTAGGAATAGCTAAAGACCTAAGAGGTTGTTGCATTATGTTAGATGTTATTTTCTTTAAAGAGGTGTAAGTGTGGGAAGAAACATACATGTTGATTTTGGGAAGCCAAAGGGGTAGACCATCGTGGAAATTCGTCTCTCACTTAGCATCTGAATTCCTTCCCTATGTTTGGGGGAATCGTCACACGCAGCAGCATCTGCCTCCCATTATAGAAGCCATGGATCCCAGATCTCTGCTTTCCCTGAAGCCAGCAACCACCCCAGTCTTGGAATCAGAAGTTAGTGATACATCAGTACTGCTTTTTTAGAGTCCATATATATGTGTTAGCATACAGTATTTGTTCTTCTCTTTCTGACTTACTTCACTCTGTGTGACAGATTCTAGGTCCATCCACCTCACTACAAATAACTCAATTTCGTTCCTTTTTATGGCTGAGTAATATTTCAGTGTATATGCCAATAAGGATGTGAAGAAAAAAAAAGAAGTTAGTGATACAAAGAAACTGATGTTGTACAGAGTACATTCTGGAAGTGGTAGCAACACAGCAGCAGCTTTCTAGTTGAGGTTTTACTGGGTCAAGTTAATTACACCTGGAAGTAAGAGGCAAACTTAGGCAAGGAAGTGCACAGCTGAATGTTGGGAGCAGAGTCCTGCCCATTCTCTTCACTGGGTGGATGGAAAAAGCAGACTCCTTCCATCAAGGGGACCCTAAATGAATGCTTTGACATCAGCTTAGGATGCCTTCAAACCACAAAGAAAAAGGCATCACTGACTCTTCTCTTCGAGCACATAGTCTCTTTTTTTTAAAAAATAAATTTTATTTATTTATTTATTTTTGGCTGTGTTGGGTCTTCATTGCTGCGTGCCAGCTTTCTCTAGTTGCAGCGAGCGGGGGCTTCTCTTTAGTTGCGGTGCACGGGCTTCTTGCTGTGGTGGCTTCTCTTGTTGCGGAGCGTGGGCTCTAGGTGTGCGGGCTTCAGTAGTTGTGGCACGTGGGCTCAGTAGTTGTGGTGCACGGGCTTAGTTGCTCCCAGGCATGTGGGATCTTCCTGGACCAGGGCTTGAACCCGTGTCCCCTGCATTGGCAGGCAGATTCTTAACCACTGCACCACCAGGGAACCCCCGAGCATGGAGTCTCTTAACGGGTTGCTACTTGCCCTGGTAGGGATTAGCCTAGTTAAAAAGCCACAGGGGGGCTTCCCTGGTGGCGCAGTGGTTGAGAATCTGCCTGCTAATGCAGGGGACACGGGTTCGAGCCCTGGTCTGGGAAGATCCCACATGCCACGGAGCAGCTGGGCCCGTGAGCCACAATTGCTGAGCCTGCGCGTCTGGAGCCTGTGCCCCGCGACGGGAGGGGCCGCGATAGAGAAAGGCCCGCGCACCGCGATGAAGAGCGGTCCCCGCACCGCGATGAAGAGTGGCCCCCGCTTGCCGCAACTGGAGAAAGCCCTCGCACGAACCGAAGACCCAACACAGCCAAAAATAAATAAATAAATAAATAAATAAATAAAATCAAGTAAAACTTTAAAAAAAAAAAAAAAAAAAAGCCACAGGGTGTTTTTTTTGTTTTGTTTTTCCCACCCATCATAAATGTTTACAGGCTGGTACATGCCCATTTTAGCTTTTCCTGTTCCGTCACTTTAAACTCTTTATTTTTCTTTAAAGATGATTTTTTTTTTTTTTTTTTTTGGCTGTGTTGGGTCTTCGTTGTGGTGTGTGTGCTTCTCATTCGGTGGCTTCTCTTGTTGCAGAGCACGGGCTCTAGGTGAGCGGGCTTCGGTAGTTGTGGCACACGGGCTCAGTAGTTGTGGTGCACGGGCTTAGTTACTCCGTGGCATGTGGGATCTTCCTAGACCAGGGATCTAACCCATGTCCCCTGCATTGGCAGGCGGATTCTTAACCACTTCACCACCAGGGAAGTCCCCAAACACTGTTCATTCACCTTTTTTTAACTGTGTTGTATATTATATCCCCAGAAATTATCTTATAAATGAAAGTTTGTACCTGTTGATGGATCTGTTCTTTGTTTCTATGAATTCAGTTTTTTTAGATGCCACATATAAACAAGGTCACACAGTATTTGTCTTTCTCTGACATTTCACTTAGCATAATGCCCTCATGGTCCATCCCTGCTGTCATGGTGTCGCAAATGATAAGATTTCCTTTTTGTGGTTGAATAACATTCCATTGTGTGTAGATACTACATTTTCTTTATCCTTTCATCCATCGATTTACACTTAGGTTGTTTCCATGGGTTGGCTATTGTAAATAATGCTGAATGAATGTCTCCTCAAAATAGTGATTTTGTTTTATTCGATATACACCCAGAAGTGGAATTGCCGGGTAGTATTGTAGTTATGTTTTTAATTTTTTGAGGAACCTCCATACTGTTTTCTGTGATGTCTGCATCAATTTACATTCCCACCAACAGTGCGCAAGTGTTCCCTTTTCTCCACATCCTTGTCGCCAGTGCTTGTTATCTCTTGTCTTTTTTTTTTTTCCCCCCTGTGCTATATAGTAGGTCCTTGCTGGTTATCTATTTAAAATATAGCAGTGTGTACATGTCAATCTCAAACTCCCAATCTATCCCTCTCCCCAGACTTCCCCCCGGTAACCATAAGTTCTTTCTCTAAGTCTGTGAGTCTGACAATATTTTATTTGTGAGATTCTTCCAGGTTGTTGCATGTTGCAATAGTTCATTCTTTCTTGTTCCTGTAAGGTATGCCAGTGTATGAATATGTCACACTTTATCCAACCCACTCTTGATAGACATTTGGGGTGTTTCCAAATTTTGGGTACCATGAACTGTGCTCTGTGTCCTCATAGATTTTTTTAAAAAATTTGTTTAATTTATTTTTTAATAAATTTATTTATTTAGTTTTTGGCTGCTTTGGGTCTTCGTTGCTGTGTGCAGGCTTTCTCTAGTTGCAGCGAGCGGGGGCTACTCTTCGTTGCAGTGTGTGGGCTTCTCATTGCAGTGGCTTCTCTTGTTGCGGAGCAAGGCTGTAGGCGCGCGGGCTCAGTAGTTGTGGCACACGGGCTTAGTTGCCCTGCAGCATGTGGGATCTTCCCAGAAGAGGGATCAAACCCGTGTCCCCTGCATTGGCAGGTGGACTCTTAACCACTGGACCACCAGGGAAGTCCTCCTCATAGATTTTTAATTTTCTTTGCAGTCAACTCTTACGGTGTGCGTGTCATAGTACTATGCTGTAATCAAAGTGTGAGAGCAATCACTGTCACGCCAAGTCCTCTGGCTCTACCACCAACAGATTGCATAAAATCACTCAGCTACTCTTAGGCTGTATATGTGTGAGTGTGTGTGTGTGCATACATATTTTTCTTTACAACATGGAATCACAACATATATGTGGTTCTCTATTCTGCTGATTTCGTATAACTTTATATTGTGAGCATTTTCCCCTATTGTGAAAATTCTTAGAAAACGTAATTTTTAATGGAGATATACCATTCTGTCTTACGGCTTTGCCATCATGTATTTAATTAATTCCCTAGTGGCAGACATTTAGATCATCTCCAGTTGTTTTCAATACGAATAACGCTATGGATAAACTTCCTTGAATATAAATCTTTGTCCATTTTGCACGTCTGTTTGGAATGGCACTGAGAACTCTCCATACGGCTAGGGTACGGCTGTATGTAGCTTAGGGTAGCAGAGGTACCATATATCTTTCCTGTGACATGAAATGGACAGATGTGCACGATCAACTCTTCCAATCTGTAACAACTCCAGAATTTACCCTCAGTTTCCTTATGGGTTATGCAGTAGAGTGGGGCAGTTGGGAGAATCGCTTCCTCTTGCAAGGATAATCAGGCAGGAGCAGGTGATATGAGTAGGAGGGTGGAGGGACAGGCAAGGGGCAGACAGCCTGCAGACCCACGATCTTCCCCCTGTTTCGAATCCATCTTCATATCCTTTTGGCAGAGGGCCCCAGGTATTCCTGTGGTAGCTGCTATTTTCAGCTCCTCTTCATCTGTGCTGCAGAGTCTGTGCCCTACATCTTTCCCATTAACCTCACTCCACCAATTATTCATTCATTCATTCAACAAATATTTAATGTGCACCTGCCATGTGCCAGATATAGCTGTAGGCATTGGATATATACACAAGTGAATAAAACAAAGTCAGTGCCCTTGTTGAGTACACAGTCTAGTTGTTGGGGGGCGGGGAGCAGAAATAAACACATGAGCAAATAAACACACCTGTAACATGTCAGGTCATGAACGTTATGAAGAAAAATAAAGCAGAGTATGAGGGAAGGAGAGACCCATCTTTAATCCACAAATGTGTTCAAGTGTTTCCTGATGAAATAAAACTTTATTGCATCTTGTAACCACAGTTCACTCTCATTTCCTTTATAGGGAGATATTGACACTTGCTTTCGTCACTTCCTCACCTCACAATCTCTCAACCAGCTGCAGCCTCAGACCCAATAGTTCCAGTTCTGAGCTCATTCCCCCCGCCCCCAAGTCCCATTCCTGCTCCTCCAGTTGGCAGAATTATATTTAGTCCTTTCTCACTTTCCCTTTCTCCACATCCAATCAATCATGAAGACCTCCTCAACTTACCTCCTAAATATCTTTCACTTCATCCCCATTGTCACTGCCTCTATTGGTTTGCTAGGGCTGCTATACCAAAGTACCACAAAGTGGGTTGATTAAACTACAGAAATTTATTGTCTCATAGTTCCGGAGGTTGGAAATCCAGATTTTGGTAGGGTTGATTCCTTCTGAGGGCTGTGAGGGAAGGATCTGCTCTAGGCCTCTCTCCTTGGCTTGTAGATGGCCACCTTCATGTTCACATGGTGTTCTCCTTGTATCTCCACATCATCTTCCCTCTGTACTTATCTCTGTGTTCAAATTTCCCCTTTTTATAAGGACACCAGTCATATTGGATTAGGCACACTCTAATGATCTCACTTTACCTTGATTACCTCTGTATATACTCTCTCTCCAAATAAGGTCACATCCTGAGGTACTGGGAGTTAGGAATTTTGGAGGGACACAATTCAACATAGGAATTTTGGAGGGACACAATTCAACCCAAAACATTGCCTTTGTTCAAGCCTTTGTCATTTCTCACCTGTATCATTTCTTTAGTCTCCTTAGGAGAGTCCCTGCTTCCAGCATCATCTTCTTTCAACCCACCCTCCACTCTGCTGCCAGAGGACCACATAAAACTTGCTGTGGCTGCCAGGAAAATTCAGGCTTCTTGCCAATGCCTACCAGCCCTTTGTGTTCTGGCTTCTGCCATCCTTCCTAGTCTTACTTCCTACCATTCATATAGCATTACTGCAGCCATCGTTGAGCTCTTTGCCATGATTGCCCTGCCTCTGAACTTGACTACGTGTGGTTCCTCTTGCCTGGGATGGTCTCTCTTCCTCCCCTCCCTGACTGAACAATTCATGTGGTCTTCAGGCCAGCTCCAGCATCATCTCCTCTAAAAAGCCTTCCTTAACACCCCCAGTCTGGGTTTTGTGTCTTTACTCCAGGACCTATGCTCCCTCTGCATTTCTCTCTGCTGTACTTTCACTTATTTACTCACTAATTCAATGCCTAGTACACCAAAGGCACTCAATACACATTTGCTGAACACATGAGTAAGTGAATAAATGAATCCTCCTGTAGAAAATTGCAGTGTTAGAGTGAGTAAGCTAGCTGGTGAGAACAAAAGTTTTATAAGGGAGAGGCAAAATTAGGGGTGGGTGTGGTAATCAGACGTGGTTTATAATTCTCACACTCGAACAGAAATTGCATTTCAGCTGCTGTCGCTGCTGGGAGAAAAGTCCTGCTACTGCACTGACTCTTCCTTTGTTCAGTAACATGACCAGTAAGAAAATAATTGCAGTGTTTGGAGCAACAGGTAAAAAACTCCTTACTTTTAAAGTGCGTGCTGTCTTTGCTTACTTTCTTGTCTTCCTGTTTTTAACTTCAGAGCCTGCAAGCATGGACTGAACAAAGGGCCCTTTGGAGGAAACTGAGAAAAGTATCATTTGCTTGAATTTCTGATGTGGTAAAGGGGCAGGGTGATTTGACTTGATTTGTCAGAAATGATCTCAGCGGGACAAGGACAACTGACACATTCTCTTGTTCTTGATCATGTGCTGATCTGTTGGTGTAAGTTTCATTTCAGCATAAGTAATATGCTAGAGACTTTTCTCCACTCGCTTCCTGACAAGCACGGGAGCAAGTGTGAGAGGCCCGTGGGTATGTAGGAGATATCCACATGCCTGACCAGTACTCCAGCGACTCTGAAAGGGTGGAGTGGGTGGGGATTAGGAGAATGTGTGGCGGGACTTCTCTCACCAGAGAGCTGCCCCAGCCTTTCAACTGGCATCTCTACTTCCCTTCTGCCTCCCTCACAATCTGTTCTCCAACAGCCAGACCTATCTTTGCAAAATGTTGTTCCAATCAGGTCACTCTCCTTCAATCTATTCTCATTTCTGCCTCTCGATGATCTGTTTGAAACTGTCAGATCATGGCATGCTTCTGCTCAAAATCCTCCCCCCCATCTCACTCCAAGTGAAATGCAAAGCCCAGTTAATGACCTGCAGGACCCTTCTAGGACCTTGTCTTCTACCATTCTCCCTCGCTCGCTCTGCGTGTTCCTCAAACACACTCCCACTTTAAGGCCTTTGCATTGGCTACTCCCTCAACCTAGAGTAATCTTCCTCCAGTTACCCATGCTGCTTTCTCCCTCGTGTCTTCTAAGCCAGATGTCGCCCTCTCCATGAGTGCTTTCCAGACACATTTATTTAAAATTGCAACTCTGGGGACTTCCCTGGTGGCGCAGTGGTTAAGAATCTGCCTGCCAATGCAGAGGACATGAGTTTGAGCCCTGGTCTGGGAAGATTCCACATGCCGCAGAGCAACTAAGCCCATGAGCCACAACTACTGAGCCTGTGCTCTAGAGCCCGCGAGCCACAACTGCTGAGCCTGAGTGCCACAGGTACTGAAACCCACGCGCCTAGAACTTGTGCTCCACTACAAGAGAAGCCACTGCAATGAGAAGCCCATGCACCGCAACAAAGCGTAGCCCCTGCTCGCTGCAACTAGAGAAAGCCTGCGCACAGCAACAAAGACCCAACGCAGCCAAAAATAAATAAATAAATTTATTTTAAAAATTGCAACTCTGCTCCACCCTGCCACTGTCTGATTCTCCTCCCTGCTTGATTTCTTCTGTTACCATCTGTCTCTCCACACTAGGATAGAAGCTCTGTGAGGACAGGGATTTTGTCTGAAGGGAGGCTAAAGCAGGGAGAAGAGAGAAGTAAAATCTCAAAAACCAACAGCCAGGTATGACATTAACTTTAAAAGGAAAAAAAAAAAAGGTAATGCGAGGAGGGTTGATTGTATACAGCATTAGGGTGATAGTGAAGTTGTTGGTTTTTCCTGAAAGAGATGAGAAGCCATTGAAAGGTTTCGAGCAGAGTTGTGACATGATAAGACCTGGTGTTAAAAGGTTCATTTTAGCTTCTGTTTTGTGAAGAGACTGTAGGGGGCAAGGGCTAAAGCAGGGAGACCTCTTATGAGGCCGAGGCTGTTGCCCTAAACCAGGCAAGATGATAGTGGCTTAGACCAGGGAGTGGTCAGATTCCTAATATGTTTTTTTTTTTTTGAAACATCTTTATTGAAGTATAATTGCTTTACAATGGTGTGTTAGTTTCTGCCTTATAACAAAGTGAATCAGTTATACATATACATATGTTCCCATATCTCTTCCCTCTTGCGTCTCCCTCCCTCCCACCCTCCCCATCCCACCCCTCTAGGTGGTCACAAAGCACCGAGCTGATCTCCCTGTGCTATGCGGCTGCTTCCCACTAGCTATCTATTTTACATTTGGTAGTGTATGTATGTCCATGACACTCTCTCACCCTGTCACATCTCACCCCTCCCCCTCCCCATATCCTCAAGTCCATTCTCTAGTAGGTCTGTGTCTTTATTCCCGTCTTGCCACTAGGTTCTTCATGGCCTTTTTTTTTTTTTTCCTTAGATTCCATATGTATGTGTTAGCATACTGTATTTGTTTTTCTCTTTCTGACTTACTTCACTCTGTATGACAGACTCTAACTCCATCCACCTCATTACAAATACCTCCATTTCATTTCTTCCTAATATGTTTTAAAGAGAGTTGACAGGTTCCCTGATAGGCCAGATATCAGAGGTTAGCAGAGGGGAGAAGAGAATGACTCCTAAGCATTTTGGCTTGAGCAACTAGAAGAATAAAGTTGTGATTCACTGAAATGGGGAAGACCATGGGGGAAGCAACTGAAGGCAGGTCAGGAGCTCTGTTTTAGTCTCCTTAATCCTGACTTGCTGCTAAGCATCCAGAGTAGGAGGCTGGATAAGAGCAGGGGGGAGGCTGCTAAAGGAATCAGGTCAGATGTGTCAGAGTTGAAGAAAGTTGAGTCATAGTTAGCTAAGGAAGTGCACTGATTGCTTTACTTCCCAGTTCTTGTCCTTAGTTCAGTAACCTTGGAGCTCAGGGTGTGTTTGGGCATTTGAGGAAGGGTTGCCAGATTTAGCAGATAAAAATACAAGATGCCTAATTGAGGAACCAAGATGGCGGAGTAGAAGGACGTGCTGTCACTCGCTCTTGTGAGAACACCGGAATCACAACTAACTGCTGAACAATCATCGACAGGAAGACACTGGAATTCACCAAAAAAGATACCCCACATCCAAAGACAAAGGAGAAGCCACAATGAGATGGTAGGAGGGGAGCAATCACAATAAAATCAAATCCCATAACTGCTGGGTGGGTGACTCACAAGCTGGAGAACACTTATACCACAGCAGTCCACCCACTGGAGTGAAGATACTGAGCCCCACGTCAGGCTTCCCGACCTGGGGGTCCGGCAACGGGAGGAGGAATTCCTAGAGAATCAGACTTTGAAGGCTAGCGGGATTTGATTGCAGGACTCTGACAGGACTGGGGGAAACAGAGACTCCACTCTTGGAGGACACACACAAAGTAGTGTGTGCATCGGGACCAAGGGGAAGGAGCAGTGACCCCATAGGAGACTGAACCAGACCTACCTGCTAGTGTTGGAGGGTCTCCTGCAGAGGTGGGGGGTCGCTGTGTCTCACCATGAGGACAAGGACACTGGCGGCAGAGATTCTGGGAAGTACTCCTTGGCATGAGCCCTCCCAGAGTCTGCCATTAGCCCCACCAAAGAGCCCAGGTAGGCTCCAGTGTTGGGTTGCTTCAGGCCAAACAACCAACAAGGAGGGAACCCAGCCCCACCCATCAACAGTCAAGTGGATTAAAGTTTTACTGAGCTCTGACCACCAGAGCAACACCCAGCTCTACCCACCACCAGTCCCTCCCATCAGGAAACCTGCTCAAGCCTCTTAGATAGCCTCATCCACCAGAGGACAGACAGCAGAAGCAAGAAGAACTACAATTCTGCAGCCTGTGGAACAAAAAACCACATTCACAGAGAGATAGACAAGATGAAAAGGCAGAGGGCTATGTACCAGATGAAGGAACAAAATTAAACCCCAGAAAAACAACTAAATGAAGAGGAGATAGGCAACCTTCCAGAAAAAGAATTCAGAATAATGGTAGTGAAGATGATCCAGGACCTCAGAAAAAGAATGGAGGCAAAGATCAGGAAGATACAAGAAATGTTTAACAAAGACCTAGAAGAATTAAAGAACAAACAAACAGAGATGAACAATACAATAACTGAAATGAAAACTACACTAGAAGGAATCAATAGCAGAATAACTGAGGCAGAAGAACAGATAAGTGACCTGGAAGACAGAATGGTGGAATTCACGGCCATGGAATGGAATAAAGAAAAAAGAATGAAAAGAAATGAAGACAGACTAAGAGACCTCTGGGACAACATTAAACGCAACAACATTTGCATTATAGGGGTCCCAGAAGGAGACGAGAGAGAGAAAAGACCCAAGAAAATATTTGAAGAGATTATAGTCGAAAACTTCCCTAACATGGGAAAGGAAATAGCCACCCAAGTCCAGGAAGCACAGAGAGTCCCAGTCAGGATAAACCAAAGGAGAAACACGCCAAGACACATAGTAATCAAATTGACAAAAAGTAAAGACAAAGAAAAATTATCGAAAGCAGCAAGGGAAAAACGACAAATAACATACAAGGGAACTCCCATAAGGTTAAGAGCTGATTTCTCAGCAGAAACTCTACAAGCCAGAAGGGAGTGCCATGATATACTTAAAGTGATGAAAGGGAAGAATCTACAACCAAGATGACTCTACCTGGCAAGGATCTCATTCAGATTCGATGGAGAAATCAAAAGCTTTACAGACAAGCAAAAGCTAAGAGAATTCAGCACCACCAAACCAGCTCTACAACAAATGCTAAAGGAACTTCTCTAAGTGGGAGACACAAGAGAAGAACCTACAAAACAAACCCAAAACAATTAAGAAAATGGTCATAGGAACATACATATTGATAATTACCTTAACATGAATGGATTAAATGCTCCAACCAAAAGACACAGGCTTGCTGAATGGATACAAAAACAAGACCCATATATATGCTGTCTACAAGAGACCCACTTCAGACCTAGGGACACATACAGACTGAAAGTGAGGGGATGGAAAAAGATATTCCATGCAAATGGAAATCAGAAGAAAGCTGGAGTAGCAATACTCATATCAGATAAAATAGACTTTAAAATAAAGAATGTTACAAGAGACAAGGAAGGACACTACATAATGATCAAGGGATCAATCCAAGAAGAAGATATAACAATTATAAATATATATGCACCCAACATAGGAGCACCTCAATACATAAGGCAACTGCTAACAGCTATAAAAGAGGAAATCGACGGTAACACAGTAATGGTGGGGGACTTTAACACCTCACTTACAACAATGGACAGATCATCCAAAATGAAAATAAATAAGGAAACAGAAACTTTAAATGACACAATAGACCTGATAGATTTAATTGATATTTATAGGACATTCCATCTAAAAACAGCAGATTACACTTTCTTCTCAAGTGCGCACGGAACATTCTCCAGGATAGATCACATCTTGGGTCACAATTCAAGCCTCAGTAAATTTAAGAAAATTGAAATCATATCAAGCATCTTTTCTGACCACAACGCTATGAGATTAGAAATGAATTACAGGGGAAAAAACGTAAAAAACATAAACACATGGAGGCTAAACAATACGTTACTAAATAACCAAGAGATCACTGAGGAAATCAAAGAGGAAATCAAAAAATACCTAGAGACAAATGACAATGAAAACACGACGACCCAAAACCTATGAGAGGCAGCAAAAGCAGTTCTAAGAGGGAAGTTTATAGCAATACAAGCCTACCTCAAGAAACAAGAAAAATTTCAAATAAACAATCTAACCTTACACCTAAAGGAACTAGAGAAAGAAGAACAGGGGCTTCCCTGGTGGCGCAGTGGTTGAGAATCCGCCTGCCAATGCAGGGCACACGGGTTCGAGCCCTGGTCTGGGAGGATCCCACATGCCGCGGAGCGACTGGGCCCGTGAGCCACAATTGCTGAGCCTGTACGTCTGGAGCCTGTGCTCCGCAGCAGGAGAGGCTGCGATAGTGGGAGGCCCGCGCACCGCGATGAAGAGTGGCCCCCACTTGCCACAACTGGAGAAAGCCCTCGCACAGAAATGAAGACCCAACACAGCCATAAATAAATAAAAATTAAAAAAAAAAAAAAAGAAGAAGAACAAACAAAACCCAAAGTTAGCAGAAGAAAAGAAATCATAAAAATCAGAACAGAAATAAATGAAATAGAAACAAAGAAAACAATAGCAAAGATCAATAAAACTAAAAGCTGGTTCTTTGAGAAGATTGATAAACCATTAGCCAGACTCATCAAGAAAAAGAGGGAGAGGACTCAAATCAATAAAATTAGAAATGAAAAAGGAGAAGTTACAACAGACATCGCAGAAATACAAAGCATCCTAAGAGACTACTACAAGCAACTCTATGCCAATAAAATGGACAACCTGGAAGAAATGGACAAATTCTTAGAAAGGTATAACCTTCCAAGACTGAACCAGGAAGAAACAGAAAATATGAACAGACCAATCACAAGTAATGAAATTGAAACTGTGATTAAAAATCTTCCAACAAACAAAAGTCCAGGACCAGATTGCTTCACAGGTGAATTCTATCAAACATTTAGAGAAGAGCTAACACCCATCCTTCTCAAACTCTTCCAAAAAATTGCAGAGGAAGGAACACTCCCAAACTCATTCTATGAGGCCACCGTCACCCTGATACCAAAACCAGACAAAGGTACTACAAAAAAAGAAAATTACAGACCAATATCACTCATGAATATAGATGCAAAAATCCTCAACAAAATACTAGCAAACAGAATCCAACAACACATTAAAAGGATCATACACCATGACCAGGTGGGATTTATCCCAGGGATGCAAGGATTCTTCAATATATGCAAATCAATCAATGTGATACACCATATTAACAAATTGAAGGATAAAAACCATATGATAATCTCAATAGGTGCAGAAAAAGCTTTTGACAAAATTCAACACCCACGTATAATAAAAACTCTCCAGAAAGTGGGCATAGAGTGAACCTACCTCAACATAATGAAGGCCATATATGACAAACCCACAGCAAACATCATTCTCAATGGTGAAAAACTGAAAGCATTTCCTCTAAGATCAGGAACAAGACAAGGTTGTCCACTCTCACCAGTATTATTCAACATAGTTTTGGAAGTCCTAACCATGGCAATCAGAGAAGAAAAAGAAATAAAAGGAATACAAATTGGAAAAGAAGAAGTAAAGCTGTCACTGTTTGCAGACGACATGATACTATATGTAGAGAATCCTAAAGATGCCACCAGAAAACTACTAGAGCTAATCAATGAATTTGGTAAAGTAGCAGGATACAAAATTAATGCACAGAAATCTCTTGCATTCCTATACACTAATGATGAAAAATCTGAAAGAGAAATTAAGGAAACACTCCCATTTACCACTGCAACGAAAAGAATAAAATACCTAGGAATAAACCTACCTAGGGAGACAAAAGACCTGTATGCAGAAAACTATAAGACACTGATGAAAGAAATTAAAGATGATACAAACAGATGGAGAGATATACCATGTTCTTGGATTGGAAGAATCAATATTGTGAAAATGACTATATTACCCAAAGCAATCTACAGATTCAATGCAATCCCTATCAAATTACCAGTGGCATTTTTTACAGAACTAGAACAAAAAAGCATAAAATTTGTATGGAGACACAAAAGACCCCGAATAGCCAAAACAGTCTTGAGGGAAAAAAACGGAGCTGGAGGAATCAGACTCCCTGACTTCAGACTATACTACAAAGCTACAGTAATCAAGACAATATGTTACTGGCACAAAAACAGAGATATAGATCAATGGAACAGGATAGAAAGCCCAGAGATAAACCCACGCACCTATGGTCAACTAATCTATGACAAAGGAGGCAAGGACATATAATGGAGAAAAGGCAGTCTCTTCAATAAGTGGTGCTGGGAAAACTGGACAGCTACATGGAAAAGAATGAAATTAGAACAATCCCTAACACCATACACAAAAATAAACTCAAAATGGATTAGAGACCTAAATGTAAGACTGGACACTATAAAACTCTTAGAGAAAAACATAGGAAGAGCACACTTTGACATAAATCACAGCAAGATCTTTTTTGATCCACCTCCTAGAGTAATGGAAATAAAAACAAAAATAAACACATGGGACCTAATGAAACTTCAAACTTTTGCAAAGCAAAGGAAACTACAAACAAGACGAAAAGACAATGCTCAGAACGGGAGAAAATATTTGCAAACGAATCAATGGACAAAGGATTAATCTCCAAAATATATAAACAGCTCATGCAGCTCAATATTAAAAAAACAAACAACCCAATCCAAAAATGGGCAGAAGACCTAAATAGACATTTCTCCAAAGAAGACATACAGATGGCCAAGAAGCATATGAAAAGCTGCTCAACATCACTTATTATTAGAGAAATGCAAATCAAAACTACAATGAGGTATCACCTCACACCAGTTAGAATGGGCATCATCAGAAAATGTACAAACAGCAAATGCTTGAGAGGGTGTGGAGAAAAGGGAACCCTCTTGCACTGTTGGTGGGAATGTAAATTGATACAGCCACTATGGAGAACAGTATGGAGGTTCCGTAAAAAACTAAAAATAGAATTGCCATATGACCCAGCAATCCCACTACTGGGCATATACCCAGAGAAAACCGTAATTCAAAAAGACACATGCACCCCAATGTTCATTGCAGCGCTATTTACAATAGCCAGGTCATGGAAGCAACCTAAATGCCCATCGACAGACAAATGGATAAGAAGAAGTGGTACACATATACAATGGAATATTACTCAGCCATAAAATGGAACGAAATTGGGTCATTTGTTGAGATGTGGATGGATCTAGAGACTGTCATATAGAGTGAAGTAAGTCAGAAAGAGAAAAACAAATATCGTATATTAACGCATATATGTGGAACCTAGAAAAATGGTACAGATGAACCAGTTTGCAGGGCAGAAATTGAGACACAGATGTAGAGAACAAACGTATGGACACCAAGGGGGGAAAGCGGTGGGGGCAGGGGTGGTGGTGGTGTGATGAATTGGGCGATTGGGATTGACATGTATACACTGATGTGTATGAAATTGATGACTAATAAGAACCTGCTGTATAAAAAAATAAATAAAATAAAATTCAAAAATTCAAAAAAAAAGAAAAGAAGATGAGATATAAAAGGAAGTGCTACTACTTTCTAAATATGGTATTACACTAATATTTATAAAATGGATAACTAATAAGAACCTGCTGTATAAAAAATAAATAAAATAAAATTTAAAACAAAAAATACTAGATGCCTAATTAAATTTGACAAGGGACGTGTTAACCGTTACCTGTATGTGTGTTTGCATGCCAAACTCTTGAGCAGTATCTCCAGTGCCTGCCATTCAAATGCTACTCTCAACATGGACTCACCTGTAGGGGAACTGGGTCCAAGAGGGCACAATCCAGAAAAAGCAAGGAGGGTCTAGGACAGTTAAGTACAACAAAAATGAATGCTTTGGGGGTTGCTTTCTCAAGCTGATAGGTTTATCGGTGTGTCCTGCTAGTTTCAAGGAACAGGGCCAACCAAGATGGATGAATTCCTCTCCTGGTTTGGGTCTTAATGAAATATTAATGTGGGAGTGGTTAGGAGAGCCAGTCCTGGTTTTGGTCCAACTCCTCTTATTTTTTCATACTGGTCCATATCATTTGCTTCTCCATCTCCATCTCCTGGCGGGTCCAGGCAGGACTATCCACCCCCAAAGCTGAGAATGGAGAGCACAGAGATTTCGTTTTTTCTACTTCATTCATTCATTCAATAGATATTGGAAACTTGCAATGTGCCAGGCACTAGTCTCAGAACACGGTTGGCAAACAGGGATAAAGAGTTTCTCTCTTCAAGGAGAATGTTATTTAGGTTACAGTACAGTTATGAGGAAATAATTACAACAGTCAATGTTGTGGGTTGAATTGTGTCCCCTCCCAAATTCATATGTTGAAGCCCTAAGCCCCAGTACCTCTGAATTGACGGTATTTACAGACAGGGCCTTTAAAGAGTCAATTAGGGACTTCCCTGGTGGCGCAGTGGTTAAGAATCCACCTGCCAATGCAGGGCACACGGGTTTAAGTCCTGGTCCGGGAAGATCCCACATGCCGCGGAGCAGCTAAGCCCGTGCACCACAACTACTGAGCTTGCGAGCCACAACTATGGAGTCCGCGTGCCACAACTACTGAAGCCCACGTGCCTACAGCCCGTGCTCTGCAACAAGAGAAGCCACCACAATGAGAAGCCCGTGCACCGCAACAAAGAGTAGCTCCAGCTCACTGCAACTAGAGAAAGTCTGCGTGCAGCAATGAAGACCCCAATGCAGCCAAAAATAAATAAATAAATTTATTTTTAAAAAAAAGAGTTGATTAAGTTAAAGCAAGGCCGTGAGAGTGGGCCATAATCTAATTTGACTGGTGTCCTCATAAGAAGAAGGAATTTTGACACAGAGGGAGACACGTGGAGGGGTCACCTCTCCTTCAACCCTTGGGTCCCCTTCTGATGCCTTCCTCTGGCCAGACCCAAACTGAGGGCAAGAGGGCCCACTGATGGAGTCCATATAGGTCGGCCTCCCAGGGCACTAGGCAGGATAGAGATGGTGAAGGTGGATTTTGAGGTACACACACACAAAAAATTCAGGACAGGTATCCAACCAATTTGATGGAGGATTCCAAATGTCAGTAACCCTGCACAGTACCTGGCCTCCCTGTTGCCTCCAGCCTCCCCCATTCTCCACCGCCCCCCACCCCATGGCTTCTGCTAAGCTACCACTGAGGAGGCTGTGAGGAACCTAGCTTGAAAACCACTCTTGCAAGGCCATGCGGATGCCTCCCAAAGTAGTTACAACAGCAGCTTTACTCTGAGTAACGGGACTCCCTGACCAACTTCTTTTAGTGAACCTTCTTCCTGATCCTTCCTGTATTTCTTCTTCCCCAGTCCTGCAGGGTGGCTCTGTGGCCAGGGCCATTTTGGAGAGCAAAAAGTATGAGGTGAGAGCACTGGCCAGGGATGTGACTCAACCAAATGCACAGGTGCTCCAGGACCTTGGGGCCGAGGTAGTAAAAGGCGACCTGAATGACAAAGCATCAGTGGAGGCCTCCTTGAAAGGAGCCTTCATGGTGACCAACTTCTGGGACCATTTCAGCAAAGAGAAAGAAGTGTGTCAGGTGGGAACCACCTTTGAGCCCTTTCTTTTTCTCCTCCCTGGCTACTCTGCCCTCCCTGGAAGGCGGTAGGCCTTCAGCCTGGGCAAAAATGTAAGCCTCATCCCAGAACATCTCTCTGGCATTTATGAAATATATGTACTTCAGGTACTTGTTAGAGGTGGATTGTTAGGTGATTGTAAAGTCAGTGTTATGTGACATCTGTCCAAATGTGACCTTGGGGATCTGAGAGTGACCGGGTAGTGGAGCCAGCCATTAGAGCCTCTGATTCTCACCATTTGTTTGTAGATGGCACGTGAGGGGTGGCAGCAAGGACACCCCACAAATTAAGGTTACTCTGAGAGTCAGATGGGAAGAACAAAAGTGTAATGAATATGTTCAGACTTCTGGCAGAGAATTGGGGATGAATTAGTAATGGGTACATAGGAAAAGAAGTAAGCAAACAAGCAAATAAGCCCGCAGTGATTAACTCCAGGGAAAATGAAAATTTTTAGAAAAAGTAAATGTAACCATAGAATATCACATGGCTCAGCTTCAGCTGTGTAAGCACTGATGAATGATGTAGTCCCAAATTGTGATATTCTGAGGATGAAAAAAAGGGAATCATGTTTGTGTATGTGTGTGATGGTCGTGGTGGGCTGTGTATCTGTGTGTGTGTGTGTGTGTGTGAGAGAGAGAGAGAGAGAGAGAGAGAGAAACTGAGAGAGAGAGAGCCAAAGATGAGGACTCATCTGTCATAGTAGAAATTTGGTAGATGATCTCTTAAACTGAGAAAAATCAAGAATTAGCAGTATAAACGTACTATTTAGAAATAAAGAAGCAGCTAAAAGAGATGAAAATGGTTATTTCTGGAGAGTAGTTATCAGCATGAAGGTGCAGGGAACTTCTTTGTCATGATGAGATCTACTTTCTCCCCCAAGACAGTACTATTTGAAAATTATACATATGTATAAACTGGAAAAATACAAAGATTAGATTTTAAAAATGTAATGGATGGGATCACACTCTCTCAGAAATGGTACAACTAAAAAAGTTAAGAGCAGGATTGAGCCAGTTTAGGTTCGTTTGGCGTTCCCATGACCAGTGTCCCTGTGGCAGCTTACTTTGAAAACTTTCTTGGCCCATGGAAGCCAGTGGAAGCCTCTGATGGAGAGTACTACACCCTGGGTAAGTGGAAGGTTGCCGTGAAAGCTAACCAGACACCTGCTGTCCTCCCCGCATTCCTCTCTTCAGTGGACGCATGCCATCTGAGTGCCTACCATGTGCTCAGCTCCGTGTGAAGTGCTGAGAGGGATCCCACATTGTCCTAGACTTACCAGAGAGCTGAATCTTGGGCTGGAAACACTAAGGATTACACTTCCAGTCTTATCGTGCTGACACCCCTCATATAAGCAGTGAGCCATGTGGCCTCAAGTCTCAGTCTCCTCATGTCTAATGGGGAAGCTGGACAAGATGATTTCTCCTACTAGCTCATCTCTCTGCCCTTCTGTGGCAACAGGGAAGACATTCTCCTCTTGACCTGGGTCCCAGGGTCAGAAATCCCTAGAGGGACCCTGACTCCCGGGGATGGGTTTCCAGCCCGGCCTGCAGAGTCTGATTCCATAAGTCTGGGGTGGGGCCTGGAAGACTGTAGTTTTAACAAGGACTCCTGGTAATTCCAACGTTGCCAGTCCACTGGCCGGCACTCCCCTGCCCTTTGGGGACATTTTCTTTGCCCATAGTCCAAGGGTGGCTCTGTGGAGTGGAAGGAATATGGGAGAATCAGTGCCAGCAAGTCAGTCTTTCTTCCTTGGCACATAATTAAGACTCGTCAGGGGCATAACTAGTGGCAAAGTAGACCTGAGCTAGAACAAGGAGCACATGCCACACATCACAGATGACTTGGGTAACAGTTCAACAAGTGACGAGATAAATGTATAAAGGTGGGCTTCCCTGGTGGCGCAGTGGTTGGGAGTCTGCCTGCCGGTGCAGGGGACATGGGTTCGGGCCCTGGTCTGGGAGAATCCCTCATGCCGCGGAGCAGCTGGGCCCGTGAGCCACAGTTGCTGAGCCTGCGCATCTGGAGCCTGTGCTCCACAACGGGGGAGGCCACGATGGTGAGAGGCCCGCGCACCGCGATGAAGAGTGGCCCCCGCTTGCCGCAACTGGAGAGGGCCCTCGCGCAGAAACGAGGACCCAACACAGCCATGGATAAATAGATAAATGAATAAATAAAATTTGAAAAAAAAATGTATAAAGGTGACGTATCTCTTAACCCGCCCTTCTTCCTATGTCCTTACCAGGTTTCAGAAGCCAGCTCACCTGACGTTTCCCAGGTCCTGAACTAGGACATTGTAATCTATGGATTAGATTGGCCCTAGGTGAAGAGGTGATGCCTTAAACTTCTGGTGGTACCCAGTCCCATTTGGGGTCTTCACATCTGTAAAACCCAGCCTCAGGTATCCCGGGGCCTCATCCCCTCCACCCCCCCAGAGGAATAGCTAACATTTACTAAGCACTTACTGGGTGTTTGGTGTCTGTTTTACAGATGGGGAAACTGAGGCACAGATAGATTAACTTTGCCAAGATCACTAATAAGGCAGAAACAGGTCTTGAACTCAGGCAGTGTGGCTCCAGAACCATATTCTTTTTATTTTTTTATTTTTTATTTTTATTTTATTTTTTTAAAAATATTTATTTATTTATTTATTTATGGCTGTGTTGGGTCTTCGTTTCTGTGCGAGGGCTTTCTCTAGTTGCGGCAAGCGGGGGCCACTCTTCATCACGGTGCGCGGGCCTCTCACTATCGCGGCCCCTCCCGTTGCGGAGCACAGGCTCCAGATGCGCAGGCTCAGTAATTGTGGCTCACGGGCCTAGTTGCTCCGTGGCATGTGGGATCCTCCCAGACCAGGGCTCGAACCCGTGTCCCCTGCATTGGCAGGCGGATTCTCAACCACTGCGCCACCAGGGAGGCCCTCTTTTTATTTTTTATTTTAATTTTTTTGGCTGCGCTGCAAGGCATGCAGGATCTTAGTTCCCCTACCAGGGATGGAATCTGTGCCCCCCTGCAGTGGAAGCACAGAGTCCTAACTACTGAACTGCCAGGGAATTCCAGAACCACATTCTTTACCGCTGTCCCTTAGCTGCTTTTATATTATTTTATTTTTTTAAATAAATTTATTTATTTATTTATTTTTGGCTGCGTTGGGTCTTCGTTGCTGCGCACAGGCTTTCTCTGGTTGCGGCAAGAGGGGATCACTCTTTGTTGCAGTGCGCGGGCCTCTCACTGCGGTGGCCTCTCTTGTTGCGGAGCACGGGCTCCAGGTGTGCGGGCTTCAGTAGTCGTGGCTCGTGGGCTCAGCAGTTGGGGCTCACGGGCTTCAGTAGTTGTGGCGCACAAGCTCTAAAGCACAGGCTCAGTAATTGTGGCACACGGGCCCAGTTGCTCCGCGGCATGTGGGATCCTCCCAGAGCAGGGGATGAACCCGAGTCCCCTGCATTGGCAGGCAGATTCTCAACCACTGTGCCACCAGGGAAGCCCCCCCTTAACTGCTTTTAAACTCAGCCCAAGAATCTCAACCTTCACATAAAAATAAACCTCAAAGTCAGAATAGACTTGACTCTGAGTGACTCAAAAAACTCAGACTGCTTTTTTATAAATATAAATTACAATTATAATTTAAGCAGAGGAATGAACAGACATTTTGCCTACCAAGAAATTCAGGCAGGAAGTTAATTTTGCTGCAAAAGACAAGCTATGATATTTAGTCCCTGGCTGCTAAGCCTGAAGTCACTTTTATACTGGACTGAAATTCAGAGACCTTGATTCTTGTCCTAGGTTGTTGTTTTCTAACTGGGAGGCATTGGGTGAGTCAATAGACTTAGATTCTTCAGTTAAAAAAATGAGAGTGCTGGGGCTAGATCACGTCTACATTGGGTTCCAACCTCAGGAGTCTGGGAATCTATGAGAGGCTATATCACACTGCAGGAAGGGCACAGGCTTTGGAGTGACAGGTGAGGGTTTGAACCCCCTTCTGCTGCTTACTGGCTGAGTAACCTCAGGCAAGTACCTGATATTCCTATATTTCAAGGTTGTTTTGAGGATTAAACAAGCCAATATGTTTGCTCATTCATTCATTCAACAAATATTTGAGGCCCTAGTGTGTGCCAGTCACTTACTGGGGAATCAGTAATAAACAGCTCAAAACGGACAAAGCTGAGCCCTCATTAAGCTCATATTCTGGTGGAGGAGTTAGCTAATAAACATAATAGATAAGTAAAATATATTATATGTTAGAAGGTGATAAGTGCAGTAAAAAAATAAGGCAGAGTAAGGTATTTGTGGAGTGCTAGCAGTAAGGGAGTTGTGTGTGAAATTTAGATAAGGTGATTGGTGGGCTTCTTTGAGAAGGTGACATCTGAGCAACGTCTGATGGAGGTAAGTAATGGGCTTTGTGAATATTCAGGGGAAGAGCTTTTCACGCAGAGAGAACAGCCAGTGTGGCTGGAACAGAGCAAGTTGGGGGGTTGGGGAGAGGGTAGTAGGAGGTGTGCCCAGAGGTAATAGAAGGTCTGGTCCTGTAAGCCATTGGTTTTTCTTCTGAGAGACACAGAGAGCCATTGGAGAGTTCTGGGCAGAAATGACATGAGCTGACTTTAGTTTTTAACAGAATCACTCTGACTTTTGTGTTGAAAAGAGACTGTGGAAGGGCAAGAGTGGAAACAAGGAGCCCAAATTTATAATAATCCAAGTCAGAGATGATGGTGGCTTAGACCAGGGTGATAGCAGTGAGGATGGCGAGAAGTGGTCAGATTCTGGACATACTACAAGTAGGACTTCAAAAAAAAAAAAAAAAAAAAGAAAGAATATGGGGTGGGAGAGACACCTCAAGGTTGACTTCAAGATTTTTGACTTGAGAAACTGGAATGATAGAGTTGCCATTAACTGAGATGGGGAAGTCCGTAGGGGGAGCGGGTTGTGCAGGAACTCATTTTGGAGCACCTTGAGTTTCAAATGTCTATTAAACAGTCAAGTAAGGATGTTGAGTAGGAAGTTGGACATATGAGTCTGGAGTTGAGCAGAGATGTCTGGGTTAGAGATAACAATCATACTTTGCACACAGGATATGCTTAGTAAATGGTCACTCTCTTTTTTTCTTTAAATCAACACCCAGGCATTATGGTATTTTTCTCCAGCAAACCTTATAACTGTGCATAGATAGTGGCTACTCAGTGTTCCCATGCCTCTTGTTTAAGTGGTGGGACCTACCAAGAATGTGAAGTAATTAGCTATTTTTATCTTTTTTTTTTCCTTTTTAAAACTAGCACTGTCCATGGGGGATGTACCAATGGATGGTATCTCTGTTGCTGATGTTGGAGAGGTCATCTGCTGCAGTTTTAATTTCCCAGAGAAGTTTGTAGGCAAGGCCGTGGGTCTCAGTACAGAAGCACTAACAGTACAGCAATATGCTGATGTTTTGTCCAAGGGTTTGGGGAAAGAAGTCTGAGATGCAGAGGTGAGTTCTTAAGAGATATAAACGTGATCGCAAATGGTCACATCCCACTAACTTACAAATTCTGGGAGACTTTCGACAGATTTGGGCAGGGTTGAGCTTAGGCTGTGGGAAAAAATTGAAGAGGATTCCTGTTCCACGAATCTATCTTCATCTGTTGGTGTATCCGAATTCCACTCTTATGACTTTATCGCTTTGGCTTCAGGTTAATCAGTTTATTAAAGTAAAAGTCCTTTTGGGTGGAAAGAACTTAAACTCTGAAGACCGAGGTACAATGTTTCCGTATATGCTGTACCAACCCTCTCCTCCCAGGAGCTCATCACTGATTAGGCCAGTCTGCCAGAGCTGGTCTGCATGGGGCATGGCACTTAGCCTCTCTGAGCTGCCGCTTCCTCATTCATAAAGTGGGATGAAAGCATCTACCTTGGGACATTTTCTGAAAATTAGAGAGGATATATTTAAGGGGGTTAGCTTAGTGTTTGGCACGAAGTAAGTAAACCTCAAGGACCTATTATGTACCTGGTGCTATCTTTAAAGCGTTTACAACAGAGTTGGGGTGAAAATGGTAATGCACATGAAGTCACAGTGATCAGTCCAAAGCAGAACACTGGGGTGCTTAATTGTGTTGCCCACACACTCTGCACTATAGGTGGTCAGAGAGGGTAGGAGAAGGCTTCATGGAAGAAGTAGCCTTGAGGTGGTCCTTGAGGGTGGGTAAGACTGTGTATGGGTGGAGGGAGTGATAGAGCTGGCCTGGCTAAATTCTAGAAACAACAGGAATGAACCAGAGGCAGTCTGGAGAAATAAGCAAATCCTGGCTCTGCCCTTATCTATCTGGGGAATCTTGGCATTTACTTAACCTCTCCAGCCTCCCTTTATTCAGATGTTAAAAAGGTTATTATGGGACTTCCCTGGCAGTCCAGTGGTTAGGGGTCCTCGCTTCCACTGCAGGGGGCACGGGTTCGATCCCTGGTCGGGGACCTAAGAGCCCACAAGCCACGCGGTGCGGCCAAAAATTTAAAAAAATAAAAAATAAAAGGCTATTACACCTGCCATAGGCTTGTTGTGAGGATGCAATGAGACCCACATGGGAGGGACCTGGCACTGGGTCTGGCACTTAGTAAGCCTGCAATAACTGATCAGGCTGGAATGGCTACAACAGACCTTTTATAGAGAAGTGAGGGGAATGGAAGATCCTGAGCACTCCCAGCCAGTTCTCCAAGCAGGTGTTGATAAGAGGAAGGAGAGAGAACAGGGTTTCTGAGAAGGGAGTATGTGTTTGTGTCTGCCAGGCAGAGACACCGTGGCAGCTGAAAGGAAGACCCATACCTTCCCCCAAGCTAGCAGGCATGAACTAACATGGCTCTTTGCCCCTCTCGGCTGCTGTTCTCCCATCTGTGAAGGGGGAGGGTGGTGTGGACGACTACTAAGGCTCTACCCAGCACTAACATCTCTCCAGAGTAGAGAGAGTCCCTTTTTCCTTACAGGGTTCCAGCCTGCTTTTGTAAATTAAGATTTATTGGAACACAGCCATACCTTTGTTTATGTATGTCTCTGGCTGGTTTCAGGATACAGTGGTAGAGCTGAGTAGTTGTGACAGAGACCATATGGCCGGAAAGCCTAAAATATTTATATCTAGCTCTTCAAGAAAAGGGTTGTTGACCCTTGCTCTAGAATGTTTCCTAGGGTTAGGGATAGAGGGCTGGTTTTTGTTTTCTTCTGCAACTCTTGGGCCCTGAGTCTTGAGGGGGTATCTATATTCTCAGTTCTCCTCAGGGACTGGAGTTGTGAGGAGGCTGAGAGATCTTTTGGGGGGAAAACTATGGTAGGTGTTAATCCAGCCATAAAACCACATCTGGGGAGCTCCTAGGAAGGCACCACCCACTCAAAAGATGGACTTGATGAGAAGATCTGCAAAGGCTCTTACACCCGGGTGCAAATTTACTTTTCAGTGATTGACCCTTCTCCCAGTGCCTTTGAATTCGGGTCTCCTATTCATTTTTGTCTGTGGGGTCTGAACTCTGTAAAGAAGAAGGGGAGGAAGGTGAAGAGTGTGGGCATATGGCGTGTATGCGTTCATTCTCAGAGGACGGGGTAGACCTTGTTTGGGAAGGCTCAGGACTGTCCAAGCATCTCTCAATCACATACCTGGTTTCTGATTGATTTTGGTACATCAAGCTATTTCACAATGCAGCAGAAACTTCTCTGGCACCCAAAGTTTCAGGGGATTAGAGGCTGGAAGTTCTACAAAATGGTTAATACTGTTCTTAGTAACTAGTTTGACTTGAAGCCGCTGCCCACTGGTCTGGAGTGGGAAAATGCTTACAGGCTATGCTACTCTGGCGGAGGATGCATGTGGCCACAAGGTGGCGCCCCAGCCTTGGCAGTCTGGCTTTTCCCCAGTCTGATCAGAAGGCTGTTTGCTTAATTATTTCAGTGACTACTCCTCTCTCCCCCAGAACAAACTCCCACCAGAAACTCTGATCTGGCTGAAACTGCCTGTCTAGCCCCAAAAGGAACATGGTTCTCTCAGAAAGCGAGACACAACAGAAACATCTGTTTCCTTCAAAAATCTGCAGAAAAGAATCCCTTATTTTACTGAGGGATATTAATTACCAAAGTTACAGGATGAGAGAGTAACTCAAGGAGACAGACATTTTAGAAGTCATCTTCCATGCTTTTCTTATAGCCTTCTATTTCCAAACTCACTAAAACTTAAAATTTTTTTCTGATTTCAAAAATTACAAATGCTTATTGAAGAAAATACACAGAATTATAAAAAAGAATATAAAAATCATATTGTTTAATCTATCAGAGATAGTAACTGTTAAGATTTACACATTTTCTTCTAGACTTTTTCCAGTATATATGTAATAAAATTAACACAACATGATATGTACAATTTTGTAACCAGCTTTTTCACTTGACATTATATTATGAGCATTTTTCTATTTTGTTAAACTTCTTCAAAAATATTAATTTTAGTAACTGCATAATATTTTTAGAGTAGATGTACCATAACTTATTTTACCATTCCTCTGTTTTTGGACATGCAGGTTGTTCTTGGTTTTTCATTATTATAAATGGCATATGACGAACATTGTTTTATATGAGTTTGTGTCTGTCACATTTTTCTAAGGCCAGGTGGAATAGCAAGATTAGAGTTTATCTCTGGGGGCTAAAGACAGATTATACTGGATCCAATAGTTAGAAACGGTCTTAGCAGGAATTCCCTGGCTGTCCAGTGGTTAGGGCTCTGCACTTCCACTGCAGGGGGCATGGGTTCGATCCCTTTGGGGAACTAAGATCCTGCATGCCACGTGGTGCAGCCAAAAATAAAAAAAAAAAGAAATGGTCTTAGCTGATTGATTCAGGCAGTGGAACTATTGATCTATTGATCTATTTAGTGTCAGAAGGGACTCAAGGGGTGGGTTTTGTGGAGGGTGATAGAAGGCGGGTGTGTGATGGGCAGCATTTGTTGTGTCCGGCCCTGGCCAAGGCTGGGATGGCTGAAGTCGAGATACTCATTTCCAGTCAAGGCAGGGAGTGGTGATGGAAGGGACATGGGTCAAGAGGGAAGGATGGAGAGCCTGGTGCTTTGATGCTGCATGCAGGGCCGGATGGGTAGAAGATCTCAGAGGGCTGCTGAGGGAATCCCAGGAGAAAATGTATATGAAAGCTGGTCAGATGAAGGGGCTACAGATGCATAGTACCTTATCCCAAGCACTTGGGGTCAGAAACAATTCCACTTTCAGAATCTTTCAGCTTTTAGATAGGTTGTATCTATGTATATTATGTAACATCAACATCAGGGTCTGGGGCAGGACCCTATAATCAAACACATCAATATCTCTGCAGACAAAAAGACATGACTATTTCCACTAAATGGGATAATTAAAGACCATAAATAACTTCCCATAAGTTCAGATCAGGTTTTGCCACCAAATCAGTTCAGAAAAGTCAGTATGTTGCCAAATTGCTTATGAAAATACTTCCGTGTTTCTTGCGTCTTGGAGTTAGGCTAAAGAATTGTGGACCTGTATCATCATGAAAGTGAATAATTTCTTCTCAAACTGTTTTAAATGAGGGCAATGACATTTCCTGTTTTTTCTTTTCTTCTTTTTTTTTACTTGTTCTTAAAAGATCACCCTGGAAGCTTACGAGAAGCTAGAATTTCCTGCAGCGAAGGAAATGGCCAGCATGTGTCATTTCTATCAAATGAAGCCAGATCGTGATATCAAGCTCACCCACCGACTGAACCCCAAAGTCAAAAGCTTCAGCCAGTTCATCTCAAAGAACCAGTCAGCCTTGAAGGGCATTTAAGCTGTTCACACAGGCCCCTGAGCAAACAATGTCCTTCCTCCCAGATCCTGGTCCTCTTTATAGCACAACATCTATGTTTACAGAACAGATAGGTTAGAATACAATGGTTTACACCCCCAAAGGCTTCCCTGGTGGGGAACACTGCAGAGCTGATCTGACACAGTAATTTGACCCACATATAACTTTCCAGCTACTGATAAGCATGGTACACCTGTTAGGTTAAATAAGAAGCACACAGCCTGTCACCTTTTGTAGCTCTCTGCCCAACAGCCCATTGCCTCAGAAGGCTCTGGCCTGAGGAACTTGGAGCTTCTTCCCTAACAGTGGGGATGGGGGGCACTCAGCTTTCTCCTGCATAAGTGATCCTGAGGCCTGTCTCTGGAACTCCCCTAGGCAACTCCTAGGACTTTTTCAAATGCATTGTCACATTCTCAGTGAAGTTTTAAGTGATTTTAATTTCTTAAAATAAAAATCTTTGTAGAGAGTTTTCTGGGGAACATGGTGCTCAATGAACTGCACGAGTGTTGGAAACTGAAATTCAGTTTTGCTTCAAGGTTAGATGCTCATTTCTGATTCATTCATTAAATCATCTATTGAATCATCATTCAGTTACTCATCTTTTTATTCACCTACCCCTCATTTATCCATTCCACAAACTTTCTTTTTAGCACCTCTGCTTCTGTGTGTTTTCTTATTGGAGTGGTCCACTCTCCAAAGGCCGCCATGGCTCCTTTTCAGTTTGTGGTCGGCTTTGTGTCACTCCAGGGCAAGAGGGGCTATTGTGCTACTTAGCTACAAGTGAAGCCCAGAGGCTCTGCAGTGGGTAAAGGCCAGGAGCTTGAGGCAACGTCTGGGGAAAGGCAGGGAAGTGGAAAGAGAAGGTGATGGAAGGGCTCCCATAGTATCTTTGTATATCTCTGGCTTAGCATTTTCTACCCCATATTGTAATTGCCTTGTTTACTTATCTTCGTCTTGGCTGTGAGAGACTTGCCCCCCTCTTTATCCCAGTGCCTGGCACATGATAGGCGACCAATAAATGCTGATTGACTAAATGAGTGAATAAAGTTATTGATCATACCGTTTCAAGAAAAGGGAAATAAACAGGTGCATGGGTTGGAGAGTGGTGAGAACCAGCAACTGATACTGAAAGGGCAAGAGGCTGTCCACTTCCGGGAGAGGAGGTGAGTCCCTACGACTCTGGGGCAGGCAGCGGATGGGGCTGGCCGTGGCTGAGCAAGAACAGGGTGGCGGAGCCTGTGTGAGAGGACACAGTGGCCTGGGACCCGGCTCAGAGCGGAGGCTCAGCAATGCCAAACATCAGCCTTTTTGTCTCTTAAGGCATCAAGTGGTATTTGTTGAATGAATGATGTTGAGGTTATTGCAGACAAATTTGGTTCTTGAGGGGAAATTACAGTCAATTTGAGGACCACACTCCTTTCCAAAAGGCACTCTCCTTATCCCCCGACTAATCAACTCTATCTGGCTCAAGCTCTCAACCCTGGGAAACGGGTCTGGATAAATTTCTAAAACGGGAGAAGAAAAACAAAACTCTAAACTAAAAATAAGTGGTTTATTACTCTTCTGGGTGGGCCAGGCAGGAAGAATGGCTGCTGTTTCCTAAATAAACCTTAGCATCCCCTAAATGGGACTGTCTGTAGGCCGGCGCATCCCCTGGCCCCCTTGTATGTTCACTGGGGTGGCAGGTTGGTTCTTTCAGCCTTTGGGACAAGGCTGGGGTAGCCCTGGGACAGCCCCACTATTGTTCCTGGAAAGCACAAGAAACCCTTCCTGGGTTTAGAAGCAAACTTCACAGCAGCCGATCTGAAATGAGAGTGCATTTTACGGAGATGCATCTCCATCTCACACAACCAATAAGGGGAAAGAGCTGTTAAAGTTGGTCTAAAACATTTTAACATTTTTAAAGAAAAGATGAGGGACTCCACCACTGCCCTCTCTTTTCTCCCCCTACAATCTCCAGGCCTAGGGAGAGAAAAGCTTCCCTTCCGAGTTGCTCAGAGTAGAGACTTGTGGACCCACAAGAAGCACAGCAGGTGGAAATGGGCTGTGTGCCAAACGGAATGCAATCACCCTCTGTGGTCCAGGGAATGGGTTGGGTGGGGGTGAGGGTGGAGGTGATGGAACAGAAGGGATGCAGAAGGAGGTATCTCTCTCTGATTCTAGAAATGTTCCTAGAAACGTTAGCTATGAAGTCAGAGGATGCTGAATTTGATTCCTGTCTGTGCCACTGACTAGTTGTGTGAATTTGGGCAAGTGTCTTGACTTCTCTGGATTTCAGTTTCCCCATTCTCACAAGGTATGCTGGGAGGGCTACAAGAGTAAAAGTGTAAAAAGCACTTTGGACAGTCTTTAGCAGATAGAAAGTGCTCAATAAACAGTAGCTATAATTATTATTGAGAATAACTCCTGCTTTCGCCTCCTTCGTATAGCACCCTGAGTTCTGAGGTGCTCACAAGATGCTCTGGGTCTCCCCCTTACCTGCCACCCACCCGTGACTTCCTGGACGGCAGGTTCATTTCGCCCTCTGCCGGGGGTCTGGTCCCTGCCATCTCCCTTTGCCCACCACTAGATGGCAGGACGAGCCTAGCATCTAGCACGAGAAAGGGTCGCTGCAACCTCATCCACCGGGATTTCTCCAGAGGCCTTCTTTTTTTTTTTTTGAGGCAAGGAATAACAACTTTATTCAGAAAGCTGGCAGACCGAGAAGATGGCAGACTAAAGTCTCCAAAAAACCATCTTTCCAGGGGCCTTCTTTGGGAACAAGTCTCCAGGAGACATTTATATGGTGCATATTACAGCCCTTCAGCCTTTCTCAGGCTCTCTCAGTCACCCTCCACGGTCATTTCAACAAACAAGTGCTGGGCACCTTTCCTGAGCCTGGCATTGTGGGATTAAGGGCCTTCTCCGTGCCTGATGTGGGATTAACAAAAGGAAAGGAAGAGCCAAAGTATTATCCAATACTGGGACCACACTCCAGCACTGGGACCACAAAGGGTCCCCTGAGGCCGAGGGTGAGTCTTCTATGGAAAGGGGGCCCCTGGCCCCCAGCCCAGGAGCACAGAGCTCCGCTTCGGCCTGGTCGCGAGGGGGCGGAGCCTGGGGACGGCGCTCCTAACGCCGGCTTCTCCACCCGCATCCTTTCTCCCGCCCAGGGGACCCTTCCAACCCTGATGTCCCACCAAACTGCACAAAGAGCAGAGACAATTCCCCAAAAGGAATTCGGGGCCTGCTGGGCCAAACACTGTGCACCTCCAAAGTAGCTGTTCCCTGGCAACCGAGCCAACTCCTGGATTCCTCGCAGAAGTGAACAGGCAGGCAAGAGCATAAACTTTAAAACACCCCAGAGTATTTCTGAAGGGCTACTCAGCTAACTGTTGCAAGAGGACTAAAAACGTGCACACCCTTTAACTTGGCAGTACTTCTAGGAAGCTATTTTAAGTAAATAAACACAAATATTGATAAAAATAAAATTTCCAGGATTTTATATGGAAGTGTTGCTGCTCATGAGAGTAAAAAAATGGAAATAACCTAAATGTTCAGCATTAAAGGAATGGATAACTAAATTACTGAATCGTTTTAAAGTTCCCTTAAATTTTAAATTCTTTAAAACTAGAATTTGTAAGTAATTTTACTGAACAAAGCTTATTATGTTTCAAGTGAAAAATGTTGGACGTGAAATAACGTTGTATCTAGGTTAGTTAAAATTGTGTAAAGTACACAAGCACATAGGAAAATATTGAGAGGAAAACCACCAAGACGTTAAAAGTGGTTTTCATTGAATGGAGAGATTTTGGTCGGTTTCTACTTTCTCCTTTTATGTTTCCCCTTTCTTCCAGGTTTCCATAATAAAAATATGTTAATTATATATTGAAATTTTATGTAAAGAAGTTACTTTTAAAGTTTAACAAATGCCATAGATGATCTTAACTCTTCCTCATGTTTTGGCAACTATAATAATTGTTATTTACTATGTGCCAGCCACTATGATAGGAGCTGTATGTACATACTTTCACTAAATCTTTGTACCAACACTCTAAACAAGATTATCTTCTTATTTGACAGATAAAGGAACATACTTCAGAGGGTTTAGGTAATTTGCCCAAAGTCACACTATTACTAGGTGGCAGAGCCAGGATTTAAATTCAAGTCTGTGTGTCTGCAAAGTCTGTGAGCTTTCCACCATATCAGAACTTAGATCAATGCAATTCGCAACTTATGAAAGGACTGGGTCATCAAGTTCATTCAGAGTTCAGTTGTTTGGAATTTGGGACATATTTTTCTCTTAGAAACACTGTAGAAATGCTAACCTGCAACACTGTGTAAAGATCAACCCTCCAACACTGGTGAAACTATATCTACTCATATGCTGTGAAACCACAACTTTCAATAAGGTGTTTCTTGCTAACCCTTTCTCCCAGATGTACACCCAAGAGAATATCGAAACTAATATCGGAGTGAGGACAAGGCAGTACTTGGGGAAGTCATGAAAAGGGTATCTCAAAAGCGTATGTGTGCAGGGGATTCCCTGGCAGTCCAGTGGTTAGGACTCTGTGCTTCCACTGCAGGGGCACAGATTTGATCCCCGGTCAGGGAACTACATGATCTTGCACGGCACACGGCGTGGCCAAAAAAAAAAAAAGTGTATGTGTGCAGAAAGAGAAAGCAGAGTCAAGGTGTGACCTGGGGTACAGGCAAAAGCCATGAGGTCTGAATGGCTGACTGTGTGAAGGCATCCAGGATAGGTCTGGTGGGCTTGAGTATGGAAGCCCAGCATGGAAACCTAGGGAGCCCCCAGGAGGTCTTGTGGGCATCAAATGCAAATGTTTCTAAGAGCCAGGCAGGTAAATTTATGAAGCAGCCGGATGTACCACAATACAGGATGGTGGAAACCATGGCAGTGAGAGCCTGCATGACTCAAGTTCAGGCATTAAGAATAGAATTTAGCAGAAACACAGTGCCACCGAACATCAGTTGCCTCAGCTGCTCCTAACATGATGGTTTTCTGACTTTAGGGTTTAACAGTTGAATCTTCCCATTTTGTGGAAGGAGAGGTACCTGGTGAGGCTGTAAGGACAGAGGGTAGAGGGCTTGATCATGAGAGGAAGGAGCAAGAACAAGACTCTGGGGTCCCCTGCTTTGGCAACAGGGAAAATGTCAGGCGAGGGCTGTGGGGGTCAGGGAGCTTCTTGGCAGCAGCTGGTCCTATCTGTGTGTCATTACAAATGAATCATTCCCTTATTGCTTCCAGCAAAAGTCTGGCCATGGGGGAAGAGAAAGAAGAAAGGAATCAACATTTGTTGAGAGCCACACTGTTTCATAATCATCATCTCATTTAAGCCTTATTATTTCCCTGAAAAGTTGGTGTACGTGGCAAAGACTTGCTAGATGTTTATCAAACCTGTCTCCTCATCTTCCTGGGCACATAGCTGGACCTCATTTCTAAGTGTTCTTTGTAATTCATTGCAACCATGTGATATAGACTGTGATATAGACACTAGCCCGTGAGTGGAAGTGATGTGGGACATTTCTAGGCCCAGCAGAAAGCTCTTCCACTTGCCACAGTCCTACATCATCTCCCTCCTACCTTTGGATTGACATCTACAAGCCTGGTGACCTTGAAAGCCATGTTTAGAAAATGGTGAAGTCGGACAAAGAAAGGACCCAGTCACCTATCTCCCCTCTTGGAGGAGAGCAGCCCACAGATCAGGAACATCTGTTCTAGACTTTATGCGCATCAGAAATAAACTTCCATAATGTTAGAGCCAATTAACTCTGTGTGTGTGTGTTTATCACAGCTGCTAGCATTGCTTTAACCAATATGGCATTTTTAATGCCCGTTTTATAGAGAAGCAAACCTAAGCTCAGAGAAGTAATTTGCCCAAGGTCACACAACTGAAAATGAAAGAAATTGAACCCAGGTTTATCCAGTTCCGAAGCCCAGGCTCTTTTTACAACAACATATTGCTTCCAAGGGAACCAATAAATGGTGTAGTCCTAATTTGTGATTTCATATCTTATTTTAACCAGCCCGCCCACCCCCAAATCTGATGGGTGCCTCCAAAATGAAAGCAAGTGGGATGAAAGAGAGTAATGAATGACTCACCAAGATCTTGTTCTAACATCAAGTTGCAGGCGGGGGAAAGGCACAGGCAGCTCCCAGGTCTTTCTCCTGAGAGCCAGGTGGGGCTGCTGGCAGAGCAGCATGGGGCCTGACAATCCTGGGGAAGTTTTTCCATTCCCAGTAGCACTCTTGCTTGGTCCCCTTGTTCATTAACATCTGTGTCCCTCCAATTTGGGCTCTGGCTTGAACTCTGTGAACTGCTCAAAGAGGCTCTTGCTACCTCTTTGTTCAAACAGACAATGGTTGCAGTGACAAAGAGGAAAATCAGATGCAGGTGAAAGTTTATTTTTAACATTTCCAAGGCCAAATGGGGATTTAACATGAAAATCAGAGCCCTCACTTCCGCCAGCTCTCTCCCAAAGTGGCTTGGGTGCTTTTGGTTGGCCGGGACTCTAACATGCTTGGATATTTTCCAAGCAAGTGCACCATTGATGAGGTAGACAGTTCAGTCTTTTCTGGGGCCTTCGTTTGGCCAGAAATAGACATTTGTTTGGAGATGGTGTTCAACTTGGGCTGACAGAATGTGATAAGCCTAGGAAGGAAGGCATGCTGCTCTGGCCACCCAAATATGTGAGGTTTCTTTACATTTTAGTCAAGTCAGACTGAAGCCTGAAAAAATGTGTAATAAAGTGAAAATTCTTGGAAATCACTAGGTGAAAAGCTCCCTTGGGGACTTCCCCAAGGTGGTTAAGAATCCACCTGCCAATGCAGGGTACACGGGTTCGAGCCCTGGTCCAGGAAGATCCCACATGACGCGGAGCAACTAAGCCCGTGCACCACAACTACTGAGCCTGTGCTCTAGAGCCCACGAGCCACAACTACTGAAGCCTGTGCTCCTAGAGCCTGTGCTCCACAACAAGAGAAGCCACCGCAATGGAAGCCCGCACACCACAACGAAGAGGAGCCCCCGCTCGCCGCAAGTAGAGAAAGCCCGTGCGCAGCAACAAAGACCCAACGCAGCCATAAATAAATAAGTAAATAAATAAATAAATAGGAAAAAAAAAGTCAGACCTTTGCCCTTCAGCGCTCCTCAAGAATGAGGAGCAGTAACAAGGAAAGGGGGGATTTTATTGCCAGAGCTTCTCCAGGTCCTTGCTCAAAAAAAAAAAAAGAAAAGCTCCCTTGGGAGTGGGCCCCTAGTTCACCCCTCCTCTGTGGATCCCCTAGAGGCCTGCAGATAGCAGAGGCTGGGAGGTTCCTATGAGAAACATCGAGGACCACCAGGAGTAGGTCTTCAGGGAGCACCTACATGGAGCAAAGTACTTGACTAAGTTACCTCCTCATCATATCATCTTGGGAGGTTAGAGTCATTGTCAGCTGTGTTTGATCAATGAGGGGACTAGCTCTGTGAGGTAATGAGTCAGCCAGTAGTTGCAGAGCCCACCTAAGATTATTTGACTCCAGACTCACTCACCTTTGGTCAATTAATCTACAACGAAGGAGGCAAGAACATACAATGACTGAAAAGACAGTCTCTTCAGCAAGTGGTGTTGGGAAAGCTGGACAGCTATGTGTAAGTCAATGAAATTAGAACACACCCTCATATGATATACAAAAATAAACTCAAGATGGTTTAAAGACCAAAACACAAGACATGACACCATAAAACTCCTAGGAGAGAATATAGGTAAAACATTCTCTGACATAAATCTTAGCAATATATTCTTAGATGGGTCTCCCAAGGCAAAAGAAATAAAAGTAAAAATAAACAAATGGGACCTACTCAAACTTAAAAGCTTTTGCATGGCAAAGGAAATCATTAACAAAACGAAAAGACAATGTACAGAATGGGAGAAAATATTTGCAAATGATGCAACCAACAAGGGGTTAATATCCAAAATATACATATAGCTCATACACCTCAATATCAAAAAACAAAAACAAAAACAAACAACCCAATCAAAAAATTGGCAGAAGATTTAAATAGACATTTCTCCAAAGAAGACATACAGGTGGCCAACAGGCACATGAAAAGCTGCTCAACATCACTAATTATTAGAGAAATGTAAATTAAAACCACATTGAGGTATCACTCACACCAATCAGAATGGCTGTCATCAAAGTGTACAAATAATAAATTTGTACACTTTTTATTATTTGTACAAATAATAGAAAGTGTACAAATAATAAATGTGGCGGAAAGGGAACCCCCCTACGTTACTGGTGGGAATGTAAATTGGTGCAGCCACTGTGGAGAACAGTGTGGAGGTTCCTTAAAAAAATAAAAAAAGAGTTACCATATGATCCAGCAATCCCACTCCTGGGTATATATCCAGAAAAAATGAAAACACTAATTCAAAAAGATACATGCATCCCCATGTTCATAACAGCACTATTTACAATAGCCAAGATATGAAAACAACCCAAGTGCACATCAACAGCCGATTGGCTTAAGAAGATATGGCATATGTATACAATGGAATATTACTCAGCCATTAAAACAAGAATGAAATATTGCCATTTGCAGCAACATGGATAGACCTAGAGGATATCACACTAAGTGAAGTAAGTCAGACAGAGAAACACAAATATTATTTGATATCACTCATGTGGAATCTAAAAAATAATACAAATGAATCTATACACAAAACAGAAACAGACTCACAGCCTTAGGAAAAAAACTTATGGTTACCAAAGGGGAAACGGAGGGAGTGGAGGGATAAATTAGGATTATGGGATTAACATGTACAAACTACTATACATAAAATAGGTAAGCAACAAGAATTTATTGTATAGCACAGGGAACTATAATCAATATCTTATAATAACCTATAATGGAAAGTAATCTGAAAAAAAATATTATAACTGAATCTCTTTGCTGTACACCTGAAACTAACACAATATTGTAAATCAACTACACTTCAATAAAAAAAAGATTATTTGACTCCAAAGTAGATTTTCCCCATTGTCCCATAGTGAGACGAGCATTAGTTTTCTTTTCCCTGATTTTCTACCTACCAGGAGGAGGCAGAAACATGCAGAAATGGCTCTGTGCTTTCACTCTCTTGAGCCCCAGCAGCTGCAGTTTTCCTGCAGAAATGAAGAAATGAGTTGTGGGTTCACAGTAGCCATGACTGTAATAAAATATTTCAAGAAAACAAAACAAAAATGAAATGGTTGTTCTTTTTGTGCTTCACTTTGAGCTAAGTTGGCTTTCTGATATAAAATGGCTTTCCTTTCTGATGTAATTCTACCATTGGCAGGTCTTGGGTGAAGTATGGATTGAGGAAGAAAGGAAGAGGGGAGTAAGTGGTCCCTGAGAACTAAGAGCTGCCTTTCTGTTCTTAGGACACTTGACGAATGTGCCTTCTTCTTGCTTGTATTTTATTTACGTTTTCCTTTGTGAAGCAGGGAAAAGGTGGAGTGACCAGCCAAGGGAAGGGAAGAGCAAGGATGGGCAGTGTGAGAAGGTAGGGTGGAGGTCGATGTCGGAGCAGGGCCAAGGGTTGGCTGGAAAGCCAGCTCCACCAGGTGGATGGGGCTGCCTGAGGCAAAACTGACAGGCTGGGAATGACGTTACATCCAAGCGCCTTATTGCCAGATACCTGTTTCCTCTCTGCTCTAAGCCCCCTCTGACTGTCCATCCCGCCTGCCTCCTGGTACTCACTCCTTTCCCAGGGAAGAGGCACTCATTGAGGGTTACCAAACGGGTTCTTCCCAAATTCCCATCTCCAGGCAGTACCTCTCACAATAGTACTGTATTACTCCATTTTCCTCACCAGCAACCTTGTTTTTTTTTTTTTTTTTGGCTGCGTTGGGTCTTCGTTGCTGCTCGCGGGCTTTCTCTAGTTGCGGTGAGCGGGGTCTACTCTTCATTGCAGTGCGCGGGCTTCTCATTGTGGTGGCGTCCCTTGTTGCAGAGCATAGGCTCTAGGCACGCGGGCTTCACTAGTTGTGGCTCGAGGGCTCTAGAGCGCAGGCTCAGTAGTTGTGGCGCAGGGGCTTAGTTGCTCCGCGGCATGTGGGATCTTCCCGGACCAGGGCTCGAACCGGCATCTCCTGCATTGGCAGGTGGATTCTTAACCACTGCAGCACCAGGGAAGTCCTCACCATTAACTTTTATGAAGCTCAGCAAGGGCAAAGTCACTGCCAAATCTTCTCTTACAAGCCAGTTTCTCCTTTCTTTCTTCCCATTTCTAAAGGGCCATTGCCAGTGTCCAGGAGTCCAGGATTGGGGTCAACACTGACTCTTCCTTTCCCATAAACTCCCATAGTCTGTCATTCACAAAGTCCTTCCTATCTGTCCTTTTTCCCACTTGCCGCTTGCATTTCTTACTCCTTCTGCCTCCATCCTAAGACAGCATCTTGCATCTGACTCTTGGCATCTGCCATTGGCTGGTCTCCCCTAGACTCTTTCCTCTTCAAACTATCATCCCACATTCATTTATTAGTCACTCATCAGAAGAGTATTTATTGAGCACCCACCAGGTGCCAGACAATGTATTGGATACAAGATGTACCAGTGAGTAAGACAGATGTGGTCCCTTTGGGGAGGCAAGTAATTGTCAGGCAATTACAGTGCCTTGGGGTGAGTGTGGTGATGGACGAGGCACAGGCTGCTAGAGAAGTCCTCAGAGGGGCTCCTAGTCCAGATGGGGAAAGGTGTCAGGGAGGCCTGCGCACTCCTGCCAGACTCATCCTCCTAAAACAACACTTTTTACCCTGTTTTAACTACAATTGGCCTCCTATTACTTTTGCTCCTTCAGGAGCATTTTGCATTGGGCTGAATACGTCCCCCCAAAGTTCATATGTGGAAACCCTAACCCTCAATGTGATATTATTAGGAGGTGGGGCCTTTGGGAGGTGATTAGGTCATGAGGGTGGAGGCCTCAGGAATGGGATTATTGCCTTTGTAAAAGAGACCCCAGAAAACTCTCTTGCCCTATTTCTGTTATGTGAGGACACAACGAGAAGACAGCAGTCTGCAACCCAGAAGAGGGCTCTCACCAAAGCCTGACTCTGCTGGCACCCTGATCTCAGACTTCTAGCCCCCGGAACTGTGAGAAATAAATTTCTGTTGTTTATAAGCCATCCAGCCTATGGTACTTTGTTGTAGCAGCCTGAAAAAACAAGGTTCAAACTCTGCACCTTGAGATCCTAAGCCCCCCCTCTTCAGCCCAGCCTTATCCCCAGGACCCTCTGATGGCAGAAGTAGTAGTAGCAGCAATCATAACAATAGCACAATAGCAAAACTTCATTATGATTATATATGCCTCAGGCCCTCTTCTGAGTGCTTCTCCCATGTCCACTTTCACAGCGTTCTCCATGAGGGAGGCACTATTACTATCACCACTTCCAGATAAGGAAACTGAGGCATGGGTGGCCTAAATGGCAGAATCTGGGTTCAAATCCCAGTGGTGTGACTCCAGGCCTGACACGTGACCACAACACCACCGCGTGTCAGTGTAACTCTGTGCACGCCCTAAATTCTCCCTTGGGGCTTTTCCCCTGGTCCTCTCTCTCCTGGGAATGCCCTTCTCTTTCTTATCAAACCCCTTATCTTTTACAGAGCCTCCCTCTATGGAAAAAGAGCTGAGTCTCTACTCAGTTCTATGTTCAAGTCCCAGCTCCCAGCTGTGAACCCCCTTCTTCTCCCTGACACTTGGTTCCCTCTTCTCTACAATGGGAATATTACTGTCCTCCTCCCAGGGCCTTTCTGAATATGATGTGAGAATACTGTATGTGAGTGTGCTTTGCAAACTCTAGTATCCTATGCAAATGTAAGGGAACTGACATCATTTTTTCCTCGTGTTTCCCAAAGCAAGACTATTTCTATACAGCCTGTACTTCATTATAACAACATTTGCTTTTATATTCCCTTGGGCACATGACTTCATCTTTCTAAACCTCAGCTCTCTCATCTGTGAATGGGCATAATACCATCAGCCTTATTGGACAACTGTGGGGATTAAATGCAATAGTGCTTTAAAAGGATTAGACACACAAGAATGTGCATTGCCTGTCTCCCAAACCTTGACTTTTCTCCAGCTGCTGGGGCTAAATGGTTTTTGTCTCTCACTAGAAGAAGGCCGTCCAAAATCGTGCCTTCTCTCTCCCTCTACTTTTTAATAAATGAAAGGCAGCTGTCTTCTTGGAGCTTCGGATTTAATCAGCATCAACAGTGGAATATTTATTTACCAAAGAAAAATACTTTTCATGCTCCTTTTGACCATGTCGCCCACATGCACCGCCACCAGCTGCCCAAAGCCCGTTCTGAAGCAGCAGAGCGTTTTGCGAGCACAGCGCGCTCTGTGACCCTCCGAGTGCTTGTTCAGCTGAAATTACTTGTGCCTGGCACAGACCTTCTCTTTTGATTTTGGCAGAACTTCAGGGAGTGAAAAAGCTGGGTTAGTGTTAGGGCTGGGTTTAGAATTTGAGACTCAACAGATCATACTGTTAACACTTCTCCTCTTTGCTAACTTTACGAAGTTCGAGAAAAGCTTTCTGGGGAACGACACCAGTTTATTTGCCAAAAGCTGAGATGGGCCAAGGAAGATGTAGTCAGCATTTGGAATCTCCTTGCCTTAGAATCTAACAGCCAAGGAGGGAAGAAGGATGCTGGGGAGCTGGGAGTGGGGGGCTGAGGGGGTAGGTGCGTAGAAAGGATTTGGAAGGATTCAGGATGCTGAACGGGCTTGGCTCCTTGTGATTCCACCCCCATGACATCTCTTAAACCATCCCTTCCTCTCCTTCTCTAGCACGGCCCCTGTCCTCGTCCTCATCATCCTTACCAACAACAGCGATACTTTCTAATACGCCTCCTTGTCCCTCTTGTTCACTCTAAACACGGCTGCCAGTTTCTATCCCTCTGCTTAAAAACAGTCAACCCCTCCCAGTGCTTATCAAACAAAAGCCTCACCTTTAGGTGAGTGCTCAAGGCCCCCCTCCTTCCCCCAAGCAGGGCCCAAACTACCCCCTGTCCTCATCTCATCCCTCATCTTCCACGGAGCCTCTACCTACACCAGCCAGGTAGATATGTGCTATCCCACCGACTTGCCAGTACCGTCCCTTCCAGCTTTCCAGCCTTCCGGCCTTCCAGCCTTTGCCTGGGCTGGCCCCTCTGCCTGGATGGCTCTACCCGAGTTCCCACCTTTGCCTGGATTCCCCCTCAGCCTCCAGGACCCAGTTCAAAGACGCCTCCTCCTGCGAAGCCTTTCTCAGCTCCTCCAGGCAGAGCTGACGCCACCTCACCTCTGCTCCGTGGACCTGCGTACTGCACTTGTTCATGTGTGCCACTAGGTGACCTTGGGACTGGACTAAGCCTTGTTTATGTCTCCCGCACCCCCACCTAGTGCCTTGTTCAGCGTGTGCTACTTTATTTGAATTTTTGAAAGCTGATGGGACGAACTCCCATGATGCCAGGGAGGAGCCAGAGCAGTAGGCGGAGTTTTGGGCCGTGTCGGGCTCACGGATTCTGCTGCCCTAATCTCCAGAGCAGTGCCGTTTACTGGGTCAATGCTTTCTCGTTTACCCTGGGTTACTGCTCACTGAGAATGTGTCTGTCTCCAAGACAGTGCCCTAGCTGGCAGGTACTCCAGCCCAGTTAAGCTCCTGGAAGTGATCCCCATTATGTTGCAAACCCTGTGTTGCACTCTGGGCACACGCACATGACTGTGACTCTGTCCCTGCCATGGGGCTCCTCGCGGATAGTGGGGGAGAGACACACACATAATTTCAAGACCAGGCAGAAGCTTGATGTGGAGCTCAGTCAAGCCTTGGAGCATCAGGGTAGGCTTCTTAAAGGAGGTGATACCTGGACTGAACATTAAAGAATGTATAGGAGTTAGGCAAAGACAGTGAGTCTAAATAACACAGCCTCAAGCTACCATGAGCATTCAGGACTGCAGATTACTGGTACGGTGGGGAAAGGGGTCAGATGAAGAAAGAGAGAGATATTGACAGAGAAGATGAAGGCATTTGAGCTGGGCTTTGAAAGATGAGAGTTTTGGATGCATAAAGATCTGAATAGGATAGAGGTTGGAGGACAATCTGGGCAGAGGAACAGCATGAGGAAAGGCATGGAACAGTGATGTAACTTGCTTTAAGTGGTCAACTCCAAGAAGGTTATCACTGGAAAAGATGAAAGCTCTAATTCGAAAAGATACATGCACCCCAATGTTCATAGCAGCACTATTTACAATAGCCAAAACATGGAAGCAACCTGTGTCCATCGACAGATGAGTGGATAAAGAAGATGTGGTATATATATATATATACATATATATATACAATGGAATATTACTCAGCCATAAAAAGAATGAAATAATGCCAACATGGATGGACCTAGAGATTATCATACTAAGTGAAGTAAGTCAGACAGAGAAAGACAAATATTACATGATATCACTTATATGTGGAATCTAAAAAATAGTACAAATGAATGGATTTACAAAACAGAAACAGACTCACAGACATAGAGAACAAATTTATGGTTACCAAAGCGGGGGGAGGGATAAATTAGGAGTATGAGATTAACAGATGCACACTACCATATATAAAATAAACAACAAGGATTTACTGTTACAGCACAGGGAACTATATTCAATATCTTACAATAAACTAATTATAAGAAAAGAATTGAAAAAAAAGAATATATGTGTATAAACAAATCACTTTGCTGTGTACCTGAAACTAACACAATACTGTAAATCAATTATACTTTAATGAAAAAAAGAAAATTATCACTAGAGAATGGACCGTGGGGTCATAGGGAGAGGTGGGGCTGAAGAGAGAAAAGGGTCCAGGTCACAGAGGGTCTAAATGGTGAGACTTGTATATTCTGATCATCTCCTGCTAACAGTGGGATCTGCAGAAGTGGGACACAGGGGGCCCGGGGTTCAACCAGTTCTAATACCAACCAGCAAAACTGCAGCAGGTTCATCACTTCTGTTCTCATCTTCTCAATTACCATATTGGTATGATCAAGCTGACCCATCTCCTAGCAGCAGAGGCAGGAATTAAAGCAACCCAAGGCCCCACAGTGCTAAGATGCTGAGGACAAAGCTTGCTGTTCTGCTCTCCCAATAATAGTCACCTAAACGTCCCTCCCCGAAAGAAGAGGCTGAGCTCTTCCTTCCAGGCTAGTGTGTTTTTAGAAAGTTAAGTTCTCCAGGTGTTGCGCATTTCAGATGGGTCAGGGACATGTTGGAAATTGAGAGGCCCTTAGCCTCTTGCAAACAGGCTGGGAGAGTCTTAGGTCAGAGCCCAAAGGAGAGGGCTGTGAGATTGTTCATTGGCATCCAAGAGAGATCAAGCTTGTTCCAATAATTCTCTCTGCTCTTAGCTCCAGGCTCTGCTAGAATGCAGGTCTGTTGGAAAGCGGGAATCCTGACAGGTTCTGGGAAACAACAGGAGTCTGGCTTAAATGGAAGAAACTACCTTTTTTTTAGGTGCATAGCAGTCCTGGGGTCCTTAAGCTCAGGTTTAACATTCGGCCCTCATGCAAAATATATAAGCAGCGCCTCTTGCTTAGCTGCAAAATAAACAGCTCTTGTGTAAAGCTCTGCATTTCAGGGTCTACTTTGGGTGGGAGTGGAGCAATGAGATGGGTGAAACTGGCCTCTATTGTTCCAACTGGAGCCTCCAAGTTGACCATGCAGTCATAACCCACACTGTAGCTTCCCTTGTGACTAAAACATGAGCATCTCTGCTGATGACTCAGGAAGGGTCCTAGCCTTGCATTAGTACCTTCCCAGGGAAGGGAAAAAGGCTCTTCTAGTTACTCTGAGCCCTGGGATTCTATTAGAAATGTCTTGTGAAGGCAGCCTCAAGCCCATCCAAGAAACTCTCCTTCAGTACCTGCTGTGTGCCTCGCACTAATACGGCTGCCAGGAACACAACTGCAGATAAGATCCAGTCTCTGCTCTCACACGATCTAATTGCAGCAGGAGGAGTGGGGAAAAGGATTTATCAGTTAGGACACTTTTGTTTGTAAGTGATGAAAATGCTGCTTCCATCTGACTTAAGCAAAGAGAAAGAGTAGGCACAACAGGGGCAAGGGGCTCAGGGTCCAGTTTTTCTCTTTCTGGGTTGACTCCCTTCTCAGACAGGCTTTACCCTTATGGTTGCAAGATGGTTCCTAGCAGCTACTGGGGCTACCTATCTGGCTCATGTCTAATGGGAAATAGAGGAAAATTTCCTTACCAGGATTCCTAGCAAAAGCCTCATAATGCATCACTGGCTATAAACAGGAAACATGCCCATTTCTCTACCCATTGAAGGTCAGGGAGAAGAGATGGCATGCTGATGAGCTTCTGTCTAGGTTACATGCTCCATCTTTGAGCCAAAGGTAGGACCCCAGCTGAAGCCATAGGCTTGCAAGTTGGAGAGGGTAATAGGGTTATGGTTACCTAGAGGGTGAATGGAAACTGGTGACAAAAAATGAGATACTCCAAGGTAGACTTAGATAATAGTTAGTGATCTGATTGGAATGAATAGCAACCCAAGGCAAATAAAGCAAAAAACAAAACCAAAAACAAACCTAATAATAAGTGGAAGTGTACTGGGGTAGGGGTCACAGGATCAAAGGAAGAGTTGAACAATAAATTTTCTAGAAGGAGAGCTCCTGGGTTCTGTGGAGATCTTTGTGAATGACTCCATGACATAGCTTGAGGCTGTGCTGGCTAGACTCACTGCTTTTGCCTGTTTAACTCTTTACATTACATTCTTTAATCTTCTACCCCCATGATTAGTCTATGCCAATCATAATATCCAAGTAGTAAGAGCAGAGTGATGGAAAAAACCCAGGTTTTGGTGAAATTGTTCCGTGGCTGGATCAGCCAGTCCTAGAGCCCACCTTATATTAGGTTATATGAGACAATTAATTTTTTTAATTTTGATTTTTATTTTGTTCATGGTTTGAGTTCAATGTCTACTACTTTCAGCTAAAAGTGTCCAAATCAGTATAGGCTCAGACAAACACCTTTGGGACTCTGTATTTCATCTAGGTTTCTTTACAATGCTGGCTATACTCCATTGTAGGAAGGCTCCACACATACATCTTAATGGTTCTATGTTTGAAAAATCATGGTGGAGAGTTCTGATTGGTCTGGCATGAGCAGCTGGTCTGCCCTTTGGACCAATTCTGTTCCCAGGGGCATGATATAGTCTGAAGGGCACAGCTTGTGTGAATTGTCTCTAGTCTTGGATTAATCAGCCTGGGGTAGGGGTTGAGGTAGGAATAGAATAGGCATTGCTCCTGGGGGTGGGGATGCTATTACATCTGCATCTACTCCTACAAGGTTTCTCAGAGTGTGGTCCCCAGACTAGCAGTATGCGCATCCCAGGGAAATTGTCAGAAATGCAAAGCCTTAGACTTCACACAGATCTCCTGAATCAGAAACTCTGGGGGTGAGGCCCAGCAATGACCACCAGGTGTTCTGATGCACATACAAGTTTGAGAACTACTGGGTCACAATCACACAACGACTAAAACCAAATGCCATGGTGGTTCAAAGAAGAAACAATAATGTTTGATCAGAAGATGAGGAAAGCCTTAAGAAAAGAGGAGGTCTTTGAGATGAATCTTGAAGATTGGTTAGATTGGTTGAAATGAATATAAGTTCACAAATAATACTGTAATTACAATAAAGAATTAAAAAAATCCTTCACCCAAACAAATCAACTGTTTGCTTTTACCTATGGTCTTTTTCATTCTTGGTTCATGAGAAAGCATACATATTCTTCTTTTTGTACTAATACAAAAAATTTCTATTTTGCTTCTCTCACTTAACAGTTTTATTCCTAGTACACTATGGTTTCTATTATATAAACATTTGACCATTTACAACAGCTTTGAGGAAATGCATTTAAAAAAACTTTAGAAGTTATCCATGGATTCACCACCCTAACCCAATCATTATGATCATTTCCTTCTAGTATTTTTTCCTATGGAAATTATTTACATAATTGGGATAATAGCAGATATATTTTATACATATATACTTTACATTATAGCGCAAGCATTCATCTTCATTACTGAACAGTTTCATTATGTACAAGGGGTCAACAAAGAAATTTATCATAACTTATTTAACCAGTCTCCTGTTATTAGACATTTTGGTTCTTTCCAGTTTCTGCTGTGATAAACATCTCTGTGTATGAAGCGCTTTCTCCCACATTTTGAGTTATTTCCTTGGAATAGATTTCCAGAAGTGGAATTACAGGATCACAGGATACAAACTCTTTTATGGTTCTTGATGCATTTCGCCAAATTTCTTTTAAAAGGTTTGTACCAATTTATACTGCTACCAGTGATGTGTAAGAGTGCCAGTTTTCCCACATCCTTGGCAGCTTTGGGCATTTTAATTAAAAAAATTTTTTTTGCCAGTTTAATAGGGGAAGAACTTTACGTTGTTTTAATTTGCTTTTTTTTAAAACTTTACCTAACATTACTTAATAAATGTTTCCCATGTTGCTTCAACATTCTTTTTTTTTTTTTTTTTAATTTTATTTATTTATTTATTTATTTATGGCTGTGTTGGGTCTTCGTTTCTGTGCGAGGGCTTTCTCTAGTTGTGGCAAGTGGGGACCACTCTTCATCGCGGTGCGCGGGCCTCTCACCATCGCGGCCTCTCTTGTTGCGGAGCACAGGCTCCAGACGCGCAGGCTCAGTAATTGTGGCTCACGGGCCCAGTTGCTCCGTGGCATGTGGGATCTTCCCAGACCAGGGCTCGAACCCGTGTCCCCTGCATTGGCAGGCAGATTCTCAACCACTGCGCCACCAGGGAAGCCCGCTTCAACATTCTTAATAAGCTCTTTTATGGTCACAAAGCCTTTTTATGGTTGAGATTTGATTACTGAATATAAGTGTAGGGCATTTCAGTTTAGTGACCACCAGGAGCCATTGCAGAGGGTCAGGAAATCTCCCACACAGGCTGTCAGGAGCTGAACTCATTGTTTTCAACACCCTCCTCCTTCTGGGCTTCCCATCTTAGTGAATAGCACCACCAGCCATCAGGTCATTCAAGCCAAAGCCTGAGTGTCATTTTTTTTTTTTTTAATTTATTTATTTATTTTTGGCTGTGTTGGGTCTTCGTTTCTGTGAGGGCTTTCTCTAGTTGCGGCAAGCGGGGGGCCACTCTTCATCGTGGTGCGTGGGCCCCTCACTATCGTTGCCTCTCTTGTTGCGGAACACAGGCTCCAGGCGCGCAGGCCCAGTAGTTGTGGCTCACGGGCCCAGCTGCTCCGTGGCATGTGGGACCTTCCCAGACCAGGGCTCGAACCCGTGTCCCCTGCATTAGCAGGCAGATTCTCAACCACTGCGCCACCAGGGAAGCCCCCTGAGTGTCAGTTTTGACTTCTCTCTGTGTTACGGAACCAAACTTGGGTCTGCTCGCCTGTGTGGAGTAAAGCCGATCTACTGACCCTGGGTTGTGGTAAAGGAAAGTGCAGCGTTTATTGCAGGGCACCAAGCAAGGAGTCCAGGGCAGCTAGTGCTCAAAACGCTCAAAGTCTCTGATGGGTTTTAGCAAAGCATTTTTAAAGGCAAGATGAGGGAGGGAAGCCCCAGGGTATGTGATCAGCTTGTGCACAATTCTCTGATTGGTAACAGGGCGGTGTCACAGGGGTTAACATTATCAATCCTCAGGTTCCCATAGGCCTGGGAGCTAAGTGTTCATGGTCATCAAGTAGTTTACGTCTTCCTTTTGGTGGGAGTTTTCGTAGCTGTAAAACAACTCAGGAAATATGTATCAGATACTATTATTTAGGTACTTCAGAGAGGAGATAAAGAAGATGATATGGGGGAGGGGTCTGCCCTGGGAAGGCCCTATAGGGTCCTGCTCAGTTACACCTGCCCTTCATCACCTACATTCAATCAGTAACCAAGTCCCCTAAATTGCTCTTGAAACCCTACTGCTATTACCTGAGTTCAGGCCATATCATCTCTTCCCGAAGCAATTGCAGAAGCCTTCTAATTGGTCTCATTTCCCTCTAAACCATGCTCCACATTGCAGGCAAAACCATCTTTCTTATACCCAAATATGACTCAAGTGTGTTAGCTTCCCATTACTTTTGGGATGAAATCCCCAGATTTCTTAGTCCATTTTGGAAGCCTGCCATGATCTGAACCCTGCCCTACTCTTTCCCAGGTGGTACAATCAGAAGGTTGTGTACCTGTCTTTCCCCCTGAGGTGTACAGAGACCATGACCCAGACCTTTGAGGACCATAACCACATTCTCAAAGTGGCTGACTGGGGCTGGGATTAAAAGATGGGAAGCAGTACCTGGTTCACATGAGCAGCCTTACTGACATGCCCTGTATCCGGCAACACTTGGATGGTGATTTACCCTGGAGCTCCTCAAAGTAGCTCCAAGACGTGTCCATGAAATATTTGTTACTGGTTCATGATGGGGTGAGTTCAGGAATAGAAAGTAGGCATTTAGAAACTGTTATAGAAATTTGATAGACTAATTTTCTGTTTAGCATCTAATAATAAAAAAGTTTGTATTTTGTGAGTCAAAAATTTCTCTTGTCTATTAATTGAATTTTATGGTATTTTAAAATTACTGGTCTACAATGTGATGAATTGGAAATTTAAAAATAAAAGCCCTTTGACCACAGATAGTGTGACATGAATTCTCCTGGAAAAGTTCAGTCTGAAACAATCTTTCCATGAGTTTGTAAATGCATTTTCTGAAGTAAAGAGATATTTGAATGCCCAGCTGGGAAGAGTGTGTTTCAAAGATTGAAGAAAATTACAAAGAGAAAGAAATCACAACTTTATATCTTAACTTCATTATTTTCATAGAGAAACTGGTTAAAATAGAAAGTTCTGGCTTCTACCATCAAGTCAAGATATAATAGTTCTGGATATATTGAACAGGATGGTAACTTGGAACACAAGAGGGGGAATTGGTTTCAAGCAATTCCTCATTTTCCTGGTCTGTAAGATGAGGGGGTGGGATGAAAAAAAACTTCCAATATTTCTTTCAGCTCTAAGACCATGTGCTTTCACAACTCTATGCTTGACTATTTAGTTTAAAACTTTGCTAATAAAGGTAACTGCTGGTATGTGACATGGAGTAACAAGAAGGTTTGAAAAAAGAAGCAGATGGGTAATCATTATTCAATCATCATTGTACTTTGTACAAATTCAACAACTTTTTAATGGAAGAAACTGCCGAACCATGAATCATTCAACAGAGACCTGGGTTCTCTACCACTAACTAGCTGTGTGACTGAGGACAGGTGGCTTCACTTATTTGTGCCCTCTGCTTTGTAACGAGGAGACTGGACTGTTGCCAGCACCCCTAAAGTGTCAAGGGGTCCCCCAAGGGTACAGGGGAGAAGGGTAGGGAATAGAAGTAGCCAAGCAGGTTGGCTCCTTCTTGGGGTTTTCCCCACCCTCAGCCAGAACAGCTCCTGTTTTAGAGATCAGGTCTTTGTGTACGACTTTGTTAGAAGAAATACTTCACTGCTATAAAAAGTTTGGAAAAACAATCAGGCTATATGATTGTTAGTGTCCCTTTTAGCTTTATGTCTACCTAAAAGCATTGTACCATTTTGTGGCTGATGCCTGACTTGCAGTCATAATGTCTAAATGGAGGGATTGAAAAATGAAATGCACAGGAGACAGGTAAGCTATGTAAATGAAAGAAGGAGGCTGGGTGTCAGCCCAATAGGGAGCTGTGGGGACTATGGTGAACTAGAAAGTGCATGCCTTGTCTGAAGGGAATCTCGGAAATTCAGCTCCTTCCCATTGTTGCCTGTGGGGATGTGGGCACCTCTCTAGGGCCTATGCATCCAATATGTATTCTGGGACCCGAATGTGACTCATCTGCCTCCAAACTGTGGCCCACCTGAATTTCCTAGAAGTTTTTTTACGCTAAAGAGTGGCACACATGAACTATCAGTCTGGTAGGCCTAATCATCTTCCCAATTGTTTGGCACTGTATTTGGCACATGGTAACCAGACTACAGATGTTAGCTATCATTATTATCAATATCATCATTATTACCTAATAATGATGTGGCAGACTTGGATCTGTTAGTAATTGCAGTTGAATTCTAACATAATTATACAATTTTGTGCTATTCAAATTTAATTCCTTTAAAAGCCATATCATAAAACTGGAGCATTTTGGAGAATTACTGAGAAGAGGAAAAAGGAAATAAATGATGCCTCTCTATGAACTTGAGTCATGTCCAAGGTCTGTCCTACAGTACTCTGCCAAGCGTGGCCCTTCAGCCTCATCAAGGCTCACGGTGAAGTGTGTTGGCCTCCAGCACTACTGCACACTTAGATGTACGTGCTCTGTGTGTGTCTTAAAGTCAGGCCTATTCCAGTGATGATACAACCACAGTCACACTCAGATAGGTGCCCAGATCGCTGACGTCTTTCTCAGTCACATGATCACTGTAGCTTTAAAGAAGTTATCATCTCTACAGAAATAGGCCCCTTCCTTACTTTTTTTCAGAAATGTCTTGGCTTGTTTATCAACTTATTTTTCCAGACAAGCTTGCTTGCTCATATGGGACATAAATGTCTAGAGCCTGATTTCAGATAGCACAGTGAAACCCCACCCAGGAAATTGGGGTTCTATCATTAAAAAAAAAAGTCGTAAAACAAAACATAAAAGAAAAACATTTTAAATGCTCAGTTCCACCAGCCTAACAAAATGATTGTCGTTTCTCTGCCTTCTCTCTCATACACGTTTGTACATTGTTAAGTAAATTAGACAATCATGACTTTATTGAATTTGTTGGTGGCTGGTGAAGGGGTAGGTGGTTTCAAAAACGACTAGGATATAGTTTTTACCCTCAAAGGGAGGGAGACAGAGAGGTAAAAAAGAATCTTAAAATGGAAGAAAGCAAGCAGGGGATGACAAGAGTGGGAGGTGGCTAAGGAATAAAGAAGCATAAAAGAGAAGGGGTCATTAACTCTGACTATGGGGTAATCTATCTGAAAGTTTCCTAAACCATTTTGAAACCTGTTTTAGCTGAGGGTTTTTGATGCTGGAGTCTAGCTGGATCTGGAGGCTGGAGTTATATTTATTATTATATACAGTGTTGTGTTTTCTTTTTATTAAATTTTGTATCAAGAGGTAAATCATTTCTCACGCTACTACAGAGCCTTTATAATTATTTTGTGTACTCTACTAAAACAGTCCCCTTACATTAGGTACGTATGTTATAACCAGTTTATCCCTAAGGTAAATAACAGTGACAATAATATGTAATAACAATACAAGTAACAGTGACAAACATCTTTATATAGTTTTTTCCTTCATTACAATTATTTCCTTAGGATAAATTCTGTGGAATTGAGAGCCTTGGTTTTAAAAATATAGTTATTATTTTGACTTGTGTCATATTGCCCAACTGTCTTCCAAGAGGTTTGTATACATTTGCATTGCTACTGGATTAAGTCAAGTTTCAATGTTTCTGTAGACTTCTGAGAATTGGATTTTATACATTTTTGTTTTAGTTTTTGTGTCTCTGAAGACTAATAAAATAGAGGATCTTCTCAAACTGCTTGTTCATTACTTTTGTTATCGTTGTGTTAGTTGCCTGTTTTTGTCTGTTCCCATTTGTCTAATGCGGTTGAGGTGATGTTCTTATATATATTTTACACACTTTTATATAGTATAAAAAAATAGCCCTTTGATAATCACTTTTACAAACAGTTATACTGACCAGGTGTTTTCCTTTTTAAATCTTAGTTTAACTGAGTGTGTGCCCAATTCACCCTGAGCTTCTGTGTACTTTCTTTCTATCTCATTCTGCTACCTAACAGGTTGTGCTGCAATTATTGGTTTAATGTCTCTCTCTCCTGTTAAACTGCGATCTCCTTTCTATATGCCCAACACCTTAGATAGAATCTGTTACATAATATTTGCTCAAAATTGCTTGTTGAGGTTTGGAAGAAAAAGAATGTTTGAGTGAAAGAATTGAGGGAACGCTCCATAGCCCTTTTGAATTTGATACTGCCCTTTTGAATTTCTAGAACCAGAGGGAGTCCCGAGTTTTCCTCCTTCAGTCAGGAAGGCAGAAGGCAAACCTCTGGCTGACCCTTGGGGAGGCCTATCTGTGGGAGCGCGGGTCTCCCTCTCTCCCCTGGGGCCTCACCCAAGACTCAGGTCCTATGTGGACAGTCCCTGGGGGTCTGGTTGGGGAGATGATTTCCTTTGGCGCCACTTTCTGGGCAAAAGGTTCCCGTGTTTGGATTTTATTAGCCAATAAAATTAAGGGAAAAATGCTGGAAAAAAAAAATCACAGTGCACTGTTGTTACTCTTGTGAATGAATCACATAACTTGCAGCTACACTATTAATGTCTAAATGGATTTTCTGTGCTCCAAGCCAAAACATGTTTCATAAAGTTACCCAGAGGTGGATGGTATCCCAGTTAATGAAAACAGTTGTGGGTGAAGGGTGCATGGTCTGACGGAAGGGGAGGTGATTGATGCTAGGTTGCTGGGATTGTTACATTTAACTGTGATTTTATTTATTTTTAAAGAAAAATAAAACATTTTATTAAATAGTTGAACTTCAACTATTATTACCAAACCCTAACTGAAAACAGGGAATTTATTGAGTGTTTGGAGATACGAATATGCAGATGGAATTTTATGAGGTGTCTTGAATAATTTTCCACATTGTATTATCAACCAGTTTAATCCAATCCTAGTTTGTGTCTAGTCAGGGTAGGGATGTTTCTTTTTAATTCACATTGATTTGTCAGAGTAATATCCCTCCCAGAATTGATGCACAGTCCTAAAGTTTAGTCAATACTTGAAAACAAAAATAAACAACTCTACAGATTCTGACAGCTGTGGATACCTTAGCTCAAAGAATTATTTCTGTGATCCTCTCCCTCCACAATATTTTGTGATGATATATTTCAGAGTTTAATTTCTTTAGAGCCTCCATCATAGCCAGAGAAGAAAAGAAAAGAATGCAAGTCACTGTCCTGAAAGCTTAAAAAACCCAGGACTTTGATCTGAAAAAGGTAACTTTTCATTACAAGAAATCTTCCCCATCCCAACAGATCTCATTAGCGGTGATCGGTGGCTGGTGTCTGGTGTCTGGATATCACCTGAAATTGCAGCCACCTCTTCCAACAAGGCTATTTGTAACAACGGCTAGGAAATACATGGTGTGGGTCACAGACTGCTTGGCCAAAGTAGTTAGATCCTATATGTAACAAATATCATTTTCCTTTTCTCACAAGTGTAGTACAGATACAATGTAGAAAAGTAATAAAATATGAAAAATAAATTCGATTTATATGTGGAAACGTACCAAATGTGAACAGTGGGTTACTTCTGGGTCATGGAATTAGGAGTGATTTATTTATTGTTTGCTTGCTTGTATTTTTTTTTGCTGCAATAAGCCTGTACTTTTTAATAGCAGGAAAAAAGGAGCTACTTTTCCCTTTATTTTTCTTTTTTAATTTTGGAAAATTTTAAACAAATATAAAAATAACAAGACTAGATTAGTATACCTAGGCCATCACCTAGACTTGTGCACTGGGTTTCAGGCTTGCTTGGGAACCGTGAGCCCCTTTTTCCCTTCCTCTTTCTCCTTTTGGACTGGGAATATCCATCTCATGCCTGACCCACCATTGTATTTTGGAAGGACATAACTTGTTTTCTGGTTTCACAGGTCCACAGATAGAGAGGAATTTTGCTCCGGGAGGTACCATATCCCAAGTCTCACCCATAAGTGATTTAGATGATGAAATTTTTGACTTTTTGAATTGATGATATTTAGATGAGATATTGGACTTAGGTGCTGGAATGACTTAAAACTTTTGGGGATGTTGGGATCAGGTGAATATATTTTGTACATGGGACAGATGTGAATTTGGGGAGGCCAGAGGGCAGACTATATTGGATTGGCTAGCGTCCGCCGAAATTCATGTCCTTCCTGGAATCTCAGAATTTGACCTTATTTGGAAATAGGGTTGTTGCAGATGTAGTTAAGATATAAGTTAAGGGACTTCCCTGGTGGCGCAGTGGTTAAGAATCCTCCTGCCAATGCAGGGGACACAGGTTTGAACCCTGGTCCGGAAAGATCCCACATGCCATGGAGCAACTAAGCCCGTGTGCCACAACTACTGAGCCTGCACTCTAGAGCCTGCGTGCCACAACTACTGAAGCCTAGAGTCCGTACTCCACAACAAAGAGAAGCCACTGCAATGAGAAGCCCGCGCTCCACAACAAAGAGTAGCCCCCGCTCGCTGCAACTAGAGAAAGCCTGCGTGCAGCAACGAAAGACCCAACCCAGCCAAATAAATAAATAAATACATTTATTAAAAAAAAAAAGATGTAAGTTAAGCTAAGCTCATGTAGGAGTAGGGTGGGCCCATAATCCAATATGACTGGTGTCCTTATAAGAAGAGAAGATACACAGAGAGAGACACACAGGGAAAAGGCCATGTGACAAAGGAGGCAGAGATTGGAGGTATGCGTCTAGAAGCTGAAGACCACCAAAGATGAGACACCAGAAGCAAAAAGAAGAGGCATGGAACGGGTTCTCCCCTCCAGCCTTTAAAGACAACATGGCCCTGCCCATGCCTTGACTTCACACTTCCAGCATTCAGAACTGTGAGACAATAAATTTCTGTTGTTTTAAGCTACGCAATTTGTGGTACTTTGTTACAGCAGCTCCAATAAACACATACAACTTGGATATGTGCTACTGTATTGGTATATTATGCACATTATAAAACATATATAGAAATAGATATTGAAAACGGGTAAAAATGAAAAAAACTAATATTTGAAAACAATTTTATCTTGTTTCCTGCATGCAAAAAGTTTGAGAGCAATAAGACTGAATATTTGCTGCTTTAAAATTAACTTGTTTTGGAATATGTTTACATTTTCAGAAAAATTGCAAAGATAGTACAGCGAGCTCTCCAGAGCCCCTCCTGGTGTGGACCCGGTGGGTGGGAGAGCACAGTGCCTCCCAGATCAACAGGCAGCTTGACACCCCCGAGCACTGACCTTGGAGTAGCAGACCAACGTGAATGTCTAACGCAGCTGCCCACCATCTTCCTACCTCTGTTTCCTCATCTGAAAACAGGGATGATAATACCTCCCTCATAGAGTTGTTGTGCAGATGGAGTAAATCCTAGCTTATCCAGTGCTAAACGACCCTGGAGAAGACATCTGAGTCTTTAAGGCACAGTTTCCTCCTCTGTAAAGTGAGGAGAGTCATACCTTCCCTATAAGTTTATAAGGGCATGCGAAGTTGTTTAACTCTAGGCCACCGGGTCTTGGTTCTTCCAGTTCTTTATCAGACATGTTTTCTAGGCTTTTCCTTAAGCAGAGTACTTGGTTGTGGTGGCAAAAATGCCAAAAGGCAGATCAAATATCTACATGGTATGTTAGGATGCACCAGGAAAACTTTTGTGAGACATACAGCTTGTGGCACTAACAGTATTGAGATGTGTGCATGTCGGGTCGGGGGCGGGGGTGGGAGAGGGAGAATGGCGCCCCCTTAAGGACCTTCCAGTCTTGAGATTCTTTGTACCTACCAAGATAAGCCAAATCCAGGCTTGATGCTTTTATGCTGGGAGTAGTCCTCAGCTCTGTCTGGAAAATTCCAGGAGGAGGCTTCTTCAGTATATATGTCTGGGAAGAGCTGATTTGTTCTAAAACGAGCAAGTGCGTGGGCTGCTACGCACCACTGCTCCTCGGCACCTCCCCGCCCCCCACTTCTGCCAGCGCCAGTCTTGCTTTCAGCTGAGGAACCTCTGCCACCCCCGCTCCTTTTCCCCCTGGACTCCCTCAGGGGGAGGGGACACTCCCAGAGTCTGGGCTTCAGCCCTTTTCTCCTCCTTTTTCCATGATGACTAAGATCACAGAACACTCATTTTAGAGCAGGTTGTTCTTAGATCATTTAGTCAACGTTTCTCAATCCTGGTTATACTTTGGAGTCTCTTGGTGGAGCTTTTAAAGCATACACACTCCTGGGTCCCACCGTCGGAGTTGCTGGGGAGAGGCCAAGGCATTGGTATTTAAAAAAAAACTCCCCAGGTGATTCTAAAGTCCAGCCAGGATCGAGGACCAGCCCAGGGTTTCAGGCCACCTCTTGCTGAAGGCAGATGTCTTGTCCCTCTTGTTTACCACTGTATCCCCTAGCAACACAAATATTTGTTGAACGAATGATCAAACTTACTCCTTGGAGCCCTGGGCAGTCCCTTGGATGCCGTGGCTGGTTGGGGAGATGAAGGCCAATTTCCTGGGCTCCACGCCCTCATTTTTATCTGTTAATTTTTTAATATATACTTCCAGGTAGGATATGGAAACTTGTCATTTACTATCAAGTCTGGTGGTTTTAGACAAAAAAACCCAGAAAATTTCTCCTGATGCAGCAAGATGGCCTAAGAACAAGCGTTCTCATGATAAAACTCCAACACATGTTCATTAATAAGAATAATTTAAGTTTAAGAATAATTTAATTACACATTTATGGAGTTCAATACAACACTATAGCCATTTTTCCTACTAGACTTTATTTTTTAGAACAGTTTTAGATTTACAGAAAAGTTGTTAAGACAGTACAGAGTTCCCACATACCCTGTACCCAGTTTTCCCCTACTATTAATTTTTTACATGAGTAAGGTATATTTATTATAATTAATGAACCAGTATTGATACATTATCATTAACTAAAGTTCATACTTTATTCAGATTTCCTTAGTTTTTACCTAATGTCCTTTTTCTGTTTCAGGATCCCATCCAGGACACATTACATTAGTTGTCATGTACCCTTAACACTCTTCATGGTTGTGACAGTTTCTCAAATTTTCCTTCTGTTGACGGCTTTGACCAGTTTTGAGGAGTACGGGTCAGATTTTTATAGGATTCCCCTCTATTGGAATTTGTCTGTTTTTCTCATAGTTAGGTTGGGGTTATGAGTTTGGGGGAGGAAAGCCACAGAGGTAAAGTGCCATTCTCATCACATCATATCAAGGGTATGTACTATCAACATGACTTATCACTGTTGATGTTGACCGCGATCATCTGGCTGAAGTAGTGTTTGTTACGTTCCTCCACTGTATGGTTACTCTTCCCATCCCTGCCCTTTTCCTACTGTATTCTTTAGAAAGGAATTGCTATGTGCAGCCCACCCTTAAGGGATGGGTAGTTAAGTAACCTTGCTTGAGGGAGTATTATCCACATAAATTATTTGGAATTCTTCTACTTGGAAGATTTCTCTCTCTTTGTTCTTTCTTTCCTTCCTTCCTTCCTCCCTTTCCTTCTTCCTCCCTCTCTCCCTCCCTCCCTTCCTTCCTTTCTACTTATTCAATCATTTATTTATATCAATATGGACTCTGGATATATATTTTATACTTTAGGTTATAATCCAACACTTCTTTATTTATTTTTTTTACTCAAATTGTTCCAGCTTTGGCCATTGGGAGCTTTTCCTGTCGGCTCTGATAGATGACCATCTTTTTTTTTAGTACTTCTTTACTCTCTGGCATAACAACATGCTACAGGCTCATCATGCATATTTCCTGCCAGATTGTAGCCATTTAAAGTGTATTTGAATTGTTCTTGTGTACTCCTTAATTTCGGGTTAATATATATTTTTCTCAGAATAATTTAAAAATTTAAAAAGTATTACAGGGAGATTGGTTCGAGATGGCGGAGTAGAAGGAGGTGTGTTCACTCCCTCTTGAAAGAGCACTGGGCTAAGTGCTGAACAATCATTGACAGGAAGACACTGGAACTCACCAAAAAAGATACCCCACATCCAAAGACAAAGGAGAAGCTGCAAAGAGACAGTAGGAGGGGCACAATCACAATAAAATCAAATCTCATAACTGCTGGGTGGGTGACTCACAAACTGGAGAAAACTTATACCACAGAAGTCCACCCACTGGAATGAATGTTCTGAGCCCCATGTCAGACTTCCCAACCTGGGGGTCTGGCAGTGGGAGGAAGAATTCGTAGAGAATCAGAATTTGAAGGCTAGCGGGATTTGATTGCAGGACTCTGACAGGACTGGGGGAAACAGAGACCCCACTCTTGGAGGGCGCACACAAAGTAGTGTGTGCATTGGGACCCGGCGGTAGGAGCAGTGACCCCATAGGAGACTGAACCAGACCTACCTGCTAGTGTTGGAGGGTCTCCTGCAGAGGCGGGGGGTGGCTTTGGCTCACCATGGGGACAAGGACACTGGCATCAGAAGTTCTCAAAAGTGCTCCTTGGCGTGAACCCTCCCAGAGTCCGCCATTAGCCCCACCAAAGAGCTCAGGTAGGCTCCAGTGCTGGGTTGCCTCAGGCCAAACAACCAATAGGGAGGGAACCCAGCCCCACCCTTCAGAAGACAAGCAGATTAAACTTTTACTGAGCTCTGCCCACCAGAGCAACACCCAGCTCTACCCACCACCAGTCCCTCCCATCAGGAAGCTTGCACAAGCCTCTTAGATAGCCTCATCCACCAGAGGACAGACAGCAGAAGCAAGAAGAACTACAATTCTGCAGCCTGTAGAAGGAAAACCACATTCACAGAACGATAGACAAATGAAAAGGCAGAGGACTTTGTACCAGATGAAGGAACAAGATAAAACCCCAGAAAAACAAATAAAGGAAGTGGAGATAGGCAACCTTCCAGAAAAATAATTCAGAATAATAATAGTGAAGATGATTCAGGACCTCGGAAAAAGAATGGAGGCAAAGATGGAGAAGATGGAAGAAATGTTTAACAAAGGCCTAGACGAATTAAGGAACAAACACCTAGAAGAATTAAAGAACAAACAAACAGAGATGAACAATACAATAACTGAAATGAAAAATACACTAGAAGGAATCAATAGCAGAATAACTGAGGGAGAAGAACGGATAAGTGACCTGGAAGACAGAATGGTGGAATTCACTGCTGTGGAACAGAATAAAGAAAAAAGAATGAAAAGAAATGAAGACAGCCTAAGAGACCTCTGGGACAACATTAAACACAACAACATTCGCATTATAGGGGTCCCAGAAGGAAAAGAGAGAGAGAAAGGACCCAAGAAAATATTTGAAGAGATTATAGTCGAAAACTTCCCTAACATGGGAAAGGAAATAGCCACCCAAGTCCAGGAAGCACAGAGAGTCCCAGGCAGGATGAACCCAAGGAGAAACATGCCAAGACATATAGTAATCAAATTGACAAAAAGTAAAGACAAAGAAAAATTATTGAAAGCAGCAAGGGAAAAATGACAAAAAACATACAAGGGAACTCCCATAAGGTTAACAGCTGATTTCTCAGCAGAAACTCTACAAGCCAGAAGGGAGTGCCATGATATACTTAAAGTGATGAAAGGGAAGAATCTACAACCAAGATGACTCTACCCAGCAAGGATCTCATTCAGATTCGATGGAGAAATCAAAAGCTTTACAGACAAGCAAAAGCTAAGAGAATTCAGCACCACCAAACCAGCTCTACAACAAATGCTAAAGGAACTTCTCTAAGTGGGAGACACAAGAGAAGAAAAGGACCTACAAAAAACAAAACCATAAAAATTAAGAAAATGGTAATAGGAACAGACATATCGATAATTACCTTAAACATGAATGGATTAAATGCTCCAACCAAAAGACACAGGCTTGTTGAATGGATACAAAAACAAGACCCATATATATGCTGTCTACAAGACCCACTTCAGACCTAGGGACACATACAGATTGAAAGTGAGGGGATGGAAAAAGATATTCCATGCAAATGGAAATCAAAAGAAAGCTGGAGTAGCAATACTCATATCAGATAAAATAGACTTTAAAATAAAGAATGTTACAAGACACAAGGAAGGACACTAAATAATGATCAAGGGATCAATCCAAGAAGAAGATATAACAATTATAAATATATATGCACCCAACATAGGAGCACCTCAATACATAAGGCAACTGCTAACAGCTATAAAAGAGGAAATCGACGGTAACACAATAATGGTGGGGGACTTTAACACCTCACTTACACCAATGGACAGATCATCCAAAATGAAAATAAATAAGGCAACAGAAACTTTAAGTGACACAATAGACCAGATAGATTTAATTGATATTTATAGGACATTCCATCCAAAAACAGCAGATTACACTTTCTTCTCAAGTGCTCACGGAACATTCTCCAGGATAGATCACATCTTGGGTCACAATTCAAGCCTCAGTAAATTTAAGAAAATTGAAATCATATCAAGCATCTTTTCTGACCACAACGCTATGAGATTAGAAATGAATTACAGGGAAAAAAACGTAAAAAACACAAACATATGGAGGGTGAACAATACGTTACTAAATAACCAAGAGATCACTGAAGAAATCAAAGAGGAAATCAAAAAATACCTAGAGACAAATGACAATGAAAACACGATGACCCAAAATCTATGGGAGGCAGCAAAAGCAGTTCTAAGAGGGAAGTTTATAGCAGTACAATCCTACCTCAAGAAACAAGAAAAATCTCAAATAAACAATCTATCCTTACACCTAAAGGAACTAGAGAAAGAAGAACAAACAAAATCCCAAGTTAGTAGAAGGAAAGAAATCATAAAATCAGAGCAGAAATAAATAAAATAGAAACAAGGAAAACAATAGCAAAGAGAAATAAAACTAAAAGCTGGTTCTCTGAGAAGGTAAACAAAATTGATAAACCTTTAGCCAGACTCATCAAGAAAAAGAGGGAGAGGACTCAAATCAATAAAATTAGAAATGAAAAAGGAGAAGTTACAGCGGACACCGCAGAAATACAAAGCATCCTAAGAGACTACTACAAGCAACTCTATGCCAATAAAATGGACAACCTGGAAGAAATGGACAAATTCTTAGAAAGGTATAACCTTCCAAGACTGAACCAGGAAGAAATAGAAAATATGAACAGACCAATCACAAGTAATGAAATTGAAACTGTGGTTAAAAATCTTCCAACAAACAAAAGTCCAGGACCAGATGGCTTCACAGGTGAATTCTATCAAACATTTAGAGAAGAGCTAACACCCATCCTTCTCAAACTCTTCCAAAAAATCTCAGAGGAAGGAACACTCCCAAACTCATTCTATGAGGCCACCATCACCCTGATACCAAAACCAGACAAAGGTACTACAAAAAAAGAAAATTACAGACCAATATCATTGATGAATATAGATGCAAAAATCCCTAACACAATATTAGCAAACAGAATCCAACAACACATTAAAAGGATCATACACCATGATCAAATGAGATTTATCCCAGTGATGCAATGATTGTTCAATATACGCAAATCAATCAATGTGATACACCATAGTAACAAACTGAAGAATAAAAACCATATGATCATCTTAATAGATGCAGAAAAAGCTTTTGACAAAATTCAATGCCCATTTATGGTAAAAACTCTCCAGAAAGTGGGCATATAGTGAACCTACCTCAACGTAATAAAGGCCATATATGACAAACCCACAGCAAACATCATTCTCAATGGTGAAAAACTGAAAGCATTTCCTCTAAGATCAGGAACAAGATAAGGATGTCCAGTCTCACCACTATTATTCAACACAGTTTTGGAAGTCCTAGCCACGGCAATCAGAGAAGAAAAAGAAATAAAAGGAATACAAATAGGAAAAGAAGAAGTAAAACTGTGACTGTTTGCAGATGACATGATACTATACATAGATAATCCTAAAGATGCCACCAGAAAACTACTAGAGCTAATCAATGAATCTGGTAAAGTTGCAGGATACCAAATTAATGCACAGAAATCTCTTGCATTCTTATACACTAACAATGAAAGATCAGAAAGAGAAATTAATGAAACAATCCCATTTACCATTGCAACAGAAAGAATAAAATACCTAGGAATAAAACTACCTAAGGAGGTAAAAGACCTGTACTCAGAAAACTATAAGACACTGATGAAAGAAATCAAAGATGACACAGACAGATGGAGAGATATACCATGTTCTTGGATTGGAAGAATCAATATTGTGAAAATGACTATACTACCCAAAGCAATCTACAGATTCAATGCAATCCCTATCAAATTACCAGTGGCATTTTTTACAGAACTAGAACAAAAAAGCATAAAATTTGTATGGAGACACAAAAGACCCCAAATAGCCAAAACAGTCTTGAGGGAAAAAAACGGAGCTGGAGGAATCAGCCTCCCTGACTTCAGACTATACAACAAAGCTACAGTAATCAAGACAATATGGTACTGGCACAAAAACAGAAATATAGATCAATGGAACAGGATAGAAAGCCCAGAGATAAATCCACGCACCTATGGTCAACGAATCTATGACAAAGGAGGCAAGGATATACAATGGAGAAAAGGCAGTCTCTTCAATAAGTGGTGCTGAGAAAACTGGACACCTACTTGTAAAAGAATGAAATTAGAACACTCCCTAACACCATACACAGAAATAAACTCAAAATGGATTAAAGACCTAAATGTAAGACCGGACACTGTAAAACTCTTAGAGTAAAACATAGGAAGAACACTCTTTGACATAAATCACAGCAAGATCTTTTTTGATCCACCTCCTAGAGTAATGGAAATAAAAACAAAAACAAACAAATGGGACCTAATGAAACTTAAAAGCTTTTGCACAGCAAAGGAAACTACAAACAAGCCGAAAAGACAACCCTCGGAATGGGAGAAAATATTTGCAAACGAATCAATGGACAAAGGATTAATCTCCAAAATATATAAACAGCTCATGCAGCTCAATATCAAAAAAACAAATAACCCAGTCAAAAAATGGGCAGAAGACCTAAATAGACATCTCTCCAAAGAAGACATACAGATGGCCAAGAAGCACATGAAAAGCTGCTCAACATCACTAATTATTAGAGAAATGCAAATCAAAACTACAATGAGGTATCACCTCACACCAGTTAGAATGGGCATCATCAGAAAATCTACAAACAACAAATGTTGGAGAGGATGTGGAGAAAAGGGAACCCTCTTGCACTGTTGGTGGGAATGTAAATTGATACAGTCACTATGGAGAACAGTATGGAGGTTCCATAAAAAACTGAAAATAAAATTACCATATGACCCAGCAATCCCACTACTGGGCATATACCCAGAGAAAACCATAATTCAAAAAGACACATGCACCCCAATGTTCATTGCCGCACTATTTACAACAGCCAGGTCATGGAAGCAACCTAAATGCCCATCAACAGAATGGATAAAGAACATGTGGTATATATATATACAATGGAATATTGCTCAGCCATAAAAAGGAACGAAATTGGGTCATTGTTGAGATATGGATGGATCTAGAGACTGTCATACAGAGTGAAGTAAGTCAGAAAGAGAAAAACAAATATCGTATATTAACGCATATATGTGGAACCTAGAAAAATGGTACATATGAACTGGTTTGCAGGACAGAAATAGAGACACAGATGTAGAGAACAAATGTATGGACACCAAGGGGGGAAAGCGGTGGGGGTGGTGGTGGGAGGAATTGGGAGATTGGGATTGACATATATACACTAATATGTATAAAATAGATAAATAATAAGAACCTGCTGTATAAAAAATAAATAAAATAAAATTCAAAGATTAAAAAAAAAGTATTACAGAGGTGTGTCAGACAGTTACAGATTTTGTGATGTTGGTCAGCTTTTAAAATTCCTAACTTGTGATTTCTTTCCATGGTTGAAATAAATATAATTTTTATACCTAATTTAATATTCATAATTTTGCATATTTTTCTTTTTAAACATTCCCCTAATTATAAAAGTTTTAGACCCTGTTGAGCCCATGGTGCCCCTTGGCTGCATAAGTGAGCCAAGACACTTAGGAATTAAGTCTAGGTCTTCAACAGTCAGGGTCAAGAAAAAGAATGACGAAATATGAACATGGGAAAAGCTGGCCATCCCATGGGCCAGGACAGCTGAGCCTTCCCTTGAACAGGTTGCTGACCATGGGCCTTTGTTAAGATAAGATCCCTGCTTTGCCAATAATGTAACTTCAGTTGTTGTATTTGTTATTTTACTAAGCACATGGTACTAGTGATTCATTCAATAAACATTCAGTGACAACACTGCCTATGTGTTAGGCATCTTGCTGGGCATAGCTGGAAATAATAAGTAAGACAAAATCTTCAACTCCGAGGAACCTACACTGCAGAGAGTGTGATAAGATAGGGAGGTATATAGATGATTACCAATGGAATGCGACAGGAGCTCTGGGGCCATAAAATTCTTCAGGAGAGACTTATTCTTTCTTGAGGGGTCAGAGAAGGCTTCATAGAGAAAGGGATATTTGGATTGGGTCTTGACATATGAGTAGAAGTATGCCAGGCAGAGAAAGGGTCATTTCTGGTAAGGGAGTAGGGTGGCTGTATTAGTAAGACAGGGTTGTGAAAGGGCCTGCCAGGGACATCAGGACACCTAGGGGATTCAACGAGGCCAAAAATGTAATTGTGATTCTTTCAGTATCTTTTCCTAGATTAACAGTTCCTGTGCCAGATTCATCTTTATAACTCTAGCACCTTGACAGTTTACAGTGAATAGCAGGTGCTCAAGAACAGTTGTTCAGTGAATAAAAGAAAACATGCAACACTTGTTCTAAATTGACTTCTTCAATGAATGTGAATATTTGGCTATAAAGATGTCCAGTATAGCATCATATGTAATAATAAAAATCTCAAAAGAATCTAAATTTCCAGCCAAAGTGGATTGGTTAGACAAAGTGTGGTATATTTATTAATACAATAGAATTCAAAGTAGCTAATAATAACAATAAAGTTATATTTGGTAATATGAAACAGTAGTTATAGTATATTATTGAGTGGGAAGAGGAGATTACAAAACAAAATAAACAATATGAGCCCAGTTTTGTAAATTATGTGTGTGTGTGTCTGTGTGTGTGTACACACGCATTCATGAATGTCTATAAAATTTGGAAGGATTTTTATAAATAAATTACAGATTATTTCAATTTTCTCCTTTTCCCCCCTAATTTCTCTATAATGCATATACATTAAATATATAAAAAGAAAAATGTTTTTCAAAGACTCACATTTTGGCAAAAAATGTTTATTGAAAAAACATAAAATAGTAACTGAAAGAGTTCCCTATTAAAATGCTGATACTTGTGCAGGCACGGGTGTATGCATGTGTATACGGTGTAGCTATATCAATATTTTAACACCTTGTTGACTCACATTGAATGGTCTTTTCCTACGCATCGTCTCATTTAATCTTCACTACATGCCTGGGTTAGAGGCCAGGATGGCATTATTGTGGGTGAGAAGGAGTAAGTGTTGGTAACCCATGCTCACAGCCTCAGTCTTACCTGTGTGCAGACAGCTGGTAACTGATTGAGCTGGAACACATCCATAAGCCTCTTGACTCCAGGGGCCAGAGCATTTTTCTTTATTATTCTAGAGATTATCCTGGGAGAGGCAAAAAATAGCCATATTAGTAAACCAGGGCTTTTTCCTGACGTCATAGCCCTTAAAAATCATGCTGTAGAATATTTGATGATATGCAAACATTTCCATAAAAATTCTTAAGTGAAAAAAGCAAATTACAGAAGTATGATCCCATTTTAGTAAAAAACTAAAATGTTTGCATAAACACATGAAAAAACTTGAACTAGGATATATTGTCAAGTGCAAAATGCTAGATGCAGTACATGTAATATGCTGCCTTTTACAGTAAGAGAGGTGTAAAATAAGAATTTATGTTTGTATTTGTATCTTCGTTAAGGAACAATAGAAGGAAACAAAAACGACCAAAAGTGTTCATCTAAGAGGGTGGGAGTGGGAGAGAAACATGATAGAGGGAGGAGGGGTGGAGACAACACTTCTTAAGGAATATCTTTTAATTAATTAATTTATTTATTTTTGGCTGTGTTGGGTCTTTGTTTCTGTGCGAGGGCTTTCTCTAGTTGTGTTAAGCGGGGGCCACTCTTCATCGCGGTGTGCGGGCCTCTCGCTGTGGCGGCCTCTCTTGTTGCGGAGCACACGCTCCAGACACGCAGGCTCAGTAGTTGTGGCTCACGGGCCTAGTTGCTCCGTGGCATGTGGGATCTTCCTAGACCAGGGCTCGAACCCATGTCCCCTGCATTGGCAGGCAGATTCTCAACCACTGCACCACCAGGGAAGCCCAGGAATATCTTTTTAATACCACTTTGATTTTGAACTATTCAAAAACCTAAAATTTAAAAAATCTAGTAAACATACCAAAATGCATATTTTTGGGTGGTGGAGAAACATGTATTGTTTATTTCCTTCTCTTGGTACATCTGTATTTTCTCAGTGTTTTACATGTGTAAGAAAAGGAGTTATTTTAAAACCATTTCTTCTAAACTTATTAAAGTCTTTGTACACTTGGTTGAAAAGAGGACTTGAACGAGATTTCTAAAGGATTTTGGGAAAAGGGCATTCTGTAGTATACTGTAAATGTGAATTCTTTTTTCACCTGAAACTGTTTATTACTTTAGTCTGCCAAGATACATTCTGGACCTGGTTTCCATTGTAAGAAAAGCAGTAGTCCCCAGAACTCCTCCTAGAATTACATTCAAAACATGGCTCCAGCTGAAAGATGAAATGCAGATTTCCCACTGAAGGCCAGTCCTCCCCACCCTCCACCGCTGCATGTTGATTCAGGTAATGCTTTAAAAAAAATCCCTTACCACTTATTCTCAGGGAAATGGAAGAAGTCTAATCCAAAGATATTCCCTGAGCTGTTAGCATTTTTGATTGATTGTGAATTTAATATATTTTTAACTCAATTCAAGTGCTTTTCTCTCAAGAGACTGCTCCTCTGTTTCTGGTCTGTGTTGCCTGAGTTGTAGGCAGTGAAGTCTGGCTGGGTGTTTGTGGACACATTTTCTGGGCAAGACTATTTGAGAAATACTGACATTTCCCCTAGCTTTCTCCTTAGGCATCAACCCAGTTTGTCTCCCCATCCCTGTTGGGGCTCCAGTCTCTTTCTTGGAAGATAAGAGTCTGCTTTCGTCTTCACAGTCTCTCTCAGATTTTTTTCTTTCTCTCCTTCTCCAGACTTGTCTCTATTCCACAGCCTGGGTCTCTGCCCAGCCAGCTTCCAAACCATGCTGTCTTCCTAAGCACAGAGGCCTCTGCTTCAAATTTGGAGGGACCTCAGAGACTTTTTAGTTTGCAAATCAGGAATTTCCTCTACCACATCTTTGCCGGAGAGTCCTCCAATGTCTCCTTAAACACCCCTAGTGACAGAGCTGACTACCTTTCAAATCATTTGTCCATCCCGTCGCTGGTGTCAGAAAGCTGTTTTGTAAGGAAGCTGAGAGCAAGCCTGTGGTCCCCTTGTTTGTTCTTTAGTTGATTTCTGATCTGGTCTGAGAGAAGGAGGATGGGGAAGAGAGGTTGTTGCCCAGCCTGACCAAAGGGAGCGGGTCCAAGACTGGCACTTGTCCACAAGGCAATGGGGGGCAGTGGGGAGGGGACCTGAAAAGAGCTCTGAATTTGGCCTCAGGAGACAAGGCTTTGTCCCAGCTCCATCTTTCAACTACTGACCTAGTTATCTCGGGCAAGTCATTTGTACTCTGAATCTAGTTTCTCTCATTTATAAAAGTGGAGTTGTAGAAATAATGATGTCACAAGGTTAATGGGAGGATTGAATGAAATCATGCAGGTGAAAATGCTTTGTACCTAAAAAGAGTTTTACAAACAAGAGCACAGTTACCATCTAAGATGCTAGATGCCTAGCTTAGTGAATCTGTGAACCAGCCCAGCCCAAGGAGTTTACAAAGTGGAGAGTTTTGGGATTTACTCTGCCTATACCTGTGTGTCATTGGCAGAATCAGCTCATGGCCACTGTTGGCTTTCTCTGAGGGGCCAAGCACATGTGATGACAGAATCTGGGCAAGTCAAAGACCGAAGGATGTGAATTTCCATCTGGTATAAAATGCTCATTTTCAAGATGAATGAGAAGGATTGGTGACTTGCCCAGTCACATAGCTCAATAATGGTGGGCTGGACCTTGATCCCAGGAGTCAGATTTCTAGGCACAGCTCCTGGAAGTTTTCCTGACAGAAGGGCATTTGGTGTTTTGGACAGTGCTCTTTTCATTGTTCAGGTCTTCCTGGCCACTGTAGCAAGTTTAACATCTGTTCCCCATCCATTAAATGGCAGTAGCATCCCCTTGTCTTATGACAATCAAAAAGGCTCCTACACATCTGCTATGGCTTCGAGGGGACAGTACCTCCCCTGGTTGACAACTTCAGTGATAGCTCCTATAAAACACTGAATTGGGGGTTAGAAAATGATGTTTGCCATTAACTAGCTCTGTAATCTAAAGAACTTTATGTCTCCAAGCCTTAGTTTCCTCATCTAAGAAATGAGGGAGTAGGCCTAGAGGCCCTCTGGAGTCTCCTGCATGCCTCTGTGCTCCCGGCCTCCCCTTAGCCTGCCTGTACCTGAAATACCTCCATCAGTGAGCCTTGGTGGTTAGGTCTTAACAGCATGAGTGATTTGTGTTTGTATTTATATAAACCGTTCTGCATTCTACATGTATTCTACACGTACGGAATATGTATTATTTTCACAGTCACAGTCATTTCCTCATTCTTTCTATTCTGTTTCATTTTTGCTCTTTCTCACCCTCTTGTTCTCTCTCCCCCATTCTTCAAGCTGTCCCCTCCACCGACATCTTCCCATTGGTATTTAAGTATGCTCAAGTTTCTGTCGTTCATAAAACCAAAAAAAAAAAAAAACCCCCAAAAAACCCCAACCTTTAACCAACTTCTCTCTTTCCTCATCACAATCAAAGCTATTTAAGAATTACAAAAATAGTACAAAGAATTCCCACATACTCTTCACCCAGATTTCCCAAATGTTTGCATTTTATATTTGCTTCCTCTCTCTAATTTAATATAAACGCATAAACATGTTTATATTTATATATATTTTATTTTTCCCTTTCTTTCATTATGTCTTTGATTTCTTCTTATTTCCACTATTTTTCCAATGTGTTTTCTAACACATGGATTTATTCTTATATATATTTTCTTGAACTATTGCACATAGGATGCTCCTTTACCCCTAAATACTTAATTTTCTATAAACATAAGTACAATTATCAAAATAAGAAAATTAATATTAACATATTATTTAATCTGCAGACCTTATTCAGATTTACCCACTGTCCCAATAATGTCCTTTATAGCAAAGGAAAATTCCGGATCATGCTTTGCATTCATCTGTCATGCTTCTTTAGAAGATTTTTTGTTTTTGTTTTTTGTTTGTTTGTTTAAATCAAACAGTTCCTCAGTTTTTTCTTTGTGTTTCATGACACTGACAGTTTAAAAACTGTAGTGGCCAGGGGTTTTTGTTTGTTTGTTTTTGGTCTGGTTGTTTTTGTAGAAAATCCCTCAATTTAAGTTTGTCTGACGTTTCCTTATGATTTGAATAAGGTTATACTTCTTTGGGAGGAATACCACAAAAGTGATGCTGTGTTTTCTCAGTGCATCATACCAAGAGGCACAGGATGTTGATTTGTCCTATTATCGGTGATATTAATGTTCATCACTTGGTGGTGTTAACAGGTTTTTCCACTATAAAGTTACTACTTTTTCCATTGTAATTAGTAAGTATCTTTGGGGAGATACCCTGAGACTTTGCAAATATCCTGTTAGCCCTCAAACTTTTCACATACTAATTTTAGCATCCACTGATGATTCTTAGCTTGAATTAATTATATTACCATAATGGTTGCCAAATGATGATTTTCTAATTCCTTCATTCCTTCTACATTTATTAGTGATTTAAATGCATGCTCTTTTACTTTTGTCAAATACCTTTTCAGTGTCTATCATATTATTTTTCCTCTTAGGTCTATTAAATTATACTGATAGATTTGCTAGTATTGAACCATCCATGCGTTCACAGAGTAAAACTCACATAGGCTTTATTATTATTTTTTAAATTAATTAATTAATTAATTATTTTTAAAGTAAATTTATTTATTTATTTATTTTTGGCTGCATTGGGTCTTCGTTGCTGCACGTGGGCTTTCTCTAGCTGTGGCGAGCGGGGGCTACTCTTCGTTGCGATGCGTGGGCTTCTCATTGCGGTGGCTTCTCTTGTTGTGGAGCACGGACTCTAGGCACATGGGCTTCAGTAGTTGCAGTATGTAGGCTCAGCAGTTGTGGCACACAGGCTCTAGAGCACAGGCTCAGCAGTTATGGCGCGTGGGCTTAGCTGCTCTGTGGCGGCATGTGGGATCTTCCTGGACCAGGGCTTGAACCCGTGTCCCCTGCATTGGCAGGCGGATTCTTAACCACTGTGCCACCAGGGAAGTCCCAGGCTTTATTATTATTTTTTAAAACTGCTGTTGGGTCTATTTGTTAATATTTTATTTATGATTTTTGCACCCATATTTATAAATTAGATTTATTTATATCTTTTGTGTATTCAGTTTGTTATTTATGTGTATCGATATTATATTCTTATTATGAAAAACATTTACAAGGTTTCTTTTTTTTTTTCCTAAGCTGTGGAACAGTTTAAATAACATTGGCATTATCAACTCGAACGGCTGGTAAAAATTCCCTGTGAAATTCTCTGAGTGTGCTGCTTTTTGAGGGAGTAGCTCTCTGATAAATTTCTCACCTCTTTTTCTGGAAATTGGTCTATTTTTATCTTATATCTGTTCTGGGGTTGATTTTAAAGAATTGTATTCTCCTAGAAATGTATTCATTTCATTCAGGTTTCCAAAGTTATCTGCATAGAATTAACAAATTAGTTTCATGATTTTTAAATTTTCTCTAATGCTTGGTTGATTTCTCCCTTGTCATTTCTTATTTTGTGAAGTTTCACTTTCTCATTGTATCAGTTATGTTGTTGTTGTTGTTTTTCTGCTGTAACAAATTACCACAAACATAGTGGCTTATTATCTTATATTTCAGTAGGTCAGAAGTCCAACTTGGGCGTCACCAGGCTAAAAATGAGGATGTCCACAGGACTGTGTTCCTTTCTGGAGGCTCTAGGAGAGAAGCAGATTCTTTGCCTTTTCCAGTTTCTAGTGGCCGCCTGCATTCCTTGGCTTATGGTCTCCTCTTTCCATCTTCAAGCCAGTAATGGCAGGACAAAGTCTCACATGTCTCTCTGACCCATCACCCATTGTTACCTCTCTCTCTGGCCTCAACCAGGAAAGGTTCTCTGATTTTAAGGACTCATGGGTTAGGTTGAATCCACCTGGATAACGCAGGAAACTCTCCCCATCCTCATGTCCTTCACCCCAATCACATCTGCAAAGTTCCTTTTGCCGTGGAAGGTAACATATTCACAGGTTCTAGGGATTAGAGTGTGGACACCTTCGGGAGGTCATTCTGTGTGCCATACACTTTTTTTTCTTAATAAGATCGGTTAAATTTTAAGCTATTTTTTTTCTTTTATTCATTTCATCTTGATTTTTTCTTATTTCTACTATTTTCAGTTTCCTAACACATTGGTTTATTCTTTTTCTTTCTACTTTTCTATTCTTTATTTTGTTGTTCTTTTTATAATTTTGGAGTCATATGCTTAAATTAATTTCTATCTTCTCTATCAGTACAAATAAAGATATGGAATCTCCTCTGCACATTGCTTTAACTCTAGGTTCTGATATGTTGTTTTCATTATTATTGTTTCTAGATAGATTACACATTTAGTTGTTATTCTCCCTTAAGCCTAAGAAATGTTTAAGACAGAATTTTAACATTCTTTTTATTTTCTGAAGGTGGAAGGGTCTTTTTATTTTCTGATTTTCTTATTGTTACTGGTTTTATTGTACATTGATCTGAGAATGCTTTCTTACAGCCTAACACTTAGTTGAGTTTTGTAAATGTTTCATGGGCCCTTGGGGGGCTGGAGAAAGTATTCTTTTTTTTCAGGGTACAGAGTTGAAATTTTATCTACCATATTCCTTACTAATAATTATATATATATAAGATCTTATCTATCATTGTTTATCCACTTGACCTGTCATCACTGAGAGAGGTAAATTTTCTTACTAATGTGTTTGTATCTATTTCTTCTTGTATCTTTTATAATTTATGGTATGTAATGGTTGTTATATTACTTGGTATATAGATTTTCATAACTATTATATCTTCATTGTGGACCTTTCTTATCTCATTCAGTATGATATTTTTGATGTACAAAAGCTTTTAAGGTTTTACGTGGTCAAATTTTATCAATATTATCCACTACGGTTTCTGTGTTTTGGGTCATGCTTAAATAGGCTATCTTTACTCTCAGCTTTTAAAATTATTTAGTCATACTTTCTTCCAGTAGTTTTGTGGTTTTGTTTTTTACATAAAAATTTTTTTAAATCATCTGGAATTTATTTTGATGTAAAGAGTAAGTAGGTGCCTCCCTTCACTCCCCAACCTTAGTCTTTTCAGATGGCTTATCAGATGTCTAAGCATCTTTACTGAATAATCAGTTTATAGGGAACATCTGTTGTTTTTGCCTCCTGCCCAGAGTCCCTTGACTCTTCTTTTAATAACAGGCCCTCGATTTTCCTCGGGGAACCACCTTTCAGTCCATACGATTTGTTTGGAACTGACACTAGCTCCTGCTCCAGGGTTGGGTATATAAATCAACCTTGGTATCATTTCCCTGGCCATGGTTATTGGTTCAGGGCTGGGGCATGACCCAAGCTAAGACGATCAGAGTCAAGATGACTCAGCATTAAGACTTTTATTGGTATTATTTCAGAAGAGATAGTCTTTACTGTTGGACTTGAAGCTGTAAAAGTGTAAGCCTGGGCTTCCAGGGACTACCACCATGTGTAGCCCAAGAATGAAACTAACCCAATGAAAAGCAGAGTCTGTGTGATGGAGACTAGGTACTGATGAAATTATCTGAGCCTCTGGATCCAACTGTGTCTTACCCCTGGATTTGTCAGTGATCTGAGCCAATTTATACATATACAGCTGGAGTTTTCACTTGCTAACAGAAGACCCTCTAAATGAAAAAAAATCCGCTAACTTGAAATAATATTTTTTATCATATATAAAGTTCTGATATGAGCATATCCCTCTAATCTGTTCCATTGACCTATTTATCTGTTCTAAATTTCATAAATTAGAGGAAATTTGTTTTCAGATAACTTTTGTTTAGTTAGCTCAATGTTTAAAAACATTTTGAATTTGAATGTTGCTGTGAGTGTTGGCTGGTAACTGATTTTGGCTGCCCCCTTCTTCAGAGAATCATTCTCTACCAAATAGGAGCCCTCCCACCATGGAGGCTATGCCCCCTGGCCACCCCAGACGCTGCTAATGACTGACTGGTGGGCGTGGCATAAAAAAAGGCCAATTCTCTTTTCTCAAAGTGAGACTGTGTTCTAGAGCATTCTTGCTTAGCTTTCTCCCTTGCCCTTTCCTACTGCCTTTACTCCTCCTCTCCTGAGAATACTTCCCAATAAATCACTTGTGCAGAATCCCAATCTCAGGCTCTACTTCTGGGGCACCTGACCTAAGAAAGAGGGAATTCTTTTCAGCTATCGTCAACACTCATTCCTATTCTCAACACTCACTAACTGGAAGGAGTAGCCTCTCTAACAACTGAAGCAATGCAGATTAAGGACGTTAATTTTAAAAAATGTATCTCAAAGTTTTCTGGATCTACTCATCTTTCAAGGCATACCAGAAAATCAACATTGGACAATGGCCAATGGGTATATTTATTTATTCAGGCAAGATTTTCAGAGGATGATCAAACAATTAGGCGAAATTTAGTTGAGGAATGGGCTGCTTATTAATTATGAGTAGGGAAAGAGTACTTTTTGGCATCTCTGAGTTAACCAAGTGACCGAACTCAGCATCAGTTACATCAGGGCAAATTGACATCATGTGCCTCTTGAGGTGATGTGATAGGAAGCACACAATAACACATTAAGTAGCAGTCCTGCCAAAAATGTTTAACCTGAATGCAATCATGAGAAATCATCAAATTCAGCTTGTGAGACTTTCTACTAGACAATAGGCTTAGAGAATGTCCTTTCGCTCAAGAGCTTGCACTTTTCACTTTTTGTTGAAAAGTACATACATAGGTAGGAGGATAGATGAATTTAAATATTCACATGTGTTCATTATATTATTCTTACAGCTTTTCATAGACTTGAAATAAAAAAACAAATTTGCAAAGGAAATAAAGTATCTTTCATATAAGCACACAAAAATGTATTCTATTTAAAAATCTCACGTGCTTGCAAATTTGGTGTCCATCATTCAATTAAATAGTTAAAACCTATTTTGTCAAATCATATTGTGAAATGTGCATTACGATTATAGTCAATACTCATCTTATTTCAGCTTATAATAAGATTTTCCAGCTCCTATTAACAAAAAATAAAATTATATGCTAGCTGCCAGACCAGTTAGTTTTGTAACATATATACCTTTCTTTTTAATTAAATACATGCAAAATTTAATCATAATGTCTAATGAAATAAATGGAGCTATTTTGGTTTTTAATGCATTATTTTATTGCATTATCCCCAAAAGCTTTCCACTAGAGTTCAATATTCACATGAACACACATTTACTGAAGTGTGAAGTACACATTACTTGCCTTCGGTAATAGTCATCCCGTTAATAATTGATAACTTTAGCCACATATCACACTGGATAATTAGAAGATAATGAATACTACCATTATCATCTTGTTTTGATAACTCCAATATGATTAATTATATTCGCTCTGCATCAGTTTGATCTTGACCTGACTGCTTTTAGTAATCTTTCTTACATTATGTGCTACAAAATATATTATTCCAAGCTTTTATATTGTTTCTTAAAATTTTTCCTAACACATTTATTTGATTTGAAAAATGACATCAGACTCTTTCTGACAAAAAGTAGTACATAGTCGGGTTTGGCTGATAGGTCTAAACATGAGTCCCAGCTTTGCCAGAGGTGTTCTAGTAAACATTTTTCAGAATGTTTAGTACTGAATGATCTAAATGGAACCTCTGAAGTTTTGATAAAATAGAGGTAAAGCATGCGATAAAACAAAAGCATTTAAACAAAAAATATTGAGTAATATGGCAGAGTATGAAGTGGCACCCACGATCCCTGTTTCCTAGGATTCCTGCCTGTGTGTCATCCTCTCCCCCACCCCTCCCTTGAGTGGCTGTGGGACCTTGGGATTGCTTCTGACCAAGAGAATACAGCAAAGATGATGGGATTGAGTGATTGTGTTAATGTGATTATGTTAGATAAGGTTGTAGCACCAGTTTTGTTAGGAGAGACTCTTTCCCTTGTGTTGAAGAAGCAAGTGGCCATGCTGGGAAGACCCGTGTGGCAAGGAGCTGAGGGTGGCCCCTAGCTGGCAGACAGCAAAGAACTAAATGCTGCCAACAACCACGTGAATTTAGAAGTGGATCCTGTCCCCGTTGTGCCTCAGATGAGACTGCTGTCCCAGCTGACACCTTGATTGCAGCCGTGGGAGACCCTGAAGTAGAGGACCCAGTTAAGTCATGCCTGGACTCCTGACCCACAGAAATTGGGAGAAAGTAAATGTGTGCTGTTTTAAGCCACTGTGTTTGTGGTAATAGTGTTGTGCACTAACAGATACCTAAAACAAATGGCAAAGTTATGTTGAAATCCGTATTTCAATATTTAAACTTTTGGAAACTATCAGATTAAGTACAAGTCCAGGTGAAAGAATTACAGACATAATGGGCAGCAGTGATTCTCAAACTTGAGCATGCATCAGAAACACCTGGAGGGCTTGCTGGTAAAACACAGACCACTGGTCCCACCCCCAGAGTTTCTGATTCAGCAGGCCTGGGGTGGGGCCTGAAACTTTGCATTTCTAACAAGTTGCCAGATGATGCTAATGCAGCTTGTCTGAAATCCACACTTTGAAAACCACTGATGTAGAGGCATTTAGTAGCTAAGTCTTGGTAAAACTTTTTTGGTATACTCATCAGAAATTGAGAAAATGATTAGATTCTAGTAACTGGTAACCTTTACTTTTGTAAGTTAAATTGTTTTCAACAGACCTAAGGAGCTGTGAGTTGATAGATCATTTAAAATAATTTCTGATGAAAGATCAGTATGTGAATTTTGGCATATAACTTGTAAAGACTTCCAAGAATGGAATGGCATTTCTGTTAAAAAACACATACACACAACTCCTTCCAACTCCTTCCATTCCTAAGTACTTGTTTAAGTGAACAAGGTATACTGGTTGGGGTAGGTTAAACTGCTGTTACAAATGGACTCAAACATGGTTCAAACATCGCCAATGTTATTTCTTAATTGGCAGGTGTTCTGCATGTGGTGAATCAGAGACCCTGGCTTCTTCAACTAGAGGAGAGCATGGAGGAAGTACACATGCTTTCTTAATAGCCCTAGCCCATAAATAGCACACGTTATTGTCCCTCAGTGAGAACTAAGTGACATGACCACTGTAACTATCTGGGTCCAGTCAAGAGAGAAACCACGAAGTAATTTGTATAGGAAGAATTTATTAACTGTAACAGGAGATTGGAATAACAAGAGATTGGCAGTTCAGAAGTAAAGAAATAGCAGATAAAGAACAGATACTACTCACAGAGCTGAGATAGGGTGCCCAAGGAAGGGTCCCTCCTTCTCCTCCACCCTCAGGGCTGAGTCACCCTTGTTGGAGAGGTGTATTTGAGGGCCCTCAAAATCACACTCAGGTTCAATGATTTGTGAGAAGGACTCAAAGAACTCAGAAAAGCTGTTGTACTCAGGGTTATGGTTTATGAGAGTGAAAGTATATAGATTAAAATCAGCAAGGAAAAAGGCACTAGGGCAGAGTCCAGGGGAGACCAGATACAAGCTTCCACTTGTCCTCTCCCAGTGGAGTCATATGGACAGCATTTAATTCTCCCAGCAACGATGTGTGAAAACATTTATAAAGTACTGCCAATGAGGGAACCTCACCTGAGCCTTGCTGTCCAAGGCTTACTGCCCACATGTGTGACCTTACTTACTTAGTCTCCAGCCCTTCCAGAGGTCAGTTGATACTGTGAGGTCCAAAGCCTCCCCTCACTCTCCACATAAATCACATTGTTAGCATATACTGCCTGCATGGCCCAAAGTCCTAGTTAAACGAAGTTACCCTTCTCAAGCAGAATATTCCAAGGACTTAGAGGTTAATTCCCAGGAGCCAGGCAAAGGTCAAGCTTTTTTTGGAATGTGCAGGGTTTGGACAACGTAAAACTGCAGTAGAGGTCATGGCTATGGCTCATTGAAAGGCAGAGGAATGTCTGGCTGGTGGAACTTGATGGAAATCCACCCTTTTGGATGCCAGAGAAAGCTGCTCAAGGCACTTTGCTACAAAACTGCCTGGGAGGGTATGATGCCAGGGGAGCTGCTCATTGCTGGGTGCTGCTGGCTACTGTGCATTGCAGGAGCCCTCACAGGAACTGGAGAAGGTATGAGCATGGCAGGGGGCAGAGGCACTCTGCTACAAAATCACCCAAGATAAGTGGCACCAGAGAAAACTGCTGGAAGTGGATTGCTGTGCACTGCAGTAGCTGGACACTGGAGAAGTTGTGGTCACATCAGCAGTCTGCACACAGGATCTAGGAAGTAAACCCTCTTCTCCTTTAATGTCACACCAGTGCCCTCTACTGACGAAGCTTCAGTGCCAACTAGCAAAGGAAAGGTGTTTAAAGGGCCCAGATCCATTTCACAGAGCAAACAAAAAGGACGAATTTGAGCTGAGAGGCAATAAATTGACAACCGGCACAGCCAACTACAAGGGATGCTGGGGAATGTAGTCCAGCCAGCTATCTGGCTGCAACCTTATTACCAAGAGAGAAGAAGGAAAATGACTTTGGTGGACAGCTAGCACTCTGTCACATGATATTTCTTAGCACTTACTTGAAATTGAAAATCAGGAATAGAATTGATGCTAAACCCTATCTCATTCTTGCAATGAACAAATGGAAAAAACAAGAACACTCCCACCCCGATGAGATCATCGAGAGATTTATTTCTGATAAATTTTTACTTTTTCTGTTTCATAATTATACATCAGATTTGGCTATATATTTATGTTGTCTTGATCAATTATGAATAGTTACAATAATCACTCAATACAGAATAATATTTAACTTGTAAAGCCTTATCATCAAAGGAAATTATTTAAAATAATTTGTTGTGTACAAGTATGATAAGTAAGATATAAAAGCAGGATAAAGACTTCCAAGCATAAAAATATATTGGGATAAAATTTGGGGGGTGGGCACACATGGAAATATGGATTCAAGAATAAAAAGGAATGACAAAATTCGGTTAAGGAAGAGATTGTGTATTTTGGTGATAGTTAATGGTGATAATTTAGTGATGGTGGTAATTACATTGCTGGTGTATATAGAATCCATTGTTAAATTGGACTAATTATAGTTTAAAATGTCATAATTTGCAATATATTGGAAATTATATACTTTTCAACTTTTAACAATGTGATGGAAAATATTAAATGTCAACTTAAAATAGTGCTAAAGGGTGCCTTGCTTTTCAAAATTCTTTTAGAGGGTATGTAAGCAAAAAATGTGAAAACTACTGATCTAATTCATCCACCTTGGTACATGGTATGTAACAGGTGCTCAATAAATAACATTTGAATAAAGAAAGAAGAGACGGGAATGGTAAATAGATGTGTAAATGTAAATAATGCCCAGTGTAGACAGAGGCTGTAAGAACCAGGTAGTCCCCTACTGATACAGGTACAAATTAATACAATCTTTTTGGTGGGCCTTTTGCAATTCATATAAATAAACTTAAAATATGCCTACCCTTTGCCCAAACAATCTATCTTCTAGGAATTTATCCTGAAAGTCATATATGAATAAAGATGCATATTACTGTATTTACTTGTTCAATAGATATTTTACAATCATCTACTCTGTATTGGAGAGAAAGCAGTAGCAAAATAGATATGGTCCTGCCTTCATGGAATTTATAGTCTATTGGGGAAGACAATCAACTAATCTTTCAAATAAGTGAATAATTCAGAATTGTGAGACGTGCTATGAAAAGAAGATAGCGAGTGCTGAAAAAGTATACAATGGTAGAAAAGAACATATCTAGGAAGGTCAGGCAATTAAAATTATTCACTTAGGACTTCCCTGGTGGCACAGTGGTTAAGAATCTGCCTGCCAATGCAGGGGACACGGGTTCGAGCCCTGGTCCAGGAAGATCCCACCTGCCGCGGAGCAACTAAGCCCGTGCACCACAACTACTGAGCCTGCGCTCTAGAGCCCACAAGCCACAACTACTGAGCCCACGTGCCACAACTACTGAAGCCCGTGCACCGCAAGGAAGAGTAGTGCAGGCTTGCCACAACTAGAGAAAGCCTGCACGCAGCAAGGAAGAACCAATGCAACCAAAAATAAAAAATAATAAATTAATTTAAAAAAATTATTCACTTATTTCCTGGATTAGTAGATTGTCTTCACCTGCGGAGACCTTGGAATTGGGATTAAAGTATGTGTGGAGGTTGAGCTGGTTGGAGGTTAGGGATGGACTTGGAGGGAGTGTAACATTTCAGGTCCAGGGAACAGTTTGTCTCAGGGCTGGAGCAAGAGGGAGTAACGTACAGTTGAGATACCAGAAGAAGGCCAGGGGCACTCGAGCAAATAAGGGAGAGAATTGTGCAGGGTGAAGCTGAAGAGATAGGCAAGGACATGCCTTGTAAGGTCAAGTTAAGGATTTTGGTTTTATCCCAAGAAATGACTATACGTATTTTTTGGAGGAATAATTAATGTAAAATAAAATGCCTACCCAACCCTTGCTACCACTTTCTGATCTCTATCACCATAGTTCATTCTTTTTTTTATTGCTGAGTAGTATTCTGTTCTATGGATACCACATCTTGTTTATCTGATCTCCTGTTGATGGACATTTGGGTTGTTTTAGTGCCTAGTGTGAATAAAGCTTATATAAATGTTCTTGCAGAGGTCTTTTTGTGAACACATGTTTATCTCTCTCATGCATAAATACTTAAAATAGAAATTTCTGGATCATAGAGTATATGTATTTACTTTGATAAGAAATTGCCAAACACTGGAGCACTGCCACACTGTGTCATGCCACGTGGCTTTCGAGGAGCCACTAAAACTTTCTGTGCCTAGACCTCCCCATCTGTAGAATGGGGTCAATACCACCTACCTCACAGGGTTGTTGTGAAGACTTAGAAGAACAATGTCAAATGGTTTTAATACTTTGGTGAGAGAGATGGCATAAATGAAACCAGTACTTCATGAGTTACACAAAAATGGACATTTGGTTCACTGTACCAGATACCGGAAATGTGTGTTCAGAAAAGCATTTTACCAACTCAAAATGTTACTTATTTGTAGAAAAAAGAGAAATTGCCAAACAGTTTTCCAGAGTGGTTGTATCGTTTTATAGTCCCACAAGCATTGCATCCTTGCCAACATTTGGTGTTGTTAGTCTTTTTAAATTTTAGGTGTTCCTGTGGGTATCATTAAAGTCTCAAGAAGGGGAATGACTTGGGCTTAAAAAAGAATCCCTCTGACTACAATATGGAGAAGGGGTGGGAGTGGGATAAGAGTGGATGTGGTAAGACTGTTAGGTGGTGATTGCAACAGTCCAGGTGAGAGATGATGGCAAATTGGTTATGGCAGTGATGACGGAGATGGGTCTGAGAAATATTTAGAACGTAAAATTAATAGGAGTTGGCTGCTAGTTGGGAACACTAGGAAAAGCCCAAATTGTTATTTTTTGTTTATTTGATTTTGGGGGATGAAGATCACTTGGCTTGGTTTTGGATATATATTTGTGGTGCCTTAATCTCCAGTAAAGGGGACTGCTTAAATATGTCATATTACACACGTACTTTGGGATAGCATGCAGGCAGGTATTGTAGGAGAATATTTCATCATATGGAAAGATGTTCAAAATATATTGTTAAAAAATAAACTTCAAAACTACGTACAATATATAGTATAACCACATTTTCCATTTGAATAACAGTACAGAGAAAAGGCATCTGAAACGAAGTAAAGTGTTAACTGTGAACTCCATGTTGAGTTTTCAGAGTAGTTTTAAATTTGGGCTATGTCTTTTTCTGTTTTTCTACAAAGAACATATGCTAATTGTGTAATATGAAAAAAAGTTATTTAAAAAACACTTAACATTTCAAAAAAAGAAATTTAAGAGCACAAAACAAGAATAGAATCTCATAGGGATGGGAAAGGTGTTGGTAACAGCATCCTCACCTCTTCTCCTTTATCCTCAAGTGGCTCACCCTATACCTTCTGGGCAGGATACCTGGCCGGGATTCCTAAGCCTCTCTCAGATTTTGAGAATCTGAGAATGGAAGGGCTTAGTGAGAGAGACTGGGCTGAACTCAAACCCAGGATTTTGGAATCCATGGAGCTTTCTCTGATCCCTGTCCCCAACTGAGAGTAAACGCAAACCTCCTTTGGATTCCAGTAGTATCAACCAGTTCTGTCTATTACCTCTCTCACTCCATGGAAATGGCTTGTGCGAGTTACCCATGACCTCCATTGTTGCCAACTCAGTCCCCATCCTCACCCTACTTGACACATCAGAAGCACCTGTTGATCTGTCTCCTGGAAATATCCTCCTGGTTATCCCTACTTCACCAGACACTCTTTTGCAGTCTCCTCTGTTCTTCATCTCCCCAACCTCTTAATCTTGGAGCGTCTCAGGGCTTTCTTTTTTCTCCCTAGACCTATTCCCTTAGTGATCTCATCCAGTCTCAGCTTTAAATACTCTCTTACATACTGATGACTCCTAATTTCTCTCTCCAGCCTGGATCTCTCCCCTAAACTCCAGACTTGTATATCCAAGTCGACATTCCCATTTGGATTTCTAATAGGCATCTCAAAGTTATTTTGTCTAAAACACAGTGCCTCTTCTTCCCCTACTCCCACCCTCCATTTGTCTTCCTCAGGCTTTTCCATCTTAGTAAATGGCAACCTCACGCTTCCCTGTACTCAGGCCAAAAACCTTGGAGTCGTAACTGACTCCTTTCTTCCTCTCACTCTACAATCCAAAACCTATTGGCTCTACCTAAAAATGCATCCAGAACATGACCTCCTCGTGCCCTGGTCCAGACCACCATCTCGCCCCACCTGGATTACTGCAATAGCCTACTCCTTGGTCTTGTTTCCTTCCTTACTCCCCTGCAATCGATTTCAACTCAGCAGCCAGTGATCCTTTAAAATATAATCAGATTATGTCACTTCTCTGCTCAAGACCTCTAACAGCTAAACATTGACAGAGTAAACGCCAGAGTCCTTAAAAAACCTACAGGGCCCTAGATGATACGTCCCCAGTTACTTTTCTGACTTTCTCTCTTACTGTGCCCTGTCTCACTCCCTCTGACCCATTGTCACAGGCCTTGTTATTCCATAAATAGTCCAAGCATGTTCAAAGTCTCACAGTTTGCTCTTCCCTCTGGCTACATGCTTTCCCTTCAGATAACCATCTGGCTACTTCTGTATTTATTGTCAAGTCTTTGCTCAACTGTGAGGTCTTCCCTGACCTTCCTATTTAAAATTGCAACCCCCATCCCCATCACTCATCATATCCCTTCCCTGCTTAATTTTTCTCCATGGTACTTAACATCATCTAATGAGTACTTTTATTACTTTCATTTGTTTTTTTGCTCCCTTCCCCAGATGTAAGCTCCTCAGCAAAGATTTATATCTATTTTTTCCCCTCCACTAATCCTAGAGCAGTACCTGGCATAGAACAGGCACTATTTATTGGGTGAGTAATACTCAGTATGCTATAACTTGTATTCTAGTTTCATGCAGACAAATATTTCCCCCACTAGCCTGTGAGCTGTCTAAGGGGACGATGGGTTTCACTGCGAGGTCCCTCTCCCCACCCCCTGCGGAAACGTCTATCATGGTGTCTCACAAACAATAGATGTTTGATATATGTTTGTTGATGGAATGATGGAAGCAAAGAATCACCCACCTTAAGTATGGAGACAAAGAAGCCAGGTCATGCAGGAGAGCCCTGCTAGTATTAAAGGTGGGCATAGCGAACACCATGATGTCTGCTCCAGGTCTCCTTGGCCCCCTGAGTTACTGTATCTGCCAGCAGTGCCCAGAACACTGATACTTGCTCTTCTTTTCTTCCTGGAAGGAAGTAATTGGAGTGTTAGCCTCCCTGGGGTTGACTCTCAACCAGTAGGGGCAGGAACTGGTGGATAAATGTCCCAGCCTCCTTGGCCTCTGGTCAATGTGGTCAGAATAAGACAATGCCAGTAGTGTTGAAGTAGGAGCTGGAGAGTAGAGCATTTAAACATTTACAAGGTCAAGAACAGGGATTTATTTGAAAATGCCAGCCTAAACCTTTATTTTCAGTATCTAGCAGTGTCTGGCATCTAGTAGGTGCTCTGTGGATGCTTAGGGAATGAACAAACATATGCCTTTAATGGTGGGACTGAGCAATCTTCAGAGCTTGCTCAAAGGTGAGAATGATGTTAACTGTTAAATCTGCCTACACACTCACACACACACACACATGCACACACACACACACCCCCTTTGAATTTCCAAGGAACTCCTTTCTCCTTTACCTCCTAAGAGATTTGGTAAGTAACAATTCATCAGTGTCCTCACTGATGTAGGAGGTTAGGCCAGGATGGCCCTCTGAGATCATCTAGTCAAATCCAATCAATCCCTGAACTGGGGCCAGAGCCCCAATGTTCCACCTCCCAGTGTCCAGTCCTCTTTCCACAGTAGCCACTGAGAACATTCCAAGAAAGTAATTTTGTAGGCTAACAGCCGTGAATATTTTCAGATTCAATTTCAGCAAAGTGTTACCATTTAAGAAAGTCTGCCAAAAAGATAATGCAGATGAAAATGTACTGTGTAAACTGTAAAGTGCTATCCAAACGTTAGCTATCTGAGGTCCACTGCCAAGGTCAACAAGGCCTGGGTGTAGAGCCAGCTCTTAAATTGGAGGAGCTAAGTAAAGGCTGGTCATTCAAGGGGCCCCTTCCGAATGGGACACTGGTGTCTTTGCTGGGATCAGAAGGACACAGTGGCTTGTCTGTGTGCCTCTTTCACCCCCATCCCACTAAGTACAATACACTTGTGCTGAATAAGATCAATGCTTACATTGTCTATGTGATAAAACTGATGATTTTCCAGCTTCTTCTCCTTTTGCTTGTGTTTTAGAAGCCACACACTGAGCTCCAGCCACCTGTACCACCGGGCAACAGACTGTCTCTCCAAGGTTTCCAACTGTCTGGGTACGTGAGTGTTTTTCTCCCACATTCGTTTACATTTGTCCCAGCTGCACTACAATTTAGATTCTGCACATACTCTGGCTCTCAAAACCGCATTCTTTTGCCCTCACACTACTTCTTTGTCATCTAACAACTGAAAAAGCATTGTTTCCTTGACTTGGCTCGAGAAAGGGGACCTCGATGAAGAGTAAACTTCACATTTTCTGGGCTTTCTTATCCTAGTGCCCAACAGGAGAAGGGAGGCCCAGTGTTTGGTGACCTCCTGCATTAGGTTAACGATCTGGATATGGGCCCAGGGGGATAATGAGCCCCTGAATAATAGGGAGCTGATTGTCAAAGTCTTATCATGGTGAAGCTGAGTGGCAGAGCTTGCTTTCTCCTGGCTCCCTTGCCTTCTCCCCAAGCATCTCTTAATCTGTCGAAGCCAATGGGTTTATGTGGCAGACATTCATTCCTCACAAGCTTCGATTCAAGCGGCTGTGCACCGATTCAGGCTCAGATGTTTCTACACTTAGGGCTTGTAAAACAGTGAAAGAAAGATAGCAGATAAATTCACAGAAAGCCTTCTGTTATAGGCTTGAAAAAAGGATCTACTTATTTCTCTACTGTAACAGGAGTCTTGAAAAGCCCAAATTAAGGTGCAGAAAAAGGGTGAAATGAGAACACTAAAAGGCCTAATACTGCAGAGAGCCCTGCAAACTTTTCCCAAGTTATATATATATTCCCGAAATCATGAGTTAAATTCATTTCACCTGCATTCACTAATCAACGTGGTTTTAAGACTTACCATGTCCTCCAAGGAGCACGTGGCCTAAACAATGTTTGCCTGAGATATTCTCGGGAACTTGCAGTCAGCTGTGTGTACCTAGTTGGAGCTGGGCTGGTTAAGACCGGACAGGAGCACAGACCCTCCAACTGGGCATGCGCGGTGTCCGCTGGGTGACCTTTTGACACAGAGGGCTGAAAACTCCACCCTCAGGATGTGCAGAGGCCTATAGCCTAGTGCAGAACCTCGATTCCCGCACCTTTTTCCAATCACCTTTCGCCGTGCTCCCCACGCCTCAGTCGGCCCTGACGCTTTATTCCTAAACCTATAAATACCCCCGCCCCTTGCCTTATAGGAGGCAGGTTTCAGACTTGTTTTCCTGTCTTCTCGCTGCTTTCCCTTTAAGCTCTCTTTTTGCTGTAAACCTCGGTGTCTCAGCATTTTGGCTTGCTGAGCGTTAGAATGAACCTGGTTCGGTAACATGGTTCAAACTCGGAAGAAAGGTTTTTACTGCTCTATGGCTGGAAAGAACAAACAGCCAAAACCTTCCTAAGTTGTTGTTTTTGAGGGAACAACTATTAGTAAAATTTCTACTCCTTAAGGTCAAACCTTTTGGGGGGAAACTAGGGAATGGGTGGTCTTCTTAACTTCTGTCTGGTTTTTCCAAGAATCCATCTAAGGGGCTGAGCTGGATGCATCTTGGAACTCAGAGTGTTAGCCTAGTTGGTGATCTTTTCACGCAACCCAGGGCCCAAGCGTGAGCTATGCTTTAAAAAAAGTTGACTTAAAAGTTGGCAAGTAGGTGGGTTCAAGGAGAGGGGGTGGTGTCAGCTCACCACTGGCTAGGAAACCCTCTCTGCTTTCTACTCTCCTACTCTCTTGGGTCAAATGTTTAGCCAGAGCTTAAGAAATGAGGCAAGAGAGCAGTTGTACACAAACCATCAACTTCCACAGTCGTAAGGCTAAACAGCTGAGAGGGGGAGAGAAAGATGCCAGGTGGCTTCTGCTTGCTTCAAGATTAGACCACTGAGGGCAAGAAAGAGGCGGGTTTCAAGCACTTGGTAAACTGAAAGCAAACTTCTTTATTGTACACAGTACAGAATATAACGCAGCTTGGCAGGATGCAAACGGCCCTGCGCAGGGGAAAGTATTTCAAATCAACTGGCAGGTTAAAGCCTTTCTGCACTGTAGACTTTCCACACTCTGGAAAGAAGCAAAAACAAGAACAAAGAAACAAAACCATCAGGGAGGTGCATGAGTCCGATGGGAATGCAACGGTGATGCTGCCATCCTGTGTCCCGTGACAGCACAGGCCACGTGGCTACAGCAGGGGAGGGGAGCTCAGGCTACACAGGATTCTTTTCGTACTTGCTAAGACAGCATAAATCCATCAAAAAAAAAAAAAAAAACCCAACAAAACCCAAACCCGGATAAGTAAAGAAAGGAAAAAACAAATCCTATACAGCATTTACAACAAATTAACCTCTAGCCAGCTGGGGGTAAAATATGCATCTATGTATAGACTATGTGTAGGTTAGAAAGCTATAAATACCTGTTTGGAAAGTCCTTTGATTAGAATACAATGCTAATTAAGGCCCAAGCTACAGGTTCAATAACTTTGTGGGCTAATTAGCTTCCAAGATAGGAAAATCTTGTATTTCCATAGCTATAAAATGCACCCCTTATCTCTGTGACCCTCTTCACAAATGTGCTCCTGGTCACCAGGGGGACTGTTTGAGACTACAGAGCATTCCATCAATAGAAAAACAACTCAAAGCACTGTCCTTCGCATATGAAGAGTAGCATAGTCATTCTTTGTGTGCTAGGTGTCAGGGGAAGCACAGAATCCTATTAGTAGGCAGCAAGGTGCTACCACTTTCTAATTCTTTTTCCACTACTTTGAGCTTAACTTTCATATAGCTTTAGCTGGGTTATTTAAAACTTTCCCAATATAATACAGCAATCAGAGAAAACCTTTTTTAAAGTGGCAGGAAACTAAGATGCTAGTACTGCTTTACCTGTCAGTGTCGCACATAAGTCTCAAACCCTATTGAATCATATGCAGGGTTTAAAGTCCAAAAATTAAAGAAAAAGGAAAACAAAACAAACTGAAATGGAAATTGTCATCAGTCATGCCCAGGGAAGAATCCCTACCTAGGGTTTCCACCAGGTGACCAGGTTTCAAATGGACATGACATGTATTATGTACATATGCTTTCCAGAGAGGGCATGTGAGGGAACGTGGGGGACTATACACATAGAATCTAAACGGTGTGTCCAAGCTGCCCTGCACACCTCAAAAATGTACAACTCAGGTGCAAATGTTCCATCAGGCTGTCTGGTGCAGAAAGCACAAAGCAGGCAATAAAAGAGGGCTTGTACTCGGCTAAGGGGACGCCCCCAGCAAAGCCCCTTTCAAGCTGCAGCGTCTTCATAAGTTGGCACTGCCCCGTTTAAAGGGTGCAGTGCACAGTTACCAAAAGGTTTGTTTTTTTTGCTTTAAATACCAAAACTACAAAAATCAGTTTATAAACTGTTTTTCCAAAACAACCACCAAAACAAAACAATCCCCCGAATCAAAGCAAAACAAAATACTGTCAAAAGTATTAATCACCCTTCTCCTAAAATTAAAGCCATCCACACACACACAGCCATGTGACTGGGAAGAGAAAGGGGACTTGCTCTACTTGGTGACCACATGGCCAGAAGGTTCCCAAGGGTAGCAATGGTTTATTATTTGAGAACCATGGAGTGGGTAACAGCTGTTCATCCTTTTGCCCCTTCTTTCCAGACCAAGAGGAAACATTTCAGATTAAGCTGGAAGAGCTCTCTGAGTTTTAAGATATATTTGTAACCCTTCATCGTTTGAGCCGCCCCAACTTTGCCTACCTCCTGTTCTATGGGTTTGTGACATCTTTTTCAATAAATTGTGCAAATCAGAGCCCTTCTATGTAAAGGCATTTAGTAGTCCATGATCAATGCAGATTGTCACACACTCTGTCCTGGTTTGTGGGTACTAACCTGAACAAGGTATTGCTTTGCATATATTGTCCATGGGAAGGAGGCTCCATTTCAATTGCTTTCCCAGAAACCTTGTCAGGTTCAGAGCTGAGGCACCAGCCCTTTGGTGGTTTTCTGCCCCTCCCTGTTCCCACTCCCCCGCCAAGGTATCCGTCTTTAAGGGTGCCGATCCAGAGACAGCTTGGGTTCTCCAGATAATACTCAAAGGGCAAGCTTTGGGAACAGCCAGAAACACAAACAAAACCACTGCCCTCGTTTGCCTGAATGGGAACTGCTAGCTCTAGGGTTTGGCCGCTCAGCTGCTCGGAAACTTAGTAAGCAAAGCCTTCGGCATAGGGGAGGCTGCTGCAGCGGTCCACATCCAGGAGGTAAGCAGGGTTGTCTTCAAAGTGGGTCAGTGGCAGGGTGTCCTCCTCGCTGAGGTGGCACTCAGACTCCGCTTTCAGGAACGGACGTTGGTTGTCGGGGAAGGCCATGGAGAAAAGGGCATCAGGGTCGCAGACAAACTTGTAGACGTATCGTTCCCCGGCCACCTGAAAGAGAAAACACACCTTATGAGGCCCAGCTGGAACAGGGCGTGGGCCGGGGCCAGGGCACCAAGGGAAGAATAACGAGATATTTGTAAGTCACCAAGCTCTCAGGGAGCCAGGGACCAAGAGGCTCACTGGTAGCTGATTATCCAAATCATTCAGATTTATTTTGATAAACTGTGGGAACCTGTTACCTGCCAAGTGTTGACACCACAGCTTAGCAGTTGAAAAGAATATCTGAATTTCAAACTCATTAGGTTCTTTTAAAAGAAAATCCTCACTGTGTTATACTCACAGCCTAGAAACAACGGTTATGCTGACGTTGGTGCCTGATATTACGGGAAGATATACGGATTGAAAGATGCAGGAGTCAGACCATGTGTTCAGTTCCCTCCAAAGTTTACAGTCTTCCCAGGACAGCTTTGCTCTGAAGGGCTAGGAATTCAGAGAGCTGTGTGGGAATTTTAAGTTTGTTCCAAAACCAAACAGAACTGTGTTTTGGCTTACCTGCAGTTTTAAATTACTCATTCCATGGTTCTGCTACACTGAAGGAACTGATAACTACCTTTATATGAATTTTATGCATTATAATATTACGAGAACCAAATGGTCTTGATGAAGGGTGGCAGATGTATAAAATCAATCATCCCTATTTGGGTTGTTTTGTTTGAAAGCCAGTTTTACGTTAAATCTCTGGTTCCCCGGCCCAACAGTCAGCTCACATATGTGGAAGAAGGAAGTAGGAGGACATAGTGGCAATGACATCAGCTCAGAAGCCAGGAGCGGATGGCTCCCAGCCTTGGCTCAGTCGCTAACAAGTCTCAACCTCTATGAGCCTAATTTTCCCTTTCAAAAACCGAGGGTATTGGACTACTGCTTTTCTAAGTCCCTCCCTAGATGGGCATGCTACCACTCTTTTATTTAGTTCTCATTTACTCATGGGTCATGTAATAAATATAACAATGATCTCTTACACTGGATAGCACATTACTATTTCTGGAATGTTTTCACATATATTACGCTTTGAGATTAGATTAGGGACTATTATCTACATTTTTATTGGAAACAGGCTTTGGAAGGTTGACTTTCCTTAAAGCATAAATAAATGGGAGTGCTGGATCTGAGCCCCCCAAGTCTCATTCCTGTGCCTTCCTGTACTTTTTGCCTGTTTTATTCTCAGAAAATTCTCTTCTACTTCCTTAGAAAACCTAGGAACAAGTTCATAGGGACAACTCGTTGCCATTAGTTCAATTTAACTGTCTTGATTACATTCCCTCAGATTGGATCTGGAGTTGGGAACAGCAAAGGAGTAATGGCCCTCCTTCCTGAGTTTAGGATTCTACCTGATAATGTTAAAACTAAAAGGGGAGAGAGTGTGTGTGAAGTTTGAGGGGAAAAAGGCAGTGATTGCTAATGGGTTCAGGGTTTCTTTTTAAGGTGATAAAATGTTCTAAAATTGATTGTGGTGATGGCTACACTACTCTGTGCACATATTAAAGCCCCACTGACTTTAACCCTTTAAAAATAAAAGGGGGGGGAGGTCGGGCTTCCCTGGTGGCGCAGTGGTTGAGAATCTGCCTGCCAATGCAGGGGACACGGGTTCGAGCCCTGGTCTGGGAAGATCCCACATGCCATGGAGCAACTAGGCCCGTGAGCCACAACTACTGAGCCTGTGCTCCGCAACAAGAGAGGCCGCAACAGTGAGAGGCCCGCACACCGCGATGAAGAGTGGCCCCCGCTCGCCGCAACTAGAGAAAGCCCTTGCACAGAAACGAAGACCCAACACAGCCAAAAATAAATAAATAAATAAATAAAGTTTAAAAAAAAAAGGGGGGGGGGAGGTCAGGTGGGGTGACCACCCATCCTAGAGTATTCACTCTGTGCCAAGCACTGAAGTCAAACCCTCATTCCTGCCCTAAAGGAGCTGATACTCCTGCGGCAGATACTGACAAGCCAGGGAGTAACTTACAATACAGACAGTAGGGGAAGTGATGGAGATGAGCCCAGGTGCTCTCAGAAGCCGAAGAGGGACCATGTAACTCAGCCTGAGAACTTCAGATTCTTGGAGTAAAGAGGTGATTTACTGAGAAAACAAGTAGGGGCTGGCCAGGCAATGAAGGTGTTAGGAGTGTTCTTAAGTAGGACGGTAGTTTAATAGGTATTTTTTTCATTTTATAGCATGCTTGATAACTTACATGAATGATACGTATTGTTCAGTAAACAAATATATTAAGAGAAAGATGGCTAGGCTAGTGAAAGCAGCCAAATACAAGTGAGGAAATGAGGGTTTAATGGTGCCTTGAGCCTGTATGAAGCATTAAAAAGTCTGGATCTTATCCAGAAGACCTTCCATGAAAAGCTGTTTTAATATTTTTTAAGGAGATGAGAGGAATATGGGGTCATATTACCACCTGCCTCTGAGAAAGATAAACCTGGCTTCAGCGTAGACAAGTTCTCAGCAGCAATGACCATATACTTCTGAGTGCATCTTGGCGTCTACCATGTAGGCTGCTTAAATGTGTAAATGCTAGAATCTGGGCAACAGTACAGTATAAAATCTGGTGGCTAAGAAAAACCAATCAAAGATTTGCCATTCTCATCTTCTGCCTATCCACAGGATTTTAAGATTGTGGTTCTTCACCACCTATCACAATAAGGATTTTGTATTGGCTTCCTCAAAATTACACTTCATCCTCTTTTCTGCTACCTGCTACCAGGTGATTCTGCCATTTTGCAAACCTTGGGTTTTTAACTTGAGTTCCAGTTTCTAAGGTTCTAAAAGAGAAGTAAGATTTTTTTTTACTGCCCTAACACTTTTGGGAGTATTAAACCAACATATTTGGAGGTCTCGGTGTTTCAACTAAAGACCTCGCCTAAGCTCTCATGGGAGGGGAGACCTTCAAGTCGATTCCCTCACTTGCTCCTTTATGGATATAATAGTTGGCCTAAATGTCTGGACATTTTTGTAAGTAGAGACAGTTTAAAGCAGAGGAGGCTAATTTTCCTACAGTGTCGTCCACACACAACCTTTGGCTTTCACATACCCAACAGCATTAAAGGTGCTCTTTATTATCTCATTTAACTCAAGTTTTTCCAAGATGTTTTTCCTATCACAGAATTACTTACGAGGCTGACATTTCCTCCCAGTCATCACATACAGTTTTATTTCAGAAGCCCTTGACATTTTCTTTGAGAGTGGTCAGAGTGGTCTAAGCGTCTCTAGTAATCGCTCACCTTCTGCATGATGCCCTTTTCATAGTAATAGCGCAGAGATCGGCTGAGCTTGTCGTAGTTCATGGCTGGCCGGTTCTTCTGAATGCCCCAACGCCGAGCGACCTGAAGAGACAGGAAAGCAATGGAAACTCATTCCCTGGGCTTAGTGGTTTTCTCCCAATCCCAGGAGAGCCAGTTCTAGAACCTGACTGCTTTGGTCAGTGACCCATTTCTCTGACCTGGAAGGAAAAGCACTTAATTCCCTCAAGACCAAACATTCAGCAAAGGTGATGATTCAGTCAAATGCTAAGAGGTGAGACCTAGAGGTGGAAAAATCCTAGCACTTTAATAAGACTGCAGAGGGCTCGGCTAGCGTCCCAGAGGAAGCAGGCTCTCTACTGTTTCTCCACATATGAATTATCGACCAATACCCATAGACCATTAGCATGTTGCCATTAAGTGCTATGGTTTCTGTAGCAGTCAATAAGGAATAATTAGAATGGTCATTCCTGAAACATTAGAAACACACTGGTGAGTTGCTAATGGGCCAGCAGAGCAAAAGTTCAATTCTAATAAGATTGGAGAGGGGCTGGGAGATGTTTACTTATAGCAGCTCATGGAGTAAAGGGGAATTGGATCATTTCAGCCTGCTGCCAACCAATCCCCTGCTCCCAGCAGACTTGCAGAATGGACATTAAAACATGTAGCACCATTATTCACTTAATGAAAAATTAACAGGGCTTCCCAAACAGTTCTGAAGTGCATTATATCCAACTTGGTCCACCTCTGAGGTGCAGTGATGGGGGGGTGTAATTGGAGCTTTGGGCAAAGAGGCCTTATAGCAAGAAAACTTCCTAGTGGAGTTCAGCAGGACAGCCAAGCAATTTCTGTTCTCAAGTATCTCAACATCCCAAATCCTACTTATAAGGATGACTGTCAAGGTAAGAGAAGAATAACCTTGGAAATACGAGGTCTTTAAATGTATGCAAACCAGGGATCATGTTTTAAACATTTTGGGTCAGTTTTAGAAACTTAAAAAACCAAAATAACTACATTCCTTTTTATTTAAAAAAAAAAAAATGACAAACATGGAATGAGAAGTAGGGAGACTGCAAGTGGAAAAGGTGGATCATAAAACCACATTTCACTTGAAGTATTCTTTAAAAGTATTTGGGGCAGAATGAAAGCAACATCTTCTGAATTCAGGATTCTAAGATGACCTTTAATAAATACCAAAAATAATCTGATAAGTAAGGAAGAATGCATCTGTCCTAATTACATTACAGTAATTCAATAGCCACGATTCCACTCTGCCTTGCAAGAAACTGTGTGAAAGTTAAATTTCCATTCGTTTGCTTTGTGCCCCCACGGCACACACGATTATCCCTGGCTCTCCCCCTTTCTCCACATTGCACCCGTTCAACTCTTTGAAATGGCCAAAAAGGCAAAATTAACCAAAAATACATCCCCTGGTTAAAGAAGACAAACATTTTATTTTACTATTATTATTTTTGGCTGCACCGAGCAGCATGCAGGATCTTACTTCCCCGACCAGGGATCAAACGCATGTCCCCTGCAGTGGAAGCGTGGAGTCTTAACTACTGGGCTACCAGGGAAGTCCCGAGAAGATAAAACCAATTTTTAATCAATTTCTATTTTTAACCAGTTTTTAATCAATTTCAATATTTAACCAATTTCTATTTTTAAACCAATAGAAATAGGGGTAAGAAAGAACCTGTTAGATCAATACATGTCCTTTTACCTGTTCAAAAGAAATGACACCATGAAACTGTACTTCAACTGCTGTCAGACACAAGTGATGCAGGGACCCTTAAAAGAAGCCCAGCCTCATCATTTTACTACATTCAGTGGTGGAAAACAATTTGTGAATATTTTTCAACTTCAGCCGTGACCTCTCTTTGCTGTCACGTGCATATGCAGTAGCTTGCTGGAGAGAGGTTTTATATATGCACAGACTTCAAAGCAGCTCTGGTAGCCATAGTTACTGACTCATCCTCTTGGGCCAGGGCCCTCTGATTCAGTAGCCCTCACCAGGGCTGCTCCTTCTGCAGTAATCATGATGCAGCACAACTGCAGAGCAGCTGGGAATTAGGGCTGTCCCATTTCTGGGGGGAGGGGAGCAGGCAATAGCTTGCTACCAGATCCTCCTTTCTTTTCATCTTTCACATTCGTTACTTTGATAGCATGCATCTTGAGGATGGAGGCCGAAGGAGTTTTAAAAACAAACAAACAAACAAAAAAACCTCACATGTCTCTTCCTCCCTTTTTAAGAGAGAGCAGCCACAGCGCAGGGAGCGGCTCTTTCTAGCAGCCCGTCCTTTTAAACCTCCCCATGGCATCATTTATCTGCCACATGTTCAACAAACAACCCTACCCCCCAAAATATTCATTAATGCAGATTCACAGTTAAAATGGCTCCAGATTAAAGCCGAGTCAGTCATAATTGAGAGGGTGCTAAGCTGGATGACAATCAAAAGACATTTGATTAGGAGGCCTGCCAAAAGCAGTTCCAAAACCACAATTTCCATGCACAGTGTAATGGATATTATGGATAATTACCCAGAGTGCACTACTCAGCCACACAGCTGCCTACAATTACGGCCCAAACAGCTTCCTCCTCCGCTTCACCCTTCAAGCTTCCCCCATGACAACTTCTTACAGCTTTTTCGAGGAGTTGGTATCTTCCTGACAGTAACAAGAGTAGGGCCCTCCAAGTTACACGAGGATTAGAGAGCGAAAAAATTCAAATGCTGCATGTCCCGAGGCCAAAGTGCACATGTGGAACAGAGCTGATCCTGGGTTAAGAGAATGGAATATTCGGAGTTCATGGAATGCTCGGGGATTTCAAGGTGCGGCGGAAAGAAGTACTTCCTGAAGAAACAAAGCTGTCCAACCAGCTGAGGGGAGGCTCAAGGCCACCACAGGCCTCCCCTGTAACTTGGCTGCTTGGCATTTATGTGAGCATTCTGGCTTAGTATTAGCTTCGTTATTAAGAAAGCCGGGCCCTTTGCCATCTGTTCATCATTTTCTTTACCACTGGTAGGAGAGCAGCAGATTCAATAACAGCTTTACAAAGGGTCATAACCAGGTTTACCTGCAGCTATACAGCCTGTGCTTAGGCCAGAGGCAGTGGCAATAAAGTAATAAAAGCTCCTGTTTGAAATGAGATAAATCAATAAGGGCTGCCCACATGACAGACTGACTTTCAAAAAGCCTTAGTGAGTCTGGGCGACATGCTTTTCTCAAGCCTCACATAAACCAGGCCACGTTATGAGGAAAAGAATGCAGGGTGGATGCTCTCCAGTGTGGCTGGAAGCCGCAAACACGGCTCCACTTCTAAACACGACTTAGCCAAAAAGACACCCTTAGAAAAACACAGCAGTACCAAACTCTGGCTTTGAAGGTAGACTGACTCTTAACAGAAACCGTTTACAATATGAGGTGTTGACACATTTCCATTTTTCTGTGAATGATGCAAGATCGGGAACACCATACATATATCTTCTCTAACTGCCTTTAATGAAGCCTGCCTTCCTCTCCTATCAGTCAGGATTCTCCTTAAGTCTCCAATCCACACATTCTCCTTTGCTCATCTTAACTTTCAGGCCACTTTCTTCTTCCAAGTCTCCTGCTGTTAACCCCCATGCCCACCTGTCCCCTTGGTGTGCTAAAGTCAGCCCTGGAATTGATGGAACAACATCTACAACTGCAGTCCCTGTTCAAACTCCTTCCGAGAGCATTGGTCCCATTCCAATCACACCCAACCCAAAGATACGTTTTGCTCTGCTGGTTTAATATGTAACACCTAAGTACATGCTACCAAAAGAAGCATATGTCAGATTTTCAGGGAAGTTATTTCTTTTCTATTTATAATCTCTCTAGATTCTAAATCAGATAGAAATCAAATCAACCCCTTTGGGAATTCCCTGGCAGTCCAGGGGTTAGGATTCCGAGCTCTCACTGCTGAGGGCCCTGGTTTAATCCCTGGTCAGGGAACTAAGATCCCATAAGCCGTGTGGCGCGGCCATAAAACCTAAACAAACAAACAAAAAACAACCCCTTTTGAAATATGCCAAACTCAGAGCCTGATTTAATTTACTTTGTTATACTCAGGAAAGGAGGAGTTCTATGATGTCCTCCCCTTTTGAAGAAATGGTATTGGTTCTGTCCATTGGCCTTTCTGTCAATAGTGTGGGCAAACAGACAGTAACAATGTTTCTTTTTTCTATTAACAAAATAATGAAGGTTTGTGTCCTCTCTCAACCACTGTGATACTACATTTAAAAAAAAAAAATCTAACTTCCTAAGATTGACCCATCTCTGATAATTTTATTTCTCTAGGTCAGAGCCATTTGAAATACACAGTGGGGTAGTTGCAACCTATAGTATATTACCAAAATGTCTTACACTCTGTTCATGTAACCTCTGGTATAGGCTATGACATATGAGGGCTGACACCAAAACAAGTTGGTATCACTGAAAGAACTCTTGAAAAAGACTTTCCAAGAGAGAGAGCAGACCCTATTAGAATGTAAGTCTTCATGGCCTCCCTCCCCAGAGTTTGCAGAAGTGTTACTAATACTTTTTATATATTCTGCAGTGAAGAACTCTGTCTGTGAATTGTAAGTTGTCCTATTAATAGAAAAGGCACCGCCAAGCCCATTGGCCAGGCTAGAATCTGAATGAGAAGGAAGAGCATATTTAACACCGTAAAAAAGGCTCAATGGAGAACAGGGAACAAACATCAACAAATCAAATCACCTGATGCCAGCTTCCAGTGCTTACCTCCTCCGGTTCTATCAGCTTGAACTCCATGCCTCGGCCTGTCCAGGCAATGAAGTGGGCATTGGCTGGGTCGTCAAGAAGGGTAACCAGGAACTGCCACAGCTGAAGGGAACCTCGCCTCTGGTAAGGGGGCCCCTCCCGATACATGGTGGGCTCTTGCTTGACTTTGCCTGTTTGGGACAAAGACACATACGTGGTACTTCAGTCTCAAGTTTCTCAGCTGATCTGGGCAAACGCTAATTTGGCCTCAAGACCGATGAGCGTACTCTGACATCTTGAACCTTCTAGTTTCGCAACAAACTGGATATGGCTACTTACCTTCCAGTCTCTCAGGAACAACACAGGTGTCGTCAAAGTACAACCGGGGATCCTTCTCATATGGAAAACCTGAAGGAGAATTTAGAAAGAACATGTTGCTGAACAAACTGTGTTCTCTGAAAACTCTGGATTTAAGGACTAAAACAGGATTCTACCATTTCAGGTCCTCAGCCTGATGAACTGCTCTATCTATGCCAGACTGAATTTTGGGGGGAACTTCAACTTCACCGGGACTTAGGTGTCCTGTTCTGATGCGATCAGAACTGAACCTGTGCTTCAGTCAGCAGCATCAACTCCTGCTATTAGAGCTGAGACTGTAGGGAGGCACTGAGTCGCCAGAACGTTCCTTCGCATCTTGCTTACGAGGTCTGCATGGATCAGCGTGGCCGTGACTAAGCCTTTGTATCTGAAAAGACATCTCATCTATGTCAGTTGGCCTTACTGGGTGGATCTGGTTGATCTATACGTGGTCTCGCCGTGTTCCTTTTAGCAAATGTTAATTTCAACCTTTCTTACTGCTCGTCCAGGCTGCCCACACATCTCATTCAATTACGAGAAAGCTTGGAGGGTAGGGAACAATGCCAAATGAGTGAAGACTTGGGCCTGTGGAGGATTGTGACAAGCAATAATTTTAAAGACAAGTTGGAGGTATTATCACCTCCAGACACTGTGGAAGGAATCTGAAGAGACTTGCTGTCAATAAAACTTATTCATTGTATAGACAAGAAAACAAAGGGGAACTGACTGGGTCCAACAACACATGTAAGTGGAAATGAAAGGCAGGCAGGGCAAAAAGTGGAAGGTGTCAAGGAGAAGGATGGCCTGGCATTCTAAACCCACCAACCCTTAGTATGCATTCAACGCTGACCACCAGGTCACCAGGCACCCTGACAAGGCCAGCAGCTCAAGCCAAAGCCAGTTAGTAGACAGGCGTGATGGGACCACACCCTTGCCTGTGGTCCAGCCTGTTTCAGGGGGCGAGTGCTCCAGCGTACTCCCCTCTGCCCGCACACTGCTCAAGAGGAAGCGCCAGGAGCTCCCGTCTGCTCAGTGGTGCTCCCTGTGCTTGGTTCTCCGGCGTGGGGTCCAGGCGTATGAGTGTCAGGTACGCGGTAGGGGGAGGGCAGAGGAGTGAAGGGCTCTGCAGTGAAGGGCTAGCATTCGATTTTGAGAGGGATTTGCTCTGACTTAAAATCCTTGGGTAGGGCTTCCCTGGTGGCGCAGTGGTTGAGAATCTGCCTGCCAATGCAGGGGACACGGGTTCGAGCCCTGGTCTGGGAAGATCCCACATGCCGCGGAGCGACTAAGCCCGTGAGCCACAATTGCTGAGCCTGCGCGTCTGGAGCCTGTGCTCCGCAACAAGAGAGGCCGCGATAGTGAGAGGCCCGCGCACCGCGATGAAGAGTGGCCCCCACTTGCCACAACTAGAGAAAGCCCTCGCAGAGAAACGAAGACCCAACACAGCCATAAATAAATAAATAAATAAAATTAAAAAAAAAAAAAAAATCCTTGGGTAAAGGTGCCAAGAAAGAATCTGTTCTTTTTCTTCACAATCAGCCCGGGTCAAGTTCTTCTTGGCGGGATCAGCACAATTTTAAAGAGGCCTGGGGTTGGGAAAACACTGCCCAACCTGGAGGAAACAGACTGTTTTAAGGTTCTGTATTATTCATTTTTGTTTCCTCAGCCCCAAGCATTATTCCTCTGCTTGACTACAAAGGAAGTATATTTTATTTAGTATTTAATCCAATAAATATTTATGCCGGGCACTGTGCTAGAAGGGGGTAGATAGAAGAATACAGACGGTGCTTGCTCTCGTGGAGCTTGCATCCCAACTGGTGGAGACAGACAACAAAGTAGGGAAAAAAGAGACATGGTGTAGTGTGAAGAGGTGGGCCCTGGAGCCAGACTGATAGACCTAGGTTAACTGTGTGACCTTGAACAAGTTAATTAATTTCTCTCAAGTTAATTTCCTCATCTGAAGACTGGGGAAGATAATAATTCCCACCTTATAGGCTTGTGAGAATTTAATGACTTGATACATATTCTGTTCCATTGACCGATTTATCTTTACAGTAGAGAGCTAACAATAGCTCCTGGTACATAAGTGTGCAATACATGATAGTTATAAGAAATTAAGACAGTAAGTACTTGTACATTGTGATAAGTGCTATTAAGAGATTAACTGGATAATGTGAGAGCTTTATCTTACATTCTGTCATGGATTCTAAATTCCTTTAGGATAAGGACCATATCCTGAATATCTTAGCCTCCTTATAGCACCTGGTACATAAGTGCTCAATAAACATTTGAATAAATATGAGGGAATCTATAGTTTCCATTAAAAGATTTAAGAATGCAATACTAACTTTTAAGTTAGGGACTCAGGGACTCCTATAATTTATTTTCCAATTTGGTACTAGGAAACTGACTTATGACAAACGATTATACTTTATATTAACAAGAATTACATAATCCATCATGCTTCATGCTTTTTGCCTTGGCTACCAGGAAGCTATGTATTTCCTGACTTTCCACATGGATTTTGCTATTCCAGTGATGTTTTAACAGCCTTATTATAAAGTCATTATAAATAAACTACAAAGTTTACACACCTGTCAAAATTGCCACGTTATTTTTAGAGCTTTTCTTCCTCTAAGGTAAAGAAAATACATTCACAGTTCACAGTATATAGGGAAAAAATGTAAATCTAGATTAAATTCTAGGTTTGGTTTTTCAAACTAATCAGATGAAGCCCTGCCCATGAGTATCGTTTTGGTGTACTTTGTGGTTTCTAGTCATTGCCACATGTGGTTCTCTAAAACATCTGGAAGATGCTGTTGGTTTAAGTGAAATTTAAGTCAGTTGAATTTGCACAGCAGTTACATCAGTTGTGGCCACAACCATCTAATCACTCAAATAAAGGTGGCAGGAAGGAAGAACCTGTTTGAGGGACAAAGTGGAAATGAAAGATTCAAAACAGTATGCAAAGATTCCAGGTGAACGCTAAGGCAGGATGGCTGTCTTAGTAATCACAGATGCCAATCAGAAACACTTGTCTCACTATTTCACGGGCATCTGTGGTCAAGCCCGTATAAGGAGGAGAGAAAAACCATGTCAGGGTAATTGAGAGCAACTAAGAATGCAGATCTCTTTGAAACTAATTTCTTCAATGTGTATGGGGTCAGGGAAGAAGTGGGGGAAAAACACAAGCTCGCGGATATTCTGTGTGTAGTAAGCAGCCCGATGCCTTACTAAAAATATTTCCTTTAAGAGCATGCTCCTTTCTAAATGTTGTAATCATGCAAAGTGTTTTCCTCCCTCTCTTCCCTCACTCCCTTCTAGTTCGCCTGCTGCAGACATCACTTGCTGCTGTAGAAACATTTGGGAACCTGGAAGAGAGCCCCACACAGCTGTGCCGATCATGGCCAGAGGTCCAGTAGACAGCCCTTCCTTCCAAGGGCTGGACACTCACTCGGAATATACCCGGGTGCCCGTGGCAGCCACACTGGGTCTCTCCTCTAACCAAGTCAGTGGGAGGTAGCCACCCATAGAGACCACTCTTGTGAACCAATCACTCACAATAACCAGCCAATGCTTCACAGTGCTATTTTACCGGGTCTTTCAAACTTTCTCTAAAACTCTAGAACAGTGGTTGTCACCCTGGGACACATGAGAATCACCCAGGAAGCTTTACAAACTACTAACGCCTGAGCCCTAACCTGAGAATTTCTGATTTAATTGCTCTGGGTGAAGCCTGGACACCAGAAGTTTTAACAGTTCCCCAGGGGATTCTAACGTGCAGCCAAAGCTGAGCCTCACGACTCTGCAGTAGTTCTCATGTGAGTGTGCATCACGATCGCCTGGAGGGCTTGTTGGAACACAGCGCTGGGCCCCTCCCCTGGAGACTCTGATTCAGCAGGTCTGGGGTGGGTCCTGAGAATCTGCTTTTCTAACAAGTCCCAGGTGAAGCTGACTGATGCTGTAGGTTTGGGGAATCACACCGCTCTAGGTATTTACGGAGAGACGTATAGGACAGAAAACAGGACATACTTCTGGGGAACGTGTTCTAAGAGAGAAATCCTTCCCTGTTTCAGCGTTCAGAAGAGAACTCTTGAAGGTACCATCTCAAGCCGTGACGTAGTTCCTAAGTGCCAGTTTAGGTGATAGTGTTATCTACAGCTACATATACATAACCTCCTCGTATGGAAGGGTGGAAACCAGACGGTTCGTGTTTTCCTCGTAAAAGTTAGGGTCATTACTGTGGAAAAGGATGGCAGCCCTCTGTGTGCAAGATAACTGGGGATCACGATAAGTGAACTCTCGTGTTCACAAGCTAAGAAAGGTTTAAACTATGATCTCAAATCTTAGACTGGAAACTGAGCAACTTTAAGCTTCCTTGAATATTATTATTTTTTAACGAGCTACTTACCTTCATGGCTACTGGAGAAGTAGCCCCCTCTCATGTAGGACGACTGGCAGTTAGGCACTTCTGAAAGAGAAACAGACACACACACTCCTGTCAATAGTCTCTGCAGCTGAATCAGCACATCGGTCCAACTGCAGCACTGCGGGAAAGCCCCTAAACCTTCTCCTGCTCCAAGGTCATGTCTTTTTGGCCTTGTCTTGGAAAAGAGGTACCACTCTAGTAAGCAGCGTGGGAAACACTATAACCCACCATCTGAACAGGGAGGACTCGGCTCGCAATCAAGAGAACTGGGAGGAAAAAATACTCACTCCCGTAACTTGCTCATTTTAGAAACTAGTTAACGTCGAACCTCGTGAGAGAGTTAATGGCAGAAAAAGAAACTGGCTATCAACAGGCCAACTTGGCCTTCTGCCTGTACTGACTCAGGGGCTTTGGGGTTTGGAGGGGCAGGAAGGTCACTTTAGAGCTTTCCCAGTTTGCTCCCCTTTAGTGCTGACGGTCATATCCATTTCTGCTCCAAGAAGTGAGGGTATTTTTAGGTCAAAGAGATGAGGGGATTGGAAGTGATGAAGCGAGGATAAGAATGGGCAGGAGTGAGGAACTGCAGCTTGGCAAGCACATTTCTACCACATTGTTACTGTTAGAATGGAACCCATGCTGAAGCGATCTCTTCTTCAGACACCATGTTATCAAGGTGTCCATCGAGACAAAAGACAGTGAGCTGAGCTGTGCCCATGTGGGATGAGGCTTCACCCTGGGAACACCTCTCAGATCAAAGCATTGTAGATACGGTAACATCTGCTGGGTGTCTTGCTTTAAGGGAGTGGGATGGGGAGAAAGACTCATAGGACCGATGGAAATGTCAGTCCCAAAGGAAAAATGCTGCTGGTCATGCCTGCTCCTGAGAAAAATACATCAAAGCCTTCAGGAGGAATGCCAGTGGACATTTTATAACCTATCGATACCTATACTTGGTAATTTTTCCATCATAAAGCAACAGATGTCTCCCTTCTGCCTACCTCCCCAGCCTTTTCCATAATCAATTTCTGCCTGAATTGAGCAATCTATGTATTATCTCAGAAGACCAAGAGAAAATTCTATATCCTATTCCATTTGCAAAAGCCATTGAGTACATACTGCCCCACCCCCTCCCCAGGGCCTTCAAGGAAAGCACGCACAGGAAAGGTTGATAACTGACCCACCACCCTCAAATTCCTTTAGCACCAACTGCAAAAAACAAAAAAGGAGCAAAAAAGTGTCATTTTTAAAATAAGGGGAAATGAAGAAGAGGAAAGAGTTTCTAAATGTGCAAGCTGCAAAATTCCCACTCTCCTTTCCCATAATGATCTCATTTAATAAGCCTGGCCTATAAGATATGTAGTCAGTGAATGAGTGTTCGGGTGAGGGTGGAGAGGACTCCCAAGGACAGCTTAAACTTCTTTACGTTTAAGTTTCTAGAGAAGAGGTAACCCAAAAGCAAACCATAGGTGTTCTAACATGTTATACCTCTCCCTGTGTACACTGGCAACAGCTGAAGGACACAGGAATTTTCCCAGATGAAAGTACTGCAACAGAGCAGCGACTCCTATGAAGCAACCAACAGGACAAACTTTTCCATGGCGTACCCAGCACCCTATACAGCCATGACAGACCAGGCAATTTCTCAGAACACCACTCATTTCAAGAATAGAAAGAATCCCATCCTGCATGTGGACTCTCTTATATTTGTATTGGGAGTTTAATGGGTCACTGTATTCAAAAAGAAAGCCACAAAACTAGAGGCAGGACTAAAATGCAGAAATAATATCCCCTGTGTCCAGTGACTCAAAAGGTAACCGGTCTTAAGAAAGGACATCACCAAGACTGGATGGCGGCAATCTTCAGGCTCGGACTCAGATGTACTGTGACCACTTCTGACTGCCTACTGCTCTTCCTACCATTTGCATGGCTTTTCTGTTTTGTTTTGTATTCAGTTATGCATAGACATGTTTGCTTTACTAGCTCCTAAGTTCTTTGAGGGCAAATTTTATAAAACTACTCCCCAAAGCCCTGCACATAGAAGACAGTCAGTGATAACCTGACAGATGAATGAGAGACTGAAGAAAGGAACGGCATGATTTTATGCTTACCTGAATCAACGCAGTAATCCCGGGGCTCCTGCTTGATTCCCATTGGTGACTGGAATCCATGTGCTGGGGGGCCCGGCATGCCTGGGACCCCATGTTCATAGAGTGGGTCATGGTATTCTTGTTTGAATCCCTGAGGGGGTGGGGGAGGTGCAGGGACGATAGGTTCTGACATTTGCCGGTGGTAATTGGGGCGATTATCTCCAGGAACTCCTGACTGAGGAGGGAAGGGGTGGCAGGGTTCAGACAGTTGTCTCTGAAATCTGCAAGAAGAAAGTAGTAGTTACATTGTTAAGTAAGAACAAGATGAATACCTTCTATGATTTAGCATTGAGGATTAGAAGTCCAGATTAATGGAATTATTTGCAAAGTACTTATTAATGCTTATTTCTGGACATCTTAGACTCTTCCCAAAATTATATCGCACATTTCAAACCTCCTGAGTCAGGGACTGGCCAAAAAAATAAATAAATAAAACAATGACATGGTAGCATCTTATTTTCCATGCATTTTAATTTCATGCACAGTCTGTGTATAGTTGGGCCAGATTACGTATCTGAATATATAAAACCAATTATTTGCAAATATCACATGTTATGCTTGTTTACTCGTTCATGCATTCTCTAACCTGTAGACAGAATTAATTTTTAAAGACAGAGGAGTATTTAACCAGAAGTTAACCAGTTAGAAAACGTAGTTAAAAAAAAAAAAAGCCTACATGTAATAGCAATCAAAGCCATAAAATCCCTAGGAATAATCAGGAAATGTGTAGGCTATACAAGAATAAAATCTTAAAACTATTTTCTAAGCAACAGATCTAATGAAAGAAAATATTTAGGACTTGGAAGGTGTTCACTCACTGAAAATTATTCTGTAAAAGCAATTCCTTCCCAACCAACTTGACAAAATGATTCTAAACTTTAAAAGATTAATAAAGAAATAATGATCTATTAGATTGACAAATATTATAAAGCCACAATAATAGGAATACAAAGAATGAAAGATAGGCATGTCAAAGGAATCCAACGAGAAGTCACAAACTGTCAAGCATATTCCAGAATATGCTACTTGTTAAGGTTAGCATTTCAAATAAGAGGGGAAAAAGATCCCTGTTTTATACCACATGCCAAAATTTTTATATAAAGATTTCGATGTGAAACCACGATAGTAGATATATATGAAAACATATCTTGGAGTGAGGAAAAACCTTTCAATACATCATACCAACAGCAAAAATCATGAAGATAAATATGGATATATCTCCTTGTATAAATTTCTGTAAGTCAATAAACACCAGAAACCTAAAGGAAAACAATAAACTGGGGGAAAAAATCTATAATAGTCAGAAAATACCAGAAACAAGGCCCCAAATTAAACAAACTGAGGAAAAATCTCTAACAGATACAGTAATGTTAATACTGTTGATATAAAGAGCTTTTAAAAAATCAATAAAAGATGGACACGCCAACAGAAAAAATGGGTAAAGAACATAAATGGGGAAATCACTAAAGAAGGGATGCAAATGGTCATAGACAAAAAGTTTAACTTCATTAGTAATCAAAAAAAGTAAGTTTTAAAAGTCAACAATGTAACCCTATAATATTAAGGTCTTACTCTCTACTTTTAGTTTGATCCTATTGATAGTTTTAATCAAATAATTTGAATTTGATCTGAATCAATCTGTGACAACAGGTGGCCAATAGATTTCTAGAACATCAAGACTTAAAATCTTAAACTGAAGAGATTTGTGTGCAGATAAAACACTGTTTAGATCAGGGTATAGCCTGGCTCTCACTTTGTGAGTCTTTACTATCTTACTAAAAGCAGCACCACAAGACCATTTTATAACATGAAGATCACCAAACTATTTTATATATATTTATCCTTTTATCCCAGACACCAAAAGCATCAGAATCTGCCTGGCTAATTATTTAAACAAGCTTTATGCACTCTGTAAGGTTCAGTGGGCACTGAATGTATTACAGTGGATTGTCACCAGGAGCGCAATTTTCAAGGTTGCTGTTATTTAAGGAAACCCTTCTGTGGTCTTTGAAGTGTAAATCTGAAACTTGGCTTTAGGCTTGACATTTAGAATACAGGCACCAGGAGCATGCTGCACCTGATTTTTTTTTTTAACGCAAATTCTGAAGAAGTGGGCAGAAAAAAAAGTGAAGATACTCTTTAGGGCTTTTTAAAATAAAGTACCCAAAGTTTATGCTAGCAGGAACAGTAACGAGGGCACCCACTGTCCATGTTCTCTCCCTCCCCCGCTCTGCAACCTTCCTAGCACCTTCCAAAGTAACCTCCACAAATCACTTCCTCGATGGCTCTGAGACAGCACCGAACCGCTCAGTTCTGTAACCAGAGCCTGTGCAGCTGGCAGGCCCAATCACTGCACTTCCGCTCAGCGCTCATCTTCTCACTTTCCAGAATGAAACTCTAGAGTTGGCCTGCTATGGCCCCCTCAGGAAAAGGTACTTCCAGGTGGGCACCAGCCAGCAACCCTCATCCCCTCCCCCCAGCATAACTTTAAGGATGCATGAAGCTTACAGGCCTGGGATCTGCAGAACAGATTCTATAACTGGGATTGTTTTGTCCTAGTTTGTTTTGAGGGAGCGGGGGTGGCAAAGGGGAGCTTAAGGGTAGGTCACAAAACCAACATATTTGGAAGAAAGATTCTCTCAGAGCTTGCTGCCGATAATGGCTTTTATTTGCAGAGATTAGTAAAGTGATTCAGTTCTTGTCCTTAAATACATTCTGTGAACTTTACTCACTGACCTTCATTTGAACCCCCTTCCCCTTTCTGCAATCCTTCTGAAGTATCTAAGAATGTGCTGTATACATAGCACAGCTATGACAGAGATGCCTCTTGTTTACTGAGGCAGGCAATCATTTTCAGTGGAGGGGTGGCTTGGTTCCTAACAGACCTCTTCTTCCTCCTGATAACCACTCCCCCCTTCCACCACCCCCTCACCCCGTGATCCCAACAGATTTCAGGCCATAGTGAGCTCACAGTTGGTGAGCAAAAGGAGACTTCTGACTACTGAGCAAGCCTAAATTCAATAGGTTACAGATTAAGGCTTTTTTCAGTGCCAGTTTATTTAAAGAATCAGTTATTTATTTATTTGTCAGATTTATATAGCGCCTTTCCTCCCAAGAGCTCACCCACGCTACCAACATTTGGTTTACATTATGAAAACCGTTAGATGCTTTTTCTGCATTTCCTTTTCGGTTTCTGCTGCCAACACATAGAGTAAACACAATCCTTAGAGAAAAAAGGAGAAAAGTGTGGATTCAACGAAGGCTACACAGTGGCAGGCTATGGGTGCCAGGTGAAGTAGAGTGACAGTTCAGAGGCTAGCCGAGAGATGATACAGAAAATTGGCTAAGAAACCACCACCACGTACTTAATATTTCCGTTAAAGCTAAGAGAAGATAGAAAATAGAGAAGCAGCATAGCTGGGTAAGAGGCTCTGGCTGCGAAGTCAGAACACACTGGGCTGAAATCCAATCTCTACCCCTTACTAGCTGTGTGACCTTGGGTTAGTTACGTAAATGCTCTGAGCCTCAGTTTCCTCATCAGGAAAATAAGGACAGTCCGGTTACTTGTCCCAAAGATCTGTCGTAAAGATTACATAAGATACTGTGTGAGACAGGGCCCAGCACGCTGCTGAGTTCTTGATTTTATGTTACCTTCAAATGTCACCATCAACTCCCCATGCCACCCTGACCCGCACAGTAAGCTAAATTCAGAAGGTATTCAAATGTAAGGGAAGATCTTAAGGAGCTGGGAGAAGACTTTCCTCCACACAAAATAAGAGTCTCCTAGCTGCCTAGTCAGTCTCCTGTCTCAGAAAGAGAATGCTGACTTTCATTCCGGGTGGTAACATACCACCTAACTTCACATAATATTGATTTTCCTGACATATACCAAGAGCCAGGCACTGCTGCAAAACAAAACCCACACATTGTCCCTAAAAAGCCCAAAGAACTCTGAAACAGCTCTCAGGACTCTGTGAGCCCTGTTGGCATTGCTTAAACTCAAATTGGCTTAAACTCAAATTGGCCTATCTAAACTATGGTAAAACATAAAGAGATGAGGAACAAAATATGTCCTTTAAAGGCCTAGATATTTGTCTGATTTCTCATGATCTAATATGGAAGAAAAAAGGTGATGTAAATACAAGATGTTACCAGGAGATTAGATGGTGAAAGTATTAGTTTTACATGTACAACATTAGTAAGTCTAATGACGAAAAGATTTAGGGATACAGGGAGCTTTACATTTTTAAAACTTAACATTAAACAGTGAACCAACTAAAGTTTCTGTTGTAGTATCTACATCATTTAAGGAAGATTCCTTTAGGATAGTTTTCTTTATAGAACATAAAAGTGATTTTTGAAATAAAATTGTCATGGAAACATTGAGTACTTTCCCTGTGCCAATGTGACTTCATCTAATTCACCCAATGAGCTAGTATTCTCCCATTTGCAGATGAAGAAACCAAAGTTTAGAAAAGTTAAATGCCTGCCTGAGGTCACACAGATAGGAGAGACGTAAGTGAGAGAGCAGTGTATTCCAAAATTCTTAGATAGGAAGTAGCAGAGCTGGGATTCAATCTCAGGCTCTTAGTCTGTCCAACTCCAGAGTCATTGGCCTATACTATTTGTACAATTGTTTCTATAATTGTTTTTAAATACCCTCTTGATGACATTTAAATAACAGTCATATAGTCCAGGCAGCTAGAAAACTCCCATATGTTTGGAAATCAAGAAATATATATTTTAAGAACTCCAGGATTGAAGAAATAATAGAAAACACTTGGAACTGAATTTTTTAAATACCACAAATCAGAACCTGTGGGATACAGCTAAAGCAGGACTTGGGAAGGGAGATCAAATAACTGATTGTCCCAGCCATGATATTTTGGGGAGTGAAAAGGCAAGCTATTAGCAATTACTTTCATAAACCATAAGTGACCCAGGAAAAACTGAATGTTTGGTCACCCCAGCCTTAGGAGAAATTTTATTTGGTTATATGGTTACAGTATAAAGAAAGAAAGCTAAAAAAATTAATGAGCAAATCATCCAACCAAAGAAGTTAGAAAGAACAGAATAAGCAAAGAAAATAGAGTAAAACATTTTAGTAGGAGCAGAAATCAATGAAATAGAAAACATCCAATAGAAAGAATGAGCAAAGCCAGAGTTGATTTGTTGAAAAGATGAGTGATATAATCTGCTAAGACTAAGAAGGTCTAGATAAATAGCATCAAAAATGAAAAATGGATAAACAGATGCTATAGAGGTTGTTAAAAGGACATTACGAACAGCTTTATGCCAATTAATTTTAAAACTCGTAAAACAGAAAAATTCCTAGAAAAATAATTTATTAAATTCACTCAATTAAATAGGAATCCCCAGAGCAAGACCATAAAAGGTGAAGACACTGAAGCAACCAGTAATTAAAAAATCTTCCCACAAAGAAAACATCAGGCCCAAATGGTTTTACTGGTAAATTCTTCCAAAAATTCAAGGAATGAAAAACCCCAAATTCACCCAAGCTATTCTGGAATGTGTAGAAAGGAGAATACCCTCTACTCATTTGGTGAGTATAACCTCAATGCTAAAACCCAACAAGGACAATATAAGAAAGAGAAAGTATACATTATTCTTAATCATAAATACAAATGCAGAAGTCCTAAATATATATTGGAAAACCTAGCCCAGCAATGTATAAATGACAATACATAACAAATAATTTTGCCTTATCACAAGTATATGAGGTTGGCTTCATATAACTCAATGTAATTCATAACGTTGAAAAATTAAAGGAGAAAATTTGTTTGATCCTCTCAATAGAGGCAGAAAAAGTGTTTGATAAGACTCAGTATGTAGTCATATTAAAAAATGTCAGTACACTAGGGAAAGAAGGAAATTTCCTTTAGCTTGATAAAACGTAAAAAAAATTTAAAAAACCCAAAAACAACCCCCCACCCCCCCAAAAAAACCTATAGTAAACATGGGGAAATGCAGAAAACAAGCCCTTTTAAGATTCAGAACCAAAAAAAACCCCATACTTGAACCATTAGAAGTACATTATTCAGTCTGTCAAAGAAGGTTCCATTAAGCATCTATGAAACTCAGTTTTGGATCCTAAAGCGAATTTGCGCTGCCACACATAACACGCTGTTAACAGGAGTGCGTGGAGAGGCATGTGTCAGACAGGCTACAAGTGTGACTCACTGTCAAGTTCTTCCCTCTCTAAAAACTACGAAATATGAAGGACAAAAATGAATAGCCATTTATTAGGGATGGACTTTAAGAGAGGAAGTAGAAGCAAGAGAAAAACTTGCATATATTACATCTCTTAATCTAGCATCTTTAGGGAATAAATAGTTTTCTATTAAATCACAATTCTAGAAAACGTAGGCTCATCCTTTAAGCTCTGAAGTTTCGATCATAACCACTGAGGGAACCTTCTCAATCAGGCCATTCACTCCTTTAGATTGTGTGGCACACAACAGACCCTTTCTTGATGACTCTGGGGACTCGGTTCTGACTATCGATTTCAGTGTGATAGCCTATTGCGATACTGATGCCCTTAGGAAGCATCAAGAAGCAGAGGATTTTTCCACCACCAGGGGTATCTCCTTAAATTTTGTCTTTTCTTGAGTTTTTGCTTCTTGATGCCATGTAAGTGCGACAGCAGTGTATTCCAAAATTCTTAGATGATGCTTTTCTTACTGGAGTCTCTTCAGTTGAATTGTGGGGACTCAACTTGAGATGGATGACAAATGGAATAGTAAAGATGAAAACATATCTGGCCAGGACTATGGGCATAACATAGGAATGTTTTCTAAGTTCCTCCACCCAGCACATGTAAACATCGTAAACAGCACAGTGAAAACTCCTGTGAGAGTGGAAAAGCTGCATGAGAAGCACTCCTCCTTCTCAAGGAGCAGCTGCTCTTTAAGGATAAATGGAACATGCCTGAACATGCCAAATTGCATTTTTTTTTTTTTTCTCCTCCTTGAGGGGAGGAAATAACGAACATAAATCACGGCTTTCAAACAGAGTATTTATCTTCTAAAAATGAATTTTTGAGTTGTAAAGAATTATATACTAAGATTATACAAAACATTAAGAATGTACTCTTTCAATAAAGACGTTTGAAAAAAAAAAAAAAAGAATGTACTCTTGACTGGATTATATTTTACTTGTTTAAAGTATAATCTTAGCAAACAATCGCTATCAATAAACATTGAAGACAAGATACTGAGCTAAATGTGGTCTAAAGAAAGGGGTCTAAGTCATGATTTTTAAACCTCAAAGAGTTTGCTCTAGTCAACTGAAGAAATAAGGCACTCTGTGAGCAAAACAGAAAATATAGGTGTTACAACGTGGGCTTAGATAAGTGATGTGGGAAATAAGTAGGATTTTGTAGTTTAAGAGATGGATAAAGTTCTGGTAGTTTAGGAGATAAAGAGATAGATAAAATTCAAGGTCGAAATGGATTTCTCAAGGTCCCTTACTCAGCTTTCAGTAGATTGTTAGCAACCTTCCTCCTGCAAGCATAACCAAAATGGTGTACTTATATGTTAATGTTTTGGCTTCTAAGTGTAGGACCCTGTATTTGGCTATGCGACCTTTAGGAAGTCCTTTAGATGCTCTGAGGTCTGATTTTTTTTTCCTTATCTGTAAAATGGGGTTTTTGTTTTTTTACTCTGTCTTGGTTACAGAGCTGTTTAAAAAAAAAAAAAAAAAGCTCAAATAAGACTATATTTCCTTCTATCCTGCAAAATATCACATTTTTGTTATGGGGTTAGTTTTGAAGCGATATTCCCTCTAATTTAAAAGTCAGCAAAGAACAAGCTACAGTTACAAACTAATCTGCCCCACTGTCAGGCAGGTATAAGTTATTGAATATGTAATTATTAAGCTTGTAATCATACATGACTACAATTCCTATTACTTTTACAAAATCAGACTAGGGATTTTAGTTTGTCTCATTTTCTGCACGCTATCCAGTATCTACAAGCAAAATCAATTGTCATGTTTTTGATGTATTCTGCATCACACAGATATCAAATCTCATTAATAACAGACAAGGGCAATAAGAACAAAATTCAGAGTATTGGGTATTTGCTGCTTAAAAAGAAAAAAAAGATGAGTTGGAGTAGGCGTGGGGGGTAGAAGAGAGGGTGGCACCATGATGTCCCAAAGTGTGACAATAATATTTCCAGGTCCTGCCCCAAAACCACAACTCCATCTCTGGGGTAGAGCAAGAAATCTGCATTATTAATAGCCCCCCACGGGGACTCCTGTGTACCCTCAGCTTGGCGACTACAGTGGTCTGGGGTAGAAGCCTAAGCACCCAGTCTTGCTTGTATTTTACCTCTCTAGGCGCCTGCCCTTCACCCCAATTTTCTCAAGGATCTCTATCACTTCCGTGTGTGTGAGGTCTTTTTATTTCAGACCCACCATTCCTAAAGGCAGAGGGGAAGGGGAAGTGAGTGCAAGGCGGACAAGCAGATTTCAGGGAGGAATCACCCCCCAAAAGAAATACCTACTTTCTGGCTCCTGCCTTTGGACACCTGAGGACAGACACTCAAATCTCAGGGATCAAATGTCCTCCTTTTGGGAGGAGGCAAACCTACTTCATCACTGAGACTAAGGCTCCCTGTCTGCCAGGGCTGCAAGGGGATGAATAACCACAGCAGAACTAGGGGATTTCTCCCCCAGTGTAGTTAGCCATTGACATCATCTGTTTACACAGTCCCCTGGATAAGAAACAGAGATTGGGAGGAAATAGGAATAAAACAGACTGAACACAAAGTAATTTTCCTTTCTGTATGGTGTAATAAATATAAAGTTTGCTAATTATTTCAAATACCAAACATATACCCCACCCCAACCCTCCTCTTCAATTAATAATCCCTGCAGAAAATCAGAAAGATACTGTTTAAAAACATAAAACCAGAAAAATTATTGAAATAAAAATGGCATCCAGGCTCGAGTTCACAAGCTGGCAGGCCTGAGGGTGATTCTGCCCACAGAGAGGCTTTGTTTAGTCTGCAAAGTGTTACTGCTCTTTTAAATTTGAATTAGTTGCCAGCTTAAAACAAAACAAAACAAAAAAACCTCAAACAAACCTGGAATTTCTACATAAAAATCCAAATTTCCAAATTTTGAAAAACTATTAAGACTATTATTACAAGGCAAGAACTAGCAAAAGCTTCGTGGTAGCTGTCTCCTTCAGATGAGCTCCCTGTGGAAAGCAAGGCCCACCACTGAGCCAGCCCCCAGTCAGCACTCTCCCCTCAGGCCCCGTATATCATTGGCGTTTGTGGCCCCCTGGCTTCAGCAGGGGAATAAACACTAACCAAACAAGTTATATAGTTCTTTATGGTGACTTTCACAGAAAAGGGGGAAGGGAATTGGAACCAGACAAGAGTGCTTACTTTTCTACATTTCATCTAGAAATAAAGAAAGTGACCTCCAATTAAATACCAGCAGGCATCTGGGTTGGACCAGGCCAGGGGAAGAAACACTCATACATCCTTCCTCTCCTGTCCTCCTCCCCCACGCCCACCTATGCAGAGCAAGAAAGACAGAAAGGACAAACAACAGTCACCACCTGGCAGCCCTTGGTAACCACAGACAACTACCCGCTATGTTATCTCCTCATCCCAGAGGGACTTGAAATAAAAAAAAGACAGGTCCGCAGAATATCCTGTATAAAGGAAGGTGACAAGCATCCAAAGTTCTAGAATACTGCAGATAATGGACTTTGAAGGCTGGGACCTAAGAGGTTAAGTTTGGTGTTTGCAGAGTAGATTCCTTTTACATTTTAGTTTTTCTGAGAATGAATGACTTTGGACAAGTTATTCCTGATGCCTCAATTTCCTTATTAAGAATGTAGAACTACCTGGAGTGAAGTCAAGATCTCTATCTCAAAAGTGAAAAATTATAAATAAGGTCCTTGGGTAAGCCCCTACTGTAAAAATGTGTTAAAAATCAAATGAGTAATAATACCTCCTATAACTCAGCAATCTTTCCTAATACGTAAGTAAAATGGTAATAAAGTATTTATGGGTAGCATAAACCAAAGTGCAATTCTAGCAGGCAGCATCCAATGAGGAGCCAGGAAACCTGCCCTCAGCCATGGTCAATGGACTGTGCATCCTGAGCAGGCCCCTCTTCCTCTGCCTCTGCAATGGGGAGAGTACCAGCTACCTCTCCCCTACCTACTTCACAAGGATGTCGTAATGTCTATAACCCATGTGCAGTACCTCAGGTACAGGGTGATATATAAACAGGTCATATTCATATTATTAGTAGTCTTACCTCACAAGATGTCTCAATGGAATGAGAACTTTATAGGTACCTGGTAAATATGACTAACTGCTTCCCCTCTCCCTGGGAGGTAAAGGGGAGGGGGAAGGAGGCAGTAAAGGAAGCCCAGATATGCACCCACCTCTGTTCTGATGGATACTGGCTTTCAGGCATCATCTTTGGCATCTGCAGGGGCTGATGTGGCGGCCGGGGGACCGCAAAGGTTTGCTGCTGTGGTCCAGGTTCTGGAAGTGAATGAGGGCTGGGGGTAGGGCCCACACCTGGTACTGGGCCAGCTGCAGGGGCATGTGCCGAGGTGGGCAGAGTTGCCTGAGGTGGGGGAAATAGGGAATTCTGATGGGTAGGCGACAGTGGGGTGGTAGGAGGGGTTAATGGCTTGAACCCAGAGGGAGGCTTCCTATCATAGGCACTGTAAACAGAAAAAGAGAAGGAACCATTTAGCTGCAATGAAGCCATTAGCATGGTCACCAGGTCCAGCTTGCAGCCCACGGTTGCCAGGAAATGACAGCATTAACATAGTTAAATTGCTGGCAGCCCCGAGGGAATATTTGTACCTCTGAAAAGTGACAAACACACTGCGTCACAGGGACTTGTTTAACACTTCTAGTGATTCTTCTCAGAGATAATTTTAGCCTCTGCTTCCGGTTTCCTTTTTCCCCGTTTCTAAAAGAATTCTCCATGTATGCGTGTGCAGGGGTGGATAGATGAGGGGAGAAAGTATGCCTTGGGAGGAGTTTTCTGGCCCCCTCTCCAAGAATTCCAGGGTTCCCAGGAATTAGAATCTTTATTGAAGATAAATTTCTCCTGTAACATCACTTAACAACTCTTCTCCTCCCCCTTTCAGGCAGGTCTGTGTTTACCTTCCAGAGCAAAGAATGATTTAAAATTAAAGCTTCATTCCTGGGGCCTGGATATTCTTAAGTAAAGGACACAAGCATGGGGACTTTTTCATATATTCTGATTTGAAGATTACTTCTTTGGTGCTTAAAGTTCACATTAACATATGATAGACATGAAGAAGCATATATTCCCTCCCTCGAAGCCACAGATCAAATATCCCAGCATTCAAGGTTCTTTCCCTTAGGAGGGCTCAGTACCCCATGAACTCAGTACCCCCGGAGAGCCGATTTAACAGTTTTGCATTTTACGTGCAGACAAAGCCGCATTTGGACTGGCTACACCTAGAGGATCATTACACTGCCACGAAAGATGGGGTGCGCTACACTGAGCACCTGCTGAATAATACTGAAAGCAATCAGTGTGCCGGCCACTTCCAGGCCAGCCTTCCTCTGGCTCCACTTACCAATAGTTGTAGAGGCACTTTTCTCCATAATTAGCACCGAGAGCCTGTTCATGGCTACAGGACGACAGCTCAGAGGAGGGGCTGTGCAGCTCCCGTTTGATCTTGGCTGGAGGTGGGGCATGAAGCACCACTAAAATCAGAAGAGGGATGAGGGAGGAACAGAGGACAGCTGATTAACAGGGAGCACAATGCTTCCTTCTGCAAACCCTATACTAGCTGATTGTTCTTGGAACTCGTGTCAAATCACATGCCAGAGAAAGCCCAACCCTTAACACAGAGCCTACCATCTAAAACCAATGAAAAGTTCTTTAAAGTCAGAAATCATCATCTGACACTTTACATTAGCCAAGTCTGTTTTCACCAAACTTCTTTGGTGTTGGGTCTGCTTCCTAGCAGCTCTGAGGCCCTTAAAGATCCTGTAGGTGATGAAAAATCTTTAAGAAAAATGCAGGTGTGATAGAATACCAAGGATTGCAGATAAGAATAATTTTGTTTCTGAAAAGGACAAAACAACACCAAAAATATACTGGTAGACATTACACATTAGCTTATCAAAGGCTTAAAATTGCTGTGGCAAAATACAGAGGCATATATACAAATTAAATATATGACTTTTAAAAAAATACATGATTTTGAAAAGTCCTTCCTCAAGCAACTAAATATTAGCTCTGAGTAAGAAATACTCAATTTTAGGGGCATTTCAAAATTTTTAAAAGCAAAGGACTACAACGATGGACCAAACCACAACCGAGGGGAGGTTAACTGCATACAGGAGGAGGCCTGGAAACCTCTGTGCTCGTGTCGGCTCCGTGCCTGTCCTAGTACCCGGCCACGAAGGGCAGGCTCTCATAACCAAGCCTTCCACAGATGCTGCCAATTACTTTTCCTAAATTGACAGCATACAGAGCTGTTGCTTTACGTTTAGAAGTCGACTGCACATTCCATACGTGATTCTGAGAGGGCGGAGGAGTAAGAGTTTTTCAAACCAAGGTGACTTAACACGCAGTGGCAAAACCCAACCAGTTTTGTCTTTTCTGCCGTATCTAGGAACTAACTCATTTTAGAGAGGGCGTTTTACCCAAAGTAGAAGGGCAAACTCTAAAGATGCCGCGTCGTAAGGGTTTTCTTCTAGCTACGGGCTAGAATTGCTACTCTCTGTCCAGCATCTGGGAAGGAGAGGGAGGGGAACGAGTTAAGCTTTCCTGCCAGCTGTTCTCCACTGGATCCAAATTCTCATTAAATAGCTAACAGAGCTTAGTGCTCTGGTGACCCACTAAAGTTTTCTGTTCCACTCAGTCTTTACTTATAAGCCATCTTCCAGGAGCTTGGTTTTCTTGGTGATTCTATTAGGGAGAATTAGCTAAAGGATCATCCCTTTCCTGTCTGGTAAGACTGAACAATCTTCCCACCAACTGGTTTCTCAGGTGCCTCCTCCAACCCCTGAATTCTGGACTCAGAAGTGAACAAATGAGACTGAAGACTAGATCACAGATGACAAGTTTATAAAGCAAAGTCCTGCCAGGGACTGACTGGCAAGGGCAGGTTTTCATTATTCCTTTCCTACATAATGCCAACTGCTTTTCCCGAACATGCAAAATAAGTTCAGAACTGGCAGATTATATTTAGAAGTCATTAGAGTCTCTCTTGTGATTTTTTGATGGTGACATCATGGCAGCCAACCCTCAATTGCTATCAAATGTTTTCAGACATTCAGACACAGAAAATGGCTAAGCTTGTTGTTGTTAGAATGTTGTTAGTAAACGAGAAGGGAGAATTGACGACTTGACACAGAAAACCATTTCTCCAATGCAGTGGATGCTCTGGTGGTTCTCGGCACTGCCCCTGTGTCACTGCTTCTCCTCTTACCAGTCTTCTGCCATAAAAGTTTTGGCACGATAATGAGGGAAGGTGATGATGCCCCAGCGTAAACAGAAGTTACATGTCCTGGAAAGTACTTTTCTGACTTTATCTAAAGAAAATCATTTATAATCACTGTTTTACCGAAGTTTGGAGAGTAAACAAGTTATAGCATTATTCAATTTTCTCACTTCAGGTTTTAGAAATGTTTTGACATTTTCACAATATTGTTATAAAAGTTACCAGCTCTGCTGACAGGACTAACACCAGAGGGTAAACCAAAGTTTCCCAGAAAGCAAACTTTCATAATGTCTTCAGGAATAGTATATACCCATTTTGAAAGAGAATCTAAGCTTTTGGCTAATTGGATGTCCTGATTCCCTCAAATCTACACAGTACTCTTAGTGTGTACTACACCATTTTGGCTCTTGATTGTATGGTATCTTCTACCACACCAAACTGTCCTATACCTGGAATCTTATGTTCTCTAACCAAAGGAGGAGTTCAAGAAATAGCTGATGAGTGCTACGGTCTGAATGTTTGTGACCCCCAAAATTCATATGTTGAAATCCTAATGCCCTATGTGATATTAGGGGGAGGGGCTTTTGGGAGGTGATTAGGTCACAAGGGCACAGCTATCTGAGGACACAAGTCTGTGACCTGGAGGGGAGCCCTCACCCAACCATGCTGGCATCATGATCTCAAACTTCCAGCCTCCAGAACAGTGAGAAATAAATTTCTGTTGTTTGTTAGCTCCCCAGTCTGTGGTATTATAGCAGCCTGAATCAACTACGATAATAAGTGATTGAATGGGTTATATTTCCAATTAATTCTTAACCTTGAAGGTAGGGACCACATTTACCCTTCAAGGCTAGACACGATGTTAGTCATAAATATTCTTTCCCTCAGGAATCAACCATTCCAAGGAGGGAGAGAGAGGAGAGTGGTACAGAGCAGGAACGAGAATTGGAAGTTTCACAGATAACGGACAGGAAAGCCAGTAGGGGCCCTGTGAGGGGTTAGGACGAAGGCTCGGTCTCCAAAGGGACTGCTGGGCCAGAGGATGTATGAAGGAGCCTGACAGTGGTATGCACTAGTCAGAGCTAGTCGTGTATTTTAAGCAGGAACTTAGAAGTCCAAGGAATGCTCCTTGCTTTCAGCCTGTTCCCTCTTTGTAAAATGAGGTGGGTGATGCTGCCTTCAGGAGTTAAGAAACTGGCACAGCACCTTGCAGATGGTGCTATGATGTTGTGTAATTATACACTGTGCTTTCAAAAACAGAGTATTTACCTTCGCATGGGCGACTTACTAAACGATGACAGAGACTGAGGACTATGAAGCACGGCAATGAATTGCAATTAAAAGAGGAGCATGAACTCCTTAGGAAGTTTGAAAAGAGATGCTACTTGACTATTTGAGTTGATAAACATTTTCTACAATTAGAAACTTTGAGTTTAAGCTCAGTTATAGAAGATGAGTCCATAAAGCCAACAGTGCCCTGAGAACAATTCCTGGCAAACGTGGGCCACCTTCCTTGTTGTAAAAATTTCTTTCATTCATTCATCCAATCATTCATTCATTGAACATCTTCCATGGGTCAGGCATCCTGAAGGTGCTGGGGATATGACGGTAAACAAAACAGACATGGCAGTCCTTTCTTCAGGGCATGCATAATTTAGTGAGAGGTCTGACTTTCAGCATCTTCCCACAGATGTAATTAGAGTTGGACTAGGGCCTCATGATCCACTTAATTCAGGCCCTTACATTTATAGATAAGGACCCTGAGGCCCAGAGGAGTTAAAGGAATTGCTCAAGGTCTTGGAGCTTCTGATATTGGAGGGGAAAAGAGGCAAGAGCCCCCCACTGTCATTTCAGTGATCTACCACATTGACAGCAATGGGAGATACTGCACTCACCCATTTTGTACATCAAAAATAGAGGACAGGGCTTCCCTGGTGGCGCAGTGGTTGGGAGTCTGCCTGCCAGTGCAGGGGACACGGGTTCAAGCCCTGGTCTGGGAGGATCCCGCATGCCGCGGAGAGGCTAGGCCCGTGAGCCACGACTACTGAGCCTGCGCGTCTGGAGCCCGTGCTCCGCAACAAGAGAGGCTGCGACGGTGAGAGGCCCGCGCACCGCGATTAAGAGTGGACCCCGCTCGCTGGAACTGGAGAAAGCCCTCGCACGGAAACGAAGACCCAACACACCCAAAAATAAAAATAAAATAAATAAAAATTAAAAAAAAAAAAACCTTTAAAAAAAAATAGAGGACATAGACCTTTTTTTCAATGAAAACAACAAAAATACCACATTACATCTGGTTTAGAGAAAGTGTTCTAGAACAAAGGAATAATGGATAAGAACTAACACCTCTGGAAAAGAACCAGGTAGACCAAGAGAGAGGCAGCCAGACAGACCCCTTATCGTTGGCTTTGGCCAGTTTGTTTATATACATTATTTTATTCAATCTTCCCAACCCAGTGAGAAAGCTACTTTCACTGTCTCCATTTTAGAGATGAGAAAATCAAGGCTCAAAAGGTAAGTAATCTGCCACAGTCTCATAGCTGTAAGTGATCAGGATACTGTCCTAAACAGTTGTTAGTCATTCCATCATATTGCTTCCCAGAGGGAATCTGAGAGAAAAAGACTAAATCAAAAAGGGATTAAAAGAAATACAGAAAGAGGTCGAGAAAGAAGACAACACCAGAGAAGAAGATGAAGGAATACTATTTGCCAATTATCAGGGTCTGTGTCCTCATGTTTACTCTGCACTCGCCAGCTGGAGGCACACCTGATACACCTGAATCCACTCAAGGGCTTACACCTTCCCCATCTCTAGGCCACCAAAATACCCAGGATCCCTGCCTCACTCCTACTGGCAACTAACATCTCTTGACTCCAGTGGTCTCTACTTCTTACAGTCTTTGCCTCCCATCCTAGTATTCCATCTAGAAGATCTCATTCTCCCTTCTATATCCTGCTGATCAAAATCTTCTCATTCAGATAGCTGCAGGCACTTTGGAAGGCCTGGCATCTTCTACAGCCAGTCACTGACCAGCCAGATGCCACACTGTTGCCATGGATACCATCTCACACCCCAAATGCCCCACCCCTCCTGAAACTGCTTCTTGACATTCCCTCTTAATGCCACCTCTGAGGCAAGAACACTTTGAGTGAGCTGTCTGGACCCCTATTTGACTATAAGAACTCTGTTAAGGATTCATACACAAATATATGAGAGTCTCTGCTTGTCAGGGGTAGGAAAGACAAGGGTGGCTGGCTGACAAGATACAAGTCCATACCTGTGGGCATGCATTACAAAGTACAATGTGCTGCTTTGTAGACCATCATAATACCATCTAAAATTTAGATACGATGTTCAGAGATCAACCAACTTAACTTCACAGTTGCTTTTCTTACTAGGGAACTCCTTGGAATATTTTTCTATCTGACACAGTGATCAAAAATCAAGCCTGATCCTAGCCAATGCAGGAAGTTAAGAAAAATGAATAGAAGGCAAAAAGATTAGAAAGAAAAATGTAACTCTCATTATTCACAGATGGCCTGGTTGGGTACACAGAAAATATTAAAGAATCCACAAAGTATAATAATCAATAAGCTAATTTACCAAGATCATTGGCTACAAGGCCAGTACATAAAAAGAACGATTTATATACACAGTAACTAAAACAACGTGACATTCAAAAAATACATTTACAATAGCAACAGATAACATCAAATACCTAGGAACACACCTAATAAAAGACATGCAAGATATCTAAACTGAAAACTATAAAAACATGAGGAAAATCAAAGAACTCTCAATAAATGGAAGAATATATTATGTTCATAGGTTGGAAGGTTGATACTGTAAAGATATCAATTCTTCCCAAATTTATGTATAGGCTCAATGTAATCCCAAACAAAATTTCAATACTACACAGAAATGAGAATGAAGAAATTACAATCACACTTAACAACACGGACTCATAAATAAAAGCCAGACACTACAAAAAAAGCCAGACACTACATGAGCCCATTTACAATAACATTCAAAAGGAAACAAAATTACTCTATGGTGTTTAAAGTCAGGATAGATGTTACTCCTGAGTCTGGGGGTGGTGCCTATTCAGGGGGCACATGGAGTCTCCTTGTATTTTGATAAGTTCTAGGTCTTGATCTAAAGGCTTGTATAGTTTGAAAATTTATCAAGCTGTACTCTTATGATTGCTATGTGTTATTTCAATTGTTCCTATTTAAAAAAAAAACAGCCCTCTCCTGGTCAAATAGCATCACTGAGTTAATACTAAGATTTCTCAAACTTTAGGAAATCTTTCTTTTGTGATGGTGTAGAAGCAGTCTTTCAAAGACATAACCCAATTGTTTCAAAATAGAAAAAAAAAAATAGACAAACTAGTCCATTCAAGAGAAATAATAATTCCCTCTGCTGACAAAATCTGTTTCCTGCCCACAAGTACAGGCCTGTGGATTCTGTCCAAGGCAGCTACCCCATGCCAGTGCTGGCAGTGAACTTCACTATTACAGCACAGAGGATCAAAACAAAGGAAAACACTTTTGTTGAATGTTATGATGCACGACAGTTTGAGTCAAAAGGAATTTTTTTCAGAAAGACAAAAACCACCTTGTCTAATAATAAGCCTTTCCTTTGGTGTTTCGTGATCATCAAAATTTCAATTCGCCACAGCCTTTGTTGTGAATACATACAGCATTTATGTAGTCGCTGAGTGTTAAAGAAATTGCCAATCAGTTATACCGCGGTCTCGCGGGAGAGAGACCAAGATCATCCTACTTCTCTTGCATCACACACGGGCTCTGCCTGCCTTCTGTCGGGTGCCGCCGCTCTGATTTGGTTTTGGGGTTTTCCTCTCCACCTTCTTCAGTTTCATTACTTGCATCTGGAACAGACTCATCCTTCCCAAATTAGCTGTGCAGGCATGACCTCAGGGTAGGACCTTATGTGGTCACGATTGACAGCACGATCTTCTTACCGTACATGGAAGGTTGACTTTGGGCATGTCCATGAGGCTATGTGGCCAGGTGGCCAGCCCGTGTATCCAGAGCCTCTCACAGCACTTGTGAACAAATGTGGTGTGGATGTACACGGTCATGGCTGAGACACTTCTCAGGATTCCAGAGCCATAATCCTAAAGGGAAGGTCCATTCCTAAGCTTACTACTCCCTGTGCCACCAGCTTTGGGTCACTGTTCCTCTCTTAGGCCACTACCATCCTGCTTCATTTCCCTCCATAGTATGGAATACATACTGTTTAGTTCAAGAATGATGGTGGGGGGGGAGCCCGAGACACCTGCCTGTACTGCTCTTTGGCTGTGGCTGTCAGTAGAACTCAAGGAGAGGGCAGAGGGACACATGAACTTAAAAATGACACTGGCAAAACAGAAATGCAGAAGCCGTCTGGAAGGAGCAGGTGTGGCCTCTTCTCCCCTGATTACTCTTAACTTGTCAGGGTACCCAGTTGGCAAAGACCAGAGGGCTTTAAGTCACCAGGTGCAGTGTCCCTTGAGTTCTGTGCACAACAAAACCAAAAGGCTTACTTTCCAACATACTGCTGCCTTTCCTTAGTGCTGGCCTGTTTTGGACAAATTCTGAGACAAAGCATAGATAGCTTAGTGAGTAAGAAAAAAGGGGTAGACAGGCTGAGGCTTATTTTAAGTTCTACCATACTACTAGAAGGGGTCAGAAATATGTCTTTATTTTAGGCCTGAGTAGATTAGAAATTCATTTCAAGCATAAAATATATTCCTAATCTCAATATTCTTTGCAATTGCTATAGCAAATGACAAGGACAGGAGATAAGACCCTGGTCTGGGAACCAAAGAGGTTTAAGGGAGATGAGATAAGTGGACAGGTTCTGGCACTTAAAAAGAGTATCTGGAAAAGGAGATGCCTTTTAGATTTCTAAACCAAATAAGAGACATGCTCAAACCCGTTTGAATGGATGGTTAACATTGATTCTGCCTGGCAACAGTTGCCAAAAATAAAAATTTGAAATGTTATCAAATTTAGTTAAGGGGCACAAGTACTAAAAGCAGAATTGGTGGAGATATGGGGGACTATGCCATTTTCTTTAATATATGATACAGCTAACCTTTGTAAACATAAATTCAAAAATTGAATATAGCAAAAAATCATCCATAAATAGTAAAATCAACTATTTAGTAAGCTTTGCTAAAAAATTGTAATGAATCCCTCAAAAGCCCTCTCCTTTTGAGGGATTCATTTACTTAGTTATATGCATGTTTAGTTCTCTCCAGGAACTAAACATGCATGTAACTAAGTAAACATGCACAAACTCTCTCCATCTGATTCACTCTGTTCTTCTACCAGTGTTTCGAGGTCAACATAATAACATGGATATGAGAGGTGAGAAAACCCAAAACATAGGGAATTTCCAGGCCTAAGGTCAGCATTTCTGTATGTTTGCATTTCTACATATCCTTTAGAAATGTACCCTAAAAAAGTCAACAACTACAAAACAACTGGCCAGGACCCTGCAAAAAAAGTCAGTGTTTTTTTTTTTTTTTAAATCTGTATTGGAGTATAATTGCTTCACAATACTGTGTTAGTTTCTGTTGCACAACAAAGCGAATCAGGCATAGGCATACATATGTCCCCATATCCCCTCCCTCTTGAGCCTCCCCTCCCATCCTCCCTATCCTACCCCCCTCTAGGTCATCGCAAAGCACCGAGCAGATCTCCCTGTGCTATGCTGCTGCTTCCCACCAGCCAACTATTTTACATTCGGTAGTGTATATATGTCGATGCTACTCTCACTTCGCCCCAGCTTTGCCCTCCCACCCCATGTCCTCAAGTCCATTCTCTATGTCTACCTCTTTATTCCTGCCCTGCAACTAGGTTCATCAGTACCGTTTTTTTTTTAGATTCCATATATATGCGTTAGCATACGGTATTTGTTTTTCTCTTTCTGACTTACTTCACTCTGTATAACAGACTCTAGGTCCATCCTCCTCACTACAAATAACTCAATTTCATTTCTTAAAAAAGGTCAATGTTATTGGGGGGAGGGGGCAAGGTAGGCAGATTGTTATAGATTGAAGATAAAAGAGGCATAACAATAAACATAATGTGTGATTCTTAATCAAATCCTATATCAATGACAATGTCAATATCAGTTATAAAAGACAGCTGGGGAATATTACTGAATAAAAGTTAATTTTCTTGACTATGTAGAAGAATGTCCTTCGGAGACGCACACTAAAGTATCTGGGGGGTGAAATGTCATAATGCCTGCAACTTACTTTCCAATAACTTGGAAAAAAAAATCTATACACAGAGAAATGAAGTAAATGTAGCAATATGTTTTAAAAATAAATTGATAAAACAGCTATTATATCTCATCTCCTCCAAGATACTTGGAGAAAAAAATTATCTTACGGTTGACTAACAGGTCAGTAGACATGCTAAGAACTTCAAAACCATGCATTTACACACGAAGGAAGTCACCCCTGGCCTATTACCACACTGGAAGGGGACTGCCCTGTTTATACTGTACATTTACCGTGTTTGGATAATACAGCCCTGGGAATCTAAAATTACACAAGGACAAATGTTGTCATACTCTAACATCTAAGCCAGTGATTCTCAAATATTTTTTTGCCCCTGGCCCACTTAGAAAGGAGAAGGGAACACCCAAGAGAGGGCAAAATGAAAACTGCCACTACTATCACCATGACTACTGCCCAGTGCCACCTATACTATGGCCTGGGTAAAAAGACAGCAATTACACAAGTACAAAATATTAACAAAAGTAAAATTGATCAGTAGTTCCATATACATATTAATACGCATATAACAGGAACTAAAACATAAGCTCAACTCAAGATCACAAAGCATTTTTGGACAAAAAAAAATGGAGAATGTCCACTCCTTGTGAATGTATATGCACAACAGGTTTAGAACACTACCAGAACAGATGAACAACTCATTAGATTTCATCCCGAGTCCTCAGAAGGGCACAATGCAGCCATCATCAAGCTGTGAAGGCTGGCAGAATTAAAAGGAATTAAAGTTCTCTTCCTCGAGGTTCTCCTTCATTCTTCCCTCCAAGCAGCTGGTTTGGCTCCTTCTGCCCATAAAGGCTGAGCAGGGCCAGGGCCAGGGCCAGGAGAGGAAGCTTGAAATGGGTGGCCTGGACTTTTGGTGCTCTGAGCCTTGGGGAAAAAAGGCACAAGAGTTTCTGGGAGCTACAACTGGTCCAACCTAGCTTATTAAGCTAAGAGATCAGAAAGGAGTGTGGAGCTGGAGACCTAAATTGTGTTCAAGTCTGTTGGCTTGGAGAATACCCTGTGCATTTATGTTTTGGGAATCAAGAATGGCAGCAGGACTCTGGTATGGAAATAGGCTCTCCACATAACTCAAGGGAAATATGATAAACATCTGGTACAGCCAACATCTGGGTGAGCATACCACATACAGGGGCTGAGATTTCAGGGTAGGTTCATTCTAAATCTCAAGTGGCAAGAATAGCTGCATTTGTCCTGGGCAAAGTCCTACATGGAGAAAGCAAGGCTTCTGTTCTGGGATAGAATCTGGTATCAGTAGGTATAGGGAAAGATCTCTTCACAATTGTCACAGTGGCAGTATTCAAGATTTTATTTATTTAAAGTAACTTTTGTTTTCATCACACTAATAAATTCACATAGTTTCAGAAATCAAATAGAACTACAAGGTTTATGACGATGAGTAACAGTGGTAGTATTCAGGGTTTTAGATTGGAGATTAATCATGGTGGTGGGGGGATATGTTGATTATTCCAGCTTATTCTTTCCTTACTTGTCCTGTTTCTCAGTAAGGACCAAAGGACTGACTATCACCCTGGTGATATATTTCAGGGCCCCAGGACGTAAGGTCAACCATGAAGTAGCAGAATTCATCAATTAACAATTAAAGAAGTCCTCCCTATACGGCCAATATCATCTTCTGTACAATAAATAACGCAAGAGCCAAATTAGGAACTGATAAAACTAGTTCCTGGAACATCTGGCTCCAGGAATCAGATTTCTCCCAAGCAGTGGGAAAAACCTACAGTCAGCAGAAGAGAGGCTTCAGGAATTGGTGTGTGGACAAAAAAACCCACTCTGTTTTTCATGATTTAGAGCTAGAAACTTGGGGTAACATAATCAGCTCAAGAAAAAAGCCTTTGAACTTATCATGACATGGACTATGGGAAAAGACTGTCAGATCCAACAAATAGGGTTATAATTACACTGGTGTTGGAACAGGACCAGCCCAAGAGCGAGATTCAAATCTTGATGACCCTGCATGAAGATGGCTGGGTAATACCAGAGTGAAATAATAACCTACAAAACTAGAGCCAGGTCTTGCTACAGTAGGAAAAGAGGCGAGGGAAGAAAACACCTCTCTTACTCATAAGAGTAAATGAGGTTATATCAAGTATTTGGAATTCTAGAGCTGGAAACTTTGGGGGATGCAAGCCCAGGAATATTTTGTTGGTGAGTTCCTATAACAAATGATAGGCACTTACTTGAAAGATGGTGTGGATTGGGAGTTTGGGATTGACATGTACACACTGCTATATTTAAAATGGATAACCAATAAGGACCTACCATATAGCCCAGGGAACTCTGCTCAATATTCTGTAACAGCCTAAATGGGAAAAGAATTTGAAAAAGAATAGATGCATGTATATGTATAACTGAGTCACTCTGCTGTATACCTGAAACTAACACAACACTGTTAATCAACTATGCTCCAATATAAAATAAAAATTTTTTTAAAAGATGGTATGGAGACTGTCTCCAGAGAGACCCCTCTCAATTCACAAATGGGGTGGCAGAAAAACAGGGTTCGCAGGGACATGAGACGATCACTTCAGAATTCTGAAAATGGAAACCTAGAGGTCTTGAATACAAGAGTTAGAAATTAAAGGGAGGAAAAGGAGCTTAAAAAAAACTGGCCCAACTTTGAAAAGGTATAAATAGCATTAGTAAAGAGTGGTATCTGAAACTTCTGAGAGGTCACCTGCAAAGGCAGTGGAATTTCTCCCAGGAGACAGGAATTAGAGTTATTGATAGAATGTCTCCCACCTGGGTTTTAAATTAGACAACAGAATTGATACCATGAAGAAGTTAAAACCATGAGGCCGTGCTCTGTAGGCCTCTCTTCCATTTGGTTTACCTCGGATGACCCTAAATCTCTGCTATGGACTCGAGCTGACAAGAGCAACATGGGTCTAGGTTGTGCCCCAGATCAAGTATTGGGCTTGTAGAACGCTGCTTTCTCAGGGGGAAAGGTTGGCTGTATGTGAGATTGGTGCTTCGATGACAAGAAGCTGCAGTGTTCACACTGGCTCTGGAAAGTGAAATGTTGCTAAATTTTGTTTGGATGGGCCTGTGTTATGGTATTTTATGCTCTTACTGCTCCCTGGAATGTGGAATGTATGACACAAGATAGATTCAACAATGGAGAAACCCAGCTCCAAAGATGCCAAAGCTCCAGCTTAAGGGGCCCCGAGGTTGTAGCTTCCTTTAGACCCCCAAACAAAGCCCTTCTGGCTAGAGTAAAAGCAGGAAGAGATGAAAATGGTGGTTTTACACTTATAAAGGGACTTAAATTTCTCTGTGGAAAAGAGGGACTGACTGGACATGGGGGTTATACTTTATAGGAAAGGGCTTTATTGGGGGCATTCTTACACTGCTGGGGTCTTATATGAACTAGAGTGTTTATATTATCTAGTAACTTCATAGAATGGGGAGGGGAGGTGGGTGATTTGGAGGTTTGCTTCTGCTAGGCCCAGCTCCATGGTATCATCCCGCAAAAAGTTTCCTCCCTCCCCTGCCCCCTCTTCCACTGCCTCTTCCAGCAATGGCAGCCACTGGTGGCACAACCAGGACACGGTATCTCAAAATCAAATCACCAGCTGAAATACTATTGGGCAGAAGATGAAAAACTAAATTTTGCCCACGGAAGTCAGTTTGGCAGGTCACTGTATAATGTACACTTGCAACCCAAAAGGTAGAACAGTACCACCCAGGCTGACCACTCAAAATGTGGGGGGCACTCTGGCCTCCAGGGGGTGCTCCAGGCTTCCCCTACCTCTTTACTCTGCCTCCGGAGAGGAGAAAACGTGACCCAAGACAAGGGTGATGCCCAGGTCCTAAAGCGCAGACAAAGCGAGGATAGCTTTGGCTAGGAAGAGAAGTGGTCCTCGAGGCCATCTATTTGCTACTTCTGCTATAAGGGGTTGGAAAGGCTGGGAGGGTGCTGGGAGGAGGTCAGGGTGATGGGTCTATACACAGGGAGGCCTTAGGGGCCAAAGAGTCCTCAAGGGGGGGGGGACCTATGGCCCAGTGGCAAGTTTGCCAGGGTAAAGAGGTTGGCTGGTCATGTCCTTGGTCATCAACTAGGAAGAGCAGTTGCTAAATGGAATTTATAGGACATTGGCCTTATCCTTTCTTCACCTCTACCAGTACTAACAATAATGACAGGTGATTTTTTTAAGGGCTTCTATTCTAAATCTGGCTAAAATAGAAGGAAAGAGATTCTTTGTATTAATGCTTTCTTTCTCCTCCCAAAAGAAGTGGTCATGTTAGTAAGAGGAACCCACCTTGGCTGAATGTACTAAATCAGGAATGTCCTGACTCAGAGGGGAACTGCAGGTCAGAAAGAGGGCCTATCACGGAACAGCTGCCTCTCGTTGAAACTGCATCTTTCAAACAGTCATTTCTAAATAGAAAACTGGTTACTCAAATAAGGAAGATAATTTAATGCCAATGGTAGTAGAGAGGTTTTTTGGGGGTTTTTTTTGACCCAGATGAACTAGTTTCAGATTTACTTCAAGTTTACACTCTCTCCACACTTTAGTATTATTCTTGAAACAGCTTGGATTTGTACAGTTCATTTTCTTTCAGGGACTCATTCATCCTAACAATTTAGGATTGTTATTTTAGAATTCCAAAAATGGAAACCCAGAGGCCTTGAATATAAGAGTTAGAAATGAAAGGGAGAAAAAGGAGCTTAGAAAAGATCTGGCCCAACTCTGACTGAGGTAGGCTTGTGTATTATAATACGGGGCTCTGCCATGAAAATATTTTGTACAGAACGAATATTTCTAATTGCATCAGAGTGTCACATCCCAAAACTCTAGGCCACAGAGAAAACTAATATGATAGACAACTTATTTGCTTAACTTTTACCATGGAGAGAGAGAACTAAATAGAGCCCTGTTCTCCCAACTCGGGTTCGGTTAGAGGTGAAAGGCTGGCTGCCCCCACTGTGGGCTTTCCGTCAGCCACAGCAAATTCTACCACGAAGGGCTGCTCACGGCGGAACACACCATCGGGGAAGGGGGGTAAACAGCGCATTCCTCCTGAATGGAAAAAAATGCAAGACCAAACCTTACACCCCTTCTATAATTTATTCCCAGTTTATTTGATTTTCATCTAAACTGGCATTAAAGCATCAACAATATTTGAAGTGGGATTTAATCACTGTGGAAAATTTTACCTTCAAGTTTAAAATTCATCTTAAAAGTCTGACGGGAGAAAACTCAAACCCTAGAGAAATAAGCTTCTCCTACGAGAGAACCATTCCCTTCTATTTATAACCCCGACGCTCCTGAGAGCAGAAACGCACCAAGTGTGTCAAGGGTACCTAAACTGTGACTTGTCCCCTCACACATACAGCCTTACTGGGGAACAGCATTAGCCACACAAAGTCTAGATGCAGCCTGGGAAGACCTGGCTAGTGTATGTGTTTAAAAGAGGAATCAGAAAATGAGAAATAGCGCTAGCTAGTTTTTTTCTATCTATCACTAAGGTCATCCCACGGGCTTTCAGAACTCATGTTACAAACTTACTTCCCTGCAGGCTGGAGGCTGGTGTTGGGGCCTGCTGAGCAACAGGGCGGGGAGGGAACAAAACAGAGAGCGGTGGTGTGCAAAACACTCCCCAAGTGTCGGCTGCGCGCAGAGCGCCATGCTACGGCTCAGGCAGACGTGAAGAAACACATGACAGGGGTTCTCTGCTTTTGGCCACACTTAGCGCCTAAGAGAAACTGTTTGCTTCTTGTTTCGACAGGAATGGAAATTGGGAAGCAGAGACCTTGTTTAATATGTCAAAATACAGAATACATTAAAGCCCTACGCTGTTTTCTCCTTATTCCCCAAGAAATAAGATCCCAGGCTGGTGCGGAAGGAAAGGAAAGAGAACGAAGTTGAAGAGGAGCAGAAACGTTCTGACTCTGCTGAGGTCCCCTCAGCACAGTGACATTATCCCTACGGAATTATTCTCTGTTAAAATTCAGATTCAGAAACTTGGGGTAGGCCTTCCAGGATCTGGTCTTTACCATGGGCAGCCAAGTAGAAGAGACACCCCCCCTCTTCTATTCTACCTTTTCTATGGGAAAAGTATAAAAGACCCTCGTTAAGTGCCCTTTCAGGCAATTACAAAGCATTTCCAGGCACTCAGCTGAAAAGTGTTTATGTAAGCGAAGTCCTCCTCAGCCCCTCTGGAGAGAAGCACAAGTATCAGCATCCTCTTACACAGCCAATATCTAGGGTTACCTCCTGAGAGGTTTCAAACTCTCTCACAAAAGGACAATCTGCCCAGGCCTGTTCTTTTTTTAACAGGGAAGGGAAGACATTCTTGCAAGACCAATTTACAGCAAGGGAAACATTTCAGGAAAAAAAAAATCCTTACAGCAAAAACACAAATGCAAACAGCCTTGTTAGGTTGTGAGGATGAGAAGCAGGAACTAAGAAGAGCTCTTAATTTAAAACCCTGAGGAAATGGCACCGGATCATTACTATTAAGTTTTATTTTTTTAAAGGATTGTCCTTTTTATGCTTATCATACAGCCCTGGTCTAGCCCACACGGCCCTTTGAGGTGGGGGAGGAGGGGGGGGGTTATGTCTGCAAGCTGTTAGCCAAGAGGTTGGAAGATGTTTAGGGTGGGCGATCCTGAGTCAAGTGTACCCCTAGAACCTGGCCTAGTTTGGGGGTGAGAAAGCCACTCTGGTGTTGGGGTTCCTCAGAGGCTGGGTTCTTTCTGGTACTTCCTGGGATGTTAATTGAGGAGAAAAGGCATTTGATGAGTACCCCATGGGAGGGTTGCTGCCATAGTGAGGCTTCCCTATAGCTGAGGCCCAGTCTGGGAAGGGGTCATTTTAAAATGACAGGTATCTGACCACAGTGGGAAATTAACTGGGAGAGAGAAGGCCAAGGAGTCGAGAAATTACAGCTAGGTCCCTCCCATGTTAAAATGTTAAGTAGAAGTGCTATAGCAGAAAAACACCCGTTCTTCAGGCCTGGAGTAAAGACTGGAGAAGAAGAGCAGGCAGGACTCTTCAGTGGGGAGATAAAGCCACAGCCCCACGGGAACCAAGAGATAAAAGGGTAATATCCTCAGATCAAGTCTCAACACCTCTCTCTCCAGGGAAGCTAAACCACCCTCTCTTATTATCACTCCCTTTAGACAGCTACAGTCTAAAATGGGAGACAAAGAAAGGGGGGGCGAGCCCATGGGTCAGTAGCAGCCCTTCGCCTAAGCCCAGGCCCCCAGCCTGGCAGTTGGAGGGTTAAAGTCAGCACTTAAAAGAAAACTCAAACCCCATTAAGCCCAGGCTTGGAGAACAGGGAGCAGCAGGGAAGCCAAAGGAAACTAATTTTGGAGCTTCTCCAAACTGCCAATCACCAGCATATTTCTAACAGTCCCAGTGTTGTTTGAGTTGGTTGTTTTTCCACAGCCTGCACAATGGGGTCTGGTTATTCATTGAAAAAGTCTGCAAGGGAGCCCCGCCCTCCATTCACAACCAATTTGGAATGCTCCATTCAGGCCAGGGGGGGTACTCAGCCGCTCAGCTCGCTGGGGCCGACGGAGCAGAGCCCAGCTGTCGCCGCAGGGACGCTTGCTCGCCCGGCGCGCTGTGTTTGTGTAAGAAATTCAGACCCTGCAGGCGTGCTCTGCACTCTCCCTGATTCAGATGGTCAAGACGCTGGCTGAAATCCGCAAGGGTGTGCAAGTCAGCTCCAAGTGAGGTCGGCAAGTGCCCTCTGGCAAAAGAAATCTGTCTTGTGCGGCCCACTTCAGACTCTGACTGTAGCTACCAGCTGAGAGAAACAGACTTCAGCGGTATTTCTCCTGCCCTCAGGGACGAACTGGTTTGCATTAGAGGACAGCTCCCTATGGAAGCCAGCCTTTCCAGACTCCTTGCTTTTCCATTCATTGCCAATAGCTGTATCGGGAGCCACCTGGCTTCCTCCCCAAGGGAGTGGGTCTCTGGAGACACCCACTACTAGATTCTGGCTGCAGGGGGGAGGGGTCGAGCTACCTATTATGAACAGTTTCACAGTTCCTTTTCCTGGCTTTGCATCCGGCCTGAAAAGTTTATAATACCCCCCGGGCATGCTCATGAGACATCAAAAGAGAAGGGCAGGAGATCTGGGGGCGGGGGTGGGAGTGAAATCTACTCCAAGGACAACGCAAAGTACAAGGCTAAAAACTGGTTGGGTTTCTATTCTTCTCAAACCTTCAATAATCACCCTAAGGGTGATCTTATGAAGCCAGTGTGACAACTAGACTTTATTTCAAGGCAGAATGTACTACTTTAGGAAAATTTATCTCCAGGAGATAAATTTTAGCACATGGGGTTTTCTTCTTTTTCGAAACCTATTGGACTATTTTCAAATGTCTTATGTGGACCTCTTCTCACTGCCTGCCCCCATTCCCACAGCCAGTGAACTCAGATAGTGACACCGGAAGCATTTCTCTGCATCTTTCTTACAGACTCTCCATTCAACACCTTGAGTGCTCTGCAGATCAGTCTCAAACTCCTGGCCTTTTAATAGCTAGATCTTATCCTGCTCCCTGGAATCTTCACCCTTGGCTGCAACTTTCCTCTAGATGTTTCTTTCTGTTAGGCAGGGGAGCCTCCTTCATGAGGAGGCTCTTCTCAACTTTAACATCTGAGTTGCTAACATCTGTCATTTACCTGCCAAGCCCAAAGGTGCACTTACCTTGTGATTACACACACACACACACACACACACACACACACACAGCCCTGTGCGGGCATCCACCCACAGACACACTCGGGGCTTAGTGTCTTGTCTCTCCTTTATTTTAAGCTGAGCCACTTAGAGGGATGGGACAATGATAGAAACTGACGACCAAAGCCTCTGTTAAATGAGCTTGATGAGTTCACAAAATGAATTTTTAAAAAAGAAACCTAATCCGGTACTGGCATCAACATGCCTGGCACTTGTCCAAGAGCTGGGAGCTGCAACATGACAAGACTCTGAGCTCCTTGGATTCCAAGTGGAGAAGCACTGTGTGCCAGGGCACAGATGGGGCCCAAGCTGCCTCAAGGGCAGCCATGTGCCCGAGAGGGGGCTGTCAGCCTCTGAGCCCGGATGTGCTTTACCACCATGAAAACCGCAGAAACATGTGGAGGGTACAGTCTCTGGGTAGAGAATTACACACCCCACCCTACCCCACCAGCGGTAATATTTTTTTCTAGGATTGAAATTAAAACAATGATACTACTAGATGGTTGAAATGGCAGATAGTACAAATCCCCAGCTTTATCAGTCTACCCATGTCTTAATCTTATAAAGCCGAAGAATGCTGAAAAACAGGGGATAGACTGTAATTTCTTGATTGATGCCAGGATTTTGTTACCTCTGGAATCTACAAAAGTGATCTGCCCGGCAGACGTAGATGTAATTCTCCATTCCAAGTCTTTTGCGCCAAACACAAATGATTGGAAAGGATACTGGGTTTTATTAGAGGACTGAGAGCAGAGAGACATAGAAGAGGAAGAGAAAAAAAATCTATTGTTTTTAATAAGCCTAACTGAATTAAAGTCAGATGAAAAGAGATTTCGTGTAAACATATGGCTCTGTTTGATAAATGGGAACACTAGGTCTTGGGTCCTTAGGAGTCCAGCATCTTAGGGATCTTGGAGGCTATCAAAACAGGAAGGATTTCAAATCATTTAGTCCCTTCTCAGTGGTAAGGTGGTGAGTGGGCTAGCTAACAAAGACTTTGAAAGGTTTGTAAAACTTGGAGTCAAATAACCTCCAGTTTTCATCCTCTTGCTTTAGCACGCTTGTTTCTTCTCCCTGCCTTCAGAGCTACCAGCTCTGGATAAGGATAAAATGATAGGCTTGACTCCCTCAAGCCTCTCATTTTTAAAGTGCCTACTGTTTTCTCTCTTACCTTTTATAACAAAAAGACTTTAGGATGCTCCTTTCATACAGAAATGGCCCAAGGACACAGAGCAAGTAAATGTACAGTTTTGCTACATCATGTCTGGGGCCAAAATGATGTACCCTCTGCCAAAGGAAGGCACTCCCTCTACCATATCAACCTCCTATGCAGTAAAGAAACAAACAAAAAAACCAGATGAATAATATCATATAGAAACAGGATTAAGATCAATGTATTTTAAGCTCAAGGGCTGCCATAACAGTTAATCCTATTTCCCCAGTCATCTATTGCAATGTATTTATGAAATGTCGATTTTTATCAGTTAATTAGCCAGTCCTTAGGAAATTACCCTTACTTCCTCCAGTCGGTCCATTCTTTTTGAAGCACAGATCTAAAAAGAACACTTCCAGGGGAAAATAAGGTCATTCAGATTTTAAAACAATTCTTCAAATTATATTTGGTACAGAGACCATCTTTTAAAATAAGATTTTACCACACCTTCTCCCCAGCATAAAATATTTTAGTTATTCAAAATGCCGACAGGTAAAACAGTCACAATATCACAATTCAAACAAATGAGTGAGATTTTTAAAAATCAGAACTGAAAGCTGCATTAAAAAAAAAAACCATTTATATATGCTAAAATCTAGTAATTACCCTAAGGTGCCCAAACAGTCAGCTCAGAAAAAATGAATGTCGACTACCCACCCCTACCCCACATCTAAGCACTTTGAGTTCCATTCTTATCCATGGTTTTGATTTGCAGCTAATTCTGTGAAAATGTGTAGTAAAAATGTGTGGTACACATCTATCTACTGACCCAGATTCCGTGGTTTCGTAGCTCTGTGTGTTAAGGCACATGTAGCTACACACACATTTATAATATACAGGATATATACTCATAGTTTTATCTGTATACACACTAATGTCTTCTAGGAAACATGTGTGTTTCATAATTTTTCTGTTTTATAATTTCTCTTTCTTCCAAATCCTACATGAAAAAACTCAAAGCACCAAGATACTGAATTGATTTCTTGGGATTGTAGAATGAAGAGAACTGTGGGTTAGACTGGGCAGCCAGCGCTCTCCCAGGCCTTCTTGAGGGCCAGCTCCAGGTATCTGAAATAATGAGGGAGAGCCCTGAGCAGCCCTGACCGTGACAGTGCTCCCTGGCTCTGCAGCTTTGTGAGAGCTTCTTCAAGGATATGATTTTATACATTTTCCCCCCTCATTTCACTTAACCCCTCCCACTTGCCCCCAATCACTAGTCAGTCTCCCCAGCTATCTGGACCTTGTCATAAGTAAAATGAAAGGGTTAGGCAAGACCCTTTAGTAAAATGAAAGGGTTAGGCAAGACCATCTCTACAAGGGACCTCTAGCTCAAACAATCTGGGATCTTCAGGATTATTTATCAGGATCAAGGGACGATGGATGGCATTGGCAGAACGCCTATGTCTACAGGTTAAACTTTCTATTCCCTTGAATGTAACCTTTAGGAGTTTCCAGGTGGGGGATACTTTACTAATGTCTGAATTTGTGATGTAAGGGGAAATCTATACAACTAGAAGTAGGCTGGGCATTTCTATAAGACTTATAAGAACAGTGGTTTCATTTATTTAAATCACACTTATAGATGGATGTCTATGGGTAGGAACCCAAATCTAGAAAATTTACAAAATATAATCTCTTTAGAAGTTGAGCTTACAGTGTTTATCAAAAAAAGGTAAGCCATAATCTTCAAACCTAACGTTCTAAAATAAAACGTTACCCACATTACTTGGTATTTCTTTTTCTCTCTCACACACACACAAAAACTCTCACACATACAAGATGGAAAATTAATCAAATCATCAGTAACAGGAAAGGTAGACTACTACTCGTGGCAGGCCACAGAAGAATATTTGCAGAAACAAATGTTTCTGCTACCCTAGGGAAGAGGTTTGCTTTACCTAGCAAGTGTGAGTTTGGTTTATAGTTCATTGATCGGGTGATTCAAACCAATTCATAAGATTTCATTAAATTTAAATGAGCTCCCCCCCCCTCCCCTGGAACAATCATGGGTTCTTCCAGAAGGTGACTGGAGTGGAAGCTGATCCTCAGCAGGAGGTTGTGAGATGCACTCACAGAGAGTCTGCCCAGCCCTGGGCTCTGCCAGCTCCCATGAGTCTACACTGCCTGTCTCAACTGCAGTCAAAGCAGTTACACATGTAACAGCAAGGATAAATGGCTCAAGGATACACCTCCCCACATTTGTGTTCCTGCCTAACCTCTATTTGAATCTATCCTTCTTGAAGCTCCATCTCCAGAAATAAGAGTCAGAGAGGGGGAAAGAATTATTAAGAGACTTTTTGAGGCTACTCAACCATCTGCTTTATCCTTAAAAGACAGAAAAGCTCAACCTTAAGAAGTTAAAGCAAAAAGCAAACAAAGTAAGAAACACATCACACTTGGTAAGCAGAAACATCTCCCAAAGCAGCTCCATTTTAGGTATGGCACTTTAATTAAAGGAGTTAGCACATTCTATTTGCTGAGCAGGAATTATTTCTAAGGAGCCAAAACACATTTATTGATTCCTTCACTTTAGCTTCTTCCTGCAGATAAATATCTCTCCAAATATAAATCCTGTTTGCTGACATCTTTCTCTAAAGAACATACCTTTGATTCAGCACATGAAATCAACCTGAATGCAGTCATCTCACCTTCCTTTTAACTCTTTTGGGTTACAGAGAAACAAAAGTGTCATAAAAGCAATACCTCTGCCAAGAAAGCCACCTCCCAAACAGACTGCAGTTTATGCTGCTCTGAGCAAGAACCGGAAAGGCTGGGCAAAATTGTAAACACGGAACGAAGTAGGATTACAAATCCTGTCTTTTATCTTGCAAACACACACACACACACACACACACACAATTTAGGTTATCTTTATTTAGTCTTTTAGTGGCAAGCTTCCCAATCACTTGAAAGCAATCAGAGGGCAATAATTAACACGCATTTACTCTCCTATAGAAAACATTCACAGCAAGCTGTGACAAAGCTAAGGTAACCATGCATCTGTGGGTTACAGTTTGTTCCCTTTCAAAGTTTCCCAGCACTGCACCTTGAATACGAGGCCTATCATTAAAGAATGTTCAGCTGGTACCTCTGGTCTTTCATTTACTGATTTAGAACACCCAACTTTTACTTAGACCCAAAGATATGCTCTCTCCCAGTGGCATTTTTACACACACACACACACACACACACACACAAGATAAAACAAAGCTGGGAAGAATGTGTTGGTGCAAAATGAGAAATCGAATCTTGCCTGGCTCAGGTGCTTGCTATTATAAACTATGACTAAGATACGAATTTCTCTATGATGCAACTCTCAAGAGAGGCAGTATTTTTCTCCAGGCCTCTCTTAAACCTGCTCATTCGCCAGTAACTAATGCTCTCTAGAGCTGCCCTGTGCTGCTCAAATTTCATCAGCCAGCTTTGTCCTTGATAGCTCTTCCTGGACCATAAAATCTCCCAGACCTGTTGAGGACAGCCCCAAAAGATCAGCGTAATGCGAACCGCGCCTGTGCCAGCACAGAGAGCCATCTTTTGAGCTCCCACTGCATTTGTTATCTCAGTGATATGAGCACTTAAAGACCATTTTAAGAAAGTTTTTACTCTTTTCTGAATGATAAAGTCCTGACAACTACATGAAAAATAAGTGTAAATCAGGTCACTCTGTGACCACTTTTTGTCAACTTTGAACTAGAAACAAAACTGAAAACATGTTTGGTGAAGCGACAATTAACTGGAATCTTCCATTAACTATTTTCTGCACCTTTAAAAGAAAAAAAAGTCAGGCTCATGATTTGCATCAAGGATTTAATTTATAAAACAAACCCTAAAAAACCACTGTAAAAGGAAGACTGATTTATGGATGCTTGGTCCAACAACTTATATATTTCAATTAATTTATCATTTGGATCTTGAAGCCTTGCAAAATTCTTAGGCAAAAAGACATTTTAAGATAAAAATCATGTTCAGTAAATCTCACCTGCAATACAATAAAAGCACTTTAGAAGTAATTTCAATAAGGAATGAAACAAATTCGGAGGGGGGTTAACTTTGAATTATTAAAAGAAACCAAACACATTCCACTGTCCAAATATGCTGGCTACAACTGGAAAGAGTATTCTAGACTTGGATGATCCAAGACCAAACAATTTCAGAACACATGTGCCACCACCAGAAAGGTACTTACAGTTATCAGACTGAAAATCTGGGACAAACTGTTCGTCATCAGGAACTTGTGCTGGAAAAGAGATTTTTATTTTAGACCTTTAAGTTTTATTAAAAAGCACAGTAAAATGTTTTATGTGGAAAATAGGACAGCCAAGAAACTTGCCTTCAGCTAACCAAGCCTCTTGAAGTTGACTGAGATCCTGAAACAACTCTGGAATTGAAAACAGAAGACACCAGAATGAGGAGAATTCTTCTGCTAGGGAGAAGAGGGAAGAGCTGGCTGCATGCAGCTTTCGCGGGGAGCCATGTGAACGAGCCACAATAGAGGGGAAAGCTTCACTACCTTCAGAATCATGAGCCAGATCTGTGTCCAAAAACTTCCTCTTTCTGTCAATCACAGGCCGCCCTCTACTCTCCTCTGACCGAGATTTCTGAAAGAGGCCAACAGACAGTGAAGACTCAAGTGTAATAAAGGGGTCCAAAGGGGGTTGTGCCATAAACCAATAAGGAGAAGACTCATGTTCGAAGAGGGAAGACAAAACAAACCAAAAGCCGCATAAACTTACCCCTGGGACCATAAAAGGGACTTGTTGATCATAAAAACCATCCATGGTGCTTCCAATGTCTCTAATGTCACTTTGGAAGGTCTCAGCATTGAGTAATTTCTGGGGGGAAAGGGGTCCTCCTGTAATACGAATTTGGGAGATTTTAACCGAGAGGGGGGAAGAAAGAGAAATGAAGTAATTTTATATTGCTTGTCCTTTTAGGGCCTGTGCAAGATCACTGCCTTTCTCTAAGGTAATTAAAGCCCACTTCAAGGTGTAAGCTTTACAGACTAACGCTGGGCTTGATTAAGGGCGTCAAAGATTCATGGTGTACTTAGTGCCAAATCCATTCAGCTAGTCAGTCCTTTAATCTTTTTCTCTCTCTTTTATTTAGTCATTAAAATTATAGGTTTACTACTACCTGTCTCCTACCAAAAAAAAAAAGGCCTTATTTTCATTAAAAAGGGCGATTTCAAGATTCTCTCCATAAGAATATTCCCCAGGGTGTTTGTAGTGTTAGGGTTTTTTTTTTTAGACATAATTTAATTTTTGACAGTACAGTGACAGGAAGGAGAAAAACTGGGTTTAAGCATTCCAAATTATTTGCAATTAAGAATCTGACATACATAGTGTTTCTAAAAGTATTTTGTAGGTCAGTGGTAAAACACTAAAAATAGTTCCAGGAATACAACGATCAGTGGTATACTTATCTTCATACACAACTTTTTATTAAAACTTAAACCTTCTGTCCAAACAGCTGTAGTGTCTGTAATGTCACAGATATCTCCGTGGCAACTTACAGAGATGTCTGTGATATCTCCAACTTCTTAAAGAATAAAGTAGCTATGAAAAGTAACACATAAAGTTAACTAAATTCCACTGCACATATTTTAAATGCATCTCTACCACAGATCTTTAAAAAGCATTAAAAGCAAAAGATGCATGGAAAGAAAAATGAGTTTATTATAGTGAAATCATTTTTTCTCAAACATGACCAAAAAATAAAATTAAACTTGTTTCAGCACTGTCAAGTGTTGGGGCTGGGAAGGGAGGTTGGGGGTCAGAATGGAGAGGAGGAACTTTTTCTAATTTGAGAGGTATAAACTAACAATTTTAGGAAAGTGCCATTTTCCCAAACACTGTTTTATTCTTCAAACAAAAACGCAGTTAAGTCAACAAAATGGGGGAAACATTAATTTCACTCATCCCAGCTCTAAGCAATGCGAAACACTTCAGGATAAATCTTTTCTTTAACTTGTATAAAATTTTTAGATAGGGAACTTTTTCTCAGTGGGCAATTCCATCCAATTTGTTTTTCACACTGTGTGAAACATATCCAATTTTGTAAGTTAGCAGGATACGAGGAAACCCTTCACGGCCAGCCTCCTCTCAGCACTTTGGTCCAAGTAATAAGATATTTTCCAAGTCAAAGAGAAAGAGGGAGAGGAACAAAACTGCACACTTCATAACTTCCTAGAAAAACACTTCGGCTAGCCTGCCTGCGTGCCTTCCAAACAGCGCTAAAACGTTCAGAATAAAGCTTCTTTCCCAAATGTCACCAACCCGTAAACAAAATCTGAGGGGCATCAGCAGTGAGTTGAGGGGCAAGAAAATGAGTTCTCTGCAGCCTTCAAAAATCTGTCAGATTAAATAAATCGTGGCCTTAGAAATTCTGTAAATGTCTATTGGGAGAAGGGGACAACGGGTAGGAGATCGGAGGGAGAGAGATTTTCAGAGTCTCACGATGAAATACGTTGCAAAAATACTTCACCATGAAGAGCAAAAATACCTTTTAAAAAATTAAATGAAAGAAAGAAGCGAACCCAAAAGAGGGATCAAGGATCTTTAACGCAGCTCTCAAAGTTCAAGGGCTAGAAAAATCGTGTTCAAAGTGTAATTTTTTTTTAAAGCCTGAAGGGAAGGCTCGAGTTCATCCAGGAGTTTAAACCACTTCCTTTGTGCCCCCCCCCCTTCCCGGGGCCCCCAGGAAAAACTTTAACACAGCGCAGCGGCGCGATCGAGGCCCCACCCCCGCGGCGCGCAGCGGGCCCGGTTTTATGAATGAGAGAGAGCCGCGGCCGCCACATCAGGTAAAGGCTGTAACTGGATCCCTCTCACTGGGCCCCATTCACAAAACAAGACACACTTCCACCCAATTCCCAGCCTTCTCCATTCAAGAAAACTCCTTCAGATGCGCCCCCGCCCCCACTCCCAAAGCACGCCCAGCCTCCGACGCAGGCCCCTCACCCTAGCGTCCTAGGAAGAAAGCTCAATGCTTCATTCACAAAAAGAGAAAGAAAAAAAAGCCGCAGGGAGCGGCGAGCCAACGAAAGAAACCCGCTTCATTCATAAAGTCACCCACATTCATAAAAACGAGCTGCGGCGCCAGGCGCTACCAACCGCCTCCAATAGCCCCCCCCAAAAAAACACCCTTCCAAACATCTCTCTTTGGCACCCCTCCTCAATCAGGACTTCGGCTCCCCCAGAGGTCCCCTCCCCTCTGAAAACGCGGTCAGATCCCAAATCCAGCGCGAGGCTCCAGCATCTCTCCATCCCCCGCCCTCCGCACCCATTTTTTTTTCTTTTCCACCATCCCCAGGCCGCGGTTCTGATGCTCTCCTATTTCTCGAGAATCGCCATGCAGCCTGACGCCCTCAGTCTGCTGGGGGTGGGAGTGGGGGGATTGGGTGTCCGCTTTCCACAACCTGAAACTTGCAAGGCCTTCATAAGTTCCTGGCCGACCCCCAACCCCGGAGGCTGCACATGCCTATGTCACTTAACCCCTCCAGGTGCTGGGGTGGGGGTGCATCACTCTCAAACATTCCCCCTAAGCTGCTTCAGCCCCCTCCTCCCCGCTGCAAAGATCTGCCGAGTGCCTCTTCTCGCGAGCCTCCAAGTCCCCTCGGGGCTCTCAGGTCTCTAGAGACTGTAAAGCCCGCAACTCCCCGCCCCTCCATCTCCACCCGGGAGCCTCCGCACCTCGCGCTCCCGCTCGCCTCCCCCGCGACGTGCGGAAACCCGCTCTCCGCTAGCTCCGGAACCGTTAGCCGCCCCCGCCCGACGCATCCCAGGAACCGAACCGGACCCGGCCGCGGGAGGAGGGGGTGGTCAGCCTCGGGAGGGAAGGGGACCCAACCCCAATAGAAAGTGCACCCGGACTCTGAGGATTCTGAATCAGCCAGTGAACTCTCGCCGGCTGGGCCCTTCCTGGACACCCCCTCTTAAGCCCCCTTGTCTGCTCGACGCCCCCTCACCTGAGGCAGTGGCTCTCCTCCCCTTGCAGCGGCCCCGGGGCGCAGACGCGCTCACGCACGCGCGCACCGGGCCTGGGCGCCTAGGCTAATGGCTGGGCCGAACCGCTCCGGGGACGCTGAACCGCTCCGCGAACCAGCCGCTGGACTCTGCGCCGCAGCTGCCAACCAGGCTGGAGCGCTGGCCCGGCCCCCAGCGGCCTGCCGCTCCGCCCTCTGCTATTGGCCCGCGGCTATAGCCCAGCAGCGTTCCCATTGGCCCGAGGCCGCTCCAGCGGCTGTCCATCACCTCTTGTTTACCCTGTCTGCGGGCAAATCCAGCCAAGCCGCCCCATCAACTCCGGCCCCCATTGGTCAACAGCGCGTCCCTCCCCCCATCTCAGGGATCTGTTTTACATAATTTATGCACCGGGGGCCATTGGCCAATCAGCACAGGCTTGTTTATATAATGAATGTAAGGACGTTTTTCATTCATAAAAAACGCGACCTGAGGGGGAAGCTTAGCTGAGTCAGTGAAGAACTTAAAGGGGCCGAGGGCCTCGAGAAGCCGCAGTTCCTTCCATCCCTGCAGCTCTCCCAACTTTTTACCGAGGCTTGGCTCTTTCCCCTTCCCCATTCACCCCTAACTTCTCTCCCCACCCCGCCCCCCAGCAACACCACTGCCAGGACTGGGCCGCTGGGCGCCAGTCGTTTGCAGCTGCAGCACCAAGCGAAGTTATCATTTTAGAATTCGGGCTACAGGAATCCGTCATTCCACCCGGAGAGAAACTCGCTGACCGACCTGGGCGTTCGGCCCATAGAAACACAGAAAACGGAAACCGACCGCTCTAATCTTAGTTACCTTTAAGAGAGGCCTTAATTTCCTTTAACTATGTTTCCAGTGGGGGAAGAATTAGCACCATCTCCCTTTAAAATCTGATCTCTCAAACAGACTTTAGTTACTATTTTATACTGGCCGGCCAAGGCCCAACCAAATCCCGTTTTCTCCCCACGTCTAATTGCGGTTTATAACCGCCAGAGTGGGTTTTGGACCCGAGATGAGGGAGGGTCGGCGCTCAAAGAAATTTTCTCCGAGGACTGCACCAACCAGTCCGCAGACCTAGAAATAGAAACATAAAGCCCTCCAAAACGGGCTTACAGAGTTAGATCGCCTGCCTCCCTCCCGGGGCTGCTGTTTTCCATTTAAGTGTTGAATGCAAGATGGTGTGTTTGCGAATTAGATCCCGTGCAGCTGGGAACGACGAGAAGCCACTCCGCTTGCCAAACGACCGGGCACTAACTGCAATTGCTGAGATTCTTAACAGGGTGTTCCAGGAAACAAATAAGCAGTCCTCTCCCCTCTCCGCCCCCTCTGCCCCCTCCTGCAAGGCCGTGGGGCGGCTCTGTGCTCTCCCCCAGGATGCTGGGGCTTGTGAGGGAGCTCTTCTGTTCTCGTTCTGTTCGTGTGCCCTGCCGTTCACCCCCGTGTGCCGGCGGTGGGGAAGAAACACGCCAAGTATCAGGGGAGTGCGCCTAGAAAAGGGAGCCCCAGGCAACTCTGGGGCTGCCTCATACCACCACCATGGGGAATGCAGTGTGGCTTTCTGGGAAAAAAATTTTAAGTAAAAATTTGCCCACTTTCTTTTCTGCTTCGGCTTATGGGTTCTTGGTCTGTTTATAGCCAAGAAATGCTGGAATTCACCAAAGGAAACCGGGAGTTCGGAGGCCCAGTGCTGATCAGGCATGAGACTTTGCAAGAGAGTGGGGTGGGCATGAGCGGGTGGGTGGGAAAGCGCTCTGACCTTTTAACAAGCAGTTCCATGATATTTAATTTCCTAGGAGAGCAATTTGCTACCTACCCCAGCTCCAGTGGAGTTTTCCCTTAGTGCCTCTCCAGGTAGTGCCATTTCTGTTTGGCGGCTAGAGTACAGCCCTAGCCCAGCTGTGCTCCCAGTGTGTTGCTGAGGGCTGTCTCCCTGGCTAGACTTGGGGCCCAGATTAGCTCCCCAGTCCTCCTCCTCCCCAGCTTGTCTGCCCCCATCCTGCCCCACCTCATCCCATCTCATCCTGCTCTCTGATCTAGTTTCTCCAGAAGAGCTTTTGAATTCCTCTTCGCTTCAATCTGTCTTCAGGCCTCAGCCTGGTAGGCCTGCAGCCCGTGGGGCCACATAAACCTTGGTGCATCATCACACTGGCTATAGGGAAACAGTGCAGGACACTTCACAGCGACTTCCTCCATGGGGTTGGACTTGAGGGCTGGAGTGTGACTTGGATGACCTTTGCCTCGAGCCAAGGCTCTCCATCCCACCTTGGGGAGAAAAGCTGATATTTCTGGATTAAGTAGTAATAAATAGCAGCTTAGTTGGGGGGAGGGGAAGAGTTGAGGGAGGGGTTTTTATGAGAAGATTGTCACAGACACGAGATCATGGAGGGATTTACATCAGAGTAAAGCTCTTGCCAATTAATTATTTAGTCATTCGGTAAACACTTATTTTGTACTCAATACTTGGCCAAACCCTGTGCTCAGCAAAAAAGTTACAGAGATGAGTAAGATCCAGTCTTTGTCTTGGAGGAGCCCACCATCTATTGTACCATTTCAACGGCTGAAGTTTACTTAATGTATAACCTGTTCATGCCATGTACAATTCTCTACAGATTATCTCATCTAGTCCTCATAAGAATAGAACTGAAGTGGTCTCTACTGTTAATATCTGCACTTTATAGACAAGAAACGGAGGCACAGAGAGATTAAGTAACTTGCCAATAGTTGCACCGCTTGTAGGTTTCTGAACCTGGATAAGCACTAAGGCAGGCAGGCTCCAGAGCCCATAAGTGGCCCACTTAGCATGTGCCTTTGTTGCTCAGAAAACCACCAGGAAATATCATTTGAACCCCAAACGGTAGAGGGCAGAACTGGTTGAAGTCACAGGGAGGCAGATTTTTAGCTCAGTATCGGGTTCGGAAGAACTTTGGAATGTTTGGAGTGGCCCCAAAAGGAATACTGCTGCCGGTAATGAGTCTCCTATCACAAGAGGCATTTACACAGAAAGATTTAGTGCAGAGATACTACTGCACTGGGTGGCGTAGATGAACTCAGAGGATTGCTCCAGCTCTGAGAACATGACTCGTGTTGGACAGGGGTTCAGGCCCTGGGCCCAGGCACCTTGCCTCTGCTGTGAAATGCGAGGGTATAACTCATGATGAACTACCTTGCCAGACTGACGCCTGGGCCCAGAGTTTGTTCTTTACTGTTAAGTGTTTATGATGTTTTTTTCCCACACCTCTTCTTTCTTTTCTTCTGCTTCTCCTTCTTAGTGACTTACCTCCCCCGCTCCCGTCCCCATCCCACTCCCCGTCTTCTTGAATTATCTTTGCCTTTAAAAAGAGTTAAGGGTCGTCTTCTTGAATTATCTTTGCCTTTAAAAAGAGTTAAGGGTCGGTATTTAGAAGTTCTTTGTTTAGTACACCGAGTCCTTCCTCCTAAGAACATTACTTACATTGGAGGATTTGTCCAGCCTCCGTTCTGATGTACCATTCCCTCTCCTTCAGGAGAGAAATGGGACTGGAAAAGATAACAAAAAGAGAGACCAGCCCCCTGGAACATTCATCTAGTGTCAATCTAGCCTTTGTTCTCTGGCAACAGCAAAACTCAATCACAGTAGGATAACTAGCCCCTTGTTCTTCGATTTGCAGTGTGTTTTCAGAGGAATAACACAGAAGGATAGAAAAACAAGTCCCTTGCCCCCAGCCTGAAAGCTTCTGTTTCCCTTTAGAGGACTGCTTTTAAAGTCTTCCCCTAAAACCCCAAAAGCGAGTTAAAGTATAACGCAGGTAACCCTGCCTTGAGCTGATCACCAAGATGGCAGTGGGAAATGTGGCAGCATGGTGATCTTGGTCTCTTTCACAGTGGGACAGTGCCTCCCCTTCCTCTGATCGAAATGCTGCAGGGAGCATGGCCCTGTCTGGAGGTGAGGGTGTGGGCTACATGACCCTGGCAGGGGTGGTCCTTTCCCATTCTTGTATAATACAGGGGAAGGGACTCGAGGACTGCGTCAAAAAGGTGCAGCAACGTTTTTCTTGTCTTCAAAGGATAAAGGATTCTACCTGGTTGTCACACCTTCCTTTGTAAAATTCAGATATAAATACCCTAAAAACTGAGGCAAGAAAGGAAAATCTTTTAGATTCAACGTCTCTTCAAACGAATAGGTGCCATGTTGTCTTCAGGGTTCTTTGTAGTCAGGGAATAATAATAGCTGACATTTACTGAGTGCTTAATATGAGCCAGACACTTTTCCAAACACTTCACATGTATTAGCACGTTTAGTCCCAACAACAGCCCTCTGGGGGAGGTACTATTATTATCACCTACACTTTTCACAGATGAGGAAGGTTAGGTGCAGGGAGGTTACATAAATCGCTACATGGCTAGCACACAGTCAGAGGGAGACTGTACCCACGGGACCCCCTCCAGAGTCCGGCCAGTAACCACTCTGCTGGGCTGTCTCAGCTCCAGAGAAGGTGTGTGTGCTTAGTGACAGTAGCTGACACCAAAAAATCATGTTACTGCACCAGGCCATTTAGGGGCTTTGCCTATACTAACCCCCTTGATTCTCCTAACAACGCTGTGATGTAGATACCATTATTATCCCTATTTCATGCATGATGAAACTGAGGCACAGAGAAGTTAAGTAACTTGCTCAAGATCGCATAGCCAGTAAGAGTTGGAGTCAGGAGCCCATCGCAGATCTTGTACAGAGTCCTTGCTCTGAAACACTTTACTATGAAGTCTTAGCTCCAGCCATCTTCCAACTCTGTCGTCTTCCCTCATTTTGCCTTTGGGGCTCTGGCTGCTTCCTTGCCATTCCCCTGGGAGTCACTGTGCTTCCTTGGGAACGTGTTCCAGCAAATCCAGGCTGACTTCTGAATTATTGTCTTGGGCCAGCTCGAATTTGTCTTCATTAGAGCCATGTCAGAAAGAGACTAGAAATTACCTGTACTGAGCATCCCCTAGATGCCGGGCTCTGTGCTAAGACACTTCACATACATTGTCATTTAGTGCTCCCATTCCTTCTTGGAGGTGGTGATAATACCCAGTTTGCAGATGTGAAAACAGAGGGTCAAAGTGAGATTTTAAAAACCATGTCTGAGGCTTCACAGTCAGGAAGGAACAAGCCAGGCCTCTGATCCAATAGGTTGACCCTGTGACCCACTGGCCTAGTGGGGCCTCATTCCTCTCCCGGCTCATTTCCTGAGCTTGAGGACACCCTCTCTCCTACCTCTTTCTCCTAATTCTCAATTCTTAGACTTTATAAAACATCCATTATCAAGAAAACTTGGGGGCACATGTTATATTTAGATTCCTGACTGCTGAGGAATTTCTTCCTTAAGCCCCAACCCTTACCAGAACCATAGGGTGAAAATCTTTGGAAACTTCCCATGGCTTCTTATTGCCTTCAGAAAGGAGTCCAGCTCCAGAACAGGATCTTTACTGCTCCCTGGTGACTCCGCAGCGTCTCCCGAGCCTCCTAGACCTTGGGTCTGGCCATGCAGGACAGAGCTGCCTGTTCCTTGAGCCCGTCACCCATCAGCATCCTGCTCCACCTCTGAGGCCCCTGGAGGGTCCCTGCATGAAAGAGCCTCAGATTGCTGGGCTTCTGGGGGATCCCATGTCTGATCTTTAGAGTTTTCCTGCTCCTTTTCCATAGTAGGTTGTCAAGTAGAACTTCTCAATACATTAAGAACACGCTTTTCCAGCAGCCCCTCATGTTCGCTGGGATTTTCTGCCTCCGACGTACCACGTGCTTGGAAATCAACAAACCAAGGGAGTTTGAAACGGGCATCCACGGGTTCTGAGTGAGAGCTAAAGGGCCCCCTCCAATGAGGAAGTGGATGAACTTGAATGTGTAGACTTGGCAAAATCTATTTTGACCTTTCGGAGTCCTCTTTTTGCTTCCTTCTGTGCCGTTAGTGGAGAGTTTCCTATGGCCAGGGGTTAACCCTTGCTTGGATGTGCTCAGATTTGAGCCCCTGAAATCTGAGTAGCAGGGTAACCTAGAACTTGCCCTCCTCCAACTGTGAAAGGCTTGTGGCGTTGCCCCACCATCCTACTGGGCGAGCAGGCTGAGGGGATGGTGGGGCTGGGAGGTGCCTTCTCTCATGGGCCTGCTTCAGCGTGGCAGCTGGAGAGCGGGTGGTGAGGGGGGTGGTTCTTTCAGCTCTTGGCTTGGTTTGTGAGTGCCCACCCCCGCTCGGGCTCTGTCAGGCCTGAGAAGGGGGCTGTATTTATTTGGAGTTGGACAAAGGGAAGATCAACTCTGCCCAACTGGTAATAGAGCCCTCAGGTGAAATGCTCCACCAGTGTGGATCCCATCACAAGGCTTCAGATGGGGCGTCCAGCCTGCCCGTTGACCCTGCAGCAGTCTCCCGCCCATTGCCACCTGAAGCCAAACAATCAGCGTGTTTGAAACAAGTAGGTGGCTTCTGCTGACCTTTCCCCACCTAGATTCTTGCTAATAGTCTGTCTCTGGCCCCCAACCTCTGGGACGTAGGGCAGCTTCCATTTAAACCAGAGCCCACCTGAAAACCTCTCCGCACCCCTGTTCCTCTCCCTTTTTTGCCTTCTCGCCCATTAAAAAGCCAAACTACTTGGCTGGAAAGGTAGACTCTGAGCACAGCATCTCGTCCCAGGAAAGCTCTGGCTGCTCAGCAGCACAGAGGTGCCGGGTGCTCTGCAGTCAGGCTCTGCCTCTGGCAGGACGCAGGTGCTCATAAAGCCATTAGGGACCATGGTTTAGATGCCATCTCCCGCTGCTGTGCCCTCGCTGGATATCTAGGAGGCTAGAAGTTCGGCATCTGACTCTTTTTTTTTTTTTTATAGTTTTTAATACTTTATTTATTTATTTTATTTATTTATTTATGACTGTGTTGGGTCTCTTAGTTTTCGTGTGAGGGCTTTCTCTAGTTGCGGCAAGTGGGGGCCACTCTTCATCGCGGTGCGGGGGCCGCTCTTCATCGCGGTGCGCAGGCCTTTCACCATCGCGGCCCCTCCCGTTGCGGGGCACAGGCTCCAGACGCGCAGGCTCAGTAGTTGTGGCTCACGGGCCCAGTTGCTCCGTGGCATGTGGGATCTTCCCAGACCAGGGCTCGAACCCGTGTCCCCTGCATTGGCAGGCAGACTCCCAGCCACTGCGCCACCAGGGAATCCCCCCGGCATCTGACTCTTAAGAGGGATTATCAGTTTGATGTAAGCGAATGCTCAGGCATCTCATTTGTGGCTTATTTCGTGTGTTTGTTTACTTTTTACTGAAGTATAACATACGTACAGGAAAGTACACAAACCATAAGTGTGGAGCTTGATGAATTTTCACGAAGCAAGCACCTCTGTGCATCTAGCATCCAGATTACAGACTATTTTCAGCTCACCCTCCCAAAGGACCCCTCATCCCCTCCTCTAGTCTAGTGGCTGCCCCTCCCCCCGCTCCACAAGGGTAGTCACCGTCCTGGCTTCCAGCATCACGGATCAATTTTGCCTGGTTTTGTACCTTATATAGATGGAATCATACGGGACACACTCTTTTGTATCTGGCTTCTTCAACATTATGTTTGGAAGAGTCATCCATTTTGTAGTGTGTACTTGTGTTTTGTTCTCTTTGCTGTACAGTGTCCCACTGTATGAATATATTACAACTGATTTTTCCATTTAATTGTTAATGGACATTTGGACAGTTTCCAGTTTTTTGCTATTATTAATGATGTTGCTTTGAACACTCTAGTGAGACTCTAGTATATGTCCTTTGGTAAACTGCAACCTGATTTTCATTGTTCATTTAAGATATAGTCACAGAATTCATTTTCTTGTCTTATTTCTTTGAAAAGTGGCAGAGACTCATGACAAAAATCTCAAGATCACAGAAAGGTACAGAATGGAAAATAAACACCCCGCATCACCTCCTAGCGCTACCCACTCTTCAGAATCATGCACTATTAACAGTTTCTCAATATGTTCTACTGCCTAGACAATCATATCTAAGTATATGCATTATAGCCTTTAAAAAACCACAAATTGGACTTTACCACACTGTTTTTCTGCCCCCTGCCCTTGCTCCCGCCACCCATAGCACTGTAGAGGCCAGGTAATAAGTGGATGGGAGTGTTTGGCCATGAAAGGCAAACGACCCTTCCCACCTCTTAGACTAGGCTGGGCTATCACTTTTAATAGGCCCTTACCTTATTAAGGTAAGACGCACGGGAGTTTACACAGCCGTAAATTTCATTTTCACGTCCAAAAACATTTGTTGAGTGGCCAGTGTCCTCGGCGTGAGGCTTGTCCGAGAAGAGCTCCCAGTCTGGTGGGAGGTGGGTGAAAGGCACAGGAACAAATAGCTATTATACAATGTTTGCAGGTGTCGTAACCGAGGCCTGTAAATGGGTTCTGGGAGTACAAACGAAGGAGCAGTGAGTACATCCTGTTCGGGTCAAGGAAGGCACCAGAGAGGCTTGACATTTGGGCCAACCCTTGAGTGATTAATTACTAGGACTTTGCTGGGCAGAGTGAGGAGGGAAGGGCCTTCCAGGCAGATAGAACAGAGTTCACACACACCGAGGCCTCGCGGTCCCTGGAGGGTCCAGGGACTGGCAGTTGTTCACGTGTGGCTGAACTGTAGATGTTCAGGCCGGGACGAGATGTGACTGAGAGGGGGCTAGAATGGATACTTGGGGACAGGGTGTCAGGCGTCTTATATAGTCATTCGAGGGGTGATCCTTCACACTTTGGAATCATGGGATACACCTCATAGATGCTTACAGATATCAACCAAAAGGCACACGAAGACTGCTTCCAACATCATACCTCTGTATTGCCCTCCATTACAGCATATATCACATTGTTCATGTGTCCGTCTCACCCATGGGACGAATTCCTCTAATAGGGACCCTTTGGACGCCTGTCTGAATTACCCAGCCCCAAACATAGCACCTGGCACTTAGCAAGAGGTCACCAAAGGATGAATGAACATGTGACTATTCAAGCGATTTCTACTGAACAGCAAACCCTCTGCTCGAGAAAGGGGGTGGCTGGGTTACCCTCTGTTGGTGGATTTGTTTTTATGCATGATCTGCTTCGGCCTGCCCACCTGCTAGGCGAGGACTGAGAAGCGGGTGACCTGGGCTCTGCCATAGCTCAGGTTGTGGGCTGAGAGAGGTGCTGCATTTTCTTAGCAGCAATACCTGGGCCCTGGGACACTGCGTTTCATTTCAGCCAGATCTGGGGTGACATGGAGCTTGGTGGGACCCTAAAGCCTCAGCACGGCCCTTAGCAACCCAGAGCAATTCATACTGCACCAGAACGCCCCAATCTCCCATTTGCATTTTGGAAATCCAGGCCTTGTTCAGAAGGAGGGGATCAGCCTCCTCATCGACTTGTTCAACCTAGATCCTCCCCAACAGGTGCCCCCTTGCCCATTGGGCTGGCAATCTTGAACAGCTTTCCGTTTCTCCTTGGGCATGCCTGCTCCTCCTAAGTGTGGCCAGCTTTCTGGGATAGACTCCAGGGCACCTAGACCATCTCCTTTAGGCAGGCAAGAAAGATCAACATTTCAGTCTGACCACTGAGGAATTTTCTTCATCAGATAGCATCCTGGTTGGGAGGATTTCATGTGCCCTTTGACTTGAACTACCATAACCTAATTGCTTCGGATATTTATCTGGGTTTCAGCTGGACCTTCCCACCTAGGAATGTTCATCTTGAACCAGGAAACTGATCTCAGCGTCTGTCCTGACACGGTTGTCTCTGCCACAATAGAATATAAAAGCTAAATATGGTCTTCCTCTTCCTCTCTATGTGTTAAACTGCCTTCAATGACAAGATGTACTTTCTCATTACGGGATCCATGTTTTATCCTTTCCAACCCACGCATCCTGACTGGAATGCAGGCAGCATTCATTTACAACTATGTGTACACCTTGCAAATGTAAATTGTAACGAGGTAATCCATATGGTAATATGGTAATAGCTCTATAGACTCCCTTCTGGAACCAGTTCTTGATTTATTCAAAGATCTTCAGTGGGTTAAACTACCTCCCCCTGCTTCCCAGATTCACAGCCTTCTCTTGCAGTTACTAAGTTACATCTGCACTCCTTGTGTGGTGAATCGAGGGTGGACATGAAGAGCCAAACCCCCATTTCTTAGCTCACCTCCGTCACTACTAACTGACACAGGCTGGGACCTGGGACCCTCTGCTGCAGTGCTTGCACCTGGACAAATGTCTCCTCGAGCAACAAAATACAAAGAAACCATAAGGGACTAAAGATAACAGCGTGCATGCGCAGTTGGGGCAAATTCTTGATACAAGATACAAAAAGACCAAAAAAACCCCAGCTGCCGCTTCTGAAGCGCTGGAAGCAAAAACCGGGTGTCCGGAGCAAAAGCAGGGCACTGCTCATGCCCCCTGCACTCAACACCACCAAAGGGGTGAGCAGACCACCTCAGCCACCCCTCTGGCCTGACCCCTGGACCCACCCCTACCCTCGCCCCGTATAAGGAACCAGCTCATCAACCCCCTTGGGGAGTGAGCAAGGGAACACGTTACTTGTTTTTGCTCTCCCTCTGCTGCAGCAGGGACCCCAATAGAGCCTTGCAGGAATTTCTTGTCCGGCCTCTAGTCAATTTCTCTTGATTGCGGAAGGCCAAGAACCCTGGCCGGTATCATAACTAGGTGACTGTTGGCAGGCCATTTCACTTCTCTGCACGTCAGTCTCCTACTCGAAAAAAGGGAATCACAACTCCTGCCTCACAGAGCTGTTGGATTGTTCAGTGACAGCCTGAGTGACGATATCCAGTGCCTAGTAGGTGTGGGCAGTGAACCTGGATTTCCCTCATGGCTCTGCCACTTGCTCAGTGGGTGAATTTGGGCAAATTCAATCTCTCTGAGACTCAGTCTTATCGTTTGTAGGATAGAGATAATGCAAACCTTAAGATTTCCGAGGAGGAATAAATACAATATTCAAAAAGCACATAACGGAATGTCTGGCAAGAGTAAAAACATAATACATCTTCTCCCTCCCCTCTTCTCTGTATGAATGCAACCACTAGGTGCTAACCTTTCATGACTACTACTGACTCTGTCGGTATCCGCCCCCACCAACCCTGGTAAATTAAAGAGTTCCCAACATTTTACTTCTCAATGTATTATTTCCTCCCTTGTAGATTTCACTTAGTGTTTTCTTCTTAACTACTTTTCTCTGCCGTCTAGTGTTTCTTCTTCATTGATTTCTGGAGGAACTAAAGGAGGTGGGTTGTATCTCGGGACAGAGGGCAGAAAGCCTTCATGAAGGCTGTGCTGTTTGAATGGGACCTTGTGGAATGCAGAGGGGTTTAGAGATCATAGGCCGAACAATGTGATAAAGGCACAAATGTGCCTGAGTGTGTGATATGTTGGTGGAAAAGGGGTGTCATGTGTCTGAAGCATTGGTTTGTAAAGTCACCCAGGTGTCCTGGCTCATAGCAATCATAATTTTCTTAGCAGACCACGAAGATTTTTTTTTTTTTTTTTTAAAAGACTACCACACCTAGAAAAATGGTACAGATGAACCGGTTTGCAGGGCAGAAATTGAGACACAGATGTAGAGAACAAACGTATGGACACCAACGGGGGAAAGCGGCAGGGGGCAGGGGTGGTGGTGGTGGGATGAATTGGGCGATTGGGATTGACATGTATACACTGATGTGTATAAAATTGATGACTATTAAGAACCTGCTGTATAAAAAAATAAATAAAATTCAAAAATTCAAAAAAAAATAAAAATAAAAAAATCCTTAAAAAGACTACCACAAAAGCATGTGGTATATAATTCTATCACATGAACCAATAACAATTTTATTAGTAGAAAATGGGAATTTATTTTACGTGTACATATAAAACCACAAGCATGAGCACATGTCTGTGAAATAAACAAGCTGTTGAAGACACGTGATGGGCTCTTCCTGAGGCTTTTCCATGAATTTTCACCAGGGACTTGTTTTTTTGCTTTGCCATCTGTAGGCTCTCACTAGCGCTAGGCAGAGCTGCTGGTGCCAAAGGTTTAACAAAAGTTGATGGGAGAAAACTTAACATTGGGGAAAATTGTATCTTTGAGCACAATTTGGACAAGACTCCATTATTCCATTTTAGTAAAGGAACATTTCTTTCCATTGGATGGGACTTCTGAGGGCCACTGAAATGCAGCCTGCCAGACCGGAGGGCTGGGCTGGATGCTGGGGTGGGTGATAGGGAGGGTGGGGGAGGTGGAGGGCAGAGGAAGGTGAGTTTGGAGGGAGTTGGGTAGGGACTGTGTGTTGGTGATCTGAGGAATCTGGATCTGATTCCCTGAGCAAGAGGGAGCCAAGGTAAGTAGTCCTGGAGTAGGGGAGGGACAAGTGGAGAGGGGAAATCTGCAGAAGACAAATCAAATGGGTGAAGGGTGGCTTGAAGCGCATCAGAGCAGAGAGGTGAGAGCAAAATCATGCAGCTTTCAGACGAAGAGATAGGGGGATCGGAAAAGCATCTGTTAGGTGCCTTCTTGCCCAGGGCCAGATCACTCCAAAGTGCAAATAAACAGGACGGAGTCCACAGGAAGGATGGGGAAGGCTGTCTATGGGCTGCTGGTGCTCTGAGTGCCTCAGAATGACTGGCATCAACCCAGCACACCCTTCTGCTGCTGCTTTCTGCCTCTGCTGGCTGGCAGAGAGCAGGGAGAAAGGAGGTCTAAATTCCTTCAGTGAGTAAGTGACTAAGCACACGCCAGGCTGGGGATGAGACTCATGTTTGCTCCTCCCCCCTGCCTCCCTGCCCCCCACACACCAGGGATTTCTTCCAGGGGCCCTTCATCAAGCCTGACCATGAATGGTAGAGGTCAATTCAAGTTGTTTTCCACCCAAGTCCACCGTTGACAAGTAACAGAATCCTGCACACTGTTACATTTGTTATTTTTAAAGACTTGGTACATTATTATTTGTTAAGGGAGTGGGGATCAGAAGTAGAATTTGTTCTTTTCAACAGGCAGACATGCATATCTATCATGATACTTAAAATTTTTTTAAATTTATGGCCTAATTCCAATCAGAGAAATTTTGGATATTTAATACTTGCTTTTTTAGTAGTTTCCCTCAAAATTGTTTTTAATTTTTTAAATGAGTCTTCTTAATTCACCCAAACTGTGAATTTCATCTTTGAAAAGTTTTTAAAACATTACAGATTATAAAATCATTATATACCCATTGTGTACAATTAGAAAAATACAAAAAACAATTAAAAATAAATGAACAGGTACCCATAATTCTAGAAATGAATACTGTTGACATTTAAACATATTTTTTCCCTGTCTTTTTTTTTGGTCGGGGGGAGGGCACTGTTTTGCATAACAGAGACTTTTTTTAACAGAACTTTGCATTTTACCTAGCATGATATCATAGACATGTCCCCCAGGGCATTAAACATTCTTCATAAATTCCATTTTTAAGTTTTGCCTAATGTACCTTCTTATGGCTATAACATCATTTACTTGTTCCCCTGCTGTTGGATATTAGGCTGTTTCCAATTTTTTGAGGTTAGAAACAACACTACCATGAACATTGTGTGTGTGTGTGTGTGTGTGTGTGTGTGTGTGTGAGTATAGGTGTGACTGTTGGAAATCTGGCCATACTTTGTTGCCTATCTCAGACGAGGGTCAAAGGCTCCCTCCCATTGTGAATGACAGCTGTCAGGCAAAGGGAGGGCTGGGCCAGAGGCATCCATCTGGCTCCTGGGAGAGGCAATAAGACTCAGAGCACAGGGGTGTTATCAACATCAGGGAGGTCTTGCAGTTCCACTTGGTAATGGGGGAATCTAAAAGACAATTTTCAAAGGAAACATAGAGGTTTTCAAAAAGTCATTTGAATTGATTGGGTTAGTATTGTTTGGCTTTTAAATTACATGTGTTAAAAGATAGAGGATCTAATGAGTAGAGAGTAGCAGTTGCTTTGAATAAAAACTGGTAGGAATAGGCAGACATTGTCTTCTGTTCAGGCCGGCTCCCTTGGTGAAGCGGTCCCCCGGGAAGGAGCTTTGGGGTCAGCAAATTGGAATTCTGACTCGAGCTGAGCTATCTCGGGGCAAGTTGCTTGGCCTCTCTGAGCCTCAGATTCCTCACTTACAAACTGAGGTGGATGAGGACACCGTCATGGCTCACCTGCAGTTTGTTGAGAGGAACTGAACACCAAGTAAGGGGGAGGAAGTGATGGCTGAGGCTGTGCCCAGAGGAGTGGCTGAGGCATGTTCTTGACCCAGAATTCTAAATAGATGTGCCTGTCCCAGGACAGCCCAACCCAGAAGACTCCCGCTTAACAGGACATGGAAATGAAAGGGGAGTCCTGGGTTATATTTTCAGAATCCACTGCAGGGATCTTAAGCGATCTCTCTTCAGGCGTTTAATAAATGGTTTAATTTGCGCACACTGGGTTTCCATAACTGATAGTTCAACGCTGTGCTTCCCACGCCTGCACCAACCACCCCCCCCCCCAGCCTGGTGGGGGACAGGGCTGGGCTAAAAGAACGCTGAAACATTGCATTCCTCCCTCAGACACTTTAAAACCCTGCAATCAAAGCTGAGGCCTTATTCGGAAACAACTGTATCCGATGACAGCTTATTATGGAAGGTTCTGAACTTCTAAGAATTCCTTAGTAGGAAACAAACAAAATACAAAGATGTCTTCCGAATTTTCTGCCACTAAAAATTTTTATCTTTCTGACTTCTCCAACCGTGCTGCATGTTTGCTAAAACGTAGGCACCCAGATACAGGGCATGTGATGCTTGGGTGGGCGGAAGGCTAGCTTCGGTGGGCCAGGGAGCTGGAGAAAGTTTGGTTCAACTCCCACGCATTCCTGGGAGGTAGATTTCTCCAGTAGCTCACCATGGACATCAAGTAAAGATTTCTGATGGGAGTGTGTTGCTGTGTTTTCAGATCCCAGGCACTTCTGAACCTGTAGAATGATAGGAAAGAAAATCTTGATCACCTGTCAGGTATGGGATGCTGACAGGCCCCAGGAGGCTTTATTTAGAGATATTCCAGGGAGAACTTACTATCCTGGCTTCATCTGCTCTTCTCTCTCAGGAGGAAAGAGTTATGCTTTTCCTGCTCCCACCCTGGATGTTTTATTTTCACAGTTCTTTGAAGTGCCCTCAGAGAGCTAAGCGTCAGGCTGAAGGCTCTGTGTATCTTTGCAACAGATTAGAACGCATTCACATTTTATTTGTTCCCAGAGCAAATATTTCCCTTGGAGTGAAACCGAGGCAGCGGAACAGGATCAGGCAGGACCGGCCACCAAAGAGAGCCCCCCCCCCAGCCCCCAGGGCCTACACAGTTGGTTCTCCCCTATTGGCTCACTTAGGCCATAGAGACCCATATTGATTCCTTGATTCATTCAGAAATAATCAGTGAGTGCCACCCATGAACCAAGCACTGTGCAGGTTACAGAAATAAAAAGAGAAACAGATTCTGTCCTCAAGGGCTCATAGTCAAGTAGAGGAGATAAGAGGTGTTTGTATATGAATGACTCTAATCTAGGTGAGAAAGAAAAAAGTCTTCAGAACTCAGGAGATCAAATGCTCTGAGGTGGGTGATTATTCTGTGTGTGTGTGTAAGGGTGGGAGGACAAGCGGGAGGTTGTGATGTGTATGTGCCTCTGTGTGTGGGGGGCTGTGTGTGCATGTTAACGGGAGTAAGCCTATGTGTACGTAGTAAGTGGTGGTAGTGAATGTGGGTGTGACTGTGTGGTAGTGGAGGTGGTATGTATGTGTGTGTGCATGAGTGTGTGTGTGTGTGTATATATTGATCATGCTGGTGGTAGAAATGAGGTAGGAAAGACTTTTAGGCGAAGGGGGGTGGGTAGGAAAAAGATGGGTGGGGTACATGTGTATGGTGAGGTGTGTGTGTGTGTGTGTGTGTGCGTGCATTGTCCTCGGTCATGGTAGGGCTGAGAGAGGGAAGGTCTACTGGCAAGTGCACACGGGGAGGAGGAGGAGGGCCCAGCAGGCAGAGGAGTTGTGCCAGCAAAGCCACGGAGATGGGACAGCTCTGGGGGGCACGTGCAGGGGGAGGGTGGGTGGTAGGAACTACGCTAGGAGGGAGGGTTTAGTTTTGATAAATGCTTTCTGATCAAGACAATGACCATTTGGCACACACCAACTGTCCCTCATCCTAAGCTCCTGCTAGGATCTTGGGTTAAAGGAATCTTTTCCTTGCCTGAAGGTCAGACCCCAGCTAGAAGTCAGGCCTCCTGACTGAATCTCCGAGTGTTCACCGGGCCCCTTCTCAACCTGCACTGCTGCACCAGGGGTGCTTCTTACGGTTTCCAGCCTCCCGAGACCTCAGGATAGCGAAGGTGGATTCTACTGGGCTCGGGGCAGAGGAGGGTTAAATGCTAGGATCCCTGAGGCAAAGGTTAGAAACCAGGCAGTGTGTAGCTACCTGCCAGCAGAGCAAGGGGATCTCTAGCACCCTCACAGTTCACGGGCTGCCTGGGCTAGGATCTGCATTTTGTGGAGCTTTTTAAAGAACAAACAAGGAGGCAGATGGTAGGAGCTGGCTCCCTTTCTCAAATTTTGGTTTGCTTTTCATTACTTTCCCCTTTCTAGATAGGGTCAAAGCTGCTGCATGATTAAACCTTGGCCAGATAAGAATGTTTTATTTCCATTTAATTAGACAAGGAAAAGAAACTAACATTTATAGAAAGTCTAATATTTGCAAGATACATGTCCTCTTCATAGTTCTCTGAGAGGTAAATATCATCATCCTTATTTTAGAGATGAGAAAATTAGGGCTAAGAGAGTTAAGGTAACTAGCACAAAATCACTCTGATAACTTCGGTAGTGAGTTCCCCATCATTGATCTCCTAGCTGAAGCTTGAACCTGTCTTTTTGGCAAAAAAGACCATGCTCTTTTTATAACGCTTCCTGAAGTTTAGGTGGCAGCATGATATAGTGAGGTGATGGTGCATTTTATCATCAGATGGACATGGTTTCAAACCCAAGCTCTTCCCTGTACTGATTGGGTGTGTGAGCTTGTATTCCTTCCTTCCTTGGCAAATATTCAAGGGCCTGTTATATTCATGTTAAGCACTGAGCTGGGAACATATCAGTTAACTCCACAATCCCTGGCCTCTCAGAGCTCCAGTGTGATGCATAGTGCAGACCATGAAACAGGCAACTGCGATGTAGTTTGAGAAGTGCTGTGATGGGGAGGGCACCAGGTGCTATGGGAGCTTCTCTGTCCAACATGGTAGCGACTGACCCCAGGCTAGTGCTGCCAATGTAAAATAAATACTGGATTTTGAAGACTTAGTATGAAAAAAATAATGTTAAGTAACTCATGAATAATTTTTATATTGAGTACGGGTTGAAATGATAATATTGGGTTGGCCAAAAAGTCCGTTTGGGTTTTTCTGTAACATGAAAAACCTGAACAAACTTTTTGGCCAACCCAATATTTGAGATATGCTGAGTTAAATAAAATATTTGATTAAAGTTAATTTCACCTGTTCCTCTTAACTCCTTTTATGTGCCTACTAGGAAATTTAAACACATGTGTGGCTCACATTATATTTCGATTGAACAGCTCTACTCTGGAAGAATAAAGACATGGGATGATATTTCCTTAGTGCAATGATCTAAGAACACTTATCACGTGACTGCCCCAGGAAGGCACACAAGAATTGCTTAACAAGTAGGAGTTTCTTTCCTTTTCCACATCATCTAAGTGGCCACTGTGGAAAGGGTTGTTCATTGTGGGACCCTCAGTCCTCTGATGTGAAGAGGGTGTCAGGCGACAGCTCCAGAGCCTCTAGTTCAGCCCCCCTGAGGATTCCTTAGTCTTTGGATCCTACTTCTTGAGAGGTAGCTGTTGTAATCCTTCTCTCCCCTCCCCCCAATAAAAACCAGGGCTGGCAATCAGATGAAATAAATGTTGCTTATTGCCATGACCCCAAGCCATCTTTGCTTTTCTTTATTTTAGCAGAGGAAAGTCATGTGCAATATTTTGAGTCTGATGTTCAATATCTTCATTGAGTTGAAAGAAAAGAGGAACTGTTGGATTAATGATAAGGTCTTTTTTACCTATTAGATTCATAAAACTGGGAAAGGTCTTGGGAATTGACTAGTCTCACGGAGATGCTTGCTTCTCAGAAAGTGAGGCTCTGAGAGGCTAGGTGGCTGGCCTTGGGTAACAGAGCCAGCCAAGCTGGATGGGACCAGGAACACACTCTCCCAATCTCCCTGTTCAACATGCATCTGCCACCCCACATTACCCATTCTTCTCTGAGATGCTCCCTTCCAGCTCCTGCCTCCCAAAGGCTCTCCCTGTTTGGCACTTCATCCTCTTCTGCTGCCTTCTCTCTCTGACTTGGTGTCTTCCCTTTAATGTCAGGGGTTGCAGAAATGGGAGTCAAAAGATGGAGATAGGATAAAGGATGGGAAGAAATTAACAAGACAAAGTGGAACAGAAAAAAAAAAAGAGATTTTGAATAGACATTAACAAATGAAGCCAGGGAGACTTTCTTGGCTTTAACAGAGGTTCAAGTGAGAAGACAACATGGGTGTGTTTAGAGGAGCATGGATTTGGCTTGAGCCTGGCCATATGGCTTTGGAAAAACCTTAGTTTCCTCATCTTTAATCAACTTCACTGGGCTGTAGTGAGGAGTAAAAGAGACCATGTTTCTGAAAGGACTTTGTGATCTGTGAAGCACCACACCCATGGTCGTTATTAGCACTCATTAGAGGATAGGAGATTTCGGCTGTGAGAGCAGGATGAATTAGCAGGGTGATACAGGTGCCAAAGAAAGCTAACGTGGCATCCAGAGCGAGGATGCGGCTCTGCACTTGTCCACCCGTTTCTGTGCTGTGTTCAGTTCTGGGAATCGCAGTTTAAGAGGGACCTTGGCAAACTGTTGTCAGTCGCTCCACAGAAAGTTGCAAGAATAGCTTAGGGTCTGGGAGTCATGACATATAAGGGATGATTCAAGGATTTAGAGGATGTTTAGTCTGGAGGGAAAAAAAATAAAGAGTTAGGACAAGGGAGCTGTTTCCAAATATCTGAAAGCTGTCCTGGAGAAGAGAGGAGAGATTTATTGTGTGTTGCTAGTGGCCAAGTCAGGGCCCAACGATGGGAGTGAATGGCCGGCGGATTTGGGTGCAAGAGGAGCCTATCTAAGGCTCGGAAAACCACTCCCAAATGGGCTGCCTGGGAAGGTGGTGGGCTGCCCATCAGCGGAAATCTTCAAGCAGATGTGGGTGTGCACAGACAGATGCGGTGCTGGGGAATCTGGCTCTGGCTGGAGGAAGCGCTAAGTGCTCTCTGGGAGCCCTCCCATTCTGAGACCACGACCATGTCCTTCTGATCTCGCTGATCTTTCTTTGCTGCTTCCATCACCACTTTTTGCTGCCTTTTGACTTTTTGTCCCCCCTGTGAATGGCTTTAGAGTTTTAGATTCAGAAAGATTTCTGAATAATATGTGATAGTCTGGTTTAATGGAAAGTAGGAGGGAAGAACATCTAAAAACAAAGTCAGTTTTGTTACTTTTAAGGGCACACAGTAACCTGTTATGTGGGGGAAGGAGCAGGAACATGGTCCCCTGTGTTAGAAAATCTTGTAAATGTTAACAGCAAATGTCTCATTCTTCACTATTGTTTAAAACACAAACACAACTGCTTAAGGCCTTTGTTCTTGAATGCACCAGCATTTTCCTTGTTTACCCAATTCTTTTGTTAGCTACAGAGATTCAAGAAAACTCTCACTGTAAGAATTCAGTATCATAAACAACTTTCCAGATTCATAATTTCAGTGTTTTGCTGATTTGGTAACATGAAATTCTGTACAAGAGGGGTTTTCTTGAATTCTTGCCTCTAGAAAAGCCATTTTCTTGAGGAAAATATTTTTCATGCATAGTTAGTGTTTCAGCTGGGAGGGTGATAGCTGAATCTCCCCAGCTGAGTGGGCAGCTAAGCTATTTCCAGCATTTTCTTCTGCCCCCAAGTAGCAATTATGCATCTGTCTCACAGTGGCCCTGCCTCAAACATCCTAACCAACATTTCAGAAACCTCCATCTAGACTCAGAGGCACAAAATAGAACTCGGTAGATCCAGGTGGAAGGGGGAGGGAATGGGTAGGAGTGAGTAACATTTTGCGTAGGTTCCCTGAGGTTGGAGTCCGTGTCCAGCCCCGAGGATGACAGCAGGGACATGGAGAAGACTGAGGGTTCCAGGCGTGAGTTCCAGGGCTTTTGTGGCAGGAAGAGCCTGGAGAGCAGACAGCAATGGCTCTTCCAAGCCTGGGGAGTGGCCAGTCAGGCCAGTCTGGCCAGGGAGATGGGGGCTGAGAAGGCAGCAGGAGCCTGCGGCGAGCAGCTGCCAAGCGTCCTCAGCTCCATCCTCGGGGGCTGCTGCCCCACGGCAGCGCCCAGCCCCCGAGGCTGCTGTGTTGGGCCCACACCTCCTTGCCCAGCCGCATCCAGGTGTGACCCTGGACCCTTGGCTCAGGACAGCCTCCACCCGGAGACCAGCGGAGGGACTTGTTCTTGGGGTCTGAGTTCTGGGGCGAGGGGCAGCCAACTCTGATGTGGAGTCCACGGCCTCGCTTCCCCTTCGCCCTTTCATTGCAGACCAGCTTCCTCTCCCGGTCTCTTCTGTCTAAGTGTGCTCTTCTGCAGGCTCCTCCCAGAGTGGTCCTGCCCTCTAGCAGGTGTGGTACAATGGTTCTCAAGCTTTCGGGGGCACAAGGATCTATCAACAGTCCCAGGTTATAAATGTCAGGTCTCAGGGTCCTACTCTGAGAGATCATGATTCAGGAGATCTGAGTGGGGTGCAGGAATCTGGACTCCCAAACGTTTCTGATGGTAAGCAGTCCATGGGCCACACTTGGAGAAACACTAGTTTAGAGGCAAGAACCTGAATCTGGGGGTATGAGAGAGACAGAACTAGGATACTTATTGTGTTACTTGTTAAGTAAGTGCATCACTTTTTCTGCATCTTCGTTTCCTAATCTATAAAATGCTAACCATTTCGTAAGGGACTCTTCAGATGTCAATGACATTGTGTACATAAAACGTTTAGCAGGTGCTTCTTTAATAGAATTTTTGGCTTCCTCTCCCCCTCCTTCAATCTCAGGCAAGTGGCAATAGAGTTTCCCTTCTTCCCTGTCTTGGCATATCAGTGGTACCCAGCTCCCCCAGCAGTGGGCAACTGTGGAGAGGCTACAGAATAGTCTAGAGCAAACTGTACAGCTCCAGTGCTCTTGGCTGACCAACCGATCCTGATTTCTCAAGCCATGGCATGAAAGCATGAAATAAAACCCACCAGGAAGTCAGAGGCCAGCCATCTGCTACCATTTTTATTTGCAGTAAACCACAGAGTCAGACATACACACACACCGTACGTTACAGAACAAGTCCACGGCACTCTAGGCAGGCAGACGGGCAGGCTGGAGCAGGCACCCACCATTACAGAACAACATATCTATGGGTGGGCGTGTGGGCAGTGGAGGTGGACGAGCCGGGAGGGAGGGATCTGGGCCCTGGCACTGTCTAGCTAGTTGCTGCCTCAGTCTCAGCTGGTAGAGTCTGCATTGAGGGGCTGCAGTTGAGGGGTGTTAGAACCTTTAGCTTCATTCAACCTGAGCCCAGAGTCACCCCCAAACACGGAGGTTTGGCTAAGTTCCCTAAGAGGAAGCAGTGCTTTTCTGTTGGTGGGACTGAATTTTCTCCGAATACACTGGCAATTAGAAAGGGTAAAAGAGGTCTGATACACAGAAGGGAAAATGTTTACACTTCAGCGATTGGGTATGTGTGTCTGTATTTGTGTGTGTGTGTGTGTAAATGTGTGTATAGGTGGAGGGCTTATGGAAGAGTTTCCTGGTAGTGTTTTTTTTCCATGTTGGCCCCCCAAATCAGCTGATTTCTGAGCACTATCAATCCTCAAAAGGGAAGGAACGTAGATTCTCGGCTGAGGGGCTAGAAGTAGCCCTCTGGGGTCAGCAGGGCTGGGGGGAGCCTTGGGGCTGGTGGAAGACCCACGAGAACAAGGATGGCAGCGTTTACTCCAGGTGAAGGCAAGATTGGTGAAGTGGGAAGGTCTTCAGAGCTCCCCTTGTGTGATAGATGGAGAAAGAGAGGTCCCAGAAGGCTACAGGACATGCCCAAGGCCACATGGCTGAGACAGGACTGTAGCCCCCTCCCCGTGCTGCTCTTGTTTCCCAGGCAGGGTTTCTTCCTTCAAACCACCATAGCTTCCTTCCTCAGCAGCCTCGATGGAACATTTGCCAGATTTTTCCAAGATAGAAGGGTCTTGTTTTCTGCAGAGAGAGAAAAGCATCCATCAGAACCTCCTTAACAGGTGGTGGCTTCTTGGAATTATGGTTACTTGCTAACAATAATCCTTTCTCTGAGGTCTCTACCGAGCATTGAGGATGACGGTACAGAGAGGAACACAAGGTGACTTCTTCCCATTCTACAGGAGAGGGCAGCTGTGCTGTACGCTGGGTCAGCAACTTGCTGTTGGATCCTCTTCTCTTTAGTTGGATCTCCTGCCTCTTGCCATCTGGAGAAGGAAAAAAAAAGATGCTGCAGGTTTTGAAATCTGCTTCCTTGTCAGGTGACCTGCCCATTAGAGAACACGGCCTCTATCAAGACCATAAGCTACCTTGGCAGGTTCGAATAGATCAAAAGGGGCACATTCTGGGGCACCAGGCCCTGTCCAAGCATTGACCTGGCCTGCTCCCTACCTAAGGGCCTGGGAAAATGACTTTGGAGAGGAATTCTGTATATGGTGACATAGGAACCAAGGCTCAATGACCACCACCTATTATTCAACGACCATCAGCAGAGCACAGACATTATGCCACGTGGGCTACCAACTTGGTGTGAAAGCCTGGACTCAGTGACATCTAAGGAAGGGCTTTTCCAACAAGAGGGGCCTATGATTCCACAGCTCCCTGTTCAATGGACTTTTCAGATCAATTGAGATAGTCTATCAAATTGTGACTCCAGAAGGGTTATGCTTGTGGGATTTTGCTTATTTGTTCTCTATTTGTTGATTTTTATAGAATTCAAACCCTCTTAACTGCCATGGCCTCTTGTCCCTTCTTGTTCCTGATTCTGTTGTTTTTACACTGAAACTAATATACTTATGGTCTAGGATGTTGAACTATGTCATTTTGGGTTAAACGTTCCAACAGTTCTGTCCCCACAAAGGTGCTTTACGGCTGAGATGTGACTCAAAAGGTAAAGAGGAAAATGAGTTTAGTATTGAATAGGGGGTAAGTGAGACATTGAGGATGAGTTCTTGACGGGAGAAGCTGTGAGACGCTGAAATGCATCCTGAGACTGGGCTCTGGACTATGTCCTCTGATCTTTTAAGCACAGACTTGCCTGGAGATAACAAAGTGGGCAGATATCTCTTATGATCCCTCTCATCCTCCGATTTTATGTAGAAACACTCTAAAAAGAGAATCACGGGGGGAAAAATGAAGAGAAACATCATGAGGATAAAAGGAAGAAGAAAGAGTAGAAGCAGCGGACCCTGGGGGTCGGTGGAGGTTGAGAAAAGCAGAATGTGATGGGAAAAAGTGGAGAAAAAGAAGAGAATTGCACTGAAACATGTTAAGAGGCTAAGGTACATGCTTAGCAAATAGACTCCTAATTGATGAATACATGAATAGATGCATTAACCATCCTCTCCAGCCCCATTTTACAGGTGGAAAACCTGAGATATAATTTGACTTGCCCAAGTCCCTGCTGCTAACTGGTGTCAGGGTAGGAAGGGGAGTCGGCCTACGAGAGGAGCAGGGCAGAGCTGAGCAGAGGCGGGAGAGCACTCTTCCCCCCCCCGCCCCACCCCCCGAGGCTGCGTGGGGAGGAGTTGTCCTTGGGTCGTGGCCTGTGAGGCTCTGAAGGAGACAGGCTGAGGCCTCAGCCTTCTCTGGCTTTGCCTCCCGCTAACCAGGCCTGGAGTAACTGAGGCAGCGGCATAGAGTGCGTTACTGCCGAGGGCCTCACGGGTCCTCCCCGTCCCTTTCTTTTCCTTGATGGCCACAGAAGAACCAAACCCTGACCTAAAATCTTCCCTCCTCCTCTTGGGAGCCATGTGAAACATCCACTGGATTTGGAGGTTGGGCTCCTGGCCTTCCCTTGTTTTCTCTGTCTCCTCACGTTTCTTTGAGTCTCCTGAGTGCGGTTCCCAAAAGTTTCTCTCCTCCCTCAAGAAAATGGAGACTGGGCAAGGACGGGAGTTCTTCCCAAGTCACGTGGAGGCAGGATCAATTTCCTGCAGATGGCCTGCCTCTGGGGACATCTGACAGATTTCCATAAATCCCCATCTTTTCATCCCTTTGGAGGAAGACAGGAATTCCCATCTATTTTCTCTCCCTCTGCCCCAGACCCTGCTCACAAACATCTCAGAAGGAACACTTGAGCTGGCGTCCTTCGAGTCATCAAGAAGGCTTCTGTCCAGGGAGATCAGCTCGCTGCTTTGTGACCACCTAGAGGGGTGGGATAGGGAGGGTGGGAGGGCGGCGCCAGAGGGAGGAGATATGGGGATATATGTATATATATAGCTGATTCACTTTGTTATACAGCAGAAACTGTTATACAGTATAAAGCAGTTATACTCCAATAAAGATGTTAAAAAAAAAAAAGACTTCTGTCCTCCGATCCCATTTTATTTCTCTCTTTGCTCCTCTGTTGAGATCCCAAGCAGGATGGGCTTATCACGGAAAAGAGCCGAGGAAAGGGCAGTGCCACCGGGAAGAGGGCTCAACATATGCGAGTGAACTTTGTCTCTGTTACTCCCCCTCAGGAGACCGTGACCATTTTGAGCACTGGGATACAGGAGGGGACCCTGTGCTTCCTCTTCCCTGCTCCCAAATGACTCACGAACAGCAGTATAGACCGGCCTCTGGTTCCAAGCAGACAGAGAAAAGGCAAGTCATGTTGCCCAGAAGAGGGAGCAGGGGTGTGCAGACCCGGCCCGCCGTCATCTCCGGGAAGGCCTGTCAAGAGCTCTTCTCCAAGCCCCAGGGAGCTCATGTGTTTTCACGCCCATCAGTGGGTCCTGGGCTTCAGGGTGCCGGGGGTTAGGCTGGAGGAGGGAGCTCAGAAGAGACTGTGTTCTTCCAAAGAGTGGGTGCTCTGGGAAGAAAACATGTTCCCACTGGCAGGAGGATGAAAACAATCTTCATTCCCATCTTAGTCAACACCGACTGTCATTCCTCATGGCAGCAGTGTCAGGAAAGGAGAAGGTGGTACTTGGTCTTATGAGCCCCACGATGTTGGGAGATGGCGTGGTGGGCTGGGGTGTTTAATGAGTCAGAGGTCTGCAGCAGTGCACTGGGGGTAGAGATGAGAAAGCGTTTCTTCCTGACGTGTGGGACGTCGGATGGGTGCCCAGTTAGGTCCACCGGCCACCGGCTGGGAATCAGGCCTTGGGTGAATACCAGGCCTTGCTTTCCAGTTGTTGCTGCCACCTAGGCTGTTCTTAAATAATAAACTCATTTCATTCATTGACTGAGATGGGCTGAATATTCTGAAACCTGCTCTCATTCATTTTACCATCCTCCCTTTGGTTGGGCAGAGTCACTTTTGAAAGCAAGCCAACCAACCACCTTGCCCACCACCTTGTCCAGAACGTCTGCAGTCAGCCTGCCCTGGCCCCAGCAGCCGAGCACAGAGCATGTGGAGCGTTACCTGCTCCCCTTACACTTTGCCCATTGAAAATGATAGCTCGCCCTGCTAAGTGGGCATCCCAGATGGTCTCTCGGGGCTTGACACAGCTCCAGTTCAGTTGCCCCAGCGGAGGGGAGGGCCTGTCTGTACACCTCAGCAGCTGTCCCCTCCCCCAGTCTAGCTTCCTCGTCTTCACGTGGTGGGGGCAATAACCAGAACTGGTTTTTATATGGTTTTTAAACGAACCTGCAGATATGATGTTACTGTTTTATTTGTCCCAACTAGTACTGTGCCTAGTCTTCCTGTAACTCCTACTGTTTTAAACAATACTTATTTCAAAAGTTAGAACACGCATCCTTCAGGTACATTTCTAACTCCTCCAAGTGCTTTGTGTTTTCTCTCTGGCATCATCAGTGCTTATAACACTCCCCGATTTAGCGTCTTTTGAGAATTTAGTTAACGTGCTGTTTACCTTCCTCTTTCCAGATCAATCAGGAATGTTTTGAATACAGCTAAGATCTTCCTTGGGTTCCACCCAAAACTTTCTCCTATCAGTGACAGAGCAATGTCCTGGTTAACGTCTACTTGTGACAACTGGATTCAGTCAGTTGAGAAATGACTGAGCTCAGATGCACAACACCCTGAAATCTTCCTTCAGCAACATGGATGATACACACAATGTTTAACACTTAAGAAGGGATCCCCCATAGTGATGTATGTGTAATATTTTGGTGTGAGGTGTCATGACATCTATAATTTAAAGTATTCCAGTAGAAAAAAAGATGAAGCAAATATGGCAAAATGATAACAACTGTTGAATCTAAGTGATGGGTCTATGGGTTCTCATTATACTTATGGCTCTACTTTTCTGTATGTTTGAAAATTGTCATAATAGAAATTATTCCCAGATGGTCTAATTCCAGGAAGCATATGTAACTGGGGGTGGGAGCTGCAGGAGGCTGATGGGGTGGATGGGAGTGGGAATTGCTTAGTCCTCATAAGTTTATGATCATTACATTAATGCCTCGTGGTAGCACAGTGTGATGACAGCAAACTCCACACAGCAATTCAATGACATCCTCTATCATTAACACCTTCCATGCACGGATGGTTCTCTAAGTTAAAAGCTCTAGTTCTCAACCTTTTTACCTCAAGGATGTTGGGGAGAGAGGAAATATTCACCAGGAAAATTTTTCTTTTCTTGAAGATCATGCCATTTTCTGGTAACCACTTGGTACCAGTTTTTTTTTTTTTTTTTCTTTAAAGAAAAGGACAATAAAAATAAAGTTCATTAATTACTTTGAAAGTACTGTTGTTTAGTCCCTCCACAGCAGACTTTCTGGAATCTTTCTCTGGATTGCCACTTATATTGTGACATTTATAAATTCTTTTTTTTGGTATTATCTAACATAAAAAGAAATTACCATTTTTATTGCCCCTCACTTGTAATTCTTGCGAAGATTCCATTTTAAAAATAATTTTTTTTTGGAAGGGAAAAAGTTTTTTTGCATTTTTCTAGAAGCAGTCTTTTTACTCCAAATTATGATTCACTCAACACATTTTTAAAAGGACACTTCAAGTCTCCATCCCACCTTTAGATATCAGGTACTAAATTCTGATGTTTGACTGCCCGACCTCACTTCACTGGACCTTTGATGTGGTCTCTGTGTGTCTTTTAATACGATCTTTAATATTCTGTGAATACTCTGATCTGGCTGAACACCAAGGTGTTCACACTGGTGCTCTGTTCTCTGATCGGTGTCTTAGGAGGCGGCCCCACTGTGCCTGGGAGAGAGGGCCTAAGGGAGGTGGGCAAGACGTGTATGGACTTGCTGCCGCCCAGACCTGCTCTGGCCACCGTGCCACTGCGCCCAAACTAATGCCGTTTCCACTCCAGCTCTGTGGAAGGGGGAGGGGAGGGACTTGGATTTCATTTTGAGAAGGAAGTAATCATGCACAGGGGTGGGGTGGGGGTGGGTTTGGGTGTAGTAAATCCCTGTCACCGTGCTTGAAGCTCAGTGGCCTCAGCCAGGGCACTGCCAGCACGAACATGGGCTCTGAAAGGCAGATCCTGACAGATCTGAATCCCAGATCTGCCCCATGAGATTTGCTCTGTTTCCTCATTTGTCCAATGGGGAACCGTATAGCTCTGACTTCATAAGGTTCTGGTGAAGTTTAAAAGTGGTCATAAAAGCAATAGGCTTTGGACTGGACAATAAATGATAGTTGTTATTTAATAACCATTTCATCAATGCCTGGACATTTCCATTTTACCATGAACTCAACGTTAAGCTTTTTTAAGAAAAAAGGATTTCTCAGTCCTTTCTTCCATTTTTGGACTGAGTGTTCAGGCTCATCTCCCTTGCCCAAATAAACCTGCTAGAAAACCCAGTTCTCTATCTCTTTTCATCTCATGAGTCTGTATCTTATTATGCTGATCTCTTACTGTGTTGTAATTCCACTTCTGTGCTGTCTTTTTTTGTTTTGTCAGTTCCGACCTGACCTCTCAGAAGTAGACTGCAAATATTTCTGTCTTTTTGTCCAAGTTGAATTTCATATTTTCTGAATCATGAAGCTGCCCTCCATGTGACCTAGAAAGCCCTTTGATGATCCATATTTAGCTGTATCCATCACTCAACAGATGTCTGAGTAGTTAAAGGCCCTCATGAGCTCCCTCTACATCCTGTGGTTTCAAGTTTCTGAGTTGTTAGTTAAAAAGCTTTAATCCCTTCTACCCGCTTTCCCCTACCCATTCCAGGGTAGAAGGACAGATACCCATTTTAGCTATTCATTCATTCAACAAGTATTTACTCATTACCTGCTACATGCTTGCTACTGGGTTAGATGTTATCCTCTTTGCTTCCAAATTGCATTTTCTAATTTGACCCATTTAGACGAGTACTCTAAGTTTTATGATTATTCCTCTAGAATCTTCACTGAGCACCCAATTAAATGGTCTCTTCTACCTGTAGTGTTTCCTGACCCCTGGGAGACTCGGAGGCTTAATCGCAAACCCTGGTGCCTTGCTATAAGGCACCTGCCATTGCATCTACAGATTCCAAGATAAATAGGTTCAGCTTGGGATCCATCTCAGGGAGTTTAGTTAGCAGGTAAGTCTGCAGGGCTCTGCTCGTTGGCTTCCACCATGAACATGAAGAATGAAGTGGTAGCAAGGGTGAAATGCCCTGTAAGTTAAGCAGCTAGTTTCCAAAACCCCGTGGTTTTCTGTGTCCCTGGTTTCCCACAGAGATGCCCAGGAGGAAAGATGTCTCTCTGATTTTTGAGCTCTCTGGATCTTGCCATTAGATAGCATCTCTTGGCATCTGAAAGGCAGCCTGCCATTCTGTTCTCCCGTGGAACACAGATGGCCCAGCCCACGTCTATCACTAATGAGGATCACATGCAGAGCCTTCTTGCTGGAGGCTCCCTTCCACAACCCTAGCTCTCCTTCCCCGTGCAGGCCAGTCACTGCTGACCATGGCATTTAAGTCTGAGAAGGCTGCTTGCTGCTCTCCTACTCACAGAGTTGAATAGAAAAATCTATTAGGTGTGCCTTGGGAAACGATTCTCAATCAGCTAGAATGTGAAACATTGAGGATTAAGGGATGGCTGCCAGTTTGATTGCAAGGGTGAAGTTTTGGGTTCTAGCTGCCCATGGAGGCTGTTGAGTTTCCATATGAGCAAGCATTGTAAGTTCTTCAGTAGGAACATGAGTAGATGGCCATACAGAGGTTGACCAGATAGGACATCAATTTTTCACTGCTGTGTAATCTCACCCAGGATGATGGTAGGGTTGGAAATAGTGAGATAAGAAGGTTAAAGGCATTAAAATATAGTAGAAAAAGCATAAATGTTGATGTAAGACAGACCCATGTCAAGGCTTTGCTCTACTACTTGTTATCTGTTTGACCTTGGACAAGGTACTTCACCTTTCTATGCACTAACTCCTTTTTCTGTGAAACAAGCAAAATGCCCAGATCATGAGGATTAAATGGGATAGCACATGAAAAGGCCTTGACACAGTGCCTTGTACTCAGCAAGCCATAAATGAGAATTCCCTTTCCTGTTTTCTTTCTATAGTAGAAATTTAAAAGATGTACTTGAGTATGGTGGAACGTTAAAGTGAGCTAAAAATGATGGCCCCATGTGAAATTCTACACAATTCTGTTCACCTGTTTTATGCAAAACTTGACTGATATTTGAGGTGTAGGATAGTTTCTTTTTCCTTGCTATTTATTGCAAGTCGGATGCAGGTCTGGTACTCGTGACTAGGAGAACAGTTCCAAACTGCTAATATGAACACCAACAGAAATGAAAAATCTCTTTTGGGCTTAACACTGTAACTCATTCCTTTAACTTTCAGAGCTGCCAAGGAAAGATCACCACCACCACTAGCTGCCCTTGAGGGCACCAATGATTCTGGTCAATCCCGCCATGTACAAGTGTGGTCTAACTGGTCAGTACCAGTTAGACCAGAAAGTACTTTTCTAGAACAAGGAGAAAAGTACTTTAGAAAAGTACTTTATGAATATTATTTTCTGATCCAGAAATCTCTCTGGGAGTCATCTTTCACTCTTTCAGAAAACAATGGACACTGAGGTTTGCTGCTCAAAAGGAAGTACTAGACCTATTGATTTAACACTGATGCCTACAAAAATAGTTTCAACAGCTTTTAAACAAGGTAGATCAATCACCGCTTGTTCCTCCTCAACTAGGTCAAGGCTCTTCCTATAAGAGCAGGTGGCTGTTCATTCCCTCACAAGTCAGCTCTTTCCATATTCGGCCAGCTAGCTCCAAGAGCGGTCATTAAATTGAATAAACATCGATCCTTTCCACAACTGTGTTCTTTAGACCTGGTTCTGTCCTCTAGGTCTACACAGATGAAATCTGACCCCTGGCAGCTATCCTGTTTTCCCCTTAATTTTTCCCCAATCCCTTCTCTACTCAGGAAGCAAAGAGGCCAGATCCTTGATTCTTGCTTGAAGACACGTAGAGGGGAACAATAAAAGTAGTTAAACAATCACAGAAGAAACTAGAAAGAGTGTCTTAAGAAGAGAAGTTCCTTGTCCTAGAAAAGTACTTTATGGAATATTATTGCAGAGGATGGTTACTTCCATGTTCCCATCTCCACGGAGAACAAAAAGAAGAAATGGTGGGCTTAAGGCAGTGTTTCTAATCTGTGGACGTCAAGAGACAAATCAAAGCCCACCATTTCTTCTAGAAGGGGATCTAGTACTTGACCACAGAACTCTTTTGTTCATGGAGCATTTTATGGATACTAGTATTGTGTGAAACACATTTTAGGAAATTATGGTTTCAGATATGCTGCAGAAACTTAAACTAGACTTTTGAAATAACTTCCTGATTGATTATGGTCAGATCCTGGGACTGGTGGCCAAGGAACACTGAAGTTTCCTTCCTTGGAGGGTTGGTAGACTCTTCCTCTCTCCCCTTCTCTCTCCCTTTAATATCAGCATTAGACATCCATCTGCCTGGGAGCCTTGGGGTGTAGGTCGGTGACACAGGGAATCTGGGAGTCTAGATCCTTCCCATCCCCAGAATCTATTTTTACGGATCTCAATCATGGTAGTGTTCCACGGAAGGTACAGCCTAGCTAGGACTGAGGGTTTTGGCTAAGAGGAGAGGGGGCTAGAGATGGGAAAAGTTGATGCAATTATTTTTGGCAGGAGTTGGAACCAAAGCAGCAGGAGAGAGTAAGTTTTAAGACTCTCTGGCAAAGTAACTTCCTAATCTGTCACTGGGTATGTGTAAAAAAGTGATTAGTGGGTCTCTATATTTATCATGATTACTCACAAATATGTAATTTACATAATATATACAGCACATTAAGTACTATGTCACCTTATATAATGTCCATATGTATAATGTATATGCATGTTATGTAACGCCAGTCTGGAGGTTCTTCCAGATTCTGCCAAGTATTTCCTAATTTATTTGGCAATTTTAACATATCTTTTCCATCTGTGGAAAGAACTCTCTTGAGAGGAGCTGGTCTCTGACCTGAAATATAATCATTCTACTAAGTCTGTCTCCATTCTCAACTCACTGGAGGAAACCTACAAAGACCAAGTCATAATGAGATGCAACGCCTAGCCCATTAGTCCAGGGACAACATAATGTATTGAAGACTTCCTGTTTCATTCTTTTTACTGCTAGAGGGGTAGAACTGTGGGGGCAGGTGAGAACATGTCTGGGGCATGGCCAGAATCAGAATGGGATGAGGAATAAGGGAGGATTCTCCCCTGACTGCCTAACTTTGAGAAGTCACTAAATTATAGTAAGCCTTGTTTTCCTCATTATTTAGATGGGGCTAATAATATCTTCTCTGTCAATGTCAGGGGTTGCTGTGAGGAGCATTATGATGAGGTACTCCACAGTGAGAAACCACAGTCCCAGTAGTTAAGGGATGAGTTGCAAAGTCAGATTAAACAACACCACCAGACTTACTGAGGTTACAAAATTGAAAGTACAATTCCACCGATGTTTGCTATACTTTGTGGCTTTAAGGAGGACATGGGACATGTCTCTCAAGCAACACTGCCAGTCCTGTGCACCACAGTGGGCAGGCAGGGGCCAGTCTCTGACTTGTGAGTCTCTAAGAATCACTTTCACCTGTTGATAGTGCCATGTCTCAACAGCCTCAATCTTGGGGGGTTGAGGCTGAAACACATGCAAGAATTTCTGCAAATGTCTTAGAATCAGTGACCCCCAAATTGAACCTGCCTTCATTTCAGAATCAAGTGGCTTCCAAGATAGTACCTGTTGTCACTCTGAGCTTGTTAGTCCCATCCCCAAGGAGCCCATCATTCAGGACATTCTTCAGGTGGCCTGCTTTCCCCCTGCCCAGTGTTCTGAACTGTTAGGTTGAACAGGATGGCTCTAGATCTCTGTCTTAGACGGTCCTAGATGACTGCTTCTTTCAGAGTTAGGATCAGTTTGTACACACAATCTTAATTTTCCCTTCCTTGTGCAAAGTTCCTGACCAAGTGTTAGGAGATTAGAGGGAGCTCAGTGGAGTGACGTCGAGTGGGTCCAGGTTTCCTTTTCAGAAATCTCAGAGGGGATGGAGGCTGAAGGACCAAAGGTGCCGAGGTGAATGTTTCTTTCTACCAACAAAGCTCTCCACAGACTTGCCCTCGGGGAAGGCGGTGATGCTGTTGCCAGCTGAATGAAGCCCAGTGAACTCTGCTGAGGCCCCTCTGGGCACTGGCTGGCAGCTCCTTGCTGAGGTGCCTCTGTCCTCCTTGTGCCTCTCCACTGAGGTCATCCGGGCAGCCAGAGGTGTTTCTAGATTAAGAGACTATGATGACCATGATGAGATGACATGTGGAGAGTTTAATTTGAAGATCTGTCCACTGCCTTCAACCCTGGACCAACTTCTCACCAGGTCAGGCCAGAGAGAGTCTCTGGCAAGTATTGGGAGGCCTCATTCTCTCATGTGGGCTTGTCCCGTCCACACATGTGCCACACGTTCATTCTTCCCTGGCAACCTGGATCCAAATGGAATCGCTTCTCAGTGACCAGAAATGACCCTTTTCCAAGATGTGTAGGTTCTTTTCTCTATTACATATCTTCTTAGTGGTACCTAGTCCCAAACCACATTAGCCAAGATACCATGGACAAGTCTCTTAACTTTTCCGAGACTCAGTTTCCTTCTCTGACAAATGGGAGAGTAAATCCTGCGCAGCATAGCTTTCATGTTGTTTTGAGGATCTAGAATAGAAATTCTCAGTCTCTTTATGATAAGGAGATACTTTAATTTCCCTTAAATCTCATGATCACCACGGGGCACTGTGCCTTGACAATGAAATGGCAGAAACAGGGAGTCAGAGCCTTCTTTTTCTTTCCCACTTTCTGTTCTTGTACTGCATTTTTTTTCAACCCAGAAAAATCCACCAGTAAATAAATATTTGTATATATAAATATATATATGCTACATATATGTACACACACCTAAGACCTTCAGTAGGGCCTCCAGGTCGTGCTCGGGGAGTGGTCGTTGCAGAGGCAGGAGGGAACTGCCTGACGCCTTGTCTCCTGGTCTCAGCAAAAGGCCCTTCCCTCCCATCTTCTTTGCCTTCAGGAATAGTCTGCCACCAGGGCTTGGAACTCAAACAGGAAACACGCTGTGGCTTGAAAAAGAAAGAAGCTGGGGGTGGTTTTTTTTTTTTTTCTTCCCTTTTTACACAATATTATGACACCAATTTGAAAAATAAATCTCAGTTTCTCTACTTTCCCTCCCAGGTGTTCACAGAACTAAGAAAATAAATACCACATCTAAGGTGTGCTATGTAGGCAGCTCTGGGGGCTCTTGGAGCCGGCTCTAAACAAACACACAGCCACCAGAAGGCTTCAGGAAAATCACCAGTGCCCACTGAGAGTGCGCAGAACCAAGAAGGGAAACACAGCTTTCCACAGCCTTTCTGCCTCCTCAGCAAGTTCCGGGAGAAGCTGTCACTCGAAGGACAACCGAGAAACCAGCGTGTGTATGCTGAGTCCTGCCAAGGGCTGCGATCTGAGAGTCGGAGGTGTTTTTGTCTCCTCACAGAGGGACCTTTGTGAGCGTCCCCTGGAACGCAGGCTCTTTCCCTTGGCCACATCCGATCTCCCCTTAGACAGGAAACCTGCAGCTTGCTCCTTGCGAGCGGCGAAGAAACTTGCAGGGCTGGTGGAAAGAAAGGGAGGGTTTCTCCTTCAGTCTCAGAAAGTCCCGCTCAAGGTCTTCTGGGAAAGTGGAGGTTGCTGCATGAGCCAGCTGCACCCTGGAGGGCCCTAAGTCCATTCACAATGTCCCGCCGGCACTGGTTCTGTTGGAGTGTGTCCATGGTTGAAATAGAATGGATGTCAGGGTGAAGCCTTCTTCCTGAAGGGTGGCTTGGCTTCCACTGGTTGGAGAAGAGTGTGTGTGTGTGTGTGTGTGTGTGTGTGTGTGTGTGTGTGTGGTGTGTATGTGTGTGTGTGTGCGCTTCAGTTTCTTGTCTTCTCTCTTGGTTGAACTGGCATTGGGCATAGTGTCTAGTCTTTTGAACGGCTCTTCCTCCTCAGAGAAAAGAAGCTGCTCTTCTGGGGGGGCCCCATCATCATAGGCGCTTGGTTCTTGTGAGTAATTTTAATCTAAAAGCAAAGAGGCAGAAATGAATTAGTGGCCTGCAAATCCTGGGAGCCTATGGGAGAGTGAGCTGCAGAGAGAGGAAGGGAGGCCAGCTTCGGGCTGGAAGGAGCCCCGTGCAGAAGGACGACTGTCCTTGACCAGCTTCAAAATTGGCAACTGGACCCTGACTGGGCCTGGCGTTTGGCACTGCTGGAAGCAAGGGGCGGAAACGCTGGGGAGAGACAGGTGTGAGCTTCCCACGTGGCGATCAGCTCACACCTGTCTCATGTTCTTGCTATTCATAGTCTCTCAGAATGTCACAGCCGGAGGAGACCTCAGGGACCATCTCATTCAACCCCTCTGCAGGATAGATAAAGGAATGGAGATCTCAAGGCTCTCTTGAGCCTTGGATTAGCCTAAGGTCGCACAGAGAGGGCCGGAACAGCTAGAGCCTAGTTCTTTGGATTCCCCGCCTCCACTGCTCCTGGCCATTCCTGCCCGGGCAGTGCAGAGATGTCAACCAGTAACTCCAAACTGACCTAGGGGCTTCAGTCTGACCTCTGATCCAAGCGCTACTCAGGTAGAAAGTTTCCAAGGGAGTCTCTTAGGCGTTTCCTCTTTTCTTAGTCTTCTAGGGGAGACCCAAGTTTCTTTTAAAAGCTTTTATTTTTGTTTGAATTTTAGGTTTAATGAGTGCCTTCTCCTGCAAACTTTAAGTCAATTGGAAGTGAAAGACACTGGTGAATTCTCATTTTTTTGTCTTTCTTCCCAACCCTACCCTCAGGGTATGGCTTCAAAATGCTTACTCCCTATTTGAATGTGGCCTGGTGACACTGATGCGTTGATAACCTGCATTGTCAGTCCAGCAACATTTATCAAGTAGGAAGATGATGTGGGAACAAGAGGCACTTAGGATCCAAAGACCTGGGTTTGGGTCCTAGGACTCCCCCTTCTTTGCTGTGAACCTTTGCACAAATCATTTAGCCTTCAGAAGCAGTGCTTGTGGAACCATAAAATGAGGATAGTAGCATTTATTCTATTTTTCTCACAAAGTTGTTGTGAAGATCAAATGACAATCTGTCAATGAAAGCCCAATGTAAACTGTAAAATGGAATGCACCAGTTAAATAATTTATCTTACACTGGAGGAGAAGAAAGATGCTTGTCAAAAGAAACACAATCTATGAACCTGTTCTCATGAGTTTTACCACCTACTGAAATGACAGTGTGACCCTAGAGAACAACAGAAGAACTCTGGAAGAGAGAGACCCATCAACAAGTTTAAATGTAGGATAAGCCAAGTGGTGTCAAAAAGAACTTAGGTAAGGAATGAGAAGAACCTGAATGGAGTAATTGAGGAAGAATTTTAAGATCTGAAAGGAAGGGAAGAAAATGTGTTGGTGAAAGAGAAAGGGAAGGCACTAGGTTGAGGAGCTACATACCAGCTGGTTGAGTGTGGACCAAAGGATGAGAAATGAGGTCAGGGATACAGGTGGGCCAGTTGGTATCGGGCTTTAAAGGGAAGGAGGCAGCAGAGATTGGGCTTAATATGAGGTAGTGGGGAACCAGGATAACTTTTTAAGCTGGAGGATAACATGAAGAAAAGAGCTTGAAGGGAATTATTCAATAGCTGTTGTCAAGATGAGCTGGAGCTGGGAAGAGTCTGGCTAAGAGGGTTCTACCGCAAGCCAGGTTTAAATTTATAAGGCCCCAGGATATAGAAAGAAAAAGATGGGGCCAAAAGTCATTGTGGGGAATGAACATAACCTGGGGGAAGGAAGCTGAAAACGACTGTTAGGTTGGTTTCCATCAGCCTGGAAATCTAGGAGGGGAGCAAGTCTCTCTGTTTTGTGGTAGTCATCAGGGGAGCACACCGACGACACATCAAGTACCGTTTTGTGTTATGTGCCTTTTTATGGGCATTGTCTTTATCTCAGAATTCAGGGAAGTGAGGCACTTATCTGTGGTGTGCAATTTAGCCCCATCTGATGGTAGTGATTTGTGGCATTTCCTGTGGTAAGCCTTGTCCCACTCCGGAGCACAGGAGCCCCGAGGGGAAGAAGACATTCATCTTATTCACCTTGGTATTCCCTGAGCCAGCGCAGAGCCTGTACCTGCTATGGAAGTACTGACCGGTTAGCACAGCCAAGAAGAACGGGGGAATGTTCTGGCAGTGGAGCGGGCCGTGCTTGGGACAGAGAGTGGCAGCTGTGGCACCGCTTACATTTCCCACTGATGGAGCCCATTTTTTTAGACCATGGAAGATCCTTGTTTCTCCTTTTTCTCCCTCTAGCTGACCAGTTTATTTGCTTGTTAGCACCTCCAGGGCAAAGGGGAGGAGGTGAAACTCAAATCCCTTTCATTCGGGTTTTCAGCAGTTTTGACAAAGGTTTTGATAGGGCAGGAGTTTGGAGATGCTGGGTAACGTGAGGTTTTGATGTGGTTTGTGGATTCTACTTCTACAGATAACTGGGAGTTCACTGTATGTACATACACTGGGGGCAAGAAGTATGAGATCATGTCCTCATCTCGAGTCAAAGAAATGTCAGTATCTTACCCCCTCATCCTCAAATTAGGAGGGGCTAGTGGGTTAAATAGGTAAGATCCCATTTTAGGAGGTAGTTGGATGTGGTTAAATCTGCCTTTTCAACCCCTGATGGAAAGAGAGCATCCCACATTTCTGTAGTTAGAACCCAAACGTCTCTGGTCAGGCAATTTACTAAAGTCTGTATGATTGTCTTAAAAACCCTTCATCACATTTATAACATCTGGCAAGCACTAGGGACAGCAGCCCCATGCTCTTAGTTTTCTGTTTTATTACAGAGAAAATTTGTTAACAGTTAAACATGTCACATTTTCCTTAGAAAGTCCTTGATCATAGTGTAATAATAGTCACCCATTTCCCCCTTGCCTAGGTAAGTAACATTTAATTCTTTAATGGAATTGGAGATTTTTTGGGTTTTTTTTGGAGTATACTTTGAGGTGAGAGGTTACTATACAGTTATCCCTTGGTGTCCATAGGGAATTGGTTCCAGGACCCCTGGCGATACCAAAATCCATGGATACTGCTTTTATACAAGTCTCTTGTGTAAGATGGTATAGTATTTGCATATAACCTATGCACATCCCGTATACTTTAATCATTTCTAGATTACTTATAATACTTAATGCAGCGTAAACGCTATGTAAATAGTTGTAAATATAATGTAAATGCTATGTAAATAGTTGCCAGCATACAGCAAATTCTAGTTTTGCTTTTTGGAACTTTCTGGAATTTTTTTTCCTGAATATTTTCTATTCAAGGTTAGTTGAACCCAAGGATGCGAAGCCCATGGATGTGGAGGGCCGACTGTATAATGGCACTTTCCCAAACAGGCAATTTCTTGGATACAATATGTTACACAGTCCATTACTTTCAAATTAGTTTATGATCTTTCTTCTCTCCTTTGTTAGTTTTTATGTATACTAGGGTTTCTTAGGGCTCTCTTCTGTACTATTGATTTATCTATCCAATATTGCGTCAATTGCTGTGGCTTTATAACTATTTTAATATCTTGTGGGTAGTCCTTCTTCACAGCTCTTTTATAAAATGCCTTAGCTATTGCATTGTTTTGTCAAGTTAAAAAAATTGCATTAGAATTTTGTCTGGGGGGACCCTATTTAGAAACATAGGATGTTTCTAAATTCAAATCTTTTTTTTTTTTTTTTTTTTTTTAAACCGAACATAGTTTTTTTTTTTTTTTTTTAAAGGATTTTCTTATTTATTTATTTATTTATTTATTTATTTATTTTTGGCTGTGTTGGGTCTTCGGTTCGTGCGAGGGCTTTCTCCAGTTGCGGCAAGCGGGGGCCACTCTTCATCGCGGTGCGGGGACCGCTCTTCATCGCGGTGCGCGGGCCTTTCTCTATCGCGGCCCCTCCCGTCGCGGGGCACAGGCTCCAGACGCGCAGGCTCAGCAATTGTGGCTCACGGGCCCAGCTGCTCCGTGGCATGTGGGATCTTCCCAGACCAGGGCTCGAACCCGTGTCCCCTGCATTAGCAGGCAGATTCTCAACCACTGCGCCACCAGGGAAGCCCCTAAATTCAAATCTTTTAAAAAATATTACTTAAGTCTTGAAGTCTTCTTCATCTATTTTTCACAATTCCGTTTGGCATTTTGTTTTTGTCTGTTGCCATTATAATACTTAAACTTTTTCCTATTATATTCCTCTGATTGGTTATTGCTGGTATGTACAAAAGCTATTAACTTTTGTCTATCTTTCTGTATAGCTTCATTGAAATAATTTAACCTATGAGGTTTTCAGTTGATTTTATTAGCTTTCTATATACATAACTATATTATCTGCAAATAATGACAATTTTGATTCTTTTCCAAACAGTTATATTTCTTTTCTGCTTCATGTGTTTTGCATTGGTTAGAACTTCCAAATAACATTAGCACACGTCTTACCCGTGATTTTAATGAGAATTCCGCTAGTGTGTTACATAAAATATTACTCATTGGTTTAAGATAGATATTTTTTGGGACTTCCCTGGTGGTCTGGTGGTTGGGACTCCATGCTTCCACTGCAGGGGGCACGGTTTTGATCCTTGGTCAGGGAACTAAGATCCTGCATGCTGTGTAGAACGGCCAAAAAAAAAAAGGAGATTTTTTTTTTTTTTTTTTTGAGGAAGTGCCTTTCTGGTCTGAGTTTTCATCTTTAAAAATCAGAAATGTTGAATGTAATTGAGTATTTTGGGGTCATCTATTCATATTATCATGTGATTTTTCTATCCAAACTTATATAAGAAGACATCCTTGCATTCCTTTGATATATTCTTCTTGAGGAGTGAATGATTCTTTTAATATATTGTTCAATTCTATCTGCCAATACTTTAACTATAATTTTTGTATCATGTTCATATTTGAGATTGGTCTGTAGTTTTCTATTTTTAAGCATAGTTTTTGTTAGGTTTTTGTATCTGTCTTAATTTTATCAAATGGATTGGGTAGTTTTCTATCTTTGTTCTATGGAACAGTTTACATAAATATTTATTCCCTAATAATATGGAAGAACTCACCAGTAAGATCATCTGTTTTAAGATCATTGTGGATGTAATTCTTTGAAAACATTTTTCATTTCATTAAGGTTACCTAGGATTTTTATAAGATGTTCAAGTTTGTTAGAATCAAGATAAAACTATATATATGTCATATAATATCTTATTAAATAAAACAATTACCATATTTATATTTATATTACATATGTATTAAATATTTTAATATATCTAATCTCTGTTTTTCTTTTTCTCTTTTTAAAATTAGGTTTTCAAACATTTGACATGTTTAAAGAACTAGTTCTAGATTTTCCTGTTTTTTAATTGTTTAATTTCTAATTTTATCTTTATTTTCTTCCTTCTGCTTCTCCTAAGTTTGTTTTATTATTCTTTTAATTTGGGGATTGTTCATTACATTTTTTTCCTTTTCAAATGATGGAAGTATATGAGACTCTGAATTTACTTCCAAATACAGTTTAGGCTATATTCTATAAGGTTTGAATGTGAGCCTTCTCATTTTTATTATTTTTTAAATAGTCAATAATGTTAGCTTTGATCGCCTCTTAAATCTATTATTCTTTAGGAGAATTAAAAAATCTCTGAGTGATTGGATTTTATTTATTCATTTAATCTTCTATTATTAATTTCTAGTTTTATTGCTTTGTGGTCACATAAAACAACCTTTATAATTTCTGCTTCTGGATTTTATATATATGTTTTCTTTGTGAACTAGTTTATGATCTATTTTAGTAAATATCCTATGAATCCTTGAAGAAATGAGATATTTAATTATTTAAGGCATAGTTATTTCATCCAAGTTTAATTTTTAAATTGAGGTATAATTGACATATGACATTATATTAGTTTCAGGTGTACGACTTAATGATTTGATATTTGTATATATTGTGAAATGATCACCACAATAAGTCTAGTTAACATCTGTTACCATAGTTACAAAATGTTTTCTTGTGATGGGAACTTTTAAGAGTTACTCACTTAGCAGCTTTCAAATATACAATACAGTGTTATTAACTATAGTCACTCTGCTGTATATCACATCCCAGGACTTAACTTATTTTATAACTGGAAGTTTGTACCTTTTTACCCCCTTCACCCGTCTCACCCACCCTGCTCCCCCTACCCCCACCTCTGACAACCACCAATCTGTTCTCCGTACCTATGAGCTTGTTTTTTTAAAATCCAAGTTTTATGTCATTTACTTTTTTTACAGCTTGACCTCAAAGACAGAAACAAATATTTTAAAGCCTCTCAATACCTGTCTTTCTGTCAATTTTTTATATATGTATTTTTCTCAGAATATACATCTATACTGATTTTCACAGTATATATTTTGATTCTGTTATTAAACAACTAAAATTTTATGACCATTATATCTCAAAATTGAGAGTACTTTTTACTAAATAAAAAGTGACATTCTTTATTCCACTTTATGCTTTTGGCATGTTGGAAGGTTAGTTTGCCCCAAATTATCACTTCTTACTTTTAATTTCTCTATGCTTGTTAAGGATAAGATAAAAAGATATATATACATGTCTTTCTGTTTTAGATGTATCTCTTTATAAGAAGTATGTCGTTGGATTTTAATTTTTAACCCAATATGAGAGTCTTATACTTTTAATAGGGGACTTTAGCACATTTATATTTTTTTGTCATTATTGATATATTTAGTCTTAACCTCTTTTATCTTTTTTTTCACACACACACACACACACTGTATTTTATTTTTACAAGAGATAAATAGACTGACACCAAGCATTGTACATGGATGACCACAACAAAAGCAACAATGATTGCAATTACCAAACATGAAACACACTCATACTATGTCATAATATTGACATTCAGTCCAGTAATCCTCCACTGCAACAGCTCCTTTACTTTGCAGTGAAAATTGATTTGTATATTCTTTGCCTCTGAGTCCTTGTGGGATTTTTTTTTTTTAATTCAGACAGAAAGTCACAAAAATTAACCTCTTTTATCTTAATCAAAAAAATTTTAAATGTTTGCTTGTTATTCACTTTCTGTCTTGTGCTACACTGACAGGGTTCATTAACTTTAAATTCTCCCAGATTTGAAAGGTGTGAGCCCTGTTTTTAGTGTCACTAGTAATTATCTAGTTATTAAAATTTTCTTCAGATTTACATCATGTAATTATCAAAGTGAAGAGAGACAGTGAAAAATTTAACATTTTTACTATTCTTTCAACAATGTCTCCCACATGCTTTCAGCCTTGGTGAACATAACTTTAGGTTTGGGATCCAAGTTATGAATGTTTACATTATATATCTTCTCTTTCAAAGAATGATTTTTGCCATTTGCATTCAGTTGCATAACCATATTTAACAGTTTTTTTTTTTTTTACTTTATTCTAATTTAACTGGTTTTAATTTTTACCAAAAGTTCTTTTGTTGCTGTGCTGTCCCATCATTAAGCCTTCAATTCGGAATCACTTCATAGTATGTGCCTTCAGGAAAATGATTCAAAAAGGGTGCTTTTGTTTTAACTCTTTCAAGTTTAAGAATGACTTTCTGTTACCTTCTGCTGTGGACCGAATTGTGTTCCCACCTCCATGCCCCAAAATTCATATGTTGAAGCCCTAACCTCCAATGTGAGGGCATTTGGAGATATGGCCTTTATGGAGGTAATTAAGGTTAAATGGAGTCATAAGGGTGGGGGCCCGAATCCAACAGGACCGGTGTCCATATAATAGGAAGAGACATCAGGAGTGAATGCACACAGTGAAAAGGCCATGTGAGGACAAGGTGAGAAGGCCATTGCCTGCAAGTCAAGAATAAAGGCCTCACCAGAAAGCAACCCTGCCGACACCTTCATCTTGGACTTCCAGCCTCCAGAACTATGAAAGACTATGTTGTTTAAGCCACCCAGTCTGTGGTATTTTGTTAGGGCAGCCTGAGCTGACTGAACACAGACTGAACACCATAAAAATCATTGGGTCACAGTCTTTTTTTCATAGTGAGTTGTAATCTCTACAAGGTGGCATGGAGAGAGAGTGGGGATAGGAGGAGTATCTGGCTATTTTAAAACCAGTGCTTGGATCTGGAGGAAAGCAGTCCAGTTTCCAGATACTACTGAGCTAGGTGGCCGAGGATTTGCTTTCTTCCAGCTTTTTTTTTTTTCTTTCTTTCTTTTAGGAGACAGAAGGAGCTTGGATAGATGTTTCTTAATTCAGCTCCATCAAAATTATAAGTAGTACAAATTCCCTCCATCCTTCCCAACTCTAACAAGGTGGTAAAATATTAGGTTTTGCTGTAGTGTGTTCTAATTCTTTTCTTAGACTTCATAGAAACCAAAAGACTGAGGTAAGATTTTGCAGAAAAACTTCTACTTTTGATAATCTTTATAAAAGATGACATTTCTAAAGTCTCTGTCTCTAGGGACTAATTTTACAATTTGTAGAAGTTACATGGAACAAAGAATTATAGAAATAAACCTGCAATTCAAACCTAGTAACTGTCTTATGAAAACCTCTTTTCTAGAAGACAACTTGATGTTCTGAAGGGCTCCAAATAGCAGGTTATCGAGGTATCTGAATACTCCACTAGAGTGAGGAAGCTCAGAAACACAACTTCTGTCTTGAGATTTGCATCCTCACGATAGTATTGAGGATGTTACTAATGTAGTATCCCAGTGAACACCCTGGGCCCTGAACACCAGGACAGTGGTTTCTCTTTGCCATGGAGTTTCTAGCTGGGTTTCTGAGAACAAACTGCTAACAAAGGTATGGTAAGTCAGGGACTGGGGTTGTTCCCTTGATTTTTGTTTGTTCAATCCTTTATTCATTGCTAAACAAATATTAACATTATTGTGCAACTATTACAAACAAACCAGGCACAGTGCTAGGTGCTGGGTAATATGGGTCACAGAAATGCCATAAACAAAATAGATAACCCGTGTGGTTACCCTTTCAGGGGTGCTTTCAGGTGGGTCCTCGGGGCTGCAGGTGCACCTGGGGTGCAGCGTGTCTGTGCACTGTGGGAATTCTCCCCCAGGAGCCCTGGTGGTCACAGCAACTAGGTGGAAGTTTGGCAGTAAGTGTGCAAATTTGGCTGACATATAAAGAAGCACTTTCTAGTGATTAGGCTTGTTCATCCGTGGAACAGTCTTCTTTTTGGGGTGGTGAGTTCCTTGCCACTGAGTGATTCAAGCTGAGGCTCTCAAGGATACTGTAGATGAAGCCTCAGAATTCACCATCTAGAACCATAAGCTCTTTGAAGACGGGTCTATGTCTCCTTTGGTTTTGGAACTGGTGTCTCCCAGTGTCTGGCACATAGCACATATTCAATAAAAGCTTGGCAGGTAAATGAATGGATGGATGAATAAAGTGGAAGAGAAGCTGCACTAGATGATCTCCCAAAGCTCCTGTAACTCTGAGATTCAGAGTTTCATATTAAGTCCGTGCCCCAAAGGGGCACAAAATAAAGCTTCTCACCCTCATCTCAAAGGTTGGCAAAACTTACCGTGCAAGGCGGCTGCATCCAGGGCTCTCCGTCCACTTGCATTGGCAGCAGCTTGTTCGTCCTGGAGCCCCGAGAACAGAGAGCACAGTGAGCTTCTTGGAGTCTGAGGATGAGGGTTGCCCCCACCAGGGAAACAGAAGTGGGAAGACCTGACCTGCCCACCTAGGAGTGGTTCTGAAGACTCTCCTGGGGGGGGGGGCTTGCTGAAAACAGATTTCTGAGCCCACGTCAGGGGTCCCGACTTGACAGGTGTGGGCCAGGCCCAGGGGTCTGTGTTTTAATAAGCACTATGGATGATTCTGTTGCTTTGACCCCCAGACCCTACTTTGAGAAACATGGCCCTGGGTGAGCAGTGAAGTCCACAGGAGTCTGGGAAACAGCGGCCAACAAGTATGGCAGCACCACAGCTGAGTGGACCCTTAGTCAAACGATCAGCCAGAGGGCCTGTCCATGGTGCCAAAACGCCACTGTGAAATGGAAAAGGTTATGAAATGGGGAAAGGTCTGGTTTCAATGTTGAGTGAGCAGTTGCATCATGTCAGTGAGGTAACGTCTCCCACTTAAACGAGGTACAGCTCAGGTCTGAGTGTGTCTTGCCTTGCCCCCCAGTCCTAAAGCATCCCTTCTTTTATCTCCTGAACAACAGTAGACGCTGCGGTTGCATGGACTGTGGACCTGGCTTAGCTGGGAAAGGGGGTCATTGGGAATGTGATCCCCATGGGTAGGCAGAGGAGAGAGGAGAAAGTGTTGCTTTCTTGCTTGGGTCAAGGCTTCTTTGGCATATGGATTATTAAAGGAGAGAGATGAGGGAGAAAAGGCAGGTCCTTTCGGAGGCCTCTGGTCTGGGGGAGCAGGGAACAGTTGCCACCCACTGGCCAGAAAGCCCTCACCTGGGTTTGGCATCTGTCCTGTTTCTGAAATTATAAAATGAGGGAGGCAGGCTGCGTTTCTTTTTTTTTTTTCAGGCTGTGTTTTGATGTAGATGATTCTCCGACTGACTCTGAGGATATTTAATAACAAGAACCAATAAACCTAATAATAAAACAAATAAGAGGAGAGAGTGGCATTTTGGTTTTGGGGAGTGCGGAGAGTATCTGGGGAATGCCCAGGAGGCTAGGGCTTCTGACTCACCTCCTCTATTTCTATCCGGAAACAGAAAATATCCTATCTCTTATACATGTTTTTAAAAAATTCTTCAGAGACCAAATTCTCTGGTCTACATATGTTATGGCTTAGATGTGCTAATGGACTGGACCTACTCAGTGTTAGAGTCATGGGGAAAGGACAGAGAAGGAACTACAGAGGTTAACCTGGAAAACAGGGGCCCCAGCACAACAACAGCCCAACGAAGAAGAGAAGCAAAGATTTGGGGAATAATTGAAAAGACAGAGGAGACACAGAGAGGGAATGAAGAAAGGGGGTTAGTGGGATAGATCAGGGAACCAGCTCTGAGGACCTTTCTGAAGGATGCAGGGTGGCACCGAGAACAGCGTTTCTCTGAATGTGCTCTGAGGACATTCACTCAAGAGGTTAAGGGATAAAAGGGCTCTGTGTTTAAATAACTTCGGGAAACCCGCATGTGGTGGTCCCCTCCAGGAGATCCCCAAGACACACGAATAGATTTGATCCATAGAAATTAAATGGGAAATGGAAAGGAATAAGGACTCCTGAAATAATCAGGTGGAGAAAAATCTGTGACGAATTGCATTTATTAAACAGAAGCAACCAAAATCAGAAGATCCCCTCCATTAGACCCCATCTATTCAGGAACCTGCAGTGGCTGACCTGTGTGACCCATACTCCAGAGAATTGTCATCCTCTTAGTCAGTTATGACGGGTTTGCTGAGGTTGATGGTTTAGCTCTACAAAGGTATATGGGATTGCTAACTCTAATAAAAGTATTTCTAAGGCCACTATCCAAGAAAGAGCAGAGTGGAGCACAGAGCCTGGTTTTTGTCAAAGTGTGCCCTCTGGCATGCATTGAACAGTTCAACTTGTAAAGATAAAGAAGGCGAGGAGTTGGATCTCTGGTTCTCTGGACCTCATAATATGACAATCCTATTTAGAGAATCTCACCAATTCATTCTAAGAGAACAGCAAACTGGTTGTGGTGGGACCCTTTAGTTGATGTCCTGGATGGTTGCATTATACCTGGTTGGGGAAGTGGTCTCCAAAGACATTCTTTATAAATGTTATCAAGCTTCTGCCCCACCCCACTCTCTCTGCACTGAAATCTAAAGATGGCTTCCTAGTTGTTATCTGTAAGAATATTCAGGGAGGTGGGGAGACTGGGGGGCTGCTGGGTGATGAGGAAGCATACCTGATGGAGACAGAGGAGCACTGGGCCAGCCTCCTGCCTGCACTCTTCAGGCCAGTGTAGATCTGCCCCATTTCCATGGCTCCCTCTAGCCCCACCACTTCAAGAAGCTGGTCACTGAGGTCTGTAGAGTGAGACAAGCAAAAGCAGTGCATACACATCTCTCTGTTTCCCAGTCTGGTTTGGGCCAGAAGGTCTGGTCCCTAGATGGCCAACCCAGAACTCTCAGTATCCCTTCATCTCCTACCAAACAGCATTTTCATCCTCATTCTGAATAGGGAATTTCCCCAGAAGTCAATAAATGTACCTTTTCATAAACAGAAACCCGGTTCTAGTAAAAAAAAGGTTTTGATCCAGAAGGTTAACATGCATCCAATGAATAGGCTGACATATCCAGAAGCCTCTTTAAATGGAGAGTAACATAAAGGATGAACCAGCTATTTCTGAACTACAATCCCCCAGTGCAGCTAAAGACACACTGGTTTGGGATTAGGATAGGAAGGAATGCTGATGAAGGTCATTATCCAGAGCTGGATCAGGTTTCTCTTCCCTGAATGTCTGAATAACATCTTGGCCCTACTGACGATGACTGATGCTTAATTAACTTCAAATTTGGCCTGTGGTAAGCCAGTGGTGAGCCAACCTCCTTGGACATCCTTGGGGAAGTCAGTGACCTCTTTCAGGACACCAGGTGCCTAATCTGAGCCAAGGAAAAGAATATTTCACCTACACCAGATTATTCTGGGTCCACAGCACAAAAAGAGGGATAGAAAATACGAGTCTCAGGCTCAGAGTCACACAGGATCGATGGCTTCCCACAGGGGCAGTTGCTTCTGATTCAGCACCTAGAAGAGGTCCTTTTTTTCAGAGTTCCTGGGGCTTGGATTGTGCCTGTCCAATTTCCGGGGAAAGCAACGGCAGGATTAAGGTTTGATCGTGGGCCCAAAGACTCATTTTTACAACACAACTTTTATTTATTTAAAACAGAAGCAAATAAAAAGGCAGATTCTTTAAAAGCTTCCATTCCTTCTTTGCCTACTAAGGCAGGAGAAATTCTCTCATAGGTTGTGGCTAATCACTAACACCCTATTAATATTCACGAACTAGAAAATTGTTCTATGTTAATGTTTCTGCTTATTTGACAGATGGCTTCTGTCTTCTAAGGTGCCTCCTGATACAGTGCGATAGTGTGTATTAAGATTGGCAAGGAGATATTTGGGTTTGCCTTTACTTTTTTTTTTTTTTCCACACACACACACACTGTATTTTATTTTTACAAGAGATAAATAAACCGACACCAAGCATTGTGTCTTTACTTTTTTGTTTAGAAGACTGTTATCTAAAAAACAGTCTCTTGACGGATATACTTCTTTTTTCTTTTTTAACATCTTTATTGGAGTATAATGGCTTTACAATGGTGTGTTAGTTTCTGCTGTATAACAAAGTGAATCAGCTGTACATAAACATATATTCCCACATCTCCTCCCTCTTGACGGATATACTTCTAATGAAGACAGTTAAACAAACTATTGGGCTGACCACAAATGTGTAAACTTCGCTGAAGTCTAACCTAATGATCACTAATGGACATCAGCTGCCAACAGATACAAAAACTGCATTAGTCTCTCTACACCCATGGTTTTCCCCTCTACACCTGCTGACACTCCCGTTCTCCTTCTCTGGTACTCCTTTTTTCACAACTGTGAAAAGATACTGTCTCCTTAAACCCTCCATCTCATTTGGATTTGGAACAAGAAGCCATGAATGGGCAAAGTTTGTTTAGGAGAACGCTCCAGGCTCTCTTAAGGAGCTTAGATCCAGTAAACAACAAATGTCTAAACCTCTAGTCACTTAATTAGTTCCCTTCTTACTAAAGTGTGTTGAATAACCATTGGATAGTTTTAGCTTAATGTGTCATTTTACAGTGTCTGTGAAATCAATATGGGTTGTGAATGAGAGAGAGAAGAAGAAGGAGGAGAAGGAGAAAAATGAGGAGGAGGGGGAGGAGGGAGGGGAGGGAAAGGGAGGGAGGAAAGACGTGTAGGGTGTGTTTAGGGGTGAGGAGAGTGGGGGAGTCATACTGGGGTAGGAGAAAGGAGGAGGAAAGAGAGGTAGAACTTTGTAGAAGTTTCTCTGTTGGCAGAGAGACAGATGTCTTGTAAAATGTTGCTCTCTGTACCAGGCTTTGGTATCTGACAGTGCTGTGATAGTTCAGTGTTTTCCCTCCTTGAAACATTCCCTGGTAACAAAATGTTCTAAGAAGCAAGGGACTTAATAGACTCAAGTGTTTCAGCTTTTACAATGTCTTGGTCTTTTAACAAATTTTCCTGTTGAATGGCTTTAACTCGAAAAGTTGTTATCACTTCCCACACATTACCTTGCAGCTATTACTTCCCACACATTACCTTGCTTCCTGGCTCTAGAAGAGACATAATGCAGGCTGATCTCATCAGTATGGGGGGTGGGTAGGGGCAGGGGTTTACACAAATGTGGGACTCTGGAGATAAGTGCAGGGGGAGGGGCTAGGATCTTCTACATTTCACCATTCGGCCTTTGAATCTGTACTCTGAATCTTCCCCGGCATGAAGAGGCTAGAATGACTCCTGTTTACTACTGAAGGAAGATTTGCTGGCTCTTCTGTTTCTCTACCATTGCCTAACTGATCTTTCAACTTCCTAAAATGCCTACCAGGAAGTTCTGTAGTAAAGAAATATATTCAACTTTGTTTCCCAAACTTATTGGACCATGAGACTCTTCTTTTGTGTGATACCTAGAAACAGTTTTATAGGTATCCCTGGTAGTTTTCTTTGGAACACATTTTGGGAAATTCTGGCATCACTCAATTCCCTGTACTTCCTCTAGCACACAGATACTTATGCAGAAACTAAATCTGGAGTTAAAATGAAACAGAACAGAGCACAAGTTGATGTCCAGGCACACAGAACATTTAATGTTCAGAACTTAGAATCCAGGATCAGGACATCTGATAGACCACGTGTCTGCTTTACCTTAGGTACCAATGACTCAGAGTGTGGTTTGGTAATTCATATCATCTCCATATTGTCTCTACATTCTTCAGTTCATTTGTATTTAAGATGGAATGTCCATGTACCTTAGCAAAACAGGAACTCATTAATTCACTCACTCAATCATTCAACAGTTACTGATGGCAACCAAGTGCCAGACACTGTGTTAAGAACTGGGAATGCAAAATGTTCAACTCTTGAAGGACTCTTGGCCAAGAGGGAGGAAAAGCGTTAGGTGTAGAAAATGTTGTCAGTGAACTATAGGAACGAGGAGGCCTGAGTAACCGATTATGACTGGGCAAGGTATGGAAGGAAGTGTCACAGACATTTAAGGAAGGTCTTGAAGGATGAATGCCAACGTAATTTGCTGGGTTAAGAAGGAGAAAGAGGAAGGACATTCCAGGGACAGGATGATCGTGTGTAGGACTGGATGGTCACTGGATGCACAAGGAAATTAATTTATCAATAAACTCACTTGGCAATGTCATTGGAAAATATAAAAAGTATCTCTCCCTAATGAGAATTACTATCTAGAGATTTTTTTTTTTTCCATAGAACTATAAAAAGAGGGTCTCTGGGCTGGGCACCAACTTGTTGCAACCACAGAGCTAGGTCTTTCAGCACTGCTCCTGGTAACAAAGTCTTGTGCAGTGCTCTGTGTGCAGCAAACACTTCCTTCAAGAAAGAAAAAAGAGGAAGAATGGGAACATGGGAACAGGAGAATGTGGAAGCAAAGGCGGAACAGCAAGGACAGCGATAGCAGTTCCAATCTGGTACACTTGATTCAGCCTCCAGTATGGGATTTTATAAATGCACATCTGCTCATGTCACCTCCACAGCAAAATCCCTTCAGTGGCACCAACCATGACACCAAGCACTGGGAAGGGAAGGTGAAACGTGCACGCTTTCATACCTACGATCAGAGTGTAAACTGGCAGAAAAGTTTTTAGAAGTTTGGTAATAAACGTCTAAAACTTTCACACTGTTGATTCATTTCTTTCTTGATATTGATCACAGGAAACCATTGAAAAAATCTAAGTTCATACAAATATGAATTTTGTGGCGTCATTTATTACAGTGAAACTTCCCCCTCCCCCATTTCTACCTATATGAGAAGAGTTAAATTATATGGTATCAAACTATAGAATTTTACACTGCTATTAAAATGTTTACAGATTTCAAAAACACTAAATATGTATATGTTATAACTTTAAGTGTGAAGGCAGGATATAAACTTACTTCCACAGCATGTTCTCAACTATATAAGACCATGCATGGAAGAAAAGAACAAATTCCCCTAAAATCTTAAGAGTTGTGAGTTCTGGGTAATTAGATTAAAAGTGATTATTATTTTCTACTTTATGCTTTTCTAAGTGTTTTGCATGTCCTATAAGTGTATATCACTGTTATAATTTAAAAGTCATTTAAAAAACCTGTCAACTGCTGTTCATACTTGTAAAGGTGTTAAGTTCCCTGGCTTGATGATGCCCAAGACCCACCCCCATCTGACAAGAGGCTGCCTCTGTACTGTGATTTCCTGACATCGTAGGGCTAAGTTCCTGTTCCAGACATATACAACAACACTTAGCTCCCCAATAAACCCTACTGTTTCTCTCTTTTATGCCTCTACCCATGCCGTACCCCTGCTTGAAATGCCCTCTTCCACTTTTACCTGTTCATCAAAACCCAGCTCAAGCACCGTCAACTTCAGGAAGCCTCCCTGGACTTCCATGCCTGCAGTGTGATTTAGATATTCCTCCTCAAACTTTCCCAGGTAGACATATATGGTCAAAGAAAGAACAGGGTGGTTGATGTGTTGCTGTGGGCAAGAGGTGGGTGTAGTAATTACTGTACCACAGGATCTAGGTTGAACAGGGAAGGAGATGATGGACTAGGCGAAAAGGGAGAAGCCAAGTGAGAGACTTGATGAGTTCCAGGAGCAGGTGTTCTGAGACGGTGGGAGAAAGGTTTGGGAGGGTGTGCTGTGAGTGGCACTAGGATGACAAGTTCTACCTGTGGCCCCAGTGGTGGGCAGCTGAAGGAGAGGGTGGTGATAGGGATCAGAGTCAAGGAGAAGTGCGGCTAGGTCAGCAGTTCCTCCACTTTGCTGCATGTTAGAATTACCTGGGGCGGGGGGTAAAAATAATAATACCCAGGTTGCCCCCATACCAGTTAAATCAGAATGTGTGGGCCTCCTACTGTAGAGCACAGGGAACTGTATTCAATATCTTGTAATAACCTATAATGGAAAAGAATCTGAAAAAGAATATATATATGTATATATTATGTATAACAGAATCACTTTGCTGTACACCTGAAACACTGTAAATCAACAACACTTCAATTAAAGAAAAAAAAAAAAGAATGCATGGGCCTGGGAGCTAGGCATCAGTATTCGCCTAGCTGATTTAAAGATTCCCCAGGTGATTCCAAAATGCAGACAGTTTGGGAACCGCTGGGCTAGGTTGTTGGGTAGATCATCCCCATAGGCCAGCGGTTCTCAGAGCGTGGTATCAGCATCACCTGGAAACTTGTTAGAAACGGACATCCTCAGGCCTCACCCAGATCGACTGAATCAGAAACACAGGGGGTTGGGCCTGGCAGTCTGTGTTCTAACAAGCCCTCTGGAAGATTCTGAGGCACACTCAGAATCAAGTTGGAGAACTTGAGCCTTAGGCAATAAAACTGTCCAAAACATACGCAGGAGTTGGAGTGAAGAAGAATATAAACAAGTTACTTCCTGACTGCTTTGATCCAGAGCTTCTTCACTTGAAAAGGAGACGTTAGGAATAATAATACTGACCTCAAAGTGTGGTTATGAGATTAAATGGCAGAGGTGTATGTGAAAGTGCCTGGCACAGAGTGGGCTCCAAAACCATATTAGGTTCGCTTTTCTTTTCTGCCACATTCACCCTGGCAACTCCCAACAGTCTATCTGTCTGTCTACCTTCTTAGAGCTGTGTACAAGAGTCCAGACCATAATAGTCAGGTTGAAACATCTTTAACAATCTTCAGTGTTCCTCATGGTTTCACACCTCCACACAAAGGCCGTAAATCCAGGTGGGCTTCAGATGAAGTGGGCATCCTGCTCCAGCTGTTTTTCTTCCTTTAAACTCTTCCCTGACTCTGTTCCTTTTCCCACTTCTTTGATCTCAGCCCCATTTTGCTTTTCTTTCTTTAGACCTTCCCGCAGTCTGGAGGAGGGGGTGGAGCTCAGTGCCAATAGGTAAAGGCTGGCAGAGCGCTCCTATTTTTTTTTTTTTTTTTTAATTTATTTATTTTATTTATTTTTGGCTGTGTTGGGTCTTCGTTTCTGTGGGAGGGCTTTCTCTCTAGTTGTGGCAAGCGGGGGCCACTCTTCATCACGGCGCGCGGGCCTCTCACTGTCGCGGCCTCTCTTGTTGCGGAGCACAGGCTCCAGATGCGCAGGCTCAGTAATTGTGGCTCACGGGCCCAGTTGCTCCGCGGCACGCGGGATCCTCCCAGACCAGGGCTCGAACCCGTGTCCCCTGCATTGGCAGGCAGATTCTCAACCACTGCGCCACCAGGGAAGCCCGAGCGCTCCTATTTAAGGGGCACATCTTCCCTGTTGAAACCCTCTGGACGCCCAAGGACAACATCTCAGTTCTTAGTGAGGCATGCAAGGTCATTCGCTATCTGGCCCTGTTCCCAGCACAGGTATCCCTCTGCCTGGAGAACTCCTGTTTACCCTCCCGGGACACTCCAGGCAGTGTGCTTTTTCCTGCTCCTCTGCTCAGTGGATCTCACCCAACGACAACTGTTTCTGGACGCATCACTCTCCCAACCCCACTGAGAGTTGAAGGCAGGGATGTGTTCTTGTTTTGTTTATCTTTGAATCCTTAGCAACTAGCCCAGCCCTTGGCATATAGAAGGCTCCCAATAAATGCTTGTTGAATAAATTGAATAAGATACATGCTTTAGTGCCAAAGACCTTGACAGGTTTAGCCTGAAAGAGGAAAAATATAATGATTAATAACAATGATAACAACTTGCCTAGATTAAACTGGGTAACAGGTTTTCCACGAATTAACTCATTTAATCTGCCTATAACAGATAATGATGACCCAGTCTGGTTTTCACCTCTCTTCTTTAATGCATAATTTTTATGTTCATACTCATCTTGGCTGCTGGTTCACATTAATGAACATTCAGTCCTTTAAGATGTAAGGGATATGACGTGGGTGTCATGATTTGGGCTCCTCGCTTGTGGTGCCCTGGAGAAGCGTGGGAGATCCTTAGCCTAGCTGGGTGCTTTGCTACCCTCAATCTCACTCCCACCCTGCTTCCCCTTCTATCAGCACTCCAGGGTTCAGGTCTGAGGGCTGCAATGGGTCACCCCCGGAATCAAGCAACCCTCAGTGGAGGCGCTGAAACCCTGACTATGTGATAGCACCCAGCAAGTTTCTGAACCATCCCATTCCAGTGGTGAGGAAGGCCGCCCCATACCCTAGAGCAGCTGTGTGACATAATAAAACCTGTGGGCTCTGCCCCTTTACCTGGGTTACAGCAGCACAGGTGGACTGAGGTGTTAGGTGTCTGTGCTTACTTTGGGCTAGAATCCTATCAGTTCAAGCAGGTAACACCAGTCAGCTAATGCTGCTCTGAAGCTTTGACTGACAGGGGTATGTGTCTGATTAATTCGAAATGCAAAAATTTGTCACTACTTCATACGTGGCCTCTGACAGACAAATATGGCGTCACAGGGATAAAGGAAAAAGCTCAGAAACTCTGTACAGGTTCTTGAGTTTGGGGCTAACAGCTCAATGGCTGTGTCCATACAGGGCAGGGCATTTGTTTTCTCTGAGTCTGTTAGTTTGCTAGGGCTGCCAGAACAAATCCCGCAGGCTGGGTGGCTTAACCAACACAAATCTATTCCTTCACAGTTCTGGAGGCTAGATGGCCAAGGTCAAGGTACGTCTTGCACCTTGCAGGGCTGGCTTCTTCTGAAGCCCTTCTCCTGGGTTTGCAGACGGCCACCCCTGGCTGTCCCTTCACACAGCCCTTCCTCTGTGCACGCGCATCTCCAGTGCCTCTCTCTGTGCCCAAATGTCCTCTTCCTGTAAGGACACCAATCAGCTGGGAGTAGGGCCCACCCTAACTGCCTCATTTAAACTTAATCACCTCTTTACAGTCTCTGTCTCCAAATACAACCACATTCCGGGGTACTGGGGATGAGGGCTTCAACATATGAACAAAACTCCCCCCCCCGCCCCCCCCCGCACAACATCCCTGCCCATAAGAGGGACAATAATAAAACCTACATCATGGGTTATTTTGAGGACAAAAGAAATAAAGAATGTGAAGGTGCTCAGTAAACAGCAATTAGGAACGTCCCTTATCACTGGGCTACTGAGAAGCTGGCATGCACGGGGAGGGGCTGTGGGACCTTCTTACTCGCCTCAGAAAGCAAGGATGCAACCCCGCTCTGCCCTGCAGCACGCCAGGTTCGGCCCCCAGGTTCTGGATGGGTGAGTGGTAGCTGGCAGACTCGGCCTGCCAAGCCTGTGGCAGGCGTCACCTTGGGCTCCTCTCCTGCCTCCAGATTTCCATGGAGATAGGCCACGTGCCCTTGGCGGCTCAGGAACCCAGAGCCCAACAAAGCCGGGCACTGATCAGCCCACCTAAGCTTCCCACTGGGTCTGGTCTGTGCAGATGAAAGGCTGCTCCCAGCTAGAGAGCTTCAAAGCCAGCTTAGAAGCATGGCGGCCTGAAAACAGGCTGGGGGTGGGGAGATGGAGATGGAGGGGGCTTTGGGGCTTCCTTGGGCACAAAAAGGTGAGTAAGGAAGGAAGGCTGTAACTTACCTGCCATGTTCCCACCTGGCCTTTCAAAGCACCAGGCCCTCAGGCATCCCAATCATAGCTTATCTGAAGGGTAATCTATGACCAGTGCTTTCCCTAGAGATCCTAACTCAGACACAGCATAAAGTCAGAGGGCTCCTTGCCGGTAAACGGAGCAGGTAGGGGGCTCACTTCCTGGCGTTCTGTAAACCCAGCGTAAAGAACGTTCTACTGTGAGCCAAGCTGTGAAGCACAGAGCACGGGCTTTGGACAGACGTAGGTCGGAGTGCCTACTGTTTGGCGCTCACTACTTCTATTACTGTGGGAGAAGTCGCGTAGCCTCTCCGAGTCTGTCTTTTATCAGGAAAATGTAGGTCTAGTAACCTCACTGGCAGGGTTGCTGATGAGGTTTAGAAGTGATGCCATCCAGAGCCTGCACAGAGAGCACACAGAAGGCCCTCAAGAAACAGTGGCTGTCATTGTGATTTTATGTTTCTTGAGAAAGGGTGGTCCTCAGGAAATTGTCTTTGCTACATAGTAAGTGCGTGGCCTTCTGCAGATGATAATCAATGTCATCCAGAGAAGATAGTCCAGGAGGAGGAAGAGGAGGGAGAGGAGAAGATGGGGGGCGGGGAGGGTAGGAAAAGAAAGAGGAGAAGGGCACTGAGGAAAAGAGGAGCAGAGATACCGTGACCTTGAGATTTTAGGGTGACTGTCCCTCCTGGCAAGAGAAGCCTCCCTATTTCAACTTTTTTCCTTTAAACCAGGGAGCTTTTACTTGGAAATGAGTTCTTTAGTTCCTTTCCTTTCCCCGCCTTTGTGTTCCTGTGTGTGTGTGTGTGTGTGTGTGTGTGTGTGAGAGAGAGAGAGAGAGAGAGAGAGAGAGAGACAGAGAGACAGAGAGAGACAGAGAGAGATACAATCCCACAACGGGACTGGTGGCTTTCCCTTGTTCCTGGGCTGAGCAATGAGGACGCAGAGGAGGATCTGGAGACCTTACAGGCACGGCTTTGACACCCCTGGTCCAGCTGGGCACCCCTTCTGACGGGTGTTTCCTTTGTGTCCTCGTCACACTGGTTTGCAGGTATCTTCCACTCCCAGGGGTCTGTAAAGCCCCATCAGGGCATAAAAGTGGCCAGAGGGTATTGAGTGGTCTTGGACTCTGGATGATCCAGATGGAAACGGGAAGGAAAAGCAGCCCAGAGCCACTGCTTTCTGAGGAGGAGAGGGGCTGCAGGGTGGAAGGGAGAGGAAATGTGTTGGCCCGGCAGGCAGGGGCCGGGGTTTCTGCCTCTGCTCTAGCTGTCTAGTTGTATGACCTTGGGCCAGTCACTTTCCTCCGCTGGGCCTATGTTTCCTTGATCAGGGGTGAGGGCATTCTATCCTTGAGTTTGGTTTGAGCTCTTCCAACAAAGGTGGAGGCTGGGTTTCCTGCCCGGCTGGGTCAAGAGTAGGTTGGCAGCAGGCCTTGCTGCTTCTCACACTGTGCAGAAGACAGAACGTTCTGTGCAGCCCTACACTGAGGCAAGAGGAAGAGTGAGTTTGCACTCACAATGGCCATTGTGGCTGGTTCCTGAAAGCCTGCTTGTGTGGTGGGGCCTCTATTCTGTGTGGCTTTCTCTTCCAGGGTTTGGCAGGGCTCTGATGAAGGCTTGGTACACTGGGAGAGGGGGGCTCCTAATCCCTTCCATGCCTAAGGGCCAGGTGCTTCAGAAGGGGAGGGGCAGTGTGCTGGTGGAGTTGTGTGGTGGGGAATTTCCCCGGAAGCAATGGTCTCCTGAAATGGCTCTGAAGGGAGGGTCTGACATCATCATCATGCCTCTAAGAAAGAGCAAGAGTGAGAATATCCCATAAGGCTTCGGAGGCAGTGGAGCTACAGGAATCTTGCCCTGGTGGTCCCAATGAGGACATGAAGAGAATGACTATTACTGGACACAGACTCCAGGCCAGGCCTAGAGCTTTGTCAGCTTTATCGTTTTTCATCTTTGTGGCAACATCGTTGGATAGACACTATTATCCCAACATAAAAAAAAAAAAATCTTGAGGCTCAGAGAGGTCGAGGAACTTGCCTAATGTCACAAAACTGGCATATGGTAAAGCTGGAGTTCAAACCAAGGCCGGTCTGACCCCCAAAATAAGCTCTGGATAAAGGACTCAAAGCAGAGACCAAACATCTTGGCATGGTGGGGCCTCTCAGTGCAGGGAAGGGGGCGTGGAGTGGGGCGAGCCTATCCTCAGCTCCTCGCAGGGGAGACTTCTTGTTAAATGGAATGCCGACTCTCTTGGCCTGAAGGTGAAATACTAGTTGATTTATTATCTGGCATTACTTTGCCCACTGAGCTCAAGAAGCTTCAATTCCACATACAGTGTATGTAATAGAATCAATCAATTAGCTGTGAGATCTTCCAGTTCAACTCAAGCCTGCACCTCAGGCATGACACACATAAGGTACATTACAGAGAGCGACACCCACCAAATGAATCACAGCTCAGAGGGACGCACGTACGCAGAAAGGCAAAGCTAAAGGATAGTTGTGACTTTCTGGTTGTTGAGTCAAGATCAACCAGAAATGGGGAGGTGGGGGAGGGTATTGTGGTGTGAATGGAAAGAATGCCAGGTTTGGTATACTTGGACTTGGCTCTAGTCCCAGATCCACCAATTAGTGTGGCCTTGGACAGGTCAATTAACCTCCCTGGGCTTCATTTTTCTAATTATGAAGTGTCTCTCAGGGGTGTTGTAGGGGACTGAAACGAGATGATGAATGCAAAATATTTCTAGCGTATGGTGCTAAATTCAAGTAGGTGCTTAACAAGAGCTGGACGAATTGTCTGGAAAATGGGAAGAGATGGGTGCTGGCTGCAGGCTGGAGGTGGAAAAGACACAGGGCCCTGCTTAAGACATCCATTCTGCCAACAGCAGCCACTGGTAATGGGGAGGGCTTTGGGGTGGAGGCAGACAGGAGAGGGCTGAGCTTGTGGGCAGAAGAAGCGGGGACCCTGTTGGGTGGTTTGCGGGGAGGCGGGCATCATCCACACGGTAGTGTCCCCTTTGTCTGTCCCCCACTTCCTGTTGGCTTTTGTCCATTTTTCCTCTTGTGCCACTGACTCCTATTCAAGGCCTCAGAGTTGTAAGCTTGTGTTCTGCACCAGCCTCCTAACTGGCCTCCTTGCTGCCAGTTCCTTTCCTTTTCCTTGAATCCAAACTGCGTGCTGCTCTCTCATCCTATTGCTCTTGGCTTAAAACCCTTCATCTCTTCCCATTATTCAAAGGATCATATACAAACTCCATGACACATTACTCAAGGGTCTCTACGTTTCCAGTCTTCCCCTCTGCTATTTCTGTGTGCTAATGCTGTAGTCCATGTGCCTCTTCTCTCATTCTGTCCTTTCAGATCCTTTCTGGCTTCAAGTACTGGCACACACACATTCTATGTTGTTCGTTCATTCATTCATTCAGTCAGTCAGTCATACATCAAATATTTATTGATCACCTCCCAGGTGCCTGGCAAAGTGCTGGGCAGCTGGGAATTGAGTCCCTAAGGAAAGCCCCTCCTTTTCTCACTCCCCACGCTCTAGCCGTACTCTGTTTCTGCCACTCCGTGGCGCTTGCCTATCACGCCAGTGGTAACATGATCGTTCTACATATATTTCTTATATTAGACTGGGATCTGCTGGAGGTTGGAACCATGTCACAGTGGTGCTTGCACCCTCTATAGCACCTGGAGCACTCGGTACTTGAAGGCAGGTTTGAATCAGCTCTACTGGGTATCATCTGTATTCTTCGGCCAGTCACTTAACCCCATTAGCCTCAGCCATAAAATAGATTAAATAATTAAATAGGCAACAGCTTGGCTCATAAATAAGTGCTCAGTAAACAACAGCCCAATACATGTTTTTTGATTAATTAAGAAGATGAAGCACTTTTGCACGACTTAAAAACAGATCAAGAAGCACAGGCTGTGCAGAGCGTGTGGCCAGTATGGAGTTTTGCTGTGGGCTGGGTCTTAGGAGGTGCCAGATATTAAAGCTGCTACAGGGGAACAGGAGTTGGTGGTGGGTCAAGATGGGGCAAGCAGAAGAGGGAAAAATCTAAGATGTCTAGGCCTGTCAGACAGCCAGTCTAGAATTTTCTTCTGCATGTGAAAAATGAAAGTTTCCTTGGTTCTTTGGTTCTATTTTGAGCAACAAACCTCCTAAGGCAGGAATTCAGTTGGATTTTACCTCCAGCTTGAACCTGTATGAGCAAGTTTCCCTCTGCAGACGTGGAACAGCCTCCGGAGGCCCTATTCTGCCTCGCCCACCCCTCCCAGTCTTGGCGGGGTGTGGGGGGGTACTCAGCTGGAGGCAGAGTCCTCCTGATTCACAAGTCAGCTGGGGAAGAATGAAGGATCACTTCACTTGAACTTCTAGTAAATGCGGGTTGGGTCAGGGACAGGCAGAAATGGGGAGGCTGGGGTGGGTGGTCTGGTGTGTATAGAAAGAATTCCATGTTTGAAATACTAGGACTTGGGCTCTAGTCCCAGGTCCTCCAGTTTGTGTGACCTTGGACGGGTCAATTAATCTCCCTAGGCCTCATTTTTCTAATCTATAATGTATCTTCTTGGCATCCTCAGGGGGAGCAGCTAGGTCCACCGGTGCAGTGCTTTTCAAACTTGAGTAAGCATTCATCACCAGGGGATCTTGCTGACAGGCAGATTGGGCTTCAGGAGGTTTGGCCTACATTCTGACACTCTCAGGTGATGCCCTTGCTGCTGGCTGTGGACCACGTGAGGTTCTAGTGCAGGGATGGGCAAACCACGGCTCGAGGGCCAAACCCAGCCTGCTGCTTGTTTGTGTAAATAAAGGGGGACTAGGACCCAGCCATGCCATTCGCTTGCGTGTAGTCTATGGCCGCTTTCACGCTGAGTGGTTGGAGGTAAGCAGTTGTAGCCGAGACTGCATGGCCCACAAAGCCTAACTATTTTAAGAGTTACTATGTGGTCCTTTACAGGAAAAGCTTGCCAACCTCTGCTCTAGTGGACAGAGGGCTGGCCTGTGTGAACTAAAAGACCTGCATTTCAGTCCGGCTTTGGCCAAGGGCCAGCCACTTCACCTTGCTGGTTCTCCCTCTCCTTATCTAGAGGACAAAAGGCTCTCTAAATTTCTAAGAGACCAGTGATTCTGGGATTTCAATACTACATAGAAAACACCACAGTTTCTACAGAAACAGGCATCTGAGAATCAGGTTGTGTGGCCTTAATTTGGAAGCTGCAAAAACACACCTAGCCTAACCCGCAGAGTCCAGCAGGCAACCCTGACAGGTATGGAGGGACTGCGTGATGTAGAGGCAGCTGGGAACACATAGGGGCTTGGAGAAGGGACCAGTGAGGATGGAAGGCAGACCTCCTGGCCTCCTGTACAGGCTGATGCTGGCACAGCAGCTCTGGAACATTGCTCACGAGCAACACACACACAAATTTCATCCCATCAAACACGATTCCCTATCTTACTGCTCCAGGTGCCCCTGGCCCTGGGTGCTTTTGGTCAACCAATATTAATAAGCTCTTTCAAGGCCTCAGAGACCGTGCCAAGCACAGGGATGTAGAAGGAACTATGATATCTGGAGCCGAGGAGCTCACATTGGGTGGGAGAGACACCATGTGAGTAAATAATTACAGGAGAGTTCCATGAGCCGCTGTGACGGGAAATGCGTGACTCTGGGTCCCTAGCTTGGGCAACAGGTGATGCCATGAACAAGGCAGGGAACGTGGGGATGGGCAATGGGCTTTAGGAGAAGGGGGAGGGTGTGTAAAGAGTGAGAAGAGAATGCCTCATCTGGGTTTGGGGCATGTTGATTCCAACGTGGGTGCTTGAGGGACTGAGTGACAAAGCTGTGATTTCCTGTGAAAAGCAGAGCAGAGACTCTCTGTAGGCCTGCCACTGTTGCAGAGGAATGACTGGTGTGTTGCCATGGTTACTTCCCAGCGCTGAGGGGGGGCCCATTGCACACCCCCCAAGTGCCCCCCAGGCTCTTTAGGGGTCGCTAGCCTTGCTCCATCTCAGTCCCTAGGTGAGACCTTGGCCAGAGAGACCTCTGTGAAATGCACACTTTTTAGGAACATTTCTATTTTTCAACCCGAATGAGCCGTACATGGCTGGCAATTGCTCACTACGACTGTCTTTCTGGTTAGATCTCCACCAAATGGGAAAACTGGGAACATACAACCCTGGACAGCTCCTGAACCCAACCGGCCACTTTCTGTTATGGTTTCCTACAAGTGAGGAGAGAGCCCTGAGAAGCAATGAACTCATGTACTCATGATTATCCTATTGTCTCATCTGAGTTCTGGCTCACCACCCGGGAGGGTGGATCTATGACGGCTGGATGGCGTCCCTTTATCTGGCTTTGGGATTCAGGGTACGATCCATGCAATTAGTGAAGATCCACATGGGCACACAGGCAGATTGAACCCCCTGTGCCCGCAAAGCAGTGGTGTCAACTGACTTTGAAGTGGGAGGGTTTTCCTCTTCCCAGGTAAGACCCTGGCATCTGGGTGGCAGATTTGATGACTGTGTGCTTTTGCCAGGAGGGCGCCTGTGTGAGTGCCTGCTGGTTGGTCTGAGTTCCAGGCTAGCGAGCCTACCTGTGGGCCACGCAGTGGCTGGCTGGCCTTGCTGGGGTGCTGAGTAGCCATGCGACTCTCCCTCTTAGCGCTTATCACAGATGCTAATTACATGCCTATCTGTGGGATTGTTTTACTGAGGCTTGGTTCCCGCACTCCCTAATGGCTGCAGGCACTAGATCTGGTTTTGCTCATCAATGTGCCCTGGTGCCTGGCATTTGGTCGGTGTTTTAAAGGTGTGTGTTGAATAAATGACAGAAAGCCTGTCACTGTTGCTGGGAAACTGAATCGAAATGTATATCCTACCAAAGATCTCCCTGTTTTTGTTTACCAGGAATTGCAAAAATTATTACCTAGGGGAAGTCTGGGGAGATTTTGCCCTCTCTGCTTAGAATCTTGTCTAGGACACCCTGGTTTCAGTTCACGCGGGGTTGACTAAGAAACCTCACTGAGGGTAAGGTAGCCAGCTCTGGGTGACACAGCCTCAAGGCTGCTGCTGGCTCAAGGCTGAAGGCTGGATGGGGGCATACACGAGCCGCAGAGAAGAGTCTGAGAACATGCGTAGGAAGTCTCCGCATTCACATCCAGGGTGGGGCTGGAGAGAACCAATGGCAGAGCTTCCAGAGCTTCGCTCCCTAGCCTCGGGGGTGGGGGGGGGGGGCGGGGGGGGGGACTGATCTAGCTTGTGCCATGCATGCCCTTGGTGCTTCAAGGCTCAGCACCCTTACCCTCACCTGGCTTCGCCGGACAGCCGCTCAGGTGGAACCTCCACATTGGCAGCAACAGCCAAACACACTTAAGCACAGTGCCAACAAGTAACCCTAGAGTTGTGGGCTGTTAGAACCGTAGGTAATTTAAAGATAATCCAGACGAAATTACTGAAGCAGAAGTAAAGAGAGTGAAATTCTAAATCTGGCCCTTTTCTCACATACTAAATACTCATCACTTTCCACTGATCACTTAACAATTTTTCTGATTACTATTGATCAAGCGCTCACCACGTTCCAGGCATTCTGCTAAGTGTTCTGCATGGATGATCTCATTTAACTCTCAAAACAAGGTGACTATGCTGATGGAGAGAGATTATAATTGTTTCCATTTTGCAAGGGTTGAAATGGAGGCTTGGAAAAATTCAATGATTCAACTAACGTCACATGGCTGGTGGTGGGGAGGTCTGGGTCTTCTAGCTTCTAGTTCAATGGTCAGTCCCTTACTCTACACCGACTCTCAGCTATAAGTCCTCCAGGCTATATTTGAATTACTTATTTGAAGACAGCCAGCACAGCTTACTTATCAAATAAGTTTCTAATGGTTCCGTGAAACTAAATTCTCAGTCTCACAAATACTTGCATCGAACTCTTTATAAGACTATTTTTTTTTTTTTAAGATTTTTCACTGAGGTTCTGCTCCTGTCCAGCTCCAGAATCTACTGCCCACTGTGCTCACAGGCCAAAGGCAAGATTCCTTCCCCCCTCTCTCTATCTCCCTCCGACAAACATTTCTGTAGAACAACCTGAGCCAGGTAGGATATTAGGCTTTGAAGGGGACACAGAGATGAAAAACACATGCTCCCCATTTTCCAGGTACTGGCAGGAGAAAAATATGATGAGGATACACGTGCCTATGAGACAAGGCAACCCATAATCAGTGTACTGTCAAGACAGAAGCCCAAATTAAATGCTCTAGGAATTCGGAGGCCAGACTCACTTCCAGAGGTACCACCATAGGCTCTAGGAAGGAGATGGCCCTTGAGGTAGGTCTTGTAGGAGGAGCAGAATTCCAACCAAGTGTATATGGAGACTTTCCTTGGACTGGAACATAAATGCTTCCTGTTTTCTGAGTGTCTGGCTTGTGCAGAACACATAGTAGGACCTCAAATAAATTTTCTAGTTGGACACTAGCCACTTGGGGCTAGGCTAGGAATCAGGGACTTGGTTCTGATGCGACCACTGGACATAAATTGTATAAGTCCTATTGCTTCTCTGGGCCTCTGTTTTTCCCAACTATGAAATAGGGACATTCAGGGGAGTGGGTATAACCTTGCTCATGGGTTTCTGGTTAGGGTTAGGTTAAGTTAATACATGCAAAACTATCTGCAAGCCAAAATGAAATATAAATACTTGTCGCTATTCTTACTGGTATTATAAAAACTAAAAAGAACCATTGCCCAGGTACCTCTCATTTATCCAATAACCTTTTTTGGACTAACTACACTGGGTCAGGCACTGGGGAAAAGATGAATAATATCCAGCCTCCATCCTTGGAATTTGAAAGGTCTAGGAAAGGAGGCAGTAGGTACAATTTATGGTATAGGTTGAATGTGCTAGGGCAAAGGCTGGGCTGGAGTGTGGCAGGATCTCTGCTCTTTCTTAGTGATAGTGCAGATAGGTGGCAATGCTAAACCTAAGAACTTCAAAATCAAGAATTCAGCTGGTATGCCCCAACATAACATAGCGTTAAAGGTGAGGAGAAAATTTATTTTAAAGTTTGAGCTTATACTATGTTCCAGGCACTCTGACATCCATCATCATGACAAGCTAGGTATTATTATGCCAATTTTACAGATGAGGAAAATGAGACTCAGAGAGGTTGGGTAACCTTCCAAGGTTTATAAGACTAGAAAGTATAAAGCCTAAATTTAAACCCAGGTCATTCAACTGCAAGCTTGGTGCTTTTCCCAGGACCACTTCTTGCTTTCTAATCAGCCAATGGTTTTATAGAACTCATTCCATGCTAATTTTGATTGACCTTCTTTCTTGGCTTGCTTTTCCAAGGAGAAAGACTGATCTGTGATGAGATTTGACAGTAACATTTTCTGTAGTCATTTCCTTTAACACTTCCTATAATAAACCCCCTCCCTCCCACTATTCTCTTCTGACCTCTCCCTCACCTCCAACCCCAGTGAAACTGCCAAGGAATAATGAATCCCAACAAATAAAGAGCCTGCAGAGAAAGATCCCTACCTTCTCAGCCACTGGCCTATATACTGAGACAAAACACACTGAAAGAAGGAAGAAACCTGCCATATAATTCTGTTCAAGGAGTCCACTAGACCAAAACCTGGCCATGCCTTAATTCTGTGGAGCTGTAAGCAACCATGCTCTACAGGAACCTGTATGATTGGCAGATTCGCCTATTTTACAGATAATGAAAACTGAAACCCAAGAAGTTGAAAGGACTTGCCCAACATCATACACTAGTGACAGGCAGGGTCTGGACTGGAACCCAGGACTCTTGACTCCCAGGCCAATGCTTTTCCACTTTTCAAAATGGGTTGCCTCTTTAGCGTTTCCTCATTAACATCTCATCTTAAAGGAGATCATGGCCCTTTAAGAAAGAGCTTGCACTGTAGGTTCGTTCTCTGCAAAGCCCAGAAGCCAAGACTCCCTCCTCGGCCTCTGCTCTGATCAGCTCCCTCCTCATCTAAAGAACAGGAAGTAGCTGCATTTTTAGCTCTGAAAGCATATTCTTGGGGTGGGAAAGGGGGATTTGGGGAAGAGAGTTTCTGTACATGATGGTCATGAGCGATCAGCAGACACATTACTCTTGCTTGAAGAAGGGGAAGATACACGGTAAGACATACAAGGGAAGATGACAAACGTCCTTGAGCCCCAACTAGAGCCCGTCCTCAGCAAGAGTGTCCCCCAGCCCCTGCCTGAGGGGAAGGGGATTCTGCCCTGATTCTGCTCTGCCTGGATGCCAGAGTGGCGGCTGGGGTGGGAACACCGGGGTGGGAAAGTTTGCAGGAACTTTCTACAACTTCCAATGCCTCCCCCACCCTCTGCTGGCACCCACAACTTCCCCTGCCAAGGGAGGAAGGAGGAACACATTATTCAGTTTAATAATTTATACAAATTGAAAAGTTTACTCTGAAATAAAGGGGACTTAAGAGGGAAGCAGAGAAAAAAAAAAATTCCCAAGTCTTCTCTTAAAGGACACAGGTGTGGAGATTACCCCTCTTGATGACCTTGCTTCAGAATACGACAATCTGACTGTTTAATAGGTAGGTCTGGAATAAGCCAGTAACCACTCCCTCAATGGTTGGCCAAGTTTTGTCTCCTTCTACTGGTGGGATCACATCCAGCCTTAGGACTAACCGCCTAGGACATCAAAGAACCCAGACTCAGATTCCTGGACACTTGTCTGTGTCAGTGGTTCTCAAACCCCGCAGCCCATCAGATCGTCTGGGGAGCTCATTACAAATTTAGATTCCCAGGAACCAACCTAGAGATTGATTACGGAGCTCTGGGCTGGGGCCCAGGACTTCATTTTCGATAGGCAGGTCTGGTTTAAAAATCAATGGTCTGGTCAGTCCCATCCATTTAGTCATCAAAACTTTTATACCAGATGCTGGTTTTATGGCAAAGAAAACCGACATCCCAAAAAGTAGGTCAGTGCCAGCACTTGGATTTGAATACATTCTCCTGCCTCCTCAGGTGGGGTCTTTGCCAAAGCCCTCACATACGGCTTCTCCCCACACCCCGACCCTGGCTCACCAGGCCACGGAGAATCCCTGCGGATCAGCGAGGCCTGCTCATCCGATCCACAGAAGAGGCAGAGCTGCCAGGAACTTTGATTGAGGCCCGTCTGGTTCGCTGGTGGCAGTGGCTGGTAAGGGGTAGGGCTGAAGGTAGTTTTAAGGGCACTCTCAGAAAGCTGTGTCCTGTATCCTGGTGGGTAGTTGATGGCCTCTAAGGCACACTACCCAGTTGTTCCAGGCAGGAAGAAGAGTCGGCTCATGGCAGGGTGGCAGAGGCAGAGGGAGTGAGGGGGCAGTAAAAGAAGATGAAGTCTGGAGGTGACGAGAGGCCAAACCATCTAGGACCCTCTAGGCCACAGGAAGAGCTTTAGCTTTTAATCTGAGCCGCTGCAGGATTCTGAGCAGGAGAGTGGCACGGACAGACATATTTTCCCAGGGGCATTCTGATGCAGTGGTGAGAAGAGACTGTAGAGGGTGGGGGAAGAAGCAGGGAATCCAGTTGGGAGGGTTTGCAGTAATCCAGGGGACAAGGGATGGTGGCTCAGACCAACGTGGTAGGAATCTTAGATATTTTTAAAGAGTGGAGCTAACAGATTTTTGGATGGGTTGGGTATGAGATATGAGATAAAAGGGAATTGAGGATGGTGCCAAGTGTTTTGGCTTAAGCAGCGGGCAGGTTCGAGTTATCGTCAACTGAGATGGAGAAGGCTGTGGGTGGAGAAGGTTTGGGGGAGGGACGTCAGAGATCAGTTTTGGACTTGCTGAGTCACTGGCACTCACGTGGTATTTAAATAAAGTCTCACTACTCGATGAGATCATCAAAGAAGTGAGTACAGACAGAAAAGAGAAGAGGGCTGGGGACCCTCCCGCATAAAGAGGTTAGAGAGAAGATGAGGACTCAGCAAAAGAGACTAAGAAGGAGTGACCAGTGGGAAACCAGGAAGGTGTGGAGTCCTAGAAGCCGAGTGGACAGTGTTTCCAGGAAGAAGGAGTGATCAGTTGGGTCAGATGCCGCTGACAGATGGAGCAAGGTCAAGATTGAGAACTGACTATTGGATTTAGCTACTGAAGGACACTGGTAACCTTGACACAAACAGCCTTTGACTCCTAACCTCATGGAGTCCCACAGTTTGACTACTGACTGTCATTTAGGGCTCCCTTATTGTAACTTTTCTCTTCTCAATTAGGTTATTAAACATTGCAGCATCAGGGATGACGAGTCAGTGTATCTCCGAGTCCTTGTAAGGCTGTAGAAGCTTCTAGAGCCTGCTGTAGACCCTAATACAGTTTGCTGCCAGACCCGGCTGAACATCCCTCCCACTGACCTAGAGCAATTTTCCTCATGCTTGGCTTACCTTGAACGCAGAATTTCAGTTCCTTGGGGTCAGTGACGACCTTCCTGCTTTCCCGGATCACAGCCCGGTTCTTCTTGGTTTCTCCCCAGAGATTGGTGCCACCGTACATGCTGGGAATGTTGAGAATAGCAATGCCTTCAAGGAAGATGCTGCTCAGGTCCACCCCAACTCCGTCACACTGAGGGGCAGAGAGAAAATTTCATCCATTAGTGTCCTCAGTATATCCCAACCCAAGGTGGCATGTGTGTGTGTGTGTGTGTGCGCGCGCATGTGTGGTGCGGGCTCTCATGGAGAATGTGAAAGGCCATCAGCCACCAGCCAGCCTCTGTCAGAAGCTGAATCTTGGGCAACGTTGCTCTGGCCTAATGGTTTGGCCACTGCAGTGGGATGAGGGAGGTCCAGTCCTGGTCAGCTCTGGGGAGACAGCACAAAGCTTCAGGAACCGTCTATAGATCTCGAAGGGCTTTAGGAATGGTTCAGAAGACAACTGCAAACTGTTCTCCAGTCCAACCTCATTATCATCAATCCTGCCCCTCCCTAACCATTGTGAAGATCTGGTGGAGCACTGAGTCCAGAACCTAACATAGCATATTCTCAACAAATGACAGAAAAGTTTCATTTTACCCCTTCTTATTTTACCCCTCTTGTGAGAAGTATAAGACTTTAAGATTTGGATGGCTTTCAGAATTTTCCTGTCTCCTGTATCTCTATCGTAAGTGCAATTTTGGCATATGTGCTTGCTGATGTAGCAGAGTTTCTTTATCCAGTCTCTACCACCCACATCACCGCCAGGTACAAAAGGCCAGTAGGCTCCAATCTGCCTGTCTCACATATCTATAAAGTTGGCCTACTTTGGCATAATGCTTACCAATGCAGCAAAAAAGATATTAGCTCTGATCCTCGTTCCTCAGGATTGGAGGTAGTTTACTTCATTTACAGAAGAAAACATTACCCAGAGAGGTAAGCTAAGTTATCCAAGATTGCGCAGTTGATAAATAACAGAGCAGGGATTCAAAGTTGGGGAATCTGACTACAAAGCCCAAGCTCTTTATCTTGCTTATTGAGAGGCAGGAAAAAAAATCAAAAGCATGCAACAAAAATCCATTATCTTTGAGGTTTCCAACAAATCCAAACTTCCAGAGATTTCTTAACAGATGAGTAATAGAAAGGTAGGGCTTGTTGCCATTCATTTTGGCATACTTCCTGATTTCTTTGCAGCTCTCAATTTATCGTATCTTATCATCCCCATGACTTGTCTCCCCAGCTACAAAATGGTAGAGAGTGAGCTTCTTTGGTGACTGGGAATTCCTTTCTTTATTAGGAAGGTCTGATTATTTGAGAGGTCTTTTAATGTTGAACCTGATTCTCTTCCTTCCTGCTTCCACCCATTGGTCTTATTCTCCCTTCTGAAGTCAGACAGAATGAACCTCCTTCTCCTCCAGGGAAGTGCCCACTGGGTACACGATGATGTGCATAAATCATCATCAGCATCATCATGCATATGCATTAAACATTGCCATTTGCCAGATGGGCTTTTATACACATCTCATTTATTACCTTCATGATGATCTTATAAGTTAGTTACTAGGATTACCTTCACTGTACTTTTGGGGAAACTGAGGCACAGAGGCAGTTAAGTAACTTGCCCAAAGTCACACAACTTACAAATGGAAGTACACAGATTGACGGCAGGCTGTCGGAGCCTCAGTCTTACCCACTCCTTTCTCTCTCCTCCCTCTCACACCACCATTTAGTTGTGCCTCTGGGTTGAGCAGTCAACTCTCTGGCTCCTCCTGTGGGACTTGCCCCGTTCTGTACACACTACAGTTTGTTACTGTCCTACTCCATAAGTTCCTGGCACTGAAAAGAACGCCAATGGCAGAATCTGATGGCACAGGTGGCAACGGCACCAGCACTTCCTGGGTCTGGGATCCCCTAATATTATCACGCCCCAGAAATGAGATAATGTGGGGAGTCCATGTAGAGGCTCAACATGTCCCCCACGATCATTATCCTTAGTGTTAAATATGATCAAGTTTGCACTAGCTCTTTTATGAGCAGCTACATGATGACTGAATCACTTCAGCTTGAGTGGGTGGTCATCTCAGGCACTCAGGCCCTCATCCCATCATCTACTTCTCAGCCCACTCTTCCCCATCCTGAACTTGTATAGGTATTTTTAAATAACTTAGACAGAGGGTTTTGCACTTATTTAATTTCATCTGACTTTCAGCCCAAGCCCCCACCAGTCCATCTAGTTTATATTAAATCTTCATTCTGTGACCCTATGCAATAGCTCTCCTATTATTTGGAGATTAAGTCCATTAATACACATATATAAAGGGCAAAACAGGGAATAAGCCCTCTCCTTGGTCAGTTTAACACACCAGATATTGTGCATTAAATGGCCCTCGGGGTGTGGCTGTCTTATCAGGGCTGCATCCTCTGAACGGGACTGTCACCCAGCCCACTTTTCATTACAGTGTGGAATCATGGAACTCAGAGATCAGAGGGACCCAAGAGAACATATCCAATCTTTCATCAGTGAGGCCCAGTGAGGTTAAGGATCTTGCCTGTGGTCACCCAACTTACTAATGGTGGAGCTAGACTAGTATCCAGGTGTTCAGACCTCAATTCTGTGCTCTTTCCACTAAAACATAAGACATTGTGCTGAGATCAAATAGCATTTCCTAAATAACCACCCTACAACCTCTATCAGAAAAGGAATAAAAGAACTCATATTAAGCCACTAATATCTGTAAAGGGCAAGTATTTGGTTAATACTTTATTCCAGAATTTTGCCAGGGGTTGGGATGAAGTATATCAGTCTGTGGTTTCCAGAATGTATCCTTTACTAATTTTTTAAAAACTGGGACATTTGTCTGTTTGCCTCTCATTGGATGGAACCCACTGTGTTTTCTGGATTTGTCAAAGTGGTCCCCGAATGCCATCTATAGGTTTGTCCAGCAACTTGGATTCAAATGTGTATGTTTTCCAAGGCCAGTTAGTTCTCTATCGATCAGCTTTGGGCTCTGATACCCACCTTTATCATCTGTTTTCCATTTTTGGTTAAGGCTACTCTCTCTGTGGAAAAGATAAAAAAAAACTCTTTCGGAATGTCAAAGTCCTAAAGAGGTATGCTTTCCATGTTCTTTTTTGCTTCAAACATTGTCTAACATTCTGCTTGGCCTTCAGCTTGTCCAAAGCTAGGCTCACAGGTCTGAGGTGCCTTGTGCGTTTACACCTGGTTGCATGCTCACACCCTGTCTGTGAGTATGTGTACAACCCTCCAAAAGCATGGGCTCAACCCAGAGTTCCTTGTTGCTGTCATGGTGATTCTTTTTTTTTTTTTTAAGCTCTTTGCTGCTTTCTTCTTGATAGAATTAATGAACTGTTAGGAATTTATTTTGGAATATCTTCCATCCTTTTGTCCTTTATACACGTATTCTTTTTTTAAAAAATATTTATTTTGTTGTGCCAGGTCTTAGTTGCGGCAGGCGGGCTCCTTAGTTGCAGCTCGTGGGCTCCTTAGTTGTGGCTCACTGGCTCCTTAGTTTGCGGCACATGGGCTCCTTAGTTGTGGCTTGCTGGCGCCTTAGTTGTGGCACGCGGGCTTCTTAGTTGCGGCATGCACGTGGGATCTAGTTCCCTGACCAGGGATCAAACCCGGGCCCCCTCCACTGGGAGCGAGGAGTCACATCCACTGTGCCACCAGGGAAGTCCCTTTACACACATATTCTTATTTAGGGATTTATAAATAAGTCAGACTTATTCTCTGACTTATTCACTGGGTCAGACTTTTCTCCAAACTCTGAAATTAGCTTTGCTCAACCCTGTGCCCAGCATTGAGTTCTTGAACCCTTATCACCTCCTAGACCACTCAGTCACTTTCTCTGTTGGTTGTAGTTACTTCCGCACGACCTCAATTTATTCATTGTTTGGCCAATACGCCCCCTCCCTTCTAGAGATAATAATAATAATACTAGCAACTATTTGACAAGAGCTTCCTTGTGCATTGTGCTGGTCCTTCCCTTACATCCTCTCTTGGGATGCTCACATGAACACCGTGAGGGAGGCACCGTTGCTACCCCCAAGTGACAGGGTCTCAGAGGGGTTAGGGTGCTGGCTTAAGGCTACACAACGTCCCCTCTACAGGCTGGCAGAGCTCGGTTGCAAACCCAGGCAAGCCAGATGCCAGATTGTACTCTGGAGACGAAAGAGTCAGTGCAGCAAATCGGGACTTTTGCTGATGCTAGACTTGTCGCAAAATTAAACTTCCAGCTGTTGTTTGAATAATTGAAATCTCCCACTACTACTCTGTATTGTAGAGTACTTAGAGCAGTGCCTGGCACGTCAATGTTGGCATCAGTATTATATCTTGCCTCTGTGCCAGCTTTGTGTTTAAAAAAAAAAAAAAAAAAGTAAACCATTAGCACAGCACGGTCCTTGGCACACGGTGTTCCATAAAGTCACCTTTCTTCCCTACTGCTGTTTTAAGTGTACTCTGTCCCCTCCATCTCTAGTCATAACAAGCTAGGAGTGTTAGTTATTAACTTGGTAAGCCGTTAACATCTCTCTGGAAGAGCAAACAGTCCTCACTCTGCTTTATGATGGAATGTCCCCTTCCCCCACTATCTCACTGAGTCATAGGTGGACTGGGGCGAGTAGAAGAGATGGGGAGAGCCTGGGGACTGTTGGATGTAGCTGCCCCCCACCTTTGGAATGCACCTATTTGAAAATTGAGAGGCAGTGCCTTGTCTTGGAAGGAGCATGCCTGGGCTTGGAGACAAAGAGATATGGGTTTAAATCCTGGCTCTGTCACTTGCCAGCTGTGCGATCCTGCGTTGGTTCCTTAACCTCTTTGAGCTTTAATCTGTCATCTGTAAGATGGGGTGGGGATGGGGAAATAACATCTACTTCGAGGGTTTGACTGGTCTCTGGAAGACAGCAGCATTCCAAAACTGTCTGCATTGTTATTACAGTTAATAATAATATTACCTGTGTCATGAGGCAATTTTCAGCCTGAAATCATTCTCCCACTACCTGAGATCTTGCTGGAAGCATTTTAATGGCCCCTTCGCCATTAAACTCATGCTAGTGGGAGCCTTGCCTGACCATAGCCGTATGCCCATTCTCCACGCTTCTTGGCCTAGACACCACACACTGATTTCTTTCAGAACCCCAGGGCTGCTTAAGGCTCGGGAAAGGTAGAAAGTTGCCCTGCTGGATCTGGGAACGTGGAGCCGAGAGAAGTACACTGTAGGCTTAAATGGAACACCGGCCCCAGGGCCGCTCCCGGCGGGTTCCTGAGCTAAATCCTCCAATAGTTCCATGACGTCATGGGGCCCCCTCCCCCTGCTGGGACCCGGGTGGGGGGCGCCTCCTGGGGAGAGCGCAAGGAGGACGGCGGTCCCTGTGCGCACCATCGGCCATCGCTAACCTAGGACCGGGCTGGCAGGCTCGCCCCTGAGCCGAGGCTGCGCTGCAGCGGAACCCAGGTATTTACAGCCGGGTATGGGTCGAAACAGAGAGCTGTTGTCCCCGGCTGGCTGGCAGCAAGCTCGCACACGCCCCAAGTTGTGCTCAGAGTGGGCGCGGGCTGCGAGGTGCCGGACGCGGGCCGCCCGGGTCCGAGGCAGCAGCGCTGCAGGCGCGGGGTGGGGTGGGGTGCATCCAGGCCAGCCCGGTTCCTGCCCGCCTGGAAGCCGTTCAGGAATCTGCCGGAGCCCAGGCCGGGAGCCGCCCGCGCCCGCCTGCTCCAGGCCTTGCTGCGCCGGCCGCAGCTGTCGGCAAGTTCAACAGTCGTCCCCACTTGCGACGACAGTACCCAAAGCTCTAGTGTCTTTCTAAGCCAAGGGATGGTTTGTTTGGTGGAGGGCCGGTGGGTAGTCTTATTCATGCCATTCCCCCAACCCCCTCCCCCATCTCTCAGATCCTTAAAATCCCCATAATTCTGGGCAGAACTAGGACCCGCCAAGTTCTCCATGCTCTCTGAGGGGCAGAGAGCCGAGGAGGTGAGAGAGGGCAGTGGTGCTTCCCTGCCCGGGCCTCAGGCTTTTCCGAGACCAGGGTGCGTACCTGCCGGCCTCGGTGACCTGAAAAAGGCGGCGGATCTGAGTGAGGCCGCCTCCATTTCAGCCCGGACGATCCTATTTAGGAAGGTCCTCAGAGAAGGAGATCCCATAATTTATTTGATGACCTGTTTCAGTTTTTAGCAACTAGGAAATTCTCCCGTCTTCTAACCTCGATTCACGGTGCCACGGATTACGCTGATTTTCTCCAGTTTAGAACGCAGATTGTTTTGTTTCATACTCCTGCCATTGGGCAGTGTCTGCTCTCTGGAATGACCTCTTCCAGGCCAGATTATAAGGTGTTACCCAGGCTTCGATGCCTCTGGGGGCATTTGTCCCCTTTCAGCTTGAAATTTTCTTTCTTGGGTTCCCTGCCTCTGCGTTGTCTTGATTGTCTCTCCCATCTTTGGTGACTCCTTCCTGGACTTTCTTTTTAAAAATCTTTCTATTATGGATATTTTCAAATATGTAGGAAGATAAAATAATAAATCCCATGTACCCCAAATCTCAGCTTCAGCAATTAGCAATTCACAGCTAATCTTATTTCAACTCTACCCCAGTTCATTTGAACTATTTTATAGCAAATCTCTGATATTCTACCATTTCACCTATAAATACTTCTGTATGTATCTCTAAATGATAAGACTCTTAAAAAAAAGAATTATCTCAATTCGCTTATCACTCTTAAAAAGTAACAATAATTCTTTAACATTGATAAATAGCCAGTAATTGTTCAAATTTCCTCAACAGTCTCATCTGAAAAAAAAAAACTTTTGTCTGAAAGGTTTACAGATTAAATTTGGTTGATATGTCTTTTAGGTTTCTTCTGATCTATAAATTCCCTGTTCTTTTTTTTTTCTTGCCGTATAATATTTATTGAAGGAAATGGGTAATGGGTCATTTGTCCTGTACAGCAGAGCAAACTTTAACGTGCATACGAATCACTTCAGGATGATTAAAATGCAGATTCTGATTTGGGAGGTCTGAGGTGGCCTGAGACTGCATTTCTACATCCTCCCTGGTGATACTGAGGTTGCATATATGATGGACCACACTTTGAGAAGTAAGGCCATACAGCATTTTCCAGATTTTGGATATTGCTGATTGCATCTCTGAGGTGTTTTTTAAACATATTCCCAGCCTATCTGGAGGCTTGATCAAATTCAGGGTTGACATTTTGGCAAGAATACTCTATCAGTGTATTTCCTATTGCATCTCATCAGGAGGCACATAGTTTACTTGTCTCATTTTTTGATGATGTTCAGGTTGGTTAGTGGGTTCAGGTGTCGTCAGCCTGACTCTTCCATTATAGAGTTCTTAATCAGTGGATGATGATCCTTGTCTGGACCCATTATTACAGTCCTTTAGTGGCAGGATACACCTGAGGACACCCTAGCACCCTTTCTGTGCTCTTCTTCCAAATTTCTACAAATGCCATTTTCTCCATGAATTCTTCCTTTCCATTCTCCAAAAAGGATCTCTGTCTCTCATCTCTGCATCTGTGTTCTCATGGAATCAAAGACCTGAAGAGTCTTGAAAGATCATTCAGTCTAATTACCTCATTTTATAGATGAGAAAAATGGAGGTTAAGGAGGTGAAAGGAATGGTCCATTGTCACATAGCTAATCAGAGTCATCAGATCTGGAATTAGACCTTTGGTCATTTAGATTGGCAACCAAGAGGACATGAGTGATTTTGTAAGGAGGAATTTTGGCAGCTGGATGAGGGCCAAAGCACAGAATCTTAGAATGGTAAAGCCAGATGGAACATTAGGTTTGGTAATGTCTGATTACCAAAATGAGAACAATGAGGCCTAGAGTTAGTAAGTGACCTTTCTAGATCACACGGCTGTCTCTTGCAAGAGTTAGGGCTTAATTAGGGCCACATATATAGGCCACAGAGTTGGGCCTACTTGCTTCTGTTTCTGCTGTACTCACTGCCTAAACTGCCATGCAGCTCTTTTATGCGTATTAAAATCCTACCCTTCCAGCTCAAAAGCTAACTCCTGTCTGAGGCTTTTTCTATAGAGGAAATTGCTCTAGCTAGAAATTGATGTTCCCCTTCTCTGAATTTTCATTGCATTGTTTTTCTGTCGTATATGGAATGTATATTCTGCCGTAGATCATGCCTATTTGCCTGTCCCCAGGAGATTTTAAGCTCCCAGAGGGGAGGGACCATATGTTACATGGCTCTGTGTTTTCCATAGTTGTGGTATGTCTTACCCATTTCAGAAGTCCAATATAACTATTTTTTAATTGGAAGAATGTGTACAGAGATCCCCAAACAAAAACCAAGGTGTTCCTTAAAGAAACCTGACAAGGTTTTTTTTCCTTCCAGATGAGTTCCCACAACTTCCCAGGATGAGTATATTGACCGAATAAAGTGGACTGAATACCCAGATTAGGGAGAAATACGGAAGGTTAATCCAAGTCTGCAAGAAATGGTCCTCGGATCACAGCTAAGGGAACTCTATATCTGAACAGCTGGTAATAGGAATAGGACACATGGGGCATGATGTATATGAGACAAACATTAAGAGACAGAAGACAAAGAGCACTCATTCATCCATCAAGAATGTTGGGAACCTACTTTGTGCTAGACCCTGGGGATGGAGTGGAAATGGGACACAGTCCCTTTCCTTAAGGGACCTCCTGCAGGTCAACGCTAGAGGCAGTGATATCCTGCTAAATGCTTAACAGCAGGATCTCCAGGAAAAAAAGACGCTCTGATCGTGGTGTTCCACAGTGTAAGTATTCCCACTATGGCCAATTTCAAGCTACAAACGTGACATCACCGAAAGCAGAGGTAGGAAGAGATGTACCAGCAAGCAAGCTGGCCCCAGCATACCACCGAGAAGGCAGTAGATAGCTGCATATCTGCAGGGCCTATGGCCAGAACAGAGAAATTTATTGCGAGTGAAAGAAAAGCAGTCAGGGCAAATAGGGCTGTCTATTTTCCCTAGAGAAGAACTAGAAAGAATGTTTTTAGTGTCAATAATCTGATGTGTATCCTGAGGGAAGAAAAGGGAAGAAATTGAGTGGTGTTGATGAGTGGTGATAGCATTTCTAGAAAGACCGTCTGGTATTATCTACATTAAAAAAATTTTTTTTTGGCCTGGCATGTAGCTAAATCTTCCAGAGCAGTGGCTTCCCCTGAATTCAGAGGAGCTGTCTTATAGCATTTTCGGAGCTCATGTCTTGCTGTGGGCAGTTAGATACTAATACACATGTGTTATATGATAATATTAATAGATACAATTAATTGAGTTAACTATTATGAACCAGGCACCTCATATATTTTATGTCTAATCCTTACAGCCCTGCAAGGTTGGTATTTGTATCCTCCTTTTTACAGATGAGGAAACACTGAGTCAGTGAAACTGAGGAAGGTCCTTGTTTTCCCAGTTTATCCAGGTTTGTGGTGGGCTTCATGAACTTACAGGCTTCCTACAGAAGATGCAAATGACAAGATCAAGAAGACAGTCCAGCTTATGGAGCATATACCTGAGGCCTGTGAATTTTGTGCTTTGTTACCTGTGAGACTACTTTTGGAGTCTTCTAGATATAAGGGATTTGATTCTTCATTTTAAGGAGGACACTGGAAAAGATGGAGTCTATCAAGAGAAGAGTGGTCAGGATAGTCAGGAGTCTGTACATCAAGTTGTATAGGAACTGGGGACATTGGCAAAGATCAATAGGAGATGACATGGAAGATAGATTTCAGCCCTATGAAGGGCAGTCGTGTGGAGGAGCAGAAAGGCATGTTCTGTGTGCCTCCAGATGGTGGAAATAGGCCCAAAGATGGGGAATTCAGTCATGCATCCCACAAACACTTATTGGGCCTCTATTTTCTTCCAAGCATTGTGCTAAGGGCTGACAGGGGAAGGATATGGCGATAAAAGGGACATACATCCTTGTTCAACATCGTGAAGAACTTTCTGAAAGTCAGAGCTTTCTAACAATGGAACAGGCTTCTGGAAAAGTAGTGAGCTTCCTACCCTTGGAGTATTCAGGCAAAGGCTGGATGTGTACTTATCAGAATGTGCCAGAATGAATCTTTTTGTTGAGTGGTACATGGGACCAGATCCCCTTCCAGTTCAGAGATTCGGAGTCTTCATTCGGCCTTGCTTCGGCAGGCAGAAGTGCTGTGCTGAAAAAGTGTCATCACGGTCCCCCTCCTATCGCCCGTGTCCATCTAGCTGCATGCTCCGCGTTCTCTGACAGTGAGTGGTGGCGGGCCAGTTAGACTGGAAAGTGGCTGCCATCTGTGACAGGGATGATGGCATTTTGGCGGGTTTGTGTGGGCTCCAGGAATGCAGCATTGAAGCCATGTACACACAACCTGCTTAAGAACATCCCATGGGCAGAAAATGTTTTCTTCCTCTTCATCCCTCCTCTGTTGCTGTGCCAGGCGGGCACAATGGTGCCTTTGAGAGGGGCAGCTGGAAGGGGGTGTTGGCAGGGAGGCTGGAAGTAGAACATTGCAGCTGAGGGGGAACCAAATTCATTTCCAGGAGCAAGCCTGCCCTGGATGCCAGTTTCCAAAACAAAACTGCTGCTTCTCAGAGCGCACGGTGGTGGGTTGCCTCAGAGTTGGACAGAGGGCAAAGCCGTTTCCTATCCGCTGCTCCATCCTCCCCAAGTTAAAAAAAAATCCTGGTGTGTTGAGGCATTCTTGTTCTAGATGAAGATTCATGGGCTTTGCTGTCTGTCTGGGGAGCTCAGACCAACTTGGGGTGCATGGGGCTTTCTGAAGGGTCAGACTTGCCTGCAGATAGAGCGGGGCTGATGGCCATAGGGGCAGGTCGGCTTCTTGGCCACCAGAGAGGGCTCAGGATGGAGACCCTTCCTTCTGCCTTTCAGACTCGCTTCTTCTGACCCCCTAGCAGCCCTGCACCCTTGCTGCCATATGGGCTCTGCCCACTCACTGTCTTCACTCTCCTTGGTGGGAAAGAGGTGGGAGAACTCTGGCATTTCCTGTCCTGGGTTCACAGTCGTCCCAGACCCTCGGCTACTTTCAAAGTTCTCAGCAACAGCTCAGAGATGGGCGTGGGAGGTTTTCCCACTCACCTCACAGTTAGGAGAAGGCCTGAATACCGGACTGCAAGCTCAGCCGTCTCCCACTCTGTGTTGCAGTTGGAGCAAGGTGGGTTCCCTTTTACTTTGGTGGCTTCCAACAAAAAGGTATCACTTGAGTCCGGTTAAGTAGTAATTTCTGTTAGTGTTCACACTAATTATGGGATTTTTTTTTACACTTGGGTTCAAATTGTACAATCAATAACTAGAGAGCAATTACTTCATTTCAGGTACTGGGGAGACAGGATGAATAAGATAGAGGCCTTGCTTCAGACAGCCGACTGCCTAAGAGATATGCCAAGTCCTGAATGGGAGCCCCGCCACCAACTCAGCTGACCCATACATTAGGGGGAAAGCAGAGGTGTAATGCAGAGGCCAGCTCCTACTGGGAGGGCTGTGGCATTGTGGGAGCATGTGGGCTTTCATCTGATCTGATCTTGCGGTACTTATCTTTAGGAGACTCAATTTCCTTGAGTAAATAATACACACCATGCAGAATTGTTATGAGGATTAAACAAGACAGTGTACCAAAGTGCTAGGACAGACCTTGTTGCAAGGTGAGTGCTCAGGAAGTGACTGCTGTTGTTATTAACTTGTGGATCCCAATGGACTTGAGATGTAATGTGTATGTGCACACATTATTTAACAGCTCCTTTGTTAGGTTATATGCCCTTCCTGAAAGAGTCAATTCTTCTCCTTTCTTAATTCCTCTTCTATAGAATACTAGGATCAGCAAGTTTACGACCTCACTAAGATAGATAACCAAAGACCTATCCACTATAGCCAATGAACATATTTGTATGTAATAGTCTCTGTCTGTTTCATAACCCAGTTGTAGAAGCAGAAAAGGACTGGAATAGTTCTCATCCAAGGTCCCTGAATCTCCTGAGTGTAGAGATGAAGATCATGAATTCTTTTCAATATTCTAAAAAGTCTAAGAGAAATAATTCATTTCGCACTGACAGGGCCTCACAGGTCATTATTATTTAAAAGATGCATTTGTTTGGTAGACATAGCTTGGGGAAAGTTATTCTTTCACTAAGGGACCTTGGTGGGTAGAAAAGTTAAGCTCGTTGGGGAAGAGGTTAGCCGAGAGATCGCCCAGGAATCTGTGTGGAGGTGCCTTGTAGCCCAACATGCTGAGTCATGTGACCCCAGCCTCAGTCTCCTGAGACCTCCTTGGGCCTCATCTATCCACTGTGCTGCATATACCCCCGCCTGCTTTGTGAAAATGTAGGCATGAGAATTCATCCCTAAAAATTATTCCAAAGTCCTTGGAAGACACAAAGCATATGTAGCCAGGAGTCTGAAGACAAAGAAAATCAAAGCAATTCACAAAGAACAAAGGAAATGGAAAAGAACAAGAAAATAAAAGCATATGGATGAATGGAGGCTTGAAGTGAAATACAGGGTATGCATGTGTAGGGAATAAAAAAGAGGGTCATTTAAGAGAGAAAAAGTTATGTGTCAGAAACTGTAAGCAAACAATGGGATTTTTAAAGAGGAACTGACAGAAACAATTTCTTCGTAGTAGGCTGAAAGATTTTAAGGATCAGTGAAGGAAACTTATAGTCAGTGCGTGGCTGAAAGAGGTAGAGAGATGGAAAGGATGGAGCTGTGTTTAAAAATGGATAAAGATTTAGGAAATCAAAGAATCACAGAGGTCCTCCAGAGGCCTGCTTTTAAAGATACAAAGGCTAATATTATTACAGGATTGAAATAAGGTCAACATTAGAACAGTACTGATCCCTGATTGCTGAGACTGTGGGTTACTTTTCCTTTTCGCCTCTCTATGGTTTAAAATGTTCTACCATGGATTTGGATAGCTTTTATCATCAAGAAGAGAATTTAGCACACGTAGTAGGAGGGAGCGGGAAGAAACTGAGGCTGGGGTATTTGGAGCAGTGAGAACCGTAGGATGGGCAAGAAGGAGAAATCTGAAGAGCAAGAGCTGCCTTGGGTGGCCTCACAGTGAGGATGCTGCTGGAAAGTTGGAGCCCCTGGACTCGATGGAGGAAGTGAATGGACTCCAGAGACGGGAGAGGATGTCCTCTAAGGCCCATTCCAGTCTTTGACTCCAGGGTTTGATGCGTGATCAGGTTGCCACCTTTTGTTTTCTAAGAACTCAGAATCCCCTGCAATGCTCTTCTCAACTTTCCCTTCCCCATGAATACGTATTCGTTTCATCTCCCCTGGAATCACTGCGGCTGTGTTGATGGGCTGAGCGTATGGCTAGTTCCCACCTTCATTACTCCAAGCTCTGAAAGGCTCTACCTGCCCAAGCTGAGAAGGTGTAGATGATGCCAGAAGAGGCCAAGGTGCTTGAAGTTCTCTTTCCTCTAATTGAGGAGTGTGCAAAATTGCCAGTGGATACCAAGGCAGCCATGGGTTCTTTCCTGCCACTTACTGGCTGGGTGAACTTGGCCAAGCTACTGAACCTGTAAAGTCCTCGTTTTCGCTCTTCTGAAAAATAATGACACTTGACTGGATTGGAGTAGCTAAAGATATCTGCTCAATCTTAAAGTAATCTGATTCATTATTTACTCAGCTTCTTTACATGCACATGGCTGTGCTAAATATTAGTTTTAGAATTTAGGATTCTCATAGACAGGGCCCATCTCATGATATGGCTTCAAGATCCCTAGTACTGTGCCCAGCACATTGCTTTTTGTAAAAATCACATTTAAAAAATTGAGATGAAATTCACCTGACACAAAATTAACCATTTTAAAATATGTGATTCAGTGGCCTTTAGTACTTTCACTCACACTATCTTTTTGAGGTGTTAGAATAACACAGTCTTTGGGGTTGGTTCCGTTTTGTTTTAATAAAACAGTGCTGCACTGCACCTCCATGCTCATCCCCTTGTGAACTCACGCACAGGAAACTCTCCAGGTCTAGGACGTGAAGAACCTGCTGGGTCATTTGGCCTACAGGTGCATTTTCAGTTCAGCATTTGCTGTCAAACTGCTCTCCAGAGTGGTTTACCACTGCTGTCTGTCCCCCGGCAGTGTCTGAGAGTTTCCATTTCTGCTCCTTCTCCCATCATGGGGTGCAATATTCCCCATCGTGGTGTGGGAGCCCCACAGCACAGAGCAGGTAAAAGAAATGAACCAGCTCCGGCAATGTCACCACGGAGAGATCTCAAGAACTAACGGTGAGTGAAAAAGGCAAGCTGCAGAGCACAAAAGGGTTGTGGGAACTCGACTCCATCCAGAAAATTTTATTTCTTTGGTTACAAAGATACTTGAAGGGAATACAACAAAATATTGACAAACGCCAATTCTAAGTGAGGGGGAAATGGGAGGGTTTGATCTAAAAAGTTCTCAAAACCTTGTTGTATTAAAAAAAAAAATCCTCAATTAAAAGGGGGGAATTGATGTGCAGAGATTCCCAAAATACACTGGGCAACAGATTTTTTTGAAGCAGCTTCTACATTTGGACTCACTTTTTCCCCATGCAGAGGTTCATATTAGTGGAGCTGGCTAGCCTTCCCTTGTGAACATTGTTTAAAAGTAGATACAATATCAAGGAATTTTGGAAGTTCTTATTTTTAACCAGTAAAATGAAAATTTTCCACAGCTTGTAATAAAATAAGTGCTCAAGCAGAAGCCTGCCTCTTTTGCTCCATGTAACTACAGCTCAAAACCTGTGCAAGGCTATTCTGGGCCTGGGGTGCAGGAGGTGACTCACTGTGTCCCTCCCTCACCCTTCCCCCACCCGTTTATTCAGGTAAAAGCAGATTAGAATAAACATCAAAGGCTGCTTTGGAAGAGAAGGGAAGTCAGAGACGTTGAGACCAGGGCTGATGACAACCATGTGGGTGACATGCTGGCTTCTTAATTAGAGGCAACCGCAATTTATGAGCACCCATTTCCCAGGAACGGCACTAACTTTCACAGCTTCCTTTGTGTGCCCGTGGAAGAAGCATTTAGAGCATGCATTCGCAATATATATTTTTTTGCTCTCTTTTTCATAAATGTAAAAGTCTCATGCCTGCTTTTAATGTTATCGGAAATGTGAAAATAAATAAAAGTATGTGACTACGAGCAGATCAAGTATACCTCATACCTGTGAGAATCTCTGCTCTAGAATAAAGTGCCAGTACTGCCCTGAAACTCCTGAGTTTTGGGCAAATCTGGATTTGAAGCCTGACCTGACCACTCAGAGGCTGTGGACCTCAGGTGAGCTTCTTGCTTTCTCTTAGCTTCTATTCCCATCTCTGGAAAGGTGATATGATACCTGCCACTTGGGGCTGCTTTGTAGATTCTGTGAGGCACTTAGCACCACTGCCAGTTAACTTAAAAAAATAACAAACCTGAAAATGTTAATCCGAATAATAGCCTTGGGAAGTAGGCTAACCCCTTTCTTCCCATTTTATAGATGAGAATACTGAGGCCCAGACAACACACTTCTGCTGACGAGGGCTAATGCTTGTCCAGGCCAAGCCCCTTTCACTAAGTACCCCCCCCCACCCCCCGACCAAGTGTCTGCAGGTGAACAGTAGATCTGGAGTCACCTTCTCCCCAGCCTTAGTCTTTGACCCCAAAATAGTGTCCAGGGTGATTGCTCACGTGGCTCCTCAAGGCCCCAGGATCCAGTTTCCTTAGCACTAGTTAAGTAAGTATTATATTAACCAGCTCTTCTTGTATGTTCTGTCAACTGGGCTGTAAGCTTTATTTCAGAGAAGGGACCAAGTCTCCTAGGCCTCAGTAGGCCACAGGCCTCTGAAAAACAGGCTGTATTCCTTGTGAGAGACTTTCAATGGAGACCTTCCCTGCATAAGTTCATTTTAGCTTTAAGTTTCACCATCCAAGTTTTACCAAGGTGACACACAGACACGAAACTAGCAATAGACTTTCCTATCCGTTCCCCTGAACCCCTTACCTTTGTGCCCTTTCTCAAGTCGCTGAACCTCTCAGCCTTAGGTTCCTCAACCATAAAGTGAGGACATTAATATCTTCCCTGCATGTTCTGTGGATCAAAATAAAATGAGATGCTGTGGGAAGACCTTTGGTAAACTTTAAGGCAGTTTCCCCTCTCTGACTCTCCTCCTGTCCAGCCTGAGCCCCTTCCTTCCTCAAATGAGCTGTAGGACTGTGCCCTCCGTTCTCTTAAAGCATTTCTCAGCAGACCTGCCCAGCTGCCCCAGCTGAGAGGGGACCAAGTGGTCTCACATTCAGTAAAGGAGGAAGAAACAGTGTGTCCATGCTGAAAAATTCGCCGAATTTCTAGCGCTTGTTAGGTCAATCTCTATTTACTGTGTTCTAAGCTAAACTCCTTCCAGGATGCCTAAAATCTCCTGTCTTACAAGTTTCCAGCAATGAAATCTTGGTCAAGTTACTTAATGTATCTGAGCCTCAGTTTCCTCATTTAACAAAATATGATAATACTTGCCTTACTGGGTTATTGTATCAAATGAGGACACATTACAGTAGGCAGTCAGAGCCTGTGATTTTTTTTTCCCTCTTCCTTGTTGCTTTTCTCTCCCTTCTGTTTATCTTTCTAAACCTCCGTGCCTCAGCTTGCTTTCTGTGACGAGGGGATAAGAATACCTGGCCTACTTAGCTCCCTGCTTGTTGTGTGACTCTGGAATAAAGGCTGAGGTAGGGCTTTGGAAACGATGACATGTAGTTTAAATACCTGTGTGGGGTTATTCCCTGGATCGCTGACCTTGAACTGATGAGTGTGCTGGTTCTCCCAGGCCTGGGCTGTTGTGTGCAGTGGCCACATGTAGAAGGTCACTTAACATACCTTCTCTTACTGCTCTTCCTGAGGCCCCTGATGCTCTCACGTCTACCTGTGGTGCCCTGCAGCCTCCTAACACCTGCCACTCACACGCCTCCCCCTTCTGTCTCTTTCGCCTCCTCTGGATCCCAAGACCCAGCACCGTCCACCCACTGCTCCCTGGATACAAAATGATGCCTGCCCCAAATCCTCCGGGCTGTCAGAAGCCGCCTGTCATATGAGCCCCCCATCCTTGGCCTCATGAATAAATACTAAAAAGACTCATTATGGAGAGCTAAGGAAAATAAGACGTGCTCCCAAAGCCCCCAACGGCCCACAGTGTGAACACCCTCCCCCGCTGCAGAGGCCACCAGCCTCCTCTGCGGTTGAAGAAGAGCCGCTGAGTATTGGACTCAGAGGGGGCCCGGGGTGCTGCCGGCTGGGAGCTGGGAGGGCGGGGCCCACAGAGGCAGGGGGGCTGAGCTGCTCTATTCTGGGCACAGTTTCAAGGCCAGCTGCAGGGAGAACAAGCAGTCGCTGTGTGTCTGCAGCTGGCAGCGGTTAGGCCAGGGCTGTCCCTCACTTGGGGTGTATTTAAAGACACCCCAGCAGATGATCATGCCAACAGCAAAAATGCACGCATAGCTCCAGCCGCGTTCAGTCTCCAGCCCAGCCCTCTCCTCCTTCCCTGAAGCTCCCTGGCCGTGGATTTGCGTATCCATAGAGGATGGCGGGCTCCTCAGCCTTTCCCCGGTGGAGGTGGTACCACCTGGGGACATGTGCCCCCGGCTCCTGGGCCTCTCTGTCCTCTGACTGAGCCGGCTAAAAGTTCAGGGGATTAGCTGGGGCGGCTCCTCCCACCCTGGGGTTGGTAACCCGGCAACCGCTGGGGAGAGGCAGGCAGATGAGTCAAAGAGAAGCACAGAATCTCTGGCTTTGTGTTTTGTTTGTGAAAACTCCCTGTGAGCGCAGGCTCCCTTCTGCAGGGAGTGGCAGGGCTTTCCCACACTGCTTCAGGCGAAGTGCTCCTCCCCCAAGGGATGCCCGGGCCCCCCTTGACTGCTACTGCAGGCTTAGGGACAAAGCCCATGGGCCGAGAGGAGCCCATCCCCGCCGAACTCTCTGACCGCCTTTCACTTGTTTTTCTCAAGTGAAAACAAGACTACAGGCCTGAATCCCATGGGAAGGGGTTGGGGTGGGGGGCGGTGTGGGTTGGTAAACTGAGAACTATGGGCAAGGCACCCGATGGGCCTGAGGTCCAGCAGAGCAGAGACAGCAGGTGTGCAGAGAAGTTTGGGCTTTCAGGTGGCCAGAGACCAAGCAGACCTTTTCATAGAAGTGACAAGACCTCACGAGAGCAGCCCAGCAGATGCGGGCTGAGAGGTGGGAAGTGGGCAGCTTATCCGCCGGGACGGGAAGCTGCCAAGCTAAGTGTCTGAGGCAGGCTGCTCCAAGTGCCGGCAGAGTGAGGAAAACACGAGTGCACCAGCGGGATCGTCTGTGTAATTGGAGGGGCCTAGTTCAAAATGCAAATACAGGGCCCTTTGCTAAAAAATCATCAAGAATTTCAAGACAGTGTCAGAAGAGCATTAAACTAAGGGTCCTTCTGAGCGACTCTGCAGGTTGCACACCCATGAAGCCGGCCCTGGGTGCCTGTGAGTCAGCTCCTTGAAAGCAGCGGCGGGCGAGCTGGGGGATGTCTGGCCACCTCCGGCCTCAACCCCAGACCCCTCAGCCCTGTGGCCATCAGTTCCCAGACTTTTACCAGGCTTGGGACATTGCCTCTACCCTCACAGCAGCTCCTCTCCCTGCGTGGGCAGCACCTGTCTTCACCTCTCGGAAAAGGGGAACTTTCAAGGCCACAGCGGGGAGAGGGCTGAGGGCCGGAAGGGACTGCGGCCCTGGGTCCGCTGGGCCTCTAGGTCTCAGAGCCCCAGGACTCCCTGGACGGGCCGAGAAAGGCAGGCCCCGTGACTGGAGCCTCCTGGGAGTGAGGCCGTGGATGTGTTGGGAACAGGATGGATGTACAATGGACTACACTTGGGATCACCTCTTGAGGACGCTACAGGACATGTCCTGAGGGTGTGTAACAGTCCAGGAGCAGAGCCAAGGTCCAGCAAGCCTTGGGAACTCACCTCCAACTCTATGTGGTCGTGGAGTTTCTTGCAGGTGGCTGCGAAGGTCTCTGAGGTGCCGAATTCAAAGTACCACAGCTTGTTCTTCATCCTGGACCACGAAGCAGAAAGATGGCTCAGTGTTCTGTGTTTGAAATGGTCATGTACAACAGCTCTGCTGTTGGTGTCCCCAGCCTTATATTTTCAGCACTTGTTAATCGGATCAGGGATGGAAGATTTTTAACCAACCGTTCTTGCTATGAACTTAGAGAAAAACCCATTTATTTCTTAGACATCATGGCTACTCTGGGTGAACTACCAACAGATCTGTGAACTTCCTGGTCAGAGCAGGAGAAAGGCCTGCTTTGCCTCCGTATCTGGATCAAGGGAGGAGTTCCATGAAAGTCAACCAGAGGTGGCAAGGGACAGCATGCTCTCTGGTCACTGTCCTTTCTACTACTAACGCAGAGGAACTTCAACAGTCGGGGTACAAAGGGACGATCAGACAGCCCTTTGAGACTTGAGCGATGTACACTCTCAGGACAGAGGGGGAACAGCCCAACGTTAAACCAGCTAAAATGTGTGCTACTTTGCCTGTGCTTTGATTGGGAGAAGCAGAGTGGAGAGAATTGGACACAGATTTGCAGACAAGGTGGAAAGAGAAGAAAAAAAGTGAGTTGTTTGCTAGCAGTAGTTCCCCCCACTTCTTTCTCAACTGTGTTTGCTTAGGCTATGACAATTCTTGTTCTGTTTGCTTCAAAGGAAGAGCTCACTATTTTGAACTTGAAAAATTTTCAACATTTTCCTTATTGGGGAAAATAAAAACCCACAATGGGGTTCCCACGCAGCTGGGAGCTTTGCGAAGTCAGATGGTGTGTCCTGACACTTGGTCGTTTTGATCAGATGGGCTCACCAGGAAGTGTTTCTGAAGGTATTCCATTCCTTCCATGCCAACTGTCATCCCCTTATCAGGGGCTGGCTAAGAGAAGGGACACTGTCCAGTTTATAAGCTGGCAGATTCTGCTGAGGAAGGGTTAAACAAAATCACATTCTTCTCGGCACACTCTTCAGGAGAGAGGATGCCGCTTTGCGTGTTGCAGATCCTCCATCCTCAGATCTGTGGGCTAAGAGGAAAGGAGCATTCTTCAGAGGCAAGAAGGCTCTTATTTCTTCCTAGTATTCCTTAGGTCAGACTGTTTAGAATAACAGACAAAACTTTTCCCTCTACATTTCTCAAAGAGTCCACCTAGAACTTGAAGATGAAACTGTGTCCTCCCACTGCGTGAAGATTTCTAAGACCTAGTTGGGAAGGTTTCTGACCCTTGGTATGCAGGAGAAGAAATGACAAATGATGAAGGCAATAAGAATAAGCAAGATTTATGGAGTTATGCTCACGAAGAAGGTTAGAAGGACTGGGTGTGCTTTAAGTAGACCAGTGCTTCTCAACCAGCATGCTGTGGCACAGGTACGCCTGAGATACCGATCTCCTCAGCCTTCAGGGTGGCCAGGTTGGGGTCTGGGGCAGGCTGAGCAACCCCCCTCCCCATGCCACAGCTGGCATTCTCTTCTGTGTGAGAGAGATGCCAAACAAGTGCTTTTGTTTTCTATGCCTGCCATGATATGCATAGGAAACACTGCTCTGATCGCTAGTTCTCTGTATGCACAGTAAGGTGAATACAAACTACCTGGGGATTTCATTGAAATGCAAATTCTGATTCAGTCATTCAGGATTTGGGCATAAGAATTCCTTGTTTTCTAATAAGCTGCTAATGCTGGTCCAGGGATCACACTTGGAGCCGTGAGGATCTGGAGACTACATTTGTGGTTCTGAGACATTGGTATTCATAAGAATTACTTGGCGAATGTGATTAAAATGCTAGTTCCTGGGGTCCCATTTGTAGAGATTCTGTGTGATAGCTGTGGGGCGGGGCCCAGGAATACGCATTTTTTTTTAAAGATTTATTGATTTATTGATTGATTGAGTGATTGCTATGTTGGGTCTTCGTTTCTGTGCTAGGGCCTTCTCTAGTTGCGGCAAGCGGGGGCCACTCTTCATCGCGGTGCGCGGGCCTCTCACTATCGCGGCCTCTTTTGTTGCGGAGCACAGGCTCCAGACACGCAGGCTCAGTAATTGTGGCTCATGGGCCTCGTTGCTCCGCGGCATGTGGGATCTTCCCAGACCAGGGCTCGAACCCGTGTCCCCTGCACTGGCAGGCAGACTCTCAACCACTGCGCCACCAGGGAAGCCCAGGAATACGCATTTTTATGAGTGCCCAGGTGATCATTATGCAGGTGGTCAGCTGTCAGGACTTTGAGAAACATTGCTCTAGATCCCAGTGAAATGACAGCCAAGGAAGAGGACAGACCGATTAACCCTGAAAGAGAGGATTCCTCAGGGAGGACAGAATGAGGGTCAGTGCCTTTCAATAGACAGTGATGGCAAAAGACCCAGTAATAGGAAAAACACAGATTGTCATAAATGTCAAGGTTGAGGATGCCTCTCCAGCAATGAGAGCATCTCTGCAGCCAGGAGACCCGCATTATGATTCCGTTTTCAAATATCACTGCTGGTCTGAATCATGACTTTTGAAAGTTATTGCCAGGAGATTTAGAGTTTTAATAAAAATTTCCAGAAGCCACAAGCTATTTTTGCCCAGAAGTGGCTCTTCTGATGACCTAATAAGGTTAAGAGGTCATGGTTAGGTCAGTATCGAAGAATGACTGAGAGGATCAGACAGACTGCTCTTCCGTTGCTGGTTAAGTGTCCATTGCTGGCTGTGTAACCTAAGCCTCAGTTTCCTGATCTGTAAAGTGGAGATAATAAAAAGATCCGCTTCAAGGGGTAGTTGAGAAGATTAAATGGGATGACTGCAAAGCACTTCCCATAATGCTTGCTGCATGATAAACTCACCAAGACTGTCAGCTACTTACTTAACAGTTATAATTTCAATGTCTTTTGAGTTGGCATGTTTGGATAACATAATAAGGTTAAATGACAGATCAGGTTGGGTAGCCGTAGACATTATACATTCAAATTTTTCTGGGACAGAAAAATATGTGATCATATTTGTCAGATCATGTGTCTTGACTTTTGGTTAAAAATACATGTTCCCGACATGTCTAATCTAATAGATTTTTTCCAGAGTCACAGACCACACCCTAATCCTTGGTTAATTATCTTGACTGGTCACATGATTGTCCAAAGACATGATGTTGATTGCAAATATGCTTTTAAGAAGGTGCACGTTTGGTGTGAGACAAAGTAGTTATCTATTCAAGAAATATTCGTCGTGCCAGGACTAGATAGGGTGCACTAGGTGCAATGAAGAACAAAACACAGCACTCCACGGGCCAGACACCTGGGAAGGGCAGCCAAGGAAACAGATCATATGGTCGTGTGCTAAGCACTGGGACCACCTAGGAGGTGGGACATCCAATGCTTAGTGGGACCACCACTCATCCTAGGTGGGTGATGAGTTCCGAAGGATGTGGAAAGGAATAGGGAAGGTGGAGGAAGAACATTCTAGGCAGAGGAAAAAGCCCAAGCAATGGCACAGGGTAAGAGAGAGCATAGACCTGCTAGAGGGGATCTGGAACTCAAGTAGGGGTGGATTGGCCAGATAAGGCTGGAAGGGCAGATAGGAGCAAGATTATAAAGGCTGGGATGCCATGTTTAGGTGTTTGAGCTTTATCTTAAAGTCTATAGTGTGTCATGGACCATCCTTAAGTGGGGGTGGTGATAGGCGGTGGCAGTAGTGACCTGAACAGACTTGTGCTTTTTAAAGATCACTCTGTCCCAAGTCTGGAGAGTGGACTGCAAGGGGTGGGTACAGACTGGAGGCCTGGAGAATGGTTTTTAGGCAGTGTAGAAACTCAGGAGAAACCCAGGAGAGAATTGGGAAGGACCTGAACAAAGGTAGTGATAGTAGAGCTCAGGAGAAGAGAAGGGATTCACAAGCTAAAATACAGGAGGTGGAATTGACAGGGCTGGTTTGTTGTAAGGAGTGAGTAAGAAAGAATAGTCAAAGTGACACCCAAGTTTTTGTCTGAGATGGCATGATTGATGGCAGGTGCTGTTCACTGAGAGAGAGGCGCAGGAGATCAATTCTCCAGTGGCAGTCCTCTTTGTAATTGAAGGACAGCACTTTTGTGTTGTGGCTCATCTGTCCATCCATCCATCCATCCACCCACCCACACATTCACTCATCCATCCATTCACCCATCCATACATCATCTATTGAGCCATACTATGGACCAGGCACTGCATAAAGGCCTGGAGATAAGTGATGAGTAAGACAGGCAGGATCTCTGCCTCACAGAGTTTACATACTTTTAATAGCTTCCCCAAGATGCTAACCTCTGCCCCACAGGGAACTATGTGTTCAAAATCTGACAGCTTTTGGGAATTCCCTGGCGGTCCAGTGGTTAAGACTCCGCGCTCCCAATGCAGGGGGCATGGGTTCGATCTCTGGTCGGGGAACTAAGATCCCTGCATGCCGCATGGCGCGGCCAAAAAAAAAAAAACAAAGACGAAATCTGACAGCTTTTATTTCTCCTCTTTTAACTCGGGCACATTTTAGTTAGAAGTAAATACATTCTATTCCTATGGTTCTTTGGTTTTGCACTCTGCTAAACATTTCACGTATACTATCACTTTCGATTCCCTGAAGAGCCCTGTGAAGTAGGTACTATTACTGCAAGTCAGGGAAGACTTGGGGAAGAAGTAAGTTGCCTAAGGTTGCAGAGCAAATAAGTGTGGAGGGGACACCCAACCCTGACTGTCGGACCCCAGAGCCTGTGCTTTGCTCCCCTGCCATGGTATCTTCTCATGCTTTTGCATGTTGTGTGGTGTGGTGTTGCGTGCTCCTATTACACTGCCTAGGCTGCCCTGGTTGTCCTTCACGCGGCTGTGAAATGGATGCAGGTGTGGGCCTGGGGTGTTAGTGGCTGCATCATGCACTAGGAAATGCTGCCTGATGAAGAGTGTGTGTCGCCCCCCGCCCCCCTCCCCCAGGTCCCAGTGGCCAGGGAGGTTCTAGAGGAGTTTCAATTGGATTTGTCACAGGAACCTCCTGGTCTTGAATCTACACAGTCTCAGAAAGTCAGGGAGACCAGAATTGATCCCTAGAAAAGCCAGATGCTCCCAGGACACCCTGCACCTTTCATTCTCTCTGCTCACCCAGAAATGAGGCAGAGGCAGTGCACTTGCACCATCTCCTACACAGAGTGAAACGGAAAGCTGGGAGACAAATGTAAATTGTTCCTTGGGTACCTCCAACTTCAGCTTCAACGCCGGCCAATTTTGGCCACTCATAACAAGAGAGGGTAGTGTGGCCTAATGCAAAGACCCCACGATGGAATCGAGGAGCCCTGCCTTCAAATTCTGACTCTGCCCTTTATGGGTTGTATAACTTTGAGCATTTTTTTTTACTTTTCTGAGCCTCCTTACTCATAAAATGGGTAAATACCTAATTCACAGAATGTTATAGATACTGAATGAGACATGTAAAATCATCTAGAACAGCTCTTGGTCTATAGGCCCTCATCCCCTATACACATTAAAAGTTTGTTGATTGAATGCCACCAATGGCCTGTCAATAATCAAAGTACTATCTTCCTAATGAAGGTCACATATCTTGTTTCTCAGAAAAATTGCCGCTAGACTTATATTAGATAATATAGAGGGGGATTACTTTGGTTGCCTCTGTCCTGGCCACCAAAATGGTTGAAAGTACAAAGGCTGGGGCCATGGGGGTAGGGGCAGAAGAAGGAAGAGACTCCTCTTGGGATAAAGGTTGATCAGGTGGAGATGGCCCCCAGAACCCTGCATGATTGAGGCCCACTAATGGTGGGCCCTCAAGTGGAGGTTGCCTTCAGGCCAAGTGACACAGAGAAGACAAGACAGACCCTCTCTTTGTATATGTTGGGAGGTTGTTGCCAAGGACTTCACTGGCAGGCCTATCTGAGGCCGGGTTCCCTAAAGGTTTCTCAGCTGCTCTGAAAACAGGAAGGAAGGCAAGCTCCCAGCCTACTGTCATTGCGTACCGAGACACCAGGGAGCAGTAATCTGGATTCTTTGGTTCTGTCTACACTGGCAGAGCAGATTTGTATATCACATAATCAACAGGTTATTTGTTGATCTGGAAGTAGAGAAAGACTCTCATCAGGGAGGCTTTGGGCTTTTGGTTTTGCACTCTGATAAATATTTTACACTTATTATCTCTTTCCATTCTTGGAAGAATCCTATGAGTAGGTACTCTTGATACAAATAAGAAATTCACAGGTTGAAGCAAATTCACCTCTGCCTCATCTTCTCTTTTCCCCTTCCCCTTTTCCCTCTACCAGCACCAGCACCTTTCCAAAGCCTTTGGTAAAAGCCAACAGGCATGTGATACCCTATAATTTGACAAAGCCCCCACTCTTCCTGCTAAGTAGACAGCCTGACTGCCAGCGTTCCTCTTGTCTTTTGAAGATGTCTCCCCCGCCACTTTACCCTTAGCCCTTGCTGGAGGTTTGCTGCTGCTGCATGGGGCACTGGTTTTTGTCTGTTTCATTTTCAGTTGTACAGGAACATGGCATTTGGAATCCGTGAGCCTAGGGCTCATGCCTGGCTCTGCCACTTCCTGGTTAGACAAGTTATTTCAGTTCTTTGACCCTTCATTTCTTCTTCTACAAAATGGGAATGTTATTTTCTACCCAGCAGAGTTGTGAAGCTCACGTGACAAATGCAAAGCACCAAGCAGGTGTTTAGCACATGGGAAGTGCTCCCTGACTGTTCTATCTTGTTGCTAGGAGACACACTCACTGGGAGACTCGCTCCCCAAAGGCTGCAGGGGTAGGGGCAGGAGCAGTGTGCCGGTCTATCCCAGGCAGCCAATATTTTTTGAAGAAAATAAAACTAACAATGTTTTAATGACTTCTGGACTGCTTTTTCTGCATCCCTCTTCCTGAGTTTTTTTTGGCCCACCATTTCTTTCCTTCTCATAATCACCTTTCAGCTGGAGATGACTAATCCTTAACCAGTTGTCCTGAGGCTGGTTTCCAGGTCCACGAAACTCCTAGGTTCACTGTCAGGGTCTAAACTACCCCAGTGAACCTGTTCTTGAGGCAGAAGCCCCTTGTCTGGGCTCCAAGGGACTCTCAGTCACATGGAGGAGCGGCAAACAGCAGCAGTGACACCATGGGTTGATTCTATTTCTGGGCTTTCTTAATTTCCCCCTGCTTTCTAAGAAAATAATATTGATTATCAGTTGAATCTTTTCATTTGACAGATGAGGGGAAAATGAGATGAATTAAAAATGTTCTTTTATATTTGTCAGCAATTTAGGGCTGGATTCAGTCACCATCCTGACAGCCTATGAATAGCCTGTCTTCAAGGATGTCCACAAGAAAAACCAAGCTAGCTGCTGGGCATTTTCACCAGCAAAGGCAACGAGCTTCTGGTGGCCCTTTTCTGATCATCTAGGAAGTTTTAAGGGCAGGAGACTTTTGAAGTCATCAAAACATGAAAACATCTCTTTGGACGTAGAAGGCTACAAAGAAGACACTAGAGCTATTTCTAGAAATAGGAGCCCTTGAAGTGAAGGTATTCCTCTTTGTGGTTTGGACTTTGATAATCAGGTTCCCTGAGTGGGTCATGACTCAATCAGTCAGTGAGGCCTCTCTCAGCCCAGTGAAGCAGACGCTGCCCACGTGATGGTGCTCTGTGTTGTGCTGAGGGAGCCGAATGATATGGGGGCCATGCTGGGCCAGTGGGCAGGAGACTCCCCTCCAGCCCCAGTTCTCATACACACTAGAAGGTGATACCGCAAGAGTTACTTGGGGACTCCCAGACTCAGTTTCCTCACCCTATAATGAAGGGCTCGGAACGATGGATTTCTGAGATTTCTCCAAGCTCCGTGAACAACTTGAGATAACAGGATACAGGGCAGGGTCAGAGGGCCCATGTGCACCACAACCAGTGCCGTGTAGAAGTGTGGGCCCAAGTATTGCCAGAGCTGCCATTTTTTACAAAGATGCCAGAAATGTGTTTTTATGTAAAATCTCCTGATTATTAAAGTTGCAACCAGTTCAACTCTTTAAAAGAACACTGTATAGGCCAAAAACTACACATCCAGGGAGAACTATGCCTAGCCAACAGGCTACTTCAGTACACTAGCTATACATTTTCATAAGGTTCATCTCAACTAAAAAACAAAAACAAATGATCTCACCTAATACCATGGGTTTGCTGGGTTACTGGTGGTGATATTGCTATGACTACTAAAGATAGTAGACTGGTGCTAGGTTATTCAGGAAAATAGTAATCTAGCACAACCAGACAGGTATGACAGCAACACAGGAGGGGCAAATGCAACTCGAGCTGAATGACGACTGCTAGTAATAATACCGAGACTACTTTATCTGTTAACATTTTACATTATTTGAATCCCAAGTGCTTTTGGACGCTTAGTAATTGTGTTAACTAAAGTTTAGATCAAAGGTTTCAAAAAGAAAAATAAAAGCCAAGGTAGGTAGGCTTAGTTCTAAGTCCAGGATGTCCAGTCCTGTAAGGGACCAGTGACTGTCACCTCATGGGTGCTGCAGAGGCCATCTGTGTTACCTGCACGCCCAGCTGCCCTGGCCCATCAGAGAGCTTGTCACCACACCGAATCCACCCTGCATGCTGTCCCCTGCTCTCGCTGTTCACTGGAATGGCACTCGGTGACCTGCAGGCACAGAGCTGTGGATGGCAGGGGCTCTTCCAAGAGGAGGCAGTGACCCCTTTGGTACAAGGGAGAGTGAGCCCCCAGCAGTCAGGAAGCAGGCTTTATAAATAGCTGTTTCTGTTCTCTGAGTGTGACTCTTGTGCCCGCTGTTCCTGCCAACAGATTTGTCTTGGCTCAGCTCAAGGGGCGAGGTATTCCCTGGCTTTTCTCCATACTGGGGACGAGACTGGTGTTCATGGCGCTCAGAAAAATCTAGGGTGGTGAATGGACGGGAGGACTGGAGACCAGAGTCCAGGAGCGTGTGGGCAGAGGTATGGGGAACAAGAAAGAGGGGAGCACTCAAGAAGGGTCTAAAGAAATGAAAAGACCAAGAAAGGAGGGAGAAACCCGCCTAGCATGTATTTTATAGTATATAGATCGAATCCTCTTAATAACCTATGAAGGCACTTCTGAAGTCATTTTCATGTGTGAAAAGTTACCTGCAAAATCACAGATGACAGAGTGTTTGCACTTAAGGGAACTTTGGGGTCCAGGGATTCCCAGCCAGGAGATCACAGGTTCCAAGGAATATTCCAAAGTATGGAAGGAGTCCATGAGTTGCTGTCAACATTTCTTAATATGTAATAGTACTTGGGCATTTACTCACAACAAAGACTGCACAGACTAACTAGTGGGTTAAAGTGTTTTGTGATGTCAAATGGAATAAAATCAATTACATCGGTTAGTCTTGGCAACCAGAGGAACTGATTGAATGGCAAATGGATATTGTTGATTCATAAAGATGGAAAATGAATGATTACTTAGAACAGCCTTATGGCTGACAGAAATCTTATTCAGTAGGGCACCGATGGTGGGGGGCTGGTGGTGAAGAATAAATAAAAAGAGTGCACTACTGGATAGGATCTGGGTGCATGCAGAACCATCACTCCATACCAGCTCTGGATGGTGCTTCCTTTCTAAACCATAGCAGCCTTCTCAGGGTACAGATTAGGAAACTGAGACCAGTCCTCGAGGATGCAGTGGCTGGAATTCGAACCCCAGCTCCCAACTTCCCATCCTTATCCCTTACGCTTCCACTCCCCCCGCCCCTCCTGCGGCTATGCCCCAAAGGCATCTGAGAGAAGTGGAAAGGTCAGCCAAAGCCACAAGAGCTGGTGACTGCAAAGCTGCGGGCCATTCTCATGCCTGCCTGTGGGCTGGCTTTGATCACATCTACTGATCAGGCCACGGGAAGGCCACGAGCTCCAGCTCGAGGTTGGCCGGCTCATTGCTCAGAACCCCGCGGTGCTTTTCCCCACAGAGTGTGCAGTCTGGGTCTCCCTATTGGTCTCCGGTCTCCACTCTTGCCCCAAAGTAACAAAGGGCCAAACCCACTGGCCTCATCCAGAGCAGTGTCTCTACCCCTTCAAGGGTAATTCTAAGCTGCAGAGAATCTGCTCCCTCTGAGCAGTGACCCTTCTCTTGCACACAAGACAGTTTGTTTCTGTGGACTAGGGACAGAGTCTCCTTTGGTCGGCGCTCCCGAATTCTGCCCGGCACCCGACAGTATCTCCTGCTAAGGGCAGGACTCCAGCACAAAGCCAGCCAAAGTCTGAAACCGGACCCTCCCCCAGTGCAGCACCCGGAGACACACGTGTGTGCAGGCGCACACCCAGGTCCAAACAGGGAGGCTTCTCTCAGGCTCTCCATCCACGGGTACCAAGCACACTCACAGCCTCTGATGCTCTGAGGCCCCGGGGTCTCTCCAAAGCCTGACTCGAGAACCGCCGCAGTGATGGGAATGCCACCACATGGTCCTGCCACTTTGGGGGTGACCCTCAGGAGAGACAGCTGGTGAGGCAGCTAGGGTTTTCCTCTCCTGAGGGCCTGAGTGTCTAGAGTGTCTTGCAGTCAGTATCTGTCCTTGCCAGGAGAAAACATCTACCTTCCCCCATCCAAAAACGTAAAAATAAAAATAAAAATAAAATAAAAATCTCACCGAGTTTGGCTGTTTTTAGCAATCCTTTCTCCCTTTGAAGATTTATTTGTGGAATGAAAATCCCCTTCAGGCCTATTTGGCTGAGGCTACAGGGCTCTGATTAAGCTCGATCGCACAGTTCTCAGACAGCAAAATCCAATACGGGGACAAAAAGCAATCCTGCTCCCGGAGGGAAAGGGGCAAAGGCAGATGGGTGTGGGGTCTCTAAGGTTCTGTAACGACCGCTTAGCTGTGGTACAGCTTTTTGATTCCGAGCTACGTTTTGCCAGCACTCACACATCCATCAGCCCAGGAAGCTGGTATCTGAAGGCAGGAGGGGACGGTTACGGCCGAGGTGGGGAGGACGGCAGATTAGAACATAGCCCTGAACACCTGGAGAAGGTAGGCTGAGGAAGCCCTCAGAAGCTCCTGCTGAGGAAGGCCACTTCCTGGGTCCTGAGCAACCAAGGTTAGAAACTGAGGAACTGTCTCGGGGAGCAGGAGGCAAGCCCCCAAAGCAGGTCCACACCCTCACCCTACCGCAATTCACGCTACCAGCATTCCCAGGGAGGCCCCGAGAGAGATGGCAGAGCTTCCCCTCCCACTCCGTGCCCTCCACTCCAGCTCACCCCCAGCTGTTGGGAATCCCTCAGTCCCCACTTATCCAGTGTCTATTTTGTGCTGGACCCGCACTAGCTGCTTCAGGAGCCAAAGGGTCCCCTCACGGGGTCCTCACACCTGTCTTCTGTGGTGGGTGCTATGTGGTTATTTTGCAGATGCGTTTGGGGCTGTTGCTTCTTGGCAAATGCACGGCTGGCCTTGAGTGGTATCGTGGTGTCTGAGGGGTGCTGGTTGAATATCTCTCCCTCCCACGACCAGCCTTTCTGAGCTTGAGGCGCTGCCCCATTTGTGATAGGTCAGGTTACAAAAGTTCCATGCTTAAGCCAGTTGTTTGTCACTCGGAGCACATTTTCCCATAGAAACAATGTTATGTTGAGATTGGGTTCTCAGAGTAACTACCAAAGGCGATTAGGCTGTTAGGTATCCAATGTCTAGTTTTGGACACAGCTTGGTAGAGCTAAAAGCCCTGGTTAGAAGCTAGAAAGGCCTGGGTTCCAGCCCCAGGTCAGTTACTTACTTGCTATGTGGCCTTGGGCAAGTCATTTAGTCTCTTTCCCTTAGTTTCTTCATCTTTGAATTGGGATGATATTCCCTACCTTGCAGGGGTTGTTGGGAATATTAGTTGAGAATGTATACGTGGGTCCTCTGACATACACTCAAATAATGAAGGAATAGAACTCCACTGCCACGTATAAAACTGGCTTTGTGGCCTCATGGATTCTGAGTCCCAACTTGAAATACAAATGGCATGTCTTTCCTGCTGAATTTGGATTGGAGAATATTTGCTTTCCTCAACTTCCTGGAAAAGAAACATGGGGACTCTTCCACCCTAAAATCCCTGGTGGCCACCCTGAAGTCTGGGCTGGAGTTCTGATTAGACTGGGACTGGAGTTGCCAGAGGGAAGTAAGAAGCAGAAGAGGTAGGAATGGGAGGAAAGGGCACGACTCAAGTATGCATCGTATTTCTTCCTTTGGCTTTCATAAAACTGCACGATGATCTGGTTACTTTCTCCGAAGTTTCCTGTGCCTTCCACACCATGAGCCAGTTGGATGCTTCCTGGTCAGAATTAAATACAGAGTAAGGCAGTTCCCTCCTTGCTCCCTCTACCTTTTAAATCATGAAATTGTTAGCAAGGCAAGTCAACAATTCATTTGATGGGGCAGATACCTGAATAAATATCCTCTTCCCATCTTTATTCCATCTTCTTCCTGTGCTGCTTTGAAAAAATCTTAAATGGGAAAGCATCAGCCAGAGCCTCCCTCTGCCTGAGAAGACTGCAGTATACACCGCCAGCAAAATCCTTTCTTTTTTGCCTTTTTGAAAATCTCATCTGTATGCTCTTGGCTTTGCTTCCACTCGGATGTTGGTGACTTCTTCTACTTATGTACACACTCCTAACACCTATTTCAGTGACGGTGATCATGTGAACTTGTCACCCTGACCTAGCATGGCGTTCTGGCTGTGTGTTCTACCCACCACATCTCTGCTGTCTCGGAGGTCATGCTTGTCTCCCCTGTTCACTTTGCCCCCTCACTGTGCAGTTGGCAAACGTGCCCCCACTGTGGATGTGACCCCACTGCCAGTCCCTCGGAGAACTGCTTAGCACCCCCTTTGCCAGGTCTCATATTTCTAGCTCACACCTGCTGCCCCTCTGTGGGTTGTGATTTTAGAGTTTCATTTGAACATTCTACTTTATCCCCTTTAAATCTCATTTTAAAGCTCTCCTGTTTGGTCTTCAAGTCTCCGGCCAAAAATATTTTTCTTGGTTTATGTGACAAGCTCCCAATTCCTTGCCAAGGGGCCTGTCATTACAGCATCCAAATCCATGGTCCAGAGGAATAGGCGTTCTCAGCTCAGTTACAGAGCAGCTCGTGTTCCCCATACACGCATGCCTGTTTCTTCTAAAATCTTGACTAATGGCTGAGGAAGAGACTAGAGCATCACCTCTGCCCCATGTCCCTTAGTTTCCTACCCCAGATACCAGAGTCACCAGAGATACTAACCAGGATTCCTCTGGATGAGTGACTTGTTCCCACTCCCATGGCCAGAAGGGAGAAATAGTCTATGGGTTATTGGAGCATGTTTACTCCTTTTTGTCTTTAATGCAGGGGTTTTCACCAACGTGAATTCAGCAAAATATTGGTCTCACAAGACGCTCTGGGGTATGGGGATTCTGTGGTCAACTAAATTTGGGAGACTAAATAATTTATCCTGCTTTTGCATGGTCTCAATAGGTTAGAATCTACGTATACTAAAGGCTCTACATTATCATACAGAAAAGAAATAGATTTAACTTTGAATTTTCCCATGATTGAGCTCCCCTGTCTTCCTGTGCCTCTCCTTTTAACATCCTGTGGAATGCACTTTAACCAATGCTAATTGCTTGAAGACAACCTGATTGTGACTCCCACAGGCGCTCATCAAACCTCATGATGATCCTGTTAGCTGTTCTACTTTCCCTTCTCCAGAAGGTCCAAATCTATCTCCTTCGAGTACAATCTCATACTTTAATTTTTTTCTCCCCAAAAGGGATTGGGCCTTCCCTCTTTATTTCTATGTTTTATCTACTTATTAATCAAACTCTGATTCTGCTTTATGTTCTCTTTGACCTTCTGAGTGCCTTTTCTTTCTGGATCATTTCTTTTAGGATATCTAAGAACCCTTCATCAGTGCAAAGACACTGACCTCTTAGGTTTCCTCAAGCCTATTCATTCTCTCCTTCGGTAGGAGACCAGTTTACATTTGCAACACCAATAATTTGTGACCATGGTGGAGCCAAAAAAAAAAAGTAATTGGCCCCCATCATATCCCTAAGTTTATATTTCCTGGGCATCAGTGTGACAACTTGGAGGCCTACAGATCTTATGAGGCTTGGAAAGGTGTTTGACTTGCACAGCGGTTTTGAAAATTGGAAGATATTTTACATAAACACCTGGAGCCCAGCTTCTCTTGAGAAATTAGATCTGTTAACACTGGGTTGCTTTCCAACCTGGCAACAATTGACCAGAGCTGAGTACTGGCTGTTCCCATTACACAGGGTATATGCTCTCCACTTTGCCAGAGTTACCACCACTCCTTAAAGCCTTATATCCTCCCACTTCCCTCATTTACATTAACTGCCTGTCTCTGCTGACATTTGGATTTGTGACCCCTCATACAGACCTCTGTAGTTTCCTCCTGGGAATCATCCTAAAAGCTGCCTCAAAAGTGTCTCTCCCACTTCCTTCCCAATCTGATCCTTTCCATCTGTGCTCTGGTACCTTTGGTTATGAGTCCTAATATGTGTCTGGTTTGAAGGTCTGACCAGCTGCAGGACAGTAAGAGCTGAAGCTGTTGGTATTTGTAAAGATCATGTGCACAGAAATGAAATATCAACCCAAGCCCACCTTTTCGGGGGAAAATTTTTTTCAGCTGTTCTATGTTTATAAATCAGGTACAACCTGTAAGTTATCAACTATTCAGCAATCATGGAACACCAAGTAATGAACTTGTCCTTTAACTACTGCAGAAGTAGCTTAAGTTCATGTTTACCTTGCCCCTGAATTTCCCACTTTGCACACATGGATGGTTATTATGAATGTTAACATTATACTATCAAGTCTTGATAATTAAGGGACAAGTTATCCAGTCCCCAAATCTCTTCTTCTTTTCTAACCCATTGACTTACTGTTGGTCATTTAATTTTTCTGTAGTACACTCATCTCCAGTTGGGTGGGGAACACGATTATAAGTACAAATCATGAACCAGGCCATCGGCTCAAGTTGGAGGGCATCCTGTTGTATTTTCCACACCCTCAACCCTGCAAGTGTTTGCAGAAACCCTGATTATAAGAAGCCTCCACCCCTCTCCCTACCCAAGTTCAGGGATGAGGTGGGACAGAAGACAAAAGGGAGAACCTGATTAACTAGAATGCTCTGTGTTGACGGCTCCAATAAAAGTTTCACTGAGATTAACAGTTTGGGGTTTTAATTTATCCATGGCATTCCTACCACCTCTTGCCCTGTGGTAACCCAAAGCTGGAGATTACAGACACACTTTCAGCTCATTGAGTTCAAAGGCAAGGTAGGGTACTTGGGTTGATTGGCACTTTGGAATGCTCTCCAAAATGGTCCACTTTCAAGATTAAAGGGACTCTTCATTCAACAGAATAGAAAACATCTTGTTACTAGACAGTGAGGAATTTCAACCTAAGTGTAGGTTCAATAAACATGAATATTCAGCAATTATGTTAAGTCCCTGATACTTTGACAACTTGAGGGTATAAGTACACTCTTGGAACGAGGAGAGCCCCTCATTCATTGAAGAGCATTAGAAGATCGGGAAAAGGCTTTCTTAGTAAAATGTGAAGTGGTAAGGCAAAAAAGACAAAAAACAAAAAACAAATAAAAACCCCCACCACCACTCCTACAATCTTCAAAGTAGAGATCTGTAATCTTCAAAGTAGAGCTCTGAAGACCTCTCTCAGAGTGATGTTTGTAGAAGGGATGCTTATACTGGGAAGGGGGTTAAAACCTAAAATCCAGTCCAAAGCTAAGATTCTATATGTTGTTATTATAGGTAAGAATCACAACACTATGCATTTAAATGAGAGATCTGCCATGTACTCACACATATACTGCTGTATGTCCTCCTGACAAATTCCTGTATAACAAATAGCATCACACCAGCACCTGAAACATTTCAAATCCATTTATTTATCTACTCTAATTCTCATAAGCATCTTGTGAGATCATTGTAATTTCCATTTACACGCCAGAAAATTAAGAATCAGAGAAGTGACTAACTCGTGAGGGATTAGCATCTACATTTCGCGTAAGGGTGACACAGCCTGAGACATGGAGTTGTAAAGCCATTTGCTCAGGGTTTCTTGAGAGATAATTCACTTATTTCACTAAAGAGAGTTACTGAGTTTCCTAATAAGTATAGCAAGAAGATGAATTCAGAATTTCCTTTGGCCAAATAATGAATGCAGTAAAATTTTCTTTAGCAGATGTTGATTTAAATGAGGAATTAATCACTTGAATCTTTCTTGAGAGTATCTATTACTCTTCCAAACTCCTTTTAATAAAACATGTGCAAGTATGAAGAGTTTAAGGAAAATATATTGGAATGAATACGCTAATCACATCAGCTCTAAATATAAAGATGGATTCTGTATCACAGAAATGCCCTTATACAAAAGGACAGTAATTCTCCAACGTTTTAATTAGTAAAGTACGATTAAGGGTGAATAAGATCTGATATTCTTTTCTCTGGAGCTAAAAACAAACAAACAAAAAAACACATTCTGCTAAGTTTAAAAGCCACCTAAGTCAACTTCTGCATGAGAGAATCTGAAATTGTGGTGGCAGAAAAGAGAGAATGACTTATGGATTTTTTTTCAAAATGGATTTCTACTTCCACAAGCAAACAGCATGCATCAAGGTTTAGAGTTTGTACGAAAGTTGGTTGGTTTCCATAGTTTTTCTGGCCCTGATATGTACTAACTCCCCCAGGTTAGCAGAGCTGGTTCCCCTTATTTCTATCCTCTTCTTTCCGTTTCCCCCTGGGGTTACCTCTCCTCCTCTCTCCCTGGGTCTCTGTCTGATTTAACAGCCTGCACTAGCCTAACCCTTCAGCAAGGCTCAGTATATAAAGGTCCCCGTGTTTCAGGAACCCTGACATTTTGGCTCTGGAAATACTTGGAAGAATAATTTATTCCTTCATTGATATTTTCAACATTGATATTTTCAGAAAGCATTTGCTGACTCACTACCTCACCATCCACCAGCTCACCTACAGGATAAAGTGCAAACTCCTGTGCAGAGCACCGAGACCCTGCTATAGCTGCCTTCCACCTCACCTCAGAGCCACTCTCCTTTCCTCTTGTGTTCCCGTCTTCTCACACTTCTGCCCTTAGCCCAGCCTGCTTCCCTCCTCCTAGCACACACCCAGCTCCTGTCCTCGTGAATTCCCATTTCTCTCTCAAGCTCACGCTCAAACGTAACCTTCTTTCCGAAGTCTCATCCCACTTTCTCAGTTAGGTGCTCCCATTCATTATTCATGTCCCCTTGTTAAAACAAGGCTCACCATATTATATGGTTTTTCCATCCCTTGTGAGGGTTTGAGGGAGGGTTGGTATTGGGAGTTAAGTTGTGTTCCCCAAGAAGATCTGTTGAAGTCCTAACCCCCAGTGCCTCAGCATGTGACCTTATTTGGAAATAGGGTCTTTGCAGATGTCATCAAGTTAAGAGGAGGCCATACTGGATTAGAGCAGGCCAAATCCAATAACTGATGCCCTTATAAGAGGAGGGAAATTTGGACAGAGAGACACAGAAACACAGAGGGAGAATGCCATGTGAAGACAGAGGCAGAGATTGGAGTGATGCAACTACAAGTCAAGGAATGCCAAGAATTGCTGGCAACCACCAGAAGCAAGCGAAGAGGCATGGAACAGATTCTCCCTCAGAGCCTGGGAAGGAACCAACCCTACTGACATCTTGGTTTCAGACTTCCAGCCTCCAGAACTGTGAGAGAGAAATTTCTGTTGCTTTAAGCTACCCAGTTAGTGGTAATTTGTCACGGCAACCTTAGGAAACTAATACACTTGCTAAGAGCCTCTCTATATGCTCATCTTCCCAACTAGGCCCACGGACTTCGGCAAGTAGGGCCTGTGGTAATCCATCTTTCCTCTTGGCACCAGCATCATGCTAACAGAATACATGCTCAATACGTTCTGGCCGAATGAGGGCATGTGCTCAGCACCACCCTTCTGGTTTTAAGTCAGTGGATCCCCAAAGGGTTCAGACCCTGCTCTGAGTGAGCAAGCTTGTGAACGAGGTAGAGAGAGTTTGGTGCCAAAATGATGACTTATAGAAGACAAAGAGGAAAAATCAAAGTAGGAAAAAATGTGTCAAAAACCTTGTAGATGGATTCTAAGAAAAAGCAGAGGCCAGGGCTGGGGGTGGGCAGGGAGGGACTCTTCAGAATATTTTAGAGTGCATTTTGAAACAAGTGCTAGGTGATGATTAGGTCCCAGAAGGAGATGTCATCCTAGACTGAGAAATTAAGGGCACGTGGGGGAAGGTGGGAATAACGGAGCAAGCAAACAGTAAGACTGGCCCGGTGTTTGGGAAGGAGAACTTTATAAAGGGCCCTGAAGGCAAAGCAGGTGCATTTAAATTCTATAAAATGGGATGTGGGTTGTGGCAGCAGATTCTCATGGGGCAGAAATGGGACAAAAGCCACGAGCAGCTCCAGGTAGGGTGGGCCTGAGAGGGAAGAGCATCAGGATGGGCCAGGGGGCTGCTGAGGACATGCTGAGGAGCAGTCATCTTGGGGCCCAAGTGGTAACTGAGGAATAAAGCGGGTGAGAGGTCTCTCGGGGACCCCTGGTCATTGGTGGGGTGGAAAGCAGGGGCTCCCATTTGGTAGCACAATGACTCACTCCTGGGCTCAGAGAAGATGATGTGTTTGTCAGCCCAGATGAATGAGGCTGTCTTCTGTTTTTAGAAATCTTTGCAAGACATTCCACAATACTTCTCTCAATAACTCATTTTAGCCTTTAATATGTCTCCAAGCCAGGAGATTCTTCCTCCCATTCCAAACGGCAATTCCTCACTTTAGAAGTACATTCTTCCCCTCGCATTCTTTCCTGAGCCGAGAGGAAGAGTAAGGAGGTGTGGTCACTATTTCCTGTTCTGAATCCTTCACACCCTTGAGGCCCATTCCCAACACATTCTCTGTTTCTCCTCTCCAGGAAAAATGATTTTTTAAAAAAGTTTTCTCATGGGCCTTGTTAATTGTCTCTGCAGCTCTTCTCTTGTCTCTTTCCTGAGTGTGTCTTTGGTCATGGGGCACCAAACTGGGCATTCAGGGATGCAGGAAGTGTAGTGGGATGCATGGAAGCTGTGGAGTCAGACAGACTAGGTTTGAATAGCCACTCCCCTAATTAGTTGTACGTTCTTGAGAAAGTTGTATAATCTCTCTGAGCCTCAATATTCTCATCTGTAAAATGGAGCAATATTTATGTGCTCCTTGGAGAATTGTACCAGTTAAAAATAATACACATAAAACTCTTGAAAGCATTCAATAAATGATGGCTCCTATTGTTAGTATGAGTTGGAGTGATGCTGATTATATTCGGCTTATCACCTTCGTGAGCACTTCAATACAGACTGATAGTCATGCATCCTTAAAAAACTACACCACTGCAGAGTCCAGATGGCAATTCTTGCTACCTCTGATGGTCACATAAAACACAAACTGGTCTTTTTCAGATATAGCAAAACTATGTACAGGACCAGGAACTGTGCTAAGAGAATTATATCTTTTCATTTGCTCTCCACAAAAGTAGAATTGCATAACATATCAAGTAGTTATTTCATTTGCAAAGGGACTTGAGTAATACCATCTTTAAAACTCTCATATTAACTGAACAAAATCACTGGAATTTTTTTAATTGGAAAAGACAATAAAACTCCCACTGCAGATAAACTCACTCCAATCAGCTCCTTTATATCATTTTTCTTTTATAACCTGTAAGTGCTACTGGGTTAATAATGTTTTAACCCAGTGTATACCATGTCATCTTAAGTAAATAAAATTGTGCAGCAAAGTGCTGAAGGGAAATACATTAGAATGATAATAACGTTTATTTTTTGGGGGGGTACAATATGATTTAATTTTCTACAATAAGCCTTTATTTGAATAAGGAAAATTTGTTTAAAAAATAGTACAGGGCTTCCCTGGTGGCGCAGTGGTTGAGAATCTGCCTGCTAATGCAAGGGACACGGGTTCGAGCCCTGGTCTGGGAGGATCCCACATGCCGCGGAGAGGCTGGGCCCGTGAGCCACAACTACTGAGCCTGCGCGTCTGGAGCCTGTGCTCCGCAACAAGAGAGGCCGCCACAGTGAGAGGCCCGCGCATCGCGATGAAGAGTGGTCACCGCTTGCCACAACTAGAGAAAGCCCTCGCACAGAAACGAAGACCCAACACAGCCAAAAATAAATAAATAAATAAATAAATTAAAAAAAATAGTACATAAAACTTTATAAGGACATATTATCCTAATTATTTTAAAATACATATATCAAGTAAACTGCTGGAAAGCACAAAAATGGCAATATTATGTTTTTGAGTGATGGGAATATGAGTGATTGGTTTTTCCTTTAACTTTTCTGAACTTTACAAATTATTTATAATGATTTTGAAATATACTATGATATCATACTATATGATATATTATTAAATTATATAATGATACCTGTACTGTTATTTTATTGAAGATACTCTGCCAAGATAAATGAAAAAAATGTCATTTTTTTTGATGACTCCTACCCTATGACCAATAGATATTTACCTGTCCCTCTTAGAGAATCTCCAAATCTCAGAGTTTTAAGGGCTTTTCTGAGTCATTTAACATGACTATTATCTATGTGGGTTCTGTCTTTGTAATAATAAGAATGTTAATAATAATAATAGCTGGCATTGACGTGCCGAACCTCTGTCACAAGCATTTTAAATGCACTGTTTCATTGGATCTTCAAAATAATTCTACGAGGTAAGGCACTTGTGGTAGGCGGAATAATATCCTGAAGATGTCCATGTTCTAACCCCTGGAACCTGTGAATATGAATATGTTACGTTACGTGGCAAAGGGCAATTGAGGTTGCAGTTGGAATTTAAACTGGCAGTCAGCTGACCTTGAGGGGTGAGATTATCCTGGGTTATCCGAGTGAATCCAATGTAATCACAAGAATCCTTTAAGGGGAAGAGGGAGGCAGAAGAGAGACTGTCAGAGGGATGCAATGTGAGAAAGACTTGACTGGCCACTGCTGGCTTTAAAGATAGAAGGCGGCTACAAGCCAAGGAACGTGGTCAGCCTCTAGATGCAGGAAAAGGCAAGGAAATTTATTCTCCCCTAGAGCCTCCAGAAAGGAATGCTACCCTGATGTGACCTTGATTTTAGCCCAGTGAGACCTATTTCAGACTTCTGCCCTCCAAAACTGTGATGTAATAAATGTGTGTTGTTTTAAACCACTAGTTTGTGGTAATCTGTTACAGCAGTCGTAGGAAACTAATACAGTATTATGTTCCAATTTTACAGGTGAGCAGACTGAAGTTTAGAAGAGTAGCTTGGTCAAGATCACATACAAGTGGTTAGTGCAACTCCAGCATTTGAATCCAGGTTGTCTGATGACAGAACCTGCCCTCCTGGGCACTTGGCTCCACTGGAGCTCCAAAATGATTGTCCAGTGCCTGCTTGGGCATAACATGTGAAAACTCACCACACCTGTTCCCCTACCCATTAGCCCCCTGCACTTGAGGATGGCCTTAACTGGTGGAATTGATGTCCTTTATATGGGGCTCAAATTGGTCTACCCAGTCACTTTTCCCATTGATTTTTCACTCAAAATAACCTAATTCCTCCTTTATGAGAAGCACTTTTAAAATATTTGAGGCCAATAATCACTTCTTCCTAAGTCTTCTCTTCTTTGGGTGAAACAATCCCCAATTTAGCCCTTCCTTATAAGACATGGTTTCAGATTCCAGCACTTTCCTGACCTCTCCCTTCTGGAAAGCATCCAGACTGTCAACACCCATTTGAGGACCTAGCCAGTTCCTACCTTACTGTCAATTTGTGTACTTTGATTTTCTTCCATGAGGTTATCATGCTGACCTTAACCCTTCTGAACTTCATCATATACTATATCTTGAGCTCTTTGATGGAAATATTTCTAGAGAGCAATCAATAAATAAATACTGATAACTTTTGGAATATCTGGCCTAAAGACTTGAAAACAAAGCTGGCTTTCAAGTTCCTTCTGATATCATCACAAACTGATTCCACTCTTCGTTGACATGAATCGTACCTGGCAGGATATGTTCCAGCCTGGCGGGGGCTAGAAGAAATGGCCTGTTAAGCTACAGTAAGGAATTGTTCTGGCGAACAAGCAACTTTGTAAGGAGCCTTGAGATATCATAGGCTGCTTGTGTGTACCAGTCTGAGAAGTTGTGCTGTCTGTTCCAACGTGGACTGGGGAGCCAGGGGGAAAATGCAGGAAATGTTAAGAGTCCATGTGATTTCATATCATTTAAAACACTGTGAATCTTTAGAGCAGAGACCTGCACACAAAGATTAACAGCAGCCTGCTAAAATCTCTGACCATCCACAGCTTTAAATGATCTATGTTGCTGTTCCCTCATTCCTGCAAATAATCAAGGGCTGACTGTAAACAAATAAGACAGCCAAAAAAACCCTGGTCTTCAGCAGTTGCGTAATGATGAACGCCTGGTGAAAAAAACACGAACCCATATTTCATTCATTTCACTAGCTGCGTCTCTCTCTAGGAGGGATGGGGGATAAAACATTTTTGTGGGCTAGTATAGAAACATTCGACTAATTAAGTAAGTGGTTCTGTCAGACCTGACTTGAAGACTTGAAGGTACTTGAACACAAAGCATAAGGTTTGCATTTCCTTTATAAATACATAGGGGAGTAAGAATAAAAACAGAAAATGCCATAATCAACTTCACTTGGGGCTTTTCTGAATCCTACATGTTTGAAAAAAAATAGTTTGATATATTTAAGCAAACAGGTGCAGACAGTTTGGCCTTCTGAGTCCTACCTAGGGCAGGTCTTTCTTGGGCTGCTGAGTATTAGATAAGAAGAAGCAAATCCAATTCAGGCACAGAATGAAGATTTTAACCCTGATGTATCTGCTGCTGTTGTACATTTATGCTTTGGGAAAGTCAAAAATCTGGGCCGTAACACTGGGCTCCCTCACAGGGTTCCTGGAAAGAATAGCTTAGAATGGTCTCATTTTTAGATACAAAAAGAATATCTTAAGTACATGGTGATACAGTTTGTGCTTGTGATTGCAGAGCATGCTACAGGTATTCAAGAGAGGAGGCCTTTTTGCTTCCAGAATTGTATGGCTTGAGCTTTGCTGGCTTCTGCTTTGCCTCCCACAGAACATCTCTGTGTCCATCTAAAGTGGGAGAAGAGATGTTCGGAGGGTGAGGGGAGAGCTAGCATCAGCGAAGGAAGGGGAATCACGCCTCCAGCCTCTGACTGCCTTGGGCCACCCACCTACCCACCAACCGTGCACTCCATGGCCCCAGCTGGTAAGCCCAGATTTTCCATGGAGCGCGTGGCACCTGTCCTGCAACTCCCCCTTACTCACTCCCACCCTGTTCCTCCAGTTATAATGTCAACAGGGGTCTGTGACCCCTACCTCAATCCTGCCTCTAGCCTGAAATTGGCATTTGGACTTAAACTCCCTGGTCTTCAGACCCCAAATCTCTGCCTCTTGGACACCCATGGAGCCAGTGAAGGGAATTTTTTCTACAGCTCCAGTCTGTAGAATCCAATCCAATCCTGGCTAACTGGTGGCATCTTCCCACCCCCTAAGAGGATTTGGACAGATTCAATGTATCACAGCTGGCGTCTCCTCCAACTTTTAGCTGTCCTCCAACTTTTCAGGTCAAGGGCCATGTCAATGAAGCAAAGACTCTATAACTGAATCCCACTTGCCACTCCACCAGAAAAGCCTTTTATTGTCAATGCCTTACTGGCAAATTTAAGGCAACGCTTTCCTCGTGCTTGTCATTCAATAATATGCAACAACAAATATTTACTAAGAACCTACTATGTGCCATGCACTTACACATTATCTCATTAAATACTTATAGCAACCTTGTAAGATTCAGGGGAGGAAGCAAAGGATTAAAGAGATTAAGTAACTTGCCCAAGGTCACATAGCTAGTAAGTGGCAGGGCCAAGTTCTGATGCCAACTTAGACTATACCCTGCTGCCTCATTCTATAAATACCTATTAAGGGCTTAGTTATTTGCAAGATGTATTGCCAGCCTCTTAAGGACTCAGCCTTCATTAGGGCTTCTGGGGAACCCCTCATCAGCTACTCCACGGGCCTGGCTCCAAGAAAGTGAACACTCCACAGCCCGCTCATGACTCAAGGGCTTTTGGGAAAGGTGGTCAGCTTCTGGTAGGAATGAAGCTCTGTTTTCGGTCCCTTTCAAGGACCTAACAGGAAATATCTTGCTTCAGCCTAAACTGCTGAGGGACATATTCAAGTGGATGGCACTCAGCAGGTTTGGAATACCACATTCCTCAAGTGCTCTAAGTTTCTGAGCAACCGTGAAAAAATTCCATAGTTAGACTTCTCTTTCTGGATACTCACTGACAGTGACATGGGAATTAGGTAACTTAATAGTGTATCTGTCCCATACGTACAAAACGCTTCACAGAGAGTGAGTCCAGAAACTTCGTGGGGGACTGGTTCTTGGATACCTGGAAGACACTGCTGGCTCCTCTGCTAATTCTGACTACCGCCCGTTTGAGGGACTGATAATCCATCCCCCTCCTCCCCTAACTGAAACCCTCTTTCCTCCATTCTTTTACCTTTATTGCCAACTCCCCACTCTGTGAGCCCTGGCAAATGTGTCTTCGTTTTTTGATCTCCTCTCTCCTTGCTCGGACCAGTTCATGGCTGTGAGATCTGTATAGCTGTATGGGAACCCACACTGAGAAGGGCCCTGTGGTTGGTTTAATGCTCTGCTGTCACTGACTTGAAATTCTTAATGATTTTTGAGCAAGGTGCCCCACACTTCACTTTGCACTGGGCCACGCAAGTCATGTAGTCAGTCGTGCTCCTTGCTGTGGACACTGAGATAGGGAGAAGAGTCCCACCGCACAAGGTAAGAGTGGTGGGATAGCTGCGGTCCCTCTCTGGAACTCAGCAGGCACTTCCACATAGAGACCATCCATAAAGGTGGATCCAACTGATACTAGCTCCACCGTCCTCAGACTCAATTTCTTCATCTCTAAAATGGGGACAGTAGCACTTACCCTTGCATGTCATTGCAAGCACTGGGTGGGATCATGTATAAAGTACCCATCAGAATGTTTGATATACAATTGGTGTTTGCTTGATGCAATCCATGGAAGACAGCAAGTGCAGAAAACAGAGTTTGAACTCTAGAATTAGAAGCTAGCTTAAATCATATCAGCCCCACTGCTTAAAAAGATGTATGACCTTGGCCAGGTGACTTGGCTTCTCCCAGCCTCAGTTCCATTATCTGTAAAATGGGAATGTTAGTATTTACCTTGTAGGGCAGTTTGGGGATTCAAATATTCTAATGTATTTAAAATAACTAGTTTATCACTTGGCATGTAGTAGGAGCTCAAAAAATAAGTTCTTAGTTTGGTTCCCTTACAACACAATTTCTGCACTCTAAGCAATTCATTTACAAGTGATGCTAGGATACGACCATTAATAAGTGTCTTATACTAAACAGCTTCCTGTATACTCTATGACCTACAACATGTAGCCTCCTTGTATGTGAAAATCATTTTGTAAAAAATATTTGAGGCTTATTTTTTCTTTGCTAGACTATGAATTCCTTGAAGGCAGGAACCATGTCTTATTTACCCTCGTGTCCTAGAACAACTTCTAACACATTATATAATCTCAGGTGAATTAAATCTCTCTTTCGTTTATGCCAATGAGATGGTAAATTTCATAACATTCCTAAGTTAGCAATTAGTAATTAGCCTGTTAATGATTAGGAAGTAGAATGAACTCAATATAGCCCTATCCCTGCCATTGAAGGTCTTCTAATACTTGACATCACACCTGGCTCATCATCCAGCATCCTTGGGTCTGGTTCTTACTCCATGAACAAAACGATTCCACAGGGAACAACAGTTTTGTGCAACCAACCACCTTCCTTGCCAACAAACAACCTATGTCGAGAGGCCACTGGGGGAAGAATTTCCTGAAACCCCAACAGTTGAGTCATAATTTGATGCCTCTTAGGACTCAAAGAGGGCTCAGAACTGTTACTTTTAACAGTCTGAGCGGTTATGGGTCCCTTCAAGAACCTTCTGATAGTTATGGACATTCTCTCCAGAAAAATGTACTCAATATCTTACATACAATTCCAAGGTGTCTTCAGAGCTCCTGCAGCCCTTGTACCCAGGTTAAGAATTCTTGTTGTAATAGCGCAGAAAACCGAATGAGCAACGCAAAAGATTCAAGTTTCCTGATAAATTCTAGCCCTGACTAGTCACATTCCCTTGTTCAAAACAAAGCAAAACAGTTACAACTCCCTAGATTTAACCTCAGGGTTATCCCTGAGGACCTAGTCCCAGGCATTAACAGTAAGGGCATCCAGCCAAGCAGTAACTACTCTTTGGAAAACCTAAGTTTAGCTGAGTAAAACTGAAGCCTTGTTTGATAATATCATTTACATTTCCAAATCCCCGTATCAAGCTTTCTTCCTATCCCTTGTGGCCCTTCCTAAATTTAGCTGCTGGTGTAATGGGGTAACCATGGCAACAACCACCTGCCTATTTAAAACCATCTCCAAAGCTAAATAAGGAATCCTGGAAAAACATGGCTGCTCGCCTGCCTCTCAGTGGACAAACTGGGCACTCCTGGGTATTTTCAACATGAGCAAGCAGGCAGGGTAGAAGCAGCATGAACTCAAAGTTCTTAATAGGAAGTGTTCTGGGACCTTGTGAAACAGGGCCTACCTCTACGCCACTATGTCTTCACTTGTTAGTAGGCACGTGGATTTACATGCAAATCCCTGTGTCTGGCATCCTTAGGCGATCATATGACCTTGACCTCAACCAGGTTAAGAGTAAGATGCACACCTAACTGCAGAGAGTAGTCTTGTTGATGGAAACTGGGAAGTGGGGAGGAAAAGCAGTCATTCAGATCACAGGGAAACTGTTCATACTTTGGGTTGAAATGAACAGTTACAACTTTTTTCTGACAGAGGTATCTTTCTAACTGTACTTAATCATGTGGATAATTGATGATTGCTCTATTTATGTCATATGTTGACCTGTCTATTGATTTTTGGAGTATGGAGAAATTCTTCCCTCCTTCTGCTTCCTTGCTCTCTACAAACTACGGAGGTTTTGCTTCTTTCCACTAAAGGAGACCACACAACAGACCACACTGAATAGCTTGCTCTTGCCCAAGCAGGCTGTTTTCCATCACTCCTTTGGATCTTTTGGTACATTTGGTTCCTTCTCGCTGGGTTGACCTTCTCTTTCTGTCAACCTGGAAAGTACTTACTTGTTTTCTGTGTCTTGGTTCAGGCATCTCTCTAGTTGGAAATTCCATGCCCTTGCTTTATGTCACCTTGATTCATATCATTTAACACAAATCACTCTGCAATGCTGCTTTCCAGTCTGTCTCCACCCCTGCACTGTGAGCCCCCTACACATGTCTATCCAAAACACCTATACAACAGTGCCTGGTACTGTTTTCAAAAGATACATTCATTGAGTGAATGAACAGAACCCCCCATGGGTTTCACAAACATTTGGCATCCTATCAAGCATGTGTGCATGAGTATGCATAATGCTATCTGTGTAAAAAGAGGACCTTAAAAGTCTGGAATGGATGGAAGAGAAGGAGTATTTTTTTTAAAGTGATTTTTTTGGTGTATATATTAGAGTGAAAAAGATTGTGAGAAGAGCATCAGTTGATCTGTAAGTCTGTGACTATAATAGGAGTAGGGGCTGAAAATATACATGTTAATAGTGTTCTGTGAGCTGACTTGGTGTGTGTGAAAGTACATTCTAATAAGGTTAGCTCAGCTACTATTAGACTCCACAGATCACTTTTCCTGAAGTCATAGTAGCTTCATTACATTCAGTTTCTGACCCCGGAAAAGACTTTCTGATTCTTGGTTAACCTCCCAGCCATGGGGTCCGGGGAAAGGAGGAGGGATGAAAATGATGGAGGTCTGTGGGAGTGCCTGGCTTTAAACGAACGTGTGCGGGTAACACTGGACTTCTGCTTGGCGGGCTAAATAAAGTCAAGTCTCTTAGACTCAATCTGAGCCCAAATTAATACCCCCTCTCCTCCCCACCTGCCTGAGGTGGGGGGTGGGATCAAGTGGTCACTTAGATAAGCTCCAACAAAAAGGAAAGAGAAAGAATGCAAATTAACCACCGAGAAGAGGAAAAGGAGGAAGGGAGAAAGGTAACTGAGCAATCCCAGGGTAGCTATATGCCACCCGCCGGCAGAATAGTTTGACTTTGCAAATGATCTGGTTTTCTTTTCTGCTTGGTTTTTGGACCTCACAGCCTGCCTTCACAGGTGCGCGGGCTGAGGCTGGGCTCGGGTGGGCTCCCCGCCTCTGCAGGGCCTCCCTCTGCTGCCCTCTGCCGGCAGGGAAGGCGGAGGCCGAGGCGCCGCCCTCTCGGCCCTCTCGGCCCTCTCGGCCCGGGACGCGGGCCGCCACCCCCCTCCTCTTTGCGACGAGGGGAAGCTGAGGCCTCTGCCCCCTGCAGCCCCTCACCCGAGGAATCAAGGGACTGGGGCTGGGAGCAGTTGGTTTTGAGAAAGCGGCGCGCCCCAGGAGGGGGATCCAGTTAGTCAAGCGCAGACCCCCACTCCCCAAGGCGGGCGCACCACGCCCTCCCTCCTGGCCCCAGGCCCTCCCTCTGCACATCACCCTCTGCGAGGGGACAGGCCACCAGACTGCGGCAGGTTTCTGACACTGCTTTCTTTTTGGAAATGGAAGCCCTCCTTCCGGCAACGTGGCAGGAAAAGCGCTGGGCAGCCGGGCCGAGAACATTTCGGTGAGAGCAGGTGGAGGCCTGGGACAGGACCGTGGCCGCGCGGGCAGGGCAGGTGGGCAGTGCAGCCCCGGCTACACCCGCTGGGCCCTCTTACCTGCTGTTGAATTTTTCAGGGTGTTTCTCTCTCATCACGTGGAATCTGTGTGCGATGGAAGCATCCTGAAAGGCAAAGGGACAGAAAGCAGATCCCTGGTTAGTGGTCCTGACCCTGCATAATGTGGAAGGAAAGGAAGCGAGCACACGCTCTCACCGAAATCCCCCAGATCTCACAGGGGAGACCAGGGAGGCCCCCACAGAGGCTGGACACCAGGTCCAAGGTTAGGGGCGAGTGCCCCCCATCCTGTTAGAGCCTGCAATGTTCACTCTCTACCCGCCCGAGTTCAGGGAGAGCGAAAGGGGACGCGGCTGCCCTTTGGGGGCAGGGAGCGTGTCTGGGTCTGTGAGCAGTGAGAACGCAGAAGCCCACGTGGGGCTGAGTGTGAGTGTTTGCAAATGCCTCACCCTATTCACTCTTTAAAAAAACACTTTGTATTCTGGAATATTCATAAGAAGCTGCAAAAATAGTACCGAGGGTCCCTGTGTCCCTTTCACCCAACTCCCCCCAGTGATAACATCTTACATAACTCTCTAAACCAGAAAACTGATGTTGGTAGATGCTGTTATATATTAACTCTTAATCATCCATATCAGTAGATAGAATTGGTAGCATTGGATAACAGGCTTAGCAGATAATTAAAAATATATTTAAACTTCTGGCTTCTGCCTCTTGATCACTCCACGGAAACAACTCTCCCCAAGGTCAGTAAGAGTCTCATTATCACATTCTATGGACACTTTGCTGTCCTCCTATTAGCACATTCCTTTGCTGCACTCTGGCCACCTGCTCCTCAGAACTCACAGTTAGGATAGTTCTCATGTCACCATGCTTCCGGGCTCCCCATGCCCGGAGCAGGACTTCACAGCCCTGAGCCCGTTCTGCAGCCTACACTCCATGCCACGGGCCATCTCGAGTTCTCACAGTTGTTACTAGCATGTAGCTGCTGATGTCTCCACAGTGTATCGCTCTAGAACCAAACCTGAATTTCAGTCCTAAAACTGAACTCATCTTTCTTCCTCAAAGTTGGTCCTCCGCCCTTGTTAATGGTCTCCTTCTCCAGCAAAAGAATGTGCTACGCCCCGCCTTCACCGCTCAGGCCTCCCCCCAGCACATCTGGGGGGGGGGCAGGTGGTGGGTTTTAGAAGTAAACAGGTTAATTGAGCTAGGAATGGTGGGGGTGGGGTGGGCGAAGGTGGGAGGAGTGGCGACAGAACAAGGGAGCTGATTCAGATTTGTGCAGGGAAAAAAAAGATACAGAAACTCATTTACTGGACTGTGTAGCTAAAAGAAAACTCAAATTCCACACGGTGAATTTTCAGCTAGTGCATATTAATTCCTTTTCTTGATATGGAAATTCGACAAAAGAAAATTTCTGAAAAAAATTTTTTTTAACATCAGGAGGTGTAGCTCAGTGAAGAAGCTTATTTTGAGCATGTGCTGTGTGTGGGGAGTAAAATACAGGCTAAGGGTGGGGACAGAAAATCCAGAGGGAAGTTGGGGGCAAAGAGGAGCTTTTGTAATATTTGCACTTGGCAGAGAAGTAAACCCAGCTAGCAGCCCCTGTTGAAAGGCGGACAGGGCAAGTCAAGGATATGGGCTTATTTTATGGTTGGCAAACACTCTTTGCTGAAACAATGTATCAGGAATTTAACATTTTAACTCTAGTTATTGATTTCTTTGTTAGTTTTTTGTTTAAGACACATCAAGAGTTGAAGTTTAGGCACCCCTGTGGACAACGGTGGGAGAGGTGCAACACCTTGCGGGGGCCTCTGTCCTCTGGGCCTATCCAGCCTGCACAGCTTCTCCAGGCAGGAGCGCTTCATGCCCCCAGTTCCCTCCTCTGAGCAAGTTTCGTGAACACTCTGAATAAGATTCATGTGACATCTGTCAAATGCTTCTTTAGAATTCAAGAAAACATTCCATCTACTTGTGTTCTTTTGAAGCACTAATTTTCTTCTGTCAGGGAAAAAGAAAGAAGAAAGAAAAGAAAAAAGCAATCACATGTTGCCTGGCACGATTTGTACTTCACTGTACCCTGCCCCCAACACTGTTATGACTGGCTCCTGTTTTTTTAATTCCCTGGGATATGTGCACAGGCCCCTGCCCTCTGTGTAGTTCCGATTATCCTTGTTTTGTTTTTCTTTTTCATAACTAGGTTTTGCAAAGCTTCTTTTCACAAAGACCAGCCTTTACAATATTACTAGTTAAGCATGTGGTTCCTAATTTGACAGTGTAATCCCATGGTAAATACACAAAGTGGTTAGAGGGAGCTGAGCAGGTCCTTTGCTGTTCAGTTTTGAAAAGGCAATGCTGGTAAAGACTCTGACCATGTTTCTCTACCTGGGGATTAAAAAGAGAGGCAAGATTCACCTCCATCCTCTTCTGGGCTTCTCTGTGCCAGGCACTGAGCTAGCTGGCTGTACTTACATTCAGTAGTGACTTCATTTAAATTTTAGAAACCAGTGCTACCATGGTTCCAACCCTTCCTTGTAATAATTCCAGCAAAATGAGACTTCTGTTCGGACGGTGCAGGTGGAGGTGGGAATTGCACACCCATTTCTGATGATCTCATTCTCCAGGGTCCTTTCTATGAGGTGTGGGGTGAAAAGGAGATAAAAGCAGTATGGACACATGGCTACTCTTTCCTGAACTAAAATTCCCAAGTGCAGAGTTGGACAAAAGATTCTTGTGCCCCTTCCAAATATAAGCAGTAGTCATTTGGACTCTGAGCTATTTGGATGTCTAGGCCAGTCCCGTCCAATAGAAATAAATTTAAAAAATTTTAGTAGCCACATTAAAAAAGTGAAAAGAAACAGATGGAATTAATTTTAATAATACATTTCAATTAACAAATATTATCACTACAACATGTAGTTAATCTAAAAACCATTGAGATATTTAAAATTCTTTCACACTACATTTTTGAAATTTGATGTGTATTTTATACTTATAGCATCTCTCAACTTAGAGTAACCCCATGTCAGGTGCACAATAGCCACATGTGGCTAATGGCTACCATACTGGACAATGTAGGTCTAAGTCACTTTGGCAATCTATGGAGATAAAAAAAAAAAAACAGAAAGGAGACAATAAGACAGATTATTTGGAATTTGGCTTGTTCTGAAAAATGACAGCAGACTGGGGAATGAAAAAGAGTGTAGACCCCTTGTCCAAGACACCTCTCAGGGGGTCCCACTGTTCAAGTACCTTCCTGGCTCTCATAGGTGACAGAGAGGAACCTGAGGCTGAAGGAATTTAAAAGGCTGCAGGGAAATGATGACTTTCTGACAAATTCCTTAATGGGTCTACCATTGTGGAAACTTAGCTGGTAAAGTCTACTAAGTACAGAATGTAAGGTAGAAGATGGTGTGTGGGTTAGTGTAATGACTGTGGTCTCTCCTTGGCCCCTGGGTTCCCCTAGCATCAGAAATAGATTTCATTGACTCAAGGGATTAGCTGTTTACTTATCCTGTTAAGGCTCAGTGAAAGCAGAGCCTTTGAGGTGTTCAGAATTACACATACCACAGGAATTACTTTGCAGCCCCAAACTTCCTGTCATTGATACCTGGCCATCCTGACATTTCTGCAAATCCAAAAATAAAGAGCAGGGATGAGGAGGCCAGAGAAGTCAGAGGAAGTAGCGTCCTGAATGACTGTGTTTAAAATCTCCTGCCAATGGGTGTTATCAGGTCTCAGGGCTGAGAAGGCCAAAAATCTCAGCTCTTCATTGGTGGGGAGCTGGCGTGTCTTGTGGGTGATGGGAATGTGGTGACAGTGAGGCCCTCGTCACTCTCTCATTAGGGTAGGAGTCTGCCCTGTTTATCCCTCCATCTATTAAATGGGTTCTATTGGCACCAAGAGGAGTGAGTGAACTCAGCGGGGTGAATTCTTTACCACCTAGGGACACCATGGCAGCGGTCATTGTCACCACCTTTACAAATGCTGGGCAGCAGACATTTGATGTCAGTAAGATACTCCAGGTCCTCCAAAAGAGGAGAAGACTGCAGCTCTCTTTGCCAAAGGAGTCCGACTCTAATCATCTTAAGGAAGTAAAACTGGGGGTTGGTTTACATACTACTTCTCCTCTTACAAAGTTTGGGAAGTCAAATAGGGAGCAAGAGCTTCTGCAAATGTCAGCCCCAGATTCTCTTAGGGTTACATGTTGGCTACTTGTTTTCTCAAGAATTTCCCTTTCCAGCTTTTAAAGAGTGAGCACACAAACCCTGCAAGCATTTTATTGAGACAAGGCTAAGGGTACACTAGTGAGATAAAAACAATCCTGGTTCTTCACTGCTTTGCAATAAAATATTAAACACGCACAAGCTAAAGGTACATGAAAAAAAACAGAAAGATTTTGTGAAGTTCTTCATAATTTGAAAGATGAACCAATTGGATTATTATAGGTCAGCCCAGGGCAAATAAATATCTTGACCGCTGAATGAAATGGAGACTCTGTTCCTATGCATTTCCCTTTTTGTTTTTTTTTTTTTGCCGAACCGCACAGCATGCGGGATCTTAGTCCCCCGACCAGGGATAGAACCCGAGCCCCCTGAAGTGGAAGCGCAGAGTCTTAATCACTGGACTGCCAGGGAAGTCCCTCTATGCATTTCCTTGGGGGACAATTAGTCTGTATTCTTTCCTTCTTTTCCTCCCTCCCTCCCATCCCCCCACCCACTTCCGTCTTATTTGTAAGAATGAATTAAAACCATGCTCAGTTTTGGCTTTTGGGATTAGGGCCTGGTTATCTAGCTGAGGGGAAGTTGTATCTTCCTTTTCGGCATGGTCATCCATTTGGTCAGCAATACTAAGTGAATGTCATTTTTTGCATATGGCGCTTGGCACACATGGACAGGGAGGCCTTAGGAGTCCTGTTTTTTCTGGCAGCCAGAGCTGGGCATGTTAAGAAAGAGAAGACTTGGGGCTGAGGACTCTGAAGGCAGCCGTGGGTGTAACCTGCCATCTAGAAGCTCCCAGGCAGATCACCCAGTCTTGCGGCTCAGCTCTCACTTCTGGCCCATGGCTTACAGGTGCTGCTTTCCCCTCCTTTCTATCTTTTCTCTCTGTCATCTACTTCAGATCTGGGCTCTGCTCCTGTGAAGAACCACTTCCTCTGACCATCCTTCTCTGTTCTAACGGGTTGTCTTCACTCACTGAGGACTTGATTGGGACTGTCTGCATCACAATTATCTCAGGGGCTTGTTAAAAATGCAAATTCCCAGACCTTGCCCGGACTAACTGAATCAATATGAATCAGGATCTGTCACAGGGGTGGAATCTGCATTTCTGACAAAGGGTACAGGTGGGGTGTAGGCGAGCCATCATGCACTAACTTTTAAGGCCCGCCCCCCACCCCCCCAGTGCTGCTGCATTCGGCAGCATGGAGATGGAGGGCTGTGCAGAGGCTGCAGGGCTCAGGGTCCACAGCTAGGTGGGCTCTGGAACTCGACTCTAGTGATTCCCGGCTCTATCACTCACCAGCTTGGACTGGTCTCTATCTTTCTAAGCTACAGATCCTTCTTACAAAATATAAAAGGGCAAGGGCTATACCCACCAATAGGGACACTGTGCCTGGTGTGCATTAGGTACTCAGTACATGTCAGCAAGTTATCCTCTGGTTTAGGAAAAGGACACGAGTTTCTGTCACACTGTAAAGATGGGAAGCCCGTGCTCCAGAAGTCCTCTGACCCCCGAACACCAGACCTGTCAGTCAAGTCTGATTTGCAGAAGCTGAAGACTGCGTGAAGTGGAGCCTGAGCAGGTGGTCCCAAAGTAGAGGGGCTTTTGAGTCAAGAAGAGGAGGGAGAGGTCTGCCTAGGTCACTGGGGGAGGAGCTGGAGGGTGCTAGGGAAAGACGTCTCCCCCCCCATGAGGGCAGGGGAGCTGGGGAGATAAACCATATCAGGACAGCAGAGACCCCTGAATATGTTTCTCGTCCAGCGCCCCCATCCTCTCAGAGCCTGATCACGGGTCCAGCAATGCCTCTCTCTTATGTTTCAGTAATAGAAAAAGAGGGCGGCATTGGGAGTCAGAAAATGAAGGCAAATCCCTTAGTCTAATCCTCTATTTCCTCACTTACAGAACGGAGGTAGTACTGCCCTCCAGTGTAATCATAAGAATCAAAATATCTGTGAATACGGTAAATTTTAAATCCCGTAAATATAAGGTATTATTATTCATTCCTTTTCTCTTTCACGGTTCTCCTTTTAGTTTTCTTATTAAAAAACAAAACCCTTTCCTTAACCCTGCTCTTCCCTCAAGCTACCTATCATTTCTCTTTTTCTTTCCTTTTTTTAAACCACCAACATTTGCAAAAGAGACACAGGTGATGATTGAGAAGATCACACAGTCTTGGTCTGGAGGGGCTTATGTGCATATGAAACCGGGCAGCATAATTCCCAAGACAGAGAAGCAGAGAGGAAGGAACCTGGCTTCGGAGCAAGGCACAGTGTGTGTGCGCTTCCTCGCCCGGTGTCCTGAGGCTTCATCTGTAACATGCGGATGGTGGGGACAATAATCCCCACCTGCAGGATTGCTGTGAGGACTAAAGTCTAGCACGTTGGAGAGCACACAGTAGGTGCTCAATAAATGCTAGTATCTTTGTTGCACCTTCCTCCCAAACCCCAGTTCTATTTATGGAAATGATCGATAACTTTTCTCCCCAGTGCTGTCCCCAACAGTTTGGGAAGCAGTGTCCACCCCATGCACTTTGGACCAGAAGCTGAGTTCAACAAAACTAACTGAGCTGTGCTACATGTGATGGGAGCTAGGGGAGGAAGAGGAACATGGTGCTGTCCTACTACCGTGTGTGTGTCTGTGTGTGTATATGTATGGGTGCGTGCGTGTGTACGTGCACGTGTGTGTTTCAGGAGGGCTGAGACAGGCACATTAAAACAATCCCTTCAATCTAAGGCAGAGGTGAGCACAGAGGGCTGTGGGCGCACCAGGGGGAACACGGAGCTCAGCCTGAGGGGTCAGCCAGGAGGAGATGCCCCAGAGGCTTATGAGCACTTGGATTGTGGGGCGTGGGGCTGGGATGAGGGGAGAGAACAGGAGAGATGGAATTCTGAGAGCTAAGCCAGTAGAGCCAGCTTGAGACAACGTCTTCCCTGGAGGATCAGAATTTCCAATTCTGGAAGCTCACCTGAGAGTCTCCTTCTGACCTCAGCCCTTGGTTATTTCTTGGTGTCGCTTTTCTTTAACTACTTCAAGTTATCCAAAGGGTAAATAGGTCTTTTGAAAAATGTGCTGTCTTTTGAATGATAGGGACAGGAGCTTCCTCCATAATCATGGGCGGGGCTTGGTGCGATAAGGATGTCCACGCCCAGGCCAGATGCAAGGATGCCTGGACCTGAGTCGAGGCTGGGGGCAGCCGGGATAGGTAAAGAATAGGGACCCAGAGGGGACAGTGGAAGACTAGAACCCTTCCTGCCCACCCGGGCACTTGTCTCCCATTCAGAAGAGCCATCCCTGGCCAACTCACCACGCCGATGGAGAAGTAGTTGTTCATGATGTTGTACGGGACCTGGTCCCCATTCTCCACCTCCTCTCTGGGGATGACTTCCAGATGCCAGCGGTCCAGCATCACCAAGGGGCTCTGCTCAATGTCCTTCAGGATTTTTGTCAGGCTGCCGCCTTCATAACCTGTGGAGCACAGCACTGCATTTACCCCCAGAGCAGAAAGGCTAAGTTGTTGCTGATGCAGCGGTCAAGGCAAGGAACCCCTTGGGCATCTGGGGCCAGGAGACTCCCCAGTGTGTCTGTGGGCCAGAGCCACTCAGGTTGCCTGGGCCACAGAGAAGGAGAGGACAATACGGAGTAATTAGAAAGAAGCTGGGGTGATCTGGAAGCCAGAGTAACAGAGGTAGGGCTGGGTGCTGGCCAGAGATGGGCAGGCCTGTGTAGCTGAAGTGAGCCCTGGGGAAGTGGTGGGCTGGATGGTCGGGAAGCTGCCATGGGAGAACTAAGCATCTGTTCCAGGACTGTGTCATGATGGAGATGGACAGCACCGTAGGCAGAATTTTAAGACGGTCCCCACATTTCTTGCCCCCCGGGTATATATACCGAGCAAACCCCCAGGACCTGTGGATAAGATGGGATAGTCACGGTCATGATTTGGTATATTACATGGCGCAGCTGACTTCAAGAAAGTGAGATTATCCTGAGTGGATCTGACCTAATCAGGTGTGTCCTTAGACAGTCTGGGCTTTCCCTTAAGAAATAGATTTGAAGCTTGAGAGGGATTGGAAGTAGGGGGGATTCTCTTCTGCCAGCTTTGAAGATGGAGGGATCCATCGGGCAAGGAACACGGAAGGCCTCTAGGATCTAAGAGTGGTCCCAGCTGACAACCAGCAAGGAGACAGGGACCTCAGTTCTACAACCACAAAGAACTGAATTTGGCCAACAACCTGAATGAGCTTAGAAACAAATTCTTCCTCCAGAGTCTTCAGAGTGGAGCGCAGCCTGTTCAGTGCCCTGATTCTACCCTGTGAGGCCCTGAGCAGAAGACCCAGTCACGCTGTTCCAGGACTTCTGACCTACAGGACTGTGAGCTGATAAATGGATGTTTTAAGCCTCTATGTTTATAATCATTTGTTACTATTATATAGTAGCAATAGAAAATTAATGTAGCAAGTGAACTGTAAGTGAGAAGTTAGTGGGAGAGACAATCTTTTATTTCAAATAACACTTCCATGTTCCTGCTTACCTTTGGGACAACCTTGAAGAGTATTTTCAAGGTGTCAGGGCTCTAGTCCGCTCCTTAGGGGATGCCTCACAAGACAGCAATGATACCAACAAGGTAGCTGAGGGCCTTGATGCCATCTGGGAGCACAAGTCTGTGAAATTTGTGCCTCGCTATGCTGCCTAGACGCCCAGCGCGTGGGGCTACAGGTCTGCCTGTCCCCTCTTGAACAGAGGGTCCTTCCCTCGCCCAGTGTGTGGTTGAGGACCCTGGGAGCTCTTCCCATGCCTGCCAACTTCCTTCTAGGGCTGGCTCCTGCTTGCTCTGCCCCTGCCCTCCCAAGCATGCACACTGACCGCTGCCGGCCTGGTCCTGGCTCACTCTCGGAACTGATCCGCCATCTGGAGTCTCACCCCAACTCTGCCTGCCAGACTGATCTGTCTGCTCCAAGTGCTGACCTGAACCTCTCCACTCTCTGGAGCACGCCCAGCCCCACAGGGGCTGTTGCAGTTTGCAAAGTTCTCCTTAGCTCCTGCCCATTGCCCTGTAAGCCGGCTACCATTCTGAGTTCCCCCCTTAGGTGAATTTCAAAATGAGGGCCCCTGGCCATGGGGCCCTAAGATGATCTGGATGCCCCTAGTAGCTGGCGAAGTGGCTTTTCGGTCTGCATTCTGAATCCTAATTCAGAAGATCAATAATTTCGACAGGGGGAATTTCATGCAGAAAAATCCCTAAGTGAGCCCCTACTGGGATGAACCCTGGAGGGGAGACAGAGGAGATTCTACCCTAAAGTTGACTTGTTCTACTGGGGGAGGCAGACTCGAAGCTGAGTTTCAGGCTGATAGTAAATCTAGTGAGGGGTAGACACAGGCCTCAGCATGGAATGGAGGTTAAGGAAAACGTATGGAGTAGAGATGATTCCAGAGTTGAGTATTACTCCGTGGGATGTGATCCCTAAGAGGGAAGTTCAGCCTAGCTCTGCAGAGCCTCCCTGTAGACTGGAGCACTTGTCTCCAGGGTAAGGCCTCTCCCACGCACACTCACCCCCTCCCCAGCGGAGACAGCGGGCCAGGTCATTTCCCGTTCCAAGAGGCAGGACAGCCACGGGTGGATGCTTTGCGAAGTTGGCCTTATCTGCAACCCATGAAGAGGAAGAGAGAACCATATGCCATGTGATTATAGAAGGCTCAAGTTGTCTAGTTATCCCTGATCTAATGCTTGAAGCCCTCCATAGCATTCTTTGTTTGAATTCTTCTCCTGATGGGGAACTCACTACTTCCTAAAGCCATCTTTTCCATCTGCAGTGTGTTAACCACTGCAAAGGAATCTTTCAAATTGAGTTAAATTTGTCTCCCTGTAACTTGCACCTGTTTATCCTCATTTCATCCTAATTCTTTCCTTTGGGGTGAAAGCATATAGCTCAAAAACATTAGTTTGCACAGTTTTAATCTTTAATGATAAGTAGCATTTACCCCATTTATCCCTCAGACAGACCCTGCAAGGTATTATCATTCTCATGGATGAAGAAATGGAGGTTCACAGCGGGAAAGTCATTCCACAGCCAGGATCCAAACCCAGATCTCTGTGGCTCTAATTCCATGCTCCTCCTTTCTTCAGAGGCCAGGCAGGCGCATAAATAGTAAAACAGGTGGGTCTGAGATATCAGAAAATGGTGGGGCACTTGGAAAACTGAAGATGCCTCGCCTCAAGTCATTCAGGCTCAGAAGCTTAAAAATAACATTGTGTCTAATAAGCAAAACCCCCAGGCGTTATTTGGCACCCAGCTACCAGTTTGCCACTTCCACCACCTCCCAGACCTGCAAACACACCGATTCCTAATCCTATCTCCCATGATGGTTGTAAAGGAGCATCAGACTGAACTGTTAGAGAAAGCACATCAGAACATGTATGTTTTAATCTGGCTGTAGGTCTACAGCAGCATGTTGGCTGAGCTGGGAAAGTTGAAGGAAACTAGACACCCACTGGGCTCCGGAGGACACCACTTACATAAACCTCAGTGCATCAGGTGCCGGGGGAGGATGTGAGGGATGTGATTGGGAAGCATGGCTGGGGGTTGAGCGGGGAGTGATGCAAGAATCAGCATCCTGCGTGAGGCTCATGCTAGGGCTGTCCCAGCAGAACAGGTGTTCATAGATGCCCCAGGTAGTCAGACTCATGCCGGAAGTGGCTGAGCTTAGGCAAGACTCAGGGCTGAGGTTACCACCAAGAGGGTTGAGATGGAGTAAATCAGTGGACTCTCTCATTTTCCCAGAACACACAGTCCATGTTTATGCCTCCCTGCCTTTGCACGTGCTCTTCCCTTTGCCTGGAAGGCCCTTGTTTGCTTAGGTCTGCCCCTTCTTCTGTGGTTCCCATCCCAGCAGATCAACCATCCTCACAGTGTTGAGGCTAGAAACCTGGATGTCATTCTAGATTTTTCCTTCACACACCAATTTCTATATGCTGTCCCACATCCATTTACACATCAATTTCTATATGCTGTCCCCTTGATAGCTCTCCAGGCAATCTCTCCTCTCCATCCCGCGATGATGGCTGAGTTCTGGGACGGTACGATTCTTTCCCACTGCTATTGCTGCAGCAGACTCCTCTCTGCCTTCTCGGCCTCCAGTTCCACCCCCTGGTGTGCCCTCCACACTTCCACCCAGGCAGGAGATCCTTGCACCATGACCTGATCACACTGGTCCACTGCTTTCCCTTCTGCCATGGCTCCCACCACCCCTTAGCATGCAGCAAAGCCCTTCCTGGCTCTGCCTTTCTCTCTAGCCTCATCCTTCTCACGTCCTGCCTCCCACTCGACATGTCAACCTTGCTGAAGTGCTTTCAAGGCCTTAAATCACAAGCTCTCTATTGCTCAGCACAGAGCCCTCCCTGGTTGCCCTAGTCTGGACCTGGTGCCTCTCCAGAGTGTTTCTTTAGTACCAGGGGTGATCTCATCACACTGTCTTGTAACTTACTACTTGTTCGTTCCCCAAATGTCCTGTAACCTCCCTGGGGGAACTATATCTCATTCACCATAGTATCTCCACACATATTTACTGAAGGCCTAGGTGCCGTGTTAGGTGCTCTGGCTCTAAGAGCAGGCAAAAAAGCCATGGCTCCGGCTCTCATGGTACCTACAGTTGAGAGGGAGAGATAGCTATTAACAAGGTCTTCATAGAAATGATGCATAATTTCAGATTCATACTGGGAAGGAAAGGAGTGTGGTCCTGTAATGAGTTATCAGGGAAGGCTTCCCTGAGGAAGCCACAGTTTGGCTGAAATCTGAAGTAGAAGCTGACCAAGCAAAGGCCAGGGGAGCAGAACAGACAGGCCCTGTGGTAGAAGGGACACTGGTGCCTTCAAGGGTCTGAGAGAGGGACTGGGTGTCTGGGTCTAGAGGGAGAGGATGGCGGTAGGAAATGAGGCTGGGTGGGCAGCTGCTAGACCACTTAGGGTCCTGTGGAGCATCTGAAGAGTTTTTATCTTTATCTAAGAATCCTGGGAAGCCACTGATGTGCTTTGCACACATCACAACCCCACTGACATTCAGGAATGACCACTCTGGCTGTAGCAGGACAGCACATCAGAGAGAGGACCGAAATGGGGCGGCGGAGAGCACAGAACAAGCGCTTCAACCTCTCTTGAATGAATGAATGAAAACTGTGCAGTTATACCTTTTACCCTTGTTTTTTAATCTTTGGGCCACTAACCTGTGAAAAAGCAGATCACCTCACATGACCTTTCTGTTCTGGGCAGCGTATAGCACCTGTGTCCTCTGCAGCTGAATTTTATAAAACTTATCAGCAAAGCCTACTTTCTCCTTCCCGATGGAGAGGGACCCGTGCAAGCAGCTCCAGGTACTGCAGCCATCCACCCCCTGCTGATCAGCTTCTCCTTCCTCGGCTCCCAGAGGACGCCTCCCTCCTCCCACAAACAACTCCAGAGCCCGAGGTGACAGGAGAGCGTGGGTGGCTGCTTGGCAGGGCTGTGTCCATGGAAACCAAAGTGCCTGTGGGGGAGTAGATGTGGCAGGTGTGCGGGGTGCCGGTCCCCCTCCTCCAGGTGGTCTGCTTACGTACGACCCCTGGGGGCCCAGGCTTCTCCACACTGTTCAGGGTCTATCCTGGCCCATCCTTGACGCCTTCCTTTCCCTCATCTCCCACGTGAAGTCTGTCAGCAAATCTTGCTGGCTCCGCCTTCAAAAGACATCTGACTCCTCCTCACCACCTCCTCTGTCACTACTGTGGTCCATGGCACAGTCCCCCCTCCTTGGATTACTGCAGGAGCCTCCTAACTGGTCTCCCAGCTTCCGCCCTTTTCTGTTTCTGTAATCTGTGGTGTCCCTGCTTTGCTTAAGACCATCCAGCATCTTGGGACCTTCCCAGTATGAAAGCCACATTCCATATGTCCTACATGTCCTAGTGACTTGGCCCTGCATTATCTCTGCTTTATCCCCTGCCACTCTACCCTCACGCACTACACCCCAGGCACGCTCTGCAGCCCTCCCACTGCCTTTGGCAGCCTGGCCTACTCCTACCTCAGGGCCTTTGTATTTGCTGTTCCTTCTACCCTCAGGCACCCGCAAGGCTCACCCTCCTCCAGGTCTCCATGCGAATGTCATCTGCTCCTCCAGGCCTTCGGAACCACCTGGTCTTAGATTGCAACCCCACTCCCTCCGCTGAGCTCCCTTTGCCCCTTTTCTACTATGTTTTTATCACCTTCTGACACACTGTATGTTTCACTTATTTCTTTGTTTATTGCCTGTCTCTTCCCTCTAGAAAGGAAACTCCGTGAGGGTGGGATATTTGTCCTTTGTTCACTGCTGCATCACCAGTGCCTTAAGGGGAGCTGGGCACCTGGAGGTGCACAGGTAGGATTTGGGGAATGAAGGACGAAAAGACCAAAGCAGCGCAGGGCTTGTTGCTCTGGGTCATCTCGGACTTCGATGACCACCCTCCCCAGCAACACCCCTGGCTGCTTTCCTATGCTTATGTCCCATGTCCCAGTGTTTATCTGGGTGCTCCAGGGTTAGATCTTGAATATAGCCCTTGTCCCAGAATTTCAGAGTCATTCTCCATCATTTACTGGTGGTGCTGTGTCCAAGGACCCACAGATCCAGGCAGAGCTGGACTAGACCCAGGCCTCCTGATACCCAGCCTGGGCCCTCCCTACCCTCCCTATAGCCTTTTGGATCTTGGCATATTGGACACAGCCCACCGTGGCGCTTCTTTGCTTGCGTTCATCTGTGCTTTCTAGATGTGCTTTCTGGGCTCCAGCTCCAGGCGTTCATCTCAAGGTGTCTTGTCCCGGGCTATGCAGCAATGCTTAGCTCTTTGGCTTTTATCCAGCACCCTGGACCTGCCTGGAGTCCCAGTCCTGCTCCTTCTCCCCGCAACCCCCCATCTGGCCCGTCCTGCAACTGCCTAAACCCCGGCCATGACAGCTACTTAAGAAGCAAGGCCTGAAACTAAGCTGTTACATCTGTACCAGTGGGAATCCTTCCATTATCTTCTTTTATTCTTTTTTCCACCCAAAGTAGATATTTAGTCAAGCACTGGTCCAAGAGTAGAAACAAGGATGAACAAAACATGGCTCCATTTCTCTTTCTTGTTTATTGCCTTCCTCTGACTTTAAATATATTTATGATAAGTCAACTGCAAAGGCCCTTCCAGCCCATTCTTACCAATGCAATCCAAAATCCAGCCAACCGTCCCATCTCCTCCGCAGGCCAAAACACGGAAGTCTGGAGTATCACGGAAAAAGTTAAGTCTGGAAGTAGAAAGGCCAAAATGGTTTTGTTTACAGGCTGACCTTTGACACTCCTTGAGTCAGAGTCCCCCGCCCGCTCCCTTCCCTGGGAGTATGTTATGACCTTGATTCCTTTTGGGGTTGAAAGGGTCACTTAATGTTATGAAACCAGAACCTACTAAGCAATGCCATTGAGTATGAATCCCATGGAGCCATCTTTGTATAAGGAGATGCTGACTCAACATTCAACACAGAAAATGGTTTTCTAGAAATTCTCTGTGATTTAGGCAGAGGAATCCATAGTTTGCTTATTTTGGCACTGATACAACTAACCCCCAGCATTCTGACTCCTCTCCAGCTCTCTCACCTGCTCTGTCCTCACGACCTCCACTTTAAGTCAGATGCACTGAGCTGGCTGGATCTTCATCCCACCCAGACCTAAGTGGAGTGAGCACCATCTCCCCTCAGGGGCCTTAATCCTTTAGAGCAGGGCTCTTAACCTGAGGTGCATATTTAAGGGGTCTGGGAGTAGAATCCAGAGGGCTATGAACTGGAAGATAATGTTACACTCTTGTCTTCCCTAAGCTCTAAGTGAAATTTAGCATTTCCTTCAATTATGTATGTAGGCCACAAATCACAGAGGTATTAACAATACCTGTGACTTTGTTAAGCAGCTGAAATCACAGGTATTTCGATGTTTTACTACAGTTGTGGCAGATATTTTACATCACTTCTGCTCATCGCTGCTTTTAATTTACAATAGCTATTAGACCTGTCTCTGGAACTTGCTATATAATGTCTTAGTAAATCACATATATTCTCCTATCACAAATTTGTTTTTTAACCTTTTGATAACTGTTCTTTTCAATATAATGAGTTTCCCTGTTACTCCTATATATTTCATTTTATACATTAAAAAATATTATCTTAATATTAAGAAGTGGTCCGTAGACTTCATCAGACTGCCAAATAGGTTCCTGGTGCAAAAAAGGTTAAGAACCTCCGCTTTAGCACAGACATGACCTGTGGAGGCCTTGAGGTGGGGCTTGAGAAGCTGAAGCTCAGTATTTCCTCTTTGCCCTGCATGGTGATCTGAGAAGACCCCTTCTGAGTCACCAGTGCATGCATGGGCAAATTAACATCCCCTCCCCTCCCTTTCTCTTGCAGAACTCTGCTCTCCTGTATGAAGTGGGTTCTGAATGGAGGCTCCCTTCAGCTAGACAGCCTGTCTGATTACAGGCTGACATGTGCAGCAGAGAGAGATACTCAGGGCACAGTGGCTCTAGAAGTAGCTACCAGGCTTGTCATCTTGGGCAAAACCAATTGAGAACAGATGCAGTTAAGTGAGAGTACTGTCTGTATTCAAGGATTAAAATGCCCTAAAAGAGAGCCGGCTGGTAAAGGTATTTGTGGGCTGCTGCTCAGTCACAAGTCACGATGGAGCAGTAATTGGCAATCATGGTGACCGTGATGGCACGCGCAGCCGTACGGGTGGGCTCTATTTTGAAGTTAGTTTTACAGGTAAGTCACGGCAGAGGTGTTGAATCTACATTCCTGTTTCTTTTCCCTTTACTGGGTCTTGCACCAACCCTGCCATTAATAATAGCTTTGTGTCAAACCAAAGACAGGGACAGAGTTCCTTTTTAGAGTCCTTACTCCAGCCCCTATTAAGGTCTTGCTGAGCCCAGAGTAGAAATGCAGGTTCAGATGTTGGGCAAAGCAGCTGTGTGTTGGAAAGCCCAGCCTAGCAGGTGCAGGTCTGAGGACCTGGCACTGAGATAGCTTTGGGCCGGCTGGCAGATGTCTCTAGTGCGCTGTCTCTGGCTGGTAAGAAGGTACCAGTCTTTGGGTACCTTCCAGCCCTAATGCTGGAGGGGCCTCTGATTACAGGGCTCATCATGTCCGCCACCAGCACAAGGACCAGCTCCTCCCGTAGACCTTGGGTTGAGCTGCAGAGGGGCTGCCTTGTCTCCTCTCATTGTTCCCCGTCTCCTTGACACTTTGCTGATGAGCAGGGAAATAGCCAATAGGCAAATGACAGGAGGAGAAGGGTCAGGGGGAGCTTAACAACCTCAAACTTGGATGATCCAGGAAAGAAGTGATTTCATTGAACAACCAATTGTCTTGATCCTTACAGGCCCCCACAACAGAACATGCAGTGGAACTCTGAGTCAGCTGTACAGATTTCTGAAACACGGACAGAGAGTGGTAAGAAAACTCTTTCCTTCTCCCTGATGATTCAGTATGAAGATACCAGCTAATACGGCCTTGCAAATAAGTTAAAGTAATTTACCAGCCCGCCCTTCTTGTCAATCCAACAAATGACATATGCAATTTCTCCCTCTTACAAAATCAACAGCTTTTTCTGGGATAAAGTACAGGAGGCTACTTCCCAGAGTTAGCCATAATGGGTGGTCCTGAGTATCTCCAGGAGGAAGTAAGAGTAGATATGAGGAAAAGAAGAGAAAAGGAGTGAAATGGCAGGAAGGACAAGTCCACTGATGAAAGAGACAAAAAAAAAAGTGACCCCAAAAGCTATCTTCTTTAGAGATCTAAGGGGGCGGGGGAGAAATAAGAAGTAAAGATCGTATCTCCATACCCTGGAGTAGGCCCCCCATTGTCCAGGTTGAAAACTTGTTTGGGGTTGAGCAGACAGTGGAATTTCCGAAGAATTCTATGGAAAAAAAAAAAGAAAGAGAGAGAGAGAGAGACCAAGACAGAGAAGGGGAATGTCATTGTGAGAAGTCACAGGAGGGCAAGTACCTCTGCAGCCCATTGATGGTGGGAACGTGGGTCCATTTATACCCAAGAGGGGAGAAGAGTGCATGCAGGCCCTGCAGACCCTGAAGTCCCAGGTCTGGCTGGCCTCACCCATGCCCTCACCCCATTTCAAGGTCTTCCCCACCATCCAGGACTCTAGTCTCCAACCCCAGGAGTAGCACCCCTTGCACAGAGGACAGGACAGAGCAACCCGGAGAACAGAATTTCCATTCTCCTAAAGCCTTCTCCTTCATGGAGACCTTCTCCCAAATGTTCTATATGTTCTAGGTAGTATGATTCTGCTCTTTGTGGGCTAGACAAAGGCACCAAGGGACCCTCTATGGAAAGGTCCCCCAAATCCTGGGATCAGGAGGACACGTAGGACGTGGGGTTGGGGCAGAGGAGGGCTGGGGGCAGTGACCACATCTAGGCTCGGTTTCAAGGCTCCAGCTTGAGGCTAATCAGGTCAGCTCAGGAGGGGTGCTCTGCCCCTAGGACTGGGGTGGGGGCTCTCATAATTCTTGCTTAAACCCTGTTTATTATTTTTTAAAACCTGGATTCCAGATCACTCTGCCATCTGTTCACTGCCCCAGAGCTGAACACTGGGAGGCAGAGCTGCTCTGCCCCTTGCCACCTCTCCCCTCCCCTTCTCTTGGGGCTTCCCACAGACTGGGCGTTCCCTTCACTGATGAGACGGGTGCCCTGCTTTCTCAAGGGTGGGATAGGCCAGGAGGTCTCAACCAGGCGCCTCTGCCACGTCTCTTAAATCAAGAAAAGACTTGCAAGGCTGGGAAGTTAACGGACGTCTCAGAACTTGGTCTGATTCTGGGAACCATAATAATGGCCCACGTGACAGGCCCTAGGCTAGCACTGTGTTTATTTTAATGCTCACGAAACCCCTGTGGGAGGAGAAACGATTATTACCTCCATTTTACAGAGGAGGAAACCAAGACACAAGGACATTAAGTCCCTTGGACCAGGTCATCAAGCGGTCTGTGGTAGGGTTGGGATTGGACCACAGGTTTGCCTTCTCCACAGCCCACTCGGTTACGGTTGGCCTAGCCTCTCCATCTCGAGAAAGAAGAGAACATACCTTTCTCCTTGTCTCCCTCCACTCTTGGGGTTCACCAAAACCAGCAGGGGGTGGGTACCCGGGGTGGGGATGATCTTATACTTAAAAGGCAAAAGAAAAAGAAATTAGCTCTGTTTCAGCCAATAGGAGGAATGCGATGAGAGTGGATGCTGAGACAGTTCCCGGGAGAGAAGCGGGTCCAGGCATGGAGGAGAGGAGGTCAGGAGGCAGCAGGTGCTGGTCCACTGGCTGAGTTTTCTGAGGGATTAAACAGCTAAGTGTCTCCAGCCTAACGGCCTTTAAGTAGTGTTAATGGTGACAGGCATTTGAAGTCGGGATCAGAGATGGGGCAATGGCATCAACTTCAAATTATTCACAATGGTGTGGCATTGTGCCCATAGCACAAGATTAGATTTTGTGAGGGATACAACTGATTACGATCTTAAAAGTTAGGGCCATCTGGTCCTACACCTAAATAAAATAACAGCCATGGAGTTAACTACACTTCCACCCCAGTACCTTCCATATCCACATTTCCAGCCCCCATTTTCCTCCAGAGCCCTGGTTCCACATTTCTCACTGTCCATTGGGTACATTCAGCCAGATGTCTCATCAGAACACGCTCCAAACCGGACCTATCTTCTTTCCCCACAAAACTGGCCCTCTCTCCTGGCTACTCTTATTATTCATCCCGTCATCCAGGGAAGACCCTGTCCTGCCAATTCTTTCCCTGGAATGTCTCTTTATCTCCGGCGGCTGCCACGGTGCCCACACTGCTCGGGCCTTGCCCCCCTCAGGTGAAGCCCTGTATGCTGCCCCCATGCAGTTCCTTCCCAGGACATCACTAGTCATACCACTCCTGCTCAGAAACCTTTACAGACGTCTCATTACCCAGAGGATAAAATCCAGATCTCCTAAGCTAGCATGCAAGGCATTTTAAGTGCAGCCCCAATCTACTGTTCTCTCTTAATTACTCTAACCTTCACTGCAGTTCCAGCCAAGCCTGGCTATTACCTTCTAGGGAGTTAATTCCCACCCCTTGGGGCTGCTCACACTGGTTTCTTCTCCTCCTTAATGCCCTGAAATGCCCACTTCCTTCTTAGCAACCTCTTAAAAAAGAACTCCTCATTCTCTGGGCCCAATTCAAGAGCTACTTTCTCTATGAAGTTTTCCTTGATCACTGCAACGAAAACTATTGCACTTGAAGCATATATTGATATGGCCAAAAGGTTCATTCGGGTTTTTCCGGAAGATCTTATGAAAAACCAGAACCAACTTTTTGGCCAACCCAATAATATCTTCTGGGTTTCTTCTGTTATCATTTATTTGTATATGTCTTTATTTTTTATTTTCTCAGGTAAATATCACACAACATCAAATGGATTTTAATGCCTCAGGAGCAGGGTGGGTGTGTGTATAACCTTTCTACCAAGGGCCCCATTGTCCCAGATACAAGAGTGGGTACTCAATAAATACCTGTGTCTTCAGCAGAAGGACACACCGATACAGAGATGCAGCTTTGCTCCATATTCACTATCTAATGCCTACTTTTCTAGATTGCAAGCTAAAAATTCACCAAACACAGGGCCATATTGTTTGAAACGGACAGCAGCACCCTTTATAAATTTTAGGAATTTTCTCATCTGCCAAGGGTGATTATTTGTGTGAAACCCAGAAGCATCTTGGAGCCTAAGGAGTAATTCTTTATCTCTGGGGGTGACATTCAAAATGTTTAACAACCTGTAGAGCATGGGCACTGCCCAATCAGAATAGATGCAGGATAACCAGATAGATGTCAGCTGTAAACAACTGACATACCTGCACTGTGTGTGTGTGTGTGTGTGTGTGTGTGTGCGCGCGTGCTCCATCTGACTTTCTCCCTTTCAAGGTGTCTAGAGCTTTCCCACATTAAGCATCATTGCTTATGTTTTACACTCATCTACATGTTCTCATTGAATCTTGGAGCATCTATGGGAGGTGGGCAGTGCAGGGATTGCTATGCCCCCTTTCAAACAAGGAAACTTAAGGTTCAGAGGCAGAGGAGAAGGCCCCAGTGTTCTATTTCCTTTTCTGGTACTTGTTCTACCTCACCAGGCTGCCTTTCCTGCATTCCCTGGAACTTTGTGAAAGGCACAAAGAGAAGTTCATTGGTGAATCCAGCTAAAAAAATGAGTTCTGAAATACACGTTTAAGGATGAAGAAGAACTTTTGGATCTAGTTAACTCTGTTCTGGCAGATCACATTCTGGAGACAGCTTGGCAGTCCTGGAAAACCTAATTGTCTATTTTTAAGCCACATTCTTGTTATTATTCAGAGAGTATGCATATTGAAGTTTTATGCAATGTGTTCCTAAAAAGGTGATAAAGCCAGTTCAGCCAGCCACGGGATCAACCAACCTCCCTTTCCACCACTTGCCTACAGTGTGGTTGTCAAAGGTAACCCCAGAGGCTGGAAATACAGTGTCCTGTGTGATATAATCAATCAGATAAGAGAGCAGATGTTGAGATGTGTTTCTCTAGAAGCCAAATCCTGTTCTCCCCTCCACAGCCTTGGACCAGCTTAGAATGAGTGAGTAGATTTGGGGCTTGCCGAGGTACCTGCGTTACAAGTTCATCCTTGGCTGACATGCTACCATCAGACTTCCCATCTTGCCTGTCCTATAAAAGAGAGGAAAGACAAGCATCTTTTGGAAAAAAAAAATGCCTCCTACAAAAAAGGAAATCAGAAGAAAAACAAATGGTTAATATAAAGACAGAGAATAGAAAACCAGTATAGTGTAGGGAGGAGTTTTTCAAAGTGGGACTTCGGACGTAAAAAAAGAAATGTTCCCTTTGGGTTTCTCAAGGACTCTCCAGGCAGTTGTCATCACTTGCCCTGACTTTAACTTCAAGACACTGGAAGGGACACAGTGTTTCAGAGGAAACACTGAAATGGGCAGAAATCTACTTTGTTGATTTAGAAGCTTGAGCTTTGAGAAGCAAGGTCTCAGATCTGGTTTCTCTGTTAAGCACTACCTAAATGATGTAGTACTAAGTCACATGTCCTATTTTATTTGTTTGTTTTTTCAATGTTTATTATTCATTTCATTGAGGTTTAATGTCACATATAGTAAAATGCTCAAATTTAAATCTACAGTTCTCTGAATTTCTGCATACGTATATGCCCTTGTAACTACTGCCTCTTCTGGCATAATTCTGTTGTGACTCCTGATACCTTATTGGTTTTGCCTGGCTTTTGAATTTCATACCAATGGAATCATAGACCATATCTTTTCTGAGTCCAGGTTCTTTTGTTCAGCATTATATTTTTGGGATTATCCATATTTTTGCATCTAAGCATGGCTGTTTTCCATTGCAATGCAGTATTCCATTAATCTGCCTCAACTTATTTGCCTACTCTCTTGTCAATGGTCATTTAGCTTGTTTCCAGTGCCTGACTGTTATGAATAAAGTTGATAGGAACATTCCTGTACATGTCTTCTGGTGGAATAAATGCTCATATTTCTCACAGGAGGGCAATTGTTGAGTCCTAGAGCTTGTGTATTTCCAACTTAGTAGATACTGCCAAATAGTTTTTTACAGTGGTGGGGGTTTTTCTTTAGTTTTTAATAAGAAAGAAGATGGTCAAGTCAAGGGTGAGATGTGAGGAATCAGTGGAACTCAGCAGCATTTTTAACATGGAAAGAGAACAGTTAAGGTGTTTGGTGCTGGGCTTGAAAGAGGGGTCTTCAACACAGGAGACAGAAAAAGTTTCAGATGGGGATAAATAGAGTTTAATTTTGCATCTTTCATTTCCAAGAAGGGCTGTGACACCCAAGCGGAAATCTTCAAGGCAGAGGAAGGTCCATGTCTGGACACAGGAGAGAGGGTGACAGGGACAAGGGAGGCCTGGGAAGCCCAGCTGTGCACAGGTGGTGACTGTGAGGGTCCATATACGTGATCTGCCTGCAAGGTGCTTAGAATGAACGCGCTTTCCTTGCTGGGCCATTTCAGAGCATTCTGGGTGGCCAGCGGTTGGAATCTTTTCAGTCAGGGAAGTTTCCCCTCACAATGTGACGGTGCAGCACCGACCTCTTTTAAACTTGGGCTGAAAGCACAAATCCTAAGAGTTGCTGAGGGAGGCCTCTGAGGGATGTGAACGTCTGAACGCTGCCTGCATCTGAAACATGAGCTGGGGTTGCAGGGGAGCCGGAGCCCCATCGGGGTGGCAGCACTTACCTGGGTGATGGGGCATATTGACGTGGGCAGCAAAATATGGTCTCTGAGCTCCCCACCATCACACAAAGTTGACAATTCACACTTGCGGTGAAACTGGAGGAAAAAATGAAGATGAGAGTGAGTGAAAGTGATCAAGGAAATGTCAAGGATGAGGGTTTAGAAATTGACTAGGGAGGCAGGTTGTCTAGTGCTCCCCTAAATCCTGATGCACTGCTGGCTTTCACAGTATAGCAGAGAGAGAGAGAGAGAGAGTGTGTGTGTGTGGTGTGTAGTGTATACGGGTGTGTGTGCTTGGTTATGGGTGCCAAGTCTGCCGTGGGCAGAGAAAGGAGACCAAGTGCTGCCCATGGCAGCTGGAGCAAAACGGTCCCGAGCAGGCCTGTGGCCTGTCCATGTGGATTCCAGAGCCCCCATGGGATATCTGCTCCCTAGGATCTGAGACACGGGAAGGAAGGAGATCTTGTTGAACAAACTCACGAGAGGCTGGAGGTAAACCCCATGACTCGACCTCTGCATTTTAAGAGTTCTGCAGTCTGACACATCCTTTCTGAGGCTGATACCCAGTCAAGGGGACAAGACACGGCACTGAGTCTGCTTTGGAAGGCAGGTCAGGCAGCTCCAGGTGTCCAAGGAGGAAGTGGACATTTGTCCTGGATGATGGCAGTGGGCACAGGCCTCTTGTCCAGGCAGTGGGGCTGCTGTCAGGAGTATGCCTTCCTCTGATGCAGGTGACTGAGTATCTAATTCCTCTCCCACTCTGTCAGTGTCCCCGGCCCAGATGACACCCAGGCGAAGGACGTTAATGGTCCAGCCTGCTGTTCACAGCTGCCTGGCCACAAAGAGAGTAGACTGGTCAGCTTCTTCTTAAGCAGCCCTGGGGGGTGCCCTCTCTCTGGGCATCTTGGTGATTGACTGGAGGCAGTTAGACTTAGGGCACTGAACAGGGGCTCTAGGCTCCCTCTCTAGCCTTGCCCACATAGCTCTGCTCATGCCCTCTGGCAGGACGTCCACTGCTGCCTGGCTGCAGCTTTGAGCAAAAAACCACACTGAAAAGCAGCAGGGCTGCCCTGGGCGCCAACCCACTGTCATCCGGCACCACAGGCAGTGCCGCGCGGTGACGCTCTGGTAGCACTTGATACTTTTGTGGCACCGGTCACACTTGACAGAGGAGTTCCCTTCCACCCACGCGTGCTGCATCACCTGCAGGAGGGAAGGGAAGGATACCAGGGAAGGCTGCAGAACCACATCCCAGGGCCCTGGGCCCTGGGCCTGAGGAGAAGGGTCTGGGAGGAGCGCAGGGAGCGGGGAGGCCAGAGAGGGTTGGTTCCTGTTTAGTGGATGCACTTCTGGGTGCCGGGCTGCTTCGCTGAATTGCACCGGTGTGGTCACTCCCTACCTAACCTCTATCATGCTAATCGAGGTAGATGGAAAGCCACTTTGCCTGCTCTTTGAACAGTTCATACCCTCTGGCAGTCAAGCCTCTGAGCGTCGTGTCTGGCAGTTCATCTGTCTGTCACCGGAACTCTTTGCAAAGGGATGTGTTTGTGTGTGCCCTTTTCTGGAAGGCAGCGGGGTGCAGGGAAACGCAGGAGGGCTTGGGCTACAGACAAAACTGGTTGGAGTCATTGATCTTCCACTTTGCAGCGGGGTGACCTTTGGCCAGTTCCTGGACCTCTCTGAGTCTCAGGTCCTTCATCTGCAGAAATTGGCATAAAATGCCCCACCTCTGGGTTTTCTGGGAGGATCCAATGAGACAGCACATTTGGAAGGGCCTTCCTGGCGCAGTCCTGACCCTTGGGGGGTGCCCCTGATGGGAAATCCCTTCCCCCACTGTCTTCTATGGGCCGGTGCCTCTCAGCCTTAGCAGCCCCTCAGGACCACCTGGGCAGCATCTAGAAGTCCTAATGCCCAGCCCTCACTCCAGACAAAATAAATTAGAGTCTCTGGGGATGAGACCCGTCATTAGTATGTTTTCAAGCACCCTGAGTGATTATCATATGCAGCCAAGGTTGAGAAGCACTCAGGAAGGAAGCTAGAGAGAAAGCCCAAAGGGTTAGTGTGGGTCATCAGCCAGCGGCTTTCATGTCTGTTTCCTGGAGAGCGGGTTGTACCTGCCTCCTGGCCAGGACATGCCCCTGAAGCAGCCCAGGAACTTGGGAAGCAGGTGGGAATGCATGTGTGTGTGGGTGTGTGTGACTGTAAGTGCAAAGTGACCCATGACACCAAATTCTGGGGGTCTGAGCCCTCAGTTAAGTCCCCCGGGAATTCTATAGAACTCCTCAAAAAATTTTTCACCAGGGTATCCCGAATAGCAGAAGGGGTGGATATGGACTCTGGGGGAACGTGGGGACATAGCCTGAAGTGCCAACTACAAGCACAATATTAAAAACACATGGAATATTTGCATGATACCATCCATGTTTGTATTAGATAAAAGTTTTAAATTACTTATCAATTAAGTTACTGTGTCCTCCTTCCAAAAGATTTTCAGTAAAACTGTTGCTCTAGAAGATGTGTCACATTTACTTTGTAGTTTCTCCTTCTGCCATTCACCCCTGAGGGTATAAAACACTCAGTTTGCTAATCAATTTGTCATCTACATGGTCACAATGAATTTGTTCTGAGATGATTATTATTTTCATTTCACAGAGAAAAAATATGAGGCTGCAGAGAGGTTAAGTAACTAGCCCTAGGTTCCAAGGCTGGTAAGTGGCCAAGCAGGGACTCATGGCCAGGTCTCCTGACTCCAAGTCCACGGTAGTCTCCCAACACCATGTTGCCTTCTCCATCCTCTTTCAGGATCAGAAGAGATGGTTAAAGACTTAGGTTGCCCCTGGAGACTCAGAAGGTCGTGAATGTGCCCTGCTGGTCCCTCAGAGGTCTCCCTCTGTTCCAAGTGTGGCAATGGCAGGAGTGCAGGCTTAGGGCCTGAGCCCAGGAGGTGCACCATATGTCCTGGTGAAAGGCATGGACATGGAACGGTGTGTGTATGGGCGTGGTATGGAAGGAGTAGAAAAGAGGCCATGCGGTGTCTCACAGGCATGCATGCGTGTCCCTGGAGGTGCCCTTCTCTCTCGGAGTCCTACTGGGGAGGGCTGGATACCACTCCCACCTGCTAACCATCTCCTGACTCAGATTCCTCAATGGGGTTTTCCCTCTGCAGGAACTCGGAGTGCCTTTCCCCTGCTAATTTGAAGAAGAGTCTATTTCCAGACTCAGTGAATGGTACCAGCCAATGGCCACCTTAGAAACCTGGTAGCCATTTCCAACCTCTCTCCCTCTCTCATCCCCTACATGACTGTCACCAGGTCCTGGTGGTAGGACCTTCCAAATTATCTCTCAGACTCTCCCTTTATGTCGTCCACCTTAGCCAGTGGGACAGTCAAAACACTCAACAACCGGCATGGCTGGGGGACACTCACTCAGCACAGACACAGCCATCGCTGTGCTACTGCAGACATAGCAGAGCATAGTGGGTGAGTGCAGACCCCACCCCAGTCAGGCCCTAGGGCAGCATTAGCTCTTGCCTGAACTGTTGGAAAAGTTTTTTTCATCCCCTCTGATCTGATCTCTCTCTGGCACCATGGTCAGAGCAATTAACCTAATTCGCACACCCAAACATCTCCTCACGTACCCAAAGCTCTTCAGCTGGCCCTTAGCTACACATGAAGCCCCTTCCCAAGTCCTCAGCTGGCCTCACGAGACCTGGATCTCACCAGTTCTGCAGCACATCTCCCGCCGCTTCCCTCTAAGCATGCTCTATCCCAGTCACACGGAACCAAGTACAGATCCGAGAATAAGCCGCGTCTCCATGCCTTCACACTTGAGGCTTCTCCAGCCTGGGGTGCCTTGTCCTCCTTGATTCCTTATGAAATCCTGCTGATTTGGGTTCAAGACACAACTCAAATGCCATCTTTTTGGTGAAAGCTTCCCTGTCCGCCACCCTTGGTGCCTCAACTGTATGTCCCACACAGCCCTATCGCTACTGTACAGCTTGCTACTTTGCGCTTTGCTTACATGCCTGTCTCCTCCCACTAGACTGCACAGTCCTCCAGGCTGAGGACCACCTTTTAACCTGCAAACCCCCTGGCACAGGATCTGGCACACGGTGGGCACCGGGGAGATGCTAAATGGATTGACGGATGAACAAGATGGTTTAAGGGTGGTCCTCAAGGCAGAGAAGGGACTGTATAAAGCTCCCAAAGTCCCTTCCTGCCCAGGAATCTGTGGAGATGGACATGTTGCCTGGGACACAGCATGCAGGAGAACAAGGCAATACGTATCACCAACCTCGCCGCCCCTTTTGGTTTTTGAGTTCGTTTTGATACACCCAGGAATGTTTTTGGATACACAGCGTTCATGGACAGTGTATTTACAGTCTGAAAATAAAAATAAGAAGAGTGACTGTGAGTGACCACGTAGGGAAGGTCAGCCATCCCCCTGCCCCCAACCCCAGCTGAGGCCCGTGCCTCCCTCTGCGTGGCCAGTCAGGGGCAGGGGACATGTGGAGCTGGCCTTGCCTAATGGCAATTCAAGTCTCCAGTTGTTCACTGAGAAGAGTCCATGATTATCTCCCAGACATGCTCCTGCACCCTCCACCCTGCCACACTGCCTTCCACCGCGGGTGGTGAATGCAGCAGGAAAACATCCCCAGAAAGGTGCTTTCCGCTTAAGGGGAGTGAGGAGTCATCCTGGCTATGCCAATGCCACAGTATTGAATGTCAGGATGTTGGGGAGTAGATAGCAAGGCCGGCGTCTTCCTAACTCTGGAGACAGGCAGGCCTGGGCCTGAACTCTGGCTCTGCCATTTGTAACTACCCACACGATCTAGGGTAAGTTCCTTCACCGCTCTGAAATTCAGGGTTTTCTGCAAAATGGGAAGAAAATTGCTTTCTCTTTGCAGCATTACATAATTTGTATAAAGCACCATGTGTGCGGGTCAGAACAGCTATTCCACAAATGACTGTTGTTGTTATTGTTTACGACTGTGTCAACAGGCCTAGAACGTACTAGGAATGAGGCTGGGCCTATGAAAAGTGGGTGAGAGCTGGATTTGAAATGGGTGCTGGAAAGACAGGTGGGTCCCTACTTTTGCCTGCTGACGCTTGCTCTTGGTGGACACTGGGCCCAGCTCTGCTACGATGACCTTTGTGGCTGAGGTTGCCTGCTGCCTGGCTCCTGTGTGCATGGCAGATAAAACATTTTGGTGACCCGCCCCGTACCCGACGGCCCTTGCTGCAGCAGCAGCTCCCCAGTCCCTGGAGGGTTCAGGCTGAGTGCTTGCTGTCTGCCTCCTGAGGTGGGGGGCAGGATTCTGCACCCACGCACCCTGGGCCCTACAAAGCCCTCTTGCTGCAGCCCCTCCCCTCTCCTCCTGCTCCGCAATCCCACGCTCTTTCCTACATGACCCCATCTTTCTTCCTTCTCCTCCATCTCTTTCTTCTGTCCTCCTTTCCAGTCTCCCTCCTTCCTTTTCCATGTGTGTCTTTTTCTCCTCTCCAATCTGACTTTACTAAATGGATTATAAAGTGAAACAAATGGATAATTTTAATTCCATTGTATATATGAATACAGTTGCTTATTAATTGAAAAAAAAAACAGGTTCTTCTGACCAACCAAAACATTCACTAGCAAAACTCAATTGAAATGATTATGAGATGCTTTTTAATTACATTTGAACCTTAATAGCTTTTTTTCTAGGCAGTCAGTGGCCTATGACGAGACTCCAATAGGATAATATTTGTCCATTTGACTTGGGTAGAACAAAAATAGGACATGGAAGTTTTGCTTTATTTTCTGCTGTTGGAATAATATGGCAAGTCCCTCAAGCTAGGAAGCAGAGATGCCCAAACTTTTCTGGGAATGGCTCAATCATGTATAGAGCAAGACAGTTCCTGGGAAAAGGGGTTGGAAGGAAGTTTACTCACAAATGCAGCACAGGCCTTGCTTCCGAACGCCCATCAGCATGACGTGGCAGAAGTTGCAGTAGGTTGGTTTCTTGAAATGCTTCATGGTCCAGGCGTGCCTCCCGTCCCCCTTGGAGCCCTGCGGGGACAGCAAGCGAATGAGATGCAGGCAGCCCCACTCTTTCTAAAAAGAGTCTCTTCTCATATTTGGAAAACAAGTTATTCACTTATTTTACTATTGTAAAGATTATTTTAATAGAAATGCAAATCAAAACAAAATTCTTTGTGTGTGTGTATTTTCTAAAATAAGCAAATATTAAAAATTAGGGCCATCTGAGTGGAGTATGTGGTGGGGGGAGTGGAAATCAGAACAATCTTTCTTTCTTTCTCTCAATCATCTATTAATCATCTATTACCTAACAATCATCTATTACCTATCAACAATCTATCATCTATCTATCACCCATCTATCTATCCTTTAAATGTTTACAACCTTCAACTAATAAATTTCCATTCTTGGATTCTATCCTAAAGAAATCATTTTTGAAAGATAGATGAGCATTTCTGTGCTCTGTCAGATGTTTAACCCAGCATTATTTAAAATAACTGAAAATATCCTAAAGGCCTCAAAATGACCAAAAGGTTTGTGGTACATCTGTATGATTTAATGTTAAGTGGCCATCAAAAAGATATTTATAAGAACATTGAATGGTTTGGGAATGTGCTCACGTTACTAAGTTCTAAGGGAAAAAAGCAGAATGCAAATTTGATGATCTATTATGATCTCGGTTTTATACAATGATATGTTGTACGGGAAGAAAAGTCACCAAACTGTTAACAGAGGTTAGCTATAGCTAGCAGCACTGTGGATTTATTTTATTCTCTAATTTCTACTTTCTTCTGTATTTTCCAAATTTTCTACAGTGAGGAGGTACTAGTTTTATAATCAGGAAAAAATTCGCTTAGTAAAAACAATGTACTGCTCTCATCACCTTTCTGTGCACAGATAAAACAGCAAAGAGGCAGAGACAGAAAGAGGGTTAAGCCATTTCCCCCTGACTTGGCTTGGAAGCAAATTCATTCCATCCACCAGATAAGCCGAGCCTCACATAATCACACACCTTCCCTGGACACCAAAGCTCCCACCTTCCAGCCCCTGGGAGCACAGGCTTGCTGGAGACTGCGGCTTCAGGAGCATCCCTCCACATATGGTGTCCTTGACCTTTTGTCATAGGCTCCATCAAAAGAGTAACACTCTTGGGCTGTTGTTAAGGGTAGTAAAAAGTACTGTAAGGTGGTAAGGATTGAGAGTCAGGTACATGCAGTCCAACGTGCTGGATTGAAACCCACTTCTTACTTCTGCGTCCCTCTAGTTTGGTTTGGTCATGGTGGCCAGACCCATTCCTGTGCTCAACTCTTCTGCTAATGGTCTCTAGAGGAGCCCACATGCTTTTTCAAATGCTGGTCTCCTTCTGGGGCCAGGATAAGTTCTTCTTACCACCTGAAAACCCTGCTTCTTCCAAAACCTGAGTCTTACAGAATTAAAGCCTTTTTATCTAATGGCTTCTACTTTAGTAAATGGGTTCACTAACTGATTAAATGATCCACTTAAATATCGATTCATTCATTTCTTTGACAAACATTGACCTCAAGGGATTTTTGTAAAAATTATGTGAAATACTATAAGTGAAGCTCCTAATCCAGTGCCCGACACATTGTAAATGAAAACATTTACTAAGTTCCTACTCCGTGCTAGGCAGTAGGGGACACAAAAATAAGTAAAGAGTGTTTTCCTACGTGTAAGGAGGTAGATTTATACCTGTTCTAGAAATGAAGAAGCAGAGACTCATAGAAGTTATATAAATAGCCCAAGACCACACAAATAGTAAGTGACCAAGCTGAGCCCGTAGTCACAATGGGGGCTCTTGCTGGCCTCGGAGCCCATGCTCTTTCCATGCCTCTCCTGTACCTCCACAAACCAGGGTTTTCCTTCATGGACAGAAGGGAAATTACAGCACTCTTAGCAGACCCAGCTCCTTCTTCATCCAGCCCAAGGGACGGTCATTTGACCTGAAATACCTTTATCAGCAACATCAATTAGTATCTGAGAAAGGGAGAGTCAGCTATTTTCATAGATACAGGGTAAGAAGCAAAGGGACCCTGACTTGGGATAAAGTAACATTTCTGCTTGGGTTATAGCACCATCATGTGGCTCCTTTATTTCTGCACGTTGGCGGCTGCAGGGTGTAGGAGTAACGTTCCTTATGCACGCCAGGTTTTGTGTTGAGGCTGCAGTTCCCTTGGGAGACAGATTGTTTCTCATACATGCCATTCAGAGATCCCCAGACTGTTCAGTGGCCGCATGTGGGTTTTGAAAAAAGCCAAACAAGCAAGGTGGCTTTTAAAACATCGAGGAACACTTTCCCTAGAACCCCAACTATTAATGTGAAAACATATAATTTAGTGCCTATTTTCAAATAAATGCATAAAATTTCAATTAATAAAAACCAAATGCACATTTGCTTTTTGTTTGCATTATTCCTGAGGTAAAGTATGGTCTTAATACAAGGCTGATTTGGCATTAAGGGGGAGACACTGGGGAGACTGTTGAAGAAATAATGTCTCTCCCTCTTCCAGCCATAAAACAGTGGATCCCCTCCAAGCAAAGAGTTGGTGGCACTTTGGACTCAACAAGTCCAAAAGAGGAAACAGAACTAGAAATTGGTTCCTTGTGATTAAAATGTCCCATCTCTATTTCCATGTTTCAGAGAAAAAACAGGTGCATTAGAACAGCACTCAAGCAGAACTTCCACTTCGATTCAGCTATAATCTTGAGCCTTGATATCAGGAAGTATACCTAACCTATCTGAGCACCCCCAGTCCTAGCTCATGTGGGTTCGTGCACACAGTAGGTTCTTGGTAAGAAATCACTGCATGAGAAGTCTGCTGTTACTGAATATGGAAGATGGCCTCTGGTACTAACTAGGTGTGTGTCCATGGGCAAGTGGCTTTACCTCTCTGGCCCTTGGTATGAAAAATGAAGGGGACAGACCAGGGAGCACCAAGTTCTCTTCCAGCTCTGACCTTCTAGGGTTATAAGGAAAAAGGAGATCCTGGTTCATTGATTTCTATTTAGCACTTGGAAAGAGCTGGACATGCTATGAGATAATTTCAGGATTCTTAGTCCTTGAGTGTTGGAGATGAGGGCTCAGCTTTAGTCCTGAATTACAGAACTGTCAGATGGACACAGCACAGGCAACAACATCAGCTAGAGGCTAACCCAAATGAACCTTCTGTTCTGTCCCTCTCTTTGACATTTCAGTAATCTTGAAGAGGTATTGTCTTACAACCCGTGTGACTGTACTGGTAAACGCTAATGTCACCATTTGTACTTTTAGTTCTAATCTTCCCTACCTAATGTATGGAAGCTACTTTCATGGTAAATAAGCAGACCAGGTCAGATGCCAGTGATTTCACATTAAGCCTCTACATGTGTTCCCTACTCTGATCAAAACTGGGAGGTTTCTCTAATATACCCTGAACTTTCTTTCATGTGGGTCTTTGATCAAGCTATTCTCCTGGCTGCAAACTCTCTCTTCTACCAGCCAAATCATACCCATTCTTTTTTTTTTTTTTTTTTTAAAGGATTTTCTTATTTATTTATTTATTTATTTATTTATTATTTTTGGCTGTGTTGGGTCTTCGGTTCGTGCGAGGGCTTTCTCCAGTTGCGGCAAGCGGGGGCCACTCTTCATCGCGGTGCGGGGACCGCTCTTCATCGCGGTGCGCGGGCCTTTCTCCATCGCGGCCCCTCCCGTCGCGGGGCACAGGCTCCAGACGCGCAGGCTCAGCAATTGTGGCTCACGGGCCCAGCCGCTCCGCGGCATGTGGGATCCTCCCAGACCAGGGCTCGAACCCGTGTCCCCTGCATTAGCAGGCAGATTCTCAACCACTGCGCCACCAGGGAAGCCCTCATACCCATTCTTGAGAGGCAGATCAAATATCCTAGGTCTTTATCTTTATCTCAAGAATGGGATATCAAAATCCCACACATCCTTCAGAGCCAGGGCAAACACCCTCCAAAGTTTCTTCCACTGGTCCCACTCCTAAGTGTGAGATGTTTGAAAGTGCAGGTTCTTTGGAGTCAAGTACAAATAAATGCTGGCTATTCTTTTTCCTCTCTGGACTCAGAATCTCAGTTTTCCATCTGTTTAAATGGGTAAAAAAAGATCTACCTTATCTGGTTGTTCTGATTGTTAAATAAGATATTATCATTGAACGCCCTCTGCCTCACAACAAATCAGTATTTTTTCCTTTCTTTCTCCCTTTCCTTCCTTCCTTCCCCAACTCTCTTAGCATTTTTAAACCTAATTTGTGGAAAAGATGGAATTCTTCCCTGAATATTTTTTGCCCTTTGCCTGGTTGAGCATAAGTTTCCGGTGGGTGAATATTGTATCTGTGTTCCCTCGTAGCCCTCAGAACAGTATCTTTATTTAGTAATAATTTAGTAAACGTCTGTCAAATGAATGAATGAATATTTCAGGCACTAATAGGTAAAAAGAGAGGACTTTTGGGCTGGCCTAGAGCGTATGGGCTGTCCATTGGGAAGTCCGGGGCAGAAGCCAAGGATATTAACTTCCACATGGAACCTGATGCTTCTGAAAGGTGAGAGGTCTTTGACCTCAAGCTTGCAACTTACAGAGTCGTCCATGCCCAGGAGGACCAGCAATGGGATGGTGGTCATCCCTCCGTGGACCCACTCCTGGAGAGACACCAAGCCATCCCGGTCGTAGTCCATCCCTTGTAACATCTCCTTCAATATCTGTGGAATCCATAGAGCAACCAATGTCCACTTTCATCTTCGACTTCTCTGCCCCGCCCCTGCCCCGCCCACAGGGCCCTGCTGCCCTTTTCTTTCTCTTCTGTTCTGTGTTTTCTGGCTTGGGTTTTACCCCTTTCCCCTCTGATTCGGAGTGAGTAGAGCATTGAGGGAGCAAACCGGGGTGAGGAGAACAGGGGTCCAGGCCTGGCTCTGCCCTGACCTGTGTGGCCTTCGACAAGCCACCCCAACTCTCTGGATTCTGCTTTGCTCATCTGTAAAATGGAACTAGTATTGCTATGTTTTCAGCATGGTAGTGAAGATTAGAGAAAATGTATATAAAACGCTAAATATTATATCGGACTCATAGGAGCCCCCAATGTAATTCTTATTATTAATATTATCTAATGATTGAGAAAAATCTTTAAAAGTCTTTCTAGCTCTAAATTCTCTGATCTCTGAGCTCCTGTTATAAAAATTTAGCTTTGGTGAAAGCGTTAGAGGGTATTATTATTTGAATTAGTCTACACTTTCCCCTGCTGCCTCTAATCTTTCCTATCAGGGAAGTGGGAGATCAAGGTGCAGGACCCAGAGAAGTCACCTCTAAGAAGATGATCTGGGACAGCCTGCACCGTAAACATGTGTTTCCAAGTCCCACTCTCATCTTGGAAGCTCACTGGAAAGTCACCCCTTGCTTTTGGAAACTCACAGGCCTTAGCTCCGTGGGATCCCACTCGAGATACTGGGCAATGTGTAGCATCTGGTTGACAATACGATCCATCTCCTAGAAAACATCAAGGAGAGAAGCCAACTGAAGATGTGTTTTTACGAGCAAGACTCAAAATCAAACCCCGTGGGAAGACGGGCAGGGCTGAGTGTGAGAAGCAGCTGGTACAATATACTGGCATTTCATCAAGCACTCACTATTTGTTTTTGCTCTTTATTTCTGCCTTGACCACAAAGCTCACAAGAAACACAGACCGTGGATAAGCCAGAGGTATGCAGAAAGCTCACTGAACACTGACCTCCTCCTAGACCCACCTTCCTTCCCCTATTCTGTGCTCTGACTTAGCATAGAAAGCACTCCTGTTTCCTCCTTCTTTGTGATCCTACAAATACTTACAAACCAAGGCACTTACTTCCTCCCTCTTTTCCCACACCTCATTCCCACAGCTTTGGCAACTTGGGATTCATCTATACCCCTTGGGAGTCAGTTTCAGTTGGATGTAGAGCCACTGTGTTGGTCCTTTCTCAGGCACTATGATTCAGATTCCTTTTGGCATCTCCTTTGTTTCCTTTGTATCAAGTCCTGGGTCCAGGACTCTTGGAACAGGAAATTCATGAAGGGTATGTTTGCCTAATGAGTGAGCCTTTTGTTTGGTACCAAGGCCAGGCTCCATCTAAAACCTCACAGAATTGTTAGACGCTAATGAATCAGTGCACTGAGAGTCCCACTGAAACACACTAGACTGAGAAAGCATTTGCATGTTTTGGGCACCACCTAAGATGTTCATAGTAAGGTTGACTTGGGGACACAGGTTGGAGAACTGAAGCAAGGTTTAAAGGTGTTACTTTCACCAGGTAGAATGCTGGGTCAAAATAAGCAAGCTAAAACCCAACAGCGATTTTAAAAATTGTATTTCATTTAAAGTAGAAAATAACCCATTGCAAAACTGCAGATGAAGTGTAGATGGGGGTAAGGAAGTGGGCAGAATGGTGGGAACAGGGCTCAGCAGAAGTTCCAATGGAAAGGAGCTCATGAAACTAGTTGGGTCCAAGATTCAATGTGAGCAAATGATGTGACTCAGGAATGGAGAATTAGACTCAATCTTGGGCTGTGTAAATAGGTGGGCATTTTCAGGAAGCAGAGTGGGTAGATTTCAGGAAGAACTAGTTCCCTGATGTGGATACTTAAAGAGCCCTGGAGGGGCGGGTTCAGTTCTATGCCATATTTTAAGAATGGCATTGACAAACTAGAGCTTGACCAGAGTGGAGATTTAAACCTTCTTTATGAGAAACAGTGTAGAAATTAGGAAATATGAGCTTGGGGAAGATTTTTGGGAAGATGTGATAGTACCTTCAAATACCTGAAGGCCTATTGTGTACAACTGGTACTCCACTGGTCAGCTGCCCTGGTCAGCTACAGAGTAAGCAGAAGTCAGCAGAAGAAATGGGGGTGAGGTACTCCACCGGTCAGCAGAAGTAAGCTGAGGGATGGAGGGAGGGAAGAGTTGAGGGTTGGCCTATTTTGACCTCACCACTGGGTTGGGGGAGGGGAGAGAAGAGCAGAATCAGGTTTTGGATTGAAAATTTCCCTGGCAGACTAGAGATGCCTTGTGTGCGGGAGGAATGCCTTCTCTAACAGTCATCCCCAGTGGTGGAGTGGCTGTTTTAAGGTACTGGGTGAACTCTCCATTACTGGGAGTGTTCACAAAGAGGCTGGGCATCCAACTGCCAGGGGGTCTTGGTGGGAAGTTGAAAGAGAGAGAACTATTTTGAGACTCACTTCAGTCCACCAGTGTTACCTTCCAAATAGATTCAGAATTTAACCACTTCTTACCACCTGCAATGCTGCTACCTTGGTGCAAGTTACCATCATTTCTTGTCTTGCTTATTTTAATAGCCTCCTAACTGGTATCCCTGCTTGCATTCCTACAGTCTAGACTCAACGCAGCAGCTAGAGTGATCCTGTTAGGACCTAAGTCAATCATGTCACTCCTCTGCTCAGAATCTCCAATGGTTCTCTACCTCTCCAGAGTAAAAGGGAGAAAACCCTTTCAATCACCTGTAAGGCTTGATAATGCTTTGCAAACGCCCCGTCCCTTCTCATTACTTCTCTGATCTCATCTCCTATTACTCACTCCAACCTCATCTGTTCAGTCATCCTGTTCCACCCACTCTGGCCTCCTAGTTAATCTGCTTACATTCCGGGCATCCCTCAGGACCTCTGAACTTGCTGTTCCTTCTGCCTGGAAAGTGCTTCCCCATGACTCACTCCCTTCACCTCCTTCAAGTGTCTGTTCAGATGTCCCCTCCTCAGGGGGACCTTCCTTGGCTCCTCCAGCTAAAACTGCAGCTCCCTCCAATACTTCCTTTCCCTCCTTTATTTTCCCTCTAGCACACATCTCTATCTAACACATACTTGACTATGCTTCGCAGCATGTGTTTTTGCACTAGAATGAAAGCATCATGAGGGCCTGGATCTTTGTCTGTTGGCTCACTGATACACCCACCCCCCCACCCCAGTGCTTAGAACAGTAGCCTGACATATATGAGATACTCAATCAATATGTGTTGATCAAATGCTTGAGAGTCTGTGATTCTCTGGTGGTTCCCTCGCGTGACCCAGCTCACGGAACTGCAATGTGGCTGCAGGGATCCCATAAAGACACTCTGGGGTTGAGTGGGAACCGGGACGATGCAGTTGGTCTAGTGGACTGGTTCCGTTTCTTCCTCCCTCTGGTCTGACTCAGCCCCGTGCACTTCAACCTCAGAGCCTTTCTGTTAATGAGTCCCATCTCTCACACTGCCAGTCATGAGGACAGGGCCTGTCTGATTCTCTTTGCCTTTTCTCCTCTCTGCCTTCTTCCTTTTCCATCCTTCTTCTCATTCGATGACCCCTGACCTGTCCCTGCCTCTTCCTGAGGGGAGGTGGGGATGAGACTCAGGCTTTCCCAGGTGTGGTGGGATGGGATCATGTGCTCAGAGCAGACAGAGCCAGACTCCTAGAGCTAGTGCCCTGGGGTATGAGAGGAAGGCAAGGGTGATGGCAAAGCACGCCAGCAGTTACCTAACTTCCTCCTGTCTTCTTGCCCTGGTCTCGCTGTCTCTCCCCACCTCCTCTCCTCCAGCCCTGGGCTTCAGCAGGAAATTACAGGGGGGATTTCTGAACCAGCTGGGAAGTTAAACTAGATGAGATACTAAAGCATCTCCCCAACCTGAGATTTTGCGATTTGAGCTTCTGGAATGAAAAAGCAAGTTGGAGTTAACTCTCCTCTGGGCGGGCTCTTTGGAAGTAGAAGGCAGGGGGTTCTAGTCATCTCTGCAGCTCATATTGAGACACTGCTATTCCTATGAAGATGGAGATGAGAGTGTTCGGCCTCTCCCTTCACCTGTTCCCCTCTCCCCCACCTTTCTTGGATCTTGGAGGGATATTTGGAGAGCTTACCGCTTGGTCCAGGAGACCATTCTCATCCGAATCATAGAGACGAAACATGACTGCAAGAAACACAGAGGTGAGGCTTGAGATGTCCTCCGGGTACCAGGGATGGGCTGAGACTTTGCTGCTGCCAGTTTTTAGATCAGTTCTGACCATCACTGGAGTGAAGTCCGTTGCAGCCAGCTCACCCACCCTCCAAGGCACAGAGTCTGACCTTCCTTACAGTGGGAAGAGGGAGGAGAACCAAGCCACCTGGCTTCTGGGACTGTCTAAGCAATAACTCTGCAGCTGATGAGATCTGGGTCACGAGCGTGATTCCCTGTAGAGCATTCACACCTCTCAGCATCACGGGAACACAACTCAGAGCAGATGCCCCGCTGGTGGTGGGGCAGAGGCACCACAGTTATAGACGGGACACTGCTTCTACTGCACACAGAAAGGGTGTGGAGTTAGGCAGGTTCAGACCTTGGTCCTGTCCTACCACCTCTAGGGCATCACATAAGTCATTTATCTTCTTTAGGCTCAATTTCTTCATCTGTAAGATGGAGATTATAATAGTTTCTTTATCCTAAGTTTTTTTCAAATGAAGATTAATATGTCAGTGATATGCTAAATCTATAGCACTTGGAATGTAGAGAGCACGCAACAGATGTTATTTATTTTTATTTTCTTTCATTAATGAATATTTATATATGGCATTTAATATGTACAATGTACCATCCTATGCACCTTATCATTATTACTTATTCAATCCTCAATAATGCTATGAAGTAGTTATTATAGAAGCTATTATATTTCTTTTTCTAAAATGTCTACACGCAATTCAGAAACATCCTCTACCATGTTCTAGCTGTAGAGAGGTGATGTAAGATAAAGATTTGGGAGTGAATTTTGGGCAAAGGACTAAATGTTCATTTATGGGATTTGGAAACTTGCCATATCATTCATCTAAAAGGTAGAGATCCTGTCTGTGGTCTCAGAAGTAAGCAGGGTGGGGAGCAGAGCTGAATACATCTTCATTTCCCTCCCATCCTTTAAAACCCTTCATCATGCCTGTGTTCTCTGCGGCTGACCCTTCCCTTGTGTAACTGCTCTGGACCTCTTGGGATGTACCCACAGGGTCACAGCACTCCTGTTCATTTGCCCTTGTGTTGTCACTTCCTTCTACGTGTTTTATGTCTCTGTACCCTGTGTTTATTCAGTGGTGTCTCTGGTTGGAGTTTAAGTTATTTAAAAGTCATGGGCTTCCGATTCTTTGGTCAGAGACACTCTGGGCCCAGGTGGCTCTAACATGGAGCCCTCTTTGGTCCCACTGTGCATGAGGAGTAGAATGAGAAAGTGTGAGCAAGCATCCTATTTTTTAGCAGCATGGCCTTGGGCAAGTCATTTAACTTTTCCATGCTTTCTTACATATAAAGTGAGAACAATCATGTCAACCGTCTAGGGTTACTGTGAGGTTAAAATGAGAAAATGCATTTAAAGTGCTTAGCAAAAATAAGGTGTTCAGTGATGAGTTATTATTGTTATTACATTGATGATGGGTGGGATTTCAGGCTATCATTTCCAAAAAAAAAAATACATGCTTGGTTATTTAGGAAAAAACCTTAACTTGGTTTCAATCACTAAAATCAGAGATTATTTGAACTTATTTAATTTAATTTTTTTAAAAAAGAAAACTTTATAGGACAAATGACCAAGTTTCTGCAACAAAAAACTGTAGGGAAAAAAATAAGCAAAAGATTAAGAGAGACTAAAGAGACGTAGTAACAAATGGCAATGTATGGACCTTACTTGGATCCCAATTCAAACAAACAGTGCTTGAATTGTTCCCCAAGTAAGGGAAAATAATGAATACTGACTGAATAGTTGATAATAGTAAGGAATCGTTTTCTTTAGATGTGATTGTGGTGTTGTGGGTATATTTAATAAAAAGTTATATTATTTTAGAGGTACATACTGAGATATTTACAGATGAAATAATATGATGTCTGGAATTTGCTTCAAAATAATCTGGGGCAGAAGAAATAAGTGGGAGGTATAAATAAAACACGACTGACCACAAGCTGGTAATTGTTGAAGGTGGTTGATGGGCACACGGAAGTTCTTTGTAGTCTCTACTTTTATCTGTGTTTGAAATTTTCTGTAATAAAAAGCTTTTAGAAATACAGTTTCTTTTCATTACCATTACAGGACTCAGTCTGAGAGGCACTAATACGCGGAATTTGCCACATTTGCTCCTCTCTGGTAGTTATGAACAAATATAATGCCTGAAACTCAAAATCCAACTGAATGTGGGAAATAATTTGACATTTCCCTTTTAACATTAGTCAGAAGAAACAGAAATCTGGTACATTTGCTTCCAAATTAGCATTTAAGACTTGTAATTGTTAAAACTTCAAACCTATGGGGGAGGTTTTAAGCTCCGCTAAGAGAGCAAACTGTTTCATTTTGTTTTGGGCAAGGGTTAACCTTTGCCAGACTTTTCCTAATGCTTAAATTTCATTGACTAGTCCGAGTATTAGCTGGAATTTTGACTTTTGCTATAATGTGTATGCTTTTCCCTCAGTGTCTACTAAGATCCCAAGAGATGCCAAAACAATATATATTTTTAACAAGGTCCTACCTGTTATCTGTTTCAAAGTTTGCCTGTAGGCTCGCAAAAGTCAGCGAGACCGTCCCCAGAGTGAGTCATCTGCGAGACTGCAGGCTGCTTCAGCCACTGTGGGCTTTCCTTTCTGCCCCCAGCTATTATTCTCCTTCTGAAGACATGTTTTTGAAACCAAGCTCAACTCCCTTAATTAACTAGCCCTCTTTCTCAAGAGGCCAAAACACTTGGGGTGGGGGTGGGTGAAGACATGGAAATAAGCTTGAACAAGATAGAGGTTGATTAGATCTCAAGAAAAAAAAGAGTTCTTCATAGTTAAAGAGTTGCTTGGGCATGGAATAGGGGAAGGAAGACAGATGTTGAAAATCTTCCCTTGAAAAATCTTCTAAGAGGAGGCAGCAGCTTTCTGATTGGAGGCTTTCAGGAGATCCTGCCAGCAAAGGAAGAGAGTCTTCACCCTTTGCAGAGACCCCTTACCTTTCCAGATCTTGGTTCTCAATACCAAGGTCTCAAATGCACCTTCCACCCTATACAATTGGTACTGTGTTCCAGGGCAGATTCTAGGAAATATTCATGTCACTGCTGGTGACAGGGCAGAAAAGCTCCCCCAAGGAGGCAGGACCCATCCCCAGGATCCCAGATCAACCTCCAGCCTGTTTAGGACAATAGACAGGACACTAGCTCTTCCTCTAGGAAAAAGTCGAAGCCCCTTGACAGGGTGCATACTTACACTCTAGCTTATCCTGAGGTCTCCCCGTTTCCAGCAAGGACAGGTAACACATGACATCCTTCAGGTACACTATGGGGGATTCTGAGCCTGAAGACTGAGCAGCATGGTTTCCCAGGGGGGTCGCAGACACTTGGTCTTTAGTTGGCACTTGCTTCTCAGTGATCTTTGATTCTGTGACAGGCAAGAGGAAAGCATCCAAGGACACAATGTTTAGTAAACATGAAACCCTTTGTTGCCCCATTCTTTTCATGGTAGAGACACGAATTTTATGAGTGTCTTCAAAAGCATGGATTACATAGATACGATCAAATCAGTGGCCATAGAAATCCAGTTTGTAGGGTTCATACTTTCTGAATGAACCCCATTCTGACCCTTTTAAGAGTCTATAGCCTTATAAGAAATTCACCAATGCTCTGGGAATTTTAAGAAAAGATGATAGTGATTTTTAGTAATATCAATAGCCAACAAGTAAATGTCATTTAGCCTAATTTTGGGGGGAACACACCCAATTTGTAGAGGTAATTTTGTCTGGGATTCCAAAAGTCCAGACTATTGGTTATTTACCAACATACTGTTTTACAATTTTCTTCTCAAATGCATTTAAAGATAAATAAAAAGATGAAAGTTCGAAAGAGAAAACTGGGATTGACAACTAATTTCCAGAAACTAGGAAGAATTGTGACTTACTGAAAGCCTAATCAGTTGCATAAGGAAACTATAGAGAGTGGCTTATCATACCACAGGAATAGAGTGAGTCTTCCCTCTGAAATTTTCCTTCTCATAGGTAGGAAGACTGTCTCTTTGCCCTCTGGTTAAGAAATATGATGTTATTACTAACCAGAAAACCAGGCACCGATATTTTACGTGTGAATCATACTCTTTTGAGGCACTTTAAGGGCTATCTCTTTTTCCCCAGCCTCTTTATATCCATGATCTCAATATCAAATAAGAGGATGCAACTCAGAGAAAACACAGGAAACAGTAAAAGGAAGACTGGCAGTGGAAAATCTAACCCAAGTGTTGTACCACCAAATAATAGAGTGCTGAAGGCACAGGCAGAGGGAGAGATAGCCTTGCTGGTACTGCCTGCTGGGGAAAGCATGCCACCAGTACACTCTTTATTCAGAGAACCAAAGTGCCAAGCAATGGCAAACAGTTCAGCTCAGGACAACAGAGCTGTGCTAGATGAAAGCCTACCAGGTCCTAGGGGTTAGGCTGTGGTTTGAGAAGGGAGTTAGCCATCACCCAGATGGACAGTGGGTGAGACCAAAGGCCACTGACATACTCTGTATGTTACAAAGGGTCCTGTGAAGAGACCAAGATGGGACCCATGAAACAGAGTTGCAAAACAAGGAAAGGAAGCTTCATCATGAAGTCTCAGAGGACAAGATATCTGGAAATAATTTCCTATCGGACAAGACCCTTGGTAGGTTGCAAGAAGGTGTAACCTCTATTAAACAGGAGCAGAAAGCCTCAGGGGTGAGCAAGTTAAGATGAAAACACGATAGGATGAGATAACAAGGATAGTGAGGTAGGGGAAAACTGCCATGAAATTACATATGCAACAGAAGTGTTAAAATCATCACTGGAGGAAAAGTTAGGGAAAAACTTAACTTAATAATGTATAAGACAAAGGTGAAAAATTCTTTGTATAGGGTAGCCCATTATGCCCCAAGTTACTGTTATATTCTCAAATTATTCATCCATTAAAATGCTATTAGAATGACTTCTATGCTGACTAAACTGGAATAAGAGGGACCAGATTTACCCTCCCAGTGATGCAACTAAAAATACTGGACAAAAGATATGAAACAATGGTCCATAGGACATTGCATATGGCCAACACCAAAGGGCAATCCCAAGAGATGGGAAACAAATGAGGTAATCCCAACAAATGCCACATCTTACTGACTGGAAAGAGTTTCTAGGCTGTGGCACAGGGAGGGGAAACCCAGGCAGATCCTGGAAGTCTCTCTGAGTTGCAGAGATGGAGCTGGGAATCTGGGGAGCCCAAGGTGACTGGAGTTCACAGAGCAGAGGACTGAAGAGGAGGGAGCTGCACAGAGGGAACTCCAGCTGGCTCTGCAGAAAGTCCCTTTGAGTAATCAGCAGAGTTCCCTCAATTATTCATCTGAGTAGTGATTAGCACAGATGTGTCAGGAAACTACCTGAGGCTGGGGAAGGAATCAGGATGAGAGGAACAATCCCTGGAAGGCATAGAGAACTAGGCATAGTGTCTATTCCCAGCAATCAGAGTAGAAAACTCTCATAATTCATGAATCATTGAGTAGAGTACTTAAAGAGTTTTGCCTTGCTAACTGGGCAAAATTAGCCCTAGAAAAAATGCCTCCCTGGTCCTACCTAACAAAAGCTTGACCCAAAAAGGTCAACCTACTACCAAACCAGCATTACAGCAAATGCTAAAGGAACTTCTCTAGGCAGGAAACAGAAGAGAAGGAAAAGACCTACAATAACAAACCCAAAACAATTAAGAAAATGGTAATAGGAACATACATATTGATAATTACCTTAAATGTAAATGGATTAAATGCTCCAACCAAAAGACATAGACTGGCTGAAGGGATACAAAAGCAAGACCTGTATATATGCTGTCTATAAGAGACCCACTTCAGACCTAGGGACACATACAGACTGAAAGTGAGGGGATGGAAAAAGATATTCCAAATATCTTTATATATTCCAAATATCTTGGAATATAAGATATTCCAAATATCTTATAAATATAATGCAAGTATTTGCATTTCCATGCAAGTGGAAATCAAAAGAAAGCTGGAGTAGCAATTCTCATATCAGACAAAATAGACGTTAAAATAAAGACTATTACAAGAGACAAAGAAGGACACTACATAACGATCAAGGGATCAATCCAAGGAGAAGATATAACAATTGTAAATATTTATGAACCCAACATAGGAGCACCTCAATATATAAGGCAAATGCTAACAGCCATAAAAGGGGAAATCGACAGTAACACAATCATTGTAGGGGACTTTAACACCCGACTTTCACCAATGGACAGATCAACCAAGATGAAAATAAATAAGGAAACACAGCTTTAAATGATACATTAAACAAGATGGACTTAATTGATATTTATAGGACATTCCATCCAAAAACAACAGAATACACGTTCTTCTCAAGTGCTCATGGAACATTCTCCAGGATAGAACATATCTTGGTCACAAATCAAGCCTTGGTAAATTTAAGACATTGAAATTGTATCAAGTACCTTTTCCGACCACAACACTATGAGACTAGATATCAATTACAGAAAAAAACTGTAAAAAATACAAACACATGGAGGCTAAACAATATGCTACTAAGTAACCAAGAGATCACTGAAGAAATCAAAGAGGAAATCAAAAAATACCTAGAAACAAATGACAACGAAAACACGATGGCCCAAAACGTATGGGATGCAGCAAAGGCAGTTCTAAGAGGGAAGTTTATAGCAATACAATCCTACCTCAAGAAACAAGAAAAATCTCAAGTAAACAACCTAACCTTACACCTAAAGCAATTAGAGAAAGAAGAACAAAAAACCCCCAAAGTTAGCAGAAGGAAAGAAATCATAAAGATCAGATCAGAAATAAATGAAAAAGAAATGAAGGAAACAATAGCAAAGATCAATAAAACTAAAAGCTGGTTCTTTGAGAAGATAAACAAAATTGATAAACCATTAGCCAGACTTATCAAGAAAAAAAGGGAGAAGACTCAAATCAACAGAATTAGAAATGAAAAAGGAGAAGTAACAACTGACACTGCAGAAATACAAAGGACCATGAGAGATTACTATAAGCAACTATATGCTAATAAAATGGACAACCTAGAAGAAATGGACAAATTCTTAGAAAAGCACAACTTTCAGAGACTGAACCAGGAAGAAACAGAAAATATAAACAGACCAATGACAAGCACTGAAATTGAAACTGTGATTAAAAATCTTCCAACAAACAAAATCCCAGGACCAGATGGCTTCACAGGCGAATTCCATCAAACATTTAGAGAAGAGCTAACACCTTCTCAAACTCTTCCAAAATACAGCAGAGGGAGGAACACTCCCAAACTCATTCTATGAGGCCACCATCACCCTGATACCAAAACCAGACAAAGATATCACAAAAAAAGAAAACTACAGGCCAATATCACTGATGAACATAGATGCAAAAATCCTCAACAAAATACTAGCAAACAGAATCCAACAGCACATTAAAAGGGTCATACACCATGATCAAGTGGGGTTTAACCCAGGAATGCAAGGATTCTTCAATATATGCAAATCAATCAATGTGATACACCATATTAACAAATTAAAGAATAAAAACCATATGATCATCTCAATAGATGCAGAAAAATCTTTCGACAAAATTCAACACCCATTGATGATAAAAACCATCCAGAAAGTAGGCATAGAGGGAACTTACCTCAACATAATAAAGGCCATATATGACAAACCCACAGCCAACATTGTTCTCAATGGTGAAAAACTGAAACCATTTCCACTAAGATCAGGAACAAGACAAGGTTGCCCACTCTCACCACTATTACGCAACATAGTTTTGGAAGTTTTAGCCACGGCAATCAGAGAAGAAAAAGAAATAAAAGGAATCCAAATCAGAAAAGAAGAAGTAAAGCTGTCACTGTTTGCAGATGACATGATACTATACATAGAGAATCCTAAAGACACTACCAGGAAACTGTTAGAGCTAATAAATGAATTTGGTAAAGTAGCAGGATACAAAATTAATGCACAGAAATCTCTTGCATTCCTATATACTAATGATGAAAAATCTGTAAGGGAAATTAAGGAAACACTTCCATTTACCACTGCAATGAAAAGAATAAAATACCTAGGAGTAAACCTACCTAAGGAGACAAAAGACCTGTATGCAGAAAACTATAAGACACTGATGAAAGAAATTAAAGATGATACAAACAGATGGAGAGATATACCATGTTCTTGGATTGGAAGAATCAACATTGGGAAAATGACTATACTACCCAAAGCAATCTACAGATTCAATGTAATCCCTATTAAACTACCAATGGCATTTTTCACAGAACTAGAACAAAACATTTCACAATTTGTATGGAAACACAAAAGACCCCGAATAGCCAAAGCAATCTTGAGAAAGAAAAATGGAGCTGGAGGAATCAGGCTCCCTGACTTCAGACTATACTACAAAGCTACAGTAATCAAGACAGTATGGTACTGGCACAAAAACAGAAATATAGATCAATGGAGCAGGATAGAAAGCCTAGAGATCAACCCACGCACATATGGTCACCTTATCTTTGATAAAGGAGGCAAGAATATACAGTGGAGAAAAGACAGGCTCTTCAATAAGTGGTGCTGGGAAAACTGGACAACTACATGTAAAAGAATGAAATCAGAACACTTCCTAACACCATACACAAAAATAAACTCAAAATGGATTAAAGACCTAAATGTAAGGCCAGACACTATCACACTCTTAGGGGAAAACACAGGCAGAACACTATGACATAAATCACAGCAAGATACTTTTTGACCCACCTCCTAGAGAAATGGAAATAAAAACAAAAATAAAGAAATGGGACGTAATGAAACTTAGAAGTTTTTGCACAGCAAAGGAAACCATAAACAAGATGAAAAGACAACCCTCAGAATGGGAGAAAATATTTGTAAATGAAGCAACTGACAAAGGATTAATCTCCAAAATATACAAGCAGCTCATGCCGCTCAATATCAAAAAAACAAACAACCCAATCCAAAAATGGGCAGAAGATCTAAATAGACATTTCTCCAGAGAAGGTATACAGATTGCCAACAAACACATGAAAGGATACTCCATATCACTAATCATTAGAGAAATGCAAATCAAAACTACAATGAGGTTATCACCTCACACTGGTCAGAATAGCCATCGTCAAAAAATCTACAAACAATAAATGCTGGGGAGGGTGTTGAGAAAAGGGAACCCTCTTGCACTGTTGGTGGGAATGTAAACTGATAGAGCCACTATGGAGAACAGTACGGAGGTTCCTTAAAAAACTAAAAATAGAACTACCATATGACCCAATGATCCCACTACTGGGCATATACCCTGAGAAAACCATAATTCAAAAAGAGTCATGTACCACAATGTTCATTGCAGCACTATTTACAATAGGCAGGACATGGAAGCAGCCTAAGTGTCCACTGATAGATGAATGGATAAAGAAGATGCAGCACATATATACAATGGAATATTACTCAGCCATAAAAAGAAGTGAAATTGAGTTATTTGTAGTGAGGTGGATGGACCTAGAGTCTGTCATACAGAGTGGAGTAAGTCAGAAAGAGAAAAACAAATACCATATGTTAACACATATATATGGAATCTAAAAAAAAAAAAAAAGGTCATGAAGAACCTAGGGGCAAGACGGAAATAAAGATGCAGACCTACTAGAGAATGGACTTGAGGATACGGGGAGGGGGAAGCGTAAGCTGGGACAAAGTGAGAGAGCGGCATGGACATATATACACTATCAAACGGAAAATAGATAGCTAGTGGGAAGCAGCCGCATAGCCCAGGGAGATCAGCTCGGTGCTTTGTGACCACCTAGACGGGTGGGATAGGGAGGGTGGGAGGGAGGGAGATGCAAGAGGGAAGAGATATGGGGACATATGTATATGTATAACTGACTCACTTTGTTATAAAGCAGAAACTAACACACCATTGTAAAGCAATTATACTCCAATAAAGATATTAAAAAATTAAAAAATAAAAAAGTAAAAAAATTAAAATGACCCACGTTTGAAGTTAAAAAAAAAAAAAAGGTTCTGAAGAACCTAGGGGCAGAACAGGAATAAAGACGAAGAAGTAGAGAATGGACTTGAGGACACAGGATGGGGCAAGGGTAAGCTGGGATGAAGTGACAGACTCGCATGGACATATATACACTACCAAATGTAAAATAGATAGCTAGTGGGAAGCAGCCACATAGCACAGGGAGATCAGCTCGGTGCTTTGTGAACACCTAGACGGGGGGACAGGGCGGGTGGGAGGGAGACGCAATAGGGAGGGGATATGGGGATATATGTATACGTATAGCTGATTCACTCTGTTATACAGCAGCAACAAACACAACAATGTAAAGCAATTATACTCCAATAAAGATGTTAAAAAAAAAAAAGGTCAAACTATTTCCAAGTAAACCTAAGTGTATCCCAAAACAAAGCTCAAGAATATTTATAGGAATACAAAAATATCCAGTACAAACAACGTAAAATTTTCAGTTTGGCATTCAATAAAATATTGCTACGTATGCAAAAAAGAAGAAAATGTGAACAATAATAAGGAGAAAAATCAACTGAAATGGATCCAGAAATGATAGAGATGATATAATAGACAAAACGTTTTAAATAGTTATTATAACTGTATTCCATACATCTAAGTAGCTGGAAGAAAGATTGAACATGTTAAGTAGAGACATGAAAGATATTTAAAAATGCCCACATCAAGTGTCTAGATATGATATGCTAAATGAAAACTACAAATATACTGAATGGGATTAATAGCAGATTAGATATTGCAGAAGAAAAGATTAGTGAATTTGAAGCATTGCTACAGAAACTATCCAAAAAGACTACAAAAAAAGAAAAAAAAAAGAGTATCATACCGGTGAGCTGTTGGACAACTTCAAGTAGTCAAATAAACATATAATTGGAATACCTGAAGAAGAGGAGAGTCAGGAGCAGAAAAAAAATTAAAGAAATAATGGCTGACATTTTCCCAAATTTGTTGATATTTGATAAAAACTATGGAACCTCAGCTACAAGATGCTCAATGAACCCCAAACATAAGAAATATATATAAAACTATACCAAGGAACACCAAAATCAAATTGATTAAAATCAGTGATAAAAATCATAAAAGAGGACAGAGAAAAAAAGACACCTGATACAGAGAGAAACCCAGATAAGAATGACTATAGCTTTCTTACTGGAAACAAAGTATGCTAGTAGCCAGTGGAACAACATCTTTAAAGAACTAAAAGAAAAAAAAAAAACCTGTCAAATTAGAATTCTTTACTCAGTGAAATATCTGTAGAATTAAAAGGCTAAATAAAGAATTTTTCAAATGTACAAACCATATAGAGCTGTGTCACAAGAAATGGTAAAGGAAATCCTTTCACTAGAATTACACTATATGGAAACCTGAATTTATACACAAGAATGATGAGCACTGATAAATATAAATAGATAAATATAAAGAATATTTCTCTTATTAATTAAATCTTTTAAAAAGATAGTTAACTATGACAATAACATGCTGTGTGGTTTATAACATGTAGAAGTAAAATGTAGAAGTAAAAAGCACAAAGACCTGGATAAGAGAAATGGAGGTATGTTGTTGTAAATTTCTTATAGTATATGCAAAGTGAAATTCTGCTACTTGAAGGTAGACTGTGATAGTTAACACAACTAAGATAAGAAAGGAGATAAAGTGAAATCATAAAAAAATTCAATTGACTTAAAAGAAGGCAGAAAAAGAGCAAAAGGGAAATAAAGAACAGAAAAAAGAAAACAAATAGCAAGATGGTGGTTTTAAACCTAACTATATCAATTATCACAGTAAATGTAAATGTTCTAAAACTCTAACTAAAAGGCAGATATTGTCAGATTGGATTAAAAAATAAAACCCAACAACACGCTTCCTATAAGAAAGTCAATTTAAATATAAAGACACAAATACATTAAAAGTAAAACAATGACAAAAGATATACCATGGCAACACTAGTTAACCAGAGTGGCTATATTAGCTATGAATATAATTATAATAAAGTAAATTTCAAAGCAAAGAATATTACTAGGGATAAAGAGAGTCATTTCATAATGGTAAAGAGGTCAAGTCATTAAGACAACATAATACTCCTACTAAACATTTCTATCTCTAGGTCTTTACCCAAAAGGAATGAAAGCTCTCCGTACAAAGATTTGTATACGAATATTCATATTTTATTTTTAATAGCCAAAAACTGGAAACAACCCAAATGTCCATCAGTACATGAATGGATAAACAAATTGTGGAATATCTACCTGTATACTGAAATACTAATCAGAAATAAAAATATGTTAATCACTGATACACACAACAACATGGATGAATTTTTAAATTATTATGCTGAGTGAAAGAAGTGGAAAAGAGTACATACTGTATCAATCTATTCATATAAAATCTAGAAAATGCAATCTGGCCTATAGTGACAACAAGCAGATCAGTGGCTGTATGGAGATGGAGATGGGTGGGTAGGGAGGGTGGGAGAAACGGATGATAAAAGAAACTCTTGAGGCTGATGAATATCTTCATTATATTGATATGGAGCTGATTTTATTGGTGTATACAGACATAAAAACTTATTAATTGTACATTTTAAACATGTACAATTCATTTTATGCCAATTGTACCTCAACAAAGCTGTTTTAAAACAAAATTGTCAAAAAAACCAAAAAACAAAATTGTCATTATGTGCAGATAACATAATACTCTACATAGAGTACCCTAAAGACTTCATGCAAAAACTGTTAGAACTAATAAATGAATTCAGCAAGGTAGCAGGATACAAAATTAATATACAGAAATCTGTTGCATTTCTTTATACTAGCAATGAAATATCAGAAAAATTTTAAAAATCCTGTTTAAAATTGCATCAAAAACAAAACAAAACAAAACAAAAAACCTAGGAATAAACCTAACCAAGGAGGTGAGAACTATAAAACATTGATAAAGGAAGTTGAAAATGATTCAAAGAAATGGAATGATACCCTATGCTCTTGGATTGGAAGAATTAATATTGTTAAAATGGTCATACTACCTAAAGCAATCTATAGATTTAATATGATCCTTATCCAATTACCCATGACATTTTTCACAGAACTAGAACAAATAATCCTAAAATTTATACGGAACCACAAAAGATCCAGAATTGCCAAAGCAATCCTGAGGAAAAAGAGCAAAGCTGGAGGCATAACTGTCCCGGACTTCAGATAATACTACAAAGCTACAGTAATCAAAAGAGCATGGTATTTGCACAAAAACAGATATATAGATCAATGGAACAGAATAGAGAGCCCAGAAATAAACCCATACACTTGAGGTTAATTAATCTTCGACAAAGGAGAATATATAGTGGAGATAAGACAGTCTCTTCAGCAAGTGGTGTTGGGAAAGCTGGACAGCCACATGTAAATCAGGGAAGTTAGAACACACCCTCACACCATACACAAAAGTAAACTCAAAATGGTTTAAAGACCTAAATATAAATATGACACCATAAAACTCCTAGAAGAGAACATAGGCAAAACATTATCTGACATAAATCATAGCAATATTTTCTTAGATCATTTTTCCAAGGCAAAAGAAGTAAAAGCGAAAATAAACAAATGGTACCTAATCAAACTTAAAAGCTTTTGCACAGCAAAGGAAACCATCAACAAAATGAAAAGATGACCTACAGAATGGGAGAAAATATTTGCAGATGATGCAACTGACAAGGGGTTAATATCCAAAATATACAAACAGCTCATAAAACTTAATGTAAAAAAACCCAATCAAAAAATGGACAGAAGACTTAAACAGACATTTCTCCAAAGAAGACATACAGATGGCCAACAGGCACATGAAAAGAAGCTCAACATCACTAATTATTAGAGAAATGCAAATCAAAATCACAATGAGGTATCACCTCACATCAGTCAGAATAGCCATCATTAAAAAGTCTACAAATAATTGCTATAGAGTGTGTGGAGAAAAGGGAACCCTCCTACACTGTTGGTGGGAATGTAAATTGGTGCAGCCACTATGGAAAACAGTATGGAGGTTCCTTAAAAAACTAAAACTAGAGCTACCATATGATACAGCAATCCCACTTCTGGGCAAAGAAGAAAACTCTAATTTGAAAAGATACATGCACCTCAATGTTCATAGCAACACTATTTACAATAGCCAAGACGTGGAAGCAACCTATGTGTCCATCGACAGATGAATGGATAGAAGATGTGTTGTATATATATACAATGCACTATTATTCAGCCATTAAAAAGAATGAAATAATACTATTTGCAGCAACGTGGGTGGACCTAGAGAGTATCATACTAAGTGAAGTAAGTCAACAGAGAAAGACAAATATTACATGATATCACTCATTTGTGGAATCTAAAAAATAATACAAATGAATTTATTTATAAAACAGAAACAGACTCACAGACATAGAAAACAAACTGATGGTTACCAAAGGGGAAAGGGAGTGGGGGGAGGAATAAATTAGGAGTATGGGATTAACAGATACATACTACCATGTATAAAATAGATAAGCAACAACGATTTACTGTATAGCACAGGAAACTATATCCAGTATCTTGTAATAACCTATAATGGAAAATAATCTGAAAAAATATATACCTGAATCACTTCGCTGTATACCTGAAACTAACACAATATTATATATATATATATATATTTTTTTTTTTTTTTTTAATATTTATTTATTTGGTTGCACGGGTCTTAGTTGTGGCATGCGAACTCTTAGTGGCGGCATGCATGTGGGATCTACATCCCTGACCAGGGATCGAACCCGGGCCCCCTGAATTGGGAGCACGGAGTCTTAACCACTGCACCACCAGGGAAGCCCCTAACACAAAATTATAGATCAACTATACTTCAGTTAAAAAAACATTATGACAGCCTTTTCCAAAGATCCTTTGGTTACCAGAGCTTTGAATGGATCTTGAGCCATTGTTCTAGTCCTCATTGAGGTCTACTGTTCAGTCCAGCAGTCGAAATGCTGGGGCCCAGAGGGACTGAGTGGCACACAGTCCCCCTGGTGTCCTACCTGCTCATGCTGCCTTACATGCAATACCCCTAACCCACACCCATCGAGCACATCCCTCAGGGACTACCCTCTTCCAGAGCACAGGGGTTTTGCCCAAGTGTCACATCACATACCCTTCTAAATGAGCGTTCTTGGGCAGAGCTGACTTGTTCCACCTTCTCTCTTAGTCTCTGCATTACTTCTTGCCTTTCAGTTGGGCTGTGTGGAAAGAGCACCAAGCTAGAGGCAGAAAACTGGGTTTGTGCTAAATGGTGTGTGATCTTGCACAAGAATGCTTATTCCCCACACCCAACCTCAGTTTTTTCATCTGTTAAAAGACAGACTTGCATTAAAATTGATGTTTACCAGAAGTTTTGAATGACATGAATAACGTTTGTGAATATAATGCTAAGTGAAAAACAAAGCTGGATCCAAAATTATATATATACAGTCTGATTCCAGTTCTGTAAAAAATTTATGGAAAAAACCCTACAAGGATACATATGTATAGGTGTGTGTGTGTGTGTGATCACATTGGTAGATTTAGGTGATTTTGTTGTTTCTTTAGTTTTTCTGTACTCTTCAGAAAATTTTTTATTGATACAATGTGTTACTGTTAAAACTGGAAAAAAATAATAAAAAAAAATGGAGGGACTTTCCTTGAGATTCCAATAGTCCAAGCTGCTGAACCATCTCAACAGCCTGAGGAACTAAATAAAAACCAGGGGAATGAAGTTCACATTGTTTATCCCATCTTTTCATGGGCATTCGGGGAAGGGTGATTTCAGCCCTTCCTGAGCTGACATCCTGACAATGACATGTTGCTCAAGGCTCTGAGCCGACCTCTGGACTCAGTGAAACTCCTGTCTGCTGTGCCTATGGACCCAACCATGCCCCCACCTGACTCTGGGAATGAATAACTTAAAGCGGGTTGTTCTAGATCTGAGCTTGGAGCTTGATCTGATAGGCATAAACAGCCATATCAAATGAAAATAGAGTTTCTTCTTCTTGGGCAACAGGAAAAGGGTGGAATTTTCAACAGATGGCCTGATTTAAGGTGATTCCAGAACTTGGCTCTTCCTTGCTGGCAGAGGCCCTGCTCTGTGGCGTCCACCTGTCCCTACATTCTTGTTTTTGGCGAATAGGGGCATCTAATTAAGACATTCATGGAAGGTGGCCCAACAGGAAAAGGATTTGCTACTTAACATCACAAGTTACAAAAGAGGATGAAAAAATGCTGTACACCTCCCTGGGCCAGCAGTCAGATAACTGCCCTTTCATGACTGGACCACAAGAGACTTATATTCTGCATGCACGGGAAAACAGTGCATGATAAATCACTTCTCCAGGAGCAAGTCTCTGGAAGTTGTTCTGAGACCCCAAATGATACAGATATTGCAAATAAACATGGTGGTCAAATAAGCCAGCCAACGTCTATTATCATCATTCATTATCTTTTCTCAAATATCACATAATGACAGGATCCCCACTAAGTCCTTGTCTGGTACCTTGGAAACTTCAGCCACTGAAACAAACTCTGCCCAGACAATTTGGAACCTCAGGGAATGAAGTGTAACTTCTCTCAGGTTCCTCTTGAAGTTCCAGATACTTGGACTAAGAACATCTATGGGTAAAGAATCTGGGTAAAGAAAAAGATGCTTTTCTTTGATTTTTTTGCTGAGAGTTTAGAATAATCTCAAAGCTTCCAGTTTGAACCTTTTCTTTCTACCATGAGAATGATTTATGTCATAAAATGCCCTCTCTATTCCAAATAAGATTTAAGACTTATTTATGACTTTAATCCATTTGACCAAGGTGCCCAAGACCTAGCACGCCTGGGTGAGATGCTGGGCAGAGGGGTGGGTGAGCTTATACTTTGCACAGTCTTGCCCTGCTGCTGTCCCTGAAGGCCTCAGTAAGGCACCAGTACTCTTAATCCTTGCTTTCTGGAGCTCTATGAGAAGTCTGGATTTTGCTGAGCTTATGGTCCAGAGGCAATTCTCCTTTCCCAACCATGTTCTTCTTTTCCATTCAGAGTGAATTTTTGATCTCATCAGTCTTTCAGTTACACACTGAAAACTCTATAATCCTCTAGTTGCCCTTTTGGCAATGACTGGAAAAAAGATGAGAACTACATCTATCACCCACTCGAAGAAATTCTCTCATCCTAAGTCTCTGTTACAATTAGTTCTCATTCAGTTGTATTATCTCTTACCTATTCTGCCATGTGTGTATGTATGTATATAATATATATTGAAAGATACAATAAAACTGCATCTTTATCCCCTGGGCACATCCCAAGAGCTGGAATTCACCAATGTGCATCAATCTTTTCCAAACAATAATGCAAAGGAAATAAGGTCTGTCTCTCTGAGTCTTTGTATGTGAAGCTCCAAGAGCAACCTGGGAGGGAGACAGTCCCTGAGAGTCCTTCCATGAGAAGACGATGCCCATCTGACACAACTGGAGACTGAGGGTGCAGACTGAAGGAGATCTTGGCAGACATGATGAGTTGAGAATAGGGTGTGCTTCTGGAGGGTGGCCTGAATAATAATTGCTAATATTTACTGAACATTTACTCTGTTCCAGGCACTATACTAAACATTTTACACACATAACTCACTTAACCTTTTTCACTTACTGTCATCTCATGTTACAGATGGGGAAACTGAGGCACAGAGACATTGTTCAAACATACCCAAGGTTTCAGAGCTAGGTGTTGTCAGAGCTGGGTGTCAAACCCAGGAAGTCTGTCTCTGAAGTCCGGATTCTTAACCAATATGCTTATTACCTGACCCAGCTTAGGTTGATAGTGTCCAGGAAATTTGTATTATATCTTAGAACAGAGGTCAAGGAGGATAATCTTTGTTCTTTCCAGTTTTACTAGGAGCTTCTGCACTTGGGACTGTGCCTGTCAATAGCCTGTCAACAGAGGAATGGCCTCCCATTGATAAATGTGCCGGGGAGTTTCCACATCAGTCACGACCCAAGAGAGGGTGCATGGACAGCCAGGCATCATGACGTTGGCTCCACTGGGAATGCAGCCTTGATCATTCCACTAGGACCTAACCAAACTGGTGCCTTTACGTGGAGACAAACCTTAGTCCAGGCACCCCAAGAGAGACCACTGCTTCCTATCTTGGTGCAGGAAAGAGCAGCAGCTTGGAGGATGGACAATTCTGGGTTGAATCCCCAGCTCCTCAGCTCGCACAGTGGTATGTAATCTCCTAAAGCCTCAGCTCCTCAGGTGTGACGTGGCGTGATTACAAAGGCTAAGGTGAAACATGCAATAAAGCAGGTGCCTGGCAAATAGATCTTCAAAACAACCTTAGCTGGCTTCCTCTTGCTCCTCTCAACTTGTTCAAACAAGTGCATGTAAATATCGTGGGAAATCAACCAGAGCACACTCTTACCCTCTTTCCCTAACCCCCTTCAGCCATTCACTGGTAGCCTCATCTCCACCTCAGCCCTACGGCCATTTCTTCCCATATGCTCTCTGTCTCTCTCTCTTTCTCTGCCCCCCTCTCCCCCCACCGTACACTTTCTCCTTTTCCCCTCTTTGGTTAGGCAGACCCCTCAGAAGTAAACATGTAATGAGCTGTCCGAAGTCCTGACCCGCCCTGTTTTGGGACAAATGAAGCAAGAACCTTCATCCAGCCTCAGAATCCCAACACATTTGAGTGTCAGGGGCCCCAGAGATGGAGGCAGACAAGATCTGCTCAAAGGCATACAATTACATGGAGGCAAAACTGCTGGTTAGATTTTCCCCCTTCCCCAAGGATGAGGTACTGCTCACTCCTCCCCCAAAGACTTACCCATATCAGGGGCACAAGCCTCGTCTGCTTTGGCAGCATTATCTGCATTCTGTATGTTGGAATCTGGGGAATAAAAAGAAGATGTAGTGACCAGCCCATGCCCTCTAGGTTTTTAGAGAGGCAGGTAGGAGACTTTCCCACGAAGTCTAGATCACTTGGGTTATGCCCATGTCTCTGGTGTCAGCTGGGTTCATGCTCACTTATTGGGGTTGGTAGTGTCTCCCCCATTATAGCCCAAACTTCAGAAAGACAGTAACCACAACTTTCCCCTCCGGTGACTCTCCCGGGCTCGTCCCAGCCTGGGCACAAGAGCTGAATGTGCTCTCCAGGGACTGGCAGCTTTTGTGGGTGGCCCGCCCGCCCCTGCCATACATTAGGCTGTGCCTCCTCTTCTCCCCATCCTCTCCTCCGATCCTGAGTAGCAGGAATTATGCCCTCTTTATTTCTCTTAGTGAGAGATCCATCAGACAGGGCTTCCTGAAAGGGCAGGAGTCTTGGTCCCCTGGTCTCCGTGACCCCCTCTTCCCCATAGGGAAGTTACCAGGCACAGAGGACCATCTAGGAGTGCAGGCTGAACCTGTGGCAAGTGGGTTAGAGCTGCAAAATCTCCCTTCCATCTTGGGGAATGCTGGTCCATGTACCTGGGCCACTGGCTTCGCTGTTGCTGGCCCCCTCCTTTGGGTGGTCCGGGGTCTCCTGTCTGGGCTTCTGGCTGAAGGCCAGGAAGAGGTGTGTGCTCAGTGGCTGTGGAAGGTCCACCTCCAGGTACGCCCTCATGAACAGCTTGAAGACGTCATAGCTAATAGGCTGAGAAGGGATAAAGATGGAAAAGTCAGTGGAGAGAAGTGAAGAGACAGAGGGCAGGAGAGAAGAAGAAAGAATGGGGGAGCTGGCAATGGCAAGGGAAGCAGAAGGGAGTGGAGTGATTGGTGGGGGCAGGAATGAAAAGGCCTGGGAGTTGATAGAGGGTGACAAGCGTAGGGAGCGGGGGTAGGACGTGAGGAAGAGAAAACGCTGGTGGTTGTGTGTTGGGGCTTGGTGGGCCATGGAACCATGGGAGGCTTTCGTAACAAGACATATCTAAGTTTAGGAAGAAAAGGGGGTGCTGAAGACTGAGCACTGGGAGTGAGGGCTCTGCCTGAGTCGGGGACCACATGAGGGTCTTGTCTCTAATGAGCAGGACTAGGTCAGTGCCCTGGAATCCTAGGTAAGATGAAGAAGAATGGTAGGGAGAGGGAGGTGGGGAGGACAAGACAGGGGTATGGGATTAAGAGATACAAACTACTATGTATAAAATAAAAAGCAACAAGGATATATTGTACGGCACAGGGGAATATAGCCATCACTCTGTAATAACTTTAAATGGAGTGTAATCTATAAAAATATTGAATCACTATGCTGTATACCTCAAACCAATATAATATCATAAATCAACTGTATCACAATAAAAAAAAAGATGAAGAAGGATGTAGTTGAAAACACAATGGAAAGAAATCGCTCTTCTGCGGTATGTCAATTTTCTGCTTATGCCGTGAGGGATGTGATTCCTGAGGATTCAGGTCTCAGAAAATAAAAAACAACAGGCTCCATCTTTCATTACTTTCATAACTGACCTTCTTTGGACAACCCTCAAGATAACAGGGCAGGGTGTGTGTCTGGCTCGACTGCTCTCAAACCATGTCCTTGTGAAGGTTTCAGGCACTAGGAGAGAAGAGCAGGAAGCCAAGGACAGAAGGTAAAAACCAAGAAACAAAGCCAAAACCTCTCCCTGCTGTATGTCGCCCAGTGCTGCCTGGCTTCTGGTCCCAGGTTGGGAGAACTGTGCCAGAAAGGGCTGCTGCACTCAGCAAACACTCGGCAACAACAGTGAGCAGTGAGTCATCACTGGCTTGTGCTTTGATGGCATCAGATTCTTCATCAAATCAGCAGATGCTCCTGGAAATCATCTGAGGAAGCACTCCTCCAAGATCTGCTGTGCAGGCTTTTGTGAATAATAGCGATAAAATCCCTTTTTGGGAGCCTACTTGGCTCTCTCTGAAAATGTTGGTAGCATTTAACCCCTTGTCTCTTCTGGAAGATCTGGGAGCCTTCCCAGAACCAGAGTTGGCTGGCACGCGCACGATCAGGTTTTGGATACAAAGTCCTGGTCCTTAAAACAAGCAATGCCCTCTGGACCCCACCAGGAGGGAGCTTGCAAGGCAGTTTCTCCTTAGCCCCAGGCTGGGCTATTTAAACATCTCTTTAGCAGAGTGAAGGAAGCCTGATTCAGTTGGACAGAGGATAATGAAGGTTCATTACCAGATGAAGGCATCTCTAAGCAAATGGTGGACTCACATTTCTTGTGACAGCCACCAATCTCTATCTCTCTGCCTTTCCTGCCCCAGAATCTCTGTGTCTCTCTCTTGTACTCTTTCTGTCCCTCTCTGTCTCCACTGCCTCAACACCTCAGAATGTCCCTTCCACACACATCCTCTTTTTCCCAGTACACATCAGCAAAATCTTTTCCTCCCACTTTCCCAGTGGAACCCACCATGACCTGCAATTCCACCCTCCCTGCCTCTGATGGCATTTCCCAGCACCTGCTTGTCTACCTGCAAGCACGTTCAGGTCACTCTTCCAAAGAAACTGCTGGCTGCTCGAGCTACTAGCCTGTGCTTCTTCCCTTCCCCTTCACACTTCTCCTCACCTCCTTAATCCATTCAATTTGGATTCTAGCACATCACCTCTGAATCTGCTCTCTTGAAGGTCACAAATTCAATGGTCTTTTTTTTAGATCTTCTCATCTTTATTATTAATTTATTTTAAAAGGCTCTTTTTGCATCGTTCTTTCCTTTGCACTATTTTAATCAACAAGTAGTTTTACAATATAGTTTTGAGTTCCAAAATGTTGTTAATTTTTTTTCTGGTTGGCCTCAAATTGAAAACTATCAGCATATTTCTGGAAAACAGCGTATACTAAATGATTTAACAAAAAAGGAAATTCAGTTAAACAAAGTCTTACATAATGCTCTTAAAAAACCAAAGCTGAAAGATCTTCAAACAAGATCAGTGTGAGATTCAGGAGACCTCGTGGCTGGTCTGAGGTCCACCACATTTTCCTCCTTTTTTGAACCTCAGGTTTTTCTTTAGCAAACTGTGAATGCTGGACCAGAAGATCTCAAGTTCTAAACTTCTATTAGATTCTTCCTTAAACCAGTTCCTCTTCCTGACCCTACAGTTTCTGTTCATGTCAATGGCAGCATTATCCTCCAAATATTCCAGGCTCAGCTTGAACTCCCAGTTGTCTGAGATCAATTCTTGTCCCTTCCTTCTTTCCACTGTTCTTTCGCAACGTCTGTCATATCCAGGTCTTTTCTGTATCCATTGCCCGTCGGCCCCACCCTGACAAGGCGGCTGTTGAAGTCCCCCATGCTCCTGGTTTTCGACTCCTGTTTCATGTGTCCTACCTGTACAACTGCAACGCCCCTCAAAGGCCTCCAGGCCTCCACCTCCTTCTGTTAGTCCTCTCATCTTTTCCATCCTTGCCAAGGTGATCTTCCCAAAGCGCAACTCTGATCAGACTGCTTCCCAACTCAAAAACTTTCCATGGCTTCTAATTGCTCATGGGAGAGTTGAGACCACTTGTCTCCAAACTTTTAAAATCATGCGCCCTTCTGTAAGACTTTCAAGCATACACTGTCATTTATCTTTACTTAGACATTATATATATGTACTACTGTGCTCCGCTACTATACATTATAAAAGACACACAAAGAAATTAGAAAATGGAAATTAGATGAGATAAAAATCAATGTAAATAGAAGGTCTAATATGCAGGGTTCCTACAGTCCAGTGGATCATCCTGTGCACTCCCTGAGTCCTTTGGGATTCACAGCCCTACCATAATCCCACTCCAACCTAGATCTGTAGCTACTTCAAGTTCGGAGACCATTCTGGTCTTTTCTCATACTATTCTCTGTGTGTCCCTTCACATTCTGCCCACACTGATCTCTGTGTTCTTTCCTGGCCAAGCTTCCATGTGCTTACATGAATTGCTTCCTTCTCTACCTGTTAAAATTCCAGCTATCTTTTATGGCCCAACTCAGATGCCACCTCTTCCAGGAAGCCTGGTATGATCTCTTGTGCCTGAATTGCTATACATTTCCACCTTGGTTCCTGACTTGGGACACTCATATCTGCTGCCCTCACAATATACAGTTGTTCATGACATACACACCTTAGTTCCTCGACTAGATCTAGAGCTCCTGGAAGGTAGGGAAATGTCTTATTTCATCTTTGTATCCTCCACACCACCTATCACGGTATTTCCTGATAGGTATTTTAATGGACGTTGGGTTTCTAGTTGGTACACTTGGCTGTCATCAATCATTGTGGGGTCTGTTCAGTCAACATATATGTACTGAGTCTCCCAGGTACAAGACACAGTGCTGGGCACCACTGGAGAACACACCAGTGAATTAGGCATGAGTCCATACCTTTAAGAGACTCAGTGGGAAAGGTATTGAAATAATTCTAATACAGGGTCAACAGTGGTGAGTGTCACAGCAGAAGAACTGACAAACTGTTATGAGAACTTAGAAAACACTGATGATTGAACACATGTCCAACCATTTATGGCCCTATCCTGGGGAACAAAATGGCATAAAATAAGCCCAAAACACAGAGCATTCATGTCAGAAGAGCTCAGAGTACACTAGATCTCCTTACGTCACTGAGACTCTGGAATTTTACTGATCTGCCCCAGCCAGCTAGCAGCAAAGCGAAACCAGAAGCCCGATCGTCTGACTCCTAGTCCAGTGTTCCTGCTCTAGTATCTGATCTGTCCCAGGCCCTGGTGCTGACATCGTGTTCCCTGCCATTCCCTCTAAGCGCCCCAAGTTCAGTAGGCAAGGAAATGTGCCTGAGGGCCACTCTCAAAGTGATATCTGGATTGCAAAGGAGTAAGTTCTTTATGAGCACAGGCCAGGCTCAGGCTAGCTGCTTGGTACATGTGTGATGGGTAGGGAGTGGCTCGTACTCTGCCCAAACCAGATAAACAACCACTATAGAGCACGCTGACAATTCTCAGAGCCCTGAGTAACATCTTAGACACTGCCATTGTTCAGACATTTTTTCTTTTTCCCCAGAAACTGCAACTTTCATGTGGAAACTAGCTAGGCAATTGTTAATTCTTCCACAGGTCAAAGAAGGAAGGAGAACTAGGTGGAGAGTTTATTGAGCATTGTACATACGTGATCTTACTTAAGCCTCAAAACAACAGTGTGACGTGGTACTATTACTGCCATTTTGTGGATGAAAAAAATTTTGAGAACATAAATAACTTGCTCAAGTCATAAAGCAAGTGGCAGAGCTATGCTTTGTGCTAAGGTGTGTCTGAGTCTAAGATCATGGTGATACCAGGCCCCCCTACCCTTTTGGCTGTACTGTTTCCGTCTGCTTTCGGGCCATCTTCAGCTGTGCTCTGTTCTCCAGAGAATCACTCGGTGCCGGTGGGCAAGGGCACGCTTGTCATGGCCAGATGCAGCCCTGCCACTCTGTAAACTTTTATTCCCAGCCACACTTTCCTAGCAACCTGCCCCTTCCCACAGCTAACTCATTTCTCATTGAGACATTTTAGCAGCAGTAAGCCATCAAACTCAAGAGAATTTAAACCCTTGTTGTTTCTGAACCCCGTGCTGGGACATTATACCTACTTGAAGCCAGCCACATTGTGAGAGAGAAAGAAATCAGAGTAACAGAGCTCCCCAAGGACATGGCAATGGCAGGGTATAAAGAGCGGGGGCCAGCCTGATGGAGGCGGGGGCCTGCTTCTGAAAGCTCCTACAGCCTTCACACCGTCGGCAGCCCTGACCAAACTGTTCCCCTCCCACTCTCGTCAGCTTCAGGGCGGACAGGCTGAGGAGCAGCCCCCGCCAGTCTTTGTTCCTGTGTTTTTGGAGGTGGGGGTGGGGACTGGGGGGCTGCAAGTTCTTTGCTGGCTTTGGCATCATTTCCACATGGTTCCTCCTCAGGAATGTTCTTTGAAAGGGTGCATTCTCAATCTGGCTCCTGTTCTGGCACCCTTCCTCCTGCTTCATTCTCAGGTGATCAGTGCATTTTATTCAAAGCACCTCTCAGGTGTACCTCGAGGGTGTGGGCTCTGTTGATTCACTTCCAGGGCCCAGAAAAGAAGGAGCTAACTCAAGGTTCGTTGAAAGGATGACAGTATGAATAAATAAGCGGCCAGCCTCCTTCCAAGTTTGTCCTGCTTATCAGTTGCTTTTCTGCTATTAGCCCTCATAAAAGGACCCAGGACCAGGGAAAAGGGAGCTGAGTTTAAAACATTTTGGGGAAAGGTAATAGAAGGGTAATAATAATGGGCACTATTTTTAAGTGCTAGACATTTTGCAAAAAGCATCTTATTTAATTCACTCATCTGCAAACTTCAAGGTCTTTCTTTTTGGTTGTTTTATATATTCAGTTCACGGAAGAGGAAACTGAGGCTCAGAGAGGTGAAATATTCAAAGCCACATTGCTGGTTCGCAGCAAAGCTAGGGGGGTCTAACCTAAGAGCATAACCTCCAGGGTCATGGCTCTTAAACTTGGCCTTGTCAGTAGGAAGTAAGTTCTGGAGGGGAGGAACTATGCTTCCTCATCTTCATATCTTCTACGGCATTCAGCACAGTGCCTGGATGCTCAAGAAACATTAGATGAGCTGAATTTGAAAGTAGGGGAGGTCTTGCATGCATTTATTCATTCAACAAATGTTTGTTGAGTGCCTGCTATGAGCCAGATACTCTTCTGGGCACTGGGGACATAGCAGTGAACAAAACTATTCTAGTCGGGGAGATAGACAATTAAATAAGTACGTTATACAGTGTGACAGATGGTGAGAAGCACTAAGGAGGAAAATAAGGCAGAGGAGGAAGATAGGAAGTGTCAGGAAAGAGGGTTTAACATTTCAGATAGAGAATGTGACATTCACTGAGAAGGTGATTTGAGCAAACACTTGCAGGAGCTGAAGGAATGAATGATATGGATATCTGGGGGAGGAACATTGCAGGAAGAGGCCAGAGCATGGCACAGGTGCTAAGGTTAGAGCAGCCTTGGCTTGTATGAAGGCATCAAGGAGGTTAATATGGCTGGGAAAAAATGGGAAGAAGAGTAGCAAGATATGAGGTCTGACAGTAGGGGAGATGCAGATTGTAATGGTCCAATAGTAGGGGAGATGCAGATTGTAATGGTCCAATAGTAGGGGAGATGCAGATTGTAATGACCTTGATTTTGACTCTGAGTACCAGGTGGGCAGACCATAAAAGATTGTGGAACACAGCAGTGACATGATCTGACTTCAGTTTTAACAGACTGCTCAGGATGTGCATAAAGAATAGACTTTCAAGGTCAAGAGAAAAAACAGGGAGCCTAATGAGGAGACTACTGCAATAATCTGGGCAAAATATGGTGGTGCCTCGGGTCAGGGTGATAGCAGAGCAGGTAGTAAGATGTGTCTGGATTTTGGATGTATTTTGAAGGTAGAAATGATGGAGGCTGCTGATGAATTAGATGTGGGATGTGAGAAAAAGAGAAAAGTCAATGATGACTCCATAGTTTTAGGCTGAATAACTTGAAGACTGAACTTGTCATTTACTGAAATGGGAAAGACTGCTGGAAAAACAGGTTTTATAGAGGAAGATCAAGGAGCTCAGTTTAGCTTATGTTAAGTTTGAGATACCTATTTGATTTTTAAGTGGAAATGTCAAGTAAAGGGGTAAGAGGAAAATCAGAAGAGTATAGCGTCCTGAAAACCAAGTGAAGGAAGTGGAGGAAGATTTGACCAATCAGGTCCTATGCTGTTGAGTAAAATGACTTGAGTTTTAGCCACATGGAGGTCCTTGGCTATTCTGACTAGTGATTTTAGTGTAGGCGTGGGGGTTACACGCTGCTTGAAGAGCTTTCAGAAAAGTGGGAAGAGGAGAAATTGGAGGCAATGAGTATAGACACATCTTTTGCACAGCTTACTTGCTATAAAGGACAGGAGAGAAATGAGGTGGTAGCTGGAGGGAGAAGTGGAGCCAGAAAAATGTTTTTTAATGTAGGAGAAAGAGCAGTATGTTTATTTGTTGATGAGGAAGATCTAATACATAGAGAAAGCTGATGGGAAGGAGATGGAGTGAGAGTGAGAGAGAAATACGTTGCTGAAGCAATGCCTGTCAATAGACCAAAGAGGATGGGACTGAGTGCACAAGTGGAGGGGTTAGACTGAGATCAGAGCATGGAGAGCTTGTCCCTAATTACAGGAGAAAAGGTACAGCTAGGTGGGCACATAAGGTGAGGATTTTGGGGAAGATTGCTTCTGACTGTTTCTATTTTCTCAGTGATGTAGAAAACACAGTTGATAACTGGGAATTGAGGAAGGGAGGAGGAGTGAGAGATTTGAGGAGAGAAGAGAAGGTATGATGTGGCCTTCTAGGACAGTGAGAAGGCGAATGGACTTGAGGAACTTATGATTCCAGGTAGCACCAATGGCTCACTTGAAACTTGGGAGAAAATACGTTGAGAAGCATGTTCTTCAAAGTGAGCTAAACTTCTAAGAGAGGAACAAATGATGGGAAGGCTAGAATGTGGGGTTTTTAAAGGCTTGAAATGAAAATGTTCTTACCTCATGTGGGTCATATTGTTTGAGGCTCCCACCCTCATTAAATTCAGCCAAGACATCATTTATCTTCTTGGAAGAATCTGGAGAGACATAATCCATATGTGAAACACGGTGAACAGTGAATAGTAGCTGGGCCAAGTAAATTCTCCGTGTCTAATCCTGATTATGATGGAGTGAGCCCTCATTCCAGAACCACATGGAGGAATGTCACCCTTATCTGCCCTTCTGCCCTCTCATTTATTTATTTATTTTTTAGTATATTTTCTCTCTTGCTGTATGAACTATCTTTCTACAACACAAATCTGATTAGATCATGTCTCTGCTCAAAAACCTTACACAGCTCTTAACTTTCCCAGGATAAAGCCTAAACCCTTAGCTTGGTATACAAGTACTTGGTGATCTGACCTAGCCTATTCCTTATCTCTTCCCTTAACCTTTCATTCATTCCATTTTTCAGCCACATCAAACCACATTTCTAGAAATTTCTTAATATGCTCTGTACTTTTTCATGGAGTCTCTTCTCTGTGTTACAAACTTCACTCAATTCTCAGTACCCAGCTCAAATGTCAACTCCTTTGAAAAGCCTTCCTTTACTAGTCAGAGTTAATCACTCCCTCCCCTGGCTCCCACATGGCTTGTACATGACTCTGTAACAGCACCTGTCATATGGTGTTATATTTATTAACTTGCCTTTCTTGCTTATCTCCTGCCTCAGTTCAACCTTGAGAGCTGTAAGTCTTTGTATACCATATCAAGGCCTGACGTATAACCAGTGTTCAGAAAACCAACATATTAGATGATCGAATAAATATCTGAGCAGAAATTTTAAAACATTTAAAATTTTGTTAATTAAATGGGATGGGTGGGCATCAAGCCTGGCAGGGTTCTGTCCTTGGTGCTGAAACAGAGACAGGATTCATAAAGCATGGTAGTTTAGAAAATTCTGCTTTCCATAGGAAATAATTTAGAAACTACTGGAGAAAATTGTGGGCTTTTTTTTTTTTTAAGTTTATAAGGGAATTGGGAGTCAAGGGAGTCAATAATTGTCATTATAACATCCTGAGTAGTTACCAGTACTCTAGACATCAAAGAAAACCAGGATTTCTGCACTCTCTCTGTCTCACAGTATTGTGGATAATTAAGAGCTTCTCAAGCTCCATTATTGCCATAATTTAAACATCTGAACAAAGGGCAATGTCATTAAAAGCTGATATAGTGTTCCTTGGTGTTTGGGCTCTTTGTACAGAGGGCTATGCTTTCTTAGGCCTACGTAAAGTGGATGTGCTTGTGGGCTGGGCTGTTCTCCATGACTTTGCTGACTTGGATTCAATCAAGCACAAGTTATAATCATTTCAGGATTGAGACATATTGAAATGCCACAGGAAAACGCTGCTGTTGCCTAAAAATGGACATTTCTTTCTGAAATTCAAAACAGATGTTGGAAAACTAATAGCTCAGTGAGATCCAGGCAGCAGATGCCATCAATTTGGGCTGCTTCCAGTCAATTCAGAAAACACTGTGGAGAGTAAGATGTTGCTAGGTACTGTTGATGAACTAGTTGGGGACAGGATATGAATAACTGTGGTAATAATAGCTGCCCTTTATTAAAGACCTTTACTGCATATTCTCATATGCTCTCCCCTACCAGTCCATGCAAATTTGGTAATATTTTCTTCAGTTTACAGATGAGGAAACTGAAAGTCAGAAAAGTTAAATGACTTGCCTAAGAGTCAGGGTTTTGACCCAGGTCTAGTCTGGCTCAAAAGTCTGTATTACTTTTCCTTAAGCACTATTCACTATTACTTCCCAAACATTTGCTAACACAAGGAAAGGTGTAATTAATGCTGTGGCAATGATATGAAGCTCTAGGAAGCACAGAGTGGGGAAGAAGTAAAATAACAGGGAAGAAGTAAAACTAGGATGAGAGTGGGGTTAAGGTGGGGACTGGGGATGCCCCACGAAGGAGGTAGCATTTGAGCTGGGGTGTAAAAATGAGTAAGGTTTTGAAAGGCAGACATAAAGTGGACAGGGCATTCTCAGAAGAGACAGGGTGAACAAAGATATGAAGATGGGCACCACGGGACCTTTAGGCAAGGTTAGAACCAGAGAGTAGTCTGGGGCCAGATTTGTGGGAGTACTGAATGCAGAGTTAAGGACATTGATTTCAAACTGTTGAAGACTTTTTGAGTAGTAGAGTAACATAACCAGGTCTATTTTTAAAAAGCCACTCCGGCAACAGAATGGAAGAGAGGTTAGAATTAGGTCAGATTTCAGTTAAGGTCACACATAAATTATATTCAAATTATTCTATGAGTAGCTTAAATATTTAGGAAAAAACACTATGTTTTAGAATCTATTTCAATGGGAGATTTTCAGCTTAGCCAGAATGGCCAAATTTTTTAAAAAATGAAAAATTTGGAGCATGCGTCTTCCTGGTGTGGCTTCTGCAAAAGTAGTATAGAGCCAGCATTTTGACTGAGAACCAAGAAAGTGATTTTACTTGAATTTTGTTTTGTTCTGTTTCCCCCATCTTTCGTTCCTGCTTTATTTTTCTCCATAGGTCTTACCACCATTTAATATACTATATATTTTACTTCCTTAGCTTTATTTTTTTAAATTAATTAATTAATTATTATTTTAAAACATCTTTATTGGAGTATAATTGCTTTTCAATGGTGTGTTAGTTTCTGCTTTATAAGAAAATGAATCAGCTATACATATATCCCCATATCTCCTCCCTCTTGTGTCTCCCTCCCACCCTCCCTATCCTACCCCTCTAGGTGGTCACAAAGCACCGAGCTGATCTCCCTGTGCTATGTGGCTGCTTCCCACTAGCTATCTATTTTACATTTGGTAGTGTATATATGTCCATGCCACTCTCTCACTTCATCCCAGCTTACCCTTCCCCCTCCCCGTGTCCTCAAGTCCATTCTCTACATCTGCATCTTTATTCCTGTCCTGCCCCTAGGTTCTCCAAAACCATTTTTTTTTTTTTTTAGATTCCATACATATGTGTTAGCATACGGTATTTGTTTTTCTCTTTCTGATTTACTCCCCTCTGTATGACAGACTCTAGGTCCATCCACCTCACTACAAATAACTCAATTTCGTTTCTTTTTATGGCTGAGTAATATTCCATTGTATATATGTGCCACATCTTCTTTATCCATTCATCTGTCGATGGACACTTAGGTTGCTTCCATGTCCTGGCTATTGTAAATAGAGGTACAATGAACATTTTGGTACATGACTCTTTTTGAATTATGGTTTTCTCAGGGTATATGCCCAGTAGTGGGATTGCTGGGTCGTATGGTAGTTCTGTTTTTAGTTTTTTAAGGAACCTCCATACTGTTCTCCATAGTGGCTGTATCAATTTACATTCCCACCAACTGTGCAAGTGGGTTCCCTTTTCTCCACACCCTCTCTAGCATTTATTGTTTGTAGATTTTTTGAAGATGGCCATTCTGACCGGTGTGAGGTGATACCTCATTGTAGTTTTGATTTGCATTTCTCTAATGATTAGTGATATTGAGCATCCTTTCATGTGTTTGTTGGCAATCTGTATATCTTCTTTGGAGAAATGTCTATTTAGGTCTTCTGCCCATTTTTGGATTGGGTTGTTTGTCACTTGAATTTTTGATGTTATTGTCACATTTTAGAGAGTCCACGATTCATCCTAGCAGAAATCCTTTGGTTCTCAAGTGCTATTGAGCTAATCTTGCTTTATATTTAAATGTATGATATGTATATTTATATACACATAGGTGTATATATTTGTTTTACATATAAACACATACACTCATATATTCATCATATGTACACATTCAAGTAAACAGGTTTTAAAAAGAAAAAAATAGCAGAGGCATTCATTTGAAAATCTTTGACCACTAGCCTAAAATTAAATAGGAAAAAAGCAACCTAAGAGATTGCTGGCTCCTAGATTTCCATGAGGGGTGTTCCTCACCATACATTTACATCAACCTATTTTATGGGCTTTTATGAGCTCATAGCATCAACACCTTTCCCTTTCAAAAAAGGGAAACAATCTAATTCTCAAACTTGAGACCCATTACTTTCTCCTTGGAGGTCCTTTGATACTTTATCACAGCTTTCTTCTCAACAGATTTCTGGGCTGGGTTGCTCTTTCCCTGAGGAATAAGTGGGCACTGCTCCATCCTGTTTGTCTGACGATAGTTAAGAACAATGAGGGGCTTCTTCAGAGCATTCCCTGATCTTACTTCAGGCACCACGTGTGGACCCAAGAGCACACAACCTCAGTGGACACCATCCTGTCCAAGTCTGTGCTGTAACACCACCTCCAGACTCACAGGAGATGGAGTTCCATTTCTAAGTGTGCAAAGCAGAGCCATGACCACAGTTCTTTGCAGCAACTCCTATTTTGAATACCTGCTATGTGCTAAGCTCTGTCCTAGTCACTTTATGTATTTTATTTAAACCTCCACAGCTAACCCCTAATATAATAGCTACCCCTAATTTAGAGAAGGAGAAACTGAACTTTGTGGAAATTAAGTGATTCTTTCAAGGGCACAGAACTAGTGAGTGGGTCACTCTTACTTTTAACATATCTAATTTGGGCTTCCTTGGTGGCGCAGTGGTTAAGAATCCGCCTGCCAATGCAGGGGACACGGGTTCGAGCCCTGGTCCAGGAAGATCCCACATACCGCAGGGCAACTTAGCTCCTGCGCCACAACTACTGAGCCTGTGCTCTAGAGCCCATGAGCCACAACTACTGAGCCCACGTGCCACAACTACTGAAGTCCGCACGCCTAGAGCCCGTGCTCTGCAACAAGAGAAGCCACAGCAATGAGAAGCCCACGCACTGCAACAAAGAGTAGCCCTCGCTCGCCGCAACTAGAGAAAGCCCACGCGCAGCAACGAAGACCCAACGCGGCCAAAAATAAATAAATTAAATAAATAAATAAATTTAATTAAAAAAAACATATCTAATTAGAGTCATTGGCTACATGAATACTGGTAAATCAGAAGATAAGGCCCTCCTTCTATGACAATGGCTGTCAAATCTGACTGCATGTTAATATCACCTGAGGACCCCTAAACACATTGAAACCCAGGCCTCACCCCAGACCAATTAAGTCAGCATCTCTTGGGGAACTCAGGAATCAGTATATTTTAAAACTTTCTGGGGGTTCAAATGTATAGTCAAGGTTGAGAACTGCTGTTCTATAATGTGATTGTATTATTAGAAATAATAATAAATTAGGATACTGCTGACCTTGTTGGATAATCATTGCAAAAGGAAAAAAAGGTTATAATTGTGTTAAATCTAAAATTGCTGTCCTTGGCTAACATTCCCCATAGTTTAAGTGGACAGCACTAAAGGACTCCACCCAACAGGTCAACTTATTCAGCTGCTTGGCAACGTAGGGACACATTTTGCATTAACCCACCCTGGTGGGACCATCAGCACACAGTTTTACCCCCAAATTAGAGGTTTAGAAGGCTCTTTTCTGTGATCAAGGTTGCTAGTGATAACAACTGCCTTAAGAAGTTTTGGTCTAAAGTTGTTTCTTGATGCCAAGAATTCTGGGACCTTAACCAAGCACTTGTTCCTAGTGTTTGAGCAAATCCAAAGCCTTTTGAAGGAGAAAATTTGGCCCTACTCACAGGCATCTTTTTTTTATATATATATAAATAACCTTATTGGTGTATAATTGCTTTACAATATTGTGTTAGTTTCTGCTGTACAACAAAGTGAATCAGCCATATGTATACATATATCCCCATATCCTCTCCCTCTTGAGACTCCCTCCCTCCCACCCTCCCTATCCCACCCCCCTAGGTGGTCACAAAGCATTGAGTTGATCTCCCTCACAGGCATCTTTGCTGCCACGTTTGTGTGGGACAGGGATGTCCTTGAAACAAACAGACACATCAGAAGCTTCAGTGTTTACAGCAGAATGTCAGCTGTGCTGCCTGAACCAGGACCCAAAGTTTATGAACTGTCTTCTAGTTAGGAGCCCTGAGTATTTGGCACTAGTCAGACCGTTAAACTTGGAAATAACTATAAATCAACATTTTAAAAAGTGAATCTGAAAACCCATAGATGAGAGTGAAATTCTAAGGTACATGATAACTTTCTATACCTCCAAGTTCCCTAATATCATCTCAAACTTCCCTAAGATCGTCTCAAACTGTAACATGCATGTGGATTGCCTGGGGATAAGGTTTAAACGCAGATTCTAATTCAGTAAGTCTGCATCATGGCCTGAGATTCTGCATTTCAAGGAAGAGCTTAGGTGACACCAATTATGCAGGTCCATGGACCTCACTTTTCATGAGCAGACCTTAAGCAACGTTCCTGTGTATCTGTGGCTGACTAGTAAGGATTGCCTGTCACAACACAGAAAAAAAACATGATGCTGAGCCTAGAGGAACATATTCCACAGATTGGGAAGATCATAAATGACTCTCAACCCAGGGAGGGAAAGGCACAGAGAGAGGGAGAAGGGAAAGTTGGCACATGAAGGGAAAAAAACCCTAGATATTCCTTTTTCCAGTGAAGGCTGGGATGTATGAATAAGTTTTCTAAGTACTCAGGGAGTCAAGAACACAGTGAGATGCGCAAAAGCAAGAATGGGATTTTCCAAGGGTCCTAGAAAGATGGAGGATGATGTGAGAACAGAGCTGCCAGGCCTGCAGCACTGCTTCAGAAGGCCCACCTTTGCAGCCAGGAGGAGTCGGGCCCTGGGGCGGAATGTGGGAAGCATGTATAAGAAGTCCAGCATCATAAGCACCAAAACAGTCTCCCAGTTAGCCTTCTTTTCCTGTTCCCTGCTTATCCTCAGCATGTAGTCCATTGCCTGTCATAAAATCGATGTTCAATAAAAATTTACGTTATAAATGAGGGCTAGAACAGGGATTGGGCTGGTCATGCTTGTCCCATATGTATGTCTTATATTCCCAGGGGCACAGGGAGAAAATGTAGACCAGTGGTTCTCAATCTTGGCTGCCTGTTGGAATCACCTGGGGAGCTTTAAACACTACTGATGCCTGGGTCTCACGCCTACAGATGATGATTAAATGGTCCAGGGATGGGGGAGTATGAGGGCAGGACACTGCAATTGTTCAAAGTCTCCCAGGTATTTCCAGTGTGCAGCCAAGGTTGAGGACCACTGGGGCCCACCAAGCTAACTTCTCGGGGAAACCTGTGGAAGTGACGGCTCTGCCACAGTGTTACATATAGAATAAGAGAAAAATACTTTACGTTGAAGCAGAGGGAATTTTGGCTGATAAAGAAAAACCCTCTTTGGGATACTAAGTTTTTCTGATTCATCATAAATGACCTGAATGGCTGGTATGGCTTATCTGTATAAGTAAAATTTGCATTGCTAGCAAGATTTCCCACTTTTTCTCCAAATAATTTGGCCTCATCAGTCATAGGTGGAGGAATAGTTACCTTCTTGCATCTAAAAATGTGGTCCCTGAACCAGCAGTGCCAGCATCACCTGGGAGCTTGTCAGAAACACAGAATCTCAGAACAAGCACAGACCTACTCATTCAGAATCTGCATTTTAACAGAATCCAGGAGATTCATGTGCACGTTCAAATTTGAGAGCCATTATTTCCAAAGAAGTCTCTCCCTATCCATCGATTCTGTGACTGCTTGTGGGCAGAGTCCCAGTCATCACTAATGAAAAGAAGGCCAGTCGCACCAAAAGAGATGTGGGTGAGAAGCAGCTGTGATTATCCCTTTCACGATGGAAGCAACTAGACATGACCCTATACGGGCCCAGGAATCCATGAACAAGTGATTAAATCTCACTCTACTGGCCAATATAAATAGCAAAGTTTCAACAAAGCTTACTTACAGCCTTACATTGTTCTACAAATCAGCCCTAAACATTTTCTCTGACAGGTTTGAATTTTGAGCTATAAATTATCTACATCTTAAAGTCAAAAACTTTGCCTTGATCTGATTCTACTGAAATATATTTCTGAATAGCAGAATTTGCTGATTCATTCTCTTTAAAATGTATTTAAAATTTTTGTCCAGGTACGAAAAGTCAGCAAGAGAAAAAAGCATCAGGGCTGCCCCTCACTGAGGACCCTGCTGACCTGTTGGAATTCAACACCTGGGAACCAGCATGGGGGTTAAATGAGACCCTCCTGCCCAGGAACCCTGCCTTGGGCCCTCTTTCTTCTTGTCTACACCTCTCCCACTATCTCAAGGGGAGAATGATTGTTGGTGGTAACTAAGATGAAAAGATTATGGAAGGAAGAAGATGGGACTCTGGGCCAAAGAGACTTTATAGACTCCTCTGTGAAGAACTAAATAGAGAACAGAAGCATAAAGGGGAAGGGGGTCCCATCTCAGAGCCTTAGAAGGGCACTGAAGCAAACCCCAGTTTTTTCTCTATTTCTTTGTATGTCGCTATTATTTTTAAAATTACCTAAAACTTAGAAATAAGAAAAAAAGTGGGCAGCACATCTTTTCAATGTCATATGGAATAAAGGCTACCCAAGGACTATCTAGGTGAATGTACTTAGTTCTACTCACTGTTTACTATTGATTAAATGTATTAAATGTACCAGATTTAGTGAAGTTACATGTTAACTTACAGATTTTTTCCAGCAGATATGCATAGAACTGTCTGGTGGAACAGATAACCCAAAAGATTAGGGTTTGTTGTCCTGTAAGACAGTAACCAGTTTTGTATCTAACCAAGCAATCTTATCCTTACATTTGTTTACAAAATTGCCTAACTAGGAATTTATGGATTTGATCTGTATCCATCCAGGGTCCGTCCATACCTCGCTTCTCAACTTTAACGTCTTACTGGCTCCTCCACTAATTAATGAGTTAAATAAAATCTTTGGCACATGTTTATTAAAAATTTTTTGTTCTATTATAATTTAATTAACATATATATATATTTATTTTTCTTTACCAATGTATGGTTGAAAGTTGAGCTCCAATGAGTACTTTCTGTTTAATTTATTGAAACTGAATTGAAGCAAACTGAATTTACTTGGAATTGAAAACATTGGTTCTAATTCTTATTCTGCCACTGACTTTCTGTGTGACCTTGGGCAAGTCACTGAGCTCTTCTGAATTTAGTGTTCTCATTTGTAAAATGGACTTGCACTTGATCATGGCTAAGATCTCTCCTAGCTTTAAAAAGTCTACAAAATCAAGCAACAACTAGCTGATGTAGGAAATGTTTGGTTTCACTTCTTAGAAAATTAAAAGTAAACATGGATGTTTTATTGGGTTTTTTTTTCCCCTTTTTCCTTTTATGAATAAGATGATAGTTTCTGTCCTTGATAAATCATGGAAAAAACTGGAAAAATCCCTCCCCCCAAATAACAGGATTAGGACAATAAGACAATTATCTCTCTGAAGCTGTTAGGGGAGGGTCAGTAGGAGGCATCCCCACATGCTCACACCCTCTGAGGTTGAAAAGAAACCTGTTTAAACATAGAAACTAAGTATTGACAGGGCTAATGAAGGTCATTTAATCAACCAGACATCTGATGCTCTAACCTCCCCTCTAGAGTCTCAGCCAACTCTGCCCAGGCAGTTCTAGGGAAAGGAAACTCAGTCACTTTGCGGTCCATTCTGTTCCATCTTGGACAGGTTTGACCATTAGGAATCATTACTAATACTCATACCATTAGTATTCTTTACTTTGAAGTCTTTCTTCTGATGCTTTTCTCCCATTAGTCTTAGGGCTACTTCTTGAAGCCTTTCAAAATTAAGTTTACACCTTCTCCCCACAAGAGCACTGTGGCTATTTTAATACAGCTAGCTCTCTCTCACCCTTCCCTGAGTCTTCCCCTTTCCAGAAAATATGCATAGTATTTTCATCCATTTTTTCATATCCAGGTTGTGAGGCCCCTCACCATGCTGCTGGCACTTCTCAAACAAGTTCTGGTTCGTCCATATCCACTGGAAACTGTGGTGCCCAGAAATAAATTCAGTTCTCTAGAAAGGTCTGATCAGGGTAGGATAGAGTGTGGATATCGGTTTGCCTTACTAGAAACTATGAGTCTATTAATACATCCTAAGATCACAATTAATGATTTGGTTAAATAAAATAATGTACATGCACTCAAAAGAAATCTCTGTAACCACTAAAAACCATGCTTCTGAAAAGTACTGGATGATTTGGGAACACCTCATGACATGTTGTGTGCTAGCTAGTCTCCGGAGATGGCTGCTGCCAATCTTCCTCCCTGCTGTGTGTCACTGTCCCATGAGACGTGGGGTCCATCCCTCCACCCCATCAAATCTGGGCCAGGCCGGTGACTGCTCTGACCAATGGAATGTGGAGAGAGTGATGTTCTAGCACCTCTAAGCCCAGGGGTTAAAAAGGCCTGCTGCTGCTTTTATGCTCTTGGAGCCCTGAGCCCCATGTACAAAGTCCAGGCTACCCTGCTGGCAAGAGAGGCCACACAGAGAGGCCCTGGGAGATGAGAAAGCACTTGGAGGAACAGGCTCCAGAGGGGAGCGCTGAGGTACCAGCGAGTGAGTGAACAGGCCATGCTGGGTCATGTGACGCATCCCACCTGCAGCCCCAAACACTGTGGAGCAGGAACTAGTCATCCTGCTGGGCCCTGGTCAGGGTGCCCGAGCCACAGAACCATGGGAACAAAACCAAAATGGTTGTTTTAACCTACCAAGTTATGAAGTTGTTTGGACATAGCGATAGATAACTGAAACATATTGTTAGGGTGAAGAAAACAGCACGCAAAATAGCCTAGCATGTTTGTTTTTTAAATATATATATATGTATATATGTGTAGGTGTATGTATAGTTTGATATTTATATTTATACACAAACATACTAGTTGTGGTTTTCACTGGGAGATAGGATCATGAGTGTCTTTAATTTCATCTTTTCGCTTTTCAAAAATTTTACGCTTGTTTTTATTTTGTAACAGAAAATTCTTGAACTGTCACATTATCCTTTTGACAAGCACTTTACAATCTTAATTCACCTTAAGTTTACTGTTGATTATATATATATAATAAATATATATTTTATCTCTGAGAGTATTTTAACATGGGTTCTCCCCAGAGAAGTGGCAGGGTTTATGACATTTAAACAGGACATACAAAAAGCCTCTTGTCCTGAAATTCTTGGCCTCTCCCACCCGGAACTGCACTGGAGAAAGTTTTCAATTCTCAGGCTGTACACTTCAGTTATTTCGCTACTGTAAAGCTACTGTTTTTGTGGTTATGGAAGAGGGGTTGCTATGGCAATGCAATCTGACTGAATGCCAGAATGAGTCTAAAACTGGTAGAAGTGCCTTTTTCAGGGTTTCCTCTGAGGATTAATCATTTTCCAAGAATTGTATCTTCTTTTCCTCTCCTGTTAGAAATGGGGCCGGAGCACCTCAGCCAGTCCTGGGACACGGACAAAATGAGGATGGGTCCGAGAAGGACAAAGCTTACGGTTGGAAAAAAAGACCACAGAGGAGCCATTTCCTACCAAATACTCGGGTTTCTTTCCACCCCTCCCTCCTTGACTGCTTTGCCACATTTGGACCCCTCTGTCCTTACTTTCCACAGACTCTCAGGATTTGAGGTATCTTTGTTGGCTTCCTTTCGTTCCACAAGTTGTGAGGAACTTCCACAGCAATTTCCCACACATTAGCATTTGTTCATTGCCACGTTCCCCATCTTAGCTCTTCAAACGAGATTTCATTCAAAGGACCTGCCTGCCCTCCCTGCCCTGGCAGCTTCCTCATCCGGGCCACCTTGCACATAGTCACCAGATTCATGGCTCTACATTTGGCCACCTCAGTCCAAATGCCATGCCTTGACATGTGGGGCCAAGGCCTGCTGCTACCCACATCCCTCCCATGTCCTCCTCCCCACCCTCCTGCTGCTTCTCTCCATCTAGCTCACAAGCTCTCCTTACCACCCCATAGACACCTTCTCCCTTTGTGCCCCTTTACCTTTGCTTCCACAGTTTCTATCCCTCCCCCCACCATCTACTACTCACATTTTAAACTTCTTTTCCCCACAGAGTTCATCCAGCTAAATCCTCTGTTATGAGTTAAGTTGTATCCCCTGCAAATTTATACGTTGAAGTCCTAATTCCCCGGTACCTCAGAGTGTGACCTTATTTGGAAACAGGGTCATTTCAGAGGTAATTAATTATTGGTAAGATGAGGTCTTACTGGAGTAGGGTGGGTCCAATCCAAAATGACTGTGTCCAGACATTAAGAACAGACTTCTGGTTGCCAAGAAGAAGGGGGGTTGGGGGAGGGATGGACTGGGAGTTTGGGGTTAGTAGATGCAAACTGTTATATATAGAATGATAAATAACAAGGTCCTACTGTATAGCACAGGGAACTATATTCAACATCCTGGGATAAACCATAATGGAAAAGAATGCAAAAAAGAATGTATATATGTGTATAACTGAGTCATTTTGCTGTACAGCAGAAATTAACACAACATTGTAAATTAACTATACTTCAATAAAAAAATAAATTAAAAAAGTAAGGACAGAAAAAGAAAAAAGAAGACTGTGTCCATATATTGATAAAAAGGGAAATTTGGACACTGAGACACGTGCACAGGGAGAATACCATGTGAAAGATACAGAAGACAGTCATCTGTAAGCCAAGGAGAAAGGCCTGGCGCAGATCCTTCCCTCACAGCCCTCAGAAAGAACCAACCTTACCAATACCTTGATTTTGGACTTCTGGCCTCCGGAACTGTGAGAGACGTTCTGTTGTTCTAAGCCACTCGTATCAGTTTACCCCAGCTCTAAATTCCCTTCTCATTTGTGCACTCCGTTTAGCCATCTCTGCCAGAGGTGTTTCCCCGCTGCCTTAAGCCTGTTCTCTGCTTGTATCACAAGTGCATATCTGACTCCCTAACAAGATTCAGATTCCTCAGGTGAAGCCTTATCTCTCTGCTTCTTTTTCATCCCTGACAGGGCCTGGTACTTTGCTGACCTACGGAGGAGGCTGAATTAGATGGAGTTTACCCTGGAGGATGATTCCTTGCTCCCTGTCAATACACTGCAGAGTTTCTCTAAACCTACTGCGGTCAGACAAGAGGCCACGGGCTCCAGGTCACCAAGGAGAGACGGACCAGTGGCCCTACAGGGGAAGCATATGGAGTCATGGGGTGTTAGGCCTGGAGGGATCACGGGGAGAGATCATCTAGTCCAACCCTTTCAGAGGACACAGAGGCTGGGCGTGAGGCTGTGGGGATGGGGGACTAAAGGGTGGGGTGGGTGTTAGGGCTGTCACATCACAGAGAGCAAGAGCCAGAGCTGGCATGAGCCCGGCCCCCGGCTCCAAGGCCAGTGGAGGGGCTGCCTGCCCTGTGGGAGGGGGCAGGCTGCCTACAGGGCATTCGGAGGACCACCTGGGCACGCTCTGTAGGGCAGGTCAAATGCGCTACAGGCCTCGTGACTTACAAAAGCACCAGCAAGACCAATGTGAAGGGAGAGGGTTACAACGATGAGGTGGGGTTGGCAGTGCAGCTGAGGGCTCTGCCAGACAAAGGGCTCTGCAACAAACAGGCTGTGCAACAATTTGCTGTTGCACAACCATGACGGGCACTGTGTGTGTGCAGAGTGCAGCGGTCAGCCCGGGCAGACTCCTGTCACCAGTCAGGATTAGGAGTGGCCTGCGGGGGGCATGGCTGTGGGCCTCGCCACCACTGTGGCTTGATGCACTGAAACTGTTCCTGGGTGCAACTAGTGAAACCAAGAGCTCCACGCAAAAGCCCAGGTTTTTCCAGAGCAAAGTCGAGAAAGAGACACCCATCAGAATTCCGTATCTTGCTGAAAGAAGGCATTGGGTCCAAACACAAGAGTATATTAAAGCAAATGACTGAGTAACATTGTAACCAAGCAGCTTGCAGCCCTTCAAAAGTTCTGCTATAAAGAGGTTTTGATGACCTGAGAAAATTCTTACAATATTACACTAGGTGAAAAATGCAGACTGAAAAGAAAAAAGGTACATTCAGGAACTCAACCACGTACAGCAGTATGCACAGGATGCATCCAAAATGTTCATAGAGTTTAGCTGTGATTTTTAACCTACTTTTTATTTTCCTTCCCTGTATATTCCAAATTTCTATGGTGAGCATGTTATCATTTATAGAATATAAAGATAATTGTATTTTTATGTTTAAAGACACAAATTCTGTTTTTATAAGGAGGTATAAGCTGATCCCATTCTCTGTGCTTTGCAATGATTATACTACTCTGCTCTCCAGTAATGCTCTCCCCCAACCAAGAGGAAATCCCACCCCAGATGCGTCAATCCATTTACTCACATTCTGCATATTTCTGGAGTTGGCCAAATTCTTCTGGAGTGAGGGAGACCCACCGTTCTTCACTCATCTTTCCTGGATGTGCACGCTTGAGGCTAGGGAGAGAGTTTTGTTCACCAGGCTGTAGCCAAGGCCCAGCCTAGGGCCTGGCTCATTGCAAGTACACGATGGACAAGTCCTTCAGGAGATTTCTCGAGGACCCAAGTGTCTATGGCAGCAGCGGGCACTGTTTAGCAGCTGAGAGAAGACCTCTGCTATTCCTAAGGCAACATCCTTCTATCTGTAGTCATGGTAAATTCAGAAATCCTTGCTTTTCCTGGGCAGGAGTAGAAAAGACATTGGGAATGAGAATGTTAGAATACATAAGTCATCTTTTCTTGTAAAGAAAAAAAAAAACCCCAAATGTTCTTTGCTGAAAGCTCTATAGGAGGCAATGGTTCTCAAGGTTGGGGGGAAGCCACCTGAGGGAATTCGGAAGAGGACATACAGACCAGAGCAGCACAAGTCCAGACAGCTGTCTGGCTGGAGTGGGGGTTAGGTGATCTGTATAAAGAGGTAGCCATACTCCCAAACTCTGGAAAATTTAAAATGTGTCTCATGAGAGGTGGTAGTAGGGCCACCTAAGGGCATCCTCTAGTCATGAAAATGCCTCAGGCTGTAGGTGTCTCATGAGTAAGTACAGGACAGTAGCTCATGTGGCGTGATTTGAAAGGTAAGCCAGTCTCTCCTCCACTGATTTCTAAATTCCACTATTAGGGCTGCTTACCTTCCTTTTATGAGTCATTGAGTCACTCTGGAAATTCAAATACCACTCCCCTCAAGGCTGGCTAACATCCTAGTGACTGAAGCAGTTTTCTTTCCTCTCAGAACCATAAAAACATGATTAAAGGGAAGGCCTGCTGGCTCCATTGTGGAGAGCCTGAGGGAGGGAGGGAGGGGGTGGATTCAGACAAAAACTTAGCATCTTTTCCTTTGAGCCCCTCCCAGCATGGTGGCTCTATCAGTCCTACCCTCAGTCATTAAATCAGTTTAATGAGTTGTGAAATTAATGGGGTGTGCTATTCTAAAAACACATAATACAATAGCATAGAATGCAACGGAATGAGATGGAATTGAAAATAAGAGTGCATCTCCTTTCAGTTATACATACATGTATGCACCTATCATAATATAAAGTGTATTTCTTATTCTAGGTTGAGGTTAAAAAAATGTTGAAAAGTCATCAACCTCATAGGACAAAGAATAAAGACCAATGTTACCAAAAAACAAGCCCAGTTTTAATAAACGAGAATCCACCGTACAGGGTCAGACTTGAAGGCAAGTCTGGGAGTCTGGAGCATATGAGGAATGGTGGAGGGGTGGCAGATCTGGACAGTTCTCTGCAATGGCAAATAGACTTGGTTGGTGTGGACCTGGAGGGCTGAACTAGAGCTGAGGGAAAATGCTAGAGGGAGATCTTCTGTAAGGAGATCCTCTGTAAGGAAGACCTTCCATCAGTCAGCACTCTCCAACAGTAGGAGGAAATGCATGGCAAGGGAGTGAGATGCCTGCATCTTTGGGAGCATCCAAATTCTAGTTTCTCTCCTTGAAAGGTCTAATTCTCGGAGCTTCCCTGGCAGTCCAGTGATTAAGACTTGGCGCTTCCACTGCAGGGGGTGAGGGTTCAATCTCCGGTCAGAGAAATAGGAGCCCACATGCCGCGGGGGGGGAAAAAAATGTCATTCTCTTAATCCACTGGCCAACTGGATTCTGCTTCTTAGCACCTGCTCTTGCCAAGGTTTCCAGTGTGAAACTTAATAAAGGGAAACCTCACTAGGATGGAGGCAGGAGGTCAAAAGGGGAAGCTCTCATACAGTAATACTGATGTCAATTGCAGGAGGAACTGTCAATTATAGACCCCAACAGAAGACTCATCAACAGGAAAGAATCATCAATTACAGGCCCCAACAGGAAAAGGTGTACATTGCATCGCCTAGAAGAAATCTACTACCCTAGCAATTCAACCAATGAGTAACTGTCATCACCCTGAGCTCTCACTTTTGTCCAACGGACTTTTATTCAAAACATCCCCTCCCAACTTCTTCTTTTTTTTCTATAAAATAACATTCCTCTTTGTTTTTTGGACTTGCCTATGGCATTTGCTATAGCTTGCTTGTTGTGAATTGCAATTCCTCTGCTATTCCCAAATAAACCCATTTTTGCTGTAAAATAACTGGCTGTTTTATTTTTAAGGTCAAAACCAGTAACCCAGCTTGTCAAATCCAACAGGCAACTTTCAGGCCTTCCTTGCTTTATTTGCTCTCTATGCAGCCTTGGCCTTTGCAGAAAACAACCCCCTGGAAACTCTTTTATCTTTGTAAGTGTTCCTCCTCAGTCTCATTCCACTTTTTCTTTTGCCATTGTTAAATACTGGGTGTTTCCACAATCCTATCCTCAGCCCTCTCCTCACATTGCACCCTTTTCCTCAGGGATCTCATCCACTTGCACAGCTTCAATGACTCCCAGGCATGCTGCTCCAGCCCTGCACTCTCCCTTCCACCCAGATCTGCATATCCAACTGTCTACTGTGACTCCCTTCTATGTCCCCAACTACCCTGAATCAGCACCTTTCCACGCCCCCAGCCTGCCCTTCCTCTATATTCTGGTCATGCCCAAGAAGAGCCAATACCCAGGCCAGAGGCCTGAGGCTGAACCTAAGCTCCTCACCCTTTCTCTCCTGCCACACCCAGGCACCAGTCTGGGGGTGTGACTGTCCATTGTGTGTTCCCTCCTCTCCATGATGCCAGGTGGCTTGTTAACTCAGACCCTCATCTGCCTTGTCTCTTGACAACAGCCTCCTGCTGGTCTGCCTGCCTTGGGTTTTGTGTTCTTCCCCTTGGTCTGCTCTAAATTGCCAACCAAATCACATCTTTCCCAGTAATAAAATTCTTCAGTGGTTTCTATTGCCTATAGAATAAAAGGTTATCTTCTTTTCATGACACACAAAGCTCTTTATGATCTGGCCTTTGATTATCAATTCAGTCCAAAAGCAGGACCTTTAGAAACATTTTCCACCATACAAGGGAATTCAGCATTGCAACTGGTATTAACACTGCTGCCAGACACATTTTATACTGTGCTCTATGCTTTACATATATTATCTAATTTAGTCCTCATAACAACCATGTAAATTAAGCATTGCCTTCCCTATTTTTAGACAAGAAATATGAGGCAAGATGCTTAGTAAATATGCTGAGGATAAAGAAGGAACCCCCCCAATGCTTTTGTTTAAAAATGCCTCTCTGATCTTATCATTCTGCACACTTTCAGAAGCTCAGAACTCTAAGAGGACCCAGAGACGCACAACGTGATAGAACACCACAGAACTTGAAGTCAGAAGGCAGGGGATTTGAGTCCTGACTCTGCCTCTTATAACTATTTGACTTTAAACAATTTTTTCATTTCCTGAATCTTGGTTTCCTCATCTTTTTTTTTTTTTTTTTTTTTTAAATTTATTTATTTATTTATTTATTTATTTTTTGGGTGTGTTGGGTCTTCGTTTCTGTGCGAGGGCTTTCTCTAGTTGCGGCGAGCGGGGACCACTCTTCATCGCGGTGCGCGGGCCTCTCACTGTCGCGGCCTCTCTTGTTGCGGAGCACAGGCTCCAGACGCGCAGGCTCAGTAGTTGTGGCTCACGGGCCTAGTTGCTCCGCGGCATGTGGGATCTTCCCAGACCAGGGCTCGAACCCGTGTCCCCTGCATTGGCAGGCAGATTCTCAACCACTGCGCCACCAGGGAAGCCCGGTTTCCTCATCTTAAAGATGGGAATAACTAATAAAAAAATCTGAGTTAGTATTAGGATTGAGTGAGTTAATATATGCAAAAAACAAACAACCCCCCCCCCCCAAACCCCACCTAGCATAATGCCTATCACACAATGGACACTCAATAAATAATTATTGTTATCATCCTATTGCAAATACAACACTTAGCAATATGACAATCAGCTGACAGCATTTGGGTGCTTTGTGCTGTAACATAGATTTCTGAACTTGATCTCATCCTGCTTCAGGTTGCTGTAATTTTGTAATTACTCATCAAACTTTTATCCACTAGTTTTAGCACCCACTGATGATTCTTTCCTGGATTAATTATTACTATGATAGTGAATTTCTAATTCCATCCTCCCTTCTATATTAGTTGGGATTCTACTGTGAGGGAGAGTTTTCCCTTCTTTATTTCTTTATACTATACTATACTTTCTTTATACTATAAATACTGCATATACTATAAATATATAAAATGTTTATATAAATATACATAATAAATACATAAGTATAAATGTGTATTACTTTTACATATAATGTATATTTACTTATATTCATGGATTCTTACTTTACTCAATGGCTTATAATCCATTACCATCGTTATTTGTTTTGATTTTCAAATTGTCCCAGATTTGGCCAGAGCAAGCTCATTCAAGGTGATTCCTTGTTCTTTAGACATATTCCTATCATTCTCTGATCACATCTTTATTTTCTGGTACTACAAAATATTTCAGGATCATCTTTTTCTTCCTCAGTACTGTCCTGAAATCAGTCATTTTCCCAAAGATCCCTGATTCTTTCCAGTGGGGAATGGTTTTTGAAACCAAGGTTTGGGTACTAGGTATGCTCATTGCTACTGGGGTGTCACTACTTCTAGGCCCTGTCAGGGACAGAGCTAGGAAATATATGCACGTATACACACATATCTCATCTCTGGCTATTTATCTATCTTTCCATCCATCCATCCATCCATCCATCCATCCATCCATGCATCCATGTTAGAAACCCCAAGTTCATACTCATACACTCTGTCGTTCCATATTGTTAAACTCCCTTCTCCAACAAATTCTGTTTCCATTATCTACAACGTGCTTATTTTCTCAACCCTAAAATATACAGAAAGTAGTTTCTGAAGTGCTAGCCACATCTCTGTGAAAAATAGAGTTCAAGATTTATTTATAGTTCTTTGTCTTCATCCAACTGCATATCCTCAAAGGACTATTTTCAAAAGTTACTTAGGTTAGTTCTTTCCCACTCCCATTCATTTCTGTTTGTATTTCACTGTAGGGTTTTCCTCCATTCCCACTGATTCTTTTTTAGTATGGTTTCAAAAGTCAGAACTATATAAAAAGGTTTCTTCAGAGAAGCCTTGCTTTCCCCCGTTCCCTTTACTCTGTTCCCATCCCCCTCCTTATCATCTTTTCCCCACCCCATCCTTATGTTTTCTAGTTTATTCTTCCTGTTTATTTTCACATCATTGAGCAGATATATGGACATTTTCTTATTTCCCCTTCTTTACCTACAAAAGGTAGCACATTGTAGATTGTCTTTTGCACATTGTTTTTTTCACTTAACAAAATATCCCATGAATCACTCCATATCTGTTCATAGATATCCTCCTCATTTAGAACCAAATTTGACTCCAGCATTTACCTGCTTAAAACCCTTCAGAGGCCTCCATTGGCTTCCAGGATTAAAGGCAGGTTCTTTAGGCAGCTGCAGAAGATCCTTCATCTGTGGTACAGCTCACCTCCCCATCCTTACTCCAATGGCCTCCTGTTCCACATGCTCCACGTTACAGCCAAATCAACCTACTGTGTACTCCTAGCACCTAGCAAAGTATCTGGCACATGGTAGGACCTCATAAACATTAGTTAAGGGACTGACAAACACACCATGCCTTTAATCTACCTGGAATTCCCTTCACTCCTTCCCTCCCATAACAAACCATTACTCATATGTCTGGCTGCAGATACAAAGGTCACTATAGTTTTTTTGAACTCTTTGAGCAAACCAAGCCGTTCTCCCAGTTGCGTTCCCATAGAACACATACATTGTGTGTGGACAGGCACATGTCATTGTGTTTGGACAGGCACATGTCACTCTATATTTTTCTGTTGTAGTAGCTGACAGTCCCATGTGGGAGACAGACACCTGAACAGATAATTAACACACAGCTGGTAAGAGGAGTGGTACAGATATATACAGGGAACTATGGGGCTAGCTAATGTGTCTGTAGCAGGCACAGGGCAGGTGGAAAGATTCCTGAAGTTGAGAAGGAGTAACAAGGTAAAGAAGTATATGTTGCAATAACTAAACAAATACTCCTATTATTATCATTGCTGTTCCATTGCAGCTCAGTGCTTGGCTTCATAGTGGGAGAAGAAACTGCACCATTCTTTTTTTAAAATTTTATTTTATATTAGAGTATATTGATTTACAATGTTGTGTTAGTTTCAGGTGTACAGCAAAGTGATTCATTTATACATATACATATATCCATTCTTCTTCAGATTCTTTTCCCATATAGGTTATTGAAGACTATTGAGTAAAGTTCCCTGTGCTATACAGTAGGTCGTTGTTGATTAGTTATTTCATATATAGTAGTGTGTATTTGTTAATCCCAAACTCATAACTTATCCCTCCCCCATGTTTCCCCTTCGGTAACCATAAGTTTGTTTTCGAAGTCTGTGAGTCTGTTTCTGCTTTGTAAATAAGTTCATTTGTACCATTTTTTTTAAGATTCCACATATAAGTGATATCAGTCTTTATTTGTCTGACTTACTTCAGTTAGTATGATAATCTCTAGGTCCATCCATGTTGCTGCAAATGGCATTATTGCATTCTTTTTTATGGCTGAGTAATATTCCATTGTATGTACCACATCTTCTTTATCCATTCCTCTGTTGATGGCCATCTAGGCTGCTTCCATGTCCTGGCTATTGTAAATAGTACTGCAATGAACATTGAGGTGCCTGTGTCATTTTGAATTATGGTTTTCTCCACATATATGCCCAGGAGTGGGATTGCTGGATCATATGGTAGTTCTATTTTTAGTGAAACTGCACCATTCTTTTCTTTTTTTTTTTAGAATGAACATAATTTAGTGTTTTTATTCATATTTTTGAAGTTTGTCTGAAATGTATTAATAAACGTTTACATAACTTGAAGGTGTGGCATAAGGTTTGTTTTCTTTTAAATTTACACATTCAAGATTGAATAACAAGTATATTAATATAAATTTTTTTCCTTTTCAAATATAACTCAAAACAGCTTTTATCCCAGTTTATTTCTCCATTTACTAGATGCATTTATGGAAGGCACATAACAGGTATTTTGTTTTCTATTACAGCAACTTAAATGGAGGTAAGACATATAAACCTACTTCTGTTATTTAAGGAAACTGGCAGATTTTCAAATAGTGCTACAAATTACTATGACACCAGATACTATGGGTACTTTGAGAAAGCCTCTTCTTAGGCCAAAGGATAATTATTTTGCATGTCTTCTTATTTGTTAACTATATATAGGCTGACAACATGTAGAAAACTTGGGCTTAAAAAAATTGCTTTGCTGTTCGGGAGTATACACTATAATCATCCCCAGGCTACTATTTAAACCAGGGGCCTATTGCCTATAGGCCAAATCGGATCTGCCACTTGTTTTTGTAAATAGCTTAGTGAAACTGCACCATTCTTAATTTCCAACAGGAAACACTGCCTGACTCTCAAGATGGTAACTGCTGACCATGCTCCCACGTGACAGTCCCCTCTGGTTTTCCATCCTTTGATAGAGGTGATGGCTACTGCACAAGAGGGCTTGCTCCAGCTGACATCTCTTGGCATTTCTCTTTCAGCAGCCTATCTTATCACTTCCCTCTTGGAGGCTCTTTGCAGTGCCAACAATCTTCTTATTACCACCCTGAACATCTTTGCTGACAGAAAAAAATGTAATAGGATCTTCTAAATAACACTCAGATTGGATATTGTCAGGCTTGGGTGGGAGAAGAGTGTTGTACATCCCTACAGCTATGCCACTCTTAGCACTTGCTTCAGCTCCCCTGGCCTCAGTTTCCTTGTCTAAAAACGAGGGGGTGGGAGTCATGGTTTTGAACACATTTTCTAGCTCTGCAATTTCATATACTGGATCAAATCCTGTTTGTTCTGTACAGATGCTGGCATGGAAATCACAAGTCAGAAGGAAGATGGCAAATTCAATAGGTATTGAATTGCACCCCAGGTCTCTCTATTCATTCCAATGAATCAGCCATCGCCAATTATCCAGGAACAAACACCTCTTCATCTCCCCTTTGCTCTCATAAAAACATTAATTTACGAATATAGCATCAGATTGGGGGAGCTTGTTTATATGTGTCTGATGATTTATAACAGACCGTAATGAGTATATTTTTTAAATGGAAGAATCACTAAAAACTAGAAAGACACAAACCCCTCTCTCTTCCCAGACTTGTGACAAGTCACATCTTGATAACTGTACCATCTCTGGGCTTTTGCTCTTGCTGATCCTTCTTCAACTCTGCAACTCCTATTCAGCCTTTGGAGTTCAGTTCAAGTATCACCTACTCTAAGAAGCTCCCTTTAATTGCTTGGACGGGGCTGGACATATCTTCTCTGCTATCCAATAGCTCCTTGGGCTTTTCTCCATTGCGGCACTCACCACACACTGCAGTGTACTTGCCCACTCTTTCCTGCGAGACTGAGCTCCTTCAGGGTGGAAACAGTGTTCTGCCCACTTTGTAGCTCTAGTTATTAGAGGACTTCTAAGGGTTCACTTCTTGACCACTAGAAAAGTGGTTCTCAACCTTTTTTGACTGAGACTATTTGCATGGCGCAAAAGTCCTACCACACCTGTTTGCACTTCCCAATAGAAAAAGAACTGGGTGCTAACAAAGAACTGGAGAGGAACAAAAGACACTAGGTGACGTAAAATTGATGACAATATTAGTTCTGCATCACTTATAATAAAAAACATGAATTGGTGTATATATTTTAATATTAAAATAATTACCCATAAATTTATAACTATAAACTATAATCTATAAACTTATAATAGTCACTTTATTAGGCTTAACTTACAGTATGTTAGGGGTTAACTTGCTTGAATTCATCAAGGAACTGTCACTTTTGTCATAGTCTATTACATTGATGGTTCATGCCTCCTGATATTCATGTCCTTTTTATTCTCTACCCCTTGAGTCTGGGCTGTGCCTGTGACTTGCTTTAACTTGCAGTAGAAGTGATGTTGTGGCAGTGTTAGGCCTAAGCCTGAAGGCCTGACAGCTTCCACTTTTGTGCTCTTGGAAGCACTGGACTGCCATGTCAGGAGTTCAGCCACCTTGCTGGAGAGATCACAGAGAAACCATGTGGACAGAGGGAGGAAAACCAAGCAACCCAGCTGATGATGACACCTGAAGCCCCTGTGGTAAGATCCCAGTCAAGCCATCCAGCCAGCACGCAGTCATGTAAGCCACCCTAGCTGTGATGCCGGACATGAAGCCACTTTTCATTTTACAGCTTTAGTAGACATGATGTGGAGTGGACATAAGCTGTCCCCGCTGAGCCCTGCCCGAGTTCTGGATGCACAGAATCATGCAGAATAATAAAATAACGGTTGAGCCACTACGCTTTAGGATAGTTAGTTACGCAGTCGTAAATAACCAAAACAACTGAAGAAGCATGTTTGGGTTCAGACTACATATGTATCTGTTTAGCAAGAGAGTATGCATGATTCATGCTTGAACTGCAGCTTGCTCATGTCTTAAAATCTAGTAACTGGAAAATTATAGGCCTAAAATACCTTTGATGCAAATTTGTATCACTGCATGCTGTCAGGTTAACCAATTATCCTCCACAGACTAATGTGATAATGATGAAGTTAAATGAACTACCATTTCTAATTAAAAAGCAAGAAGAGCAGTAGCTGAACACCACAACCAACTCAAAACAAGTCTGACATTGCAATGATAACAGCGTGACCTTCCCCCAGGTCACAGGATTCTCGAACCATCTGGCTGAGTGAGGAGCCAGTAGTTGCTGAACATTTAGAAGCAGCTTGACTTCACAGATAACCCAACTAGAGCCCCTGGAGAACTTGGTAAAGATCTAATTTGATTTCATGAATAGCAAATATGAGTAATTCCTAATAACTCATTTAGTAAATTACCAGTATATAAGTCCTTACATAAACATAAAAATAAAAGCCTTGGATTTGTGTGCTACCCATAAGAATTCAGAGAGGACTTGCATTTGAGGATTCTGCATCTCATTAGTGGCCTCAGAGTGAATATGAGAAGCCCTGCTCTGGCAGAGGTGTGAAAATGTCAGGCTGAACAGAGCTGCCCAGGTGCAGGGGACCAGGAGAGGCATTCAGTCTCCTGGGAGAAGCTGAGACCTGCTACTTGAGGGGCTGCCTTTGGTACAGGCAGGCAATGTCAGACTGGGGAGTGTTTAAATCCCAGGGCCATCACAGCTCAAGTGGGCTCATTCATTCATTTATTTGTCCACCTGTTCTACAAGTCATTAAAATAGAAGCTATAGCAGCAAACTTCATTTATAGACTATCACACATCTGGTGCTTTGCACACTGCATCTGTAATAGTCACCAACCCCTGCTAGGAAGGTATTTTGATGCCCATTTTACAGCTGTAAAAACAGCCCCAGAGTGATTCTCTTAAGTTCATCCATCAGTAAGTGACAGAACTGGTATTTGCACTCAAGTCTGTTTAGTTCCAAAGCCCATGGTCTTTCTTTCACCATAACACCTCTGGATGAATACCTATTGAGTACCTAAGTGCCAGGTCCTGTGCTAAGTGCTGATACCATCAATAAACCAACTATGGAGAGCCTAAATCCTCATCCTCAAACTGGAAGGTAAATTAGAAGCCAGAGGAAAAACCATGGCATGCACGTGGAAAGCCAATATTATTTGAGGGGCAAAACATCTACATTATATTCAACATGAACAGAGAATGGCATAGAATGCAAAATATTCAGGAAGTTTGAGGTAAAACATGAGACTTCGGAAAAAAATAAAGTTCTTGCCCTGGGGCCACCTTTGCTCTCAAAAATGTGGGAGAGTGTTCACTTGGCTCTGCCATTAGGGGCACGCTGCAGTGGAAATGCTAAAGAAGTGGGGCTATAAACATCAGGACCAAGGTCTGATTCTGGACTCCAGAGCTGAGGGGCTGATGTAGGGATAAGAGCATGAGAGGAGGCCTCTGTCACAACACTAACGCCTGGGGAAAATGACTCACATCCAGTGTCAGGGAGCCTTCTTCCCAAAGCACCAAGCGCAAGTCTGGCACTGGAATTAGAACAGAATTCACATCTTGGCTCTACCACTTACTAGTATGTGACATTAAACCAGTGTTCTTCATCTCTAAATGGGTATAATAATAGTAGTAGTACATGTTTCACAGGGTTGCTATGGGAATTATTTGTATAATGTTTTATGAGTATCATAGCAAGTAAAATTTCCTATCAGTGGTTCTTAAAGTGTGGTCCTCACACCAGCAGTATTGGCATCAACTGGGACCATGTAAGAAGAGCAAATTCTCAGAACCCACCCCAGATCTATAGAAATTCAGCGTGGCCCAGCAATTTGTGTTTTATAGAGCCCTGGGGATTCTGATGCATTCCAGTGTTTATAAGCACTGCTTTACATTAATGTAAGGGACAGAAAGAAGAAGAGAAGCTTGGACTATCTGGAGCTATTCCTTCTCCTTAAGGGGGCCCTAAAGCAGACAGATTCTGGATCTCTTAAGTCAGTTCCACTTTCCCAAGGCAGGAAAACATTACAGGGAAGCCAGAGCCCCATGACTGTCAGATGTCTGTCATCCAGCCGAGCTCCTAAAATTCTCATGTTATGATTTATATTCCCTGGGGAATTTTCCTTTCTTTACTATCTGGATCTATGTTTCATACTCCTCCTATCACATTTTGTGCCAAATATATAATCTTGAGAGGGCACAGAGCACATAATAGGAGTCTCCCACCATAAAGTGAAGGGCAAAACCCAACAAACAGAAAAGCCTGAGAGGGTGAGAAAATGACAGCCCTATTCATGCCACAGAGCATCCCTGTGTCAGGAATGGAACAGTCACAGAAGAGACACATCAAGATATGAGTATGGGGCTCAGGCAGAACTAGAAAAAGACAGCACTATAAAAATATCAGGTATTGTGGTGGCAGTGGCGTGGTGTGTGCTTGTGTGTGTGTTAACAATAACCACAACAAAGCCACACCACAGAGACCACACCCAAGTTTAGAAGTGTGTGAAACCGCATTAAGCTTGGAAAGTTCCTGTGGGCCAGGAGGAGCTTGTGGTGAGCTGGCCTGTGAGCATTCTCCACTTGATGAACCTCTTGTGTTCTCCCTCCCCTCCCTCCTCTTGTACCCCTCCATCTCCATTCTCTAATTCTCCTTTCCTTTTCCTTCTCCCCACTTCCTGATTCCCATAACAATCTGAAGAATAGCTGCTATTTATTGAGAATCTACTGCCTTCTCCACATTAATATAATCCTCAAAATAATCTTTCAAGGAATTATCATGCCACTGTATCTAGGATCAGACTCCTTGCAGGCAGCTAAGCCATTATTCAAACCCATGTCTGCCTGATGCAAAGCCCATACTTGCCCCGGCATCTGTGCTGGCTTTCAGACCTGGGCAAATTATTAATACTATCTCTAGATTACAGACTGCCTGAGGATCAATTTTCTGGCTCATTTCAGGAACCCAGGATTTAGTTTATAGAAGACTCTGGGCAGTCATGTGACTCTTCTTCCACCAACTCTATAGAGCAGCAATGTCCTTTGGGGAATTACATAACTATGATTCAGCACCATGGACAACAGCACCCAGACATGGCTACCCCTTATTCTGACCCCTGACAATATGTCCCTGGATGGCCCTCTCCACCTTAGAGGTGTCTAGCCCCCAATTTGAAAAACGCCTTATTAATAATGGTTAACCTTTACAACATGCCAGACTGTCCTAAGCAATTTACATGACTTATCTGGTTGACTACTCCTAACAACCCTAAGAGGTAGATACAAATATGCCCATTTTAAAGATGAGGAAACTAAAGAACAGAGAGTTAAGTAACTTGTCCTAGGTCATGCAGCTATGAACTGATAAATACAGGATTCAAATCCAGATAATCTGACTCTGGGGGTGGTTCTTCACCATTATGCCATGTGACACAAAGATAAAAGGGGCAATGAAATCATATGACAGCACTTGGCATTAGCTAATCATCAAGAAAATACAAGCATATTTGTAATAATTTTAAAATATTCTGATTTGAGTAAAAGCACAAAATCTAAATCTTTGCTCTTGCCACACAGTATCTGGTACCGTTATTTTAGGCTGGGAAATGCCATTTGTTTTTATACTCATTTAAATCATACTTCATTGGATAGAAACAATAATAAGGCATTATTGCCACCTTATCAAATTGTTAACAATTTTAAAATAGGGAACGTCCTTGTTGCTAAGAAAGCAATGAAATAGAAACTCTCCTACACTGCTGGTATTGAAGTAAATTAGCCAAAATAACACTATATATCAATAGCCTCGAAATGTACATTTCTGTGTAATTTTACTTCTGTAAGTTTATCTTAAGAAAGTACCTATGGATTTTTGAGGTAGTGGTCAAGACGGTGGAGTAGGAAGACCCTGAACTCATCTCCTCCCATGGGCACACGAAAATTACGGCTATTTACACAGCAACTATTGATGAGAAAAACCGGAAGGCTAGCAGAAAACATCTTCTACAACTAAATATATGGAGAGGGAACCACAATGAGACAGGTAGGAGGGACAGAGATGCGGTATGGTCAAGACTCATACCCCTCAGTGTGTGACCCACGAACGAGAGGATAATTACAATCGCAGAGGTTCTCCCCAGGGAGCGAGTAGTCTGAGCCCCACATCAGGCTCCCCAGCCTGGGGGTTCCTGCACTGAGAAGATGAGCCCCCAGAACGTTTGGCTTTGAAGGTGTCAGGGCTTACTTTTGGGAGATCCAGAGGACTGTGGAAAATAGAGACTCCACTCTTAAAGGGTGCACACAAAATCTCACCTGCTCTGGAACCCAGGGCAGAAGCAGTAATTTGAAAGAAGCTTGGGTAAAACCCACTTACTGATCTTGGAGAGCCTCCCAGAGAGGCAGGAGGCAACTGGAGCTCACCCTAGGGACATAGACACTGGTGGGTGCCATTCTGGGGGGCTTGTTCGACCACATGGACACTGGCGCTGGCAAGGGCCATTCTGGAATCCGCCCTCTATCTTATTAGTGCCGGGACCCAGTCCCACCCACCAGCTTTTCAGTCCCAGTACTGAGATGCAGCCAGCTGGGGAGAGATACAGCCCCAATCATGAGCAGACCTGCTGCCTTAAGACCCCCTGAGCCCACAGCTGTCCCAGGACTGCCTCTGTCCACTAGAGGGCCCAGGACCTGGCCCTAAACACCAGTAGGCCAGCACTAGCCCAAGGACCCAGCTCTACCTACCAGTGGGCTGGCACTAGCCCCAGGACCTTGCCTCACCCACCAGTGGGCAGGCACCAGCCCCAGGAGCACTGCAGCCCTGCAGCCTGTCATACCAGGACACAGCCCACCCATCAGCAGGCCAGCACTGGGCCCACCGGGCCCCGGCCCTGCCCACCCACAGGCAGAGTAAGCCACCACTAGCTCTGGGACACCTTGGGTCTCTCAGCCAGCCACCCTGGGAACCGGCCCCATCCACCAGTGGGTTGACACCAGATTCGGGACACCTCGGACCCCACGGTCAGCCGTGTCAAGAACTGGCCCTGCCCACCAGCAGGCCAACACTAGATCTGGGACCCACAATTACCTATTCCAGAACTCAGCTCCACCCAACAGTAGGCCAGCACTAGCCCTGGGAAACCCCAGGGCTCCAAGCCAGCAGCCTCATGACCCGGCCCCACCCACCAGTGAACAGCAGCCTCTGCACAAGGCAGGGCCTGGCAAGCATCTGGATGGGGAGCCGGCCATGCCGACCGGACCACCTGTTAGTCAGCCCGCCACAACGGAAGGACCCACGCAGCCCACATAGGGGGCACCCCTAGAGCATATAGTTCTGGTGACCAGAGGGGAGTGAGCTGCTAGGACACACAGGATGTCTCCTACAAAAGGCCACTTCTCCAAGGTCGGGAAACATAACAAATACCAGATTCATAGAAATAAAAACAGCAAATTAGGCAAAACGGCAACAGAGGAGTACGTTCAAAACAAAGGAACAAGTTAAAACCCCGGAAGAAGAACTAAGTGAAGTGGAGAAAGGCAATCTACCCAATAGAGAGTTCAAGGTAATAAGCGTAAAGATGTTCAAAGAATTTGGGGGAAGGATGGATGAACAGAGTGGGAAGTTTTTAATAAAAAGAGTTAGAAAATATAAAGAAGAACCAAACAGAGGTGAAGAACACAATAACTGAAATGAAAAATACACAGAAGGAATCAACAGTAGATTATATGAGACAGGTTAGTGGAAATCACTGAAGCTGAACAGAAAGAAGAATAAAAAGAAATGAGGACAGTTTAAGAGATTTTGGACAACATCAGATGTACTAACATTCACATTATAAGGGTCCCAGAAGGAGAAGAGAGACAGAAAGTGGCAGAGAACATAATTGAAGGCATAACAGCTGAAAACTTCCTTAACTTGGGAAGGGAAACAGACATCCAAGTCCAGGCAGCACAGAGAGTCCCAAAAAGGATCGACCCAAAGAGGACCACACTAAGACACACTGCAATTAAAATGGCAAAAATTAAAGATAAAGAGACTATTAAAAGCAACAAGGAGAAAGCAATGAGTTACATACAAAAGAACTTCCATAAGGCTATCAGTTGACTTCTTAGCAGAAACTCTGCAGGCAGAAGGGAGTGGTATGATATATTTAAAGTGGTGAAAGGTAAAAACCTAAAATCAAGAATACTCTACACGGCAAGACTTTCATTCAGAATTGATGGGGAGATCTAAAGTTTTACAGACAAGCAAAAGCTAAAAGAGTTCAGCACCACTAAACCAACTTTACAAGAAATGTTAAAGAGACTTCTTTAAATAAAAAGGAAAAGGCCACAACTAGAAACGAAGATTATGAAAAGAAAAACTCATCAGTAAAGGCAAATATACAGTAAAGGCAGTAAATTAACCATGTAGAGAGCTAGCAGAAATGTTAAAAGACAAAAGTAGTAAAGTCATCTATATCTGCAATAAGTAGTTAAGTGATACACAAAACAAAAATATGTAAAATATGATGTCAAAAACAGTAAACATAGTGGTAGTGAGTAAAAACATAGGTTTGTTAAAATGCATTTGAACTTAAGAGATCAGCTACACAAAATAATCATATATATATTGCTATGTACAGTGTGGGGAATACAGTCAATAACTATGTAATATCTTTTTTTTTTAGAAATTTAATTAATTAATTAATTAATTAATTTTTGGCTGTGTTGGGTCTTTGCTGCTGTGCACGGGCCTTCTCTGGTTGCAGTGAGCGGGGGCTACTCTTTGTTGCGGTGCTCAGTCTTCTCATTGTGGGGCACGGGCTCTAGGCGCATGGGCTCTAGGCGCACGGGCTCAGTAGTTGCGGCTCTTGGGCTCTAGAGTGCAGGCTCAGTAGTTGTGGCACACGGGCTTAGTTGCTCCACGGCATGTGGGATCTTCCTGGACCAGGGCTCAAACCCATGTCCCCTGCATTGGCAGGCAGATTCTTAACCACTGCGCCACCAGGGAAGTCCCTGTAATATCTTTATATAGTGACATATCATAACTAGACTTACTGTGGTGATCATTTTGAAATGTATAGAAATACCAAATCACTATGTTGCATAACAGGAACTAACATAGTGTTGCAGGTCCGTTATACTTCAAAAACAAACAAACAAATTCACAGAAGAAGAGATCAGATTTGTGGCTACCAGAGATGGGGGTGGGAGGAGGGGGAACTGGATGAAGGTGGTCAAAAGGTAGAAACTTCCGGTTATAAGACAAGTAAGTACTAGGGTTATAATGTACAACTTGATAAATATAATGAACACTGCTTATGTTATGTATGAAAGCTGTTAAGAGAGTAAATCCTAAGAGTTCTCATCACAAGAAAAAAAAATTTTCTATTTCTTTAATTTTGTATCTCTATGAGATGGCGGGTATTCATGAAACTTATTGTGATAATCATTTCATGATGTATGTAAGTCAATTCATTATGCTATCCACCTTAAACTTATACATTGCTGTATGTCAATTATATCTCAAACTTAAAGAAAAAACAAAATTAAAAAGTGAGGATATTTCTCATGAGCCATTATGGACAACTTATCAGAATTTATTACAAAGAGAGAAGTTACAGTTGTAGAATAGTGTATACAGTACAAACAGGTGAGGAGGAATAAAATATAGATATAGATATATATCTTAAAAAAAGAAAGTAACTATGGACAAAAATAACAGCACTACCTCTGAGACTACTGTTAGTACTTCTACAAGATTTCAGCCCTGAGGATATTTTTGGCAGTATGTTTATAATAGCAAAAAATTCCAAACAATTTAAATGTCTCACAAGATGGGACTGCTAAATACATTTTGGTACACGCATCTAATTAAATACTATGGGGAAATGTCTTATACAGATTAAATGTCAACAGCCAAAAGTTAGTTAAAATATTAAACTGTAAATATTTGTAGTATGTGCTGAACTGTGCCAACCAGATCCCCTTTTGGAAAGGATTTACTTCCCCAGCTACTTGGGAGTGCTGCTGGAAGACAGTTCTCAGCTGTCAGCCCTTTTCAGGAACTGCCTTAGCTGGAAAGATCTGCCTTGCCCAAGGTCATGCCCCCTTCCTGGGCAACCCACATACAATTACTGCATGATACAAATGGGAAGGGGCATAAAGGCCTGGTCCCCTCAACCCAATGGGAAACAACTCAGCAGGGCCATCCCAGTCCAAATTCTTTACCACATCCTGCTCTGTCCCATCCCTTCCACAAGTAGTGATCCCAAAAGCATTCGCTTTAAAACTAATAACACTATGCATTGCAATCTCCATCTCAGAATCTGTTTCCCAGGGAAGTCAATCTGCAACAATATGGTAATTTTAAAAAACCCCATATATTCTTAAGTAACTTCTTGTTTAAGAAGAAAGTGAAAATATGGAAGAGTTACATATCAATCTAGTAAATGTGCAGTTTGATTATAGGACGCTTGTAGCCTTAAATAAATTTCTTAGAAAACAAGGAAGATGAAAATAAATAAATCAAACTTCCAACTCAGGAAGCTGGAAAAGGAACAAAAGAAAGCTAAATAAAGCTGAAAAGGGCAGCACTAAAGATGAAGGCTATAGCCCACAACAAAACAAAACAACTGGACAGTAAGTAAAATCAAAAGCTCTTTTTGCTGTTGTTGACAAAAATCAATAAAATAGACAATTCTTTGGGAGAGAGAGAGAGGAAGAGGGGGAAGAGGAGGTGAAGGGGGAAGAGGAGGAGGAACCACCAATATTAGGAATAAAAATGGGGGCATCACTATAAACGCAAGAGGTTTTATTAAATGATAGGAGAATAAGATAATCAACTTTACAGCACTACATTTGAAAGCCTAGATGAAATGGGAAGACTTTTGAGAAAGCACTGACACTGTGCAGCTCAGAAGCTCAGCTCGCAACGGTTGCCCACACGGCTAATGTGAAAGGGCAGAGAAGAGAAAAGACTCAGGTTTACTAAGTGTACCTGACATGTTGGCACTGCAGGGAGGAACTGCTGAAATCAAAACCTCAAAACTTCTAAATTGGGTCTAATTTAAAGGAGTTTCTTCATGCTGTAAGATTATTTCTTGTATTTTCAATTTCAATAAAAATTATAGCTAATGGATTCCTTAGTTCAAAATAATTAGGAGCATGCCATTTCATTTCCCCCAAATCTCTTTCAAACCCATGAGCCTTGTTCATGCGAGGGTGTGTATGGGTTGGGAGTGTCTGGAGACCTATACACCAGGGCCTGTGAGGTATAAAGCACTTCTCGACTGTTCCTCTGCACCACTGGTTTCTGATGTGGAGAACAACATACCAACAGTATTCTATACCTAGAAATACAGATTTGTCAGAAAATAGAAAAGAGTATAACCCAGGAGTTCAACAAACCTGGGTCTGCATTTCCTAGATTTGTGGCCTTGAGCACATTACTTATTCTTACTTCATCTCTCTGAGTCCAAGTTTCCTCAGCTGGAAAATGGGAATAGTGGTATCACCTTGTAGAATAGCATTAAACATAATGAATACAGATTTCTTAGCACAGTGCCATAGGACTCCATGGATGCCAACTGCCTTCCCTTCTTTTTTATCAGATACGAGTAAATGTGCCAAGATCCCCTGATACCTTGCATGGCCTCATGTAATGGAGAAATGAGTTTATGATGAGAAAAGATATGAATTTCAGGGTGAAAAATCTCAATTTAAGAAAGAGGATGGAGGGGCTTCCCTGGTGGCGCAGTGGTTGAGAATCCGCCTGCCAACGCAGGGGACACGGGTTCGAGCCCTGGTCTGGGAAGATCCCACATGCCGCGGAGCAACTAGGCCCGTGAGCCACAACTACTGAGCCTGCGTGTCTGGAGCCTGTGCTCCGCAACGAGAGGCCGTGATAGTGAGAGGCCCGCGCACCGCGATGAGGAGTGGCCCCCGCTTGCTGCAACTAGAGAAAGCCCTCGCACAGAAACGAAGACCCAACACAGCCAAAAATAAATAAATAAATAAAATAAATAAATTAAAAAAAAAAAAAAAAAGAAACAGAGGCACAGAGAGGGCCATGGGATCAGAGAGGGGTTGGTCCACTCCCTGAAAAAAAAAAAAAAAAAAAGAAAGAGGATGGAAGGGAACGATGATGCTTTTCAGAACCAGCTATAAAAGATGAAATGGTATAAATTTTTACTTTCACCCCTCAGAAGCAATTAATGAATAAATCAAAAAAACTATGACATGGGAACTCTGTGGCAACATCTGCCTGCAGTGGTTAGGAGTGGCTGGGTGCATGAGCTAGATTAGGACACTGGAGGGTTTGGGAGATGAGCACAGAGTTAGTCATTTGGATGAACGTATTTAATAAATCACAGTCCAATTGGAGGGACTGGCCTCCCTGGGTGAATCACTTTGAACTAGACAAAAATAGCCAACAGAAAGCAGCCCCAACTAAAGAAGAAATAGTAGAAAGAGAAAAGTAATTTGATTTGATTGACTAACTCTATTTTGATTGGAGTGTGAAATCATATACTGAATTTAGTTTGGTCAGAAAGGCATCCTGCTGCTGATGGAATCACACGCATTTACACAGTGCTCCAAGCATATATAAGGTGTGACTTTTAAATATATAAATAGATCTTACTCTCAAACTTATCTTCCTCCCACCTCCACCTCAAAAACTGAATAACACAGATTTTCCTAACTTTTTCAATGTAAATGTCATTCTCCACATTCAGCGGGTTGATAATTGGTGTTATTTACTTTCAGCCTCCTTCCTCCTCCCCAAATTTCCAGACCAAACCAGAAACCAATTTACCAAGTTTTGCTTTGTATTATCTATCAGCTCTGCCCCTTCATTCCATTCCTTGTGGCAGCGCCTCCAGTTTCTGAGTAACAGCCTGCTCACTGGCCCCAGCATCTGCCTCTAGTCTTCAGAATTGTCTCGTTCCATTTCAGTCTGCTCTGCATATGAATACTTTACCCTAGGAGAACCACTAGTTTCAATTATTTCCCTTCTCAAGAACTAAGAATTACTTCTTACTGACTATCACTTTGTGTCCAATTCCTTTTCCAGGCATTCAAGGTCCCTTATCATCTGGTCTGACCTGATGTCCCACTAGTTTTCGGCAAGACAGTGAAAAACTTGGGAATAGGGATGATGTTGTCATCCGTTCTTTCTGCTGACAGTTGGGATTCTGAGATTAAATGGAAGAAAACAGTGTCAATACTGGATGTAGTTTTCTGGGTCATGATTCACCATATGCTGAAAGGGGGGTTCATATCTAGTAATGAAATGTTTGCATCTCATGAGCATGGGGTGGGGGGGCAGGTATTTGCCTAGAGACTGATGAGCAAATGATCAAAGAGCTGTAATAACACCACGAATCACTCTAAAGTGTAGAACTGCTGGTAAAACAAATAGGAGAGGGGAGGTGCCTGGTGATACACACAAATACACACATGTACACATTATTACAAAGAGTACTAAAAACTGTATTTAAGGACTGGCATGTCTATATGGCAACATGGCTTTGGACCAAAAATTGGTTTATGATGGATACTCATGACCCTAAAGATAGAGCACCTAAAATATCTCATGAGTGAGCAGAAAAGGGTGAGGAACAGTATGATATCATCGTGAGCATGCTCTACCAGCCTCTTGACCACAAGGAGGAAATGAAGGGTGCATTCCTAGCCCCTACTCTTCTGGCATGAGGGAAGTTGGAGCAGTGAAAGGGAACTCGTGCTGGCTAAACGTTTGCAGAAAGCCTCATTTGGCTAAAAGAGCATCAGCCAAGTGTTTCTATTTCCCTTGTTGAAATGGAGTAAAGAAGTCTAACTGGATGAACTCCTCTGGACCTCACTCTGACCAACAGAAAGACCCTACTTGCAGAAGGGTAAAGCCAGCGTAAGAGACATCTTAGGAGAAAGAAGCTACTCCAGCTCAGAGGTCATTATTGTCAAGGAGAAGCCAGGCTGTAATAAACAGCCAGGACCTTTAAACTTAGGCAGACACAAGAGGGAAAAGGAATGGTTCTTAAAAAAAAAAAAAAAAAAGTGCCTGCAGGACTAACCCACAGGTTCATAACTGAAAAGGACATTTAGAGATAAGGAAGAGGGAAGGCACACAATCAAGCAATGTACAGGAAGATGGTACAAACTTACATGAAGTACATCATGAAAAAAATAGCTCAAAATGATCTGAAAACATTAGTGACCAAAACAAAGAAACAAACTAACTAACCCAAAACACTACTGACCAAACAATGTTTGAGGGAAGTTGGGGGAGTGGGCTGGTTAATTCTAGAGCAAGTAGAGCAAAGGATAGTTTGGTCTACTGCTTGGGACCAGGATGACCAGGCTCTTTAACCACTGTTATTTGATCTTTGAAGAATTTTGGAGAACAACAACAGCAACAACAAAAAGCCAAACGACTAGAAACAAGCAAACTAATCTTCATTATCAAAACAACTGGAAGAATATGGATTCTACAAACTATAAACAGTGTGAGCATAATATTAATCTTGGCCAAGAGTCCAAATCATATTTTAATGATTTTAAAATAAAAATCACATGTAACCTCACCACCAATTATAACCACCATTAACATTTTGCCATAAATTGTTTCTAGAATTTCCCTATGTATATATGTATGCATACACTTTTTTTTTTAAACTCTTTTAACCTCTTTCTGACTTTTTTCACTTATTTGTTTAAGGTGACCATTATTTGGTGTTACTAAACATCCTTCTACATACAATATTGTCTTCCATGGCTACACAGTACTTTATTATATAAATGGACCATAATTTATTGCTTGTCCCCCCTGTTGTTATTTATTATTATTCATTTCTAATGGTTAGAGACTGTGACCTTTATTATTTCTGTTTTAAGGAACTTGCAGAGATTTTATTTGTAACCTAATACAGAGTTAATTTTTGTAAATGTTCTATGAACCCTGGAAAAGAAATTTCATTCTCTGTAGTTTGGGGTATTATACAGCATGTATTTTAAAAATCATATTCATAATATTACATAATTCCTCTATTTATTTTTTTTTGTTTCTTTACTTGATATAGAAAAGCCCTAGAGAGTGGCATTTTGAAATCTTTTACCATGATTGTGCTTTGAATGCAACATTAATTTTACATCTATCAACATTTATTGATGCATGTATTTCCACAACAGTGTATCTTCACTGTGAATTGAACTATTCAGTTATATAAAACCACCCTAATTGTCTTAAAGAATTTGTCCTTGCTAGAGAGGGTGTAGAGAAAAGGGAACCCTCCTACACTGTTGGTGGGAATGTAAGTTGGCGCAGCCACTGTGGAAAAGAGTATGGAGGTTCCTCAGAAAAATAAAAATAGAATTACCATATGAGCCAGCAATCCCACTCCTGGGCATATATCCAGACAAAACTATAATTCAAAAAGATACATGCACCCCTATGTTTATAGCAGCACTATTCACAATAGCCAAGACATGGAAACAACCTAAATGTCCATCAACAGATGAACAGATAAAGAAGATGTGGTACATATATACAATGGAATACTACACAGCCATAAAAAATAATGAAATAATGCCATTTGCAGCAACATGGATGCAACTAGAGATTATCATACTAAGTGAAGTAAGTCAGAAAAAGAAAGACAAATACCATATGATATCACTTATATGTGGAATCAAAAATATGAACCTATCATGAAACAGAAACAGAATCACAGACATAGAGAATAGACTGGTGGTTGCCAAGGGGGAGGGGGGATGGGAGAGGGAAGGATTGGGAGTTTGGGGTTAGTAGATGCAAACTGGTATATATAGAATGGATAAACAACAAGGTCCTACTGTATAACACAGGGAACTATATTCATTATCCTGTGATAAACCATAATGGAAAAGAATATGAAAAAGAATGTATACATATGTATAACTAAGTTACTTTGCTGTAAGGCAGTAATTAACACAACATTGTAATTCAACTATACTTCAATTAAAAATAAATAAATATCCTGAAAAACATAAAGTATTTGTCTAGAGTTGCATTTAGTCTTACATTAATATCATGACTTTTGCTTTAGTGTTTGTTGCATCTGCCTGCTATACCTTTTCTCAGCATTTTCTTTTTTTTTTAACATCTTTATTGGAGTATAATTGCTTTACAATGTTGTGTTCGTTTCTGCTGTATAACAAAGTGAATCAGCTATATGTATACATATAACCCCATATCCCCTCCCTCTTGTGTCTCCCTCCCACCCTCCTTATCCCACCCCTCTGGGTGGTCACAAAGCACGGAACTGATCTCCCTGTGCGATGCAGCTGCTTCCCACCAGCTATTTTACATTTGGTAGTCAGCATTTTCTTTTAAGCTTTGTACACTGTTCTGTTTTAGGGATGCCTATGGTAAACAATATATGGTTGAATTTTAGTTTTGGACCCAATATGAAGACCTCTTAAAAATGGGTCATTTAGTTCATTTATGTTAGTTGTTATCAATGAAGTATTTGATCTCATCATTTTCATGCTCCTTTTAATTTTTTTTAATGCTTCCTTGCCATCTCCTTTATTTTTTGTCCTTTGTCATGTGACGTATGTTTTCTTAGACCCCTTGGTTTGGAAGATAGAATAGTGGGGAAAAGAATTCTATAACTATTAATTTCTTTTTTTTCTTTTTTTTTGGCCATGCCACGCAGCACAGCATGTGGGATCTTAGTTCCCCGACCAGGAATTGAACCCACGCCCTTTGCAGTGGAAGCACGGAGTCTTAGTCACTGGACTGCCAGGGAAGTCCTGATAACTATTATTTTCTAAATTTTATTTTTATCTATTTATTTTTTTTGTTTGATTTTTTTATACTGCAGGTTCTTATTAGTCATCAATTTTATACACATCAGTGTATACATGTCAATCCCAATCGCCTAATTTCTAAATTTTAAATGTCAAGAATAAAATGAATCTCTCACAGTTGAACCAAGGAATTCAGAACATTTTATTTACATTGTCCCATCCTGTCCTACATTCTCCAGAGAAACACCAGACTTTTCAGGATTTTAAAAATGTTATCTGGGGTTTTAAATCTAAATTTGGTGTTTCAGAATTTTGTGTAGCAATACATATCTTCTCTTTGAATATATTTTACTTTTGCATACAGTTTAAAAACTGGATTTACAATAATTATTTAGACATCTCTTTTTAAATTGGCTTCGGTACTGATTGCCTATCCTTTATAACATTACTTCCTCTGCATACTTGATTTGATTTTCTATAGATTAAACTCTGCTCATTAGTTCCACCTAATAGACTTTAATTCTGTAGTTGGGTTTTAGTTTCCTTGCCATCCTTCCATAACTCATTCATATCTTTGCATACCATATTTCATTATCACCTCAGCTTTTTCTTGTTCTCTTCTGATTTGTAAAGGCCATAGCTTCTTGCCCTCTTAAGACGATTCCAGTCTCCTAAAATGTTCTTTTAGGTCCAGCTGGAGGAGCTCATTCATTTTAATTCTGTATGCTATTCTCTCGTTTTGCATTTTCCTTAGTTCCTCTCTGTTAAAACATTTATTCTTTCTTAAAGAAGGAAGCATTCTACAGACTTGATGCTTGTCAAATAACAGGTCTTGGGTCTTGTTCTCCCTGAATGTTGAATTAATAGTGGCAGGTGGATGTGCACAGATCCCAGGCAACATCAAGTTCCCAGAATATATTATCCTAGAGTAACTCTAGTTTTATTTTTCTCTTATTGACAGAACAAGTTCTGCTTTTTGGAATGTATCACAATTTTCTTTACAATGTCGCCAAAATTTCCCAATATTGCATAAGCATTTAAATAGATATATGTTCATTCTTGAATGTGAAGGAGTGTATGTCCATTACGTCAAGTTTCTTACATCCTTAAAATTCTTTACATATTCATTTGTTTTTGTCACTCAGCATGTTGAAGATTGATAGAAATATGTTGTCTCCCTCTGTGATTGTGTTTTTGACAAGTTTATTTTATATATTTTGATATTTTTATGTTATTCAGAATAAAAATATTCACAGATGGTATGTCTTCTAATGGATTATATCTTTTAGCCACATTTAATGCATCGCTCGATGTTTCCTGCATTAAATTCTACTGTGTCTAATACTGCTCTCCCTTCTTTCTTTGGTTTACATTTTCCTGGTATATCTATACTCTTTTTCTCCCTCCCTTCTGTCCCATTTTGTTTAAAAGAGCATATATTTAGAATTAGTTTTTGCCCAATCCATGTTTCTTCATCTTTTAATAAAAATGATTAAACCATTTGTACTTAATGTAATAATATGTTTGACCTCACTTCTATCATCTTATTTTATACTTTTTTTTTTTATGTTTCCTTGCTATTTGCTGTATTAGTTTTTAACCTTGGTGCTAACGTTCCAAATCTTCCTCCTAATTTTGAAGTTAAACATGGCACTTTTAGTTTATATTCATCTACTCTCTTTCTTATTTAAAATTTTATTTAAACTTATATTTTTCCATCTATGTCAACAATGAAACAATATTCATGTTGCCCATGATACAAAATGAGGAAGTTAGCCCTCTAAGGGTTTTTGGTTGTTTTTCTTTTTCTGGAGTAATCTGAGTTTTTAGACCCAGATTATTATCATTAAATTTCTTATGTATTTTTTTTATTAAGAATGATTTTTGACAGTTGCATTGTTTTGTAACCATATTAACAACATTTAAACATTAAGTCAGTGTTTGACTGGTTTCATTTTTCACCTCATATCTTTTATATCTCATCTTCTCCATTCTCAAACTTTAATGTTCATTAATTTTCTTGTTGATCAGAGTATTTGGAGAAAATACTTCTTTTCTGTTAAGGATTTTAGTGGTCTACTTTCTGGGTACTTTTTTTTGTCTGAAATTTTCTTTTTCTTCACAAATTACTGAATACAGAATTCTGGGTTGTAATTTTATTACCACAAAATTTGATAGCCATATATCAACCTTCTTCTGACATTTAGTGTTACAGAATGTCTGGCACATGCTTATTTTTTTTTTTAATAAAATATTTTTTTTCTGACAGTATAACAATAGATTTTTTTATTCATATAAACAATTAACTTTCATCAGAATATAGCTTTAATTTTCTCTGGTAAACAATGAACTATTTTGAACTGAAATCAGGAAAATATTTTTCTATATTTTTTATTATAACTTATCTTCCATTTCCCTTTCTCCTGAAAAATTCTGTATTTTTATATTTAATGTGTTGAATTCTAGCCTCCATTTTTTCACTCATTATTTCATTTCTTTATGTATTTTCTATCAGTACTATGAGAATTTACATTCATCGTTGGTTTTCTGCATTGTTCTAATGTTCATGCTTCCATTGTATGATTTGAATTTTGCAAAATATTTTTCATTTTAAAAGAGGTCAATTTTCCTAATCTCACATTGCTCCATTTTGATAGTTCCTGCTACATCCTCTTAAATCTCTGTATATACAACTTGGAGATTTTTTTTAAAGGTTTCTCTCTTTTTTTTTTAGTGTCTATTTTATAGGGAGACATTAGTTTTGCATTCTTAGATATCTCCTTTCTTTTGAACTACTAAATACTGTTTTCATAAACTTCCACCATGTGTTGATTGAAAGTGAGTCCCACGGCCCATCACCATGTGTGCTGGCCAAGACCTGTCCGAGGCGGCAGTTATGTAATTGAGATTTGTTTTCCGCCACATACCTGTCTAGCACTCCTACAGTCCCTGCCACTTAAAAAAAAAAAAAAAAAAATATATATATATATATATATACTTACTTTTATAAATGGTGGTAAAACATACATAACATAAAATTAACCATTTTAACCATTTTTAAGTTTACAGTTCAGTGGCATTAAGTACATTCACATTGTTGTACTACCATCACCACCATCCATCCACAGAACGTTTTTCATGTTGCAAAACTGAAACTCTGTATGACTAAATGATAACACCCCATTCTTCCCTTCCCACCCCCAGCCCTTAGCAACTATCATTCTACTTTCTGTCTCTATGAATGTGACTATTCTAAATACCTCATATGAATGGAATCACAGTATTTGTTCTTTTGAGATTGGCTTATTTCACTTAGCATAATGTCTTCAAGGTTCATCCATGTTGTAGCATGTGTCAGAACTTCCTTCTGCTTTAAGGCTGAATAATATTTCACTTTATGCGTATGTCACATTTTGTTTATCTGTTTATTCATCAATGGACACTTGGGTTACTTCCACCTTCTGTCTATTGTGAATGCTGCTGCTGTGATCGTGGGTACGCAAGTATCTTTTCATATACTTGCTTTCAATTCTTTTGAGTATATAACCAGAAGTGGAATTACTGGATCATATGGTATTCTATTTTTAATTTTTTGAGGAACTGAGATACTGTTTTCCATAGTGGTTGCACCATTTTACAATCACACCAACAATGCACAAGGGTTTCAATTTCTCTATAGCCTCAGTAACATTTGTTATTTTCTGTTTTTTGTGGGGTTTTTTGATAATAGATATGCTAATGGATATGAAGTGTTATCTCATTATGACTTTGATTTGCCTTTTCTTTTTTTTTTTTTTTTTTTTTTTAATTTTTTGGCTGTGTTGGGTCTTCGTTTCTGTGCGAGGGCTTTCTCCAGTTGCGGCGAGCGGGGGCCACTCTTCATCGCCGTGCGCGGGCCTCTCACTATCGCGGCCTCTCTTGTTGCGGAGCACAGGCTCCAGACGCGCAGGCTCAGTAGTTGTGGCTCACGGGCCTAGTTGCTCCGCGGCATGTGGGATCTTCCCAGACCAGGGCTGGAACCCGTGTCCCCTGCATCAGCAGGCAGACTCTCAACCACTGCGCCACCAGGGAAGCCCTGATTTGCCTTTTCTTAATGATTAGTGACACTGATCATCTTTTCATGTGCTTACTGGCCATTTGTACATATTCTTTGGGCAAATGTTTTTTAAATCCTTTGCCCATATTTGAATTGGATTGTTTGTTTTATTGTTGTTGAGTTTGGGGAATTCTCTATATATTCTGAATATCAATCCCCTTTCAGATACATGATTTGCAAATATCTTCTCCCACTCTTTGCAGTCCCTGCCACCTTAACTTAGAAATGCCCGGTGAAATTCTGGGCTCCCACCCCACACTTCATAATCAGAATCTCTGAGGGGAAAGTCTCCAGGTAATTTGAATGTAAATGAAAATTCATTCAAGAACTGCTGGGTTGAGTGCTGCCTTGTGAGCACTTAGAAGAGAAAGCAAGGATACTTTGCAACTAACCAAGTTTCATTCAGAAGTCATAGCAGGTGATTCCTAAGTCTTTTTGACAAGTCTATTAGTTACGTAACTCAGAGAATGTGGTAGACAGAGGTTGTAAGCACAGGATATTTGACAAAGTTTCCCATGAGCCTTGCAGGCACGAGGGAGAAATACGTGTTGAATGCAAAGACAGGGACAGTATGCCCAAGACCACGGATGGAGTGCAGTGTCCAGTGTAGGTTCTGACACGTTCAAGTGATTTTTAGAGAAACTGTAACGGAGTCATAGGAGATTTTCCAGAGGAGGTTAAGAATTAAAAGCCCTGTAATTTGATAAATCACTGAGGGAACTTCTTGTTTAGCAATGGTTCTTAACTCTGCTGAACACTGGTGTCACTTGGGGACCTTTAAAAAAAAATACTCAGGGCCAGGCCCTAACCCCAGACCAATTAAATTAGCATCTCCTGGATTGGGACCCACAACTGGTATTTTTGCAAAGCTCCCCAGATGATTTTAATGTTTAACCAGCATTGAGAACCACTGGTCTAGAGAAAAGGACCATGTTGACAAATTTGTGAGGCTCTAATATGGAAGAGGAATACAAGAGTTTCTGTAAAAACCCCCATGCTTGACCACTCACCTGGCAGAAGTGGGCACTGGTCTAGCTGGGTCAGCAGATGGCTATTGGCACAGCTTGCCTGTCAAGCTCAGACTCTCAGTGCTGTGAAAAGTCTCCTCCTTTTGTCAAAAAGGCATGAATCTCCTTGATATGGATCTTTCACATACTGGCAGTACACGTATCAAGATAAATGAAAATTGACTCTCCTATGATCTCGTTGGCTCTTGTGGTTTCACCTACCACTTAGACTCATGCCTCCCCAATGTTGGGTCTCTAGCCACATAGCTCGTCTATCAACTACCTCTCCATCTGCATCTCTCACCGACACTGCAAATTTAGCAGGCCCCAAACTGAACTCATCAATAACCTCGCTCCTGCTCCTTGATCCTCTTGGTGGATGGAACCACTACCTTCCCAGATGCACAAGGTAGAAGCCTGGGAATTGCCCTAGGTTCCTCTGCCCTCCTCACTACCTTCATATCCACCTAATTACCAGTTCTTTCCTGATTCTGCCCCTTCCTCCATCCATACTACCTTGTCCAGCCCTCATAGTTCCTAACTTCCAAAAAAAGCCTCCCAATGGGCAGCCCTGCTTCATGTCTTCTCCCCTCCCAACACTGCAGCTAGAGGCGTTGCTCTAACGTTAAAATCTGATCATGTCAGTTCCCACCTAACATTTCTTGGTGGCCCCTCACTGTCTATGAGAAACGATCCACACGCTTTAACTTGGGAGACAAGACTCTCCTGTCCACATCTCTAGACTCATCTCCCATCATTTCTCAATGCACAGTTTTTGCTCCAGCAACACTGGAGACAAGAGCTGCCTCTGAGCCTTGGTTTACACTGTTCCCTCTAACTAGAATGTATTACTTACACTCACTTCTTCACTTAACCTCTAGCCAGCCTTTGGATTTCAGCTGAAGCCCATCTACTCCAGACAGTATTACCTGACTTCCTTGGTCCAATACCTTCCCAGGCTGGGGAGGTGACCCTCCTCTGACTCTCATCTAAAGGTAATGCTGCATGATTATCTGTTTCTGTCTCTGTTCTACCCAGTTCCACCAAGCTCCTGGAAACTCGTCCTGTGTCTAGCACAGAGAGAGTTCTCAATAACTATTTGCTGATTTAATGTTGGTCAGATGATTGAGTGAATCTCCTCAGGGAGATTCACTCAATCATCTGAGCGTTTGCCTGGCATCTGAGCATTTGCCAGGATGTGCATGATTTAGGGATTAGGAACAGTGGGGGCTTTGGGGCAGAGCGGGAATTTCCCCAGCTATAGAGATGTACGGCTACTGGCTTTCTAATTGTTGGGAAGGATCATTTTGTGATCTGCCAAAGCCTCCTGGACATCCTGGCATGAGAAAAGGGCAGGGACTGTCTTCTACCAGTGGCTGTCCTGATGTCAGGTTCTGGGAGTCATGGACATCCTTGTTGATGAGACCTTGGGATGGGGAGTGTGGGGGACTGGATAACAGCACCTATTTTGTGTGTCTTTCAAGGATTCTGGAAGGAACACTCTGGCCCTCGGGGGGGAATGAGAGAGCTTTCTCTAGCTCCTTCATGTTATCTGAAGGGCAGGGGCACCGAGGCAGCTGGTAAAGTGCTATAGGCTGCTGTCCCAGAGCAGAGAGGTGAAGAAACACAGCAGGGAATGAAAACGTTTGGGCCAAAACATTTCAAGAATTTCAGCATCTCAGGGTCAAAGTGGCCTTGCTGACCTCTGGCCACTTGGTACTTTCACACCAGATCAGCCAACAGGAATGTGAAAACTTGGTTCCTGTGTAGATGACACCATCTATGCCTTAAGAAAGAAGAAAACTTTACATGCAAACTCACACAGAAAGGAGCGATGGGCCCAAATGGTCAGCTGCTGCATGGCCCCTGAGTTTTAGCCTTCATCCTTTTTCTTGCCATAGTAAACTCTTCTACTCTTCACAGCCTCTGCTTCGGTGAAATCACACTAGTGAAATGAGGCCCATGGCATCCAAGCTACCTGCCTCACACTCATGATTAGAATCAGGAGAGATCATGGATATGAATACATTGTTATCTTTCAAGTGGGTACATGTGTAAAGGACAGTTATTATTATTGTGATTTCATCATCAAAAAGTTTACAAACAATACATGCTGGAGAGGGTGTGGAGAAAAGGGAACCCTCCTGCACTGTTGGTGGGAATGTAAATTGGTACAGCCACTGTGGAGAACAGTATGGCGGTTCCTTAAAAAACTAAAAATAGAGCTACCATATGATCCAGGAATCCCACTACTGGGCATATATGCAGAGAAAACCATAATTCGAAAAGATATATGCACCCCAATGTTCACTGCAGCACTATTTGCAATATCCAAGACATGGAAGCAACCTAATAAAAGTCCATCAACAGAGAAATGGATTGTACAGTGCTTGGTGTCAGTCTATTTATCTCTTGTAAAAATAAAATACAGTGTGTGTGTGTGAAAAAAAAAAAGAATTTAGAACAATGAAAAAAAACCCAGAGAAATGGATAAAGAAGATGTGGTATATATACAATGGAATATTATGCAGCCATAAAAAATGAAATAATGCCATTTGCAGCAACACGATGGACCTAGAGATTATCATACTAAGTGAAGTAAGTCAGACAAAGGCAAATATCATATGATATCGCTTACATGCAGAATCTAAAAAAATGATACAAATGAACTTATTTACAAAACAGAAACAGACTCACAGACTTAGAAAACAAACTTATGGTTACCAAAGGGGAAAGGTAGTGGGGAGGGATTAATTAGGAGTTTGGGACTGACATATACACACTACTATATATAAAACAGATAACCAACAAAGACTTACTGTATAGCACAGGGAACTCTTCTCAATATTCTGTAATAACCTAGACGGGAGGAGAATTTGAAAAAGAATGGCATATGTATATGTATAACTGAATTACTTTGTTGTACACCTGGAATTAGCACAACATTGTAAATCAACTATACTCCAATATAAAATAAAAAATTTTTAAAAAGTCTTCTCTTACTTAGTCCTTTTCTCTCTGTGCCCTTGTCCTGCTATGGAGATATTTTGGCTCCATTTCCCACTTGGAAAATGAGCTTGCTTCTCCTTTCTCCTTTTAAATCATGATAACAGGAAAGAATATTTAATTTTCACTGAGACATCAATGATTAAGAGGTTAATTCCAAGAGAATAAAAGAACATTTCTGCAGGAAACAAAGCCTTAGCCTTCTTCAGAATCAGAGATGGAAAGAAGGAGTATGCCCTGGACAAAGCACTGGGGAAGAATGGTGAGACCTTGGCCTGTCCTGGAGGTGTGAGCCCATGCAGGGCCCTTCCGCTTTAGATGGAGGATTCCTCAGTTTGAATAGGAAGGCCTGGGACCAATTGCTCCCTTGGCTCCTTCTCTGATCTCATTTTTCAGTGATGCTAGAGACTCTTAGATCTGCCCCAAATTAATACAATCTTTTGGCCTTACTGAATATATTCCAGGGTGCCAAGACAATATGCAATTGAGATCACTGAACCACTCTCCTTAATCTGTTCAGAATCATAGAATAAGAAAGCCACTACCACCATCATTACCATCACCATTATTACCACCACCACCACCACCACCAACACCATCATTACCATGAACCACCATCACCACCACCACCATCATTACCATGAACCACCATCACCACCCTCCACCACTACTGTCACCACTGCCACCACCATCACCATCACCCTCATGGCAAAGACAATTTTACTTTTTTAAAATGGGAAAAATAACTTATAAAAATGTCTTAACTTGAGGTGTTGATGTTAATCCCAGGAAACACTGCAGAACAGGATGTGGAATGAGCTTTTAGGACTGAAGTTGTGATCTTGAGAAATCAACGTGGGTTAACTGCTAGTAGTTTATGTCAAAGTAACAAAATTGCTTCTCTGACAACATTATTAGGCAGGGAGATCAGGGAAATACCAGTGATAAAGAGTATCTGGACTTTATCAAGACCTTTGATATGATTCCTCTGATAATCTTTTGAAAAAGATGAAGAGGGGGCTTCCCTGGTAGCACAGTGGTTGAGAATCTGCCTGCCAATGCAGGGGACACGGGTTTGAGCCCTGGTCTGGGAGGATCCCACATGCCGCGGAGCAACTAGGCCCGTGAGCCACAATTACTGAGCCTGCGCGTCTGGAGCCTGTGCTCCGCAACGGGAGAGGCCGCGATAGTGAGAGGCCCGCGCACCGCGATGAAGAGTGGCCCCCACTTGCCGCAACTAGAGAAAGCCCTCGCACAGAAACTAAGACCCAACACAGCCAAAAATAAATAAATAAACAAATAAAATTAAAAAAAAAATTTTTTTTAATCAATTGACCATAATTTAAAAAAAAACAAAAAAAAAAACTCCAGCATAAAAGATGAAGAATTATGGATTGAGTGATAGATAGTACAAGAAGTTAAATAAATTTTCTTAAAAAGTGCTATTTACTTATTGAATTAACATTGTCTTTCAGGAGCATATAGTGGAATGTCTCAGAATGCTGTAATATTCATCATTTTTTATTGATGACTTAGTTGAAGGGGACATGCTCATCAGGTTTGGGGACAACAGGAAGCCAGCTGGAAGGAACAGTATATATGCTGGATAGCAGAATCAAAGTCAGAAATATCTGGGCAAGCTGGCAAGACAGACTGAATTAAACAAGATAAAACTGGGAATAAATGCAAGGGCTCTGTATTTGAGTCCCAGGTATCATCTGTACAAGCACGGAAGGGGAGGGGGGTGGCAGGCAGGGGATACAGTTCAAGAGTAAGTTTAAAAGACAGCTGAGTTTTTTCAGCTGATACTAAACTCAACAGATGTTACTTGTATAGATTGCTAGTTCAACCTGACAGGGTTTTAAGAGAAACATGAGATGTAGAAAAAAGGAAGTGATAATCTCACTCTACTTGGTGCTGATTAAGCATCCCTTGAAATGTTGTGTTTTATTCATTAAGAGTAAAGAAATTAGGGGAAAATGGGGCAAGAGTGATAATGATAAGACAATACTGGAGCCAGTGGCCTATGGGGCAGGATGGTGCAGTGGGAAGGGCACTGGCCAGGGAGTCGGGAGCCAGGTTATGCCAATAATTGGTGGTGAGATCCTAACCAAGCCAGTATTTCTCTCCCGGGCTGATAATCAGCCTCCCTGAGGAGAAGCACAGGGGGTGGTGGTTGGCTGGCCTGGTCAGACCACACTATGGGTGGGTTCCTTTCTCCCGACGTCATACCCATCCAAGGACAAAACCTCTTGAGCCCCCAAGCAAAATTTTACACTCTTGAAATGCTATTAACATTGCAAATAATACCAATATTTCCCTTGGGAAGCCTTCAAGAGTACCCTTTCTCTGACTTCCTGGGAAGCCAAGACTATGACAATTCACATCTGCATTACCACACATGATATTTACTGAGGCGGTAAAGCAAAAGGCCTGAGAAAATAGGCTTTGAAATCATAAGGGCCTGAGTTAAAACTCAGCCTCTCTACTCCTAGCTTTACAACCACTTACTTAAACTTCCTGAGACTCAGTTTCCTTGTCTGTGAAATAAGGTTACCACCAGGCTTGTAGTGATTTGAGTCTAAAGGAAGACAATGCATGCACAAAATACAGCACAGTGATGGGCACAAAATAGGTGCCCAATAAATGGTATAGCTAATGTTAACACTACATTTACTCCCACCATCCCTCCTCCTCCCCTTCGTCCTCCTCTGGCCAGGCACTGTGTTGGTTGCAGGGGATACTGTGGAAGACAAAATTCACACCTCTGCCTGCACCAAGCTTACAATCTAACCAGCACTGTCCAGTAGAACTTTCTGCAATGATGGAAATGTTCTATATGTGCATTCTCCAATATGGCAGCCGGAAGCCATATGTGGCATTTAAGTGCTAGAAATGTGACTGAGAAACTGAAATCTTAATTTTATTTAATTTTAATGAATTAAGTGAAAATGGTAATAGTCACTTGTGGAAACACACTGCACAGCTCTAGACAGCTTTCAGGTGCATTTCTGAGACCAACCAATCTGAGTAGAATAAAGATGCATCGACAGAGGAACGCACATAGAGCACCCAGTCCATTACCTGGAAAATTCTCTACCACAAAATTTCCCCTTTTGTATTGCCTAATTCAGTTTCTCTTCTGTGGCCACATTTTTTTCACCTGAGGACATTTTTTTGGATGATATGTATCACCTTGTTTTTTATTGCATGATCCATAGTCACTAGCCGTGAGCGGCTGGGGTGGGGAAGGGAAGTGAGGCAGGTGAACTCTGTTACATATGAAAAGGTATCACCTCCCACTGTGGTTTGGTTGTGGAATTCTAATACTTGGTGTAAACAAACACTTCTGCGAAAATGGCCAGTATGTGAAGAAGCTGTTACTGATTGGCTGGGCTGGCTGAATTTGGCTCTGATAGTGATGTACCTTCCTAGGAGTGAGGGCTGTTCTAATTATTTGTGTGGAGAAGTGGGATGTTATGCCATTTACATATTTTACACAATAATCTGATTTGTGTGCAATTGTGGGTGGTTTGTTTGATTCTCTGCACACTTTTCGACTTCCCACATTTTCTACCTTCAACATGAATTACCTTTATACTAAAAAAGTATATCATAGTGTTGCAATACAATAAGATATTTTTTAAAAAAAGAGTTTTACCACAACAAAAACGGTAGGGGCAGCCTCCCCTCTAGGGATCAGCAGTAGAGGGGAGAGCTGCTGCTTTATGGGGACCTTCCTGAGCACAGCCTTTCGAGCACAGCTGCGACCTCTGGGAGTGCAAGGTTGGCGGGATCCTCCCCTACCTGCTGCAGGTGCTCTGCGAGATTTGAGGGGGAGCTGGAACAGATGTCCTCAGTAGTTTCTCCTGCCTCTGAAAGTCTAGGTTCCAAGACGCTCTGATTGTTTATCATTTTCTCCCCATGTCTGGGCTGATCTGAACCAAACACTGACATGAGATTGTAAGGTGGCAAAGACTCATCCACTTGCTCCCTACTCCCACACCCCTCCCAGAAAAATGCTTGTAATAATGCCTACAGTGCTATTCACAAACGTTAAGGGTGATCCTTAAAGAAAAGACTTGGATGGGAGGTACAGCAGGGAAGTTAGGTTAGTGGCAGACGCTGTATTTGATGAGTATAATTTACCTTCGGAACGGAGGCAAGTACAGCCCTTTTTAAGAAGACTAAGTCCCTTCCCACGTTAGGACACAGTCCTGGAATGAGAGGGAAAGGTAAATTGTATGTGTGTGTGTGTCCAAATAGTGATGACACTTGCCCCCTATGATCTAATACCCTTCGCTGACAACGAGGGATGCCCTGTGCTCCAGTAAGCGACTCTGAGGGCTGTTTTTTAAACAAAAAATCCCAGGCACCGAAATAGCGACGTCGTCTCCCCCTTTCGAACCCGAGGGGCAGTTCCCAGCCCTGTGTCCTGACCGCTGCCCCTCATCAGCGACTCCCCCTGGTGCACACCTCCCAAACCAAGGTGCGTTCCCCCAAGTCCCGAAATGAAAGAAGGACAAACAGCCCTCCCAGGCCCTCTTCCGGACAGCGAGGTCATCGTATGCTAATGAAGCCGGAGGAGACAGCCGCCCCGCGCCCGCCTGCGAGCGCGCCCGCGGGTTCGCAGCTCTCCCGCGCGCCACTGCGGCGCAGCCACAAATCACCGCGCGCTGCTGCAGACCCTCCTGCCTCGCCGCGGGGAAAGAGGGAGGATGCGGGAAGGTCTGAGTCCCGCACCTGGATCGCTCACACCTGGGAGCTGCCTCCTGGCTCCGGTCTCGTGCTTCCCGCTGCAGTGATGGCACGGATGGGGACAGCGTATCAGAATCACCTGTAGGGCTTTTTCGAACTCCACAGCCCCCTCCCCAAATTCTAGCCCACTCGTCTAGAGGAAGAAAATCACTGAATGTGCAGGATGAGTGCACTGGTGGAGTTTTCGAAAGCCCCACAGGTGATACTAGATGCACGCACACACAGGAACACACATCTCGTGAGTCCGAGACTAAACAGGTCAACCCGACGTTCTCTCCCTGACCCTCCTCTCCTTCCGTAGCTACTATTTGTCAAGGTCTCCGCGTTCTCTTCAGCTTCCCTTTACGCCCCCTAGCTCGGGGGCTTTGCGGAGTCCCCCAAAGTCCTGGAACCCCGCGGGACGGTCAGACGCTTTGGCGGCCAGACGTTAGAAGAAGTGTCCCCGCTCTTTGCCGCCCTTGTGCACCCTGGAGCGCGAACTGAATACCAAAGGTAAGTCTAGAAGGGGCGAAATCTGACCAGTTGCTTCAGCAAACTGCGTGGAGCCACGACGCCTCCCGCCCGCACACCTTTGAGGTTCGGAAGGTCCTCCCAGTCAAAGAGGAAGCCGGTGCGCCACCCCGGGCGGCTCCCCGTGCCCTCACCCTGACCCGGGGCATCTCCTCCGGCAGGGGCTGTGCGGCAGGTGGCATCGTCGGGGGCGGGGGGGGGGGGCGCGCCGAGGCCTTGTCTGCAGCTCCGTCCCCTGGCCACGCGACCGGCTCCCGCTTTGCTCCCCTTTTCCAAGTTGCTGCAACCCGCGCCCCCAGCCCGAGCCCCTCTCCACTGCGCCGGCCACTGTCTTACCTCAGCATGCAACACTTTGTTGCGCGGTTCTCCGGAGCGCTCCTTCCTTGGGGCTTATTCCCTTACTTGGGAGGAAAGATGAACCGAGAGACTGAAAGGGGACCGAGCTGGCGTCTGGGCGTCTTGCGGCCCGCGCAGCCCTCCCGGGGAGTGGGATGGAGCTCGGGCGGCCCGGTGGGGGTTAGGCAGTGCCGGGGTCTCTGCCCGCTCCGGTACCCGCGGCTCCCGAGCGGTGTGTCTCGGCTGCCCGCTACTACGGCACTGCGGCGCCCTGCCCCTCGCAGCGGGCAAGTCAGGATGCCACGCTCAGAGCTGAGCCCTGCCTGCGGGCGCAGAGCCCGCCCCCCGCCACACAACCGCGTGCGCGCGCACACGCGCCACACCCCCGCGCGCGCGCTCGCACACACACGCTTGAATGCGGGTGGGCTCGGTGAGAGCTCGCGCCCCTTGGGTGGTTCGGGCACTTCTCCCGGATAGGGGCTTCGGTTTGGGAGGAAGAGTTAGAGGCTGAGTGGTTTGGAGAGGATGCAGCAGTGGTGGGCTCCGCAGGGAGAGGCCAAAGGCCCGCTGACTCAGGGGACAGGGACAACGGTTTGACAAATACCCACATCTCAGCCAGGGCCTAGGCTGCCTCACTATCTCGACCAAGTCAAAGAAAAAACAAAAAATTAAAAGTCAACAAATTCGCTCCGTTCCGTAGGCACTGTCTCTAGCATTCAAATCACTGCCCCTGCCCAGGGACGCATTTCGGAGGCTGGGGGTTGGTGGCTGTTCAATCTGAAAAGCTTTCTCCCTCCGCGGGTATAGTGGCAACCGCCGCAGCTCACCGGAGCTGGGCTCTGGTCGCTGGGCCAGGTCTCAGGACTGAGGGTTAATTCCCTTTCTCCTTTGCTTTTAGGTGACCATGGGCTGTTTTCCTGCACAGCAAGTAGACCCCTTCTTACTTTTAAAATGTAGAAAAGCACAGAAAAGGGGCTAGGAGTGAGGGGTAAGTGATGAGGGCCAACATTGGCCAAGGCACCACTCTTTCCATGACGTGCAGGTCTGTATGGGGTGACAGTGGTGGTGATGACACTATCTCAGGCATGTCACCCCAGCAGGGTGACTTCTGTCCATTTCACACCACATTTAGAGTCATCTGGAGTTTGGTCTCTCATCTGTAAAATATGTAGAGTTTACCAGTTTCCACAACTGAGAATTCTTTTCGGCCAGCCGGCAGTGAAGGTTCCCGGCTCAGGACTGCAGCCAAGAAAAGCTTTCGGCAGATGCAGAGGCGCCAAGGGGCCCTGGGTGTCTGGGCATTTGGGGAAGAAGCCTCAAACATGAATGTCAAACAGCCCCGAGGACCCTGATGGTCAGTGTCCATATTGGGCCATCTTCAGGCAGGATGATGGGACACGTGAGAAATTGAGGCTCAGAGATTTCCCAAAGGTTCCAGAGCATAGTGAAGGCAGTGCCAATACCAGGAATCTCATGTTCACACTTCATCCTACCATTCACCTGTCATCTATCTATCTATCATCCTGGCTTGGTTCTTAAAGTTCCCTTCAGCTAGACTGAAATAATCCTGGTGAGGGTGCTTTCAAAGTTCTTTTATCTTTTCTTGTTTTTCTTTCACTCACTGACTCATTCACTTCTTGACTATCTGTTAAGCTCCTCCTGTGTCTTCAGGCACTTTCCCCTGACTCTAGTTCTGGGCCTTACTTGGAAAGAAAGAGGAAGCAAGAGGCAGAAAGGGCTTAGAACTGTCCCTGTCCCTGATAGAGGAGAAGGCTGGTCTCAAGCTTACTGTATATATTTTCACTGTGCTAGGTTGGGTGGATGTAGAAGACAAAATCCTTGCCTTCTGAACCACATTCTCTGTGGAGGAAAACAAGCTTATACACACGTCACAGAAAACAATTTTGTTCTGTCTAATCCTGCCTCCTTCCAAAGAAGGGGAAACTGAGAGAGAGCTTGTATTTGGCCGGGCATCATGGTGGATCTGGGGATGCATGCTTGCAGGTAGGGGTTGGGGCAACATGGAGTTATTCTGCCTATTTGAACAGGAAGGAAATAAGTTGGGTGGGAGGAATGGGGAAGACATGCAGAGACAGAATGCAGACACTTGGCTGGGAGTGCACTGAGGAAGAGTAACGAGAGAGAAACACCCAGAACAGGGCTGCCAAGCAAGGATTTGGAGAACAGGAATGCTTGCAAAGATCAGTAAGTAGTTTGCTAGGGGAGAGGGGGCTCACTATGAGGGTCCTGCTCTGTACCCTTCCTGTGAGATAAGTCATTTGTAAAGGCAGTTGTTCCCCAATTTGTGAGCGGATTCCTTTGGGGAACTCAGGGTGGTGTTGAGTTCAGCATCTGGGTTGATGTAGGGTGAGTACAGAGAAGCCTGTGTGGGCAGAGGACTTAAAGACAGTTGGCCACTGGGTTACATGCAAATAACATGTGGGAAAAGGGTTGTGCAAGAGGTTGAAGCAATGCGGAAGGCAGGGGGCTGGAGGTAGGGAGAAGCACGGAGAAGAACATTTATGTTGATTGAGACTTCATGGGGGAGGTGAGGTTTGGGATGGGATGTGAGAGGAAAGTAGGGATCTGACACACAGATCAGCAAGACAGGACAACCTAGGCTGAGGGAAAGCGAAAGCACAGAAGGAGGACAACTCATGGTGAGTTCTGGGCCTTACAGTAGAAGAAAGGAAGTTGGGACCCTGTTGTAGAGGGTCCCTAAGTGCCCCACCAGCAGTGTAGACTTCAGGCTATGAGTATCGAGGAACTATGGAAGATATGCGCTTTTTGTTGTTCTCGTTTGGTTTTGACAGGGAAGGGGCTGGGAAGCCTCTGATGCCAGCTTCCCCAGGTAAGGGCTTCCCATCAGAATGGAGAGCCGAGGAGGGTCAGGTGGCAGAGATGTCGTGTTGCTGCCTCCATGAGGAACCAGAGCCCAGGGGTGCAGGTGGCTCACTGCACAGGGCGCCCAGTGAGGGGCTGAAGCCCAGGCCCCACCAGCCCAGCCATGCAGCGTGGCAGAGCCAGTGCCCTGCCTTTTCTCTAGTTTGCACAGAGGCTTGGCATGCGCTGACAGAGGCCCTGGCTGCTGAACTCTGTCTTTGAAAAGGCTGAAGCCCCAGTGAAACGAGTGAGGATTTATTGAGCATTTGCTGTAAGTGCAAATGCAGGTAACGTGGAAAGAGTCTGAAGCAGGAGTAGCTGTGAGCCTGAGCCCACCTCTGCTCTTGGGTGACACTGGGAGATGCACTGCAGGGTACAGAGGAGGAAGCTTACTTCCTCCCCCCAGAGTATTTGCAACCCATGGCGGCTATAAAACAAACACTCAAAATGATTCAGAAGCAATGAAAGACAGTATAAAATTAAGTGTCGAGTTGTATAGAGCAGATTCTCAGGGCGTGAGAAGGGAGACCTCCTCCGAACTTGAAGAGTCCAGGGGGGTTTCAGGGAGGGGGAAGTTCTGGGCTTCCCAGTGGAGCCTGCGTTGGGTCCAGGTTGGAGAGGAGAACCACGAGGAAAGGGCTGGAGCCTTCTGAGCGTGGGCTTTAGCCTCCGTGGCCACTCTAATGCTGTTCCCATTGGTGGCCAAGCACTCTGATGAGTCACCCTCGTTTCTGAGAGACAGGGCATTTTTGGATGTTTAACTGGCTCAACACTTTACATTCCCTGAGACTTCGATGTTGGCAGCTCACACTTGCCATGTTGCTCTGGGAACACATCATCCAAGCCAGCAGCTGATGCCTGATCTCTATTGCCAAGGCAAAGCTGGGGCTGCGTCAGGTACCTGTGTCTGGAAAGCTTTAAGCTGGACTGTCTCTGACAAGCTGGGGGAACTGCACGTGATGCTGCACGTAGCTGAGGTCACAGAGGTGGCGTCAGTGACTGGGGACCAGGCGGCCTGGCTTCGGTCAAGACCCTGCTTGGGGGGATCAGTTTGCTTCATTTTTCTGGGCCTCACTTTTCTCACCTGCAAAACCAAAAACTTACACTAGATTATCTCCAAGTTGCCTTCCACCCAGTATTTCATGATTTCATAATTAGTAGGATCTTTCCATTTTATCAGATAGGTAGAAGATGGGAACGGATATTAAAGTCCTAACTTTAGCTTTCCTCTTTGCTTTGGTTGTAAAGGTTGTGCTTGAAAGAAATTGTGAGGCTGTGGATGGGGACAGAAGAACCAGGAGGCTCGGCTCCTGGTCACAGTTTTGCCATGAACAGGGTAGGTGAATCCAGCCCTGGGAATGTAGGCAGGGCAATCCCCTCTATGGGCCTCGGGTTTCTTATTGGTAAAATAAGGAGGTTGGAAATGGTCTCTACAACCCTTTCTGGCTCTGCTACTGTGTTAAGTACTGTCAACTGAATAACTTTTAAGTACTGCCTTATAACCGGGGTGGACCACCTCCACAAGGCTAGCTTGAAATATAACCACAATAACAACTGATAAACTTGGGGGGAAAGCACAAGAGAGAAGCCATGAGGTTAAGAGTAATAAACAGACCATTTAGATGGAATTGGAAGACCTGGGTCTGTGTCTCTAAGCCTCAGTTTCCTCTTCTGTAAAATGGAACTAGCCATACCTGTACCACTGGATAGGGTAATGATGAAATGAAGAAGCATATGTGAAAATGCTTTGTATATTTAGAATTGCTATGAGAAAAATGTATAGTTATTAAAGATGGTCTGTCTTTAAAAAAAAAACAGCCCAATTATATTACTTACTCACTGGTCTGCTTCCTAGGAAGCAACAATTTGGGTCAGTAACTGTCTCCATGCCCCTAAGGATAGCAATATTTTAACATGAAAACTTAATAAAGGAGCTGGTGGACTTTAGACTAACAGGCTGCAAATCTGCCCCCTGCCTAGAATTATGCAATGTTACAGTGGATTTCTCAGGAACTTTGATTGGGTTTATTTGAAAAGGAAGGAGACACCCACCCATCCAAGATCCTGCTTTGATTGTTGCCTGTTGAGAGAGGCCCGGTGGGAGGAAGGGAAGGGAAGTGTGAGGAAGTAGGGACAGAGAGAGAGAAAAGCCTGTTGCCTTTCTGTTGTATTTTGGGCAATGGATGCTTAACTTCATGCTTTAATGAGCTTGTAAAGAGGCTAATTTTGGTTCACTCACATCACTCTGGATCTGTTTTCTGCTATGTCTGGTCAGCAGACACTGCTGTGGAATTCTTCACTGCTGTCCCTAAAGGGGAAGCTTTTCTGGGGACCCCTGGGAAGAGCCACAGGGAGGAAAAGCTTCCAGTTCCATAAATGACCATGTGCTTCAAAGCCTGTCCAACTCACAAAACTTTTGAGAGAATCAGTCCATTTTTAAAAATACTGGTCACTTCTTTATCTCTCGTTAACCAGTTTAGAGGGACAAAATGTCACAAAATGTTAGAAATTAAGGGGGCCCCTAAGTGCTGGCCCTTCTCTCATCCATTCTCCCGTCCTGCTGCCAGAATTACTTTCTGAAGGCAGACACCCCAGAGCCCTCCCTCTGCTTAAAAGCCTTCAAGGCCTCAGATTCCTCATCTATAAAATGGACATGATAATACTTATTATGCATAATTTTTTACGGGGTTTAGAAGAAATTATTAAAAAATTAACACAGCATAGCACAGGGAGATCGGCTCGGTGCTTTGCAATGATCTAGACGGGTGGGATAGGGAGGATGGGAGGGAGGCTCAAGAGGGAGGGGATATGGGGACACATGTATGCATATGGCTGATACGCTTTGTTGTGCAACAGAAACTAACACAGTATTGTGAAGCAATTACACTCCAATAAAGATCTATTAAAAATATTAAAGTAGCTGCAAAAAGGAGTTAGCACAGCGTCAGTCACATAGTAAGTTCTCAGTGAATGGAATTATTGTTGTTACTGCTCTAGAATAACCTTGATATTCCCTAAAATGGCATGTGAGGTCCTCCGTGAAGTGGGCCTGGCTTACTCATCCACTTACACTTCCTGTAAGCCCTTCAAGGACTCGGTCCACACGTTGACTGACTTCATCATCCCAACACACCTTGGACCCACCCCTCTCTGTGTCCTACTCAGGCTCCTCCCACGGCAGGGAGAGCTGCCTTTTTCCTCTCTCTTACTCTTTCTATAGTGCTACCTCTTAAACACACTCTGCTGAAGTTAATTATCCCCTCTCCTCTCCTCCCATTGAGATTTATGTAACACTTACCCTAGAACTTACAGCAGGCTGCCTCCTATTATGGTTCCTTGCATGTGCTTCACACCCACTGCCCTGCCCCATCCCTGGGACAGCAATTGTCCCTCAGACTACATCTTAATCATCTTCCTATCGCTCAGAGAGTATTGTGCATCGTAGGGGATCAATAATATTGGATTGAATTTAAAGAAGACCTCCTTGTTGTCCCTGAGGTTCTACCACCGAGGGAAGGTTGATCCCCACTTTCAAATCTTCTAAAGAGCTACCAGTCGCTGAGCACATACCGTGTGCCAGGCACTGTGGTGCGTTCCTATGTTCACCCTCCTGAGAGCCGTGTGAGGAGAGCACCTTCAGCCTCACTTTACCCTGGAGACTTGATCGCTCAAGATCACCCAGGCATTAAGCAGTGGAGCTGGTAAGAGAAACCAGAACCCTCAGTGAGTACACTCCCCACTTCCTCTGAGTGAGTGTCTCCCACAATGAGCGCGCTTGAATTTTCATTCTACAACACTTGTGAACAAATCGAACTGTATGATATAAAACTGGTTTATTGCTGCCTGGCTGTATTTTTTGATGTTGTCTTCTCCAAGTAGTTTTGAGCAATATGATAATAGAAATAAATAACCATTTGTTAACTACTTATGTATCTAGCACTTTACACACACACACACACACCGACACACACACAGACACACACATTAATTCTGCAAAGGAGATGTTATTAATCCCATTCTACAGAGAGTTTAATTGGGGCCTGCTATTGGCAGGGAAGTACTGGGGGGGATGTGATACTCAGGGTGGAAGCTATTTTCCAACAGGTATAATGTTTTTGTTATTTTAATCACCAGCATACCAGCTGAATCTCAGCCCTCAATTTTTATTGAATGATTGATAGTTTCTTTCATCTCTCTGACATATGCTCTTAACCCTAAACCCATACATATCTCGTGAAGTGACAGGTAGTCAGTCACTGGCTGCCTTCTTCCACCACTGAAAGGAAATGGGAGGAGAAAAAGGGGCAGGGCGCTACACCAAAGAGACACAGTCTCAGGAGACAGACTTAAGCTCCGCCGAGGTGATATGCCTTCTTCTCCAGCTGGCAGTCCTCCGGGTGTGGTCTTCAGATCACCTGGGTCAGACTCTCCTGAGTGCTTGTTAAAATGCATATGCCTGGGTTCTATCTCAGACCCATTGAATCTGCCTCCCTGGGGGCAGAGGCTGGAAATCTGCCTCTTTAAACAAGTCCCGAAGGTGACTCACCTGGACCCTGACATCTGAGCACCACAGCCGGTGCTAAGCTCCTGTCAGGGATCCCTTTCAACTGCAGCTGTTCCAGATGAAACTGGCTTTTTCTCAAGTTATCAGCATCCCTAATAAATAAAGAGAAACCATTTAAATTTTCATTTTATTGCTTCCCAGTGTTGCCCCTGGTCCAAAGGCTATGGTACAGTTTGGCACATTCCATATGTCTATTTTATGATGTTTAAAAGAAAAAGTTCCCTTCACAGTATAGCTTTATTGCTTCTTATTATTTTCCTTTGCAAATATCTCCAGTTAGAGCTACATTGTCAGTTACTTTTCTTAACGTGGGTCCATGAAAAAGTGTATTCAGAATTTCAAACAACAATTTCATAAATAGACTTTCAGAACACAACATGTTCCTAAGTAGGGAACTGTCTGTATTTTACAGTTTTTGTAGTTATTTATCTCTGAGAAAAAGATTTTTACAGTTAGCCCTAGAAGGATGTGCTTTGGGGGGCTCTGAGTTTTCCCAAATCTCCTTCTCACAGAACTCTAGCTAGCTTCGTGGCTTTCTTGATCTGCAAATTGTTTCTAGGTGTTCTGGGAGTTTTGCCAGTTTGGGATATACGAGCTACAGGTGTAGGAAGTGGACTTTTTTTCTCATTTGTGAATTTGTTCATTTAACAGATGCTTCTTGGGCACCTCCAGTGTACCAGATGCTATGGTAGGCACTGGGGATTCAGACAGGAGTCTTGCTCTCTGTCCTTGAGAGGCTGAGTCTAGAAGGTGGAGCAAACATTACCGACCACCCAGGGAAGGAATTGGTGGTGAGAAGGGTGCTGTGGGATCAAGGTCTAAAGGGAAGAGAATCAAGCAGTTGGTGGAGGAAGGATGAGAGAGATCCCAAGCACCCACCGGGAGTTCTTTTTCTTTATTTATAGATATTCCATTGCTTTGCGCGATCCCCACCTCTGCTGGCCTAGGCATGCACACCAGCAGATGTTCCCTCAGTATTTGTGACAACAGCAAAAACTCCTCTCCCTGTGCTGGGGTATGGGGCCAGGGCTGGAGGCAGGGGGAATAGACCAGGGCCATTTTTCAAGTGGGTGAGGGGCAGGAGATGCTAATTGAGAGGTGGAAGACAGGGAGGACCCTGCATTCTATGGCTTTGTAGGGGCTAGGAGCTCTATTTATTTTTTCAAAGAGACTCTAAACCTGTTTTCTTGCCACTTCCTCTTGTTGGTCCTGATCTTGCCTTGGTATCCGTAAGAATAAAATGCATCCGTTTTTTATAGGACGTCTCTGCAGATGCTTGATGGCAGCTTCCGCATTCCTCCTCCTCTTTGCCCCAGAGCATTCACTCATCATTCATTCTGGTGTCCATCCAATACACATTTAGTGACCAAACGCTCTTTACGAGCCTACTTTTTCCAGGCACTCTGCTAGGTGCTGGGGGTATGGAAATGAAGAATGGGCCTGTGTTTAATGGGAGGACTGGCGTGTGGACCAATGATGACACCATGGCCTCACAATTGATCTGGGAGAGAGAGGCACAGAGCATCCAGCTGGGGTAGGTGGCTGGAGGGGGCTGGAATGAGACTTCTCAGAGGTAGGTGATGATGCCTTATCTGTGTCTTCAAAGCTAGCCAGGGTCTTCTGTCTGTCCTCCTGTGACACGTGGGACCCGTTGACACCTGCTGCCAGCAGTGGTCCCAGGGCCCTACCCAGTGGTGTGCTGGAGACAATGGTGTGCATCTCTTCCCAATCCTGTGCTCAGTGACATCATGTTCGTAGTTTGAAATCAGCCACAGTGAGAGTATTTATACCACTGTGATTTACAGCAAATGCTGCTGTAAATCAGGCACCCTTGCCCCACTCTCACCAGAGCTGTTTGTCAAATATTTAGTAGCAGGTACCTACCATACCACCCCATACCTGATGCATGGTAGAAACTAACACAGGGAGGAGGAAAGAGCCTCAGCTTAGCTTCTGGTTCTACCATGTGAATGGTCTGCCTACCTTCCTACCCTCACCTCTCCAGCCTCCTGGGTAAACACTCCACTCAGACCCTCACAGTGACCACTGCCCTCCATTGGGTCCCTCAACAGAAGCCCCACCAAGTCTCTAGGGGTGATGGGGTGTGCCACTGTGTTGAGAACTGGGGAGCCGGTTTCTGACGGTGGGTCTCCTAAGGGTGATGGGGCTAAGAAGGTAGAGACTGCTGCCCACACAGTTCTTCTCAGAGGTTTCCCCCAGAAATGTCACTGTCACTGCAGGGTAAGCTTGTGTCTTCCTCCTTGAGTCTTGAGGCAAAGCTTGAAGCACATACTGCAAGCTTTGGATTTCTTTACTGCCTCATGCTTGGTCACTATAATTGATAGAAATTTGGACCTCAACTCCATGATCTTTTCCTGATTGTTCAGTATAGAAATAAACAGCAGAAATGTGCTCTTTGTCCTTTTGCTTTTGGGTGGTGAATGGAGATGGAGAAAAGTTCCCAATTTGAGCTCCAAAACCCGAGTTGCTGCATAAGCATCATTGGGCTGCTTTGTTCTAGGTGACTGTCTGCTTCTTGTATGAAACTCAAAACATAAATATATTTGGAGATTTTCTTCCTCAGCCTGGGTATTGGTGTTACTTCATCTCTGCAGCATCAAAAAAAAAAAAAAAAAAAAAAAAAAGAAAGAAAAGGGGAAGAATAGGAACTTGGCCAGTTTTCCATCCATCCACGAAGTCAGAGTCAGCTTATTTTGTTGCATTCTGGATGCTGGTTTTTCTGCTCTCTTCTGCTGAAAATCACATTTAATAGTCATTTAAGAGATTGATTTATATCCCTGAGCCCTATGCAGTTTTGTATTTAATTTCTGGTCTTGTCAAGAATCTCAAAGATATCGAGAAGAAAGGAAGAGGGAGAAGGAAAATACGTGTCATGTGCCAGCACTCTCTTGTGGGTTGTGTCATTTCATCCTCACAGCAGCCCTTCAAGGGGGAGGCAAGGACCCTGATGCTCAGGAGAGTTAGGTGAGGCACCCAAGGTCACAGAGCCGGGGTGGCAGTGGGCAGGAGGCAGGTGCGGTTCTGTCAGACACCGAGGCCCAGCCTCATTCCATCTCATTGCCTCTCCTCATAATCACCAGATGTCTTCAAACTCCAGGGAAGCTGAGGCCAAACCTCATTTTTCCACAAACCAAAAGGGGCCACTGGAGCTCCTTGGGTGAAGATGTCCTGCATTCAGTGTCCTCCCGGGCTGTGGCCAGAGAGGGTCCCTCAGGTCTGGGTCCCCACGGGGATGCAGGGTTGTTCCTGGGGTTGTGAAGCAGAGAGAACCAGCCCAAGGACAGCTGGAAGGAGGGCAAGGGAGACGATCACAGCGGTAACAATTACAGAAACAAATCCATCACCTCCCCTGCACTGCTCACCGTGCTGGGCCAACTCTCACCATGACCCCGCAAGGAAAGTATTACTATCCTACAGTACATTTCACAGGTGAAGAAACTGAGCATCAGAGAGCCTCCATGACTTAGCCAATGTCACACAGCCATGCTTACACCTGGGGTTTGAACCTGAGACTGTGGAGCTCTAAAACCTGTGCTCTTTCCATCACAGGACCCACCTTCTGAAGGCACCTACTAGGTCCATTTTCTTTTTCTCTCCTATTGTAGACAGCTTTGGGGATTCCTTTGGATGTAGGTTGTTTGTCATCTTTTGTTCATTTTTATTGTCCCTGATTATCATTATTCCTTATGCTTATCCCTGCCATTCTCCCCACCCTTGTGACTTTTCCCCCTAAGAGCAGCAATCCTCTGGGATCATCTTTGACCTCTTTCCGCAGGAGCACAAACCAGTTGTTCTTCCCTCCTATTGAAGCTGCTACCCTCCCCCTCCCACCCCTGGAACCAGCAGAGAAAAGGTATATTCACAGGAGCATACCTGGAGGTTGAGGGCAAAGTAAGAAATGGTAGGTTTTGCTGTCCTACACAGCAAGTGAGTTTTCTTGGTAGAAAACTTAGAAGTATTTCTAGACCCAGCCATGGCTGCTAGAGCCTCCAAAAGGACCTCCCAGGAAAATTTTCAGACTGGAGGGATAAACAGATTGGTCTTGGCTCATTTGGCTGTTCATCTTCCTAGAAATAGGGCCTGGGGAGGTGACCCCTTTAGACCGGGTCTAACTCTATATCCCCAACATACTGGATTCTATGGCAATAAATGGAACATTTGAACTATTGACTCCAACTCAGCATGTCCCAGAATCAACTTGTCTCCTTGTGTCCCATAGATTTGCTTCTCCACTTGTGCTCCTTTCCGTAGAGATTGGCTCCCACTCTCTGCAAAGCCAACCAAGCCAGAAGCCTCAGGATCAGTTGGACTTTCCCTCTCCAGTGCCCCCTTCCATCTTCAGCCCCTCAGCAGCGACGATTTGTTTTGCTTCCTTGCTGATTTCCACATCTGCTGCAAGAGAGCCGATTCCTCATGCGTCCCAAAATGCAGATCTGATCATATCACTGTCCTGTGATTTTCTCTTTTTGCAATTTCCCCAATACTTTCAACGTAAAATCATAAATTCCTTTCCCCATCCAATAAGACCTTTTGTGACTTGGTCCCTGCTTACCTTGTTCTGACTCATTTCTCATCTCTGCCCACTCCTGCCTACACTCCAGACGTTCTGAAGCACTACATTTGGAGCTTTAAGTAGATGCTGGTCCTTGCAACTCCTCTAAAAATACATTTTATACCTCCTTTCAGGTGAAGAATCTGAGCCTAGAATCACACAGCTAATAGGCAGCAAAATCTGATTTTAAAGTCAAGTCTCACTGTCACTGAAGACCAGGTCTTTCAGACAGACTTGGGGAGCCTGGCATACTTTGTGGAGTTTGCCAGGCCTGCAATGAGGGAGAGAGGGGAGACTGAACCCCTTCTACTCAGAAAATCCTGACATCCTCTGGCTATAGCTCTGTCCTCTCTTTCTGACCCACATGACTGTGCAGATGTGAGGGGTGACTGAGCCCCAAGATTAATAATCACTGCGAAATTCACTGTGGTCAAAGAGAAGGCACACGATTCATCACGTGAACTGTGTTCAGATCCCATTGCTTGAGTTTAATCAGACTAATGAACCAGATGGCTTCCTCTCTAAAGTGATTTCTGCTGTTTCCAGTAGTGAATAACAGCACACCAGGATTTGAAAGGGAGAAAGAAGAAAATTCAGCTGGGGAGAAAGGACATCCTCCAAGTTACCCAGCTGATGGGTTGGCAGTACTGGGAGAGGTGGGGCAGGGTGGCTGGGGTATGGAGGAGGAACAGGGTGGGTGGGAACTTGGTGGTGTCCATTCTAGGCCTGTCACCTCCAGGAAAATGTTCCCAAGGAAGGGGAGGGGTTTTTAAAGTGTAGAAGATAAGTCCAGGGAACTCAGAGGCCAGTGCCTTCAGAGGAGAGCAGGTGGTAAAGGAACTTGATCCCAATAATGCATTCATTTGTCTAACATTTACTGATGCCACTGTATGCATAGCCTATTGTAAACACTGAAGATACAACAGTGAACCCAACATGGGCTCTGGTTCTAAAACTCAGGGCAATTGTCTTTAAATATTTTTAAACTACAGAATCCTTTGTTCAAAGGAAACCTTACAGATAAGCCCAACAATCAAAGCAAGGCAAAGCTCTAGGTGGCCTCTGAGGAGGCTCTTGTGAAGTCTAGGGATGCACAGAGTGCAGTGGACTGTGCTGCGCTGCCGAGCAGGAATGACCCAGGGGCAGGGGACCCAAGAGCTATCTTCCAACATTTGATGGGGGGTCCTGGGGAAGAGGGGTCTGACCTATCCGTGGTGGTCCCATGTAGTCAAGACTCTATTACGAAATAGAAAACCAACCCAAACCTCTAAATCACCAAACTGAAGAAAGAGCAGGGAAATGGATGGCCTTCATGAACAGCTGGAACCAGGGATAAGATGCTACCAGATCTTGGTTCCTTTTCTCCTTTCCCCCTCCCCCCCTCACTCCCCTCCTCCCTATGCGCTTCTAAGGGAGTCCCTACCCACGGGCCTTGCTGCAGTGAGTGACTATGAATGTGTGAGCCTGGCCATGTACTATGCCCTGAGGCAGCCCACGCGGACACCCCTGAATGGCCCATCCTGGTCACCTGACTTAAGGGCAGCCAACCAGTCTGGAGGCTGGCCAGGGGCTATAACTTAGGTTTGCATTAAAAAGAAGAGCTGGGACAACTGAATTCTCTGTGTCTGAAAACATGAGCCAAGAGACACAGAGAAGTTGCCGGTTAGCTCTGGGGAAGAGAGAAAAATTTACTTAGATTTGGGGTCTGAGATGGCCATTGTGGGTTGGATGACCAAACGTCTCAATTTGCCCTGGGGAATCCCAGTTGGTCTCAGGTTAGTTATGACTAGGGCCTCATTTCACTCTCATGAGTATTCGGATTTGGATGAAAAACTATTCAATCACTTTAATTATGGACCATAATAGGGTGTGGAGTGGGAGATGGGAAGGGATGAGAGAGAAGGTGGGGGTCAGGCCTGGAAGAGCCTTGTGGGCCAGGCATAAGAGTTTTGACTTCTATGGTGAAGACTATGGGGATTTTTAACATGGAAAGTACAAGATCAATGTTTGCCTTTACAAAGATCATTCTGATAAAGTGTGGACAGCTGATGAGAGACGGGCTAAAGAGCTGAAGGCGATCAGCTGGGAGGCTGACTGAACACTCCAGGCAAGAGACAGGGTGGTCTGAAATATACCAAGTGACTTGTAGAGATGAGAAAAGCAGATGTGTTCAAGGGCTATCCAGGAGGAAGATTTGAAAGGATTTTGGAGACTGATTAGATTTGGGGGACGAGGGAGAGAAAGGTGTTAAGGGTGAACAACGATGCATTTCTGCAGGAAAAGCCTGCTGGCGGCAGGAATGGTGAGTGCGGCTTTGAACGTGTTGGTTTTGAAGGCCATCAAAGTGGCAACTGAGTGATCAGGGTGTAATTAGGGAGATGCTGAATGGGGAGTGGTTGTTGGGGGTGGAGGGGGGGTGGGTAGCTTCATTCGTGGGAGTGGAAAGATCATACAGAGAAGATGGGTAGGGTGAGGAGCAGGAGGTGGGAGGGAGGACAGGTGAGGATATCACCCAGAGCTGTCTGTGCGTCTGCGTCTCATGCTTTGCCTTGCATTCTGCTTATTTTTCTTCTTGTCATTCCCCACCACAGACTGTACTGGGTTTGAGGCCTGGCACCTTTTAAATGTTGAATCATCTACCACAGTGCCTTTGTGTAGCAGGTTGTTTGTATATATTTGGTACTAAATGATGGAAAAATTTTAAAGGCCTATGAGAATGATCACCAGGAGATCACTGATAACCTTAGGAGAGCATTTTCCCAAGGTGTGTTGGGGCAGATGACAGACTGCAGTGGTACACGGAATGGCAGATGAAGGAAAAAGAAACCAGTAACTCAAGCTATAATCCGGGCTGCCTCACTTTCCACTAGTCCGTCTTCTCCCTCTTCACTTTGAAGGCAGTATAGTTTTTAATTATTCTTGAAAGAAGGGCTTGAGATATTTAGTCATTCGGGAGCCGCAGGTGCAAATGGGGGAGTCAGAATGTCTGGTATGTTTTCCCCTTAAGTCCAATGCTGCTAGAAAAATGACAGTGATAGGAAGCACGGTACTATGTTTGAATCCCAGCTTTGCACTTGGGAAGGGCACCATTTAGACAGCTCAGAATAATTTGGAATTTGAAATCAGATCAGATTTCAAATTGGGGCCAATATCTGGCTCTGTTATTTACTTACCTAATAGTTTTGCAAACTTTGTAAAGTTTCAACCTCTCTGACTCTTGATTTACTCATCAGAAAAATGGGGATGATAATGAATATCTTTCAATTTGCATAGCTAATTCAATGGGTGGTAGAAACTGAAGCTCACAGAGGTTTTATATAACTTTCCCATGTCATTTGACTAGTATGTGACAGAGCTGGGATTCCAACCCAGAGCTCATCAGTTTTGTTGTTTTTGTACTTTCTAGGGCACTCTGCTGCCTGACACATGACTTCAACTCTTCTTTGGACTGAAGCAAGGCATAAATAACTTAATAAATGCCTGGATCAAGAATATGCAAAGTTCCCTTCCCTACCCTCATTGTCCTTGGGACCTTAAGAAATTACCCCCCGACTCCACCATTATCGCTGAAGTTTCTCATTAAACGGGTAGAAAATTGTATGACCTACTGCATAGGCTAATTGTGAGGGTTAGACTAGTTAATGTCAGCAAAGGTACCCAACAGAGTATTCACATGGTAGGTGCGAATTAAATGGTAACTAAAGCTGATTTCAACTTTGAGATTGGTGTTAACTCTTCTAACAAGCTTTGCTGATAGTGACAGTAATTATAGTGATGGAGGCGGTTGTAGTAGGAGCAGCATTAGCTAACATTTGTAGAACACTGGGAAATCTTCAAGTGCCAGAAAATAACTCTCATTTAAATAATCTCATTTAAATTCACAACAGCTCTCTTAACAGATGTCATTATTCCTATTTTTACAGATTAAGATAGAAAAGCATAAAGAAGGAGGATAAGTCACTGGTCCAAAGTCATCTAGCCTTATGCGATGGAACAGGGGTCAAATCCAGGGCTCGGGGTATTAGTGAAGTCTCCACCTCCAGTAGACGTCAACACGTGAACCCCAAGGTTTGGTCGGAATTTATTCCCATGAAGAGTCTTATGAGCTAAAAAGGAAATAAAAAGGCACTTTCCAGGAAGCACCATGACTGCTGAAGAGGCAGACCCAACTGGCTCGCTGGCTCTGCTTCTGGGAGCTGACCCTGGGCTTTCGAGGACAGTGCTAGCAGCTGGGACAGAGGTGAGGTCATTGTCACCAAGCCGTCATCTCTCAATGGCTCCCCAGCCCCAGCCTGAGCTTCTGTGGCCTCTTGGCCTGCCAGCCCCCATTGCTGAGGCCGAGGGGAAGGAGAGAGAGACCTGGGCTAAAGGCTGGCAAGAGACATAGTCAGAAGGGAGAGAAGTGGAGCAAAAAAACCTGCTGAGGGGGCCTGGCAGGGAGGCTGTCAGCCCGCCCATCTGTATGCTCGGGGGTGAGGCCTGCAGTGGAAGGCACCGCCTGGGCAGAGTCATTTGGACGTGGGCAGTGAATCAACCAAACCCCACGGGCACCAGTTCTGGGCTTCTGGGGACTCAGATCCCATTCCCTGCTTGCCCTTATCCTCTGCCCCAACAGTGGGATGGGCCTCTGTGTGTGTGTGTGTTTGTGTGTGTGTGTGTGTGTGTGTGTGTGTGTGTGGTGCGTTCCCACATTAAAGAGGCAGAAAAGATGGAAGGCCCAGCGTCCATCCCCAGCAGGAGCTCAAGCCCAGGACTGTGTCCTCTCACTTTCTCCCTGTAGAAAGTCCTCTCCCCCAGATTGTTGGCAAAGCTGCAGAACTTCTGATTCAGTGACATTTTACAGGATCACTGTGTTCTTTCTTCAGAGCCATTTGAGATAGAACTGAGAACAGGAAGCCCACTGTCTCAGAGAACTGGACCAAGGATGGTGCTCCCCAAGCAACGGAGGGCTTCAGGGAGTCGGAGCAGTGGGGGAGCAAAGGCAGGAGCCAATACCCCTTGTGTTCCAGGCTGGCATCAGGTACTGTCACACGTTTTTTTCTTTTAGTCCCCTCAGTAATACCAGGAAGTGGGTAAAATTGTTCCCATTACAGGGAGAGGAAGTTGAAGCTAAGAGGGAGAAAAGTGATTCACCTAAGGTCATTCAGTGAGTAGGAGGCCTAAACGCTCTTTAACACCAGTCTTTTCTAATTCTCCGTCATGACTCTTCCTTTATGCCATGCAGCCCCCAAGCTTTGCCGTGAACCAGAGTTCCTGGGACACATCACTGGTTTTTAAGGTAGTGCTGAATGGCGTGAGCTTGGCGGGGCTTACACGTGCACAGTGGTCATTGTGCCTTGTCTCCTTCTACACACTCTAAATCTAGGCTCTATCAGAAATTCTCCTGGAAAGACAGACGATTACCACACTGAATTGGCCACCTCCGTGCATATGGATATAGATGAGTATGCACACATAATCAGACAGACACACACACCTACCAAAGAATCTTGGAGCTGGCAAAGAATTGGTCGGTCATTTAATCCAAATCCCTGATTCATTAACTTTCTAGTAGCTAAACTAGACAGTTTTCTGGTCTGTGCTTGGAGATTTATAGAATGTAAGAATTTTTACAAAGGGAAGAATGGTAAGAAATAGTAGCAAGTGGGGTGTGACCCCAGCAATGCGCAGGCTTACAGGGTAAGCGCTCAGATTGTGTGGTGGTTGTGGTCAGGAGACGGTTTGGTTTCGGTAATAGCAGTGGCAGTGCTGGTGGTCCTGACGGAGGAGGTAGGGATGATGATGGAGGTGGTGGCTTGTTGGTAACAATGAAGGTGGTGGTGATGGTGTTGGTGGTGGTAGAAGAGGTGCAAGTGGTGCTGATGGTGGCAGAGGAGGTGGCGGTGGCCAATGATGGTGGAAGTGGTGGTGATGGTGGTTGGAGATGAAGGTGGTGGGGGAGGAGTAGAGGTGACAGGGTGGCAGGAATGGTAGTGATGGTGGTTAAAGATGGAGGGGAGGTGATTCCAGAGGAGGAGGCAGGGATGAAGGTGGAAGGGTGTGGTGGTGGCCTTAGAGGGAATGGTGGTTTACCCTCTAACATTTAGGCTTAAGTTGAACTTCTCAAAGTATGAGGAGCCAGTGCACACGGGGAAGGCTCCAGGCCCAGTGTTGGCAGAGGGTAAGTTCCTTCCTAGAACACCAAACACCTATCCAGATTGTCTCAGGGTAGCCCACTGCCATGAGGAGAAGCAAAAGTCCATAGCTCCCTCCTGGCCTGCCCAGCCCAGGGTGCTACTTGGCTCTGGCAGTCCCCCAGGCCAGAATCCCGCCAGATACCGCCAGTGTCCACCATTCCCAGGTCACAGGACTCTGAGACCTCGCAAAATGTTTGAAGCTTCGATAGAAATGGTTTTGATAGAAACACTCTCAGGTCCACAAACTGTAACACATTTCCTCTGATAGATACATACCCCCCCGCCCCCCACACACACTTACACTCACACAGTGTCTGCAGAAGTTCGTGCTATTTGTTTTTAAAAACCAGTATACACAGAATGGAGTATGTGCTTAACGTGCCACATGCCCACCTCCGCCATCCTGATCCGGGCTGCTTACATGGTGCTGGCAGCTTTGCCACTGACTTAGTCACTGAGACACCACTCGTGAAGAAAATCAATATGTTGTTTGCCTCTCTGCAGTGAGAGCATGCCAGATGAAGAGTCACAAAGAGTGGCCTTGACAGCAGCTCTCCACGGTCCCCCAGTCAACACCAGGCTTGCCTTCTGTTGAGTTTCAGCAGGCTTCTTACCTGTCAGGAGTGACATATGGGATACTTGATAGACGAAACCTCTACTCTGCATGATCTATGTTAACTAGTATGACATATGGGCCTCCCTTGGCGAGTAGCTATTTTCAAGGCTGTTTTAGGGTAGCCTTGACCCATAATGACTCCTATCATTTATTATGCTCCACAGAACCCCTTCCCCACAAAAGCATGTACAGCTCATATTCCAAGCACTCCTCAATCCATCACCCCCATGCTCCCAGCAGTACCTCCCAGATCAGAGATTCACTAAAGTGTCTGCCTTTGATATGATCCCTTACTTCCTTGCATGGGTGAGTAATAGAAGAAGGTAGAAGAGCATGTAAATAATCATTCCTCCTTGGTGCCTGGTTCTTGGGAGACACTTAGAAAATGAACATTCAGTGAGGGGAATGAGGGCTGGGGTTCCAGATGTGGAATCTCTAGTTTTTTTAAGGCCACATTAACTGCAGTGCAGGGAAAAGGTCAACTGAAATCTTTGACGGCCTCCGGGAAGCAAAGGGCCCAACTCAGCACTGCCAGACCATGCATACAGTTTCCTAGGACCACAGGCTATGAAGCCTTTGTCTGGACAGGTTTGCATAAGACAGTGGTACATGTTGGTACCTAGAAATTCTCCAGACCCACAATTTTAAGGGTTTCCTTTGTATCCCAGTTGTCTGCATGAGGATAGGGTCAGCCCTTGGTAGCTACAGCCCCTTGAAACTCTGGACGGTGACTCAGAGATTAGCCATAAACAAAAAGTCACCTGTGGCATGAGGCTTTGGCACTGTGTGTACCTGGCAGCAGTGTCCCTGCAACCCCACCTGGCTCTCAGTCTCGATATAAGGAGGGGCCCCTAAATTCTAGCAAACCACAGAAGCAAAGGCCAGTTTTAAGGAAATTGCCACTTTCCATGGTAAAATAAAATAATATCCAGACTCTCTGCAGCAGATTCTGTTGGTTGCTAACTGAACTTCCCAACTGAATCCTGATTCTATTCAGACATCCATCCATTACCAACGTGGCATTCCACTGACATCTGTTACTGGTCCAGGAGTGCGAAGTGTAAGAAATTATAGTCCATGCTTGAGGTAGCATCATACTTCTTGATATGCACAAGACGTAGTCCTGATTGCCATTAGCAGCCATCTTAAAACCACCAGGGAAACCAGTTTTGGGTAGGAGCTGACACTGAGGGCAGCTGAGTGGAACGCAGAAAGAACCTGTGTATTTGATGCCATCATTGAAATGTGGATTGCAGCATACCTGGGGCCTACTCTACCCCAAGCCTCCTGTTATGTCTGATAATGCATCTCCCTATTGTTTGATTCAACACATTCTGTTCCTTGCAGTCAAAATGATCCTAAGTGACATTCGCTGCAAGGCTGAGTTCAGAGGGGAATTCTCCACATGGAGAGAGGCAGAAAAAATAACACGGCCCAACTCTCATTTCCAAAGTTTCACCTTTCATAAGGACCTCAGAGGGCGCTACTCCTCTTTAATGCCGTAACTACAATCTTTCTCTTAAAAGCTCCTCTGTAGAGCAGAGGGTAGGCTGGGATATTTAAACAATTCTTCATGCAGTGTTCAGAGATAGTAGCAGGAAAAAAACACAGAGAGTGATTTGCAACTAGATAATCTGGTTCTCAAGATACTCCTTGGTCTTTAGATTATGGCTTTGGGTTTCATTCAGTCTTTATATGCTGGGCACCATCCAGCATCCGAAAGTCATGCCTTAGAAATCCATGCTCGTTGACGCCTCGTATGAGAGTAAAGGAAAGAGCCCTAGAGGAACAGAGAATCCTTTCTCCCACCTTCTCGGTTTCCTGCCTTTTCTTGTGGTGATTGACTTGGGAAAGGCCACATGTCTCAACTTTAAGAAGTCCTTCTTAAGGCCACAACAGATACAATGAATAATGTTGTTGAATAATACATGAGAAGGAAACTCCATCCGGTATAATGCAATGACACGAGCATTGATACAAGAGCCAGAAATAGGTCATAAGGGGGACAAGAGCATGATTTCTTTACAAGCTATGGAATGGGTCATGGGTCTCTACCAGTGTGGACCCCCGAATCAGCCAGGCCCAGGCCTCTACAGCCCATGCTGAACACCATATAAAAGAGACATCATAGTACATACCCTCCATTCCTATATTGGCAATGGAACGGGGTAGACCAGAAGACTGTGGCCCACTGCCTGGGTTTGCCCCCGTTTTCGTCACTTGCTTGTTGTTGTTGTGGGAACTTAAGCAAGTCACTTAGTCCTTTGAGCCTCAGTTTCTTTGTGTGCACGCCTATTACACAGGTTGTCATGAAGATTAAGAAGATAAAGTATATAACTGTACCTGGCGCATCAGTAGTTTCCTAATACGTGGTAATTATTTTTAGTTATTAATAACCATTCAGCCAGTTTCCCAATTCCTCCTGTGACCTGTTTCAGCAACTCCCAACTATGTCTTAGCAGCTCATTCTTCTGTTGGGTTGCCACATGACCCTCACATTGGACACACAACTTACTCTTTCCCAAGTTACAGCATTGGTGGTACTCCATCCTGCAATGTCCCGCAGACATTCTTGGAGAACAGCCTCTGGCATTTCCAGGCCCCAGGACTCTGCCTGTCCAGAGGTGACTCCCTGGGCTGCACTCCCACCCATCACATCCAGACAGGACCAACCCCAAAGCCTTTGAAAGACTCTGGTTGTAAGTAGAGGAGACTGTTCCCAGGGAAAATGAGCCCATGAAGCAGCCTCCTTGGAAGTGTTGGAGAGGAGCATGGCTCTCAGTTGAGCCTTCACCATTTCAACGATATGATGGCATTGAATGGCGAACTGCCCCAGCTTTGGTGGGAAGCAAGTCTGGGCACTGCCAGCATAGTAAACAGTTTGATCTCTCTTAATAAGGCCCGTCTGCCTGGGGTGGGCCAGAGCCGACAGAATCTCCTGGGGCTCCTAGAGCCAGATGCCTTTCAACGGGTTTTACCATCAATCTTAATAAATACAAGGAGGCAGCAACTGGCACGATAAATTCAAAACAATCCTGACCTGGGAGGCTTGTGCTCAGAAACCCTCACCATTTCAAATCAATTCAGCCAATATTTACAGGGCATCTCCCATGAACCAGTCACTATACTAGGCAATGGGATTACAAAAATGAGTAAGATTGTCACTGTCCTGGAGATGCTTAGAGCTGGAGAGAGGTGAGGAGTGGGGCAGATGAGGGCCAAGAGGGTAAAAAAGTATTATAGGTTCTAACACAGGGACATAAATAGGGTGTAAGGGGTACACTGAGGAAAGAGGGGTCAGTTCTCCTGGGATTAGGAGGGTCAGGAAAGTCTTCACAGGGGAAGTGACCCAGATATCAGGTCAATGAATATTTATTGACTGTTAACACCAATTTCTGTGCTAGAGGATTTCACAGGCATTATCTCATTTATGCTTCACAAAAACCCTGTGAAGTAGATAGTATTATCCCTGTGATTTTCAAAGATGGGGAAACTTAAGTCCAAAGGTCACATGGCTAATGAATGATATGGAGCTTTGGTAGAATTAGAGCCCTCAGTATGACCACCCAAACGATGGATGTCTGAACTTTGGGGGTCTCTTTTGCTCATGCACATAAGCTTCAGCCTAGCACTTATATAAGTAGATGACCAGATATCTACTCATCATTCTGGTGACAGGAAAATTCATGCAAGTGAAACCCACAAACAGAGAAGCTAAGGTGAACCCCCCTCCCTCATATCCCCACTTCCTTCCTCATTATCTCTCTCAGTTTTAGAGGCCTTAAACTTGACAAAAAAAAAAAAAAAGAAAAAAAGAATTCTTTGCCTCCAGAAGCCACTATGCTTCTCTGTTTCATCATGTTTGCCTTGAAACTGACAAAGAGCCTACTGCCGAGGACACCAGAGTAGGGTGAGTGGTCGGCTGAGAAGAGAAGGATAACAGTGGCGAGTGGGGAGGGGAAGAGGGAGGGAGAGGGGAATAGGAGGAAGTCCTGCCAGGGCTGTGAGGACCTAGGGCTAAGGGACAGGAAGAGAGGGGTGAGTGTGGAGGCAGAGACCTAATCATATGGGGAGAAGAAGATACGGAAGGTAAAAAGGAGATGGCCCACTGATCCAGAAAGAGAAGCAGGAAGAACCATAGCAGGGCTCAAAGAGGGCAAAAAAAGGATGGTTTTCACACATTCAGTCAATCCTGGCTACTCCTGCCTTGATCCTTGTGTCCCAGATCTGAAGCCTCTTTGGGGGGATACTGGGCTGGCTCCTTAAAAGTATAGACTCAAATATTGGAAGTACTGGTTTCTGAAGGAAGAGGCTAGACCTCAGGCTCTCCATCAGTAAAGGAGGGGAGCGAGGATTAGCCCAGGTGATCTTTCCAGCTCTGACACTCCAGGACATCAGGGCCAACCCGCTTCCCTGGCTTTGGTTGGATAGAGAGGATACTAAGAGTCTGGGGACTTGAGCCGGCTCTGTAGGACCATGTGAAGAAGTGGCAGATTTAAAACAGAATCAATAAATAAGCTGCTACTTAAGGAAGGCAATCTTAGGCCTACCCTCCTTCATGTAGTTTTCCCAAAATCCTTTTGTTGTCATACCATATTTCCCTTTCCCCATGTAGACTCAGCTTTAACTGAGCAGTTACTTACAGACTGAAGAGGTCACGAGGTGCAAGACCCTAGCACAGGGTAGTAGGCAGAATCATGTCCCTTGGATATTAGGCCCAAATCCCTGGAACCGGTGGAGGTTACCACATCTGTAAGAAGGGGCTCTGCAGGTGTGATTAAGTTAAGATTTTGAGATGAGGTGATATTCTGGGTTATCCAGGTGTGCCCTAAATGCAGTCTCATGTATCTTTCTAAGTGGGAAGCGGGGGAGATTTGACGCAGACAGAGGAGAAGACCATTTGAACAACACTGGCCTTTAAGATTGGAGCGAGTGATACAGCCACAAGCCAAGGAATGCCAGAAGCTGGAAGAGGCAAGGAATAGATTCTGCCCTAGAGCCTCCAGGCAGAGTGCAGCCCTGTGACACACTGATTTCTGTCCAGTCAGACTGATTTTGGACTTCTGGCCTCCAACACTGTGAGAGAATATATTTCTGTTGTTTTTAAGGCACTAAGTTTGCAGTAATTTGTTACAGCGGCTGTAGAAAATGAATACACCCAGTCTCATCCTGCCCCCTGACTCATGCCTACACATTCTGCACACATGTCCTGCAGTCTGAGTGTGTCATGGGCTTTCTGTGTCCCTTGGAATGATGGGGCATCTGGACTCTCTGGGCAAGCTGTAATGAGAAAGCCATGGACTTGGAGGTATGGAGAGGACCTGAACTGGAGATCCAGTTCATTGATTTTTGTGGTGGGCAGAAGACTTAGCCTTTCCAAGCCTGTTTTCTCGTCATAAGATGGGAATGGTAATCCCTGACTATCTCACTGCTGTCATGTTAGGACTACATGATATAATGGACTTAAAGGTGGTTTGTCACCTTTAAAGCTCCGTGTACCTTATTACTTTTCATTAAATCCTGCTTCCTGTGCACAATCCGGGGCAGATCCCTAGTGATATGCAAGTAAGAGTCAGGTTGGGAGAGTCTTCTGTGACTCTTGGTAGCTCTGGCATTTCTCTGATTCTGTGAACAGGGAGCAGTGGCACAAGGTATGAATGATCCTAGGGAGGGTTTATGGATGTAAACCCTTTTCCAGGCCCGCCTAAACTGGGGTCACTGTGTACTTTGTCCATAGATTGGTCAAGACCATAAAAATCCTAGATGTGTTCATGACCTTAGCATCACCAAGGTGAAAGGACCTGGCATGAGTCTGATAATTTGCTGACAATGTGTTATTTGCTTTATGTCTCCAGTACCTAGCATGGAAGCCCCAATAAATGTTTATTGGATGAATGAAGGAATGAATGGATATATGAATGAATGAATGAACGAATGAGTGAATGAATGAAAGGAAATGAGCCCTGAATATCCACAAAACCTCCCTATCACAACCTTCTTATATCCTCCAATATAGTCCCTGTTTATGGGTTTTTGTTTTTTTTTTTAACATCTTTATTGGAGAATAATTGCTTTACAATGGTGTGTTAGTTTCTGCTTTATAACAAAGTGAATAGCTATACATATACATATATACCCATATCTCCTCCCTCTTGCATCTCCCTCCCACCTTCCCTATCCCACCCCTCTAGGTGGTCACAAAGCACCGAGCTGATCTCCCTGTGCTATGCGGCTGCTTCCCACTAGCTATCTGTTTTACGTTTGGTAGTATATATAAGTCCATGCCACTCTCTCACTTCGTCCCAGCTTACCCTTCCCCCTCCCCATGTCCTCAAGTCCATTCTCTACGTCTGCATCTTTATTCCTGTCCTGCCCCTAGGTTCTTCATAATGTTTATGGGTTTTAACCTAAGTTCTCCAGCCTCACACTATCTCCCTGGGTCTCTGTTCTGAGCTTGGTTGGAACAAATTCTTTCAAGTCTCCATTAAAGAATCACTTCCAATACCATTAAGTACTGTCCATGGTCCTCTCCTGAATTTAATGGTTACCTGTAATCACCATCCATTTGGGTTTCCACCACTTCACTGGACCCTAGGGGTACAGCAGCAGCCAGCCTTGTTGTCTGAGGACAGAACCCTCTCTGTCCCATATTCTGTTAGAACATCCAGCTGCACCTCAGGACCAGAAGCAGCAGAATTAGAGTCCCCCAACTTCCATCCCACCACATCTTACCTCTTTTACCTAGGCTGCTAAGGTCCAAGCATGGTTTCCCCAGATTCTATTAGAGACATACTTAGGAGAAGAATGAGGACCAAAAATTTCTATAGATCAATGGAATTTTTGAGAAGCTTGGTTTTCTTTCTTTTGTATTGCTTGTTACAGTAATGTATGTTCATCATATAGAGCTCAGAAAGTACATAAAAGCATAAAGAATTAGATAAAGTCATTAGATGGCACAAACAAATGGAAAGATTTTCTGTGCTCATGGATTGGAAGAATTAATATTGTTAAAATGTCCATACTGCCCAAAGCAATCTAGAGATTCAGTGCAATCCTTATCAAAATACCAATGGCATTTTTCACAGAAATGGAACAAATAATCCTAAAATTTGTATGGAACCATGAAAGACCCAGAATAGCCAAAACAATCTGAGGGAAGAACAAAGCTGGAAGTATTACGCTCCGTGATTTCAAACTATACTACAAAGCTATAGTAATGAAAACTGTGTGGTACTGGCACAAAAACAGACATATAGATCAGTGGAACAGAAAAGAGAGCCCCCAAAAAGCCCACGCTTATATGGTCAGTTAATTCATGACAAAGGAGACAAGAATATACAGTGGGGAAAAGACAGTCTCTTCAATAAATGGTGTTGGGAATACTGGACCACTTTCTTACACCATATAAAAAATAAACTCAAAATGGATTTAAAGACTTAAGTGTAAGACCTGAAACCATAAAACTTCTAGAAGAAAACATAGGCAATGTGCTGTTTGACATCAGTCTTAGCAATATATTTTGGATCTGTCTCCTCAGGCAAGGGCAACAAAAGCAAAAATAAACAAATGGGACTACATCAAACTAAAAAGCTTTTGCACAGTGAAGGAAACTATCAACAAAATTAAAAGGCAACCTACTGAATGGGAAAAAATATTTGCAAATGATATATTTGATAAGGGGTTAATATCCAAAATCTATAAAGAACCCACACATTTCAATATCCAAAAAAGAAATAATTCAATTTAAAAATGGGCAGAGGACCTGAATAGACATTTTTCCAAAGAAGACACACAGATGGCCAATAGGCACATGAAAAGATGCTCGACATCGTTAATCATCAGGGAAATGCAAATCAAAACCACAATGAGATATTACCTCACACCTGTCAGAATGGCTATTACCAAAAAGCCAAGACATAGCGAATGTTGGTGAGGATGTAGAGAAAAGGGAACCTTTGTGCACTGTTGGTGGGAAAGTAAATTGGTGCAGCCACTTTGGAAAACGGTATGGAGGTTCCTCAAAAACTTAAAAATAGAACTACCATACAATCCAGCAATTTCACTTCTGGGTACCCACCCATAGAAAATAAAAACACTAATTTGAAGAAATATATGTATGCCTCTGTTCATTACAGCATTATTTACAATTGTCAAGCTATGAGAGCAACCCAAGTGTTTATTGATAGATGAATGGATAAAGAAGATATAGTATATATTAAATATATACAATGTAATATTACTCAGCCGTAAAAAAGAATGAAATCTTGCCATTTGCAAAAACATGCATGGACCTAGAGGGTATTATGCTAAGTGAAATAAGCCAGACAAAGACAAGTACTATATGAATTCACTTATATGTGGAACCTGAAAAACAAAACAAATGAACAAACATAACAAAACAGAAACAGACTCACAGATACAGAGAACAAACAGGTGGTTGCCAGAGGGGAGGGGAGTGAGGGAGGAGTGAAACAGGTGAGCGAGATTAAGAGGTACACACTTCCAGTTACAAAATAAATGAGTCACAGGGATGAAATGTACAGCATGGGTGATATAGTCAGTAATATCATAATAAATTTGTATGGTGACAGATAGTAACTAGACTTATCATGGTGATCATTTTGTGATATATAGAAATATCAAATCACTATGTTGTACACCTGAAACAAATGTAATATTGTATGTCAACTATACTTCAACAAAAAAAGAAAAAGAAAAAAGGTCATCATAATTTTACCATCTAGGGTCAATCACTATTAACATTCTGGTATATTTCCTTCCAGTCATTTTTCTATAATTTTTACATAATTGAGATCATAGAGTATACACAATTTAAATTTTTCTTTCTAAATGTAACATTTAGCATAAAGCATTTATATCATAAAATGCTCTATAAATATAATTATTATGTATTATATATATTAGTTGCTACATAATGTTTTTCAATCTAATATTAACAATGATTTATAGATGTAATTCTGAGTCAGCTCTCCCTTAGTGCTCCAACTCCGTCCTATATTCTTTGTTCCCTGTACAATCCATTTGCAGAACTCAGCATCACTTTGAGCTCTCTAAGAAGAATTCGTTCATTCCAAAGCAACAATGAGCAATGAAGAATGTAGACTGGTACTGAAGATTTGACAGGGAAGACAGAAGAAAGATACTGCAATGCATTATCCTGAAGCAAACAACTTTAATAAATGCATCTCTTAACCACTTCTGATTTATATTAAGCCCCTATGTGGCTGGAGCACCAGCAGGAGTTTTTTCATTTTTGTTTTTGTTTCCCAATTCTTCTTTCCTTCTTCCTGCATACTACCCCCCAGCCCCCCATTATATATTTTTTTAACTACTAAGAGCTCCTAGCTTCACAGACTTACACTCATCCTGGGACTCAGGAAAACAAAGGGTCTTTGAACACCTGGACCCATGTACCTTCTGTAGAAAGTAATTTAATGACAATCATTTGATAATTGAATAGGACTTAAAAATAACCAATCCATCCCCCCATCCCCACTGACCTCATTTATCATCATCATGTATTTCTTCCAGACACATAAAATGCCTTCCCTAAGAGTAAATGACTTTCTCAATTTCATTTAACTGGTGTGTAATAAAATCTCCTTAATTTGTTTTTCATGGGATCAACTCTTTCTTACTTGGGTCTGAATAAGAAAAACTTGTTTTAAGGAAAAAAAAGTGGAAAACCGTGCATACAAATATGAAACGTGTATATGTGAATTCCATAGATTCCCAGAAAATCTAATCAAGGGATGTTTTATTGGGGGAAGAAGGGAACGGTGACAGTTTAAACAAAATCCTTTCAGTAGAAAGAAGACATTGGACGAGTGAGGAAGCCTAAAACCGAGGGTCAGGAAGTGGTATTTTTATCTTCTGGGAAGGTCCATGTCGCAGGCAACAGAAGACCTGTCCGCGTAAGGAGGGTCCTGCCTAGAACGCTGGATCCAGGGGTGCACAGCTCATTTCTGAAAACCACAGCCAGTTGGAGCTTGTTCAAAGGGAATTACGATAACCATTCGAAGGGCTATAAGAAAAGCCTGAAAGAAGAGACCATTGGCTCCGTGTTAAGCATCCAGAGGAAGTAAACGGGGTGGGGGTGATTCCCACTTACAACCAGGCAAAGACGGGTCTGACTTGCAAATCCTGAGAGACTAAGCAACAGAAGATGCAGGAGGTCCCCGAGAAGAAAGCACCAAGACGGAGACGGAAGCAACAACCACCCCCCATGAGCTGACCAAAAGCATTGCCTCCTCACAGCTTTTGTTTGTGAGCAAGAAAATAACACGCTCTACTGGGAGTGGTGTAGCTCAAGAGCCGCCCTGAGGAGCACCCCCTTTCTTGGAGCCTGGGGACTCTGCAGAACCTGGAGGTGGTTCCCTGCCCCTTGCTCTACCCATCAAGTGTCCTGTCTGTTACCCGAGCCTTCCAGAGTGAGGGTCTGAGGATGAGGGTGGGCTAGGGTTGCAGGTTTAGCACAATCTTCCCCCCCAAAACAACCAAAAAATCCAGGATCTCCAGGTAAATTTGAATTTCAGATAAATAATTTTTTTTAGTGTAAATATGTTCCAAATATTGCACGGCAACGCTAAGATGATGACAAAACTAATGACTGTCCAAGTTTCCCATTAATAGTAAAGAAAAGGGGAAGTTAGAGAAATAGGGAACTGAGTTATTGGAGAAGCAGTCTCTGTGTGTGTGTGTGTGTGTGTGTGTGTGTGTGTGTGTGAGAGAGAGAGAGAGAGAGAGAGAGAGAGATTAAACTGTCAGCACTGTCACTGGTTGAAGACAGATGCTTAGAGAACTCACAAGAAGATAAAAATGCTTTTTAAAAACCTAGGTTCCACTGTAAACAGAAAACAAGTCATTTATGTGGATTTTCCACCATTTCTGTTTTTTTTTTAAGATCCCACATTTTTTCTCCTCATAAGGACCTTTTGTACTTACACCATCAGAACTGTGATTTGAGAGCTTGCCGATGCTCTCCAGGCACCCTCTTAGCCACGAAATTACACCTATTCTTTGCAGAGGCTCTGACATCTGCCTGCCCCGGGTGCAGGGTGGATCTTTAAGGAGGTCCAGCTATCTTCTCCCATGTCATCGTGAACTAACTGTGAGACTACTTGGAAGTTTTTTTCCCCCAAAGTTCCTTTCCACCCGCACCACGACCACATCACCATCACAACTTCCTTACTGGTTGGAATTTGGTCTAGAAAAGTTTATCTGCTACTTCCTTTGCTCCCTGGGAGATAAAATAGTCAGAAAGGCAAATTATGAATGTATCAGATGCTCTGCTTTTAGCCTAATGATGTTCCACAGATCTGAATAGTACAAGTTCCCAGCTTACTATAGTCTCCCTGGGGCCAGTTTTATGACCTGTATCAGAACGCACCCTCCCTTTCCTCTCTCTGACCAGGTTCTATCGTGTCTTTTCCCCCACTTGCTCCTTTGCCTGGTGCTCCTCTCGGGAGCATTGTCCATTTCCAGGTAGCCTAAACCTTCTTGACTTCTGTCTCTGCTTTGGCCTGTTGGTGGTGGGTATGTGCTTTATGAATGGCACCTATCCTTCAGTTGTCCTATTTCAGCCTTGAGGCCCATATTGCTGTGACCCAGAGAGCCATACCAGAGCACATGGGATGCCCCGTGGATCACCTGTTTCACTTTGCTCAAGACGCAGACGTTTTGGACATCTGCAATGAGAAATATTGTCTCAGGCACCCCAGTGAGGCACCTCGGACTCTCTTACTCATCTTGTGGTGGTGGTCTGCCCAGGGTTCCTTTCCTTCTCCTGCTTCTAGTGATAAGAACTTCCTCTTCCCTTGGAAACTGCCCTCCTCCAACCCCCTTATGTCTCTGCTGGAACCATCAGTTGCAACACCCCACCCTCCGGCCACAGGGGAAGTTTCATCAACCCCTGGATGAATCTGCCCAGGCAGTTTCATCCCATCTTTCTATCACAGAGACAAGCTCATGAGACAGCACATGTATCAATTTGGATCAGTCTTCCCCTGAGAGCACCTATGAGGTCATTAGTGGGGTGATTTAGACCTGAATGGTGGGTAACAATGATCCCCTCTCCTCCTGCTAAAATAACCCCATCCTTAAAGGCAAGTAGAGCTGAGTGGTGGAGGGAGGGACAGATCTGGTGACATCATTCAAGTCCCTTCATCCAGTTATGCCTGTGGCTACCCCACTCCTGGGCTTCCATTTTTTGCTTCACCTGCTTTGCATTGGGTTTAACATTTGCAGCTAAAGAGTCCTCAACAACACACACTTGGCATCTACCGTTCTCCCTGGACTTAACTGATGCTAAGTGCCAGCACATGCATTCTCTCCCACAATTCTCAACATCAGTCCCATCAACTAGGCTGATCATCCCCACTGTAAACATAAAGGAGACTTAAAGAATGCACAGCTAGTAAAGAGCTCTGCTGGAATCTCAATGCAGATTTTGACTCCAAGTCTTTTTCAAATTTTTTTACTGTGATTCACAGAAAAAAATTTTAATATGCTAAATATGCATATATTGTTAAGGTGAACCATATGAAACTGCAGATATTGGACCTTTTTGACCTTAAAATGGTAATTTCACATAGTTCAATCTCTATGTATGGTATAATAGAAACAAAAAGGTTATGAAATAATACTTACCTCTGTTATGTATAATACATTGTAATACTTATATTTTATCCTACTTCATCTTTTTTTCTCTCTCTTTTTAAATTGAAGTTATAGTTGATGTACGATAGTGTTAGTTTCACGTGTACAAAAACGTGATTCAGTTATACATATAGATTCTTTTTTTTTAATAGGTTATTATAAGACATTGAATATAGTTCCCTGTGCTATACAGTAGGTCCTTGTTGTGTGTCTATCTTATATATAGTAGTGTGTGTCTGTTAATCCCAAACTCCTATTTTATCCTTTCCTATCCTACTTTATCTTTTAAAATGCTGGTCACAACCCACTAAACTGATTTCATGACACCCTAATGAGTTGTGAGAAAATATGACCTACACGAAACCATTCTGGTAACCATGCTTCTCTGAAATGTTAATCCCACTCCCTTTAAATATCACTTTAAATCTCCTGTGTAAACTTTCAGACACAAATGTCCTTCTTCATCATCGTTTCAGCCAGAGCTCATCTGCCTGGATTCTCTTCAGAAGTATCCAGAACGGCTGCATGCTAAGTCACACCTGGGGTATGGGATATGGTAAGCTCACCATGAGGATCACTCCAACTAAATTCAAGAACCACAACCTAGAAATTGTCATATGAAGTGAGGTAAACCAGACAGAGAGAGACAAATATCATGTGATACCACTTGTATGTGGAATCTAAAAAAAAATACAAATGAACTGATATACAAAACAGAAACAGACCCACAGACATAGAAAACAAACTTATGGTTACCAAAGGGGATGGGGAGGAGGGATAAATTAGGAGTTTAGGATTAACATATATACACTACTATATTTAAAATAGATAACCAACAAGTACCTACTGTATAGCACAGGGAACTATACTCAATATTTTGTAATAACCTATAAGGGAAAAGAATCTGAAAAAAAGATATATATGTGTGTGTAACAATCACTTTGCTGTACACCCGAAACCAACACAACATTGTAAATCAACTATACTTCAATATAAATAAATAAATAAATAAAATAAAATTTGAAAAATAATAAATTCAAGAACCACAAATGGGGTTGTAGCTACTTGCAATAAAGAAAATGGTGATTCATAATAAATATTATTGCAGCAAGCATACAACCATTAGCCCAAAATGAAATCCAAATTTCTCTAAACGTGTCTGGTTGACTTGTGGTCTGATTAGCCCACACCAGTTAATTTCGTGTGGGTCCCTGGAAGAATTAATTTTTGTGAAATTAACTCGTCCAAGGCCTTTGGTTTTGTCTGAATGAGAAGGAAGGTTTGTGCTGAAAAACCTGATTGGTGGAGAGAAGTGCTGAAGAGGGCAGATGGGCATCTGTTCCCTGCCTGGCCCGGGAGGTTGGTGTCCAAGCCCCAGGGAGAGAGGGGCTCCAGGAGCTCTTCCTATGCAGGGCTCTGTTGCACCCAAGAGACAGTATGTGACATGGGGTGGGAGTGGCAGAGGAGGTTCTCAGCCATTGGCATCATGCCCACTGGGCCAGCTCTAGAGCAGGAGAAAGTGAGGTGCAGGAGCTGTGCCTCTGGTATCAGATTGTGTGGGGTGCCCGGTAGAGGTCCCCTGGAAGTGTGACAAGTCCTTAAGGGGAACTTTATAGGCACCAGGGCGCAGCTTGCTCCACAAGGGTAGCAGCCAGTGAAGCATGGAAAGTCACTGCTAATGGCACCTCACCAGCTAGTAGGTCTGGTGAAATTCAGGTTCCCTTAAGCAAGCACAGTCACATTACAGAACATCGTGTTTGGAGAGTACATTACACAAATTGCTTTCAAGTACATATTTCGCAAAGCTCACAGCAACTCTTAAGAGGTGGGCAGGGACGGCACAGGATCCCTATTTTTCAGGAAGCAAAGGTTGTAGAGGGGAGGTGGTGGGCATGAAATACCATGGCCAAGATAATATGGCTGGAAAACAGCAGAGTCAGGATTCAAACCCAAGTCCTCACACTGCTGGTTTCTGTTCTTTCTGCTGTGCAGATTGTTCCCATGGCAACCCTATTAAACTGCCCAAACAGTGGTGCGCAGGAGGGAAAGAAAACCAGGATGGCAAGGGTGGGCGCCAGCTCCCCCAACCCTCCCCTGTCTCCCCAGTGCCTTGTGGTCCAGAACAGTGAGTCATCCAGCAGTACTGTCCCTCCTTCCACACCCATTTGACACCCCTACTCTCCAATCCCTCTTCAAAATGGACTGCAAAGCCAGATTTTGTGGGCATCTCCCCACAGGGCTGGGAGCGCCGGACTCAGGAGGCTGCTGCAGACAAATCCTAGTAGCTGTCCTCACCTATCACCCCTCCGTGGAATCACCCACCCAGCAATCAACTGTAGGGTAGATGGCAATGGACCTTCCCAATGAAAGTCCCTGAGAGCAGCTTCCATGTCTCTACTTTTCTTTGGAGGCTGATTCCATGCACTGAGCACCTGCTTTGGGTCAGGCCTTGTGTTTGGCCTTTTATATGCATTTATTTGATTTTCACTCTGTCTGAACTAAGGGAGCACGACCATCTCATATTGCAAGTGAGGAAGTTAACGTGCCCAGTGTCATATAGGTGGTAAGAAGCAAAGCTCAGATTAGGACCAGATGTCCTGCTACCCCCTCTGGACAGCTTTCAACCACACCATATTGTTTGGGGGCTCATTTTTCCTGCTCTGGAAGGAGAGGGCATGGATGGGTGGGAAATGAAGCAATGATAACCGCTGGATAAGGTTCCTGCAGATGAACAAACTCACCTGTTCCCAACTGGTATGTGGCAGATACACACTGGGAAGCCTGAGCTGGCTGTTTAAATACTGACCGGTTGGTAAATTGCCACCTGAGTGACTTTGCAGCATCCCAGCCATGCTGGTCAGTTCTCCCAGGACTTTACAAGTCAGCAACTAAAGGGCTATCGCCAGGCCCTCAGGGACCTCAGGACCATGGTCACCCCAGTGCTTTGGTCACTGTTCACTCTGACTGGCTGGCCGTGCCTGTGCTATACCTGTTATATATTTTGGCGTCACTTCTGCCTGACCTAATGAATGACATGGAATGGGGGCTCTTGGATGCTGAGCAATATCTGAAATGCTTAGTTGGATTCTGGCTTAAGAAACATCCTGCTTTCAGAGATAACTTGTAGGTGATGAGGTGTGTTCCAGAGTGAGGGGCCATGGGTGCTGGTGAAGATTGGCTCAAGGATTCCCCACGATTCAGAAAAGATGTGTCCTACTGTATAGCACAGAGAGCTATATTCAGTATCCTATGATGAACCATAATGGAAAAGAGTATTTTAAAATGTATATAATCAATATGTGTATAACTGAATCACTTTGCTATACAGCAGAAATTAACACAACATTGTAAATCAACTATACTTCAATTTTAAAAAAAGTCTAAAAAATAAAAGAAAAAATGCGTGCCTGCAAAAGCGGGGATAGCATGAGATTCTTCAAATGAGCCCTATCATCTATCATCTTATTGATTCTCATGATAAAAATCAGAATTACATTTGAATGGTTAGCTCATTACTGATGGACAAGTACCCGTTTCTGATCAGGCAGGGCTTGAGAAGAGTCCTGTGCCTGAAGCCTGCTAGCTGTTGGTTTACAGGATTGCTTCTGTAGAACTTAGAGAACTTGCCACACTTTACTGACCTTGGGGTCTCCCGTCTGTTGCCACGTCTCAACCCTTCTCAGAATATAAGAAATCCTCTAATCCCTGAAAATATTGACTCCACACTCAGAACTTTTGGAAATTGGCTCCCTTCCTTCAATTTCTGCTGGAAAATAATCATAATACCTCCCATTTAATGAACAACTCTGACATGCCGCACACTGTGCTAGGTGGTTAACAGACTTTATCTCCTTCACTCCTCACCACAGTTGTACTATGTCCATTTTATAGACAAGGAAACTGAGGCTTGGAGACGTTTATAAATATTATTCATGTTAACCCAGATGGTAAGCAGGAAAACCAGTTGTCAAACTCAAGTCTGTTGGACCTCAGATCTCATGTTCCCTGCTTAATCGTCTGGGTGGTCAAGGCATCTAACTGTGCTCTAAGGCCAATACAGGTCTGGCTGCTGCCTTCTACTGTGACCTCATCCTGTATTCCACTCGCCCCCTCACTGTGCTCCAGCCACACACACCTTCTTTCTGTTCCTCAAATGCACCCAGATTGTTTCTGCCAATGTGCTTTTCCTCTTGTGGCCTGCTGTGCCTGGAATGTAGAAACTCTGCAACTTCTGGAAATGTAAAGATATGTAAGACACAGCGGCTGCCCCTGGGAAATCTACAATCTGGTGACGGGAGGCTGACCCGTAGATAGATCATTATAATGCAGTCTACTAAATTCGTTAATGGAGATCTCTAAGACATAACAGAAATACAGGGAAGTAAAACTGACCGTGTGTGTGTGTGTGTGTGTGTGTGTGTGTGTGTGTGTGTGTGTGTATGTGTAAGAGGACAGCTGCCAGGAAAGACTTTATCGAAGAGTGATGCTTAGCCGAGTCTTAAAGAACAAGCAGGAGTGAACAAGATGGAGTGTGTAGGAGAGGGAAGGTTGTGACACATTCCTGGCAGAGAAGACAATGGGAGGAAAAGCCCAAAGATGAGAAACAATGGCATATATGATGTGGGTGATCTGCGGTTTAGTGTTGCTGGAACATAAAATGGTAAGAGATGCAGCTAGGAGGTAGGCAATAGTTGGATTGGGGACAGTCTTATGGTTAGGGAGACCAAATAATTTCCTAAAGGATACTTTGAGAGTGAGAGTGGGCGCTAGCAAGCTGGGACCTCAGGACAACACGAATAACCTGGAACTATCCTGGGGACACCGCAATGTATAGTCCCTCTCACCTGGAGTCTACACTGAGGAATTTGAACCTCAGTCTATGCACAGTGGGGAGACATTGACGGTTTTAAGAGGGAGGTGGCAAAACCAGACTTAATTGTTAAGGGTTATTCAGGCACCAATGTGGAGGATGGATTGAAGGGATGCCAGGCTGAAGAGGAGGACCACTTAGGATGCTCTGGCAATAGCATTAGAGAGAGTGGGGATGGGTTGGAGGTGATGATGTGGTAAAAGGTAAAAAGAAGAAGGATTTTTTCAATGAATGAAAGAGTACTGAGGAGGTAAGATCTTCAGGGTTTTATGATTGGTGAAGAGAAGGAAGAGAAAGGAATAAACGTCCCTCCTTGGGTTCCTAATTAGGAAACTGGGTAGATAGCAGTACCACCCACACTAATGTAGAACAGTCTTTGGAGTGTTGGGTTTCCCCTTGGACAGGTTGATCTGAGGTGCCCATGGGCTGTCTGAGGGAAGGAGTCCAGTAGACTATTTGTTGTGGGTCTGGAGCTGTGCAGAAAGGGCTGGAGACTTACCTAGAGCTCATCAGAATATAGAAGGGTATCAAGAGAGTGAAACGAATTCTCACAGAGATTACGTTCGGTAAGAAGAATGGTGGCCTAACACTATTTCCATTCTCCTCTTGGCAATTTTCTTTCAAAAGCTAAACTTTATTTCACTAACAGGATATTTAATTAACACTCTACTAACTTGTGAAAATTAATGAGCTTATGATTTTTCCCTTGCAAAAACCTGCCTCAGGTTCTCCAAATTCTTAATTACGTTGTTATTTTCTACAAACTTAATTTCTGTTAGTTGTGTATGGCATGGCTCATTGCCCACGGTTTGTAGGGGTCATTGTTTCGTTCACTAGGTTGCCACTGGAGACTGGCAATGATGACAGGGCTGCAGGAATTGAGCTGCGCTGGGGCTTCTATTTTATAACTTCTAATTTATCTTTTTTTAATCTTATTCTTGAATATGTAATACATTCACATGATTTATAAATAAAATAAATATATATGAATATATAAATATATACAGCAAAAAGTGTCTCACCCACCCCTCTCCCTCATCCATACAATTCCCATCCATCCAGGTAACCATGGTCATCAATTTCCTGTATGGCTTTCCAGAGTCTCCTTAGCATACATGAGCAAATTCAAATATATATTCTATCTCCCCCCTACTCCCTGCCATTTTTACACAAAAGGTGTTAAATGATACTTACAGTTCTGACTTTGCTGTTTACACCTAATATGTCTTGAATATTTTTCCATATCAGAACATGGAAAGGTTCATTATTCTCTTTAAACCATAATTTACTTAGCTAGTCTCCTACTGATGGACATTTGGGTTATTTCCATATATTTGCTGTTATAAACACCAATGTCATGAATAACCTTGTACATGTGTTATTTTACACTTGTGTAAGTATCTTTATAAGATGCGTTTGTAGATGTGGAATTGCTGGCTTCAATATTTTATTTTGGGAGATTACTGCCAAATTGTCCTCCATAGTGGTCATACCAACTTCCATTCCTATCATTAATGAATGAGAATATCCCTCTCCCCACAGCCTTCCTGACAGAAAGTAATATCAAACTGATTATGGGGAAAATGGAAGTGACTCAGGGTAGTTTCAATTTGCATTTCTCTTAGTTTGAGTAAAGCTGAACAAATATATTCATTTGTTCCTTGTATGTAAACTATTCGTCGATAACTATGCTTGTTTTTCTATTGAATTTTTGGTCCTTTTACTGATTTTTAGGAGAATTAGACCTTTGTCTAGGATGACTAGATCTTTGTTTGTGATATTAGTTGCATTTACTTTTTCTAGTTTGCCATTTTTAGTCTTTGGTGTTTTATTTACCATGTAGAGGTTTATTTTTTACTTTTTTAAGGCAGTTAATGTATCATTCTGTTCTTTTGTAGCTTCTGGTTTTGAATCATTTTAAAGACCTTCACCACTCCAAATTCTTAAAGGATTTTTTTCCAGATTTCCTCTGGTATTTGAATGATTTCAATTTTTAAATTGAAATCCATGATCCATTTAGAATTTATTCTGGTGTACACTGTATAGTCTGAATCCAACTTAATATTTTCTAGAAGACTGAGAATCAGTAGTCCCAATATCTTTAACTCAGTAGTTCCTACCGTCCCAACTAATTTAAAGGCTACTTTTATCATATTCTAAATTTCCATATGTATTTGGATCTATTTCTTGATATCCTTGCTGTTAGCTTATGGGATAATTTCATAATGTTTTAATTATTGACATCTTATCATTTGTTTTAATATTTGATAGGGATATTCCTATCCTTTTCATTGCTTTTTACCTCCTGGCCATTCTTCCTGTATTTAATTTTTTTTTCCATTTTAACTTTACAATCAGTTTGTCTATGTAAAAACAAAACAAACAAGCAAAAACCAACTACTGGTATTTGTACTGTGATCGTCTTAAAGTTGTTAAGACCTCCTATCCCAAACTTGAAATATCTTATCATTTTTTCAAATCTTCTTTCATGACTTTCAGGAGCTTTCTTTTTAAAAATAAAGATCTTGCTTATTTCTCATGAAGATTATTCCTAAATGTTTTATCTTTTTGGTTTTTTTAATATGTGAAGTTTTCCCTTTCATTACATTTTCCAACCGGTTGTTATTTTTATTCTCTGCTACTTAACAGAATTCTTTGTTTTCTGTTGATTCTCTTGATTTTCTGGGTATAAAGTCATTATTATCCCCAAGTGGTAATAATTTTTTTATCCTTTCCAATTTTTATAGCTTTAACTTCTTTCTATTTTCTCATTACTTAGTTTAGTACAGTATTTTAAAAATTAGTAGTAAATGTGGATTTGTCTTCCTCCTAACTTTAGGGGAAATGTCTAATGTTTGCTGTTTTGCATGCAGCTGGCTCTTGGGCTGAAAGAGATGTATTTCATCACATTAGGGAAATATAGTTACTCATAATTTACTGAGTGTTTTAACTTGAGAAATGGTATTGATATTATAGAAGTATCTCTAGAATATATTAAGGGGAAAAAGCAAGTTGGAGAAAAGAACGTATCATATACTACTGTTTATTTGAGAAGAGGGATGTGAATGTATTAGGTAAAACCAAATGAAATTGCCAATATTGGACTATTTTTGACTTAACAAAAATAGCAATAACATATGACTCAACCCAATATATATAATACATAATTGGTCATATTAAAAATATGGATGATATAAGCCATTAAAATAATAATAACAATAATAATAAAGGTTATCTATGGTATGAGGGAAGGGAGAATCTACATTTCTCTGAACATAGCTTTGTAGATTTGACTTTGAAACTATGAAAATACTTTATACAACTATATAACAAAATAAAAATTTAAAAAGCTATCCCCCAAATCAAAAGCTAAATGAAATAAATGTATTTTAAGTTGGTGGCATAACCACACAGAACTAAAACACAATTATTTAATGGTACATTCCTACTGGGAGACAGGTAAAAATAAAAAGAAACTTACACATACACTACACATGCACACACACCTTAAACTGTTTTCAGTAATCATATTGTTGGTGGTAGTAATGGTTTTGTTATCTCGAGATTGTTGTATGTGCGATAAAGAAAGTAATTATGTTGATATTGTTGAGAATGGGGAATTTTGACATGGAAGAAAGTACGGAGATAAGAGTGATAATAGCGGATAAAAACCCTGTCGTCCTGAATTTGAGGTATTGCTAGAAATTCATGACGTATTTTATCACAGTAAGGGTGCACGTTTCCTAGTCCACTCAAAAGGACCAGAAACAATGACCAACCAGCAGTGATGAGCATCCCTAATGCCTACTTTGTGGTCCCTAAATTGTGCTTCCCACAAAAGGAACCGGGACTCCTTGGAGGAATGACTGATTACAGGTCTGTGGAGGGAACTATATAGGATAAGCCTAGAACATCCTATCATACAGAAAAAAAAAAAAAAGCTGTTAAAGACTACTGAGGTCGTACCAAATGGATCAGGAGCCAAAGTGAAGAAACAAACAAAAGATGAAACCAGTTTGGGCATCAATAAGGATACTGACTGCAATAGATTAAAATGTAGCATCATGACACCACAGGCAGACCAAGCAAATTCTAGACTGTAGAAACTCTACCAGATTCTTCCACAAATAAGTTGACAGAAAGAAGATAGGAAGAGTGTAAGGGAGAAAAAAAAATCTATAAAAGAAACTTAAGAAGTGATATCAACTAATTGCCATATATGAACTTCATTTGGATCCTGGTTCGAACAAAATGGAAAGTTACAATCAGTTGCTACCCTCGTTTTAAAGGCAAAGAAGGAAATCATTTATTTACTGACAAATGTCAGTAAATAGGAGGAAGGAGTCCATGTGTAAGAGCAGCCTAGAACTAAAATGTCCCCAGGACTCCCATCCCAGTAGCCAACAGCTCAAACAGGGCAATGTGAGGGAGAACGGTAGCATATTCAGTAATAAAACTTTTGTCAACCAGAGGCATTTGCTTGTGTAAACCATAATTTCTGTCACTGGTAGGGCGGCCAGCCTTAGGGCTCCACTCCATCATGAGGGCCAGTAGAGTAAGCGGTAAGTAGCCCCTTTAGATCATGGTCGTCCCCAGGTGCTTCAGCTCTAAAGCACTTGGACCCTTTCAGGCCAGTCTGGGGCAGAATATCCACCTTGTGCTGTAGCATCTGAGGAAGGGAGGGATTCTTAGCCACTACTGGAAAAAGTTAGCTAGAAGTCCCACCTCCCACCCAGCTGAAGAGCAGGTCCAAGGGAAGGATTGATTGGAATTAGTGCATTTCCAAAGGAAAGTGGCCCCTTGCAGATAAACGGGCTGGTTTCCCCATGACTGCACTGTGGTTGACAGTGTCAGAAAAAAAAAAAATGTGTTCCCCTGCCCCTTGCTGGTAAGATAGGTCCCTCTGCCTATCTTATTTAGTCAATATATACACTACCAAATGTAAAATAGATAGCTAGTGGGAAGCAGCTTCATAGCACAGGGAGATCAGCTCGGTGCTTTGTGACCCCCTAGAGGGGTGGGATAGGGAGGGTGGGAGGGAGGCGCAAGAGGGAAGGGATATGGGGATATATGTATACGTATAGCTGATTCACTTTGTGATACAGCAGAAACTAACACAACACTGTAAAGCAATTATACTCCAATAAAGGTGTTAAAAAAAAAAAGCAGATAACTGCGTCTCCTATTGTCAAAATAAGGCCATCCCTCAAGAATTGCATGAACCTGTTTAGATGCAATTGAATACATGTGTATCTAAGTGAAGGCCTGGGTGTTATTCCCTGAAACGGTAACTGTGATTATTTCTGGGTAGTGGGGTTTGGGATGCCTTTCACTCTCTTCATAACGCACGTAAATTATTTTTATACTTGGAGCGTAAAGCCATTTCCATTTTGGGAAAGAAAAATAAACTATGTATCCCAAGAAATATTGTCCCCTCTGGCCAAACACTAAGCATTTCTGAGTACTCTATCTGTTGCCCCCCATACTTGATGAGGGAGATCTGATTCTCAGAAATATCTAATTCCATCAACTCCTAATTAGAAACTGGGAACCAGGACTTCATTGTTCTTGATGGCTCTTTCTAGGAATGAGACTAGGCAATAAGAAACCAGGTACCAGGTCTCTCCATGGTCTGTTTTGTTGGGACCCCGTGTTGTGTCCAGTTGCCTCCAGCACAGAACCTCATTCGCTGGGACCTCCCTGACCCAGGTCTCAGCGCTCCTAAGTCTGGTGCCTCGCCCGGGTTTCAATCCCATTTGTTTATGTTTGGTCTTTTCCCCAGTTTTCATGGTGACCCATCTCAAAACCAGAGTAGCTTCTTCTACTTGAATTAAAAGTACATGTGACTTTCTGGATTTGTATCTGGGAGCCAGGATCCCGGGTGAGATGACATTTCCACATGACTTTGGTTCTTAGGTTAATACGAATTCTTAGGCTAACAAATAGTGAATGATCCTTCATAACAAATGGGACCTAAATATAGATTCATTAATTAGCTAAAAGTTGTTCTGTTCTCACGTGTCTGAAGCCCGGAGAGGCAGGACAGTGGTCCCGACTGCAAAGTGCTTTGCAAAATATAAAAGATGCTGAGCAGCTGGAGGCGGGGGCCAGTGAGCCAGGAGCCGGAGCAGAGGTTAGGCTGTCGCCAATCAACTCCTCTCCATAAAAACAGTGAGAAGGACCAGGAGCCTTTGCCATATGCCAGGGGATTACTCTGTGAAAAAGCACAAGGTTGGCTGCCCACCAAGACACAAGGTTCCCAAATAGAGCCTGAGTCCTGAAGGGAGAGAAGAACCAGCTAAAAATAGCTGTGACGTCCCAATGTTGATTTTCTTCTTTCCTTCCCCCTGCCCCCGCTTCGATGAGTTCACCTAAAATAGCCTGGCAATAGATTTTTTTGCCCTTTAAGTGGAAAAAGAAAAACAGAGAGGTCAAGAACTGAAGTTAAGCTTCTAAGAATCCTGAAGTTTCTGCCCAAACACACGAGGTGTCCCCCTGGGGTGACGGCTGTGTCCACTCCAGTGTGAAGGCTACATCCCTGAAGACAAGGGCTAAGGCCTGGGGATTGTCAGGGAGCAGCGCAGACGCCTCTGGCCCTGTGGGATTGTAAGGGAGCTGACCAGAGGCTGGACAGGCATGCAGTCATTGGAGGGTGCACAGGCCTCCAGCTTAGGAGAAGGTACCAGGCTCTGAGATCCAGCCCTGAGCCTGGAGTTTCAGAAAACATAAGGACAGTTTGAAGTATCTGGGAAGCAGCAGCCCAGGTCTCTGACTGAGCCACTAACTACAGCAGGTCAGAGTCAGGAAGGCCCGTGACACTAGCAGAAAAAGTCCTGGGAATTCCCTGGTGGTCCAGTGGTTAGGACTCCATGCGTTCACTGCCAAGGGCCAGGGCTCAATCCCCTGGTCAGGGACCTAGGATCCCACAAGCTGCGTGGTGTGGCTGAAAACAAACAAACAAACAAACAAAAAACAGTCCTGACACAGAGGCCCCCATGAGCAGTCAACTACTCAGAGAATTCTCTCCTCTCAGAGGGCTTTTCATTCCTCCTCCCCTGCCTCGGACGGAGGATGACCATCCTCCTTGCTTCTCTGTCCCTGGCCTCCCACGGTCCTGACCTCTGTGGGGCAGCCTAGCTCAGATCCCTTGTAGAGTCCTCACTGAGACCCGGCCGCTACTCTGGGCACTCTTTTGAAAACCAACCCTGAGTCAGAACTCAGAGCACAGAAAAAGGAGGCAGTCCTGTTCCCTGGGAACCAAAACAATCCCAACAAAGACTTGAGGCTGTATAATTATAATCCCGTGTGAGTATGAGAATTTTACAATTGAATAAACCCGGGCTCAAAGAAGCTGAGTTTATTCTTTGCTCAAAGCTAGAGAGTCAGCAAATTTTAGACAGAAAGGTCAAATCCAGGTCCCTGTCTCCCAGGCCACACTGCTTCACTAACTTGCAGAAGTTTTAAGCGAGGGGCTGGCTGCAGAGGGGGTGTCACTGGGTGGGATTCAGTGCAGATGGTGAGAAGATAGGGGGCTGAAGTTTGCAAGTGCGAATCTGTATCCTACTGTCAGCATTCAAGTGTTCTCACTTAGGCCAGAACCTTGCCCTCTGCTGGGCTAATCAATGGACCTGACTCACCGGGCAGTCAGGACTAATTCAGATGATATATGTTAAGCCTGGTATAGAATAAGCACTAATAATTTTAGCTACTTCATTATTATTATTTTCATAATGTCCATGGTCCAGAGCCCAGTATAAAGCTGGCAGACTCAGAAGCCTGGTTTTGCCAAAATACTGAGAATGAATTTGTCTCCAAGGTTGATTATTTAAAGTCAGAAGACAGGTGTGCACTTTCCAAGGCGATGTCTGTCCACCCCTGCAGACTGGAGGGTTGTTCTGCACGACTATGGCTTCTCTCCCCTCAGTGTGTTCAAAGGGTCTTGTGAGCTGAGCAGGTGCTCCTCGTCAGAATCCCAAGGTTAATGACATCAGGCCGGGTCTGACTCAGCTCTCTTCACAGTATGGATAACTGCTGCCTGTCACCCACATGCTCGTACACTCGTCCATTCCCAGATGCTTCCTGAGCTCCTATTATGTGCTGGCACTGCTCTGACACAGGGGATATGGCAGGAAATAAGATAGGCTCCTGCCCTCATGGACCTTACTTTCTAGGACTAAGCAAGGCGAGCCCTCCCCTGCCACCATCAGCAGTGCTGGGAATGGACTGGGCTGGCACTTGCTCCTCTCACACTTGCTGATGCCGTGCCTGCAGCCCTTCTTCTGGAGACACAGATATTTCCTTTAGGGGTGTTAATGCCGTATTTCCCTGAGGGTGAAATGCAGGTGCCAATACATCATCTGTCCCGCTGGCTGCTGGCAGCACCACCTTGCTCCTGCCCAGTCCCAGGAAGATAAAACTTGTAGCCCTGTGCTGCGGGGTGCACACCTTCTACCAGCTCCCCAGCACTTCACCTGCCCACGTCAGCCAGATCTGGCCCCTCCTCAGCTCTCTCATCTCTGCATCCCCTTTCTTAATACCCACGATGCTCCATTCTGGGCCTTGACTGCCCCCAGTACTCCGTCTTCTCCTCTCCCTGCAAACCCCAAGCCTGCCCAAATCTCAGCCTCGCACTCTGTGCCTCCTCTGGGAGGCCTCGGCTGTCCCACAGTACCCCTCCTGAGCCCCGTGCCTCTCCCAGTCCCCAGCTTCTTTCCACAGTTGCATTCTTGCTGGCCTGTCTCTTCCCCACCCTGTCTTCCTCCCTGAGCTTCCAGCAAGCGATGTTCCCCCACTGCTGGGGTTCTTTCTTTCTCTCCAGGCCTTACCGCTCCCTGCCCTGCTCTCTCTCTCCTCCACCACCTGCTCGTCCTCCCTGTTCTTGGTCTTATGACCCCTGCCCTCTCACTCTGGGCGAATCATTTTCTTTCTGGGTCCAGGATCTGTCCTAGTTTTCATATTTTCCCCTTTATACAGGAGTTTCCTCTTCAATATTTTAAATTTTAAAAAAATTGTGTGGGGTATTGTCATTTTAAAGGGAAATATTACATAATAATGGATTAGACAGTAGACAGATATTTCAAGAACTGAGCAGATGAGACAGGGATGGAAGCTTGGGGAAGAGTTAATGAATACACTCAGTTGGGTACCAATTACATCTTCCAGACCCAAGTGCTGGACTATCTCTTAAGGTTGAATTTTGCTGTCACCCATCAGATCATCTGTGCTGATTTGAGAATGACCAGTTAGAGGACCCTTTTATTTCAGGTTCTTGAGGAAAGCCTCACACTAGTCCCCAGGTCCCAACAACTACACCTTGCCCATCAGCGTAGGCAGTGTCTCCTTAAGAGTGGGTTTTATTTCCAAAGTTAGCTTGTAGGTAAACTGAAGCTCATTTTCTCATAGAAACACTTAAGTATAAGGTAGTTAAACTCCAGACTAATATGCAGAATGCCTTATCACCCACGAAGTACTTGCCCAGAATCTGAATGGTAGTCTAAGGCCCTTGGCTCCACGAGTCTTGTCTGTGGGCCCTGACTGCCACCCCAGGTTTGTTGGCAGGAGACTGAGAACTAGGGCTCAGAGGTGGCATCAGAGAAGCATCCAAGTGTCTGGTCTGTGTGTGAGCCCCTTGCCTCAAGATCATGTCTAGATTCCATGTGCAACTTGATAGAATCTGGGCACTGGAGGAGTCTCAGGAATCTGTTTTATAACAAAGTCCTGGGTAATTTTTATGTATCCTAGAATTTGAAGACCATTGCCTCAGTGGCTTGACAGCCTCCAGAGCAGCCAGGAGGTGGGTATGGGAGGGTGGCCAGGCCATGGATGGCAAAGACTGCTAGGCCATCAACAAGCCAAGTGTCTATAATGTACAAATGTGATCCACCTATAAATTCTACTCTCTTCTCTTTTTTGCACATATATCCTGCAGGATGCCTTTTGTAAATGTTTTTCCTTTCAAAACTGCCCTTGGTATTCAATGGAACTTAACTCAGTTCACTTCTTTGAAATCCTATGTAAATCAACCATTATGAAGCATTTGAATAAAAGAAAGCCTCAAAGGAAGCTACAGTAAGTCCCCTACATATGAACGAGTTCTGTCCTGAGAACATGTTCGTAAGTCCAACAAAGTTAGCCTAGGTACCCAACTAACACAATTGGCTATATAGTACTGTACAGTAATAGGTTTATAATACTTTTCACACAAATAATATATAAACAACAAACACAAAAAGTAAAGAAAAACACTTTTAATCTCACAGTACAGTACCTTGAAAAGTACAGTAGTACAGTACAACAGCTGGCATACAGGAGCTGGCATCGAGTGAACAGGCAAGAAGAGCTACTGACTGGAGCGGGGAGAGGAGGTGGGAGATGGTAGAGCTGAAGGATCACCAGCAATAGGAGACAGAGGGCAAGCTGCAAGTTCACTCACGCCTGACGTTGATGGCACAGGTTCTGGTTTCTTGCTGGATTCAATTCTATCTACCCTCTTGAAAAAAATGAACCAGTGATGTCTGGGTAGTAGTTCTTTTTTTCTCGTCATAGATGACATCCTGGACTTGAAATAAAGATACGGTACTACTGTACTCTATAAAGTACTGTACAGTAAAGTACACAAAAGCACAACCACTTGTAGAGGATGCACGCACGTGACAGTGTACACCAGACACATGGACTAACTTATGTGACTGGACGTGCAAACGCACGTTCGCATCTTTGAAAGTTCGCAACTTGAAGGTTTGTATGTAGGGGACTTACTGTACTCTCTTGCCATTTGTTGAGTGCCTACTGGGTGCCAAAATAGAGCATAAGACTAAAGCAGCCAAGGCCATCCTTAGGGTCTTTGGACCCCCAGGAAAATACCCTCCCCACCCCCAGCCCCTGGAGATGTTCTAGGCTGCCTCCCTCTCACTGTGTTCTTGACCTTGCCTACCCTTGGGCTGTCCGGAAAGACCGAGAGAACACCCTTCCCCTGCTCCATTATCTCCCAGAGCAAATGAGGAATTACAAATAAATTGTATTTATTCATTTGTGAACTCTGAGCATCTGGCATAGTACCCAGCAGCATTTTGCATAGTATATAGCACCTAGCAGCCATCCCAAAATATTAGAAGATAGAAGGAGGGATACCCTGTCTCCTAGCTGCACATGCCAGGCCAGGAGGGCCCTCAGGGCAAAGAGCTGGAGCTGTGGGCAATGGGACTTATCCTGACAGCAGGCAAGATGGCTAATTTAGAGCACATCAGTGTGGCATTACATTTCTTTTGAAATGCAACTCAAAACCCACTTCCTCTAGGAGGAATGCCAAGTGGCGTCCCAGAACAGGACAAGCTGTACCTTCACAGGAGACTGGGAAACTAGAAGGTGGAAATGCCATCATTAATCCGTAAGCAACAGGGGACACGGGCTCTGGCCTCCACCAGGCATGGCAGGAAAAATAAACAGTGCTCCCCATGTCCCCATTCCTGTGAAGGACTAGGAGAGCAGCAGAAACTGTTCCAGTTCTTTTACAAGCCTCAGGCTATTTTTAGCTCATTGATATCTGGGGGCCATGCAGGGCTCATGGTTTAAGACACAAGCTAGAAAAAGATTTATAATTCTTTTCATAGAGCAGGTACTCCCTTCTCTATACATCTACTGGCCTCCAGAGGCCTAATTGCTTTTCACAGGACAGGAAGGAGAGCATTAGAGTCTGGGAGGGGAGGGGAGTAAAATGAGAAAGGGAAGTTGAGACATAGCAAGAGGCAGTGAAGCAAGAGACAGTGACAAGGTGGGAGAGTGGCATGGACATATATACACTACCAAACGTAAAATAGATAGCTAGTGGGAAGCAGCCGCATAGCACAGGGACATCAGCTCGGTGCTTTGTGACCACCTAGAGGGGTGGGATGGGGAGGGTGGGAGGGAGGGAGATGCAAGAGGGAAGAGATATGGGAACGTATGTATGTGTATAACTGATTCACTTTGTTATAAAGTGGAAACTAACACACCATTGTAAAGCAATTATACTCCAATAAAGATGTTAAAGAAAAAAAAAAAAAAAAAAGAGGCAGTGAAGCCCGTGCCTATGGCCAAATTGGGCCAGAAAGAGCAGTCTTTTGAATGCAAATCAGGAAATGTGAATGGAAGCCTCAGCATGGCCAGGTGGCTGTTGGTAGGTACCTGCCCAGCCTGGCAGGGAATGGTGGGAGACTGCACCTCCTGCTGTTCTTGAGAACCAGACTGATGACTATCTAGAAGCCTCCTGCTTTTTCTTCCTTTCCCTGTGCCCTGAGGTCATTTTATTTCCTATTATCACTCCTTCCTAAAAAAAACAAAAACAAACAAAACAATCAAAGAAAAAACAGTAAGGGAAAAAGGAGAAGTGAAATTAAGGCAGCTTTCTTCTCATCTCTAATTTAAAATCTAAATGGTGGGAGAGATGAAAACCATTGCCTAAAAAGCAATCACCTGTGGATTTTACTGATGGGTTCTATTATCTCCATCCTGTTTCTGATTGGCATAGATAATAAAAAACTGGCCTTCTCCCCTCACCCCCCCCACCTCACCTCTGCCTTTCTGGCAATAAGGAAAAATTATTTTCTGACTTTTCCTCTCTGTAAGTGTGGGCTGCTTAATTTAAGACACTTTGCCCAATTGCCTTTGTTCCAGTTCTAAGCAAATAAGTGAGTCATGGGAGTAACTCAATACGTGTTGAGTTGATTTGTTACCAAGAAATTGTGGGTAAATTGAATTTTTGTATTTTTGTAGGTTGAATCATATTTAAACATTCTGGACAGTTCAACAGTTATGGGATGCCTCTGGTGAATCCTCTAGAGAAACTTTTAATTGAATCACTAGGTAGAATTGGATGCAGTCGTCCACGGCCTCCTTCTTGAAATGTTACCCGAAAACTGGGTTCGCCTCTTGTGGCTGTCAAACCAAAGACACAATCAAGCCAAAGGGTGAGAACAGGAAGGATTTATTATTACTTGCAGCAAGTAAAGAGAACACAGGAGATCTTTCCCAAAGCAGGGTTTCCCCCCCAACAACAAAATTGGGGAATTCTTAAGCCTTGGTATATGCATATTCATGAAGGGGCTTGAGCAGAAGAGAAATGAGCGTAGAATTTGGGCAAAGGTTGACAGAGTCCAAGTTTTAGTTGACTGAAGTCAGGGGGGTCGACATCATCACACCGTCTTCCACCTGGGTGGGGGCCTTAATTCCTGCAGAACTCAAAGATATTATGTATAGCCCTTGAAGAGGAGCTAGGACTCTGCTTTATCACTGTACTGTTGCTTGGCTGCCTTTTCTCTGTTCCTGCATTCCTTTGTTCCCTTAAGATTATTGATTATTGAGACCTGTTCAAGGGCAAGCATTGTGGCCAGGCTTAGACCACAAAATGGCTTAGACCAAAATAGCTTCTGCTGAACTACTGCTTTTTTCCCTTGGAAATACACGTCTCTCCTAGGGTTCCGCACTTCAGTAGGTGTAGCATCATGGACCCGGTTGCTAAAGCCAAACACCCAGCAATCATCCTTGATTCCTCTCTTTCCTTCATTTGCCAATTCAATTAATTCAAAATCTTTCTGGTTCTAATCCAGTATGTACTCAGAATCTGAACACTTCTCAACACCTCTGCTGCTCTGACTTTCCACTACCCTCATCTCTCCTGGGACTATCTCAAGAGCCTCTTTCCCGGGTCCCTGCTTCCACCCTTGCCTCCCCCACCCATCCTCCAGTGAAAAGTGTCAGTCAGATCCTATCAGTCCTCTGCTTGAAACACACTGAGAATAAGCTCAGGTTCCTCATATAGGCCTTCAAGAGTCTAAATCAAGAGTTGATGTACTATTGCCCTTGGGCCAAAGAAGCACCCCTGCCTCCCGTCTGTTTTTGTCAATAGAATTTTATTGGAACACACCCATACCCGTTCATCTCTGAATTATCTATGGCTTCTTTGCCACTACAAGGGCAGAGTTGGGGAGTTGCCACAGAGATTGTGTGGCCCATAAAGCTTAAAATAGTCACTGTGTGGCCCTTTTTAACAAAACGTTTGTCTTCCCTGCTCTAAATGACCTGGCTCCTGCCTCCTTCTCCCATCAGGTTTCTCTTTATTTCCTGCCTTGTTCACAACGTTCTAGTAACACTGGCCCACGATATTTTCCTTGCCCGTGCTTGGCTCTGCCATAGTATCTTTACACTTGTAGTTCTTGCCTGGTTTGTCCTCCCGCCAGATCTTCACACGGCTTCTTTCTCAACTCTTCTGGCTCAGCTCAAATGTCACCTCTGCAGAGGTCACTATTCTAGCTATAGCATCCCTACACCAGTTATCCCCTACCAGATTATCCTGTTTCATCTTCTTCATAGTACCTATCACCACATCCATGCCTATGTCCATATCTATATAGTTGTAAGTATGAAAGTATGAGTTAATCATGTCTTCCCCATCAACATGTAAGGAGCTTGAGGGCAAGGACGGACTTATTCACCTGTATGTACCCAAGACTTGGTACTGTGCCTGGCACATACCAATAAATACTTGTTGACTTATTGAGTCTTTGCAAAGCAAATTATTCTTTATGATATAAACAAGCAGGCCTTACTTTGTTATGCAAATTCAGATATTCATATATCAAATTTTCTTGAGTTTCTATATACTTGTCTGCTAGCTAAATCCTTTCCAAAATTATGTGTTTTATTTTTCTTGTTTTATAATTCATATCAATCACTGAGTGCTCCGTACCAGCTAAATACATTACATACATTATCGCATTTTAATTCTTATAACAATCCCGTGAGGGAGGTGTTGCTATCTCCCTTTACAGATGAGGAAATGGGTACCCAGTTGCTAACAACTTGCCCTGGGTCACACAGCTAGAAATTTACAGAGCCAGAATTGTATCCCATAGCTGTGTGACCCATGTTTTTACTGTTATGTCAAGCTGTGGGTGAGTCTTACCCCAGTGCTTTTCCTCCATTACCAGCAGATCTTAATACATCAATGGATTAGCTTACACCATCCTTTCAGCTCTAGGAGAAATGTAGACATCTCTACATCCATCTCACAAAGGCACGAGATGTTCCCAATATCTTCAGATTTCCTTTCAACCAGAGAGTTGACACAGTAGACAGTTCTGAGAAACCCCAAACAGCTCCCTGCCCAGGTATTCTGCCATTAGTGACTAATTCTGGGTATGTGGAAACCATTCTGCTTTTAAGTTTCTTGTAAAAGGCAAACAGCTCCGGGCAGGGTAGCACTTTATCAGACATGCATTGACAGCTGCCTGAGTGGGGAGTCCTGGAGAGGAGGAGCCAGATAGACAGAGTAGAGAAGAAGAGAGATTTGAAGAGCCGAAGGCATCCCTTGCCCATTTTGTCCAACCTCAGCAAGTTGGAACATTTAATGACGGAGAAGGATGTTCTCCCTGTGATTAAGTAAGTAAACGCAGGTTATAACCTGGTTATATATCCAGTATGCACAGCATGATCCACTTCCCCACATACATAAGAAGGTCAGAAGACCCCACATCTATTAACAAGCTTACGTCTAAGCAGTGAAGTTACGAGTGATTTTTCTTTTCCATTTTTGTTTTTATATATTTTCTAGATTTTCTTCAATGGACATGTATTACATTTTGACTAATACAAACACAATAAAGGAAAAGAAATCTCTCCCATAGGCCCCTTCCCTTCCGCTCAGTTCTCCACTGGGTAAACCTATAAGTGGACCGTTCCCGTGGCTGCCAAAGGGGCCCCTTCCTGGAAGCCCTCTTGGCTCCAGTGCGTCCTGCACGCAGCTGCTAGCTTAAAGCATAGCTCAGATCATGTATCTGCTCAAGCTAGCCCCTACACAAGCAGTTACTCTCCTGGGCCACAGTGGTGGGCAGACGTCTCAGGTGGGAGAGGTCCGGACCCCCGAGAGGCAGGTGTGTGATGCTGGGTGTTTCCATAGTCACTGCTTAATCCAGCTCTGAGGACTAAGGAGCCCCAGGGCCTGGGTTAGCCTTGGGGTGTGGCAGCTTTATGAATTGTTCCCTTTGGCCTACAGTCACCGGAGCCAAACACATTGCCTAAGGGCTCCAGAAGTGAGCTCTGGGTCTAGCCAAGAACAACCCTCAGAGCAGTTAATGAAGGGAGCGTCTTCATTCAGGTGGCTCCCAAAAGCCCTAAGCCTTACAGCTGCTGGGTTTCTGCATGAAACAAAGCCCTGTGCATGCAGGGGCTGCATGGAGGAAAGAGCCTTATCCTTCCCCCGCCACAGGAACACAAACATGCCTCTAGGGAAGTTTAACGACACTCTGGGAAGACACAGAGGGGGGTGGCATTATCTCAATTACACATCATTCCTGAATTAGCCTAGAAAACTTTCACTGGAAGAAGACAGCCTGCTTAGCGTGCAGGCCCCTTATCAAATCAGGCTGCAGCAGTAAACATTAGCCTCCTGCAGCCGGTCCATTTCAGTGGGGTCTCTGCGATAATGAAATATCAGTAAGTGGAAAAGGGCTTGCTGTAAAGTAGGATGAGTCCATGTTTGTAAAAGAATGTGGAAAATATTTGTATACTCTGCATTTAGAAAAAGGATAGAACTCGCAGCAAATGTTGAAAGTGGTGATATTTATTTGTGTATGTGTGCCCACATGTACTTTTCAGTATTTTCAAATATTTTGTACGACCAATGTGTATTATTTTTGGAAATAGATAAAGACATTTATGCTTTTAGAAATTAAAAGTAATCAAATGCACCAAAACAAAAACTGCTGCGGTTGGGAAGTTCGCTCTACAATTTTCTCTTCTTTTATGCATGTTTAAAATTTTTATGAATTAAAAAAATCATTCATAATTCTATCACTTTGACATAAATATTATTAACATTTTTAATGTTGCTTATATTATTTTTCCTACCCCATACTAACGTAAGTTCATACTATATTCAAAAATCTTATTAGACAAATATGGGATGTCTGTATCTTTGCTGTTTTTTTGTTCACAGTCAGTATCAGATAATCATTTTAACAGGTTTGTCTTTGTAAGCTAAGCATGATGTGTGGTGTGAATTATTTCAGGGTCTTTCCCCCCAAAATATATATGTTTTTAAAATATATATATTTCTGGTAAAGGCTAGGCTACCTGGCCTTATCGAAACTATAAACAATTTCTGTATTAATTATTTAACAGATATTTGAAAAATCACGAACCTGATGAAGTCTTGCCAAAGTCTGAAGATAGTCAGCTGGGGTGTGGAGGGGCACCCAGCCAGTTCTGGGGTTCCTATGTTAATAACACCTAAATGAGCTTCTCAAAATTCAGGAACCTGGAAACAAAGGAAAAAAACAAAAATGCTGTCTTGAAAGTCAAGTTTGGAGCTTCCCTGGTGGTGCAGTGGTTAAGAATCCGCCTGCCAATTCAGGGGACACGGGTTCGAGCCCTGGACGGGGAAGATCCCACATGCCACAGAGCAACTAAGCCCGTGAGCCATAACTACTGATCCTGCGCTCTAGAGCCTGCGAGCCACAACTACTGAAGCCTGCGCGCCTAGAGCCCTTGCTCCGCAATAAGAGAAGCCACCGCAACGAGAAGCCTGCGTACCGCAACAAAGAGTAACCTCTGCTTGCCGCAACTAGAGAAAGCCCGCGCGCAGCATCGAAGACCTGACGCAGCCAAAAATAAATAAATAAAATAAATTTTTTTAAAAAGTCAAGTTTTCTGAGATACAATATATAGAGAGCAAAATTCACCTTTTTAGTGTACAGTTCTGTGAATTGTAACAAACACACACAATTGTGTAACTACTGTCACAGTCAAGATGCAGACCATTTACATCACCCCAAAAATACCTTTGTACCTCTTTGTAGTTTACCCCTCCCTCCATTCCCAGTCCTTGTCAACCACTGATCAATTTTCTCTCTATTAAGTTTTACCTTTTCCTTAATGTCACATATTAGTTCTACATAGCCTTTTGAGTCTGGATGCTTTCACTGGCCAGAATCTATTTGAGATTCATCCACTGTGTTGTGTGTGTCAAAACTTTTTTTTTTAAATTTATTTATTTTAAATTTTTATTTATTTATTTATTTATTTATTTATTTATTTATTTATGGCTGTGTTGGGTCTTCGTTTCTGTGCGAGGGCTTTCTCTAGTTGTGGCAAGCGGGGGCCACTCTTCATCGCGGTGCGCAGGCCTCTCACTATCGCGGGCTCTCTTGTTGCGGAGCACAGGCTCCAGACGCGCAGGCTCAGTAATTGTGGCTCACGGGCCTAGTTGCTCGGCGGCATGTGAGATCTTCCCAGACCAGGGCTCGAACCCGTGTCCCCTGCATTGGTAGGCAGATTCTCAACCACTGCACCACCAGGGAAGCCCTCAATACTTTTTTTTACTGCTGATTGGCACTGCACTGTGTGGATGTACCCCGGTTTTGTTATTCGTTCACTGGTTGAAGAACATTTGAAGAACATTGTTTCTGACTTTTGGCAATTATGAATAAAGCTGGTATAAACATTCCAGCACAGGTTATTTTGTGAACATAAGTTTCCTTTCTTTTCATTTTCTTTGTGTGTGTGTGTGATACTCAGGAGTGGATTGCTGGATCATGTGTTTAGTACGTTTAACTTTATTTTAAAAGCTGTCTGATAGTTTTCAAATGTGGCTGTACCATTTTGCATTCCCACCATGAATATATGACAGATAGCTCAACATCTTTGCCACCATTTGTTGGTGGTGGGATTTTTAGCCATTCTAATAGGCTTATAACACCAGACTCATGGTTATTTGAATGCATTTCATTTGTATTTCCCTCATACTTAAGGGTGTTGAGCATGCTTTCATATACTTATCTCCTATCTACATATCTTTGCAGAATAGTCTGCTAACATCTTTTGCCAATTAAAAAAAAACTGGGTTGTTTGCTTCTTACTATTGTTTGGAGAGTTCTTTATATATTCCACAATCAAGGACTTTATCAGATACGTGCTTTACAAATATTTTCTCCTGTTCTATGGCTTGTCTTTTTGTTCTCTTAATAGTATCTTTTGAAGGGCAGATGCTTTGATTTTGATAAGGTCCAGTTTAACCATTGTTTTCTTTTATGAATTCTGCTTTTGGTGTTATATCTAAGAAATCTTCATCTAACCTAAGGCTACAAGGATTTTCTTTATGTTTTCTTCTAGATGTTTTATAGTTTAAGGTTTTACATTTAGGCCTATGATCCATTTTGAGTGTTTATTTTTTTCATATGTGATACCAGGCATGGACCAAGGTTCTCTTTTTTACATTTGGCTGGCTGATTGCCAAAACCACTTTTGAATGACCTGTAACATAAGCTTACGGGACAGTTAAGTACACAGATAGTTAATTACAATGTGTTTACCTATGTGTCCTTGGTAAGTCCTTTAATTATTCAGTTATTCAAGTGATTCCTAAGTACCCGCTATAATCCAAGATACTAATCACTAACCATGAATGACCACTGCGTTTAAGGTGTTCATCATCTAGTATAAGAGAAACATATGTTGGTAAGAACTGTAATATAATGCAGAGAAAAACAAGTTGCACATCATCCACCCAAGCATAAAATCTGAATCATTTTATCATTCATGCCAAGTGCCTACTAGAGTATTCAGGAAGAAGCTCTATGATAGGCTAAGAATGGAGATGCCCTAGTAACTGACCCATCTCTTGGGACAGCTGGCCCATGAGGGACATGGCAGAAATGCCAAGTCAGAATGTTTGAAAGCTTCCTTATAAATGACAGGCACCTGAAAGTCTAAATGGGCATACTGAAATGCTGGAGAGCTAGTGAGAACCTTGATCTTGGGGACAACTCAAACTACAGTTTTAGGGACTTCCCTGGTGGCGCAGTGGTTAAGAATCCGCCTGCCAATGCAGGGGACACAGGTTCGAGCCCTGGTCCGGGAAGATCCCACATGCTGTGGCACAACTAAGCCCATGTGTCACAACTACTGAAGCCCGCACGCCTAGAGCCCGTGCTCTGCAACAAAGAGAAACCACTGCAATGAGAAGCCTGTGCACCGCAAGGAAGAGTAGCCCTTGCTCGCCACAACTAGAGAAAGCCCGTGCACAGCAACGAAGACCCAATGCAGCCAAAAATAAATAAATAAATTTACTAAAAAAAAAAAAAAATTGCAGCTTTAATCAAGTCACTTCAGCATTCTGGCCCTCAGTTTTCACATCAATTAAGTAAGAAACTTGAACCAGGTGCTCTATGTGTTCCTTTCAGGGGAAAGAAAATGCAAAAAATTTGCAAGTTTGGTGCTACAGTACTAAACCTGAAGGTTACAGTCACATCAGGTGAGTTGATAGGTGCTAGACTGAAAGATGTAATTATTGAACCCTGCAATATAATGTGTTCATGGCTAAAAAATAAAAGGATATTTCTCATAAATTAATATTAAAGTACACTTATACACCATATTTTTATACACCATATTTTTATAGGGGTAAAGGGCATTCATGAATGAGACATTACTGATAACAAGTTCTGTGCAAAGTTTATTACAGTATTTTCCCCATATCAGTGATAACTCAGTTTTCCCCCCATTATGTCCAGGGACATACCTAAGAGACAGGAAGTAAAAGGTATGAAAAAAAGGACATTTTTCTGAGTGATAAATTAGAGCAGGGATCCAAGTAAGGGATTGGCCTTAGTTAACATTTTTATGTCTCATGTGGAAAAGAATGAAACTGATGTTAAACATCTCTGATTTGTGAGTGTCAATTCAATGGGAACAGACTTGTGTAATCTTATAAAGCTGGATGCTTTAGGTAAGCAAACTTATATTAACAAGATGATGGGCAGCCTAGGGACCAGGTAAGACCAAGGACAGTGACTTTGGTAGTCTCTAAATAAAATAATCTCTAGACACTAAGAGCTTGTAGGGTCAAAAAGAGTAAAACAGGCTGGACAACGTCATTTACCCCTAATGGGATGAGGATTACCTCCGAATGGAATATGGATCAGAAACATTATCCCGTTATTATAAAACCATGGGGGACTTCAGACCAGGAAACCTTGAGTCAAATCCTGGTTGCTGAGTGTTAAGGAAGACATAATTGGGTGGAAGGATTTATGTAGCAGGTGGAAATCCATAGGAAACCAGATGAAAAAAAAGAGACTCAATCTAGAAATAAAAAGGGTTGACATGGAATATAATCAACTATAAAAGTATTAACATTCTGAAGAGAATGCACTGATGTTTGTTTACAAAATGCCAGAATGTAAAGGAAGATGAAACTTAAAAGAGCATACACAATAAATCCTAAAGCTATGAATCTCATTAACCCAAGAAGAGATCAAGAATAACAATTTCATGTAAGAATTAGCTAATAAGCTTTTGGGCTCAATCATCCATTGATTTAAAGGAATCAGATGCTTTCAGGATGATGTCATGGAAAAGCTGTTTGCCATCTTGATCTCAGGAAGCCACTAGCCAAACAAATTTTCTTTCACATTCTACCAGTTCATAAAAAGTAGTAACTTTTATGTTGAGTTCTGAGGAATCTCATACTGTCAGAGCAGCTAGTTTGTCAAGTCTAAAATTTATACTCGGTGGAAACGGCTTTCTCCATATTTAGTTTTCCCATGCCAATCCTTCAGTGCTGGTCCTAACAAAATGAGCAATCAGCTCCCAAGGTGATACCTTCCCCTTGTAGAGGTGGTTCTGGCTTTCTATGCAGAGAAAGGAAATCCTAAGTGTTCTATTCATTAGCTGGACATTCTGTGTTAATAACCCTCTTTACCCCACTGAAATATTTAGATAGTTAAAATGAGCACCCAAGTGAATTATTACAGTCTCACTCAGAATCTAAAAGAATATCATTCTTCAGACAACTAACAATAACAGTAAAATTTGCAATTTCACTTTAAAAAACACTGTGAGGGAATGGCAAGGCTACATGAACAACAGAAGACACTGATGCAAACAGTTTGGTGGTATAATCACTTGAAACTTACAACAAAGATTACCCATTGCATATTTAGAACACTGCAAGGTAATTGTGATTGGTGTAGTTAAGTTTTCAAAATAAGCCTTCTTTGGAGTCCTTTTAAGAAAGTCCTGGTGGTCCTGGAAGGGCCTAAGGGATTGGTGTGTGGGCAGTGTTTGGTCAGTGGTGGAAGTGGCTGCGAAGAAGGAAGTAGAACACAGTCTCACGTGGGTTGCATCTCTGTGGCTCTGCTAAGCTGGTTTTCTGTAGTGCTACACCTAAACACATAGCTGTCCTGAGAACTGTCTCTGGATAATTTATAACTCTAAAAATGGAGTTTCTGAAAGCAAAGTGTGTTTCTCCAGTTTGTCTTCATCCCTGGCCTGTGCTAAGGGCAGGGAGCACATACAAAGCAACAGACCCAGGTCTGCCCTTACCATTATATTCTAACTCCAAGCCTCAGTTGGCTACTTATGTTCCCAGAAAAGAGAAGGAAGACAGGGAGAAGATACAGCCTGAGCTCGGCTCAAGGAGGCACAAGGAGAGGGGATATAACTTTAGGGGTCAACTGCAGAGAATAGAATGGTTCTTATCCTCTTGGAAGGGAAAACACGTAAGATTCCTTTTAATTTGCTCACAATCTGCATAAATCCAGCAAACCAACTGAGTAAATTACCTTTGTTCTCACTCGGGGGATATCTACTAAGAATTCCAAGCTTTATTCTTTGGCAGGGCTGATATTCAGCCAACACACACAGGCAAAGCTGTTCCAGCTGTTAAAAATACTGAAAATATTTCTGTACCCTTTGGAAATGAGCTGTGGCCTGAGCCATCTTGAGCACCATCAGCTACCCCATTTGTCCTGGCTCCACCACTGGGACCCACGGACCCCTGCCCACTCCAGCAACTACAGGGTGAATGTTTGGCTCTGAAGGAGCTTGCTCCAGCACTGCCGTGTCCATTCTCTACTGATTATTGAATATTTCGATTCTCCTGTCTGTTCTCAGACAATGGTCCTTAAGTGACACTGGTTATCCAACCAGGAAGTTGTTAAAAAGTAACCCAGTGCAGGATGACAAGTGAAATGGATAGAGATGGAAGAAGAGACTACCCCAAGGTTGCCTGGGGATGGTGAGTGAGGCGTTCTTAGTTCTGAGGGCTCTTGGGCAGACTATATGAAGACGGAGTCTCCTCAGTCCTGAGTGGTACAGCAGTCCTCATTGCTGGAAAGAAAAACAGATCACAGCTGAGAAGCAACAGGAACCCCAGAGGAGGAAAGTCCTATGTAAAATATGCAAAAGGATTAAAAATAGAAAAAGAAAATTAATCCAAACCACAAGTGTATTTTCAGACTGCCAAGGTCCTGAACTCCTGCTTCTTACACACCTCGATGTGAATGGTGCTCTTACCAAAGTAAGAGGGAATTTAGCTCAACCGAGGGACATATAAGGGAGGTTAAGGGAACAGTTTTAGATGGGTAGTATAAAAATGCAAAAAGAGCATATAATTCCTTTAAAGAGTAAATGCCACCAAAGGCCCCAATTTAGCACATGTATGTGTGCCCTCAGAGCTGACTGCGCTTACAATATGCCCTCTGAAATACGATATAAAATTTGGCCATGCAATAAGATTTCACTATTCAACATATATTTATTGTGTTTACAAATTTGGTCTCAGTTAGGACTGAAAAATGCAGGGGTAGTTTTGCCCCTGCAAAACTTTCAAGCAAATGATTTATTCATTGTGATCACTTCATCCATCCCTATCTCCAACACTGTGTACTCTCTTGTGATCAATCTCAGACCTTCTGAGGACAAGCGCTTTTTGTATAAGCAGTAATCCCTTTCACAGAGGAATGAGGAAGTTCACACTCCACTCAGGACCAGAGGAGTGAATCTCCACCTGCAGGCTTTTGGGCCCCATCATGAGGGGCGGGAGATGGCTTTTTGAGTGTTTGGCTCACTGTAATTCATTTTTCCTGGACTTGGCAAGAAGGGTCCCTGAGCCAGTGGGCATTTTTTAGGAGTGTGGTTATGATTGTTCACACAGCCAGGAGGTCTCTCTTTCTCATAGCCAAGTACCAGCACAAGAGATTTGCCTTCATCAATTTGGACTGCTATAACAAAAATACCATAGATAGGTGGCTTAAATGACAAACATTTACTTCTCACAGTTCTGGAGGCTGGAAGTCCAAAATCAGGGCACCTGCATGATTGGGTTCTTGGTGATGGCCTTCTTTCTGGTCAACAGATAGCTGCCTTCTTGCTGTGTCCCCACATGGTGGAGAGAGAGAGATCAAGTTCTCTGGCCTCTTCTTATCAGAGCACTAATCTCATTATGAGGGCCCCAGCATCATGACCTCATCTAAACATAATTACCTCCCAAAGGTCCCCACTTCCAAGTACTAACATATTGAAGATTAGGCCTTCAGCACATGAAGTTTGGGGGGGACACATTCAGTTCACAGCAGGACTTGATAGAATTTGAGCAGAGGAATATCTTGGTTTCCCAGGCATTGGCACCGCAAGCTAGGTCATCATGGACGTGAGCAAAGGGGTCACCAGCAGAAGGGAAGTATGAGAGGGGGACCATCGAGGAGTATTTACCACTGACAATAGAATTGCAGACCTGTGACGATAGTAGAAAGCAGATTAGCTTTAAGTCATTTTCATGATTGATTTTACATTCTCTGCATACAACATATATCTTTACTTACTGTACTGGGATGGGCCACTCCCACAGCTGGTACTGCCACCCCACTGCCCAGCAGATCCCTGCACCAGAGGGTGCAGTTCTGTTTCAAGTTTCTGAACACCTATCACATTTGTCCTGAGAACGAAAGTCTGAGAAGTTTTCTCAGAATAAACTGATGATGGCCAAGTCAGGAACAGAGACGGGGGAGGGCGGGGAACTTGGGTCTTGACGTACTCTAAGGGCATCACTCCCAGCAGGAGGGGAGAGGAACAGGCTCCTCCACCGCCCGCCCTCCCGTTCAGTCTCTGGTGACTGCAGCATCACAGGAGGCCCAGCCTGTGTCCTCCCGTTGCCAGGGCGATTTAAAAATAGCATGTGCAGCCCGGGAAGAGGGGGGCAGGGAAAGAATGAAGATAAGCGGCCTTTTGCAGGAAAACTGCAGGCAATGAATCCTGCCCAGGCTTAATCTGGAGTGGAGGGTCTCTTGTGTTTACTGTACTTCTTGCCTTAAGAACAGCCTTTCTGTCCAGGGTCTGCTGTGTGCTATTTCTGGGAAGGACCCAGCTGCCTCTGGAGAAGACCCTGTTTACTCCTTGGACCAGCAGCCAGGAGGACACCGGCAGGCTCTGCAGAGGAAGGAGAAACACTCCGTGCTCAGGTTCAGAATGACTCTTCTGCCTGTGCAAGGAGCGAGGGCTTTGCAAATCGGGCCTTTTGGACACAGCAGGCCTATCTGTGCAGGGGCAGAGACCTGGGACTCTGCTGGGCTCAGGGCCAGTGACACACTCATCAACTTTTCACACCAGAAATTCCCATTTTTGGTGTCAACATAAATGGGCTGGTGTCCCATGTGGGGTAATGCCAGCCAGACCACCCCCCCCCAAGCAGACCCCCACCCTAACATTAGGACATTTTCCCCATTCAATGGGTTTGAGGCCAAGTGTCCCAATAAACTGATTGGCTGGTTTGGAAAAATTACTTGGTGGCTGTCCCAGGTGGCTGCTATGGTTAAAATTTTCTCCATTTCTCCTTTCTCTACTGAAGACACTCTGCTTCGGCATTACCAGGTTTTGGGAGAAATCAAAAGCACTTCTTTTTTCAGAAAAAGTTTCCAGATCCTTGCATTAAACTGTGTGAGAAACTTCACTGTTAAGCTCAAAGAAGCCACCAAAATGAATTATGGTATTCCATTTCATGGAATATTGTAAAGCCATGAAAAACTCATAGAAGAATAATTAAAAACATGTAAAAATGTTCACAGTAAAGTAAAAAAACAGATTACTAAAGTGTATGTAAATCTCAATTTTAAAAATTATCATATATGTATATAAATATATCTTATACCACATTATACATGTAATTAAATATACATACATAATTATATGTGTATATAAAATACAATTATGATATCAAATTATTTCTGGATAGTTCAATTATAGTAATTTTTTTCTTTTGTATGCTTTTTTTTAATATTTTGTATTTTCTACAAGGGACATTAAAATAAATCCTAACGTGAGTTCTAAAAACACATGTTATCAAGGAGAAAGTTATGTGTTCTTCCCTTAGACAATTCCATACAAAGGCAGAACAGTAGCCTGGTGGCAGAAATGGTCTTTTCTTGCCTTACAAACTCTCAGAGAATGTAAAGCAAAGGCAAGGCTTCTTGGAGGCAGAGGGATAGATCAGATGACCTTCCTACATCCTACGTTCAAATCACTACTGAATGCTAACTTGCCCAAAAACTTTCCAGAGGGAGCTATTCAGAATTCTCTCCAAGGTCTGGCATTGTCATCAATCAAAATGTTCTTCCTCACATTTAACCCAAGCCCCTCTACAGTGGCCTGCAAAACATTCCTAGTGGGCTCAGGGACGAGCAAGGGCCCAGCCCAGGCACAGACGCTGCATTCCAGGACACAGCCTCGCTAAGGTGCAACAGGAAGGAGGGCAGCCTTTGTTGCCTTCTGTTTTCTGATTACATATGGTGACTCTGAGCAGCCAGACAAAATCTCACCTTGGCCAGGGTCTTAGTGCTAACTCTGCTCCTAGACTTCAGCTCCTTCTCTGTAAAATGAGGAGTTAAACCAATGAACTCTAAGGCTCCTTCTGGCTCTAGGATATGACAAGAGTTGTTTGGAGGTAAATAATTGCTTCTGAATGGTTTGGATGTGCCCACACCCCCTCTGCCCGCTGAAATCTTTGAGATAGTATGCACTACAAGTCTAGGGTCCAGGCACATGCTGGAGGCCCAAGGATTGTATCCAGCCTGAAGAGATGGTTTGTTTGGCTCACAATGTTATAAGGGCACAGAATTTTTAAAAATTAATTTACTTACCAATATCAAAATAGGTACATAAAAATCTGTATTTCTGGATTCTCTTGGAAAATCGTAAAATCTGGCAGCACTGGGTCCTTATGGCAGGAACCTGCTGGATCTGGGTCTTGGCTGCCCCTTTTGAAGGAGATGTGATCTTTCCAAGCGCCCACGGTCCCCATCAGTCCCTACCAACTCGGAACTCTGAGTCTGAATGGCAATTTCCATCCTCATTTTTCTTACAGTGGGTCTTCTTCATTCAGTCACGCTACCTGTCTGGCCCTTGTAAGCCTCTGAGTTTGCAATTTCTGATATAACAAAAGCCCCCTAGGGGCAGAGAGCACCTTGTTATCTTCTGCAAAACTTAGCTTCGTAAGAACACGTGGAGGTCCTCAGTAAATGTTTGTTGAATGCAGTTATTATATTGTTTCCCTAAAATGAAAGGTTTGGTAGACAAGTCATCAGCCCCTGTGTTGCGGGTTTACTCTGTTCCTTCGTGAACCTCTCTCCTTCCCCACGAAGGCAAAAGAATTTGCTCCTAGGAGTGAACCCCTGGCTACCACTAGCCCTCCTCTTGTGCAGCCTTATTCCTAGTGCTGATATTTCCTTGGACTGTGTCTGAGGAGGTTTATCTTAGTCCAACTTCTCACTTAGGAGAGGACTTGGCAGGTATCTCCATGGAGACAGAAAAAGGATTCCGGGCTCCCCTCACAAATCACTTTTGACAGCCAGTTTAGAACACAAGAGCATATTTTTCATGTGCCAGCCATCCAAAGACAGAATCCTCATCCTGTTTATTTACACTGGGTTTGGATGAGCTGCCAATAAATACAGAGATGGCAGTTTCTAAAGATACGTGGTTGCGGGTGGTGGTGGTTAGAAGTGTCTGCTCATATACTCCTTATCTCTACTCTCAGCAGGACCTGTTTATCCCCGAGTCTCTTCTCCTTTAATAGTTCTACTTCTCGGATGATTCTGTCTTTGGTCAAAGAGAAAACATTCTGTAGAGTAAGACAGGTTGTTCACAGAGTAAGTCAAGAACAGTCAATTAGGGGCTTCCCTGGTGGCGCAGTGGTTGAGAATCTGCCTGCCAATGCAGGGGACACGGGTTCAAGCCCTGGTCTGGGAAGATCCCACATGCCGCGGAGCGACTGGGCCCGTGAGCCACAACTGCTGAGCCTGCGCGTCTGGAGCCTGTGCTCCGCAGCAGGAGAGGCCGCGACGCTGAGAGGCCCGCACACCGCGATGAAGAGTGGCCCCCGCTTGCCGCAACTGGAGAAAGCCCTCGCACAGAAACGAAGACCCAACACAGCCATAAATAAATGAATAATAAAAAAAAAGAACAGTCAATTAGCAAAGTAAATAACTTGAGGAAAATAATAAACGACACATACTTATTTAGAAATAGGATAACTATACACAGGCATAGAGAACAAACTAGTGGTTACCAGTGGGGAGAAGGGAGGGGGGAAGGGCACAGTAGGGGAGGGGATTATAATTATATATAAAATAAATAAGCTACAGGGATACCTACTACAGTACAAGGAACATAGCCAATATTTTATAATAACTATAAATAGAATATAACCTTTAAAAATTGTGAATCATTATGTTGTTGTACACCTGGAACTTATATAATATTGTACACAAACTATACCTCAATAGAAAAAACAAAAAAAGAGATAGGATAACCATATAACTTATCATTCAAACCAGGACACTTTGGAGAGTGAGAAGGGGTGCTAACTGGACAGGACTCTGGGAGTACAGGCATAAATTGGAACTGTCCCAGGAAAATTGGTTTTTATGGTCATCCTGTTTAAAAATCAAACATATTCACGAAAACAGCCTCGGACAATGGTTTTCCTTCGTGGCGAGGCTGGATGCTTCACAGAAAAAGTATTTGAGCTACTTACAGCAAAACCTGCTGTAATAGGGAGAAAGAGGTTACAGACTATCAGGAGAAATTTCTAAGTGACTACAGGCAGTGCCCCACTTTTTATTATTGTACATTTATCTGTTCATTTGAGGCTGTGTAAAAATCATCTCTCTCTTACCTCTCACCTCTACTCTCTTATTTTGGCCTTTATGTCCCTAAATGTCAAACAGGTTGAAGTAGTCAAAGTACCTATAATGCCGGTACTTAGCAGTATCTCAGGAAGGTAGCAGCAGGCTGGGGAGAAAGAGGGAGCTCTCATGGATACTGGTAGAGGTAATAATCGCTTATCACAAGAGAACCTATTATGTGCTAGACCACATTCAAAGGCAGGGGAAAATGATGCACAAGATAGATACACCATAAACCATGCTAACTGTAGCCCTGTATGGTAAGTTAATCATTATGCTAACTGCTGTAGCAAATAAACTGAAAGTCTCAATGACTCTTGCTCAAGTCACAGACCACTATGAGTCAAGAGGCTCTCCTGACAGCTGTCTACCAGATGGTGACTCAGATTCAGGCCTTCCAGCATGTGGCTCTACCACCTCTGACGCCTTCTCTTCCAGCCTTGTGATCAGGGGGAAAAGGAATATGGATGATCACACTGGGCCCTTATGGCCAGGTCTGAAATCGGTATTCATCACATCCACCCAATTATAATGGCCAGACTAGTCATAGAGCCCTGACCTAACTGCAAGGGAAACTGGGAAATGGAGTCTTCCTTGATGCCAGGAAGAGATTGGCGAGCATCTGGCTAGCCTCTGTCAACATTGCTGTAGTCACCCCTTTACCAACAAATTGAGGCTCAGAGAGGTTAATAACTTACAAAGGATCAAGCATCTAAAGTAGCAGCAATTGGGGTTTAACTTAGGTGTGCCTAACTCCAAAGCCCATGTTCTTTCCATTGTAGCTCCACCTATTCAATCAGCTCATAAGCTTTCCCCATAATCAGCAATATAAAAGGGAGAGACATATCAAGATCATTTCCTAAGCCTAAGATCATTTCCCAAGCCTTCGTCTGCCTACTTTCCTTGGTTTATGACAGGCTGACTTCAGTTTATATTTGGCCATTTATGTAAGCCTCATGGAGGCCAGGACACACTAACTACTGGTAGAGTCAGGCTTCTCCTCCCTGTGGAGGTGCTCTTATTTATGTAGGTCTTCTTTAATTTCTCGCAACAATATTTTGTGGTTTTCAATGTAAAGGTCTTGCACATCTTTTATCAGACATTTATTCCTAAGTGTCTCATAGATTGAGGCTGTTGTAAGTGGTATTTTTAAATTTCAATGTCTGATTTTCATTGCTAGAATATAGAAATAAACTTGGTTTTTGTATATTAAGCTTGTATCCTGCAATATTGCTAAACTCACTTGTTAGTTATGGTATTATTATTTTTTTTGTAGATTCCATCATTTGTACATGGATGATCATGTCTGCAAATAAAAACAGTTTGACTTTTCCCTTTTCAGTCTGGCGATCTTTATTTTTCTTTCCTGCCTGATTGCCCTGGCTAGAACCCCCAGTACAATGTTGAGTAGGAGTGGGGAGAGCCAGTGTCATTGTCTTGTTCCTAGTGTTAGGGGAAAAGCATGCAGCATGATTTTAGTTATAGGTTTTTTCCCCTCTATTCCTAGTTTTCTAAGAGTTTACTTTTTAAAATCAGGAATGGATGTTGCAATTATTTCTTGGCCTTTTGGCTAAGATCAAGCTTAGGAATAGATGTTGGATTTTGTCAGATGGCTTTTCTGCATTTATTGAGATGGTCATATGTTGCTGTTGTTGATTTGTTAATACGGTGAGTTACATTGGCCGATTTTTTTCAGTGTTAAACCAACCTAGCATTATCCCAGTGGATAAAAACCACTTGGTCATGATGTATTATCTTTTTAATATATGACTGGTGATTTGATAACATTTTGTTTTGAAATTTTGTATCAATTTTCATGAAGGATATTGGTCTGTAGTTTTCTTTTCTTCAAATGTGTTTGTCTGATTTTGGTATCAGGAAAATGCTGGCCTCCTAGAAAGAGTTGGGATTTCCGCTTCTTCAATATGTTACCAACTAGCATCCTTGGACTCTTTAATCAATAGAAATTGATAAGAGGCCAGAGGAGGAATTCAGGTAAGGCTTAATTGGGACTCATGCTGCAGCACAAGGGAGAAAAAACAAGTAACAGGTGCCCTTGCTCCATCTGGAAGGAGCGTGGGCTGGTTCCTTAAATGGGGTATGGGTAGGGGCAGATAGACGGGTCAGGCTGGAGGGGTTGCTTAGGTGGTCTGCCCACGCCCTTGGTGGTGCTATGTGCAGGGATCACGCACAATACCCTGATTTTGCTCCCAGCACCCTAGAAGTGGCAGTTGGTTTCAGGCCTTTTTGTATCTTATTGTGAATAACTGCCCCATCTGCTCGTGCATGCAGTTATTTTTAGTCCCTTATAGTTTCTTTGTATTCTGTTGCTCAAAGAGATGTTTGTTCAGATGCAAGCATTGCAGCAAAGGGTCCCAGGTCCCAGGTTCTAACTTGTCTCAAATGTTGTGAAAGAATCTGTGTAGAATTGGTATTATTTCTATTTTACATATTTAGCAGCGTGTCATCTTGAGTACTATTCTATAATCTATGAATTTTGAAACTTGAAGGAGCAGACCTCTTCTGCCTAGCCTTGTCCTGAATCTCAGCCTGCTTGGCCAGGCTTTGAGGGACACCCCTCTGGGGTTTGGCCTTCCCTTCTTCCTGAAGACAGAATGCTGTTTCCATCCTTTGAAAGGGAAAAGGTAATGTGGAGGAGGTGAAAGATGAAAGATAGGAATGAGAGTATGACATCTCAATATATACTTTTAAAAAATGTAAGTGAAATTCACATAACATAAAATTAACCTTTTAAGATATAATTCAGTGCCATTTATTCTATTCATAGTGTTGGGCAACCACCATTTCTATCTAGCTCCAAAGATTTTCATCTCCCCAAAGGAAAATCTCATATCTATTACACAGTCACTCGCTAGTCTCCCCTCCCCGTGGCCCCTGTCAACCATAAGTCTGCTTTCTGTCTCTCTGGAGTTACCTATTCTGGATATTTCCTATAAGTGGAGTCATATAATATGTGACCTTTTGTGTCTGGCTTTTTTTACTTATCATAATATTTTCAAGGTCCACCTACAGTATAGTATGTACCAGTACTTCACTCTTTTCTATGGCTGAGTAATAGTCCATCATATGTATATACCACATTTTGATTATTCATTCAACAGTTATTGAACATTTGGGTTGCTTTCACTTTTTGTCTATTATGAATAGTGCTGCTATGAACATTCATGTATAAGTATTTGTTTGAGTACTTGTTTTCTGTTATTTCGGATATATATTTAGGAGTATAGTGCTGGGTTGTATGATGATTCTGTTTAACTTTTTTGAGAAACTGCCAAACTGTTTTCCCCAGCCGTTACACCATTTTACATTCTTATCAGCAATGTATCAGGGTTTTGATTTCTTCATATCCTTACCAACACTTGTTATTTTCTATTTTCTTTATAATGGCTAGCCTAGTGGGTGTAAAGTGATGTCTCATTGTGATTTTGAATTGCATTTCCCTAATGACTTACGATGTTGAGTATCTTTTTATGTGCTTGTTGGCCATTTGTATATAGTATTTGGAAAAATATCTAGTTAAGTCCTTTGTCCATTTTTTAATTGGGTTATTTATCTTTTTGTTATTGACTTGTAAGAGCTCTTTAGATATTCTGGCTACCAGAACTTTATGAGATATATAACTTGTGAATATTTTCTTCCATTCTGTAGGTCATCTTTTCACTTTCTTTTCAGTTTTGGCAGTTTCTACTGAGAATTCCTCAAGTTCAGAAATTCATTCCTCAGCTACGTGCCATTTTCTTTTGTTTTTTCTTAAGCTTTTTATTTATTTACTCTTCGGCCGAGTACCGCTTGCAGCTTGTGGGATCTTAGTTCCCCCACCAGGGATAGAACCCAAGCTACCAGCAGTGAAAGCGCCAAGGCTTAACCGCTGGACCACCAGGGAATTCCCCATGCTGTTTATTAATAAGCCCATCAAAGGTATTCTTCATTTCTATTACAGTGGTTTTGATCTGTAACATTTCTCTTTGGTTCTTTCTTAGAATTTCCATCTCTTTGCTTATATTGCCCATCTGTTCTTGCATGCTAATTACTTTGTCTATTAGAACCCTTAGTATTCATCATAGTTGTATTAAATTCCTGGTCTGATAATTCCAGTACCCTTGCCATATTTGAGTCTGGTTTTGATGCCTGCTCTGTCTGTTCAAACTGTGTTTTTTGCCTTAGTATGCCTTGTATTTTTTTCTTGATACCTGGATACAAGGTACAGAGTTAAAGGAACTGCTGTAAATAAGCCTTTAGTAATGTGGTGGTAAGGTGTGGGCGGAGGGGAAGCATTCTTCAGAGCAATGATTGGGTCTCAGTCTTTTCGTGAGCCTATGCCAATGGATGTGAACTTAACACCTATCTATCAGTTTCCTCCTTCCCCCTTAGGTGGGACAGGATGGCCAGAGTGGGCTGGAGTGGGGTATTTCCTTTCCTCCAGGTCAGTTAGACTCTGATAGAATTCCAGCAGGTTACACTCTGGTCATAGTTAGATAGTGAAATAGTTTCTCCTGAGGGCAGGCCTTGTGAAGAACAGAATGCTCTTGTATAATTTCAAAATGGTTCCTTTTTTCTTACTCAAGCTGGAAGCAGAGAGGATTTTTCCTCCAGTATTCACTGTTGAGGACTTGGTTCAGCTCTTGGAGGTAAAATGCACAGAAGTGTGGGGGCCCCCACTATGACTGTGTCCCCCTGCAGTTTTTAACTCTCAGGGTTGTCCACATTGAGCCTCCAACAATTTGTCAAGTACAGTTCTGGTTTTCCTTACCCTGAATGGGTTCCCATGGAAGTTTTTGTTCATGGATTTCTGCTCTGCTAAGCTGTGATTCTCTAGATTTGCCTGTCAGTCTCTCCAATTTGGGGGCTAGCAGTTTGCCCTGTGACCTCACTTCTCTTATTAGTATAAGAAGAGTTGTTCATTTTTCAGTTTGTTCAGCTTTTTAACTTGTTGGTAGGATGGGGTGATCACTTCCAAGCTTCTTACATGCTAGACCAGAAACTGGAACTCTTTTTACTTTCTTGATAATGTCTTTTGATGTACAGAAGTTTTTAATTTGATGTTCATTTTATCTCTTTTTCTCTTTTTTTTGCTCATGCTTTTTGTGTCATATCTAAGAATCCATTGCCAAATCCAAAGTCATGAAGATTTCCCCCTATTTTCTTCTAAGAGTTTTAGAGGCTTAGCTCTTATATTTAGTTTATTGATCCATTTTGAGTTAATTTTTATATATAGCATGAGGTAGGGGGTCCATCTTCATTATCTTCCATGTGGATATCCAGTTGTCCCAGCACTGAATGCATATCTTTTAATATCAGTTTGCTTAAAAAAAAACTATAGGAATAGGTTATCTATCAAAACTTAAAAATAATATTTTAAATAGGAAAGAAATAATCCCTGTAGAAAGAGAATCACGTTGATAATCTGGTTAAGATTATGAACTCAGAAGCAGGACTGCTTTTGTCTGAATCCTGGCTTTTCCACATACAAGCTGATTGATCCGGGGCATGTTTCTTAATCATTCTATACCTCAGTTTTGTCACATACAAAATTAGGATAATAATAGTACCTACTTCATGGAATTATTGTGAGAATTTGGTGAATGAAAACGTATAAAGTACAGTGCCTGGCTGTTAGTAAGCCCTATATGAGTATTTTAAAAATAATTTTGAATGAATAAATTTTGAAACTCCAAATATTCCAACCAGTGTCCATTCCTTAGGCACTAAGCTTTCCAGACAAGCAGGGCCTGCGACCAGAAGAAAACATATTGAAAGTGGGTCATAGCCTACTGTGAGAGGAAAGCCCCCAACCCTCCATCCCAATTCCCTGGCACAGAACTGCCATTGGCCTTGGGCAAGAGGGCTTCCACCCTGGTCTTGCGCTTTAGAGGGCCCCACATATCACAAGCACACAAACAAAATACACTTATAAAGAAACACATGGCTGTCTCTGTTACCGGCACAGCATAACCCATAACCCTAACATCCACTCCAATGACTAACATACTGAGGCATGTCTTTACTTCTCTTGCCTTATGTTCTTGAAACAAAAGGCCACAGTGTTCAAATGCTGGGAGGGTGTGTGGGTGGGTTGTGCCACTGCTACTCCTGAAATGGACATCACTTTGAGATGTGGGAAACATCTGCACAGGTAGAAATGCTCAAATGAGAGAAAAGGCACATTGATTAGCTTGTGAAATCCTCCTCTGGGGCATCCTAAATTGTAGGGTTGGCCAAAAAGTTTGTTCAGTTTTAAATAAACATAAAACACACACTTTTCATTTTCACCAAGAACCTTATTGAACAAGGTATTCATTAACCAAAAGAACTTTTTGGCCAACTCAATAGATACAATAGAATGATCTATTTCCCATAGGGCTAAGCATCCATTTTCTTTTTTCTTTTTGAGTTCCAATTCATAGTTGCAAAGATTCTCATAAATTAGTGCTCTATTCAAAACAATTGCACAAGATGCCTGAGGAACATTTTGCAATATTAAACCTTTCGTATCACTATTAAATATGTGTGTGTGTATGTCTACACATAACATGTATGAAGCTTTATAATGATTCTTTACATTGACAATTAAATGGACATTGAACATTGGAACTGTAGTTTTATTTGTATAAACTAATAATTAATATATTTAATTAAAATTTAAAAATTAAAGTTGTTTCAGATTTATTTAAATGTTTTGTTAAATATTTAAAGTATATTTTTAAATATTTAAAACACATATCCTATTCATTATAATTTGTATTTTGTCTTTTTAAATAATTTTGAATATTTTAAGAAAACCAGCATTGAATATATATGTGGTGAGTAATTTTAGTTTTTCATCTTTTACATTTACTTTAATTATGTTTTTATTAAATATACTCAATTTCGAATAATTTCAATATGATTACATTTTAAGTTTTAATCTTTAAATCAGTGCAGTCTAATTGAACTTTATGCAGTGATATAAATGTTCTATATCTGTGCTGTTTAGTATGGTAACCACTAATCTCATTTGACTACTGAGCAACTGAAATGTGACTGGTACAACAAGGAATTTAGTTTTTAATTTTATATCATTTCAATCAGTTTAAATTTAAATAGCCACATTTAGCTGGTGGCCAACATACTGGACTTAGATCATGTTTTGCTAGAACACAAATTACATGAGTATAACTATATAATTAGTGACTTGGCTAGAATAAAGACAAAAAATAAATTCTATTAAAAAATAACAATTTATGAATTATGAATGCCTTACTTATTACTCACCCGAACACCACAGGCCCACCAAAAGAAGACCCAGCACATGCAGTAAGAATTACATCCAGTCATCTTTGATATGTTGTCAAATTCAGTCAATGAGAAACCTTCAGCCTTCCACAGTTTTTCTTTTTAATCATTCCGAAGATATATTTGTCAAGGAAGGAGGATAGAAAGTATGTCAACCGTTTGTGATTTATAAATTCTCCATGTAGGCATATGGTATGTAGGCCTCCATTTGACCTCATGCCCTCGCTCTCACAAATGTTAGGGCGGGGGCTGCCCAGACTTGCGTTGTCCACCTGTAACAGCAACAGCGCCACACACTGGTCACTGCTCTCCAGCCCCTGGAATACCACCCCACTTGGCTTCTCCTAGTCACAGTGCCCACCTGCCCATCTCCAACTCCGCCTAAGCCCATTGTTGACTGTGAGCTGCACTTCAGATCCTGCAGGGGCCCTTCCCATCTACCTGATATTTGCCGTCAGTGACAGAGAATAACTCTCGGGATGCTGTCAGGGAGCAGCCTGACTCACAAAATAGCTACAAGCCACCAGGCCTTTCAACCGCAGCCTTTTAATTTTCTCCTCTACGTCACTTGGGTAATGTGTGCACCCATATCAGAGGGTGAAAAATTCTCATGGACTCCTAGAGTTGAGTTAAATTATGTTATTATAATTTCACATAAATATACAAGTTAAAAAGTATAAACTCCTTATGCTTGTGTTACTTATTCCACTATAAAGCTCAAATAAGCTGTTTAGATTAAATACAAACAAAACTGCAGCATCAATCAAAATAAAACTAACAACACTAACTTAATGTGATAATATTTTATGGCAAGTAAGTCGCTGATGTTGAGTTTAACAGTAAAAAGTTATATCTTAGTGTCAGTTTTTTTTCCTTATTGTTTCTGTATTTCAAATTTAACAATACAGAGAATGTTCTATGCAAAATCATATTAAAACAATCTTTATTTCTTAGTTTTGGAGAATCAGGACTCATATTTAGTCAAAGCTCTGCCCTAGAGCACCGGATTTTTTAAAAAATTCAATTTATTTAAACTAAAAAAAACAAAAACAGTTTACCCATTTCTTCCATCTCCTCAACCCCACCTGTTCCCCAACCACCAGTCTGTTCTTCTGTACATATCTATGAACTTGGTTTTTTGGGGGGGTTTTTTGGGTGGGGAGTGGTTGATTCCACATATAAGAGAGATCCTATAGTATTTGTCTTTCTCTGTCTGACTTATTTCACATAGCATAATGCCCTTGAGGTCTGTCCATGTTGCAAAAGGCAAGAATTTCACTCTTTTTATGGCTGGATAATATTCATATGTATACACACATATGTATTAATTTCTTTATCTATTCATCCATCAATGGACCCTTAAGTTGTTTCTGTATCTTGGCTATTATAAATAATAATGCAATGAATACAGGGGTGCATATATATTTTCAAATTGATGTTTCTGTTTTCTTAAGATAAATACCCAAAAGTAAAATTGCTGGATCATATGGTAGTTCTATTTTAAATTTTTTGAGGAACTTGCATACTGTTTTCCATAGTGGCTGAACCAGTTTACATTTTCCCCAACAATGCATATTGGTTTCCTTTTCTCCACATCCTCATCAACACTTGTAATTTGCTTTTTGATAATAGCCATTCTGACAGGTGTGAGGTGTTATCTCATTGTGTTTTTTAAAAAAATTTTTATTGGAGTATAGTTGATTTACAATGTTGTGTTAGTTTCAGGTGTATATGTACAGTTATACATATATCCACTCTTTTTTAGATTCTTTTCCCATATAGGCCATTACAGAGTATTGAGTAGAGTTCCCTGTGCTGTATAGTAGGTCCTTATTAGTTATCTATTTTATATATAGTAGTGTGTATATGCCATTCCCAGTCTCCCAGTTTATCCCTCCCCCTGCCCTTACCCCCTGGTAACCGTAAGTTTGTTCTCTACATCTGTAACTCTATTTCTGTTTTGTAGATAAATTCATTTGTGCCCCTTTTTTAGATTTCACATATAAGTGATATCATATGATATTTGTCTTTCCCTGTCTGACTTACCTCACTCAGTATGACAATCTCTAGGTCCATCCATTTTGCTTGCAAATGACATTATTTCATTCTTGTTTATGGCTGAGTAATATTCCATTGTATATATAACACATCTTCTTTATCCATTCCTCTGTCGATGGACATTTAGGTTGCTTGATGTCCTGGCTATTGTAAATAGTGCTGCAATGAACACTGAGGTGCGTGTATCTTTTCGGATTATGGTTTTCTCCTGATATATGCCCAGGAGTGGGATTGCTGGATCATATGGTAGTTCTATTTTTAGTTTTTTAAGGAACCTCCATACTGTTCTTCATAGTGGCTGTACCAAGTTACGTTCCCACCAACAGTATAGGAGAGTTTCCTTTTCTCCACACCCTCGCCAGCATTTATTGTTTGTAGATTTTTTTTGATGATGGCCATTCTGACCAGTATGAGGTGATACCTCATTGTGGTTTTGATTTGCATTTCTCTAATAATTAGTGATGTTGAGCATCTTTTTATGTACTTGTTGGTCATCTGTATGTCTTTGAGAAAATGTCTATTCAGATCTTCTGCCTGTTTCTTTTTTTTTTTTTTTTTTTTTTAAAGGATTTTCTTATTTATTTATTTATTTATTTATTTATTTTTGGCTGTGTTGGGTCTTCGGTTCGTGCGAGGGCTTTCTCCAGTTGCGGCAAGCGGGGGCCACTCTTCATCGCGGTGCGGGGACCGCTCTTCATCGCGGTGCGCGGGCCTTTCTCTATCGCGGCCCCTCCCGTCACGGGGCACAGGCTCCAGACGCGCAGGCTCAGCAATTGTGGCTCACGGGCCCAGCTGCTCCGTGGCATGTGGGATCTTCCCAGACCAGGGCTCGAACCCGTGTCCCCTGCATTAGCAGGCAGATTCTCAACCACTGCGCCACCAGGGAAGCCCCTTCTGCCTGTTTCTTAATCAGATTGTTGTCGTTGTTTTGCTATTGAGTTGTGAGTTCTTTATATATTTTGGATATAAGCCCCTTATCAGATATATGATTTATAATTATTTTCTCCCATTTAATAGGTTGCCTATTCATTTTGCTGAGAGTTTCCCCTGCTGTGCAAAAGCTTCTTAGTTTGATGTAGTCCCACTTGTTTATTTTTGTTTTGGTTGCTTTTGCTTTTGGTGTCAGATACAAAAAAATCATCGCTGAGACCTTTGTCAAAGAGCTTACTGCCTATGTTTTATTCTAGGAGTTTTATGGTTTCAGGTTTTATGTTCAAGTCTTTAATCCATTTTGAGTTAATTTTTGTATATGGTGTAAGATAGTGGTCCAATTTCATTCTTTTGCATGTGGCTGTCCAATATTCCCAACAATATTTATTGAATAGAATGTCCTTTCCCCATTGTGTATTCTTGCCTCCTTTGTCCTAAATTAATTTACCATATATACATGGATTTATTTCTGGGCTCTCTATTCTGTTCCATTGATCTATATGTCTGTTTTATGCCAATACCATACTGCTTTATTTACTATAGTTTTGTAGTTTGAAATCCAAGAGCATGATGCCTCCAGTTTTGTTCTTTCTTAAGATTGCTTCAGCTATTCAGGGTCTTTTGTGGTTTCATACAAGTTTTAGGGTTGTTTGTTCTGTTTCTGTGAAAAATGCAATTGGTATTTTGATATGGATTGCATTGAATCTGTATATGCTTTTGGTAGTATGGACATTTTAACAATATTAATTCTTCCAGTCCATGAGCATGAAATAACTTTCCATTTATTTCCATTTTTTATGTCTTCTTCAATTTCTACATTAATGTCTAGTAGTTTTCAACATACAGGTCTTTCACCTCCTTGGTTAAATTTTTTTTAAATTTTATTTATTTATTTATTTATTTAGGCTGTGCCAGGTCTTAGTTGTGGCATGTGGGATCTTCATTGCGGCATGCGGACTCTTAGTTGCGGCATGCAAACTCTTAGTTGTGGCATGCATGCAGGATCCAGTTCCCTGACCAGGGATCCCACCTGGGCCCCCTGCATTGGGAGCGTGGAGTCTTACCCACTGGACCACCAGGGAAGTCCCTCCTTGGTTAAATTTATTCCTAAGTATTTTATTCTTTTTGATGCAATGGTAAGTGGGATTATTCTATTAATATTTTCTTAGTGTAAAGAAACACAACATATTTTTGTGTATAGATTTTGTATCCTGCAACTTAACTGAATTTGTTTATTAGTTCTAACAGTTTTTTGATGGACTTTTTAGGGTTTTCTATATATAATATCATGTTATCTGCAAATAGTGACAGTTTTACTTCTTTGAGCACCAGTTTTGTTTTGTTTTTTAATGGTTTCCCTGATTCCACCCATCCTCTATTTTATTTTATTTAGTTTTTCTTTTTTTTATCTTTTGGCCGCACCAAGCGGTGACTGGGATCTTAGTTCCCTGACCAGGGATCAAACCCATGCACCCTGAATTGGAAGCACGGAGTCTTAACCATTGGACCGCCAGGAAAGTCCCCTGAGAACCAGTTTTAATGAGATGCTTCTTGCTAACTCCATTAGCTATCTGGAAATATGAAGGTAAGGGCTACATTACAGCCTTGTTGGTATCTGAAATGGGCATCTAATTCCATTACATATCTGGACTTGGAAATGGAAATTTTTTTCATCGACTATTTTCAAATATCCTTAGTGCTAATAAATTGGGATCCATGCAGTAAATTCCCTCTCTGCCATGAATGTGGTCCTGACTGCCATGGCCCAGCTTTCTGTTAGTTCAGTCTCCCTGTACTCCATGCAATCTCCAGTCACACTTACATATTTGAACTACTTTAGAATGTGATGCTAACATAGCCAGACACAATGTAAATGTGGGCCCTGAAGTATGTGGTTCTTTTCCAACTGTGAGGTGGTCCTCCTAAAGACCCAAAGTGTGTTTGGATACACATGCTTTAGTTTATCATAAGTATGAATAAACAAAATTTATAAATCCTCAGGAGTACCTCAGGAAACCCCAAAGTGTACTTAGATTAATGATTCTCCAAGTGTGATCTGCGGATCCCTTGGTGTCCCTATGGGGAATCCACAAAGCTGAAACTATGTTCACAATACTTTCTGCTATGGGAAATATCAATAGATATAATTCACATAAACAAAAACTCTGGCCAAACAAGCATTAACGTCAAGATTAGCTGTCAGCATTAGAGCTTTAAAATCAACTCATTCCTACTCTGCAGTCACTCTACATTGATCATGTGATCTTAATGCTCAGGTCCACATATTCCCCCCTGGAAACTAGTGATCGCTTTCTCTCTTGACAGTCCTGCAACGAATTCTTAATTAATTTTTCTCTTTTGTGGTCTGGAGTTTACATAGCATCCAGGACAAATCGCTACTTACTTCGTAGTCACAAGTTACACCTCATATTGTGGTGGACTGTTATATCCCATGACAATGGGAAGCATGGTGAGGAGTTATCTGAAGTAACTCTAGCTATGTTGGGAATCTTCTAATCCTTGGGTCATCTAAGACTTCCCAGATGTGAAACACTTCTGTTTTCACAATTCCTGTGTTTGCCAGTTGGGGCCATAACAGTAACCACAGACACTTGTGTCTAGGAATTCATTTTCCACTTAAATTCTGAATCTAATCATTCTGATCTCATTCTGCAGCTGTCTACAAGAAGACAAATCACAAGGAAATAGTACTTTCTGAATGGGGTCAGTTTCTTTATCTGCTGGGACCAGAGTCAACCCCTTTCCCAACTGAAGTTACTCTGAGCCAAAAGAAGCAGCCTGTCTGTCCTTATGTGGAAACTTCTCCATAGCCCGTGAAATGGTATTTGTCATTGCTCTAAAGCCTCATCTTTGGTGGGCATCTCACTTGAATCGTGAGACCAAAATATGAGAGTGTAATTAACCACATCTCTGCTGTAAACCAGGGACCCATTAGCCTTCTACCCCAAGATGTGGATATTCTCATTTTCCTCCACCCAGTGGCATTTTAATCCAGTTTAATCTTGTTTAATCCCTCTGCCAGGGGACTCTTGCAACTCCGCTCTTAATACTAATTTCTGTATCAGTCAGGTTTTTATGTGATTACAAAGATTCTCTTTGGTATGAGGAACTTATACAAGGATGTGTAGGATTAATGGAGCAACAAAAAGCCATCTTCCTAGCTGCCCAGTCACTCTGGGTCCAGGTGCTATGAAGAGTGAGAAGTGCAACAAACCTAATGGGGACCCAGAACAAAAGCCCAGGGTTGTCTGGGTTACAGCCTTAGTTTGAGAGATCTGCCCTGGCATTTATACTTCCTGAAATAGAGAATTTGACTGAGCCAGGTGGCCACCATCCAAATGAAGTGCCTCTACTGGGAAGTGATTCATGCCAACCCTCCCCATAGCGTTTAGCCTTCCTGATAGTCGGGCAGTCCCTGGGCCCATCGTTTCGGATGAGGTCATCAGGATCATGCCACTCATTTCACTTGGCAAGAGCACAGCAACAGATGCAGATGGAGCCTGTTCAAGTTCCTTTTACTGAAGGGCACCTCAGCCAGGCATGCGTGGAGACTTCATGAATGAACCCCCTCAACCAGTTCAGTATAACTATTTTCAGGGGGTATTTTTTTAAACACTTACAGCTAAAGTCCTGGTGAGTCTAACTCTTTAAAATAATGACTCCAACTCTGAGGCAGTTTGTAGTTCAGTGAATTGATTTTTCCATTTCTCTGTCTGTCACTGAGAAGTTTACTGAGAGCACACATAGGCTCCAGCTCTAACTTCTTTGACAGCTTTTGCACGTGACTTATGAAAAGCATCCCCAAAGCCATGATAACTTTTAAAGATGCCAAACGGAATGATTCCTAATTAAGTGTCTATACATGTAGACTGCTGTGTTCCCAAACTGTGCCCTGAAGGGAACTGCTTCTAGGAAATGTTCATAGGTACACAGCAAAATAAGGAAGAAAGAAAGAAGGAAGGAAGGAAAGAAAGAAAGGAAGAAAGGAAGGAAGGAAGGAAGAAAGGAAGAAAGAAAGAGAGAGGAAGGGAGGAAGGAAAGAAAGGAAGGGAAGGAGGGAAGGAAGGAAGGAAAGAGGAAGGAAGGGAGGGAATGAAAAAATTTAAATTCATGGTCAAAAAACTTTGGGAAGAATTTGTTTACTACAGGGACCCCCTCTTGGAGATTCACTCTCCAATATTTAAAACCCCAAGTAGTTTCATTGTAAAGAAATCTGTTTTAATTTTAGTTAACTAAGCATTTCCCAAATTTGCTTGAACACATAAAAGCTTTCGATTTTGCGTTATGCTTCCCCAGATCCCAATTTTAGGATATATTGATTTATATAAATTTTAGGTCAATTGTATAATTCTGAAAAATGTGTAAGGCTGAAATGGAATAGGATAGTGTGTAAGCCTTACCTTAAATCAGGTCCTCAGGAAGCAAACTTTGAGATGAGCCCTGGTGTGTAGGAAGGCTACAGAGTGGTGTCCCTAGGATCAACACTTGTGGGGAGTTAAGACCTAGCCCTGGACAGTGGGAGAGCTTGAACTGGGTTGTAGTCACCACACAGGCCTCACACTATTATAGGGGATCCTCTGAAGCTGGGATGGCCCCTCAGAGTTGTCCTGTCTTGAGGGAAGGGGCCGGCGTTCATACCCCTCATCACCAGGCTGCGTCCGTGGTGGGGGTGTGCTCTTGGGTTAGGTGGCTCTCTTCCACTGAGAGTAATTATGGGGGAAGGATGCAGCTGGAATCTCTGATTCCTAGAGAGGCCATCACAGCTGGGAGATTGAGTGTCTCCATCCTAAAGAAGGCATCTGGGGAGCACTGCAGCGTCCATTACAGCCCACTGTGTGCCACTTGGATCCATGTGCTTTGTACAGTAAGTTCTGGAAACAGCTCCTCCAGAATTCTGGTTGATCGTTTTTCCTGGGGAAACTTACAAGAGGAAGGAAATGGAAGAACAATGCAGCTCATATAGAGGCTGCAGGTGATAGGCATTGTTTCCTTCCTCCACTACCATACCAGACACCCCTCATCCACAACTGGCAACTCTGTTGGTCTAGGTGGCTTACCTGATGTGGTGACCAGAGTTTTTTTTTTTCCTTAAAGGGTCTGAGCCTTATGGCCATGACTGCTGCACTTCTATTTATTATCAGAATTGGATGCTGAACATTTTCTTCTTGCTCCTATTGGCTAAGAGCAGCCCTACCGCCTCCTTATAACTGAGCCAGTTACCTGCCAGGACAGTGATTCCTTGCCTTGCCTACTGTTCTCTTGGCACAAAGAGTCAAAAGTAACCCCCTGCCAGCCATAGTTAAAAATTTAATGGGAACCTTGCTGGGTCCTCTGTTGGAAGCCCTTCTCTCTGAAAAACAGAACCCTTAAATCCATAAAGCTCAGAGTTATGGGGATGGGAAACACAAATTTCACAAGTGGGTGGCTAGGAGTGATGGTGTGTGGGCGATTCCTAATTCTGCCCCTTGGTTTCTGGACCCACGTATTCTACCTACTGAGGACACAGCACCATGTTATGGCAGTTGGTTTACAGCTTTCAAATTTTTAGTCTCAGGACCCCTTTATACTCTTAAAAATTATTGAGGACTCCCACAGAGCTTTTGTTTATGTGGGTGATAACTATTAATATTGTATTAGAATTTAAAACTGAGAACATTTTGAAATGCTCCTTTTCATTTGAAGATAACAATGAGGAACACACAGCAGGTTAACAGAAATAACATTTTAGCATAATTATTACGAAATTACTTTTGACCTGATGGAACTCTGAGATCCCTCCTAAAATGTCACATTGTTTCAGAATAGGAAGGAGAATGATAAGGGACAAAATTTGGTAAGTGAATTTTACTTGCTTTGGCTTATAACACTTGAATCTTAAAAGAAGCTATGGAATGTTTTAAAATGTTGGTAAAGTTTGGTCCACTTTAATGGGCTTTGCCTCCTTGATTAACTGATGAATGCCTTTGCCAACAATATGAAGGGTTATTCTTCACTTTCTGTGTAATCTACCTACATAGCAAAAATACTTTATGTTAGCTTTGTTATATCCTTGATTATTTAGGAAAAAAGAATCTCAGTTATAAAAGAAGTTACATGTACTTTATAATCATTTTACTTTCTATTTTTTTCAATAAAAATTTTTTATTGCTATTTTGATTAAATAGCTAACTATTGTTTTTCAGGCACCCATGATCCCATCTTAATCAAATGTCCAAATCTCCTCTAACAACTTTTTTGATTTTTGCCTTCCCCAATTCAGATCCAAATATAGAAATACTGAAATAAAGAAAGAAAAAAAGAGAATGTTTCAGGATATCTTTTACACTGAAATCTATTTTGGGATTTCCCAGAGTGCCCCCCCCAAAAATCACAAAGATTTGTGTTCTGTCACCTTATAAAAAGAGAGATGCTAGAAATAATTCGGGTTTTTTTTATATGTTACTATTTTGTAAAGTTTCCTGGAAAAAATTGTTAAATCAGAAAAGACACACAGCCTTCCCTAGGTTAAATTTGGGTAGGTAAAACCTTATTAATATAAAGATTTCAGAAAGTATATGATTCATGGGAAGTCCCTGGATGTTTGCCAGTGTCCTCACTTTCCATAATATATTTTAACTTCAGAGGAAACATTGAGTAGACTCTGTCTAGTTTTCCTATATTTGTCAGAATCCTTGTGGTGCTTTGCCTAACGTTAGACAGCAACAGTAGTATAGTGTTATCCATCATTTCAGTTACTGTTTAAAGTGTTAACTTTGTCACAGTCTTTTTTTTTTTAACATCTTTATTGGAGTATAATTGCTTTACAATGTTATGTTAGTTTCTGCTGTATAAAAAAATGAATCAGCTACACATATACATATATCCCCATATCCCCTCCCTCTTGCGTCTCCTTCCCACCCTCCCTATCCCACCCCTCTAGGTGGTCACAAAGCACGGAGCTGATCTCCCTGTGCTATGAGGCTGCTTCCCACTAGCTATTTTATATTTGGTAGTGTCACAGTCTTTAAATTTGAATCTAGCATCTTCTGTGACACTGGTTTTCAACTGGAGATGCACGTCAGACTTACCTATAGAGCTTTTTTTTTTTCAAAAATTTATTTATTTGTTTATTTTTGGCTGAGTTGGGTCTTTGTTGCTGCGCACGGGCTTTCTCTAGTTGTGGTGAGCAGGGGCTACCCTTTGTTGCGGTGCGCGGGCTTCTCATTGCGGTGGCTTTTCTTGTTGTGGAGCATGGACTCTAGGCACGTGGGCTTCAGTAGTTGTGGCGCATGGGCTTCGTTGCTCTGCAGCATGTGGGGTCTTCCCGGACCAGGGCTCGAACCCATGTCCCCTGCATTGGCAGGCGGATTCTTAACTACTGCGCCACCAAGGAAGTCCTACCTACAGAGTTTTATAAAAATACAGCCGTCTAGGACCTATGCCAGATTTACTGATTCTCTTCATATTCCTGGTATATTCTTACAATATGCTTGGTATATTTTGTATGTTATGTCTCAGGATTATTATGCTATATCTCAAGGCTTTTCCTCTATAAAATTATGTTAATTCATTTTTAGAAATCAAGTATTCTCTGACTTCTCTGAAAATAGGCTTCATCATTATTCTTAGAGACATATTGTCTAAAACTTGTTTTGGAATTGCTTTATCATCTTGTTATGCATGCCACAGAAGCAATCACATTTCCTTGTCAGTTACATTATTCTTATTATGAATTCTCATTAGACTTTTACATTTGAAAATTATCAGTAGTTAATTAACCACAGCCATCTTCTCTGTAAGTGAAGATGGTTTTTTTTTTTAAAGATTTTTTTTTTTGATGTGGACCAATTTTAAAGTCTTTATAGAATTTGTTATAATATTGCTTCTGTTTTATGTTTTGGTTTTTTGGCTGCGAGACATGTGGGATCTTAGCTCCCCAACCAGGGATTGAACATGCAACCCCTGCATTGGAAGGTGAAGTCTTAACCACTGGACTTCCAGGGAAGTCCCTAAGATAGCTTTTATCTCCTCTGATGCTTGCCTGAAGGCTCTGCTATCAACTACAGACCTGAGTTTTCAACAAAGATGGACAATCTCAGAGCCCCATGGAAAAGGACTATATCAGGTGCTACAAGCTACTGACACTTCAAAGAGTAGACTCTTGGGTACAGCCTTCTGATGCATCACTTGGACAACTTTCAGGCCATACCAGTGGATTGAGTCAAGATTTCCAGAATTCGTTTCCATTTAAAAGCATACAGGCTCATAAGGCTGCTAACTCAAGATCTAGTAGAACAGGAATTAATTACGTAGGACTGAATGAACTGATGAGAAAAATTTTATTGTGATTATTTGTTTAGAATATTGTTGATATTTCAACTTCTACTTTCCAGATATAAAATCAAACCTTTTCTTTTCCTTTTTAAATTCTCTGTAATCCACAACAATTTAGTAGAATCTGCTTTTATATACTGGAATATAACATTTAAAAATTATATCTGATTCTCACTTACCCCCCCTGAAATCAGAAACTCTTCTTAAGTCTACTTTTCATGGCAATATAGTTATTTTATATAGGTTCTGTAGAAATCTGCCTTTTTTTAAAAACCAGAATATAATTGGGAAGGTCAATCATGTAACCAAAGCTTTGTCTGGAATGTCATATTTAAGAATGGTGCTCGTTTAATGGAACTTAGGGGGCCAGTGCTTATAAAGTCTTCTCAGGAAAACTGGCCTGGTACCTGGTTCACAGGGTCTCAACCTGAGGCCAAAGGACCACTGCAAGATAGTTCACTCAAGCGTGCTGGCGGCTCCTCCCTGGCTGTTGGCCAGAGACCATACCACCTGGGGCCTTTCTATAAGCAACCGGGGTCTCCTCATGACATGGCAGCTGATTGCCCAGTCCCAGTCATCCGAGGGAGAGAGAGAGAGAGAACAAGGAGGAAGTCCAATGCTTTTTATGACCTAGTCTCAGAGTCACACTGTCACTTTTGCCTTATTCTCTTTGTTAAAAGTGAGTCACTAAGTCTGGCCCACACTCAAAGGGAGGGGCATAAAGCTTCAGCTCTTGAAGGAATGAGTATCAAAGAATTTAGGGACACATTTGAAACCCATCCTGAGGGCAAACTGAGGTTTGTTGTCTTCCAAAGCCCTGGCCTTTATCATTCTAGGCTCTCTCCTCACCCTTGGGTAACTGTACAAGTTAGTGGATAAAACAGTCTTGTAAACAAGTAGCAATAAACAAAGCAGGCTGAAATCATGTGCTATGATAGAGGCACAAAAAGTGCCAGGAAAGGACACTAAATCCAACTGGGACAATCAGGGGACCTCATGAAGGAAGTGGCCTTTGACGTGAGTCTTGAAGAATAAGAGGATGTTAATGGTCTGAGATTCGAAGCCGGAAGGAGGGAACGGCCAGTGAAGGGAGCAAGGCGAATGTCGGTACAGAGGCAGGAGGCATTACACGTTGGCTCTGGGGAGCAGTGAACAACACCGTGTCACTAAAAACTGGATTGTTAAAAATAAAATAAAATAAAATATTGTTAAAAAAAAATAACGAATGTTTAATTTTAAATGAGTTTTTTTTTTGTTTTGTTATAGCTACTTCATTTATTTATTTATTTATTTATGGCTGTGTTGGGTCTTCGTTTCTGTGCGAGGGCTTTCTCTAGTTGTGGCAAGTGGGGGCCACTCTTCATCGCGGTGCGCGGGCCTCTCACTGTCACGGCCTCTCTTGTTGTGGAGCACAGGCTCCAGACGCGCAGGCTCAGTAGTTGTGGCTCACGGGCCCAGCTGCTCCGCGGCATGTGGGATCTTCCCAGACCAGGGCTCGAACCCGTGTCCCCTGCCTTGGCAGGCAGATTCTCAACCACTGCGCCACCAGGGAAGCCCCGAATGTTTAATTTTAAAGAAGAGAGTGGCGTGGGATTCTGAATAAATGAGAACGTGGGGGAGAGAAGGCTGGTTGGGGCTAGACAATGGGAAGCCTTGTATGTCAGAGTCAGGAGATGAGAAATCAGGAAAGGTTTCCGGGTGGGAGACTGGCACGGTTACATCTGTGCTTTAGAAGATCCGCCGGGTGATCTTGTGAATGCTGGGTCCGAGGGGGAAAGGCTAGAGGTGCCGAAGTCAACAAGCACCCTGCTTACCCCACAGTGCAGCTCAGAGATTCTCCATCCTGGCTGCACATTGGAGGCACCTGGGGGGCTTCTTAGACTTGGTGCTCAGGCCTCACTCCCCAGAGGTTCTGATTTAATTATTCAGAAGTGGGTTTAGGCGCTCCAGGTGACCCTGATGTGCACCCAGGCTGAGAAGAACACCATGACGCAGAGAAAGGGGAGAGAGGGTAAGAAGGGAAGTCTCAGCTCCAGGCAAAATTGGACTATTTCCCCTTCTTGCCTCACTTTCTGAATTTTTCTTCTACCTCCTTGGGTCCTCATCCCTCAGATCTTTGTGTTTTTATTTCTTTTGAGTTCCTCTTGGATGTACCCCTATTTTATCTGACTATTCTATTCCCCAAAGTGTTTCAAGTTCTCAAACTGCCTATCTTCTCCCATGACTCGGTAAACTTCTGTTTCCTCAGGGCAGCTGATATCAACTAGGTATTAAGAGGAGAGCAGCCGATTAGACTAATTCAGACTAAGATGTGAATGACTGATGACCCCATAATCCACCTAAGGGTATTTGATTTTTAATTTTTTTTCTAACCTTAAAAAACAATAATTTCACACTTATAGACAAGTTACAAGAAAAAATAAAGGATTTTCTATATACTGTCTTTAGAAATACATCTGTTTTATTCTCTCTGTCTTTACACACACACACACACACACACACACACACACATTTGTTTTGTTTTTCTGAACCATTCTGGAGTAAAGTTCAAGCTTATCACCAAATGCTTCCGTTTACATCTCCTAAGAACAGACATTCTCCTACACAGCCACAATACACTGGCCAAAATTAGCACATTAACGTTGTTACAATCTCTCCTCTAATCTACAGACTCAACTTTACTGATTATCTCAATAATATCCTTTTTAGAAACACAACAACAGCAATAACAACAAGAATATCTTTACCCCCTTTCATTTCTGGTCCAAGAAAAAACACATGATTATGCATTGCATTCAGTCATTATGCCTCTTAGGTCTCTTCCAACCTGGGACATTTCCCCCGTCTTCCCTTGCTTTCCACAATCTTGATATTTTTGAAGAGCACAAGGCAATCATTTTGCAGGCCGTCCCTCACTTGGGGTTTGTCTGATGCTTCCTCACAATTAGATTCGTTCTCAGCATCTTTGTCAGAAACACCCCTGAAGTGATGCTGTGTCCTCAGTGCATCCTATCAGGGGCCACACAGTGTTCTCTTGTCCCAGTGATCGTGCTGTTAACTTCGACCATTCAGTTAGGATGGGTTCTACCAGGTTTCTCTGTAAAGTTAATAAGTGTTTTGTTAGTAATTAGTAACAATTTTGTGAGAATATACTGTGAGACCATATAAATATCCTGTTCCTCAGCAAACTTTCACCCATTGGATGCAAACTGGCATCCACTGATGATCCTTGCCTCAATTCACCATTACTATGATGATTTATTCTAATTTTATCATATCTTCTATATTTATTAGTTGGTTTCTACTATAAAGGAGAGCTTTTCCTTCTTTTCCATTTATCTGTTTATTTATGGACTGGTGAATGCCTGTCTTATTCAATAGGTTATTTATTTTGATGCCCAAATTGGCTCAGATTTGACCAAAGAGAACTGCGTCAAGCTGGCTGGATTATTTGATTTTTAAATGAGGTCAACTTTCCATTCAAATATGTCTCCAAATAATACAAGTAAGTTCTTAAGAGCAAATGAAGTGGAAAGTTCAGGCAGCGTGCCAGAGGGTGACGGTGAGCAGACTAGCCTTTACTGGATCAGTGCATCCCAAACCGTTCCAGCTTCTCAGAGCTTCTTCCTTCTTCCCTCTCCTAAAATGGCATTAAATGCTGGAGCTTGGAGGGACCTTAGAGATCATCAGGTCTGTGGTTCCCAAACACTGGCTTGTGCCAAGGGCTGTGTGACTACAACTCCCGGCGCGTTGGCTCAACAAAACAGGCGCTCCTCCCGCCAGAGATTCTGACTCAAAGGGCAAGGCCCAGGTGGGTGGGCATTTTGCCTGTTTGTAGAGTTCCCCACGTGACTCCTTTGCTCAGCATCTCCACCCCATCTCACACGCACTTCCTCCTTTTACAGGTGAGGAACCAGGGACTCAGAGAGGGATATCATCGTGCTCTAGATCACACCATTAGTGACAGAACTAGGAGGAAACTCCAGGCTTCTTGGCTGGTCAAGATCTGCTTCTTGCCTGCATTGCTCTGCCACCTTCCAGGTCTTTGAAAGCTCTGAGGTTTACAACCCTCATTGCAGTAAGAATGAGGAATTTACCTGCAGGATGGGCAATGTATAAGTTAGGTGTTTGTAAACAGGGTGCAGCCTCTGCTTATTTACTTGATAATTGCCTGCAGTATAGTTTGTTTAATTTAAACTGATCCCCAGAGTTTTATCATTGTAAATTGAAAATAATAATACCCACTTCATACAGTTGTTATGAACGTTAATTTTAGAGGTACTCTATAGAAAGACCTGGCATTGTTTTTTTTTTTAATTCTTTATTTTATTTATTTATTTTTGGCTGTGTTGGGTCTTCGTTTCTGTGCGAGGGCTTTCTCCAGTTGCGGCAAGCGGGGGCCACTCTTCATTGCGGTGCGTGGGCCTCTCACTATCGTGGCCTCTCTTGTTGTGGAGCACAGGCTCCAGACGCGCAGGCTCAGTAGTTGTGGCTCACAGGCCCAGTTGCTCTGGGGCATGTGGGATCTTCCCAGACCAGGGCTCGAACCCGTGTCCCCTGCATTGGCAGGCAGATTCTCAACCACTGCGCCACCAGGGAAGCCCCCAGACCTGGCATTTTTACTACCTTTTGCTAACACTTTTGCTGGAGAATGCATTAACCATTCCCCCTGCCCCAAAACACTCGCACATGTGCACACACACGCAAACTGCCCTGATGTCATTTACAAAAGCTCTTTCTGTACTACTTCCTCCTTCTTTACTTACTGATCTCCTACTGAGAAGAGCAATATGCCCTTTCACAGAATAGAGAAAGACAACTGTAAGATAAATGGGTTCCATTGCCTTGCACACGCATGTCCTCCCCAGGACCATTCTGAGCTGTGGGCCACAGGAATTTGACTATTAAACAAAATTAACCTTTAAACAACCCTGCTAATCCAGGGTCTCCATCCAATAACAGCTTAATCACTGACATTACAAATCTAGAAACCATCTAATATTTCAAAGGCTTTGTGGACTACAGTGAAGGAGGGAGCACATGTTACAAACATGCTCATGAATATGGATAACTCTGACATCGTGTCAGTGTGCTCAAGACCTCAGATGGTCCACAGTTTATTTTTTCATTAGGTATGCCATTTATTAAACTTCAGCTCCCTCCCAGTACCTTCCATCTGTTCTTTTCTTTAAGGGAATCTGTAGGGCAGGCCAGTACCAGGGGGCTAGAGGCTCTGAGCACCTAGTAAGTTTCCATTTCTCCATCCTTCCACCGTCACCTACCTTGGCCTCCAAAAGAGGATGCGCTCTCCTGATGTTATAAGAGAACGTGAAGTTAGGAAGTGGTTTGGAGTGGGGACATCCAGGCCCTAGAGACAAAGAGAGTGACTGATGAGGCTGTGTTGTCCTGGACGAGATACACCTGCTTAAGTTACTCAGTGGGGATGGAGCAAGGCAGTGACTCTTCCTGTGTTTTTTGAGTAACTTTAGCAAAGGAGCTTAGCATCACTGCTAATCAAAAACCTCTGGCCTAGTAATAACATAAGCAGTCACAGTGCTTCAGCATTTAAGGGGCTGTGGTGGTTCTAAAATAAGTCCACACATACACACACTACTATGTATAAAATAGATAACTAATAAGGACCTGCTATATAGCACAGGGAACTCTACTCAGTGTTCTGCAATGGTCTATATGGGAAAGGAATCTAAAAAAGAGTGGGTATATGTGTATGTATAACTGATTCACTTTGCTATGCATCTGAAAGTAACACAACATTGTAAATCAACTATACTCCAATAAAAATTAAAAATTAAAAAAATTAAAAGTTAAATAGGAAAATAAATAAATAAAATAAAGTAAGTCCACAAACTTTAAATCTCCCCCTTCAGAGCAGCCTAATTCCTCTCTTGAGTATGGCCTATATACTTTTTTTTTTTTTTTTTTTTTTTTAAATTTATTTATTTATGGCTGTGTTAGGTCTTCATTTCTGTGCGAGAGCTTTCTCTAGTTGTGGCAAGCGGGGGCCATTCTTCATCGCGATGCGCGGGCCTCTCACTATCGCGGCCTCTCTTGTTGCGGAGCACAGGCTCCAGACGCGCAGGCTCAGTAATTGCGGCTCACGGGCCTAGTTGCTCCGCGGCATGTGGGATCTTCCCAGACCAGGGCTCGAACCCGTGTCCCCTGCATTGGCAGGCAGACTCTCAACCACTGCGCCACCAGGGAAGCCCCTGGCCTATATACTTTTAAACAGTAGAATGTAGCAGAAATGATAGAATATGACATCCAAGGTTAGATCATAAAAGACATTGCACTTCTGTTTTGCTGTTTCTTTGGGATCGTGCACTCTGCAGGAAGCCAGACGCCATATCAGAAGGACACTCAAGCAGCCCTGTGGAGAAGGTCACAGAGCGAGGAACTGAGCCCTCTATCCCACAGCCGTGTGAGTGAGCTTTCTGGGGAGCAGATCCTCAGGTCCCAGTCCAGCCAACAGATGACTGCAACCACAGATGACCTGGAGGATGCAGCCCCAAGGGAAACCCTGAATCTTCTCCTCTTCCAGGCAACTGCCCTTCAGAGCCACCTAGCTAAGCCGCCTCCAAATCCCTTACCTACAAACATGGCGAGGTAATAAAAATGTGTTGTTTAAGCCGCTAAGTTGTATGGTATTTGTTGCATAGCAATATATAACGAATACAGGGTTCTTAATCTTTTCCATAGCAACCGTGACAACAGGTGATCTGGGCTCGGCTTGAACACTCCCACTGATAGAGAGCTTGCTTCCTCCCAGGCAGCCCGTTGCACAGCTGGCCACTCTGAGCGCTACCAAGCGCTGCTCTCACTGGGCTGGTTTTGGCTTCTCTATAACTTCCATCCCTGGTTCAAGGTGTGCCCTTTGAAGCCAAGGTGAATCCTCTCCTTTTCCATGTGACTGCCCTTCAGATATGTGAAGGCAGTGTTTACGCCTGCCCCTGGGTCCTTTTCCACTGGCCAAAGGAGTCAGGAGGGGAAGCAGTACATTTTGAGGGCCCTGGGAGAGGAGCCATTGTCTGGAATTAGCCCACAGCCTTTCATGCACTAACTCAAGAGGGACTGGATTCCGAGAGGCCTTGGGAAATGGGTGGCACCTATCCTAAACCACCAGATAATAACTATAGCAGTAACACTAATAATAATTATTAGTACTAACATAGCACTGACTGTGTGGCAGGCTGTCTTCTATGTGTGTTACATGTGCTAAGTCATTTAATACTCATGACAGCTTATTATTATTCCTCCTTTTCACAGATGAGGAAACCATGGTGGTTATAACTTGCCCAAGTCTCACGGCTAGTAAATGGCAGAACAGGATTTATAGCCATTGTATCCTCATCACAACTCAGTACTGCCTTCCCTGCTGGGTCTAGCGCATCTCAGAGCTGCTTTGAAATCTGTATGGAAACAAAAATAATAGCTACCATTTATTAAGCACCTGCTATGTGTCAGGACCTGGGCTGAGTGCGTTGCATGCACGAGAAAAGTGAATGCTCACGGTCAATGATTTGTTAAGAATTTATTTATCATGCACTACCACTTTCCTGGCCCATATGAGATCATAGCAGTAAATCAGGCTTGGGTCCTGCTCTCAAGAGTTTTTCATTTCTGGATGAATAAATAACTATACTTTCAGGTGGCAGTTAAGAGTTGCTCTAGATAGAGCAATGACACACAGACAGGGAGATGGGGGTATGGAAGGGACCCGAGTTGACTTCTTTTGCAGGCAGCATTTAAGCTAGTTTTTGAAGGATGATACCATTGTGGAAAATAGAGATGGGAGAAGAACATTCTAGGAGGAGAAGCAGCACAAGAACTAAGATGAGGATAATGAGGCTATGCTCTACCTGAAGACAAAATGAGGGATGGAAAGATGGAGATAGACTGGGGGTGTTTTTAGCCTAATCCCATGTCTACCAGGTGATTTGATAAGGACTCGTGGTCTTGAGGATGCCATTCATTTGTGATTGCAGCAAATCCATTTCAGGCTGTAAAAGCTAAGGTTCTATGAGGGCTTCATCTGAAAGCAAATGAAAACTGTCAGATCCTCAGTGCCCCCAGGACACTCGTTTATCATGGTGAGAAATGTTGATATTAATAAGCCCTTCCGGGCTTCCCTGGTGGTGCAGTGGTTGAGACTCTGCCTGCTAATGCAGGGGACACGGGTTCAAGCCCTGGTCTGCGAAGATTCCACATGCCGCGGAGCAACTAGGCCCGTGAGCCACAACTGCTGAGCCTGCGCGTCTGGAGCCTGTGCTCCGCAACAAGAGAGGCGGCGATAGTGAGAGGCCCACGCACCGTGATGAAGAGTGGCCCCTGCTTGCCGCAGCTGGAGAAGGCCCTCGCACAGAAAGGAAGACCCAACACTGCCAAAAATAAATAAATAGTAATTAAAAAAAAAAAAAAAGCCCTTCCACCTGGTACAATCTCCTGTCATCACCCCCCACTACCAGTTTCTATTTGGAGAATAAAACTGGCAGCAAACAGAGCTTCACACTTCTTGCAGACCTGCTGGCTAAACACACACAAACACTCACAGCAACCATTTCACACCTAATGAATGGGAGGTGAAGGTGTCGGACTGCATGGCAGGAGATCTGAGAGCTGCTTTTGCTTGGATTCTCTCTCCCCTGGGCATGACAGCAATGGGCAACGTGTGACCCTCCCCGATTTCCTGCATGTGAAGTGCCTAAATGCACTGGGGCGAAGTCGGGACTCAAGTACCCAGGTCAGGGAAAGCCCCCTCCTAAGGGATGGGGCATGCTTTTAAACCCATCGTTTTTGAGATCTGAGAGAAGAGGCAGACTTAGATTTTGTGAGGCCTGACGCTTGTACCCTGTGGAGCCCTCTTTAAGAAAAAGAATACCAAATTATGGATACAAAGTGAGATTTGAAAGTCACGATTTATTTAGAATGAGAAAAGAAATCATAACAAAATTCAAAGCTTAAAAACGCTGACCAATACCATAAACATCACAAAATCCAGAAAAATGATACTTTGTTAACTGCCTGACATACGACTAAAATATTTTTTCCTACCTTTTTTGAACCACATACTTTTTAGATCACTTCTTCAAATGGCACCAATTTAATAATAGATCTGCAGAGAGGAGACAAGTTAGTCTTATATCTAGCATGTTTGTTCAACATTCTTTTCTTATCGATTGTTTCAAAAAATTTCTTCCAGCTTCACAACTCATTATTGGAAATGCCATGTAAATGTTTAGGATTGTTGTCAATTTGGGGAAAACTTCCAACAAAATTTCTTTCCATATGATTGCTAGATTTCAGAGCATATCAAGTTTTCTTCAGCAGTGACTAATCTTAAACACTCCTTGAATTGAGAATTGCTTATTGATTCATTAATCAGTTGGTCATCCATATCCTCGTTACAGAGGTGTATCATGAGTTGTGTGTTATCCTCATAGGTGTCAGTTTATCAGCGAGGAATGTAAATCTTTCCCCAACGTGTTCATATGATCCACTCCTCTTCATTACCTGGATTATTAAACAATCCAAGAATCTATTCATTATTATTCTATTGAAAAGTTATCTCTTCCACTTACTGAATTACTGCTGTAGATATGATTAAACATTTTTTGGTTATAGTTCTATCTTTGATGTCAGACTAATTTCCATTTATTTCATTGCTTTTCTTTTTTCATTGACTTTTTTCCTGAAATTTCTCTCATTTCTTGAATAAGTATATTTAAAGATGATAAATGAGGGACTTCCCTGGTGGTCCAGTGGGCAAGACTCTGCTGTCCCAATGCAGGGGCCCAGGTTCAATCCCTGGTCGGGGAACTAGATCCCGCACACATGCCGCAACTAAGGAGTCTGCATGCTGCAACTAAGAGTCCGCATGCCACAACGAAGATCCCACGTGCCGCAACTAAGACCCGGTGCAGTCAAAATAAATAAATAAATACAAAAAAAAGATGATAAATGAATGTCACCTTCACATATGCCAACATTGGGAGTCTATTCTCCCTTATTTCCTTTATTGAAATGTTCCAAAATCTTTCCAAATTGAATTAAAATGACATATTGAGCTTTATGAACTTTTAAGTAAACACCCTGCTACTTATTTGTATTTGAGTTTCTCTTCTGAGTCTTCAAAAATATATTGTAGAGTCTTAAAGGTTGTTGGATCCATGTAGCGAGACTAGAACAGATTTATAATGGCAGACCAATCATTATGAACATAATTCCAGTGTTGTGTGCTGTAGGACACATTCACACTGAAATAAAACCTCTGATCCTGCACATTTTGCACAGTAGAAATATTCCTGGAAGCCATTCCTACACCAGATAGCCAACAATAACTCAACTATACATGGAAGTGATAGTGATTTCAAACCACATAATTATATCCCAGTAAATGGAATAACTAAATTAAATATGTCCCCAACTCAACTTCCCCTTAGCCAAATATCCAAAATGCCCATCAGTACCACAGCACTACCTGGGATGAGGGAGAACGTGATGGAAAAGAAGTTGCAGTGGAAAACGACAATGGTCTTCACCAATTTCAATAAAAAGTGTTTACTTTTAAGGAAGTGCTTGACTTGAAAGAATCCCAATGGCTAAATCTGGGATAACTTGGACAAGAAAATAAATAATGATAGTAATGGATTGTAACCTATAGAAAAAGCTCATATCCATGAGTTTATAGTGGTATAAATAAAATAATTGATTAAATAAAGAAATGAGGGACAAGAGATAGCTCTTACTTATAGAAGATTTTCAATTAATAAAAGTAGAAGGGAATATAGAAATAGAAAATCACCATTTGACAAATACCACAGTACTAATTGTTGCAGGCAAGAAACATTAATGGATGTTAAAATCAGGGGGTGACAGTGTGATGATAAATAGGATATTTACATAGTATCAAAGTGTCTCATCACATACTTATTAATTACTTGGGGGGAAAAAAATCAAACTTTACAGAGGAGAAACCTGGCAGCAGCACCTTAACCAAGTAGTCAAAGTTAACGTCGCCAGTCATGAGACACATCAACATCATGTACCACCTGATACAATGTCTAAGAAGAACAGAACATACTATCACATCAGTGAACTCTTTAGGGGTCCAGCGGTTTTGGGCTTGCAGGGACATCTCTTGAAAATAAGGGACAAATTATTGCATCTCACACCTCCTGCCACTAAGGTAGAAGCCAATGCCTGGTAGGCCTCTTCAGGATCTGGAGGCCACTTAGTGATATTGTTCTGACCCATTTACCAGGTAGCATGGAAGGCTGTCAGCTTTGAGTCACAGCAAGTCTCGGATGCAATGCAAAAACCATATTGCTTGAGTCAAATGACTGAGCAGACCCTACTGATATTAGAGTTATCTGTGATGGAAAAAAAAATATCCTGTGGAGTTAATGGCATGCTCCAATTGGAGAATCACAATGCAGACCCCTGGGGTCCTGCAGCAAGGCCATGCCATCTGCAGAGGAGAGCTATACACCATTTGAAAAATAGCTCCTGGCATGCCACTGGCCCTGATAGAGATGGAGCATCTGACAAGTGACCATGTGGCCAAAGCTGCCCATCATGATCTGGGTGGTGTCCAGCCTGCCAAGGCATCAAGTCGGCAGGCCCAGTAGCCCTCTGTATATAATGGAAGCGGTACATCTGGGATTGGGCATGAGCAAGGCAAGAAGGCAAATGTAAGCTACACTAGTACATGGCCCAGATCCCCATGTCATCCACCATTGTTGTACCAATGTCTCACCCTCATAAAATTTATGACCACATGGAGGATGCGTTATGGCCAAGCTGACAGAGGAAGAAAAAGGCTGAGATTGGTTCAAGGATGGCTTGGCTTGATCTGGAGATGCTAGCTAAAAATAGACTGCTGTGGTACTCAGGGCCATCCTGAAAAACAGTGTTAAGGGGAAACCCCCTCATTGCACAGAACACATGGTTATTCACTTTGTATGGAGTAGGAATTGAGGTAGGAATATACAACTCATGGCTATGGAAAATACCTAGGCTGGTTATCCGGGTGGCCGGAAAGGAGAAAGATTATAGGCCTGGAGCCTGGGGAAGAGCATGTAGATGGACCTACGGGAGTGGGTAAGTTGAGTGAAAACCTTTGTATTGCATGTTAATGTCCACCAGAGAACATCTACCGTAGAGGAGGTGCTAAACTCTGTGAAGGAGGGGTGCTATCCTCTACAATGCAGTTAACACCCTAAATCAAAGAGTATTGTTCGATTTGGTATCCCTAATAGGTAGAAAACAGGGGTCTAGGAACCAAGGGGTCGAAGTAGGAAAGAATGATGGTAAATTGATGGTACCAATCAGTGATGGTAAATTGACAAGTGCAGCAGCCATGAACAGAGAACTGCATACTGACCATCAGCTCAGGGGTGATGGTCTGGGTCATCCCATCAGATTAAACACCTTGACAAGCAAAGTCAGCAGAGAGAGGAATATAAAGTTAGTAATTGTGGCCTTGAACCCAACTGCAGCCTCTTGGGTTACAGATCATCCCTCTAATCTTCCTCTGGCAAGTGGCAAAGGGGACTAACCAGAATCCCAGAAGAGTTGTTCCCAGATGGATTGAACTTACTAAATAAAGCCAGTGGACTTGATCAGTGCCAGCAGTGGACTGTAGTGGTTGCCCAGATCCTTCCATTTTGGGCCAAGGCTCCCATTCCCTGAGTTCCTATGAGTGTTGGCTACTGACTGTTCACGTCTGAGCCCCTCTTAAGAATTGCCCTCCACTAAAAGGAGCTGTGGGCAGAGCAAGCTGGGGCTCTCTTGCCTCAATTTGAAACAATTCAGAAGGACTAACCCAGTACCAGAACTCCCCACAGAATTGGCTGAGGCCTCTGTGATAACTATGTTACAATTCAGCTCCTCCTCGAGCTCATTCCTGCTTCCTCACTCCCTTACTGGGGTTGTTCCCAGGAACAGTCATGCTGCAAACAAATGTCTACCACAGTCTGTTTCTCAGGGAACCTGACTCCAGACTCCAGAATTTTCTGCATGCTCTTGACATGAGTAGGAGTGCTTGCCTCTGCACCAAATGGTCCCAACTACTGTAGACGTGGGAGGATGATGTGAAACAGAGCTCCCACTATCCCTATAGGGACCTACAAGCGAACAAGAGGTCAAATTTGTGGTTTTAAGTCACTGAGATTTGACGGTTGCTTGTTACCACAGTACAATCTAACCCATCCTAGTTGATACCGAACCAATACAATAATTCTGCCTTTAAAATTTTATAGATTTTGGTCCCAGAGGTGACTAGAGGTGGCCAAGGCCAAACCTCACTTTAGGAGGCAGGTGCAGGTCTGAGCTTATCGGTGCCAAACCAGAATCAAGCTAGAAAGAGAGAAATGGAATCAAAAAGGCTAGGTGCCATCTCACTGGAGCTTTTCCTGAGTCTGGCTGAGAGTTGCAGGATGGAATGCACTTAGAGTTGCTTGCAGCAGTTGCTGGACGAGTCTGGAACACGAGGATGAATTACTAGTCAGCAGGTCATGGTTAGAGTCGGTTGGCCAGCTGTCCGTGTGGTTTCAGGTCATTGCCAAGTGCTTCTGTGGGTAATTCAGATGAGTCTGGACTCAAGTTGGAAGTGAGTCGATGCCTGTATCTATGAGAAAAATGAAGACTAATAATTCAGGGCTGTGTTCCATGTTTTTGTTCAGTGGGAGGCATGGATCCAAGACAAAGGCCTTGGCACTAGACAGTACATTCACACACTATAGAACTTGTTAAAGCCCTTTCCAAGGAGCCTTAGGCAATGGTTTCTGCTGATGAAACTTGACCAGGCATGAGGCTTTATGTCATGGCCATGTCTATCCAGGTGGGTGGTAGGGTTTCTTGAGCCTGTGAATGGTCCCTTGACACCCTTGTTAATGCCCTGGAATATAACACAATGTTATCTGGCTCAGGAATGTTCTGTTGGTCTAGCTACTGAGGAAGAAACCAGAGTCTCACTCATTAATGTTTCATGAGGGTAAATTCTTGGGAATTTGTGTGTTGTAGACCTAATCAACCTAAGAGCCATAGGCAGTGCATCTGGACTCTTCCATCCAGTTTCTGCACAAATCTTGGCCAGCTTATTATTTTCAATCTCATTTTGACATTTCATTCCCTCTGTTGACTGCAGACAATGTGGGCTTTGACAGCATTAATGATTCTGTAGGCTTTACAACTGACCTGACCTGTCAAACATATGTCCCTATGGTTGTGGAGTGTTCCAAACCTGGGGATGAGGATATGCAAAATCTTTTGCTGATCATCACAGCATCAGCCCGGGCACACAGATATGCTTCTACCCATCTTGAAGAGACCCATAAATTACTAAAACATGTCCATATGGATAGCTTTTTCTTTATCTGGATAAATTCACTTGAATATTAATTACAAATAGCCCCCAAAGGAGAAAATAAGCTGCTTTCTTTCCTTCTTTTTTTGACAGTTGCCCCACTTTCCCTCTTCAGTTGTGAGCCTGATAAATAGGACAGCTCTTAGTATACTGTCTGGCCAGACTAGAACATTTTGGACATCCTGGTCAAGCCTCATGTTTCCTACCAGCCCCTCTTTGTTCCCATGGTCATGCCATGGGCTTTGTAAGCAAGATAAGGAGGAAGCAATTCCTTTTGTGCCAAACAAGATACGGATGTAAAAACCCCTGCCCATCTGCAAAGGTCCTGATCTGAATCTGAGACTCATTCCAAAGTGCAGTCTAAGGAGTGCTCAGCTGAGAAGGTGGGAAGAAAGATGTAGTCTGAGAGTAGTCAATGGCCAAGGCTATGCTATTAGCCAAAGCAAACATCTTTTTATGTAGCACCAAGACATTAGACATTTTAATTCCTCCAGAAGTTCCTCCATTGTCATAAACTGCCCAAAGGCACAGAAAGTCAGACTTTAAAGAATAAAGTGTACTTTATTCTTGGGCCCAAGGCCCAAGTGAGGGCAGCAGGTTTACCCCCCAGGAGGTAAAGCAGGGCTGCAATGTCCTGTGGAGAACAGATTACATCCTAGAGACTAATCCTGTTCTGTTCATTCTCCTTCTTAAACTGATGACTGCCTTACATTGTGCTAGGCATTGCTAAGCCTTCCTAACACAATAACCCTGTGAGATAATCTTATCTCCGTTTTGTAGATGAGAGAAATCACAGAGTTCAAGAGGCTGAGTTGCCTTGGCTGAGCCTGGATTTGAACCCGGGTCCATCTGCCACCTAAGCCCTTGCACTTCACCTTGGCTACAGCCTTTCCCTTCTATGCAAAACGGTCCCTTTTTTGCAGTACAAGCCTTAGCAGGAGACTTACTGATGAACCTGTGTGTCTAGGGAATGCAGCAATAGGAAAGAGATCTATTTTATTCATCGGTTGGTTCATTCTTTCATTCATTCCTCCACCCATTCACTTAACAAATATTTATTGAGCTGTTACTTTGTCCCAGATACTCAGCTAGGTGCTGAAATAGAGAGGTAAACAAGACAGATGGTCCACTGAGGAAATCAGACACTAAATAAGTAAACACACAAATAAATATATAATTACAAACTGTGATAAGTGCTTTTTTTCCCAGCCCATTATCATCTGCAGCAGCAATATTGGAAAAGCAATTTCGGTTTCATGGTTTGTGAATTGTAACTGAGCGAAGGCACTGCTCCAAAGAAATATAATGCAAAACACACACGTGAGTATAAATTTCCTAGCAGCCACATTTGGGCATGTGAGAACAAACAGGTGAAACTGATTTTAATAATACTGTATGTTATTTAAGCTAAGATATCCAAAATAGCTCTTCGACAAGTATCTCACTTATTAACGAGATATTTTACATTCTTTTTTTTTCAGGCTGTCTTCAAAATCCAGTGTGTGTTGTAGGCTTATAGCACATCTCGATTCAAACTAGTCTCATTTCAAATGCTCAATAGCCATGGGTTGACCATGGGGACCGTGGTGCAGAGCACATCTTTAGTGGACACCGAGAGTGCCGCTCTTGCCTGTACATCCAGAGTTTTCAACCTTGGCTGACATGGAACACACCTGGAGAATCGCAGAGTCTCATTTCATTGGTGCGGGGTAGGTTGGGATGCGGGAGAGGGCTTGCACTGGTACCGGTGTATTTTAAAACTCCCAGGTGATTCTAATGTGTGGTGAGGGCTGAGAAGCACTGCCCTAAACGGTGCTAGTTTTGCACCCAAATTCTTCAGATTATGCAAGATGCCAGGCTGGAAGCTCCTCTACCTAATCCAGCCTGATATCTTGCCCCAGCCCCCCACCCCTCCTGCAAATCCAGCCCTGACCCCAGGCTCGGGGCCAATGACCTCAGTCCGGAAAGCTGGGTTGAGGAGCTTTAGGGCAGCTGTGGTGGCCCAGCATCCACACCTAGGCTGCCGGTCCCACTCTGCCATTGCATCCCTGGCTCTGATTCCACCTTCGTTGTTGGATTCTATACTGTGTCTAAGTCTCTCTTGTCCTGAGAATCTGCGTGGTGTCTCTAGCCCTGGACCTGCCTAGATTTTGTCTGTTCCCTTTCCTGTCCCCCTACTGTCCTGTCCCCTTGCCTCCTCTGCGAGTACCTATTGCAGGACTCGACCCTTTCTCCCACCTGCTGGGATGCCTACCACCTCTTACCAAGTCCTCCTGAGGATTCAAACTCGCTGCTCCCCTCCCTTGCCAGGCCCCTCATCCTCGGGATCCCTAGTCCCACCAGCCTCACTGCTTTCCCCTCATCCCCTCCTGCCTCCCCCCAGCGCCTGACCCACCTTCCCTCCCTTGGTGGTTAAACCTTCCGTTCCCAATCCATCTCAGAGCACCTCATGCCCAAGCTCCTTTAACACCCGGTCACAGGCTCAGTAATCTTTGTGTCCAGGTACTTCAACATGCTCAGGAAAGAGGAACCTCTGCTTATTTTTGTGCCTCTCTTCTTATTTACAGTTTTCATTTTACTTTCTTTCTTTAGTTTCCTGCTGCTTTTCCTGCTCCAGGCCTGCCATCCCCAGGGGAGAGAATAGAAAGTCTGATAAACAGCGGAGCAAATGCCCCTACAACCCTCACAAGAGGTGTTTGCTCCTGAGCTGACTCACTACCCTTGACGGCTTCAGGGAGCGCGGACAGGGCTGCAAAACCAGGGGAGAAAACTTCTCCAGGAAGTTTGATTTCAAGTTCAGTTTTCCCTTGCTGTCTCTTGTGCAGAGCTTGCACAAAGATTTTTGTTTTTGTTTTTGTTTTTTTTCTAAGAGTCCTGAGGACAGCTTTGTTACAATCAGCCCTGCAGTCCTGTTAGGAGAGTAGCAGAACCCTTGGCTGGAAAGTTACTAATTTCCATGCTGTTTTGCATAAGCTTACAGCTACTGTCTCCAGGGCCAGACTTGTCAGATAAATAAAATTAAGGCTGTGAGGCTGTTACCTAAAACTTACTACAATTCTATTCCCACCAGGGATTTAGGGAAAGATGAAGATGAAGAAGAGAAGAATTTTTAAATCAGTTCATCACACATTTAGAGTCCAGGACTTTGGCAGGCAGCCCTTCTAGTGTGTGAGGGCAGGAGGGATGACTTTTCCCAACTGTGGAAAATTCCTAGGGCCCCAGGACATTAGGTGAGATTTCTGGGGGTGATGGCCACTCTGACCCTCTCCTTGGCTCTCTCCTAGAACTACTGCGCCATAAATTGTCCTGGTCATTGGGCAAACATCAAGTTTATCTCTAGATCATTCAATATTGTCCATTAACCTGAAATGCTAGAGTTTAACAGCGTTAACTGGTGGGGCGAACGTTGCAGAACAGTAGCACAAGGCTTGTGGGGTCCTAGATGGATGGGTTGCTCAATGGATGGTTGGATGAATGGATAGATGGACGGATGGATGGATGGATGGGGGCCTGCCAGGCCGACCGTGAATAGAATTTGTGTTTCTCTCTTATGTGTCGTGGGATAATATTTGGAAACACCAATCCATATACACTTTGCCCCTGATAATATATTTTTATTTCTTGGCTTTTCCACTATTAAAAAGTAAGAGATAAAAACAGTATCTTCTTCACTGGATTACTGTGAGGATTAAATGGGGTAATTCCAGAAAGCTGTTTAGTCAGAGTATTAACTCATAGTAAGAGATCAATACCTGGCAGCTCTTGTTATTATTCCCCCCTTTTATGTTAGTGACTTGCCCAAGATCACACAGCTAGTGAATGTGTAGCCCAGCTCTGCCCCATTGGGAAACAGCTGCTGGCTTAGATTTCTCCAGAACCTCACTTTTCCCCCTTAGAGGAAGAACAACACCACTGAGGCTTCCCAACACCAGTGTAGACCAGTCCTCCTCCCCTCCTTCAACTGGTCACACTGTCTGTGTTGGACGGAAAAAAAGAGGTGGGTGTGTGTGTGTGTTTGTGTGTTTGTGTGTGTGTGTTGGGGGCAAGGGAAGAAAAGAGGTCTGCTATCCCATCTGGAAAGTTATGATATATGGGAGGACACAGGTGTGATTTCTTGAAAAATCTTATAGGAATGGAAGCTCTCAGTTTTCATTTTGGAAGTCCAACCCCCATGGCACTGACGGCCCCTCAGAATGGAGGGAAATGCAGAGCCAGGCAGGGGAAGAAGAGGGGCTAGAGGTCTGCTCTCCCTCTGCTCCTTCTCTCCGATTCTTTAAATAAGCACACCTGCAGTGAGATCCTATGCAAATGAGGGGCCTCCCTGGCTCGCTTCACCCCCAGGCTGGGTCCAAAAGTCCCTGCTTGCTCTGAATGTCAAGTATGAACCCACAGGAGGAAGACCAGCACTGGAACCTGTGTGTTGAAAGCTGTGTCTCTTGGGCAAATTAATTCTCCCCTGGGAGCCTCTGAGTTGAGGGAGAAGGAAGGGCAAGGGCCGGCCTCTGAGACGTGGTGTTATTTGAGTCGGGTAGAAAGTTGCTGGGGAAATCGGCATTTTCAGCCAGAGGCACAGGGTATAACTCCACATTCGTGTCTAAACTTGACCTTAGGGCAGCCTCCAGGGCCCTTCTAAGTCTGAGGCCCCAAGACAGGGCAGGGCCTGAGACTGTCAGAGCTGCTCAGTGTCTGTACAGATGGGGGCAGCTTGGTGAGAGCCAGGCCCCTCCTCCGTGTGTGCCACCGTCCTGTGGGCACAGACAGCAAAGCGTGGTCCTGGGCACAGAGGTGACTTGTTAAATGGGCAGCCTCCAGACCGCTCGAGACTCAGATTTGTTCTTCGAAAAGTACATGGTACCAATCCCAAGAGGGCTGTTCCTGAAAGTAGAACAGCCACTGCATTTTCTCCATGAAGATTTCACTGTAACTCATAACTTGCATTTTCCTGGTGCTAAGCAGCAACAGCGAAATCGTCATCAGGAATCACAGTTAATTTGAACATTTTTAAAACTATATTTCAGAAAGGGCCTTGAATCTTTAAACACAGCATCTGAAAACACTGGTTTTCCATAAATACATAGATGAGGTAGGTAGAGCGTGCAGCTTGAATGAGATCCATGAATCATGGACATACCACTAAGAGTCTAGCTGAGCAGCCAATGGAGAAGACAGGTGACAGAGAACCCAAGTGCCACTTAAAGGACCCCCCTACATGAAAATTCAGCTCTGGGAAGCAGTTACATTAGTGCAGGTAAGTTTTTCATTATGCGAGATTTTTCTCAGGATTCCTTTTGATAAAGAGTTGTTTTGGATCACTTACAATATAGTCTGATTTACAAAAAGCCCATCTGTTCACAACACTCAATGTTTGTAAAAGCAAAATAGTTGGGTGTGGCTAGAAAAGAAAGGAAGATCTACTGCTCACATGAGAGCGGCAAGGGCAACACCCAGTTGACTCAAAGGAGCACATTTCCTAGAATTTTCAAGAGAGTCTATTTTCTAACAGGCTGTCCCAGTAATTCAAGACTATGGCCAGTACAGATGAGGAGGTTGTGTAGCTTGGATGTAAAATGATGAGGAAGGAACAGGAACTATTTTGTCACACCAGCATCAAAGATGATGGAGGATATTGGAGATGAACCAGGACAATGAAGTCACGCTTGTGTTGCAATGGAGACGAGGCTTAAGCCTGGAGCGAGGTTATGCATCAGGAATCAGGCAGTTAAGAACCAGGGGAATCCATGGATGCCAAAGAATAAAACAAAGCTGTGGTGCTGAGATCGGTGAAGAACTAGGGGATTCGTGGGTTCTGAGGCTTCAGCCAGGCATAGGTTCAGAAACCAGAGTTACAGGTAATGTGAAAATTGAAGGGGTCCTCAGCTCCAGCCAAGGAACCCCAGACCCTGTAGGTGCGGGATAGGTGAACCTGAACTCAGAGGTGTGAGATCACTTGTCTGAAAGGTAGAGCCCAAGGTCAGGCTGGAAACAATGACTCACATGTAATGGTTTATAGTTAGAAGAGGTGGTGCTATAGTGTCCAAAGAAACAGGAAATTAAATCTTACTCTCTGCTGCCTCCCGTCTATCTATAGTCCCAAGCTGTCATCTTTTTGCAACTCTTGTTACCTGAGTGAGGTACAGAGCCAACTTGTCAGAGATTGGTAAGACAGATAAGACACTCTTCTCAAAGCCAGGTCTTCTGCACAACATTATTGGACTGAAGGAAGTTCTCCCAGAAGGGAAATTAAATCCCAAGGACCTCAGCATTTGATTTGCCTTTTTCTTCCTGCTGCTGCAAAGCTGCATATTTGGTAAGTGATACCTCAGCTTGAAGAAGACCCAGGCTGCTTCCAACAGTGAGAACCGCAGACAGCAGTGGCCTCGTCTGCCTGCCCTGTGACTTTGGGGGTTGAAGACACGGGAAGCAGGAAGAGAGAGAGCTCTGCACACTTCACCATTTTACCCAGAGTTATTCCTGAGTGCACGCATCCTGAGTGGAATGCCTAATAGGGGAAAGATGATGAAAGATAAAGCTTTCGAGAGGCATCATGTATATTTGGGTTAATGGGGGCAGGAGCGAGAGGGAGAGAAAGGAACAGGGAGAGGCAAAGGGCCCCAGCCAAGTTAAAGCCTTGTAGGTACTGCCTTCTCCTGTATTAAGTAGCACCCTCTAGCAAGTCCAGTTTTATCAGTGGCCAAGATAAGAACAGAGGAGGCATAGTGATCACGGAGCTATAACGAAAAGCTAAAGCATTAGGGAGTGGAATTTGGGTCTAAAATCATCTCAGCAAGGTGAGAAAATTTGGAATTTGACCAGATAAATGGAAAGATCTTCACTAGGGTCCAAGAAGCACCCCGACACATACAGAATGGGTGAGGCATAGCTTGACAGCAAGCACGGAGGGTGGAAATCTGGACTTTTCAGTTGGCTGCAAAATTAGCCAGGGCCAGCAGTGAGAGAAGGCTGCCAACACCTTCCCGCGGACTCCGGCGGCCTCGAGGGAAGTGCTGCTCCCGTGGTTGTGGGTTAGTAGTCTGCATCTTCTCCGTGCCGGCCAGAGCACCCCAGGGCTCTGCAAGCAGGTTTTTGGAAGGACTTCCACAAAAGGAAGATAGCAAGCATGAAAGTGGTAGGAGGATTCAAAACTATACCTCATAAAGGAAAACCGGGGCTTCCCTGGTGGCGCAGTGGTTGAGAGTCTGCCTGCCGGCGCAGGGCACGCGGGTTCGAGCCCTGGTCTGGAAGGATCCCACATGCCGCGGAGCGGCTGGGCCCGTGAGCCACAATTACTGAGCCTGCGCGTCTGGAGCCTGTGCTCCGCAATGGGAGAGGCCGCGATAGTGAGAGGCCCACGCACCGCGATGAAGAGTGGCCCCCGCTTGCCGCAACTAGAGGAAGCCCTTGCGCGGAAATGAAGACCCAACACAGCCAAATAAATAAATAAAAAGAAAAGAAACAAAGACCCAACACAGCGAAAAATAAATAAAAATTAAAAAAAAAAAAAAAAAAGGAAAACCGAAGGACCCGTGGGGAAGAACGCTGGGGGCAGAGTGGTCTACACAGTTTGTAGGGCCCAATGCTAAATCAAAGTGCAGCACCATTTGTTCAAAAAGCAGGAAAAGGGGGCTATTAAAGGTACTAAAATATAAAGCTTTTTCCTTAAAATTGTTTTACTTATAAAACATAATAAGGGTGATGGGACTTCCCTGGTGGCGCAGGGGTTAAGAATCCGCCTGCCAATGCAGGGGACACGGGCTCGAGCCCTGGTCCGGGAAGATCCCACATGCCGCGGAGCAACTAAGCCCGTGCGCCACAACTACTGGGCCTGCGCTCTAGAGCCCGGGCTCCGCAGCAAGAGAAGCCACCGCGATGAGAGGCCCGCGCACCGCAATGAAGAGCAGCCCCCGCTCTCCGCAACTAGAGAAAAGCCCGCGCGCAGCAAGACCCAATACAGCCTAAATAAATAAATAAGTTTTTAAAAGAAAACATAATAAGGGTGATAAATAGCAATATATGAGTAGCAACATAAATTTACAAGTTGCAAAAGAACAGCAACTTGGTGTCATAATTCTATAGAATACAATAAATAATAATACTTTATTGATGTGATATATTAACTGATAAGATTTTTCTGCAAATTCACTTTTACTTTTAGCGATTTCATTTTCAATATAGTTAAAGGCAGTATGAGTGGCTCTTGGCAAATGCAGGACTACAAGCTGACAACTGATCTTTTCATTTTGAGAATAATCTTTCTGCTGATGCAAGTATTACTGGGCTATTAAGAGTATTTTACAGGCTGTGGCAACATTGGGGTAAACTTCTGATGAATTATTTTGAAATATATATTGTAGCACATCTAGCGCTGATGATTCTTGTGAAACAATTTTTCTAAGAAGATTTAACTCTTAATACAAACCAGTTTCATGTAGTCTGAGTTTAATTTTAAAGGAATTTTATACAATGACATTTTAAAGTTTCCTCTTGCATTTCCTATAACTTGTGAAATTCATTCATGAGGCCGAAAGTGGCCTCGTGATTTTATATAATTCAGAACATCTGTTTATGCATTCTATCACTGTACCATCAATTACAAGGAAATTTTATAATTGTCTTCCTTATTTAAAATTGGTTTATCTAAAGCTTTGTATGAAAATAGTCTTTTTTCCTTGGAATGCAATAATCTCTAAATATAATTTCTACTCTAAGGCTGTGCATATTTGCCTTGCAATTTTGCATCAGTTTTCAAAACCAGAGTCCGAACGCTGAAGAATGCTGTAACTCCCTGATATGCTTTCTTGCCATGTGCATGCTTTTATTTTGTAATAATTTACTGACAAAGTTTACTGTCTGAGATTTGGCTGCTCCTATCTTGGCGTTCGGGCCTCAGAGTTATTACTTGTGCAGATGCTGCAGGGAAGGGTTCCGAGGACAGACAGGCAAGCTGGCCTCCCACCAGCAGTCTTGCTGCTGCTCTCATGCAGAGGCCCTCCTTTCTCCCAGGGCCGGGCTGCTGTGGCCACCACAGCTGCTTCTGCTGCTACAGGCACTGTCATCGCTACCAGCTCCTGCCCCAGCTGCCCAGCCAACTTTTGGGCACACGTGCTGCCTGCTGTCCACTGTGGCAGCGGACTTGGGACCATCCATATCCTGCTGCACCCTGGGGCGTCTCCTCTGCTCACTCTCACTTGCTCCACTGTCCCATCAGACTTCATTTACAAAGCATGAGTTCTAAGATAAAATGATTAAGAATTTATGACAGCAACAGCAGAGCATGAAACCAAGTGCAGAGTCCCTTGTGAGGACGAGCCCTGTGTGACTGCACAGGTGGCCCACGTTGCTTGTGGGAGAGGGTTAGGCATGTGATGGGGGTCCCATGCTGGACTTCAACATGTCTGGGCCTGCATGACTGAGTAGTAGTGTGGGCCCTGCAGGCTGATTTGCTTGTTTTTTCTTGTGTAAAATGCACAAGGAAGCTTGTGTCTCAGAAGGGAGGGGGCTGGGAGAGCAAGATGGATCAGTTCCTTAGCTACCAGTGCAAATGTAAGCTTCTGTAAGGGTCAGGCAGACTATGTAAATGAATGAATTAGTCAAGATTTAAAAAAATAACAGATCCACTTAGCATCTTAAGTATATAAAACCAGTTTTTATTTCACAAAGAAATACTTTCTAGCTTTTTAAGTACATGGCTCCTCTGGCTAGCTTTCATTTTTTCATTTTTACCACCTTTAGGGAGACATGAGAATATGAGTATGGAAAAATATTTCACTATCATAAAAAAATAGCATTTACAATTGTTTGACAATAGGAGGATGATAATAAAAGGCAACCAATAGTCAACCCCAGTGTTGAGAAGGCAATAAATACTGGTAGGGACTGTGTCAAACTAAAAAGTCCTTCTTGTCTAAAGGGTAGCATAGAATTTAAGATTCATAATTCAAAATGAGTCTTTTTTGTGTATCAAGAATGTGATTTCAGAAATGATGGAGGATGTATTCACCAGCCAGTAGCTGGACAGCCACTATAGCCCATTTCCCTAATATAACAAAATTACAGGTTTTATTTTATAAACAAATACAAATCATGACCCCCTCCAAGAATCAACGGGGAGGTGATCATCAGGGGAGGGAGGGCCTCCTGACACTCAGGTTGGAAAAGCTAAGCAGAGCATTAGAATCAAAGGCTAGCAAACTTTACAAGGGCATGAAACAGCTAATCACAAAATAGATTTGAAAAGGGCCACAAAGTTCATCCCATCAGATGTTAAGGACCTATCAGCTGGATGAACCTAACTTCCTTTCTTGCACTCCTGACAGGCAATGCTGTGGTTTTGTGGATGAGCTGATTTATTCATCAAGAGGGGCAGCTGCTTTCAGCCCCAGTTCAATACAGGCCCAATGTTGCCAGAGTTCCCTATTTTTTAAAGAGAAACTTGAGATCAGTATTTTTATATGAAACTTCTAAATTTTCAAAAGTTGGCTTGAATTAAAAATAAACTAATAAAACCCCACATGGACCAAACACAGCAGGTCTGGTGGTCACCCTCAAGCCCACCACTCTGCAGCCTCCACGTGGACCCCAGGGCAGTACACCAGGATGTCATTACTGGGGTCTCTACAGAATCCCAGGGCTGGGAGGGGCTGTTGTTCGAGAGATGGAGAACTAGACGATGGACTGGAGGACAGAAGAGAAAACTACTCTCTGTGAAGGTTGTGTGTATGTCCCCCTGGTTACATTATGATTCTCGAGAACAGGGACCATCTCTAATTTCTCTCTTCCACCAGCACCTGTCACAGCGAAGGCTCCTGGGATGAAATGGAATGAATGGAGCAGAGAGAGGGGTCCCACTTTGCTGACAGGCCCTCTGCGGGCAGACGGGTGTGACGCAGACCCCTTTACCGAGTGGCATTCTGAGTCTCACCACCTCCTGGAGGTATGGGAAGGACCCAGATGCTGTTGTCTTCATGTTTGAGGTGGAAAAGAGGAAGACTTTTTGCTGAGAAGAGGGTCCAAGTGAGGCAGCCTCTTAACAGCAGGCTAAGGGCCGCCTCTGAACAATCTGGGGAACGTTTCCATTTTTCCAGCTTGGGCTGGAGGGACCCAGCCCATCTGGAGATCCCAGGGCAGCAGGTGGTTGGAGTGAGACCTGGCCCTCCCTCGAGGTTCCACCCCCAGCAGGAGCAGCCAGAATAAATCAGGCGGATACAATCAGGTGAAGGCACGTCAGGGGCTGTGCCTACTTTGTGACCGGGATATTTTCCCCCGGGTCTGTGGCTTCCCATCTGAGGAGGAAGAGTGAGCCCTGGGACTCCTTGTTCCTGGACTTCATTCTAGCTGGCTATGAGACCTGAGAAGTCCCCTCGCCCCTCCAGGCCGATGTGTCCTTGTCACAGAGGTTTGGGAGACATGAGCTCCAAGATCCCTCCCAAGTTTCATGGTTTTTTGATCTTCAAGAGACAGATGCCTTCTCAAGTATCCCTGTGGAGTTCTCCCGGGGTTTTTTTACCACCCCCCCACCCGCCTCCTCCAGCCTCATCAAAGATCTGCACCATGTGTCTGTTCCCTCGACCTACGCCCCCGTGGTTCTCACCTGCTACTCCAGCTGGGTCCCCACAGGGTGTGAAACCACCTAGTGTGAGGTGCAAAGTTTCCAAAACTTTGGCAAGAAGGAAGCAGTTGTTACATTGGGTTTTTCCTCCTTCCCCTGCACTGTGCTCAAAAAGCCTCTTTTAATTTTTTTCCCTTCCCGAACAGTGTTTCAGAGATCTTATTTAAAATTTGATTGATTAGCTTCCCACTGGAATGGTTCCCCATGCCCGGGTTTCTTCCCTCTTTTGTGTGATAAGAAGCACAACATGCTCCACATCTACTGTGTGCCTGGCCCCTCTCCCCTCTCCCCTCTCCCTCCTCCAGCTGGTCCCTTCATCTCACTTCACTCTCACTGCCTTGCAAAGCAAGTATGGGGAGCCCAACGTTGCATATGGAAACCCTGCCAGAGACTCAGAGTGGCCGGCACATGCCCAAGGTTCCCCTCACATACTAGGGTGGGACCTGGGTTAGAAGGGGGTCCACTTGTTTCTAAAGCCTGTGATGTACCCCAAGCACCTGTGGGTGTAGCATGAAAAGACAAGTTTCATGAAGGCTGGTATTTTTGTCTGCTTAGTTCAGGGCTCAGTCCCCAGCACCCCTGAAAGAATGCCTGGTATGTAGTAGACACTCAATAAATATTTGCTGTAATGAGTGAATGGAAAGTGAAGGTCAAGGCCAGTGGTTCTCAACCCAGGCTGAGCATTACAATTACTTGGGAGCTTTAAAAAATGTTGTTGCTCAGGCCTTACACCAGGAGATTTTTTGGTTTAACTGATCCTGGAGACCTAGGAATCAATATTTTTCAAAGGTTTGCCAGGTGATTCCAATGTACACATGAAGCAGGATTTTCTACCATAGGCATGAACCAAGGAGACAAATGACCACCAAGGACCTGGCACTCTCACCTACAGCCCCAGAGCAGCTCTCCCCACTTTCCTCCCATCCTCCTCTCCTGTCATCCAGGGAAGAGATTGTGAATTGGAAGCTTTGTGGGATGTGCTTGGGGTGCCCCCTTTGGTGAAGGGCAGTCTTCTTTCTCCAGTATCGGCCATCCTCAGAGTTAACTGAGATCCTCTGCCCGAGATTTTTTCCTTTGTTGAGAATATCTAGTCACTGTTCCTGTGACCCTCATGCCCAGGCAGTGTAATTTCGACTGGGAAACATTTAGGAACTATATTATAAATAGAAAATATACATCAGTTACTACTGAGGAAGTCAAATTCTAAAAGGCATCAAATCCATCCAATCACAAACCATAAAACACTGATTAAGAACTTGCTGTGTTCTAGACACTGTATCTTGCCCTAAGAAAAGCCCAGAGCTTGCTCTGAGGTCCTCTGTGATGTGGCCTGACATTTGAGAAATTTATCTGAGGATGTTTCAGAGAAATAGTCTGATCTTGATGTCAGAAACCAAGTAACACCTGAAATTACAGTGAAGCATTACCTTTCTGTGTAGAGAAGGCCAAAGGGTGACTTTTATTCAAAGATTTTCCATGCCACATAAGAAAGCACTTTATTACCCACCATGCTGAACTGATTCTTAATTGTCCCCTTGCCTGTATCTTGTACCCATAATTTTACATTTTTACTTTTACTTTTTATTGAAGTATAGTTGATTTACAATGTTGTGTTAGTTGCAGGTGTACAGCAAAGTGAGTCTGTTATACTTATATATGTAGATATTCTTTTTCAGATTCTTTTGCATTATAGGTTTGTGTGTGTGTGTGTGTGTTTGTGTAATTTTAAAGCCTTTGAGGGCAGGGTGCATGTATGATATTGATCTTCTTCTAGCCTCCAGCCCCCACCAAAGCCTAGGCATGAGGGTCACAGGAACAGTGGCTAGGTATTCTTAACAAAGGAAAAAATCTCACCCCAAATCCCTGGATTTGCTCCCTGGGCTCTAGGCCTTTAGCTCTAAAATCCTATTATTTGAACACACTGAGAATTAGTTTACTATTTAAACCTGGATGGGTTTATTTAAAAATGTTGTGTGTTTTCTTCTTGAGATCTTAAAAGAATGAAAAGTCTTCCCCAGTATGGAATCGTTTAAATGTGGTTTTGTCTACGAGCAGGATGAGTTTTTAATTCTTCATTAGTTATCTTGCCTCAAGTGGTTTGAATAAGCAAGTCAGTTTTTTGCACTGCTCCTTCTTGGTAGGGACGCACTCATTATTTTATTTAACCCTCACAATAACCCTGCAGGGTGTTATTATTCCCATTTTACAGACAATGAAATTGAAGATCAAAAATGTTAAGTGCCTCCTTCCTTCTTTAAATTACATTAATTTTTGACAATGTACAAAAGGTCAAAAAGGGTAGACAATAAGAATGTGCGTTACTTAAAGCCTTCGTGTTATGTCAAACCAATACAATTGACAATTTGGTTGTGGTTGTTTGCTTTGTCTCTCCCAAACTTGAACCCTCTGAATGCAGCTCACAATATCTCTTATATAAGGAAGCCTCCCAGGATTCCTGTCAGTTTCCTTTTAGGTATATTCTCATAGACCCTCATAGCCCTCACCTAGGTAACACAACTATTTATCTGGTGTCTCTGTGTCCCAGTGGATTGCAAGTTTCCTGAGAGCAGAAGCCTTGTCTGTTTTGCTCACCATTATAATCTCTAGCACTTAGACAGTGCTTTTCACATAACATGCACTCAATATTTGTTAATTAATGCAATAGGTATCCTGGTATATCTAAATTTATACTCCTAGATATAAGGTGCACCTAGAGGTGCAAATGCCAGATCAAAAGCATGCACGATTTCACTTTTAACAGATACTGCAAATTGTCCTTTTAAAAAGATGTATTAATTTATTTCCCTACCAACAATGTATAAGAATGCCTGTTTCATCCTGCCCTTGCCAAACCAGTTTGATCTTTGACAATCTAAGTGAAGATGGAATTTCCAAATATTTAGTCTATATTTTTCTTATTGTAAATAAAGTTGAGCACTTTTCAAATCATCTAAATGCCCTTTGTATTTCCTTTTATGTGAACTCTCTGTGGCCTTTGCTCATTTTTCTGTTGGATCGTAAGTCTTCTCATTGTAGTGACTCTTTACATGTAATAAGGAAAACAGCTCTTTCTTATACATGTTAGAAATAGTTTTTGCAGCTAGTCGTTTGACTTGGTTCATGGCATTTTTTTCATGCAGTTGCAAAAAATATATAGCTGAAACCTCAGAACTTTAAGTTTTCTAGATATTATTTCATCCTTAGAAAAAACATTCTCCACTCTAACATACAAAATTCTCACATGCTTTCTTCTAGTACTTTTATGGCTCTTTCTCTCTTTTTAAATTAAGTCTTTGACCCATCAGAAATTTATTCTGGATTAAGATATGACATCACATCTTATTTTATTTATTCAGCAAGGTCCTTCAGAGCTGACTCTATAAGCACTGACCCAGGTTGGGGCTGAACTCCACCTCTAGACCAGCCCCTTAGTTGAAACTTTTTTAGGTACCCCATCCAGATGATTCCTTCCTAAATTCATTCTTTCACTTGCTCAGTCATTCATTGATTCATTTTTTCAATACCGTGCCTATTATGGGCAAGGTACTTTGTTAAGTGATAGAGATTCAGAGACCAAGATGCAGTTTTCTTCCCTTGAGAACCCCAGATTAGGGAGCACATAGTAAACAGATAGTAATTTAAATGCATGCACACAATAAGTGTGGATATAGAGGCACTGGTTTTGACAAAAGCCCAATGAGGAGCACCTAACACAGCTGCAGAAGTGGCGGTGGGACTTCCTGTGGGCAGTGAATGATGTCTGAGCATCTTAGAGAAAGACCAGGCATTAACCAGGCAAGAAGAATCCCAGGTTGAAGGGAAAACATGAGCAGAATTGCATAAGGAAAAACTACAGGGAGTTCATGGCAAGAAGCAGAGAAAGATGAGGCTGGAGAGGCAAACAGGGGCCAAGTAAAAGAAGGCCTTGTATGTCATGGGAGTGACTTGGACCTCATCCTGAGGGCTATGAGAGCCAATAAAGGATTTTAAACAAGATAGTGACATAACCATATGGACGATGGATTTATGGGAGCCAAGAGTGAAAGGAGGAGTACCTGTTGTGAGACCATTGTAACGGTCCAGGTATAAGACAATATAAGTGTAAGTTAAGACAGTGATGTTAAGAACGGAAAGTAGGAGAGATTTCAGGAATAAAGTGGCACTGAACTCTTTGTTCCTCTCATCTCCTGTCTATGTAATCTCTCATTGCTTCCTTGGCTCCCTTCCTTACAATGCCTTGCAGCATTTCATTTTCTCCCCCCGCTCCCCTCCCAATCCCCTCCACTTGTCAATATAGCAGGATATGTCTTTTAGTTGCTAAAGTCTACCCACTCATAGTTTTTGGTCTAGAAAAATTATTTCCCTGAGAAGTAAGTAGACAAATTGGTGTAGGTGGCAAGGAGCTTCCTGGGAGAAAGAAATCAAGTCCCTAATTGCTTTTGTTTTTGAGGCTCAGTGTTTTCAGTACTCACGTGATGAATTTCAGTCTTCAAACACCAATTGGCCACAGGCGTTCATTTCTTTGCCTTACCAAAATTTTGCTAAAATGATAACAAAGGAGTAAAAATGGACACAAGAACATAGAGAACAGGAGAGTAACAGCAGACATGACATTTAAGTGAATTTTTGGAGGATGGAAAGCAGATGAAATAGTGGTCACTGACTTAAGCAGAGAGGAGCAAATTATAACTTAAGGGTCTGTCATAGAAAACTCTGGCATTAAGTAGAACCACAGACTTCTGAGAGGCTAAGGATTTGGAGGCTCTGCTGAGAAAAAAGGATGAGACTCTGGTTGGAAACAAGAGTCATTGTGTGAAAGTCTGCATATGCTGTGTTGGGTTCCCAGATCCCTTCCTCATTCCACATAGCCAGAAAACTGATATTTGCATCCATGTCTCTGAAAATTGTGGCTCAGTGTTTGAAAATCCTAAAGAAACGCCAGTCAGTTGATAGGCTTTATCCACATACCCTGGAGCTTTCTAGTAGTTTTCAGTGCCTCCCTCTTAAAATGAATAGATAGCCAACGATACGACATGTTGAGGAATGCTTCCAACTGAGAGAGACAAAATCTTCAGAAAACAAAAGGTGATTGAGGAAAACAGACAATACTGGGAGCATAAGAAATGATATTGCATCATAAAATAAGAACATGGTGCTATGAGAAAGGACCAATCACAGAACAGGGGAGTCTCTAGGAAAGAAGAAATAAATGGAATTGATGTGATTAAGCACATGGAAAATTTAATTGATTGAAATAAGTTAGGGATGATGGAACATTTGGGGAAATAATAATGGATTGTAGAAAAACAGGCAAATGTAAAACAAAGTAATTATAAACCTCAGGAAAATCCAAGGGCCATGCAAGGGTGGAAGCATAATCTAACTCGTTACTTGGCTCAACAGTGAAAAATATTTGCATAGTCAAAATAACAAAATATGAGTATCAATTTAACCAAATATTGTGATGTAACTATGTTTGGGAGGAAGGGGAGGAAAAATGAGAAGGAGTGTTGGTATATGAGAGCTAAGTCTTTACCTACAATGGTAGGAAGTTGATAGGAAATGGCTAAAATTGATAGATTAAGAATTAGAGAAGAATTGGAAGTCAACTGTAGAAGAACTAGCAAAAGAGTTGTGGGTAGTTGCCTCTAGGGAGCAGGATTGGAGGACGGGAGGGTTGCAAAGAATGGATAAGGGACTGGTATGTTCACTATGGGCCTTTTAGTACCTTTTGACTTTCAAGTCATGAACATGTGTTACTTTGATTTAAAAAATTAATATTGATACAAAGACCACTGCTAAGGATTGAGACAGACTTACTTGAAATCAATGAACAACAGCAACAACAAGACACCATAGGCTCCCTATGGCATGTGGTAAGCACTCAAAAAGTGTCAGCAATTATTACAATAGTGAGTAGAGAAGTCAGCAGACTTTGCAAGATCATTCCCGTCCATGACTGGCCTTTGCCTACAACTTGCAGGGATTTTTCATGTGTCAACTGCAATACTTAGATTTGACTTGAGAACTGGGCACTGTAGCTCAGCCAAAGTCAAGAGAAACCCTTAACTTGGGGGAAGATAGTTTCTCTTGCTGTGGAGAAACCTGGTAGACACCACCTTAGCCAAGTAATCAAGGCTAACGTTCCCAGTGATATCAGGTGACTATCTTCTGTAAGTGTAAAATTATTTCAAATTAAAAGTTAAAAAAAAACACAACCTTATAGAGAAGAAAAAGCAAAAGCTGGGAATAGACAATTCACAGAAATAAAAAATGGTCAATAAACATAGGGAAATAAGCCTAGCACCCCTAAAAATCAGAGAAATGCAATAGTTAAAGATTATGAGGTATCTCAGGAGCCCCAGCAGAATGGCAAAAAGTTGAAGAAAAGAAAAACAGCTACTACTTATGAGAATGTTCTGGGAGGAGCTCCTCCCAAATGCTGTCTTTCATTATAAGTAGAACTATAATAGTAATCCTTTTGGAGATCAACTTCGCTTTATCTTTTTAAATAAAAAATCCACATGTTCTTCCGTCCAATAGTCCCTTCTCCTTGGAATCTATCTGATAGAAATAGAAGCAAGAGTCCATGGGGATTTAATGACCATATATTTAATGAATTTTTCCAAGTGGCCAACCAAAACCACAATTAAAATCCAAACAAAAGGAAAACAAATTAAAAAAACAACAAAACACCAGGGACTAAACCAACGAAAGGAGGAGTTAGATCTGTACAAGAAGCGTATTTTTTCATATTTTTCCCCTGCCTTCCTGGTCTCTGGCCCAGGGCCTGGTCCACAAGGTGGTTATCATGGGTTGCGTGGAATGAGAAGGGGGGTTGATGTGGTGGAGGGCTGGGGAAGACATGCAGAAGGGGAGCAGGGAGGTCAGAGAGCAAAAGTCTGCAGTTAAAAAAATATCTCCCCCAATAAAAATAGCATGCACGAAAGTCTCATTTATGTCAAATGATACATACATATATACAACATTTATGCGTATGCAAACTACTGTCAACAAATGGTTAATGGGATCATCTCAGGGTGGTGGGATTTTCAGTGATTTTTTTTTAAGTTCTTTCTTCCACTTTACACATTGTTCAAATTATTCCAAAGAGCATGCGTTAATTATATAAACCAAAACAGCAATGAAGTTGTTTTCACAGTGAGGAAAAAACAAAGCAAAACAAAACAATTTGCCAAGTATCCATCATCCATGAAGCTACCTGATGATTTCCTGAAAACAAAATCGTAACCAGCCCTGCCCTGGAGCAGACATGTTGCTTTATTTTACTATGTGATGAAGGAGGTGGTGTTTCTTTTATATATTTGAATGCTCCCTCTGTCTTGCTATGAGGAGGGTTCCTTGGCATTTTGAGAACTGTTAAATGAGTATATTTTCCCCATTTCTAACGCTGGGATCGTTTCTCTGATTTCGTTAGAGTCTGCTCCATCAATTGTGCTATTCCCCCACTGCAGAACAGGACACCAGCCCTGAGAGGATTAAAGCCCCTGCCCAGGATCACACAATTGACAGCGCTCCAGACACAGCCCTCGGGAGCCAGAGATAAGCTGGAATGACAATTCTGAACCTTCTCAGTCTCCCAGGCCAACTTCATCCTGCTGCGGTATAAGCATCTATGCAAAGCCCCCTGTCCCCTCCACCCTTCTCTGGAGTGGAGCTGCAAGGGCGGGCTGCAGGCCCAGGCCCCTCCACGGATGCTCTCTGATTACAGAACCACCATTAGTCTCCTTCCACCGGCCATGGAAATTCAACTTAGGCCAGTCAGCAAGACTTGGAGAGTGATGATGTTGGCTAATTTCAGACCCCCGTCACCGCTGCAGCCTGGCTGGGCTTTCCGTGAGGCTGTTTCATCATAAGCTGCTGAAAACGAGTTATTTAAGCCGGCAAAACTCCCACAACAGAGACCAGCTGGAGGAGTGCCAGGCAGAGGCCTTGACATCAGTGTTCCGGGCCCTGGGAAGGATGATGCTGAGACCAGAGCAGCAGTGACCAGTTCCTCCAGCTGCCCACAGCTGCTGCCCTCGGGCTCACTTTGCACTCAAGATAACAGGCTCTTAGAATAATAAAATCAGGGCATCTTGGGATGTAGAACCGTTGATTCTTAGATTCAGACTCTTGAGAGCAGGAACCAGGGAATCTAGAATCTCTCCCTGGAAGGTACCCGGAGGTCACCTGGTGTTGTCTCTCCTCTTAGGTGACAGGTGTTTATTCTGGGGAAGCTGAGTGCAGCAAAGGTGTGGCCACTGTACCTCATGACTGTGGGAACGTGCCCAAGGTAGCAAACGTAAGAAGGATTGTTGTGGCTCTACCTTCTGAAATAGTACACGAGGCCAAAAACGTCCCTCCTTCTCGGTCGCTACCTGAACTACCCTGCCCCAGAAGTCTCTGGCACTCTTGGACTCTCTTGAACCACTGGAAAAGGTTTGAGGAGGAAGAGGAGGCCTTGGAAACTCTGTAATATGCCTTTAGCACTTCGTCCGAGGAGCTAGTCTTACAGACCATCCCTGAGAAAAGCAAGAGAAAACGGTAAATTCTTACCTCTCTCCACTTCAGAACTATGGACTATTTTCGTTGACATTTTTGCCCTTCCCCCCCAATTTTTTTTTTTTTTTTTTGGCTCTTATATCTAAAAACAAACAACTAAAAACAGCCTGTTCTGTGAACAGTATAGAATCCGAGCTAATTTGGTCCTCTCCTTCCTCCCTTGCATCGCAGGCTCTGGCCACAGCCCGTGAGCATCAGAAACTAGCTTGTCACCCACTCGACTCCCCGTCTCATTCTTAAAGGAAAATATTTATAATATGCCACAGAGAGAGTTTCCATGGCAGTGACGACTGGAACACTGTTGCCCTGGCAACCACATGAGTCCATCTTGAATGATCTGAAATCCCCTTCATAGACAAATAAGGAAAGTCTGTCAAAAGTGCTGTTCGGCTGGTTCAGGAGGGGCCCTGAAACACAGCTTTCTCGCCCCCCAAGTTCTCCCTCTGAGGCCTTCTCCTCGGTCTCTAGCTCACCTCCTTCTGTACACTCTCTCGGGAACTTTCCCTCTTTCCTGCTCTTCCAGGGCTGGTGTTGCCCTTTTCCTGATCCTCTGTGGAGACACTGCCCAGAGCTCCACAAAGGGCTAAGGACTGGCCTGCAAAGCCACGCCAAAGATAACAGGAGGCAGAATCGACACACAGATCATCCTTTTTATAGAGCTTGCTGCCTGTCCCCTGGAGACCGGGGGCACATTCTTCTCTGTGAGCCCAAAGCAGTTCTGACGAGAGAGGTTTACAGGAAAAGACAGCCCAGTCTTCCCTGAGGTCCCACTCCTGGTCATGACACATTGGCCAGTCACCTCTCTGGGTCTTGTCTGTAAAATAAGGGAGTTGCGTGGAGCATCTTCTGGCTGCTACATTCTAGAAGTTTTTATGAATCAAGAATGTACCATTCTCCAGCTCCCAAAGGCACCTGAGATCCCTCTTGGCAAGCCTGCTGGGGATTCAGACAGGACCTGGGACAGGAGAAGTGCTGGAGGGGAAGCAGCGTGCCCACGCTGCACGCGTCAGTGCCTTTTAAACCAGAAAACACAATGTGCACACATATGGAAGCACCATCATCGTTATCAACCTCATTATTAGCACAGAAAGCACTAAACTATAGACCCCCATCTTCAGGGCCGCTCTACCTCAAAAGCTTTTGCTGGAGAAGGTGCTCCAGAAAGCTGAGTAAATAGTTAAATGAGCTCCCTGTCCTGGAGGAAACCTCTTCAGCACAATTCATGCCTATCTCTGGGGCTTTCTTTGCCGCTTTCCTTATTGAGAAGCAGCTTGAGAAGCTAGAAATGCTGACTTGTTTTGTTTCGTTCTTCCTGCTGCTTCTAACTGATGGGGAGAAAGCTTTTTCAAGAGAGGAAGAAAGCAGTTTAAATCATCTTTATCACTTTACTAGCAGGCAAGGACTCCACTCTACCAGTCTGGTATGGAGGCTAGGAGAAATGCAAGGAATCAAGGAAAAAGAAAAAAAGAAGAAAAAAAAGAGACGCAAACACTGCCACGAAGGAAGCTGAGATACCATTTCCCCAAAGCCCTTCTTGGAAAGCAGAAAGTCCATAAAGCCAGCTCAGACTTTTTCAGACTTCAGACCTAACTGAGAGGCAGGAGATGCAGGAGTTAGGTGTGGGCTTTGGAGTCATTCAGAGCCAAGCTAAGTAAACCACCCTTCCAACCTTAATCTCTCTAAGTCTTGGTTTTTTCATCTGTAAAATAAGAGAAGCAATATCTACCTCACAGGGCTGTGTGATGGTTAGTTTTTTGTGCCAACTTGTCTAGATTCTAGGATCCATTTATCTAATCAAACACCAGCCTTGGGGTCTCTGTGAAGGAAATTCATAGGTGTGGTGGGCGTCTATAATCAGTTGACATTAAGTCAAAGAGGTTATTCTCAGTAATGTGCGTGGGCCTCATCCAATCAGCTGAAAGCCTTAACAGCAAAACCTGAGGTTTCCCGCAAAAGAAATTCTACCTCCAAGCTGAGCACTGGCTCCTGCCTGAGGTGTCAGCCTGCTCGATGGATTTCAGGCTCGATGGCAACATTACGTCCTGCCTCAGCTTTCAGTCTGCTGACCTACCCTAGGACTTTGGATTTGCCAGTCCCCACAATTGTATGAGCCAGTTCCTTAAATAAATCTGTGTGCGTGTGTGTGTGTGTACACTCATATATACACTTGTCTAATATGAATATATATTTATATAATATGAATATGCATATACTTATAGAATATGAATATACAGACATACTTTGTTTTATGGCACTTTGCTTTATTGTGCCTCACAGATATTGCATTTTTTACAAATTGAAGGTTTGTGGCAACCCCGTGTCAGGCAAGTCTATCAGTGCCATTTTTCCAACAGCATTTGTTCACTTCATAGCTCTGTGTCACGTTCCAGTAATGCTTGCGATATTTCAAAATTTTTCATTATTATTTTATTTGTTATGGTGATCTGTGGTCAGTGATCTTTCCTGTTACTACTGCAAAAAGATTACGATTTGCTGGAGGCTCAGATGATGGTTAGCATTTCTTAGCAATAAAGTGTTTTAAAGTTAAGGCAGGCACATTTTTTTATACATAATGCTATTACATACTTGATAGACTACAGTATAGGGTAAACAGTAAAGATAACTTTTATATGTACTGGGAAACCAAAAAAGTTCTCGTGACTCTCTTTATTGCCATATTCACTTCATTGAGGTGGTTTGGAACGAAACCCCCATTATCTCCGAGATATGCGTGTATATGCATGTATATATTCTGTTTATATATGTTCTGTTTTTCTGGAGAACGCTGACAGATACAGGCTGTTTTGGGGATTGAGATAGCATACAGGTACTAGACATGTTTGCAAGGCCCACCCAATGGCAGTCCTGCTGATCGAGAGAGCACACTTTGCCCCCCATCCCTTCAGGCCTGCTGGCCACAGCTGATTGCACTAGACAGGAGTAGGCACCTGGCCTAAAGGCAACCAACCAGTCACGGCCTTGCCTGATCTGACCCAAAAGAAAGATCCAGGCCAATTCGTTTTCTTGTCTTAGGAACGTGCATAGGAACTAAAGAAAGAATTTGCCAGCTGGTAGAGGACAAGTCAGGTCAATAGTAGAGCAATTGCAAAGGAGCAACTGGGAGTCATGGAATAAGACTCTCATGGGATATGACCACATAATGGTCTGCATTTTTGTGAGTCTGTTACCAATCTTTAAAATTTGGGAGATTTCACATTAAAATCCAGCCAGTCAGAAAAGAATTAAAAATTAAAGAAACATCCAGCCAGAAGCTCTGTAACACAGGGTCTGCATGGTGGCAATCCACTGGAGCTGGGGTGCTGCCTCTTTACACAGGCCATGCGTTTTCCCATCTGCCCCACCACACCCTGCTCTGCTGTCTGGCCAGCCTCACGCTTATGTTACCTGCCTGGCACATGTAGGTATTGCTGCTTGCAACCCCTGAATTAGAGGGCAGGTCCTTAGACAATTGCTTCTCAGGAACCAGAGTTGCTTTGAATCCAGAACCTCCAGAATTATGGAGGCAAAACCCTAGTCAGATTTCCTTGAGGCTCCCCTTAATCTTCAACATGGAGCCTTATAATAAATCCTCTTTACTTGAACTAGTGTGAATGGGTCTCCATTCCTTGTACTAGCAAAAGTCCCATGCACACAAGGGTAATCATGAAAACTCTCCCTTTCTCTACCCAGGTCTCTCGGAGGCTGCAGTTTGCACAATGGGCTGCTCTCTAAGGAGGACTCCAGGGAACATTGGCTGGTGATGGGGAGCTGCAGCCTCAGGGATCAGCTGGGCATGAGGAACTGGTTGGGTCCACTTTTGCCAGAAGAGATACAGGGGTAAGAGCTGCAGCAGGCTGGCTCATGGGCCAACAGTTTGGTGAATACCAAAGGAACTCCCATGAGGTACCTACCCGGGGTTCCCTGAGACCAGGTGTAAGCGAGGCACAGATTGGTCTTCCAGATACCGGGGGAAGCCAAAGGCGGTGCCCAGCAGGACTTTGGGAAAGCTGACCCATGCCAGCAACAAGAATGAACCTTAGCCCTAGCACAGGAGCTGGGGTGTGGAGGACCCCAGCTAGACTGTGGAAGGGGTCCCGAGGCAGCTGGGGCAGTGGGCTGTGGGACATTTGAGGGGTGCTGGCAGAGGCTATTTATCAACCAGTAAGGAAGCATGCTGACCACTGGCATGGCTGACCCTGTGACTATAAGGGCTTTAACTCACAGAATAACCATTCATTAAAGAGTCATCGCGGGTACTGGGGCCTTGTCGTTACTAGTTTGCTGAGAGTGCAGCACTGGCACCTTCGTAGGGCACTGCTGGCACTGCCCCGAGAGTCTTCCTGTGCTGTCTCTGCACAGCCATCTCCAGCAGCTCTGCTTTGGCAAGGGTTTCGGTCCAGAGACACATGAGCTCCAGGGGACTGCACTTTGCTATCACTGAGTCCCAGGTGCTCTGGACGTGAGCCACCAACCTCAGTGCGCAGTGAGACTTTTATCCTGCCTTCTAGAGACAGATGGTGCTGCTGACAGTCATGGAGGCCTGACCCACAGCCTGGACCCAGAGTGAGAACGGGACCCCTATACTGAGATCGCGGCAACAACGTCAAGTTTTCAGTCAGTAGCGGGAGTAAGGAGCATGGTTATCTGTGAAAGGAGGAAAACAGGGTAGTTTTCTTGACATTGTCCATGATCGGATGAGTGGTAAACCACTGCACCTGAGTTGGGTCTCTCTCATTTGAAAACAGGTTTTTAAAATTCAGATTATTTTCTGAATCTAAAATAACTTTCAAGGTAGAGAATTTGGAGAAGACACAAAAGAATAAAGAAGAATGTAAATATTAATGTTGCACGGTGTAAAGGACATTTCAGCAGTGAGCCGTTTACTGATCCATCTCAGGGCAGTCTCAGAGCTGGGAAGTAGTGCTGGGATGTGGTCCAGTCTTAGGTGAAACCCACCGTGAGTTCTTTCCCCTGTGGAGCCAGCTGCAGACTCCTTGGACTTAGGATAGCCTGGGAACACCCAGTAGCACCCATCATGCGCCAGGGTCTGCTCTAAGCTCTGGAACAACAATAGCCTCCATTCCTGAAGGCAATAATTACCTTCTCTTAGAAAACTCCTGAACTGGCTCCGCAGCCAGATAAATCCCTAAATTCCTTCCAACATTGCCTTAAGTCAAGCATAACCTTCCAGGAAGCAGCCTCTACCTACCCACAAGCTGCTGTAATTAATTCCTTCCATATTGTGGCACACAATACACCCCCAAAGCCAATGGCTCTTTTTAAATCCGAATGGCCCCAGTGCGTGTCTCCAAGCCAGCCCACTACACCCAGGTCTATGTTGGGAAGGCCGTTGCCTCCCTCCCAGCTCACACCTCTGCCTGGCGTTTGTCCCTACACTCCCTGGTCCGGCTCCAGCAGCTTGTTTTAGGTCAGCCAATTCAGCACATGTTCCTACAGGGCCCTGGGACACGTGATAAAGCAAGTTCTGAGACACTACTTTAAATAAGTTGCTCATGTAACAGATCTCCCAGGAGAACATCTTTTCTTTCCTACATGTCAGCAGCCCCTGAGTCAATCTCTAACCAAAACATACTCCCACAAGTCCTGCTTAAACCTCCAAATTAATTTCATCTGACAATAAACCTATCGACTAAGCACCTACCATGTTCCAGGTCCTCCATGGGTGTGGTGAAAACCAGCCGATTAAGACGTGTTTACCATCAATGAGTCACAAGACTCCAGAATGTGAGTGAGAAAGGGCCCAAGATCATCGGGTGCAACCACTCCTTATGCTGGGGAGGAAAATAAGGCCCAGTGTGAGGACATGTCTTATTTCTCCAGGGTTCCACAGTTATTGTCAGAGCCGGGCCTAGAGCCCAGTTCTTTGAATTCTTTGGCCAGGTCTTTGCCATTTCACCACGAAGGGGCAAACTTGAGGTTTCCAGGCAGGTGACATAAAGGAGAGAAGTGGGCTGAGTGGGGACCCCTCTAAAGGCAACCTCTTCTTCTCAACCTTTCCTACCTCATCCAGCCTGCTTATGCACCGGACAGGGGCCTCCCTCCAAGATACAAACTCTGCAGGTAGGGCCAGAAGAGAGTGGCTAAAGTGAAGCTAGGTCCATCCCTTAGCTCTGCTGGTTTAAAATCCTAATCATTGAAGTTTCTTTAACCTCACTTGTGTGATCTAGCCAAAGGGCTCACTTTAACGTGCAAAAGAATCACCTTGGCGGGTGTTTTAAAATGTGGATTCCTGGACCCTCCCTTGTGATGCTGAGCCAGAACTGATGACTCTGATGTGGCTGATACCCGGGTGAAACCATGGGTAATAATTAGTCAGATCTCACCTGCTTTCAGTAATCAATGTCGTTTTAACACTTGCATGTCCTCCAAGTGGCATGAAGTCTAAACAATAAGATGTTTGCCTGAGTTATTTTCCAGGAACTTGGAGTCAGCTGCGTCTAGTTCAGCTGAGCTGAGAGTCAGCTATATGTGTCTAGTTCTAGCCGAGCTGGTTAAGACCACCAGCTGGATAGGACCACTGACCCTCCAACTGGGCATGCGTGAGTGTCCGCTTGGTGACCTTTTGACATCAAAGGGCTGAAAACTCCACCCTCAGGTCGTGCAGAGTCCTGTAGCCTAGTTACGCCTGCGCAGAATCTCGATTCCCACATCTTTTTCCAATCAACTTTCCCCATGCTCTCCACGCCTCAGTGGGTCCTGACGCTTTATTCCTAAACCTATAAATACCCCCGCCCCTTGCCCTCAGGGGGGTCGGTTTAAGATGTGTTCTCCTGTCTCGTTGCTTGGATGTCTTGTAACCCCTTTCTTTGCTGCAAACCCCATTGTCTCAGCATTTGGCTTGCTATGTGTGGGCAAATCGAACCTGGGTTGGTGACACCGGCTGGGGAAAGCCACTGAGGAGGGGACAGTGGGCTGGGTGGGTCTCGGGGAGGCTGGGAATCTGGAGCTGGCTGGCGAGCCAGCTGTGTGACTTCACTCCCCCGAGTGTTGTTAAATGAGGAGGCCAGGTGGGATAACCCCAGTAGACCCTCCAGTTCTGACATCCTAGGGTGGGTCATGTGCTCAGTCCCTCATGCTCGGACCCCTTGGCTTGGCGGGGCAGACACATGCAGAGTGACTTGGGGGCGTCGGCCACACTGAAGTCTGCCTGCATGGGGCTCCTTGGACAGTACTGTCTCCTGCAGAAGAACCTGGAGATGAGTCCCTGACCCAGTCAAAAGATCCCAGGCCTGCTGACAATTTCCCAATGTGTGTGTCCTTCCTGAGAACAGAGCTAGGCCCAGGGGGCCTATCTGTCCAGGTGGGTCGGGTCCTCCAGACTCAGACATCTTGTTTCCTCCTCTTTCTCCCACTGATGTGTCTTTACTTCTGAAATGGTCACACACGTAGGAGGGGATGAGCCCGTAGACACAAAACACACGGTCCTCCAAGGGGAGAGGAAAGTGGGGTCCTGGGGGAGTCATCTATGGACCAGAGAGCCCAGAGGCACCGTGGAGGCCAGAGAGGGTCAGACCCGAGTTCCAGTCCCGGCTCTGCCACTTACCAGCGGAGGGTGATCCACATGACTCAACTTCTCTGAGCCTCATCTGAGAAAAACAAGTGGGAATAATCAAGTTTACCTGCAGGGTTGTGGTGAGAATGAAATCTGATTACACATGTGGAGCGCCTGACACTTAAAAGGGGCTCAGTAATCCTGCCCCCCCTCCGCCTGCAGCTCTCTCTCTCACCCCCAGCCTCTGCTGGGGGAAGCTGTTGCTGCTTCATCGCCCCCCCCACCGCCCCCCCGCAGTTTAGGAGTCATCGGGAATAGAACAGGAGTGGGGGGAGGACGCCTTCTCTCTTCAGTGTTATTGAAAAATATTCAAAAGAAACGTTTACACCAAAGCAGCAAACTCTGGGGAAACAAAGGGAAATGAACAAAGCAAATATAAATCCATAGAATGAAATGCAAATTACAGCTCCTACAAGAGCCTCCGATAAACCCGCCAAGGTTCCCAGGGACAATGGAGCCCCTTGGAGCTGCAACCCGTCCCCAGCTGAAAATTGAAGCCCTGTCCCTCCCGTGGAGCTTCCTCTGCCTCCGGGCTGCTTTCTCAGCTCTGGAGGGTGGGAGGTGCCTGAGTTGGGGGCCCAGAATACACTTGACTCCTCTGTGACTCCAGACCCAACACACACAGCCCTCGCCCACATCCCCACTCCCCCATTCCTCTGGTGGCCCCTAAAAGGACGAGGACTACAGCGCGCCCGCGCAGAGCTGCACAGAGCCCGTCACGACTCTGGGCTCAGGGGGACTGGCTCCTGAGTGGTGGGCGGAGGACAAACAGCGGGGGCAGAAGGCTGACAGCACTGCCTTTCCTGCATCTGGACCAGGCCCTGCGGCGCAGCTGCCGGGCGTGTGGAAGGACCGAGAACAAGGGCAGCAGCAGGACCCAATCCTGGAAGGCAGGCATGGCTCGCCACCTGAACTCAGCCTGGCGGGGTTGCAGGGCTTAGAGGGCTGGCTCTGGGCAGCAGGCACCTCAAGGGCAGGGCTGGTTGAACCACGGCCCTGACGAGTTTGGGACAACTGGAGAGGACCTCCAACCCCCCGCTCACTAAGACTGAAGGAGGAGACCCTCAACCACCAAATGCTTCCAGGCAGAGAGGCAGGAGTAACATCACCCCAAAGGCTGCCTTTGCTGGCACGGTGAGAGTTAAGTAAGGCCTCCGGGGCCCAGGCCTGAAGACGTGGCCTGGATCTACTCGGGGATCTGGAAAACTGGCCAATGAGAGATTTAGGGAGCTGAGGATGCTTGGCAGGGAGAAAGAAGCCTGGGGCACATGGGTTTACATGAGTGGGGGTCCACCTGTGGAAGAGGAATTTGCCATAATTAGGGACACCTCAGGGCAGAACCAAAAGGTAGGAGGGGCAGAGAGAACTTCCCACCACTCTGAGCCGTTAATGATGGAGCACTGAGGCCTTTAGAGGCCTGGTTTGTTTTGAAGTTCGAAGAGAGATGCCCCAAGTGAGAGATGTTGATGGACATTATACCAGTTATGAAGCCAACAATAGGCCCAGAGAGAGCCCTCTGTGATATTTTGAGCAGGCTAGAGGTGCACAAGGATGGCTGAACACGTGCGTGGGATCTTCCTGATCAGAATATACAAACGAGCATCTCCGAGAGTACAGTCCAGACCCCTCCCCTTGAACATTACCAACTCCGGACTCTCAGAGCTGCTCCTGAATGGATCCAGCTCTCAGCTCGAAGGTGTCTGTTTGCAGCCAATGCCTGGTAATCTGATGCTCTGCCTGGGCCTTCCCGGAGCCTGGGGAACAAGCTACTGGATCACAGGAGTGCAACCACGTTCCCGCCGATGGGGGCACAGGCAGACTCTGCCAGAAGGTAGGGATGGTGTGTCATCCGCCATGGAAAACTTTCCAGATGGGGCCTTCTCTTTGCATCAGGCCCCAGTCCAGTGGGTCCAGCCACTCATCCAACCCAACCCCCAGCCTGTCTGAATACCTGCTGTTTCTAGTGCCCCAGCTAGGAGGCCTAATCACCTATAAACAGAGGGAATCCCACAAAGGGACAGTCCAAATGGCTACTCCTGTCCATTCTCTGCGTATCATTGTTTTTCCTTGTCTCTTGGCTGGAGACAGCTCTTTCTATAATCCTAAACAAGGACGTCTCGTATCATGATGTTTCAAACCAGACATAGGGAGAAAAGCAGTTTCTACCTTAGAAACACAACTAATAGGGAGAAACAAACATTAATTGCATTCAGAGCTGTGCATTATCTAATTTACCCCTCACAATAATGTCTTCAGATGGGATACATTCCATGAGCCTTTGGATTAAGTAACTGTAGCAGGGAATGGTTCTCCAATTTGTTTTGATAAGGCAGCTCAATTTGTTTGGACTTCTTTGCTGCATCGGGAAGTTATCATCTAGATTTCCCCAGGATGGGATGAAACATCTTCCAACCCCTCCAGGGAGGGGAGACAAGATGGCTGTGTTCTCTATGCCAACCCTCTGTGCCTTCAAAGAAGGGGGATCCTGGTCTTTCCTTCTTTTATTTTGAATTACTAATGATTTGAGCTTTGGTTTTACGGATGGGGTAGACATTTGTGGGTTTTTTGTATGTTCACTTTGGCTATCCAGTATTCTTTTCTTGAAAACGCCCTGGTTTCCTTTTGGGGAGTCACCTCTCCCCCATCGTGGGCAGATTGGTGTGTGGTGTATTGGTGTGTTTTGCCTCCAGATACAGAAGCCAAGGAGTTCCAGGAGATTCCCTTCATCAGATTCCTCCTCTGTCGCCTCAGTACAGCCAAGGTGGTGGGTCTGTGATCTAAGACCAACCAATCAGACTCTCCCCAGGGGCTTTCCTATTGAGCAGAGTAATGCAAAGACGAGACACCACAACCATCAAGTACGTCCTGTCCTGGCTCCTATCCTGCTTCCAGGCTGCCTTCAGAATTCCCATCACTTCCATGAGCTCCCTGACAACTTCCCAATACATTTTCTTTTTGGCTTAGATCATGCTTTAGGACTTGGCCAAAACCAAGGATGACTCCCTTCCCTGGCATTATTTTGTTTCTTTATAGTAAGCAATAGGATGGAAGAATCAAGTCATCAAGAGATTAAAAAGTCAAGGTACTTTCTGCTGTCCCCTTCCCTTACCCTCTGAGACCTTGCTTAGTGAATGGGCTGAGAGAAGAACAGCTTCGATGGACACATTCAAGTAAGTGCTGAGGAGCCAGATCAACAGCTTGCCATCCAGCCTCACTCTTCCTATGAGTGGCACCTTCACGTCTCCTGCAAGGGGCCCAAGGCAGTCTCTGTGCAGCCTTGAGGTAGGGGGAGCTCCCCTTTTGGTGCTGCCCAACTACCACCTTAGGGTGGCACCTGGTCCCCGCTGTGAACCACTGTTCTGCCCTCATTTGGCCTCATTTATAAGGATGCCCTGTAATGGAAGCTTCCAGGTGGGAAGCCCCAACTGGAAGCTCAGAAAGGTCAAGGACTCCAAGAGTGGTCTAGAAGTTCGTGCACGCAGGCTCAGGAGCTGCACTGAGCCCTCTGGAGAAGCAGTTGCTGGGCCACTGGGATGTGGAGCCCCAGACTCATAGCTGAATGCACCAGCACAGGGTGGGGGCCACGTGACTCACTGTGTTTAACAGAAAATCACCTGGAGGTTTTAAGTGACTCAAGAGGCAACAGAGCCACAGGACCCCAACGAGCTCATCCAATCTGGAGATTCATTCAATGATGCCTGGGATGTTGGGGGCAGCTCTGTGCCCTCCATTGAGGCACATCAACATCAGAAGATGGAAGGAAGTGAGAACCAGAGCAACAGAAGGTGGATGGAAGAGTGATGTGGGTGGCCAGCTAAGCACTGTCACGTTTAAGAAGGGCTGGAGTTTTTCTAAACTAAAACCAGTGGGTCAAAGTTCCGGGGCAGCAGACTCGGATCAGAATAAGGAAAATCTTTTAAGCAGAGCAGCACAGCAGCGAAGAGGGCTGCCTGAGGGAGGCTCTCGGGAAAGTACACAAGAGTGCGGGGAGACGGCCACCTGGTCAGGTCCCAGCTCTATCACAGAACGGTTGTGTGACCATGGCAAATTCCCTAACCTCTCTGTTCTGTAAAGTGAAGGAAATAATGGTAACTACCTCCTGGGGCTATCATGAAGGTTAGGAGGCAAAGTTTGTAATGGACGTTCATTGAACAGTGTCTGACACATAACATGCTAGAAATTCACTAGGAGTATTATTGCGAGGCCGTGAGACCTCACTGCTGGAAGCAGTGGAACCTGGGCTGGAAGATGAGTGTCAGGGATGCTGGACGCCATCCCTGCCCTGGGTGGGAGACTGGACTAGACCACGGTACTGAGAGCAGAGCATGGGCTTTGGTGACAGATGGCATGCAGCGAGTGCTGTGACTTCGGACAAACCACAAAACCTCCAAGTCTCAGTTTTCATGTCTGTCAATGAGACGATCTCTCACTCCACAGCATGGTCACAAAGATTAAATAGTCACCTGTATAGATTCTGTCTTATCATGTGTACATTTTGTGTGTCTTTAAAATTAGTGATAATGAAAGGTATTTGAAGAATGATCATCTATAGATGGCCCCTGACAAACAATGGGGGCAGAGTTGGTATGATTTTGACTCCCTTCCCTCCCCCCCAAATGCCGGGGGGCTCCCGACACCAGAGCTGGTCTTCAGCCATCTTCTGGCTGGTCTTCTTGTCCTTTTACGAAGAGTACTGTCTCCTCTCAGGCTGCTTTGTGTGACTCACTCTTCTTTGCAATGAATGTTCTGCTGGAGGCTTCCATTACAAAAGATGAGAAGAAAACGACCACATTGGTCTAAATAGGGTTTGATGGGCAGGATTGTTTCACATTGAGGTTTACTGCTAAAGAGACAGAAGATGGGCCCCTGGGCATGCTATGGCTGGCCTGCCTCTCTCCCCCTGCCCAGCTTTGTCCCCTGACCTGTGTCCCCAGTATATTCAGTCCCAAGGACCAGGCCTACTCACTCATGCATGCTCACCTGCACCTGGCTAGCTGGCTGGAGAGAAATGCTATTTCTTCTCTTGGAGTTTGTCTTCCACTTAATGTGGGATGCTTTAATTGAACACCTACTCTGCGCAGGCACATGTTGGAGATCCAACATGGATTTGAAGCTGTCCTCACTCCCTAGAAACTTAGAATTCATCAGAAGATGAAGGCAGATCCATGCACAGCTCTGAGCCTCTATGACGGCACAGAGCAACTGCTGTGAAGTATAGAGAAGAAAGAGACTTTCCAACCAGAGGGGCCCTAGAAAGGCTTACTACAGTTGCCATTTGTTGAGCACCTACTACGTGCGGGTACTTCCTTTATCTCATTTAACCTACGCAATCTGTGAGGCATGGGATTATTACCACCCCCATTTTACGGATGAAGAAACTGAGGTTCTAAGAGGTGAAATAACATGCCCCAAATTATGTAGCCAGTAAAAGGTAGAACCAGGACAAGATTCCTAGTCTAAAGCATGTGTTCTTCCAGAAGGCCAGGCTGCCTCCCTCCTAGAGAAGGCTGAATTTGACCTGGGCCTGAAAGCAGGCTGATATTTTAGGCAGCTCTGGAGGTAGGGGGTAGGACATTCCTTCTGCTCCCCTGCTTCTAGATGGGTACAAACTTCCTGCTCTGAGACACAGCTAATGTTCTCCCCTCTTCTTCCCACAAGGGGCTGATGAACCTCATGGCAGGCTCGGGGAAAGGCTCTCCTCCAGCCTCCACCTGTGATTCAACCCTAAATAAATAACCACACTGCCGATCCAATAGTACTGCCTGCCCACTGGAACAAACAACAACCCAGATTGATTTAGCACCTGCTGGGATCTATTACTCAGTTATGCACCATTAATAACCCATTCAACTCTAACTAGCTGAGCACAAGCACATCCTTTATGCTACCTCAAGGCAAGTTTGTTCTTGCCTCAGTCATAGAATTGTACACTATCAGAGCTGCAAGATAATGACTGAGTTCAAGTGCCTCTTCTTACAGATCCCATACTGAGGCTCAGAGAGGGGAAGTGTCTGGCCCAAGGGCTCCAAGAAAGGACCGCAGAAGAGACGCTGTTTGTCCACATTCCGTACGCATCGAGGGGCAGAATGAAGATGTACTGAGCACATCTTCTGTAGATATTTGTCCTGGGCATGTCGCATTTCATCCTCACCACAGATTAGAGAGCCTGCACCCCATTTTCAGATGAGAAATCTGATGAGCTGAGGAGCCATGGGACGTGCCCAAGGTCATATGAGAAGGAGCACAGCCAAGGTGGGGACATTGGCTGTTTACAAAATCCCACCACTGAGTGGGAGGAGCCAGGTGTTTTTTCCCCACCCCTTGCTGGGCTTGCAAAGCAGGCTGAGGTTTGGCATGGATCCAGGAGGTCTAAGCTTCAGTTTCTCCAGCACTGGACCTTACCACAAAAGGAGATCCTCAGATACGCCTGAAGTAATGACCAGGCCTGGGCAGGCACAAAATGACACACCGAGGGCTGTGCGAGGTGCATTTACATCTCTTGCTTTGTTCCTGGATGACTCATGCAGCGGCCCACATAACAAAATTAACGTCTCCTCCAGCTCTGGCAAACTGCTTTGCTTTCTTTAAACAACCCACAATCAGCTTGTAAATGGCCCTGGCTTATTCTGGGGACCTGGAGCCATCCTGTGGTCACTTCCCTGGACAGGCTGGAAGCTGTGGTCAGGACCCCAGGACTGGGAGGCCTCCCTGAGGCCATCCCCGAGTCCTGCCCTCTGTTTCTGGCCAGACCTTCTGATCCCGCCAGTAACATTTTGTCACAGCCCTGTCTCTGCCGAACTGATGTTCTACATACAAGCAAGTGCTCTGGAAGCCCCGTGACCGCTGCCCTCACACGGCCCCTCTCCCCTGGGTGGCCAGGTTACTCACCTCTAATGTTTCAGCTCCAGGCCCCGCTCTGCAAGCCCTCTCTGCCCCCGCCCACCCCCAACTCCATGTACACATCTCATAATAATAATAACCAGCCACTACTTACAGAGTATTTGTAATGCGACAAACACAGTTCTAGGAAAAAAATATATATACACACACATTTTATATGTGTGTGTGTGTGTGTGTGTGTGCATATACAAACACATACACACACATAGGCACATTCATTTAATCGCCACAATCCTATAAGATAAGCATTATTATTATCTCCATCGTACAGATAGGGAAACCAAGGCATAGTGATTTGCTTGCGATCGCTGTGCTAGTTAGTGGCAGAGCCAGAACCCGAGTCTCTTCCGTCAGGCTCCAAATCCCTCATCCTAACCGCTGCACCTATGGCCTCCAGCACAAGTCACACCTTGTGGTACTTGCTGATTTCTCTGGGCGCATCTATTCTGTGGGCTACTTGAGGGGAGGGCTTCTTCTTCTTCTTCCTCTGGGTGTCTCTGTGTTCCGCTGAGTGCCTAGACCACAGCAGGTCTCCACGCATGCTCGCTGAAGGGGTGCATTGAGTTGACGTTCCTGGGGCAATAGCCACTTCACGTGGCTCCCACTCAGCTTCATGCCTCTTGTTTTTCCAGTTCATCCACGACGTGCCCCTGGCCCTGTTCTCTGTGCTGAGGATGGTCGGTGCTGCTTCTAGCCCTGGCCTTGCCTCTCTGTTTGGGGCTGAGTGCTTCATTCCGTGGGGGCCTAGGCGTGCAGTGGACACAGGCGAGCATGCACTCCATTCCTCGTTCAATTTTTCTTTGCCTTACCGAGGCACTAGGTGTGTACACATACATCCAACAGATACATTTTGGACATCTACCTTAAATCAGGGGCAGTTCTAGGTGTGGGAACATAGCGGTGAACAAGAACCAATCCCCACAGCCATGGCAATTATGTTCCTAGCAGGGGAGACAGTAAACAAATAGCAACTGAGCCTGTAAATCGGTGCCAAGTGATGGTAAGTCTGTGAGGAGGAAGGAAGCAGCAGAAGGGTAGAGAGCTGGGACGGTGAGGCAGGCTTCCCTCAGAATACGTCGGAGCAGGGACCTGATGGACGGAGTGAGGGAGACAGGCTGAGATCTGCGGGAAGAAGGCTCCCGGCAGAGGGGACAGCGAGTGCCAGGCTCTGCGGTGGGCTCGTGCGTGGGGTGATGCAGACACAGCCGAGCACCACGGCTGCTGGAGCAGAGCGAGTGAGGCGGGAGCGGCGGCACGTCCTACAGACTCCCGCGGACCTGTGCTGAGGACTGAGGCTTTGTCTCAGTCGATTAGGGCTGCTGTAACAAAACACCACAGACTGCGGGGCTTATAAACAACAGAAATCTATTGCATACAGTTCTGGAGGCTGGAAGTCCGGATCAGGGTGCCAGCGTGGTCGGGTGCGAGCCCTCTGCTGGGTCGTAGACTTCTCATTGTCTCCTCACGTGGCGGAAGGGGCCAGGGAGCTCTGTGGGGTCTCTTTTATAAGAAGCGTAATCCCGCCATGAGGGCTCCACCTAAGCACCTCTCAAAGGCCCCGCCTCCTGATCCGTCCCATTGGGCATTAGGATTTCAACCTACGAATTCTGGGGCGGGGACACAAACACTCAGACCATAGGTGGGTTTCATTCCAAGCGCGTTGGAAAGTCCTGCAGTGGCTGGCACAATCCGACCCATGTTTTACAATGTGAGAGCCTGGGTTTCTGTGTGTGATGTCCCCTCAGTTACCGAGATCAGTAATGACGTTTGGGGGTTTACACGTAGTCCTTTCTGTTACCACTGCCTTCTCTCCACAGCTTCCTCCCTACACAGCCCCCGTGTGTCTCCACGGGCCACAGCCAGAATATACAGTCTATCGAGGGACACAACTAAACAAACGATGGCAGTGCTGCTGATAAGGGCTGTGGTCGGGGCGGCGTTGGGGTCTCTGGGGGCCCAGAAAAGTGTCAACTCAGTCAGACCCGGCTTTCTCAGCTGGAAGGTCACATGGCTTCTGGAGGGGGCAGCGTATACATGAGGCCCGAGGGATAAGCAGGAGGTGGCCAGGAAATGAGGGGTGCAGGCAGGGGAACCACACATATGAGCAGAGAGGCTCCTGTAGCGATGGGCTTGCCTACACCCCGATTCCCTCACCCGCTTCTCCTTTAGTTCCTACCCTGCCCGCCCAATGCCTGACCTGGCCAGACCAGGTCAGGGCTCATCTGCTGCTGAACGTTGCTGGAGAAATTCACCAGCACCGGTTCCAACACAAATTCACACTCTAATCCCAGCTGGACCCTCGGCCACTCAGCACTTCTTTCCTCGATAATTAACTGCTGCCACACTCCCAACTGCAGGGACGCCAGACATTCTTTTTCTGCTTCCCTCACTTGCTGAGGCTGATCTGACCTCAGGTTATAATGTGAACTCCCCTTCCTCTCTTCTGATCTTCACCTCCTAGAATGTTTTTATTTTCAACCCTCATCTCCCTCAAATGGTCTCAGAAAAAGATGTGCTCATTTTTCCTGGTTAAGATGAACCATTTATCTTGCCTTGCCTGGGTGGACTGTATTTCGGGGTTAACCAAATAGCCCAGGTGAATAAGAGAAAGTTCTTTTTTATAGAAGAATTCGCACTTGAAAATGTGACCAGAATGCAGAATTAGAAAAACCATCTTTTTGCAATCCTATATGGTTCAGTGGATGAACCAATCAGATTGGTATGTTAACGGCAACTGCCCCGGGAGCGGTATGGATGCCACCACCTGAGCCCACTGTTTTGTCTTAGCGAGATCACTAAGGATGGGAAAACCAACGAATGGGCCTCCTGATGAGATGAAACAGTAGCGGATGGCACACATTGGAATCACCTGGGGAGCTTTAACAAGTACTGATGCCTGGGGTCCATCCCCACCACTCATGATTTAAAAGGTCTGGGGTGCAGCCTAGGAAAAGAGCTTTTTAAATAAGTGCTCCAACAGATTGTAATGAGTAGCCAAGACTGAGACCCACGCCTGCCACGTGAAGCACAAAGTACAGCCATGGACGGTGCTTGTCCCCCCAAAATTGATCTTAATCAAGCCTTTCAAATTAATCTCTAGTTAAAGAAATTTCAAGGGATAGAGAAACAAGTGACACTGTGAGGAAGCAACAAGACAAACGCCAATGTCACTCATTCGGCCGACCAATTGACTCATTTCATTTTTCAAGAATGAAAAGAGAAGGAGGAGGGACTGTTTCAGATTAAGAGACATTAAAGACATATGAACCAAATGCAGCACATGGATGCCCTGGATCTCGAATTGGACAAATCGTTTTTTACACAACTGGGGAAACTTGATTATGGAGTGGAGCGAATGACTATTTATTAGGTGTGTAATTTCATTGTGATGATATAAGCAATATTGAAAAAGACAGGTTTGTAGATGTAAAAGGGTGAAATGATAGGAGATCTGGGATTTGTTTTAAAATATTTCAGCAATAACAAAAAAGAATCGATGAAGCAACTGTGACAAAATTTTAGGGATGATTAAATCTGGGTGAGAGTATTTGAATGTTCATGTGTTAGTCTCTCTAATTTTGTGTATGTTTGAAATTTCTATGATATGGTTTAAAAAAGGTGAACCCCTTGCTTTTCCAGTATCAGGTGATCTGACCTCTACTTACTTTTCTAGTCTTATCCTGTTTAGATCTTTAAATGATCAAAACTAAAACCACTTTTTGTTCTCCACACATACCTGTGCCCTGCTCATGAGATCTCTTCTGCCAAGGACACTTCCCTTCTCCCATCTTGGATCTGGATGTTGAAATCCTGTCCTTGGGAATTCCCTGGCAGTCCAGTGGTTAGGACTCTGTCCTTTGACTCACGGGGCCCGGGTTTGATCCCTGGTCAGGGAACTAAGATCCCACAAGACGAGCGGCATGGGAAGGAAGGAAGGAAGGAAGGAAGGAAGGAAGGAGGGAAGGGAGGAAGAAATCCTCTGTGGCAGCTGGACTCCAAAGAGCCTCCCCAGTGAACCATGTTTCCTGGTCATCATGCCCTTGTGTAATCCCTGCCCACTCGGATCTGGCCTGCTCAATAGAATACAGTAGAAGTGACATTGCCTAACTCCCAAGGTTAGGTCATAAAAAGCCTTGCGAGTTCCCTCTTGGTCTCGTGGAATTATGCTCTGAGGGAAGTCAGCTGCCATGTAAGAAGTTCGACTACCCTGAGTTTTCCATGCTGTGAGGAAGCCCAGCTAGCCGAGTTGGAGAAACCATGTACAACCCAGGCTGCTCCAGCCGTCCCAGGCGAGGTGCCAGACCTGTGAGTGATGATGCCATTTTGGATACCGAGCCCAATCAAGCCTGTGGATGACTCCAGCCCCAGCTGCCACCTGACCACAACCCCATGGGAGAACCCAAGTGAACACCTCCCAGGGAGCCCAGCCAACCACAGAACAATGAGAGAGTGTAGTCAATTGTTGTTTGAAGCCACTATGCTATGAGTAGTTTGTTACACAGTGATAGATTCTGGAACATCTTCATTCTAAGTACAGCTCAAATACCCCTCCTCAGTGCAGAGAGTCCTGAGCCCTTGGACAGAATGAATTGTATTCTCCTATGTGCTCCCAAAGCTCTGTGCCTAGCAGAGGCTTATCGCAGCCTGACACGCAATTTAGGTGGGAAGGGCAAGGATTTTGCCTCATCATCTACATCAGTGGTCCCCAACATTTTCGGCACCAGGGACTGGTTTCATGGAAGATAATTTTTCCATGGATGGGGCGGAGGGTGGGTGTTTGGGCGGGGGGATGGTTCAGGCGGTAATGCCAACGATGGGGAGCTATGGCAAGAGGAAGATGAAGCTTGGCTCACTAGCCGCCGCTCACCTCCTGCTGTACGCCCGGTTCCTAACAGGCCGCGGACCGGTAGTGGTCCACGGCCCTCGGGTTGGGGACCCCTGATCTACATGACTCTGCCAATCACTGTTCCTGGCAGAGCAGACGGTCAGACAGCATTTGCTGAATTGAATTGATTTCCTCTCCCTTCTCCAGTCCCTCGAGGGTGACGGGTAGCCTCAAGAAGACACAGACACAGAACATCAGGGAAACCCCAGAGCACACAGTGTCAACTAGTAAACTTGAATGTGCCAAATCAGTCTTGGCAACGCTTCCAAACCAGAGGGAAGAAAAACTTTTGAGACAATTATTAAAAACTGAGCCAAAGAGAGATGGAAGAGGTAGAAGTGACTGCCATTCCCTGCTCACTGACAATAGACAAACATTTGTGGGCTGGAGATTCCCGTGCCAAGAACCTGGAAATTTCCCACAGGTTCTGGTCTGGAAGCCTCTAGTTCACGAGGGCCATGAGGGACACCCAGGGGCGTCCGCCACAGGCCCAGCTGAGATGGGCGCTTGCTGCACACATAGTTCCCTGGACAATTCCACCCAGGTCTCTTAATTATCGTTGAGCCTCAGAATCAGAAAGCCATCGAAGCCCTCTTATGGGCAGGAAGAAATCTTCTATGTCACACCCTCCCCCCTTTCAAAACACACTCCCAGACCTCCCTCTAATCACCTTAATTCCCTGCCCATTAAACAACCCTCCCAGTATTCTCAGCCACATCCTGCCAAACGATTTTTAGCATGTTTTGCGAATGGCAGCTGTCACACTCTGCAGATGACAGAAGTCTCTATTATAGGACAGAATTCGAATTAATCTGCCCTTGTCCTCTATGTGTACCCTTGTCCTCTAATTAATCTGCCCTTGTCCTCTATGTGTACCCTTGTCCTCTAATTAATCTGCCCTTGTCCTCTGTGTGTACCCTTGTCCTCTAATTAATCTGATCCTTGTCCAAGATCCAGGAAAGATCTGGATCTTTCTAAGGATTCAGCCTGTTACACCGGTGGTTCTCCATCTTGGCCGCACATTAGGATCCTGGAAAGCTTTGAAAAAAGTACTTCTGCCTGGGTTCCATCCCAGGACAATGAAATCAGAATCTCTGGGCACAGGGTCTAGGCATTAATGTTTTTAAAAATTTCCCCAAGTGATTCTAATGGGCACCAGAGATGAGAACGATTGTTCTAACAGAACACAAGCATGGATGATGTCTGGGGTTCCAGGCAAAGCCAGGCAGTTTCCTTCCCATTCCTATTTCTCATTTTGGCTACAAATGATCTTTTTGTAAAATATGATCTGTCCCGATAGGACAGAAGGGATACCAGACAGACATGAAGTTGTCATCAAGAAGTCATAACTAAATTCGGACCAATCACATTTCATGGGTTCAACTCTGTTGTTGAACATTAATTTACTGTTCAATTATGGGGTATTTTTTTGGGTGACAATTCTGAAGACTGTAGCATGAGAAAATATTATGCTATTGAATGAGAAGACAGAATTTTCTCTCCTCTATGATTGCAACTGCATAAAAATATACGTTTTAAAGGCCTGAAAATGAATGCACAAAATGATCATAATTAGGGTATTGGATGATGTTTTTTCTTTTCTTTCAAAACTTCTTTTGCATTGATCATCACACTTTTAAAACTTAAAAAAAGAAGCAAAATAAAGTCTAAATACTTGGATTTATTTATGAAGAGACTGCCTTTAGCCAACGACCAGGATGAAGACAGGTTACTACTGTGCATGCAACTCAGACAAGTCTCCCCCACCTCGTTCTCCCGTCTGCAAATTGCACCAGGAGAGCTGCAAGGCCTCTTGCAGCACCACACTCTGATTCCAGGCTCCCACAACGCTGTTTCTATGAGACCAGTTAAGCAAATGTTAACCAATATGCCTCTCTTGGTGAGGAGTCAGGGCCAATCGGGCTCTGAGCCGAGCTGTTTCACCTCCTCACCTCCTGAGCACGCACGCCCACGGTTCTGCCCTTGCCTCCGCCTACACGGTGCCTTGCGCTTGCCAACTTCCCTCTGTGGTCCCCTTCACCCACTCACAACTGCAGGCCTCCTTCCGGGCCGCCTCTACACGATGAGCAGTTTGCCAGTTAATATACATCAAGCTGCCACCTTCAAACAGCTCGGAGAGCCCCATCTGTTCTCAGGAGCATTCTAGCTAGAGGGACCACCCACCACCCACTGCCAGTAGCTCACAGGCCAGCCCAAGAGGGTCCTTCTGAGTGCTGGGCAGGGGGGTCCCCTCTGAGCCCAGTGGGGTTTGGCTGGGAAGAGCCAGAAGCAGGCGCATCCCATCACCCGGTTGAACTAGGGGCTTTACGCTGCACCCAATGAGGACCTCCTTCTCACTGTTGGAGGCTTTGTGGGTCGAGGTCCATCCCGAGCCACCCTCCCCTGGAGAGATCTGAGGGCTGAGGACAACACAGCCCTGGATGCCAGCACAGGGTTCAAGGAAACTATCCGGTGTGGATCTGGGATGCTTGTCCCTTACAAACCATCACATAATAACTGCTGCCACTCATTGGTCCCTGTGTGCTGGCTGCTCTAAACTCCTTATCCCATGGAATGTTCTCAATAGCACTGAATGTAGGTACTGTTATTATATTTTTAGGTAAGGAAATTGAAGCTTAGTCAAGTTATTTTCCCCAAACACACAGCTAAGTGGTAAGACCCCGTGAAGTGTTGGTTCTGAATTCAAACTGCTTGGACGTGAATTCTGGCTTTGTCACTTACAAAGTGTGTGACTTTGGGCGAATTGTAAATTGCTCTGACATCAGCTTGCTCTTCTATTACATGGGGTAATAACCCCCATTTATCAGGTTCAGTGTGCAAGGATTAGGTGACATGATCAATGCAAAGTACTTAGCTCATAGTCTAGGCTCAGGAAATACAAACTATCATTTTTAGCTGGATCTGAACCCAGATCCCTCTTCCAGGTGCTCAGAAATGACCTTCCGTAACTGCTGAGTTTGTCTGATTTGTCCAATTTGTCCCTGCACACGGGGTCTGGAGAGCTGGACTCCAGGTGTCAGCGTTGCCCTTCAAAGCCCAACCTTGAAGAAAGGAATAACCAAACATGTGTACTGAACGCATCTTATTTTAAAGGCCCCCCAATCCCACAGCCTTCTATTTCTAGATGCACCATCTTTCTTATATTATCAGAAACTTGGTTGTCCTGGGCCAAAGGGATGAGGTAGGATGGGGGGAAGTGAGTGGAACATTTAGAAAAAATAAAATGAGACCACCCATCTGGATACACACCACAAGGGAGAGTGGGATAGTTTCAGAGCCTCTTGAAATGGGCGGTCTTACATCCCACCCCTTCTGCCCCATGCTACCCAATCCATGCTCCAGTCAAATAGAGATGGGAGGCACACTTGCAAAGCAAAAACAAAACCACTTAATATATAAATAAAATATAGTATGAACACCCAGCTGACCTTTAAGATTGGAATAATTTGGAGGGCGGAGAAGCATTTTTCCTGCCCCAAAATTCAAGGAGGAATGGATAGCAGCAGTGGCGGCTGGGAGTATTCCGGACTTCGTGAACTTGTGGGTTTGCTCTGCCCACACAGAAAATCATCTAGTAAGGGCTGAAGTGTGTGTGTGATGTTAGTGACTTCAGAGTCCAGGCCACAAGTAAACAAATTGAGGGATTGGTGACATCCCTGCGGAAGGGGCCTCAGAGGTGTACCCTCCCATCATGTCCTCTGCAGGCCACTGGCTTATTGCATCCAGAGAAGAGGCAAGTTTCTTTCTTTGTCACTAAGCATTGTTGTGCACACAGTTTGCACCCACCTGGGAGCTGGGACTGTGACGATGGTGAGGTCACTCCCACATGGCAGCGCTGAGGGACCACTGAAGAAACTCTTCCCGTTAACCTTTGACTCCAGTGCCCACAGGGCCTGGGGCTTCTGCGAGAACAAGGCTGTGTGGGTGTAAAACTCATATGGAAAGGAATTTCTTCTTCTTTTCTGTTGCACTTCATTCTGAGCAAGACTCACTGGCCTGTGACTAGTGCACGCTCTGGAGAGGGACGCAGGCGTTCTGCTCTTTTTATCCTTCTGCTGTAAGGTCGTCCTCCTCCCTTAGCTCTCTGAGACATTTCTTCTGCCAGGTGGCCCCTCTGGCAGGAATCCTCCCTCTTGGAGGTCAGGCATTTTCCCTTCTTGCTCCTTTGGAATAACTGGCCCTCCCTTTGCCATGGCTGACCTCCCTCTGCTTCCTGGGAAGGCTCACGTGCCTGGCCTGGCCTCCATGAGGTTCCGGTCCCGACGTGGAACTCTAGGCTTTTCCATTAGCCTTCGTCTACCTCCCCATTCTATTCTCCCACCCAGACAGCCTTCACCCTTTCCCTCCACCTGCCATGCTCCCACATGTGGACTGAGAGGAGGGAAAGCGGACCTGTGGGGAGGGGTGGTTGGGAGCGAGAGAGACAGACAGACAGACAAATAAAGACAGACAGAAGTAAAGACAAGAGGTGCAGAGAGAGCGCTGCTGCCTGTATTGCCTTTGGTTCTCCAGGTCTTGATTCCAGGATTTCCAGAATGCCTCTATAATCGTATGACGCTTTTTTTTTTTTTTAAACTGGAGTTAGCTAAATTTGCTTTCTATTTATTGTCTCCCAAAGAGTCCTAATAAATATCTTAAGTCACCCCCTCACCCCGCAAAGGCTCTGCTTGTGTGCGCCCCTCTTCTCTGAAGTCTCCCCGCGGGTAGAGTAAGCTGCGCCCCCCTTCCCACAGCATCTGTACACAACCTGCTGTACACAGCCTGTGTTGGGTAACCATCTCAGAAGCCCCTTGCCCACTTCCTTTCCTCACGCTTTCAGGGCAGGGACTGAGTCTTTTTCCAGACCAGGGACCAGGTATCTTTCATGCATCAAGGTATCTTCAGAAGCCCAGAACAGCACCTGGCATATGGTAAGTGCTTATTAATGTTGGATGAATGAATGAATCAGTGAAAGAATGATTTGTCAGTGTAACCAAACAAAAGTTGTATAAAGCTCTCTAAACTAGCTCTGGAAATTTCCATTCTAACTTAAGTTTTAGGCATGCCATTTGGCCCAAGAAACATCAGACTGGCAAGGATACTGCCCTGAAGAGTGACTGCAGAAGCCCATCAAGCAGGGCTTAGGAACTGTTGCTATCTGTTTTGAGAATGTTCCCATGCCCCTTCTCCTGGTAACAGACACCATCCCCCTGGAGAAAAAGGTAAGCGTGTGACCCTGTCCTGGCCAATGTGTGTCCTTGCCTGACCTGTAGCACTTTTGTTCCCCCCCCAAGATGCAAAGTGGCTGCTTCCTGAGGACAGATGGAGGCCAACATGCCCACTGAACCAGACACGCAGCAAAGGGGGACAGACGGAAAGTTGGACATAACCTTGGACTCTTGAGCTGGTTCTTTTGTCCTCTTCCTGCTCCGGGAGCTGCCCCTGAGGCCTTACCACCTTTGAGAGCCAATAGATCCCCTTTTTTGTTTAAGCCAGTTTGAGTTGGACTTTTGACACTGAGAACATAAAAAGCCCTGATTAATCCAACATTAACTCTCCTGTGGGAATCTGGACCTGGTTACCAAGGCTGTCCCCCAAAAGACTGCAATGCCAGCCCTTCCTTCCTACCTGTCTGGCCAGGAGTCATTTGCGGGCTTTACCTTTCTTCTGGCCAAGGCTGATCCAAACAAAAAGGCCTCTGGGCTAGATTTAAACGTGGCCTTTATTATTAACCTCCTAGAAGCAGGATTAAGTGAAAAAAGCAAGGTACAGAAAAGTGTGTAAAACAGACAATGATTGATGTACTGAAGCAGGGGTGGACATGGTATAAAAGCATAGCATGCGCATACAAAGGTAAATGGAAGTACCATCTGAACGTAAGCTCTTTAAGGACAGAATTTTCGACTTCTTTTTTAGTCACTGCTCTATCCCCAATACCTAGAACAGGCACTCAGTGAGGATTTCTTTTTTTTTTTTTTTTTTTTTGACTAAAGCAGTTCATATCATTTTATTCCCATTTAAACTCCACAGGAGCCAGAGATGAAGTGTCATCTTCTATTCCAAGGATGAAGTCTCAGGTAAGGTCTCAGGGCTATCTTAGCTAACTGGTCATCATAAGAACGTAGGGTCCATAATTTCTCTAATTCATAGGTTTCTCTAATTCATAGGTTTCTAATTCTGGAAGCATCAAATGAATCACCATGCTCCCAAAGTCCACACAGAGCCAGTCATCAGTGTCCTTCCCTTCGATGTTAACATGAGGCTCACTTTTACATTTCAGGTATTTGTACATTTTCACAATGTAGTAGGCCATGGCATGTAAGTGTCCAGTGGAAGTTCCACTACCAATTACAAAGTAATCTGTATATTTCATTTCTGGAGGAACCTTAATGACACAGATGTCTCTTGCCATTTTCTTGCCTCAGAAGTGAAACCAGCATATTGATGTCACACTTGGGACCAGTATGATCTGCGGTGCCTGACTCCGGGCGCCCCTCGCCGCCGGCAGTCCCCTCTGCCCGTCCTCCAGGCTGCGCGCTCGGTCGGGGGGCCAGGCAGACCCTGCCGAGCGGCGGTCCCACCGGAAGCCGCCCCACTGACCGCAGCCGCCGCGGGCCACACTCCCGGGGAAAAGGCCTCAATGAGTATTTCTTAATTGAATAAATAGAACAGAATGAAAAGCATCCCTGAAGAGAGAGATGAGAATACGGCATTGGTGGTTGTCCGTTGGTAGGGAGGGTGGGGTGTCAGGGTAGAGGAGGGCTGAGAGGAGACGGAACCCCATTCTGTACTGTGCAGCTTTTGCACACGTGCACCACATTAAAAAGTTAAAAAAAAAAAAAGGGGGTAAGAACAGGAAAGCAGGACACCGTGGGCCTAAAACCAAGTTGGAAAAAATGTGAACTCTGGTCGAGCATCTCTTACTGATACCATCCTCCATTACAGCGGAGGAGAAAAGCTAACTAGAGGGTTAGCAGTCCCTTCCCCTTCACACGGCAGCCCTGAGGGGCTAATCTGCTCTGGCTGTAAATATGGCAGCCTTGAGGGTTTCCTTACATAAGCAAATAAGGCTCCCGTAAATAGCACAGTCAAGTCCTTTGAACACTGAAGCAACAGGCCTTCGTTTTGACAGCCAGCCCTTGACATCTTGTCAACCTCATGGGAAGTCATTTCTGCCTGTTCTCCACTAAGCTGGTTTCACTGACACCTTGGAAATGGTAGGCACTCCTGGATAAGGAAAGTCTCTATGTGTTTAATTTGGGCCAATTCCTGTTAAAACCACCATTCTTCTATTTCTAGCAATATTCCCAAATGCCTGATTTCAGTGCTCCCTTCAAAAGGTGGGCAGCATATGAAAGACAGAGAATTAATATTCTTTATCTTTGACAGAGAATTTAGTAGTTAATATTTTGACAGAGAAGTATAAATTTACATGAAATATCTCATTTCAATCTCATAACAGCTTTATGCAGGAGATGGTATCATCCTATTTTATAGGAATTGGGGCTTAAAGAAGCAGGTGGGAAGCAAGGATTCCAACCAGGCCGGTCTCTAAAACGCACGCTTTTCCTCTCCACTGCCTCCCAGCATTTGTGTTATACCTGCAATTTACAAAGCAACTCACATACACTATCCCATTTAATCCTCACAACCTGAAATCTAAGAATTATTTTAAATTTCCATTTGCTATGGACTGAACATTTGTGTGCCCCCTGCAAATTCATATATTGACGCTTAATCCCCAGTGTGGTGGCATTCGGAGGTGGGGCCTTTAGGACATAATTAGGCTATGAAGATTCAATATCAAAAAAACAAACAACCCAATCAAACAATGGGCAGAAGACCTAAATAGACATTTCTCCAAAGAAGGCATACAGATGGCCAACAATCATATGAAAAGATGCTCAACATCACTAGTTATTAGAGAAATGCAAATCAAAATGACAATGAGGTATCACCTCACACCGGTCAGAATGGCCATCATCAAAAAGCCTACAAATAACAGATGCTAGAGAGGGTGTGGAGAAAAGGGAACCCTCCTACACTGTTGGTGGGAATGTAAATTGGTGCAGCCACTATGGAAAATAATATGGAGGCTCCTTAAAAAACTAAAAATAGAGCTACCATATGATCCCACTTTTCCAGATATAAACCCAGCAATCCCACTCCTGGGTTTATATCTGGAAAAGACAGAAACTCTAATTTGAAAAGATACGTGCACCCCAATGTTCATAGCAGCACTATTTACAATAGCCAAGACACGGAAGCAACTTAGATGTCCATCAACAGAATGGATAAAGAAGATGTGGTACATATATACAATGGAACATTACTCTGGCATAAAAAGGAATGAAATATTGCCATTTGCAGCAACATGGATGAACCTAGAGAATACTATACTTAGTGAAGTAAGTCGGGCAGAGAAAGACAAATATTATATGATATCACTTATATGTGGAGTCTAAAAAGTAATACAAATGAATCTATACACAAAACAGGAACAGACCGACAGACATAGAAAACAAACTTATAGTTACCAAAGGGGAAAGAAAGGGGGGAGAGATAAATTAGGAGTATGGGATTAACAGATACAAACTACTATCCATAATATAGAGAAGCAATAAGGATTTACTGTGTAGCACAGGGAACTATATTCAATATCTTATAATAACCTATAATGGAAAATAATCTGAAAATATATATATAACTGAAAAAAAGAAAAAGTTTCTCATCAGTGTGTCTCCAAAGACACCAGGCTCTTTTTCCAAGAGTTATACAAAGTCTTGTTAAAACCTAGAAACGTTCAATTACCTATGGCATATACAAATTACTCAGATTTCATTTGGGTCAAGGCTTAAGATATTATTAAAATTATCTGTCAGGGGACCTCCCTAGTGGTCCAGTGGGTAAGACTCTGTGCTCCCAATGCAGGGGGCCCGGGTTCAATCCCTGGTCGGGGAACTAGATCCCGCATGCCGCAACTAAGAGTTCGCATGCGCCAACTAAGAAGCCCACGTGCTGCAACTAAAAAAAGATCCCACATGCCACAACGAAGATCCCGTGTGCCACAACTAAGACCCAGTGCAGCCAAAATAAATATAAATAAATACATAGATAAATAAATAAACAAAAAATTAGGTTGTGAGGGCAGAGCCCTCAGGAACAGGAACAGAGACTTCCTTTCTGCTCTCTGCCTGTGAGGACACAAAAAGATGGCCGTCTGCATCCCAGGAAGCGGGCTCTCACCAGAAACCAAATCTGCCCATGCCTTGACCTTGGACTTCCCAGCCTCCAGAACTGTGAGAAATAAATGTTTGCTGTTTAGGCTACCCAGTCTAAGGTAATTTGTTACAGCAGCCCAAACTGACTAAGGCATCATTTTACAGAGGGGAAAACTGCAGCTCAGAGACGGGCACATAGGGGCAGCATGGTATAAGACAGAGAGTGCGGGCTTCCCTGGTGGCGCAGTGGTGGAGAGTCTGCCCGCCAGTGCGGGGGACGCGGGTTCGAGCCCTGGTCTGGGAGGATCCCGCGTGCCGCGGAGCGACTCGGCCCGTGGGCCACGGCTGCTGAGCCTGCGCGTCTGGAGCCTGTGCGCGGCAGCGGGAGGCCGCGGTGGTGGGAGGCCCGCGCACCGCGATGGGGAGTGGCCCCCGCTTGCCGCAGCTGGGGAAAGCCCTCGCACAGAAACGAAGACCCAACACAGCCATACATACATACATACATACATACATAAAAAGAATGTAAGCAGACAAGAATATCATTTAAAAAAAAAAAAAAAAATTAAAAAAAAAAAAAAAAAAAAAAAAGACAGAGAGTGCTGGTCTTGGGAGAAAGACCTGGATCCTACTCCTGGCTGTGCCCCTCATGAACTTGGTGACCTTGGGCAAGGCATGCATGCTCTCTGGTCCACAGTTTCCTCTTCTGCAAGGCAGTGTAATAGACTAGATGCTCTAGCATCCCCAGCAGCTCAGTTAGTCTTTGATCTTAGGAAACCTCTTGGTGTTCCTTGCAATGAGGTTAGAACTTTAGTTGTGAAGGGGGAACCAATGAAACTGACATACGCAACTGGCCCTGGTGGGATATTGGCATTTATTCCTATGCTGCAGTTCACACCTCTAAGTTTCTACAGTTGCAATGTCTTAATCATAATGACACTGTTTCTAGAATGCCATTAATATTCCCATCGGAAATGGAAATGCCAAATTGCTAATCGCGCCCGGGGGGGTTTTTCATCTCATGCTATCATCGCTTTAGATGATTTTTAAAATCATATTTAAGTTTATTAAAATATCAACCATTTTTTGTTTAGAAACAGGAAAGTCTACACCAGTGTTTATACAACGGCAGGAAAAAAAAAAACTCTGTCCACCAGAAACAAGCCAGCCCACAACTCCACGGAGCTGATGAAAACATTTGAAGAACCCAGCTCTGCCTGGCTGCCTGGCTGGGGCTCCCTTCGCGAGAGGGCATTGCCAGCAGCAGTGACAGGTTAGTGCTGGGTTAAAGTAGCAGCTGGAATCAGCACAGGTGGAGGCTCATGGCCCCTGTCTGTGGCTCAAAACTGGAAGCTATGGTATCTTGCCTGGTAAGGAAGTGGGTGGAGCAGAAAGAAAATGGGCAGCCCGGGTTTGAATCTGGGCTCTGTCGCTGGTGTCTCTGTGATACTGGGCCAGTTACTTCATCCCTCTGAGCTTTAGCTTCCTCACCTATAACTTCTCATTTAGCATTTCTGGCTGAGGACTGCTGCAGTGATGGAACAGGCTTAGTAGGTGCACAGTAAACGTCCATGTAACCACAAACATCTGCCCTGGACAAGACACAGCCTTTGACCTCAAGGAGTTCAAGGTCTAAAGAGGAAGAGAAACGTGGAGAGACAGTGACGACTGAGGACACCGAGGACTGGGGTAGTGGCAAGGATGGAGAGTTGCGGGAGCTCGGAAGAGAGTGTGTAGCCTTATGGGAAGAGGTGATGTCGTCAGAGGAGACCCTCTCCTCCCCCCAACTTCCCCCCAGGAGACATCTGAGCTGATAGCAAGGATGAGGAGGAGACTCACGGGGGAAAAAGGTAGGGAGGATTACTCCTGGCAGGAAACAGCCTGCCACCTTTGAAGAATTATCAGCGATTCACCGTGAGTGCAGGGGATTAGAGTTGGGGGTGAGGGAGTTGGGGAAGCGACGGGAGCTGTGGCCTGTGAGCCCCTCTGTGAGCCTGGGGTCTCCCCTTGCCCCCTTCTCCACCTGCGTGTGGGCACACCCCTCTTGGCTGGATGGCTCCGTGCACACGCTGCACAACTGCACCCCCAGGCCCGAGACACAGGGCGCTGCCTCAGCAGGGACGTGTGTCATGGTCTGGGAAATCTGGATTTTGTTCAGAACACTCCGAACCTGAGAAATGAACTAGAAGGGTTTAAATCAAGGAAGTGACACAATCACAGCTGTGGTTTAGAAAGAACACTCTGAACACAGGAAGGCTTCTGGATGGGTGAGGAGTGAGAGAAGGCTGGAGGCCTGGGGGAGGATATGCTGAGGACACGAGCAGAGGCACGGGGGGCGGGGGGGGGCGCTGGCAGAAAGGGAGGCTTCAAGGAATCCACAGAAGGTAAACTGGACAGGATTTTGTGACCGCGTGGAGATGGGAGGAGGTGAGGTCACGACGGTGGCTGGGGCCTGTGGATCTGCAGATGTAGATGTGGGAGTCATTTATGTGGAGAGAGAGGGGAAGGTGAATCCGTCGGAAAGTCAAGAGGGAAGAGGACCCAGAACAAAATGTCAGGGGCCCCTGAGGTAGAGACAGGAAGAAACGCGCAGGGAGCAGGGAGGAGGCCGAGCCAGCCTGGCCCTGTGGTCTTTCTTTTCCCCACTGAGTAGGAGGTGGAGGTATCTGGAGAGGCTGGGGCGTGTGGCAGGGCTCAAGGTGGCGAGGAGGAAACAGCTACTGTGAGGGGGTTGGAGAGGGAGCGGATCGGGGACGCCGGGGAGGACTGCCAAGCACGGGTTGTTTTCTCCTGGCCTGACAGCTGCCGTCAGTCAGGGGACCAGATGGAACAATGAGGTAAGATCCTCCCAGCACACAAGCTACACTCTGGGGGCAGAGCAGGTGCTTTTAGACACAGAATTTATTCGTCTGAACCGCTAGAGGGCCACCGGTGCTATTTGCTTGCAGAGTGTGGGAAGAGGCTCCCAGCCGGCCTCCCCAGCTACCAGCAGGAGCAGGCCTGGAGCAAGAGAGCAAACGGAGGCCCATACACCCCATACACCAGCTGGCTAAACACGTAGAAACTCCAAGCGAAGCTATTCCCCCAACGGGCCTGCTTTCCTAGCCGGGCCTCGCAACCTATTCCCAAGCACCACCCTTGCATCCCAGAGGCTAAAGGCGGTGAGCTCTTCCCTGGGTCAGCCCGGCCACCTGTGAGCCTGTGAGCCAGGATGGGGCAGAAGCTGGACCTGGGCCCAGGACTCCCAACTGATGACTAGACCCTCGGGACTGAAACGGATGGACACAATCAAGGTCTCCCAGGGAGCTGAGGCAAGCAGATTCCCCTCCCTGCATGTCATTTTGCCGACTCAGGATTTCCAGGCAATTCTAAGCACCTCCCCAAACTACATCACCCTAGTAGAGAGAAGGGAAAGAGCATAGTTATCTTGTGGAAACGTCTCTGGCTATACACCTACTCTGGGTGATTTGAAGTGACTGTCAACAAAGTGGGCCTTCTGGAAGCAACCCAATTTCCTTCAACTGGTAAACGGTAAAACAAAATGTGGTACATCCATACAATAGAACACCACTCAGTAATTAAAAGAAAAAAAACTACTCTACGCAACAACTTAGATGTATCTCAAAAGCATTTTATGTTAAGTAAGATAAGCCCGGCACAGAAGGCTGAATACTGCATGGTCCCACCTTTATGACATTCTAGAAAAGAGGAGCTATGGGGAGAGAAGACAGATCAGTGGTTGCCAGAGCAGGAAGGGCAGAGGGGATTAGCTGCAACGGGACATAAGGGAATTTGACTGGGTGATGAAAGTGTTCTGTCTTGTGTCGGTGGTTTCACAGCTGCATACATTTGTCAAAACTCATCAAACCAAATACTTTTTAAAAAGGGTGAATTTAATGAAGCTAACCCCCAAATAAGTAAATTAATCAGACCCTCTTTCTCTGGTTTCCCAGGACAGAGGCTGTGGTTTTCTCCCTCTTCCTTGGTCTAGGGGGTCCACTTCAGCCCAAGTGACCCTCTCCTGTAATTCCCCTTCATTCAATTGGTTATCAAACTAGAGGAAGACAGATGGACAGAGATAGAGACAGCGGGAGACAGAGATTTAGACAGAAAGACAGAAAACATTCTATATTTTGGAGTTTGTGTTATGTAGAATCCTCCTAAGCACGGGCCCCGAGGCAGGGAAAGGGTCCTCTTTCCAGGGTGTAAGAATAGCACCAGACTGTCATGGCTGAGAGCATCTCCTTTGATAAGTCTGGGTACCTCAACTTCTACCACCCAATAGATTCTCACTTACACAAATTCTTTGATAGTAAGCGTCTGTGAGCATTGAATTTTTGCTGAAATTTTAAATGTGAATTTTTTAAAGACTCCCATAGGTAGTCACTTTAAAGTTTATATTCTTCCTGATTTATTTGTTTTGCACATTTGAAACTTTTCATGAATTGGAGTTGCTTAAAAGGGAGTATACCTGAAGGATAAGCCATCAAACCTCCGTTTTGCTTGACAGATCTGCCAGATGTGTCGTTCCTTTGTGGCAGGGCCCAACTAGAAACCAGAAAAATGGAGAGCAGAAAGGAAGAAGATAACACAAAACACTGGATAAACAGAAAGCGCTTCTATTTGTCTTTCTGATGCACACTCACAGACACTCGCACATCCCTCCCCAGCCCAGCACTCCCATGCTCACTTGGATTTCACTAACATTACATGAAATCACAGGAGCCACCTACTCTGAAAGTATGCGTTCTACGTGATAAAAATGAGAGAAAGGACTTTTTCAAAATTATCATTATCGTGGGAGAGACTTTTGGCATGAACCTGTCACACCAAAGGGCTGCTGTTGACCATGGGAGCCCAAGAAGTCTGTAATGACCCCCACAGTCACACAGCCCTTCAGGGACTCAGTTTATTCATATGTAAAATGGGAATAACAATAACTGTCTTCTTTTTCTCACATAACCGTGGTTAGGGGCACGTGCGGAATGGCATGTGAAAGAGCCCTGTAAACTCTGGACAAGCAGGTGCTACCTACATAGCGCCTATAGCAGCTAGTGCTGAACGGCTGTGAGACACAGCCAGCGTGGTGTGAAAAGTGACTCCCTCCCCACTGCAAGGACCCCTGGCCTTTAGAGGAGGCCCCCAGAGCTTGTTAGTGGTCAAGATACTTTTGTTTCTAGTTTATAACCAACCTGCGGGAAGCCCCCTTCGCCTCCCCCGCTCACCGGAACACAATCTAAAGATTTCTCTCGCTGTCCTGAGTGCTGGATCCTGCAGGACCCGCCAAGCCAGGGTCATCGGCTTCCCCGTGAGCTCGGCATAGCATGCGGGTGTGCTGAGAAGCGCCGAGGTCAGCACCCCAGCCGGGACCCCCTTGTCCGGCCCCAGTCAGCGCGCCGGCTAATGCGGCCTATTCAGGGAGGCGGGGCGGGAACAATGGGAACAAATCTCTGCCCACCGCGCTCCCAGGGGACAAAGTGCTGGCAGCCTTTCCCTCGGAGCTCATCAATTCCGGAACCACTCAACCAGGGTGCTGAGCCCTGGCGGCTGCTGACTCACAAAGGGCCACGTGGACGCCGGGGAAACGGGAACCCATTTCGCCCAAGTGAAAGGAAATGCGATCGTTTAGCAGAGATAAGATAAGACGAGGGGGCAGCGCAAGGCCTGGCAGAAATGAAGTGAGAGAGATCACGTTCCCTTTTCTGTGCAAGTAGCTGCTCCCCTCCCCCTCCGAGGCACGGAGCTCTCTGCTCTCCTGCGGACCCGACCCTACCTGCTCCCCATACACCATCTCATAGCCACTCACAGACACGTAAGTCACTGGTCATTAAAGTGGGGAGGGGCTGAAGAGACCACCAGCCCACTGTTCCCGACCTTTAAAGCATCAGTGGCTCTCTTAAGCCTCCTTCTGCAGGGACTTCATATTTGGAGAGATTTTAGAATAGCTGCCTTTATTGAGTACCTGCTCCTTTGGGTCGTTCCCTGGACAAAGAATTTCCCCCTTACTATCTCATCTAGTGCCAGCAAAACTACTGGGAAGTGGATGTAATTATCTCTATCTTACATATGAGGAGGCTAAGACTAAGAGAGAGGTGTGTTTGCCTGAAATCCTACAGCTAGAAAGTAGCAGTTAGAACTGAACCAAGGTCTGTGTGGCTTCAAGTCCCCACAGGCTTCCAGCATTTGAGAAGAAATAGCTCATGCTCCCAGCAATTGCACTGCTAGGTATGTACTCAAGAGAAATGAAACTATGTGTCCACATAATAACTTGCACACCAACGTTTATAGCAATACTGTTCAAATGTTCATCAACTGATGAATGGATAAACAAAATGTGGAATATCCACACAATGGAATATTATTTGTCCATAAAAAGGAATGAAGCACGGGTACATGCTACAACATGGCTGAATCTTGAAAACATTAAGTGAAAGAAGCCAGTCACAAAAGACCACATATTATAGGATATCTTTTACATAAAGTGTCCAGAATAGGCAAATACATAGATAAAGAAAGTAGACTGGTGATCACTCAGGGCTGAGGGACAATAGCAGTGATCTCTAAAGGATGCAGGGTTTCTTTCTGAGGTGACAAAAATGCTCTAAAACTGACTGTGGAGATGGTTGCACATATCTGTGAATATACTAAAAACCATTGAGCTGTACATTTTAAACAGGTGAATTGTATGGTATGTGGATTATATATCAATAAAGCTATTTAAAAAGAAATAGCTCATGTTATGACTGACAAGGTATCCTGGTTCTGTGTCGTGAAGGTTGAGAAGCAGAAGCTGCATGGTACAGTGGAAAGAACCAGAACTTTGGAACCAGCGACCCTGGACAAGTTGTTCAGCCTCTCTGAGCCCGAGTTCCTTGTCTGTAAACTGGGGTTAGTAAGCCCATCTCACCCCGTTGTTACAGTGTGTGGGAAGGCCCCCAGCCCCTCCAGGTATACAATTCCCTGATTTTGAAGTTTGAGGCTTGAGTGAAGAGGCAGAGGTGGGAGGTGCCTGTGGGCAGAGTGGTTTCCCCTGCATAGAAGGGATCCTTCTCTCCAGATGTACCAAGGGCTAATCAGGCAAAGGGCTGAAAAGAAAGCTTGGTGATTCACTGCCCTCTGTTGCCTAAGCGACCCCAAATAAGAGAGACTGAGAGGAAGTGAGAAAACAGGGTGTGTGTGTGTGTGAGGTCTCGGGGCGACCCTGCTGGCCCTGGAATGGTGGGAGCCAGAACCAGGAGGGAGGCAGATGGGAGAACTAAGGGAAACCAGCCTCCCGTGGAAGGGGGCTCTTTTTCAAGGCAGCAGGATGGGTTGGGTGATTCTGATGTATTTCTGCTCGACTATGAAGCATCTGCCAAAAATGCTGTGATGCTTTTCTGAAAACAACTGGGACATTAGAAAGAGGTATGAAAAAGCTAAACAAGTAAAATAACAAAAACCAAAAAACAGAGCAACTTGGTAACAGAGGTACTTAAGGTCTAGGAGATGGTACCAGCATGTTGGCCACGGTGGAAAGTGCAGTGGATCTTCGTCATTCACAGATTCTGTATTTGTGAATTCGCCCACTCACTAAAATGTATTTGTAATTCCCACATCACTGCTCATGGTGCTTTTGAGGTCATTCCTGGATATGAGCACAGCAGCAAAAAATTTGTCACCCAGTGTGCACGTTCCCAGTTGAGGTAGAATAAACGCTCTGCCTTCTTGTTTCAGCTCTCATACTGTAAACAAGAGTCCTTTTTGCAGTGTTTAGTGCTATGCTTTCTGCATTATTTTCCTTTTGGTTCATGATTTCACTGTATCAAATAACCCACAAAGGCAGTGCCAAAGTGCTGTCCAGTGTTCCCAAGCACAAGAAGGCTGCGAAGTGCCTTACAGAGAAAATGTGTGTTACATAGTCTTCCTTCAGGTATGAGTTAGCTATGAGTTCAAGGTTAATGAATCTCAACAATGTATATTAAATAAGGTGTCTCTAAACAGAAATACACATCAGCAAAAGGTTATGTATTGATTAGTTGACAAGAGTGTTGTGACCAGAGGCTCACAGGAACCCAGCCCTATATTTCCTTCAGGAAAAACTAGTTCAGTACTGTATTTGCTGTTCAGGGTTCACATAGGATTCTATAATCATAGAACGTAACTACTACAAATAATATATGCTATGTATTTTTCATATATTATCTCATTTTAATGCCCACAAAGTAAGTGTTATATTTTACAAATAAGGAAATTGACATTATACATATTAGATCATGTGACTTCTCTAACATGTGAAAGTGGCAGGATTTGAACCCATTTCTAACTCTTCAGTGGGGAAAGGAACTCTCTAGCGCTTGAGCTGAAATGCCAGTTCTTAGGGAAGTGTGATCAGGCTCATATCAGGGCTGGTAGGAGGGCACAAGGAGAGCTGAGCTTGGTCAGGAACAGTATAGATCTGAGAAAGGAGGGTGGAAGGACTAACACGACCCTCCAGATGTAGTCTGCACTGATCAGACTGTAGCCAAGACTGCGGGGAAAAGCCAATCTGCAATCAGCACAGAAGAGAGGCACCAGTGTGGTAAGGAGACTGGGAGCCAACCATGTCCAGAGAGAAACAATGGAAGGAGTAGGAATTGTTCAGCCTAGAAATGAGAGCATGGAGGCAAACAGGGAGGGATCTTCAAATATCTAAAGGGTTATCTTGGGAATGAAGAACTAGATGGAAGGCAGAACTAGGATTGAGGGCTGACAGTTACAGGGAGCGGATTTTGACTGGGTGTAAGGAACATTTTCTGATATTCAGAGCTCTCCAACAAGCCAAGATTGGAAATGGGTGGTCCACAGGCCAAATCAAGCTGCAGACATGTTTTGTTGCCTCACAAAAAGCACAAAAGTGTTTTTTAAAAATTGTATGTAAATGCCCTGTGGGACATGTATCCCAGTGCCATGGCCTGCAGCACTCCATTTTAGCCCCATGTCACTCATGTGTAACTTGCCTTACCCGTCATGTATGGGGTTGACTGATTTAGCAAATAAAATACAGGATGTACAGTTTAATTTGAATTTCAGACAAATACTTTCTTAGTATAAGTATGCCCTGCAATACTTAGGATATACTTACACTGTATTTGTATCCCAACACTTGAGACTTACTAATACTGTCCTGTATTTAATCTGGCAACTCTACCCTGGTAACTTTAAATGGGAGTCCCTGACATTGCATTTTGAGGAAGTGGGCTCCACCTTTGGGAAATAACCAGAGACTTGTCTCAGAGGAATGTTCAGGATGGAAGCAGAGCTAAAATGGTCTAAGAATGCTTTTGCCCAATTTTCTTGAAACCCCCCATTTCAGAGCGACAAAACAATAAAAGGTAGAGGAAGTTAATAATTCTAAGTAACACCCCCGGTGCTCTTCTGGGTGTGCTTGATGGGAGAACGCTGGCTTCTTGCTCTAATGGCAGAATATCGTACCAGAACTGGGACTGATTGCTAGATAAGGACATAATGTGTTCCTGACCTCTAATATCAATTGCTAGTAAAATTCCTTTTAAGTGCAAGTTGACCGATGTCTCTACAGCTGGGGAGAAATGTTGCAATCTCTTTCTGGATCAGGGCATGAACAAAAAGGCATCTAATATCTCAAAATTATAATTCAGTTTTATCTGTCAAAAGCCATCTTCTGCTTCTCTGAAGCTGTGGTTAGTCATACTGACACTTGTTTTCCTACCCTGCTGCCAACACTGCTTTTCTGGTTGTTTTGAACAGACGGTGGCCAACTCACCATGGATTGGAACGTGGCAGCAGTTGATACAGGAGGGGAGACTGGCCCTAACTCACTGCCTCAGTTTCCTGGGCAGAAAAGGAGGAGCGGTATCTCTGAGCCAATTCCAGAAATTGTGCCTCTAAAAATGAATGTCAGTAGTCCTTGGTCATCAGCTAGTCCTTCAGCCTCCAGAGAATCCAAATGTTGATGTTTGATGGGATTTGAGTGAGCATTTGGTTCAACTCACTCGTTTTGGAGATCAGAAAAGTTAGCTTCAGGTAGGGTGTCAGGGCCTAGAGCCCTTTGCAGCTCAGCGAACGGCCTCCCATTCCTCTGCCCTGGTTCATCGTGGGTCCTTCCCTTATTTTCACTCAATTTTCTCAAAGCCCCTCACTCAAAACAGACAAAATGGCAAAAGGCAGGGGAAGTTAACAAAATGCATAAAAATACTTGAGGGAAAGTATCTACCACACATTAGAGTGTAGACTAGAGTACACACAAAGGCCGTGTCCCCAGCCATCCTAACTTGTCCTTCTGGGGACAGCTCCTAGGAGACGGGCTTTGCCATCTCTTTTAAAGACAGATGAATTCAGCATATCCCCAGGTTCACTTGGATGCTCACAGAATATTCCTAGCGATACTGTTTCCTTCGTCATGCTTCATTAAGATTCAATAGGTAAGATCACAGGGGTCACTCAAAGTAAGTAAAACTCAATAAAACTCCATGTCAACTATTGTAGAGTAGGGACAAATTGTTTAATATGTCCTTTTGTTTTAGAGGAACTGAACTTAGGTTGAGAAGTAAGAGATCTAGGAGTCTCTGGATCTTAAACAAGGGAATTCCGGTGACTCGTGGCTCTGTTATTTTCCAGTAGTAGCCCTGTTCTTACTGGCTATTCTTGATAGGTGTTCTGTCTCCTCAAGCAGAACTTCAAGGGGACCTGTCCTTCCTACCTTTTAAATTTCTCAGGGTCTTATTCTTACATTATGCACACATATCCCCAGCCAATATGTGTTGAATGAACGAGTTGGAACTAAAAAGGACAAGGACTTTGGAAACATAAATATCCTGGACCAAATCCAGGTTTCTCCATTTACCAGCTGGTAAACTTGGGCAAGTTTTGAACTTCTCTAGACCTCAGTTCCCTCATCTGTAAAAAGCAGATAGACCCCCTATCTTATAGGGCTGTTGTGAAGAGAAAATGGGATAATGAAGGCACACGATAAATGGCAGCTATGATTATTGTACCTGTTGAATTAATACAGACCTTTTTTTTTTACATTTTAAAAATCAGTTTTATTGAGATATAACTTACATGCAATAAAATTCACTGATTTTAAGTGTACAACTAGATGAGTTTTGACAAACATATACAGTTTTGTAAATACCACCACAATCACGGTATAGATTTCCATCACCACAAAAAGTTCCCTTGTGCCCCTGTGTAGTCAGTCCCCTCTCTCCATCCCTGACCCTTGGCAAACACTGACCTACATTCTGGCACTATAGTTTTACCATTTCTAGAATTCCATATAAATGAAATCATACAGTATGTGGTCTTATGTGTCTATCTTCTTTCACTTAGCTTAATGCTTTTGAGATTCACTTATACTGCTGTGTGTTATCAGTACTTCATTTCTTTTTACTGGTGAGTAGTAGCGCATTATGTGGCTATACCACAATTTGTTGATCCATTCACCTACTGATAGATATTTGGGACTTCCAGATTTGTGGCTATCATGAATAAAGACTGAAGTACAAGTCTTTGTGTGAGTATCCATTTTTATTTCTCTTGGGTAAATACCTAGGAGTGGGATTTCTGGGTCAAATGACATATTAGTTTTCTACTGCTGTGTAACTACATATCACAAATGTAATGGCCTAACACAACATCCATTTATTACCTGACAATTCTCTATGTCAGAAGTCTGGGTGGGCTCGACCAGATTCTTTGCTTAGGGTTTCACAAGGCTGAAATCAAGGTATTGGTCAGGCTGGGTGCTTATTTGGGAGAGCTGGGGAAGAATCCACTTCTTCCTCCCGTTACAGGGGGGCGGGGTGGGGGCTCTTTCAGATCTTTAAGGTTGCCCACATTCTTTCTCACACAGCCCTTGCATCTTCAAACCAGCAATGCATGTTGAGTCCTTTTCACACTTCCAGTCTTTCTGGTTCTTCTTCTGCTACCAGCCAGAGAAAACTCTGCTTTTAAAGGACTGGTGTAATTAGATTGGACCCACCCAAACAATCTCCTTTTTGCCATATAATGTAACCTAATCACAGGAGTAACATCTGGGAGCAAAGGTCATGGGACCATCTTAAAATTCTGCCTACTACATATGGTAAGTGTATGTTTAACTTTATAAGAAACCATCAGACTGTTTTCCACAGTGGCTGCACCATTTTTCCCTCCCTTCAGGAGTGCACGAGAGTTCCAGTTGCTTCACATTCTTGCCAACACTTGGTACTGTCAGTCAGGTTTAGCTGTTGGTGAGTGTGTAGTGGTTTGTCAAGGTGGTTTAATTTGCATTTTCCTAACCCTAAGTTCTTTCTTATGCTTATTAGAGCATAAAATTTTGTTTGATGAAAGGTTCTGCTGCTTTAAAAAAAGATTTACATGCACTGGCTTAGATAAACTGTCTGGCTCTTACAGAATCTGTAATCTGTGAATCTTTTTTTTTTCACATCTTTATTGGAGTATAAATGCTTTACAATGTTGTGTTAGTTTCTGCTGTACAACAAAGTGAATCAGCTATATGTATACATATATCCCCATATCCCCACCCTCTTAAGCCTCCCTCCCACCCTCCCTATCCCATCCCTCTAGGTCGTCACAAAGCACCAAGCTGATCTCCCTGTGCTATGCTGCTGCTTCCCACTAGCCATCCATTTTACATTTGGTAGTGTATATAAGTCAATGCTACTCTCTCACTTCATCCCAGCTTCCCCATCCCCCCTGTGCCTTCAAGTCCATTCTCTACATCTGCGTCTTTATTCCTGCCCAGCCACTAGGTTCATCAGTACCACTTTTTAAAATTCCATATACATGCGTTAGCATATGGTATTTGTTTTTCTCTTTATGACTTACTTCACTCTGTATGACAGATTCTAGGTCCATCCACCTCACTACAAATAACTCAATTTCATTCCTTTTTATGGCTGAGTAATATTCCACTGTATATATGAGCTACATCTTCTTTATCCATTCATCTGTCGATGGACACTTAGGTTGCTTCCATGTCCTGGCTATTGTAAGTAGTGCTGCAATGAACACTGTGGTACATGTATCTTTTTGAATTATGGTTTTCTCAGGGTATATTCCCAGTAGTGGGATTGCTGGGTCACGTGGTAGTTCTATTTTTAGTTTTTTAAGGAACCTCCATACTTTTCTCCATAGTGGCTGTATCAATTTACATTCCCACCAACATTACAGGAGGGTCCCCTTTTCGCCACACCCTCTCCAGCATTTATTGTTTGTTGATTTTTTGATGATGGCCATTCTGACTGGTGTGAGGTGATACCTCAATGTGGTTTTGATTTGCATTTCTCTACTGATTAGTGATGTGGAGCATCCTTTCATGTGTTTGTTGGCAATCTGTATGTCTTCTTTGGAGAAATGTCTATTTAGGTCTTCTGCCCATTTTTTTATTGGGTTGTTTGTTTTTTTGATATTGAGCTGCATGAGTTGCTTGTATATTTTGGAGATTAATCCTTTGTCAGTTGCTTCATTTGCAAATATTTTCTCCCATTCTGAGAGTTGTCTTTTTGTCTTGTTTATGGTTTCCTTTGCTGTGCAAAAGCTTTTAAGTTTCATTAGGTTCCATTTGTTTATTTTTGTTTTTATTTTCCTTACTCTAGGAGGTGTGTCAAAAAGGATCTTGCTGTGATATATGTCATAGAGTGTTCTGCCTATGTTTTCCTCTAAGAGTTTTATAATGTCTGGCCTTACATTTAGGTCTTTAATCCATTTGGAGTTTATTTTTGTGTATGGTGTTAGGGAGTGTTCTAATTTCATTCTTTTACACGTAGCTGTCCAGTTTTCCCAGCACCACCTATTGAAGAGACTGTCTTTTCTCCATTGTATATCCTTGCCTCCTTTGTCATAGATTAGCTGACCATAGGTGCGTGGGTTTATCTCTGGGCTTTCTATCCTGTTCCATGGATCTATATTTCTGTTTTTGTGCCAGTACCATAGTGTCTTGATTACTGTAGCTTTGTAGTATAGTCTGAAGTCAGGGAGCCTGATTCCTCCAGCTCTGTTTTTCTTTCTCAAGATTGCTTTGGCTATTCGGGGTCTTTTGTGTTTCCATACAAATTGTGAAATTTTTGGTTCTAGTTCTGTGAAAAATGCCATTGGTAGTTTGATAGGGATTGCATTGAATCTGTAGATTGCTTTGGGTAGTATAGTCATTTTCACGATGCTGATTCTTCCAATCCAAGAACATGGTATATCTCTCCATCTGTTTGTATCATCTTTAATCTCTTTCATCAGTGTCTTATAGTTTTCTACATACAGGTCTTTTGTCTCCTTAGGTAGGTTTATTCCTAGGTATTTTATTCTCTTTGTTGCAATGGTAAATGGGAGTGTTTCCTTAATTTCTCTTTCACATTTTTCATCTTTAGTGTATAGGAATGCAAGAGATTTCTGTGCATTAATTTTGTATCCTGCTACTTTACCAAATTCATTGATTAGCTCTAGCAGTTTTCTGGTAGCATCTTTAGGATTCTCTATGTATAGTATCATGTCATCTGCAAACAGTGACAGCTTTCCTTCTTTTCTGATTTGGATTCCTTTTATTTCTTTTCCTTCTCTGATTGCTGTGGCTAAAACTTCCAAAACTCTGTTGAATAAAAGTGGTGAGTGTGTGGGCTTCCCTGGTGCGGCAGTGGTTGAGAATCTGCCTGCCAATGCAGGGGACACGGGTTCGAGCCCTGGTCTGGGAAGATCCCACATGCCACGGAGCAACTGGGCCCGTGAGCCACAATTACTGAGCCTGCGCGTCTGGAGCCTGTGCTCCGCAACAAGAGAGGCCGCGATGGTGAGAGGCCCACGCACCGTGATGAAGAGTGGTCCCCACTTGCCGCAACTAGAGAGAGCCCTCGCACAGAAACGAAGACTCAACACAGTCATAAATAAATAAATAAATAAATAAAACAACGTGAATTTCTTTAAAAAAAAAAAAAAGCAAACTGGGCTATTCATTTCAGTAACAGTCAAGTGGTCTTAGTTTGCATTCAATAAAAAAAAAAAAAAAAAAAAGTGGTGAGTGTGGATAACCTTGTCTTGTTCCTGATCTTAGAGGGTATGGTTTCAATTTTGCACCATTGAGGACGATGTTGGCTGTGGGTTTGTCATATATGCCCTTTATTATGTTGAGGTAAGTTTCCTCTATACCTACTTTGTGGAGGGTTTTTATCATAAATGGGTGTTGAATTTTGTCAAAAACTTTTTCTGCATCTATTGAGATGATCATATGGTTTTTATTCTTCAATTTGTTAATATGGTGTATCACATTAATTGATTTGCATATATTAAAGAATCCTTGAATTCCTGGGATAAACCCCACTTGATCATGCTGTATGATCCTTTTAATGTGCTGTTGGATTCTGTTTGCTAGTAGTTTGTTGAGGATTTTTGCATCTATGCTCATCAGTGATATTGGCCTGTAGTTTTCTTTCTTTGTGACATCTTTGTCTGGTTTTGGTATCAGGGTGATGGTGGTCTCGTAGAATGAGTTTGGGAGTGTTCCTCCCTCTGCTATATTTTGGAAGAGTTTGAGAAGGATAGGTGTTAGCTCTTCTCTAAATGTTTGATAGAATTTGCCTGTGAAGCCATCTGGTCCTGGGCTTTTGTTTGTTGGAAGATTTTTAATCACAGTCTCAATTTCAGTGCTTGTGATTGGTCTGTTTATATTTTCTAATTCTTCCTGGCTCAATCTGGGAAGGTTGTACTTTTCCAAGAATTTGTCCAGTTCTTCCAGGTTGTCCATTTTATTGGCATAGAGTTGCTTGTACTAGTCTCTTAGGATCTTTTGTATTTCTGTGGTGCCGGTTGTAATCTCTCCTTTTTCATTTCTAATTTTGATTTGAGTCCTCTCCCTTTTTTTATTGATGAGTCTGGCTAAAGGTTTATCAATTTTATTTATCTTCTCAAAGAACTAGGTTTTAGTTTTATTGATCTTTGCTATTGTTTTCTTTGTTTCTATTTCATTTGTTTCTGCTCTGATCTTTATGATTTCTTTCCTTCTACTAATTTTGGGTTTTCTTTGTTCTTCTTTTTCTAGTTGCTTTAGGCATAAGGTTAGATTGTTTATTTGAGATTTTTCTTGTTTCTTGAGGTGAGCTTGAATTGCTATGAACTTCCCTCTTAGAACTGCTTTTGCTGCGTCACATAGGTTTTGGATTGTCATGTTTTCGTTGTCATTTGTTTCTAGGTATTTTTGATTTCCTCTTTGACTTCTTCAGTGATCTCTTGGTTATTTAGCAGCACACTGTTTAGCCTCCGTGTATTTGTGTTTTTTACTGTTTTTTTTTTTTCCTGTAATTGATTTCTAATCTCATAGCTTTGTGGTCGGAAAAGATGCTTGATACGATTTCAATTTTCTTAAATTTTCCAAGGTTTGATTTGTGACCCAAGATGTGATCTATTCTGGAGAACGTTCTGTGTGTGCTTGAGAAGAAAGTGTATTCTTCCACTTTTGGGTGGAATGTCCTAAAGATATCAATTAGGTCTATCTGGTCTATTGTGTCATTTAAAGCTTGTGTTTCCTTATTTATTTTCTGTCTGGATGATCTGTCTATTGGTGTAAGTGGGGTGTTAATGTCCCCCACTATTATTGTGTTACTGTCAATTTCTCCTTTTATGTCTGTTAGCATTTGCCTTATGTATTGAGGTGCTCCTATGTTGGGTGCATATATATTTATAATTGTTATGTTTTCTTCTTGGATTGATCCCTTGATCATTATGTAGTGTCCTTCCTTATCTCTTGTAACAGTATTTATTTTAAAGTCTATTTTGTCTGATATGAGAATTGCTACTCCAGCTTTCTTTTGATTTCCATTTGCATGGAATATTTTATTCCATCCCCTCAGTTTCAATCTGTATGTCCTTAGGTCTGAAGTGGGTTTCTTGTAGACAGCTTATATAAGGGTCTGGTTTTTGTATCCATTCAGCCAGTCTGTGTCTTTTGGTGGGAGCATTTAATCCATTTACATTCAAGATGATTATCGATATGTATGTTCTTATTACCATTTCCTTAATTGATTTGGGTTTGTTTTTGTGGGTCTTTTTCTTCTCTTGTGTTTCCTGCTTGGAGAAGTTCCTTTAGCATTTGTTGTAAAGCTGGTTTGGTGGTGCTGAATTCTCGTAGCTTTTGCTTGTCTGTAAAGCTTTTGATTTCTCCATCGAATCTGAAAGAGATCCTTGCTGGGTAGAGTAATCTTGGTTGTAGGTTTTTCCCTTTCATCACTTTAAATATATCCTGCCACACCCTTCTGGCTTGCAGAGTTTCTGCTGAAAGATCAACTGTTAACCTTATGGGGATTCCCTTGTATGTTATTTGTTGCTTTTCCCTTGCTGCTTTTAATATTTTTTCTTTGTATTTAATTTTTGATAGTTTGATTAATATGTGTCTCAGCATGTTTCTCTTTGGGTTTATCCTGTATGGGACTCTCTGCGCTTCCTGGACTTGATTGACTATTTCCTTTTCCATGTTAGGGAAGTTTTCGACTATAATCTCTTCAAATATTTTCTCAGACCCTTTCCTTTTCTCTTCTTCTTCTGGGACCCCTATACTTCGAATGTTGGTGCATTTAATGTTGTTCCAGAGGTCTCTGAGACTGTTCTCAAGTCTTTTCATTCTTTTTTCTTTATTCTGCTCCCTGGCAGTTATTTCCACCATTTTATCTTCCAGCTCACTTATCCATTCTTCTGCCTCAGTTATTCTGCCACTGATTCCTTCTAGAGTATTTAATTTCGGTTACTGTGTTGTTCATCACTGTTTGTTTGCTCTTTAGTTCTTCTAGATCCTTGTTAAATGTTTCTTGTATTTTCTCCATTCTGTTTCTGAGATTTTGGATCATCTTTACTATCATTACACTGAATTCTTATTCATGTAGTTTGCCTATTTCATCTTCATTTATTTGGTCTTGTAGATTTTTACCTTGCTCCTTCGTCTGTAACATATTTTTTTGTCGTTTCTTTTTTTTTTTTTTTTTTTTTTTTTGATGAGTGGGGCTGTATTCCTGTCTTACTGGTTGTTTGGCCTGAGGCGTCCAGCACTGGAGTTTGCAGGCAGTTGGATAGAGCCAGGTCTTGGTGCCGAGACGAGGACCTCTGGGAGACCTCACTCCGATTAATATTCCCTGGAGTCTGAGGTTCTCTGTTAGTCCAGTGGTTTGGACTTGGAGCTCCCACCACAGGAGCTTGGGCCCGACCCTGCAAGCCGCGTGGCTTGGCGAAAAAGAAATAAAGGAGCAGTACAATAACAAAGAATAAAAAACAATATAAAATTAGATAAAAAATATATTAGGAAAAATAAAAATATATTTGAAACAACTGCAACAAGGTAGAATAAAACCACAACAGGAAAAAGAAAAAAAAGGGGGGGGCGGGGAACAAGCCAAAAGGAGCAGAACAATAACAAAGTATAAAGAATAAAATAAAATTAGAAAAATAAAAGATTTATTAGAAAAAAATCAAAATGTAAGTGAATCAACAACAATGAATCAACAAGGTAAAACAGAACCCCAATATAAAAAAGGAAAAAAAGAAAAAAAAAAAACAACCCTTGGCTATGGGGACGGAGTTTAGACGGGGGTGGAACTTAGGCAGGGGCAGGGTTTAGGGTGGGGTGGGACTTAGGCGGGTGGGGTGGTGACGTCTGAGCATGGGGCGGGGCCTCTGCTCAGGACCTGCACAGAAGGGGAGAGGCCACCCGTGGAAAGGAGGGCCTCTGGAATGTGGAGTTCTGGAGTTTGGAGGTAGGGTGCTGAGTGAGGGTGTGTGGGTGGGGTATAGGCCCTGCGCGTTGGAGGGACCCCGAGTGTAGAGGTGGGGCCCTGGGTGGGGGTGTGGGGCAGGGCTTGGGTTCTGCGAGGCAGGAGGGAGGCTCTGAGGACAGAGGATTTGGCCCAGGAGCCCAGCAGGCTTCCCGGTGCATAAGTGGACAGGGAAAGCGCTGGCCCCGTTCCCTTCCGTTCCTCCGTGCCCCTCCCCCACCGTCTCCCCCAGTGTCTCCCCCATTGCCGCTGGCCCCCTAACCACGGGTCCCGCTAGGTGTAGGAACTCCTCCCCTACCCCAGCCGCCCCTCAGGGGTGCCGGTCCCGGAGGTCCGGCCTTACATTTGCTCCCCTTTCCCTCCCTCCCACTCCCTCAGGACCTGCACAGCTGGAGGGGGCCTAGGTGGGCAGAGGATCAGGCCCGGGATCTCAACAGGTTCCTGGGGGTCCAAGTGGACAGGGGAAACCTGGTCACTCTCCCTTTTGATCCTCTGCCCTCCCAGTGGTCCCCCAATTTCCCCCGTTGGGCGTGGGATCCTTTTCCCTCCCCCAGCCGCCCCTCAGTGGTGCCAGTCCCGTCCTGCCTCCACTACTCCTCCCCCCTCACTCTGTCCCACGTCACCCGTTTGCTGGGGGTTCCTCCCATCCCCTTCGGTGTCTGTGGTCCCCCACCGGTGCCTGATAGGTGCCCTAGTTGTGAGGAGACGCGGATTCCGCATCCTCCTAGTGCACCATTAATACAGACCTTAAGCAACAAGAACCACCACATGGCAGTACGATTTTCTAACCTTTTAATCCAGTCCCATTTCGTCTGGCACAAAGACATAACCTGAAGGATGAGTTGCTTTGTGTAACTGCCCGCTGTGGTGGGCACTACTTTACTGGTGCCTACAAGTGTTTAAGGAGAGGCATTATAGTAAACAGTGGAATGCATGCCAATTGTTTTTATTTATGACGCTTATTTGGACGACAAGGCTAGCCAGCATTTGGCCCCAGGAAGAAGCTTATGGCTGCATCCGTGTCATCACTCCACAATGCGGCGGAAAGACTGGATAGCTGGCGAAGCTGCGCCCCAGTCGATGGGCTTCCGGTACTCCTTCTTGTCCAGGAGGTACTGCCTGCCGCGGTAGTTGGGCAGCTCGTAGAAGACCCACGCACCCTCCAGCACCTTACAGGAGTGGACCTCTCGCATGTGAAACTGCTCCATGATGGAAGGGCAATCTTCAGTGGTTTCATACATCTGACCATTAAAATCCCCTTTCTCAAAGATCTGAATCTTATACTGGCCTCCACTAGACTAAAAAAACAAAGGGGGAAATGAACAGCAAACATTAGCGAAATCAACAGCAGGCCAGGAACTCAGAGAACAGTGAGGTTTGGGACCCACCATCTTGAAAGTGAGATGATCTGAACACCCATCCCCACTGTGCACTGACTGAAACAGCTGACGTTCAATAAGAAAAACAATTCCTTAAAATATACAAGAGGTAGAGAAAGTACTATGGAAATAAGTCATGTAGTCTTGTGATGAACTGACCTAAGATTTTATTGAAGCCTCAGCAGCCAACAAGAGACAACCACCCATTAAGAGGTGGGAAAATCTTAAGAAAACTCTTTCACGTAAAAGCAAAATAGCGGGGGAGTGGGTAAGAGACAGAAAGAGAGAGAGCACGTGCACCCTCTGCAGACTCACCAGGTGGACAGCCCTGCAGGAGCTGAGGCGGTCATTGAGGCCCATCCAGTGCTGGTACTCAGAGTACTCGCCCCGGGGTAGGACGTACATGTACCCAGCAAAGTTGGGCCTTTCATACACAGCCCAGGTGCCTCCTTCCACTCTAATGGAGTTGCAGCGACTCAAGTACATGTGGAAATCCGCACAGTCGCAATCGCTGTCATAGTGGCGGCCTTGAAAGTTTTTGTCTTCAAAGAAAGTAATCTGGAGCACAGGGCAAACAAAGTGGAAAAACTGAGGGGTTAAGTGGCTGTGTTCATAGAAAAATGAAAATTAAGAACATATTCCCCACTTTAGAATTTCCTTTCTCCTCCATTTTGAGGAGAAAATATCTAGTTCTACCATACCTCACAACATTTGCCTTCTGGCAGACAACTTTAGTTGTTAACAACAGGAATGAGCATTTTCTGAGGGCTTAAAATGAAGCAAAACAAAAGAATGCTCTACTGTAAGCCAGCATTTTCAGACTCAAGCTCATGGCTTCTTTCTCACTGTACTTATGTAATAAATTTTCCACTTTTATATCTGTCTCTCCCACCGACACCTACTAGACTTCTTCCAAGGGCAAGGACCAAGCCTTATTTCAGCTATGGACCCCTATACCCTGTACTTGACAAACCCTCCAACAAATGCTAGATGAAGATGAGTGAGTTCCAAGTACAGAAATCCATTCTAGGTGATATGGAAGAGATATATAGAGAAAAAGAAAACACAGACCTTAGCTTTAGAGCTTATTTTAGATGGATATAGAACAGACAGACATGAAAATATATCATATGTTCTGTATTATTATTTTGTTGCCAACAAAGTAGTTGCAAAGTAACAAAATGACAAGGCAAGAATGTCCTTTGCTTCAAACTCTTACCAAGTTGCATCACAATCTTTGGGGTAAACCTCTGAAGCCTGTGATGGCACTGGGAAATATGCAGCCCTGAGAAACAGGAAATACTACGCCTGGGCTCTAAAGCTGCATCTCTACAATCAGCCCTACTATTTTAGTCAAGCCATCTCTCAGGGCTCCAGCTTCCCATCTGTCAAATGAAAGGACTGGACTAGATTTGAAGCCCTGGCTGTAAAATAAAACTTTTCTGTTTGAAACAGGCAACAGAGTTCCCAGGAAGTCCCAGGGCTTCATAATGCAGTTTCTGAAAACCACTAGACCAAATGGACCACAGAGTCTGTCCCTTCTTGTTCTATAATTCCACATCCAAGATCAATGCCAGGTTATAATTTAAACTGAAATCACAGGTGTCATTGATTTGAGCAGTTAATTCCCTGGTGTTGTGCCGCCACCTTGTGGCTAACTTGCTTTATCGGTTTAGAAGGAGAAAAACCATGTCAGCCATTTCAGATGAAAGAAGCAGACAGAGCCAGTTAGAGTCTGGAGAGGATTTGTGAGGAGAGGATCTTTGAGGCAAGGATTGAAGGATAAGTAGGGGGTCTTCCAGAGGCAGAGCAAAAAGGACAGCTCGTTTAATGGAATAAAGGAGTGGAAGGACATGGCCCACGAGAGGGACAAGTAGTTCATTAAGCCTGGTGCCGATTGAGCATGTGGTGAAGTGTTAGGAAATAACGCCAGAAGTGACACAAGAGCCATGCTAGAATCCGTCTGGTGATGATGTGGGAAATGTAATGTAATGGTTTGTACCTAGAAATAGCCGATTGCTATGGGTGGAGGTGAGAGATGCTGAGGACCAAAGGCAACTGCAATGTGAATGACGATGAGGACAGTCACAAGAAATGAGGATTTGGTGACTAATTAGATGCAGGGAATGAAGGAAGACACTAAAAATAATTCGCAGCTGGGCCTCATTCTTTTCTACACAGGTGAGTCTTTCTACATAGCAACCTACTAATAGCTTTTCCTTCCACTGTAAACTTTCTCCTTCCTGCCCTTCCCATTTCTCTCAACTCTTCCCTTTCCTGTTCCCTAAAAGGCTCCTTACCCTTCCTGCCCCTAAATCATCTACTTCACCTGCTTGCTTCCCTTCCCACAGTCACCTCTATCTCTTCCCGCTCCCTTTCCCATTTTAGCACAGCACAGATTTAGATACGTGGTACAGGTGAGAAAACAAAATCGCAGCACCACTAGTTAAATCTGGGTAACATTATCCACTGCAGAGGGTGGTTCTGAGGGTCCGATGGCACAGTGCCAATAGAGCAATTTTAATCGCTGCCTCATGATTTCCAATAAGCTTTTGCTACAACTGTTACAGATAAAGAAGTTAAATGACTTGCCTAAGGTCATTAGCTAGTTACAAGTTGGTTGCAGGCAAACCAGTGGACAGCAGTGCAGACTCCTGGTTAGTAATCTGTTGTTCATTTTATTTTACTTCATCTCCCTCTGTTGTCTTCCTACCTGCACAGCTAGCTCTGTTCAAAATATACCATTTACTCTTAGCAATGGAACAAGACCAATCCTGAATCTCACGGGCTTTTCCCAAAACCTGTGGCAAGATCTTTAGGAAAATCAAGGTAAACTCTCTAAGAATGGATAGACTCTAAACTTAAATTTACCTTTGGTTTTTGGCCAACTATTCACCAAAAAAGAGGCTCTGCAAGGGATATGCCATGGGAAATTAATATCATCTTCCTTCCTTCATTGTTTCTCACACTTACTACCCTCTGCACACTTACCTGACTGACTTCAGTATATGAAAAGTGGAAATATATATGATTTTTTCCTTGCTGTCCACCTTTCCAGCAGACCAGCCAACCATCCCAAGGTTGAAACAAAGCACTAGCAATGCCACAGAACCATTACTGAGCTCCAGGGCCAAGCTCTTCTTTCAGTAGCAGACCTTCCAAGTTTCAGGGCCCAGAGAATGTTGCACCTTTACTCAATTTCCATTTGTAGAAGACCATGAAATACACTTTACGGTCAGCTGAGAGGTTGGGACTCTTGGACAAAAAATTTTGTAGAGAAGGCTAAGAAATGTGCAGGAGATTTTCCTAGAAGTTATTACAAAATTACTCTAATTGTCAAGTTAATTTTTTGAAAAATAGCCTACTAATCCAATACAGCAGAGGGGAAAATGTCTTGACTATTCCACAGGTAACAAGAACAAACTTAGTAAAATGCATTGCTTTTGCCCAGCCCATAACTCCTCTGATTAAACTGCTAGCAAGACAATGAGAAAGGGAGAAGCAAGAAAAAAGTAAAAGATAAATTATTATTACTATCTCCTTTGGCTTAGCAAGCAAAAGTTTTTACTAAGTGAACAGACCAGCTACAAGAAATAAAAGAGTACATTATTCCTACACTGGAAATCATTGAAAGTGGGGCTGTTCTGTAACAACTTTCCCTCCAGGCACGTGGATAGCCCTCTAAGGACTTCAGATGCTTTTTAGTGGGATTTTCATGGCATATTTTTCAAAAACCTCAGAGCACTAAAGACACTGTCTCATTTTTCTCCCCAAACCTTCTGGATGCAAATACGACTATTAGTTCTATTTTCCAAACGGGAAAAAAAATCAGGCGCTCACCAATTATGCAACAAGTTAACAGGTGCCTCCTGAAAAAATGCAATGGGAAGTGCCTGACATTGCCTGTGTAGTTTTTGTGCCAAGGTGGTTAGTATGCATCTAAACATGAGAAAACAATTAGACAAGTCCAGATGTCAGGACTTTTTATAAGACACCTGGGTTTGGACTTTGAAAAATGTCAATGTCTCACAACAACAAAAACTAGGGTGATTGGTCTATATTAAAGAGGCTAAAAAAAAGAGGTTAATGAAACTTGACAACCAAATGAAATTCATGATCCTTGACTGGATCCCACATCAGGGGAAAAGCCAGACATGAGGCACATTTTTGGGAGCAACTGGAGGAAATGTGAATATAGTCTAAATATTAGGTATTATATTCTGATAAATTTGGGGGACCTGATAATGATATGATGTTTATACAGGGAATGCCCTTATTTTTAGGATATACATGCCTAAAAACTTAAGGCAAAAGTATAATGAAGTCTGCTATTTATTTCCAAATGGTTTAGTAAAAAGAGAAAGAGAGAGAGAGAAACCAGATATGGCAAAATGTAAACAATTGGAGAATATAAGTAAGGAACATACAAGTATTCATTTACCATCTCTTACTTATTCTTTTAAGAGTCAATGGGCTTGAACATTTACACAGTAAAACATTAGGTGGAAAAATCAGGCACCAGAGGCTTTGCTTTAGACCTACAGTCAGTGAAGAACTAGAAAGAGAATGAAGGTATATTCCTTCATTCCCAAAGAGAATCAACTTCCAGTCCAACAATCGTGAATCACATATTTTAGAGGCAATTTTCTTAAACTAAGTAAGCAATTTTTGGGGGGAAAGGGATAAGAGTAGCTGCTGAATGAAGGGGATATGTAGGATTTAATTCACTTGATTGGTCCATCCGATTTGGCCATTTAGAATATTAATGGTTGATGCTAAATTTCACAAGACAGATTTTTATTCGAATACTACTCCACATAATCCTCTTATCTGCATGTCTTATTCCTGTGGAAATACAGAGATTAGTTGCTGGAAGGCAGAAATCATGACGATATTTACACATTACATACCTGTACAGTATTCAACATAGTAAGTACCACACATGAAGATAAACCCTTAATAAATTATTTGGTAATTCTGTTAGAACAGAAAATAAAATAAGCATTCCTTAATCTTTTCTTCAATCAATCCCAGCCTTCTAACCACTATCATACTCACCTCCAGGTGAAGAAGCAAAAGCTTTCCTCCATGTTTCTTTCAATGTATCATTAGGTGAAAAAGTGGGTAGGCTAGAAATCAGCGTGACCGTTTACTTACCTTGGTTCCAGCTTTAGACATTTTTGGTGCATAGATTGGTTTCCCCAGTGCTGAAATCCAGGAATAGCTACAGAGAGTTAGAGGCACAGAGACATTTATACTGGGTTGGTTTCAAATCAAACATTTGCTTAGTCAAGAGAATAGGATCCAAAAATTGAGTCAGTCATTTAGAGGCTATTGATGGTTTCTAGAAAAACAATCAGGATTATGAAATAAAGGAAAGCTTCAGTACCCTCTTTAATGCTTACCAAGCCTTGCTGCAGTATAGACTTTGCTGACTCAAGACACCAAAACCCAGCCAAATTTTTCAAAATTAAAAACAAAAAAGTTCCTCTTACTTGGGCAATTTGGTTTTCTAGCAAGCAGCCACCTTGAAATCCCCCATGTCTTTTTTTCTTCAAAAGAACTTGCAGGAAATGAGTCAAAAAAACCACCCTCTAATTCTGAACAGAAGTGAAACATGTTCCAAAGCAATAAAACTGACATGACAACTAAAGGCAATGCATGATCTTGTGTTTGGAAAAAAAGTCAACACAAGTGACATTTTGGGGATAATTAGAAAATTTTAATACAGTCTATATATTAGGTACTACTACTGTGCCATTGTTAAACAACTTCCTGAATTTAATCATATGTACTATGACTATGTAAGAGAATGTCTGGTTTTAGGAAATACATGCTAATGTATTTAGGAGTTAAGGTCCCAGATGTCTTCAACCTACCCTTAAATTGTTGAGCAAAAATAAAATAGTTAACACTATATAGAGGGTTGGTAAAGTGAAAGTGGCAAAATGTTAACAATTGGTGAATCTAGACAAAGGCATGTGGGAATTTACATTCCTGCCACTGTTCTTTAAGTCTGAAATTTTTTCAAAACACACACATACACCCAAGAGTTCCAGTCCACAAGAAAGGGTGCTACAATGTGTAGCCCGAGAGACAGAAAGTTACTGTGGAAATCCTGAATTTGTAAAGGTTTAGATAAGCCTAACTTGCCACCTGCTAGGTGGCATTTCTCTGCCATGATATCATATTGGAACCTGTGTAGGGAACAGTTTTTGGTGCTTAATATACCTCTGATTTTAGGAATGAGATTACATCTTACTGAAACTCAAAGAAACAACAAATCAACTGTTCTCCATTTTAATTTTCCTGGTCAAATATATTCTTCTCAAAAGCCCAACTTCCTCATCTTTCCCCTTAACAAAGCCTCCAGCAAATATTTTTATAAATGGGATGCCCCTAAAATATATTTTGGTCAGCCAGAAAATGACAAATGTGCCTTGATATGAAGACTGTTGAGTTACAAAGTATTAAGTTATATGCTTAGTTTTCTGAACTTTATAAACTTTAAAGAAAGTATCTAATTAATACCATTAATTTCATTAAACAATAGCAGTTTCCAAAAAGACACTTCTATTATTCCAGTGTTTCTTTATTTGGTAATGCTCTCCTTGCTTGAATTTCATCAAGCAAGTTTAAAATAAAAACTCCAATTATAATTAAAACACATTCTGAGGGTTAATTTTCATTTTAGAAATAAGAGATCACGCGCTTTTAGATATAATTACTAATTAAATGGTCAAAGAGCATATGAAACAATGTTTATCAGCAATCAGATTCATTAAACTGGTAACTGTTTTCTTTATCTTAAAGAACATATCTTTCCCATCAAATGTAAACTTTATTTTGATATAACATCACAGAATGACATTGGAAATCTTTTCTAAAATTAAAAGTAAAGCTTTATCTTTTTATTGAAAGGAGAAGATTACTTTTTAGAGTTTGTTTATTGAAAATTTGAAGCAGAAAGTGAAATGAAAAATAAAGATTTTATACAATTTCATTGTTGCATACTTTGAGGACTAAAATATCTTTGTATAAAATCTTTCCTGCTCTATTTATACTCCAAAAATCATACTTTCATTCCAATTCTTTTCTAAAAGGAGTAGTAATTTCCTTTTAAATAGTTACAAAGAACTATAAAACCTATGCTCAATCACTTTAATATTAACATATATACAATGCCTTCATCAACTTTTTCATTTTAGCATCACAAAATGAGCCTTCTGATGTTCTATAAACTATATGTTTATATAATAGAAGTTTAGCTAAAATTCAATGTAAACAGTAGCAAATGACATTGGAAGGAAACTTAAGGAAAGGTCTTCTATAGGAAGAAAAATCCCCAAAGTCTCTTAAGCAGCAAGAGCACCTTCCCAGTTTAGTTTCAACATGTGCACCATCTTGCATTCGTCTTCATGTTTCCAGGGCCCTGAATATGAAAAAAACAAAACAAAACAAAAAAACTAACTTTCTATCACCTTCGTGTAAAAACAGGAAAAAATCCTTTTCATAAAATCACATAAATCGGTCAGATGATAATTTAGAGTGATAAAATATGTGAAGTTAAAAGTTAATTACATTCCTTTTTTCTGAGGGTCACATTAGTTCATAATAGAAGAAACGAAATTCATACATAGACATAAAGTAGCAGGCTGTGGGGTTAGTCTAAAGTAAGATTTTATCCTCTTATAGTTCCCATTTCCTTTGTATAATCTTCATCAGATTTCCTATTCTTAATCTCAGTATTTATTAACTAAGTATTGTAAAATTTTTTTATAAAAAGTAATACACACTTTGAAAATGTAAACAATGTATAAACAATAAAGAATAAGTTTATGCAGCTTTGGAAAACAGTTCAGCAGTTCCTCAAAAAGTTAAACATATGATCTTGCAATTCTAATCCTCCGCATAGTATACTGAAGAGAAATAAAAACATCTCTACACAAAAATTTGTACACGAAAGTACATATAGCAGCATTATTCACAATAGCTAACAAGTGGAAGCAACTCAAATGTCCATCAACTGATGAACAAATAAAGTGCGGTATATCCGTACAATGGAATAGTATCCAACCATAAAAAGGAATGACGTACTGACACATGCTACAACATAGATGAACCTTGAAAACATTATGCTAAGTGAAAGAAGGCAGACACAAAGGCCACATGTTGTATGATTCCATTTATATGAGATGTCCAGAACTGACAACTCAAGCGACAAACAGTAGGTTAGAGGTTGCCAGGGACCAGGCGGCAGAGGAGATATGGGGAGTTGGAGGAATTGGGAGTGACGGTCAATGTATACGGGCTTTATTTTTAGGGTGATGAAAATGTTCTGGATTTGTTAAATGGTGATGATTGTACAAACTTGTGAATATAATCAAAGCTGCTGAATTCTTCACTTTAAAAAAGTGAAGTTTATGGTATGTGAATATCTCAATAAAAATTAAGAGTAAGTTTTCTCCTACCCTAGACACCCAGTCTCATTCCTCAAAGACAAACACTGCTAACAATTTCTTTATATCCTTTCAGAAATTTTTAAGGCATATAACTAGCATAAAAATATGTGTGATTTATCCCTTTCCTTTTTTCAAACACACGAGGCAACATTTTACGCCCCCTGCCAGCTTTCACCGTCACCCCCTAGAGGTCATTCAGTATCAGCACATGCAGGTGTGCTTCGTTCATTTCAAAGACGCATTCCGTGGCATGGATGAATCAGTTCATTATTAGGCACCTGCCCTCTAATGGGGAGCATTTGGCTGGTTTCCAGCCCACAGCTATTTCAAACAACGCTGCAATGAACATCTCTTTTATATGTATGTATGTATGTACTTATTTATTTTTTATTGGAGTACAGTTGTTTTACAATGTTGTGTTAGTTTCTGAACATCTCTTTTAAACAGATCTTTACATTCATGAATGTATCTGTAAATCTAAGAAGTGAAATTGCAAAGTCAAAGAATGTGTGCATTTTTAATTCTGATTTTGTCAAACTATCCTCCAAAAAGGTTGCACAAATTTACACTTTCCCCAGCGGTAAGTGAAATGTCTTATCAGTGTTGTATACTATGTTTTTGATCCTTGCCAGTGTGATAGATGAAAAATAGTATCTTACATTTCTTTAATTTTAAGTGAAAGTGAGCACCTTTGTGTTTGTAAGTATCGTTCTGTGAACTACCTATTTATGTCCTTTGTGTTTTTCTATTGTTAGTCTCTAAAGATACTTTAAAATAGCAAAATAAGCTAATTTCTATTAAAAAAAAGGAATACTATGTATTTGGATTAAATAACTTCCAATAAATTTGCCTGTATCCATGTTCTCTTCTATTGAATCTGTAGGTCTCCTAGAGTTTAGTATTCAAATCTTCATTTGGATTAATTCTGGTAATTTATTAATGCCCATATGTACAATTAACAAAGATTAGCTAATTTATTAATTGATTTATGTGTGGGATTATGGGAAAGAGGAAAAATGTGTCAGAAAGGGTAAGACTAAAAACCATATATGGGGAAGTATAGAACAGCTGTGGATGGTACAACTTGTGCCAGGCAAGAGACAAAAAAGACAAATTTGGCTATTATATTTGCCCATAACTCTATAGGCTCCACCTGAATATTTTGCTTGGCCTTCTCACTATAAAATGTAGTATATATGGGTATGTTAAAATCTGTATATGCTGGTGGGAGCGGTGGAAAAAATCAGCAATAGTTGGTAACATAATATTCTGTGTGTTTTTTTGGTATGCTTGTAAGATCTCCCCCAAATAATTTGTTTTAAGTGCTCTCCATTATAAATGCCTACCAGTGTTCTGATGAGGAAGTCTTATCCTGCTGCTTGTTTGGAGCCTGCTGCAGGGGGCACAAGACTGTCCAGCTGCTGACGATGTCCTGTATTAATCAACCACTCATAAAACTTGTTTTCCACAAGTACCTGGAACTGCTTCCTTTGATCCCTAAAATTGCAAAAAGAATGTAGCAATACTAATTCATATTATTTTTACTCCAAGTGATTATAAAATACTTTAATGGGATAAATGTTAAATTATTTCTAGTTATCCATTTGTTCTCTCTGAATAACTGCTCTGTTCAGTTCTATACACTGAATCATCACCACCACCACCACCACCAAAAAAAAAAAAGATTGGTCAGATACAATTCCCTCTTTGTAAAAACTTATCAGTAATTATATATTTTGTTCTACTGTGGTTATTCACTCAACAGATATTTACTGAGGACCAAGTGATGCTGGGTAGTGTCCTGACTGATGAGGATAAATGTGTAAAGAGAAGAGAAATGGCCTCTGCCCGGGCAGGTTCGCACTGCATGATTCTAGAGGGCGCCATTCACATTGTGACCTATGTAGTCTGTGCTCCTTGTGGACTGAATATTCTAGTAGGGGAGATAGGTAATAAATAAAATAAATATGTATATGAACTTAAGTAGTTATAAGTGCCTTGGAGAAAAATAGAGCAGAGTAGGGAAATCAAGAGTATTTGGAATGCTAATGTAGAAAAAGGATGGACAGAAGCCTAAGATGACACGTAAGCAGAGATCTGAATGAAGTGATGGATTAAGCAAAATAAATATCTGGAGAACATTCCAGGCAGAGGAAACAAAAAGTGCAAAGGCTCTAAAGTGAGAGAATATTTAACATGTTCAGGATAAGCAAGAGAAGAAAAGCTCCTGACAGCCAGGGGCTAGCTTGGCACCATCAGCTAGGCCTAGGTGGAGCTGGGATCTGGCCTGCTGCTCTTCTGTGGAACGTAAATAATCCCATAGCACACCAACAGGAGACAAGGCCACTATGGGACAATGCTAGATCAAGGCAAAAATAAACTCATTCCATAATCATATGTCAGGTCCAGACAAAAAACAAAACCATTTTGTGGTCCAAACCACAAAAATGACCGAGTATCACCCTTTCCTGGCTAATGAGTGACCGCTGTTTCTTTACAATTATAGTTTTAGCCCCTTTATTCCTCTCCTCTGTAATATAAAAATTATTACAATACCAAATCATAGAATTACCCTCACTTCCAGAGTGCATCCAACCCACAACAAAACCTTGCTTCCTACACCCCTCCCCCAAATCACCTAACACAGCCAAAATCCAATTATCAGTTCTTTTAAACACGCTTTTATGGAGATGAAACTAGTTCTCTCCCTCCTTGTAATGAGTAATAAAATCCAACTTTATTCTACAGATACGTTCCTGGTGGTGTTTGGCTGGACGGCAATGACTAAGTAACACTGTAGTATGGTGGGAGGGAAGTGAATGAGGAAAAGAATGGCAGAAAATGAGGCAGAGAGGGTCTGGTAGGTACTGTGAACGTTTTATATTTTATTCCAAGTATGATGGGGACCCATTAGAGGGGACAGAGCAGGGAAATGACATCATCTAATCACTTTAAAAGGATCGTGTTGGCAGTTTCTTTTCAAATTATTCAATAATTCTTCTGTCTTCCCATGTTCCCAAAGTTAACTTGCATGCTTTTGCTGGTTTCTAGTGTTATCATGGATCTCATCACTTGAATATGCTATGATTCAGAGTCAATATTTATTAAATGCTTACCACATTCCAGATTCCACACTTGTGTATAAGCTTTTCATATGTGTAACAAAATTTAGCCATCTAAATACTAGCAGCATCCAAACAACAGAATTGCTTTAAAAGAACGTTCTTCCAATGATCCAATTTTATATCACATCGGTATAATGATTATATTATATATGACAATAGTTCACAGAAAACAGTAAAGACACTAAGAACCCAGGTTCTGGAACCAGGCTGACTAGGTGTGAATCCTGGCTCCTGTGTGACCTTGGATAAATTACTTAAATCTCTCGGTTCCTCAGTTTCCTCATCTGTGATAGGGAACTATTAGGAAGAATAAATGAGTTAATACATAGAAGGTGCTTAGAACAGTACTTGGCACACAGTAAGTGCTCAATACATATTACCTATTATTATGGTCATCAGCACTATTCTGCTACATTGAGAATGACTGATCTGTAGTATTAGTATCCTGGTGGCTCAATCCATGAGATACAAACCAGGTGGAATGTTTGTAACAGATAACAGCAGTATTACTACAGTGGATTCCCAGGTAAAGCATGAGTTGTGACTGTTATTGATGTTTATATTTTTGGCAGGTAGCAACTGTTTTAAAGAATCTAAATGCAACTATGTAATTATATATTATATACCTGCTTCCTTAATCCATATGCCACAAGAATGCATCCAGAAAATACCATGGCTGGATCAAGTCTTTTTTCAACAATTTCTCTTACAATGAAGCTAATTCTAACAGGGCAGGTCTCAGATATTGTGGGTAAACAATCTCACCCAGAAGATGTGTCTCACAAACTCATCACTAAGCAGGGCGCCTTACACTCACATTACTATACACGGTACAGCACACACCACTACAGTGTCTTACACACACATCGTTACTATAAGTTATCTTATTAAACTTTTATATCAATCTCATCAGGTAGAAAATATACTTTATATATGATATAGCTAAGAGCCAGACAGGTCAGATGACACATTCAATGTCACACAATAAGTGGCACGATCTGTACTAATTCCTGAGTCAGAGTACTTTCCACTACAATATAGACACAGCTATCCAAAGAACAACACTAATTTTAACATCTAATAAAACCAAGACATCTAATTAAAATAAGCATTTTTACTTAACACATCAAATCACAGTTCTGGATCATCAGAAATAGAAACATTTTTAGGATGGCTAATCTTCCAAGATAATGACAACCAGAAGAAACAACAACAAACAAAAAGACTGATACCAAGCAAATGGAATCCAATTATTAAAGTAATAGTTTTTCTAAGTCTCAAGGACCAAGACATTATCAGAATATAGGACATTTCATGTAAATATCCTCCAAAAGAACTTGATACCCTTTTCTCAAACTAGCTCCAGCTCCCAAATGGACAATGCTGTAGAAGAAGCACCCCTCCATCTTTCAGTACTATGTTTCCTCTCCTAATATCTCTAACAAATAGAATTTAATTAAATACCAAAATACTTGTATAGACAATAATTACTTATTCTGAACATCCACTACTTTTAAGTTGTACATGCTATTCTGTCCAGAAGAAAACTGATCAAATGTTTCTAAACTGGGCTCCAATTTTTGGAGTCATCTTTAATTTTCTTGTCTTTTTTACAAAATCTTGCACCAAGTCCAGCCTCCTGTCAAAGTATTTCTGGTCTCCACCCCCATCATCTCCACTCTAGTCCAGTTTCTTAGTCTAGAATATTGTAATATCACCCTGACTTCCCTCTTTCAGATCCAAGCAGAGGATCTTCATATGTGCCAATCACATTTTTTAATCTGCCATAGCATCTAATAAAGTGGTTTGCATATTGTAGGCATTCTATAAGTGTTCCCGAATAAATGAAATAGCTTTCATTCCATTGTTCAAAACCCTTTTATGGCTCCTATTACTTAATTCCACTTAAATCTAACCTTTATTGCCTGATATTCAAGATTCTACATAATCTGGCTCAATCTACCCATCCAAGTTTAAATATCATTATCCATATCCAGAATCTTGTTTCAGCAACTGATTTCCAGGATACCTGAAGTCTGCTTCTGCTTCCACATCTGCTCCTCTAGTGCTGTTAAAAGTATTCCGCCCAACCCTCACTTCTTCTCCAAACTCTGCTCATTTTTCAAGGTCCAACACAAATTCTATTTTCTCCATAAATCTCTGACCACTCACACTGATGTTTTCTGGATCTTTACATATGGTTTATATATAGCGTGTCCCTGGCTTCCAGAGTTCAGAGATCAAAACCCTTGAAATAAAATTTTGTGGTGGAATAATAAACTATAACCATCTACTATCACAAGCATGTTATTAAAAATAAAATATTTTAGTACCCCCAAAGTAAAAAGTAATTTCAGAATAAAAGACAGTATTCTAAATTGACTAAATTTAGCATTATTTTAAAACTGTATTTATTTTTCACATTTTACCATGGATTAGGAAAACTCTGACAAAAACTGGCATTAGTCCATGGACCAGCATGGACCAGGAGTCCACCCTTGCAAGTCTGCCTGTGGAGTGGTGGAGCCAGGAAACCTGTATTTTCAACAAGCTCTTTGCATGATCCTGATGCACAATGCAGTTTGAGAACCACTAGTATAGTGCAGAGAAGTAAATTAAAAACTAAAACCAATCCATTTATGATTGACCTTATATATGATCTTTCATTCATTTAAGTCTTATATCTGCCAGTTAAACTTAAGCTACTTAAAAGAAAGGAGTCTAATACTTGAGTATCCACTTGCTCCCATCCCCTAACCAAACTGTGCCTGGAATACTGACCTTAGTGAAAGATACACTATGTCTTTTTGATTTCTTTAGCACAATTATAAACATGTGCAGATTAATTTGCTTTCCCATGGAGTTTTTACATAAGACAAATTACTACTTTTAGAAAACACTCACTTTGTCAAACGAGCCTCCTTCACAGTTTTCTGCCAGGTCTGTATCTTTTTCTCTCTTTGGCCCAGTGCTTTCTGATATGCAGATGGAAGACCCCCAGGTATCTCTGTTGTGTCCCCTTCCATTTCAAAGGGAATAATAAACACATAGAATTCACATGGTGCTAAGAGTCGGAAGACACTTGTGCTGCTGTTCTCTCTGCACACAATCATGGGATTATCCCAATAGTTAGGCACTGTAGCAAGGCCAGTCCTGGCCATGTGGTCCTCCAGCATTGGGTAATGGGTATGAAAGGGGGCAAAAGTTACTCTCTGGTTCCCAGAGAGAATAAGTGGGCGTGTAGGCGTCAGAATGTGGAAGATGCAACCTGTTGTAGAAGAGATGGACAGACGATGGCAAACAGCAATGACTTTAACATTGTCACAGCTGTGGAGATGAAGAGCAGTCTGTACAGGGCCCAGGATGAAGGTGCTATTCCTGCACTTCTCAATTGTCACAGATCTGAAAAATGAGGTAAATTCCTCTGAATAAGAATACGATAAAAAATATCTGACTACAATATTATTCTCTGATGGCAAATAAAAGGACAAATCCTAGTCCAAAGAAAACGTCACAACATCAAAACACTATGAAGACTGCTTACCGTAAGGGAGACAGCAGATATACAAAAGTCTCGTTGCAACGATGAATCTTTACATGTGCCCCCACCAGAGTATCTGAGCTCTTGGCCAATGTCTGCTTGTAAACCTGGCTCATCACCACCAGGCGGTGCATCCTAGGGGCCACGTGAGTATTACAAGCAATCTTAGCTCTTTTGGTCGTCCCTTCAACTATTTAAGAAAAATATAAACAAATGAGATTGTTTCAAAGAAAAACAATCAACCATACGAGGTTACACACGTCTACATGTATACATGCCTAAAATTAGACCCATGTGAGGTTTAAAAAAATGTTAGATTTGGGTGTTGGGTATGCTATATTATTCTCTGTGCTTTTCTGTATATTTGCAATATTTCAAATTTTTTGTTTTAAAAAAAAGGTTAAACCTACAATCCATTCAACATTGCCTATAGATCTAAGATTTTTTCATGTCTACCCTTTAACTTAAGTAATGTGCCTAAGGCCACATGGCTAGTAAGTGGCAGAGCTGGCCCAACTCAAATAGTATCTTCTCCAACCAGCCTTAATTTATCATCCCAACTCTTAAATAATCTCTTTAAATTGCCATAATACTAATTCTGAACCCCTCCTAAGTTACTTACCACATCATTCCATGAATTGTGTTTGGGTTCACGTCTTTACTCCCAGGATCATTACTAACTGAGAGCACATCTTCCTGTCAAACGTGGTGCCTTAAACACAAACTCACCCTCAAGAAATCTGTGCAGGCTGACCTCCTAACACAGTCCCACCATTACATCATTGCCTTCTCAGACTGTACTTCCCAGAAAACCATCAGGATACCCTTGTAAAGAAAACTGGCCAAATGTGGAGAGGTCACATAGTATGCTATTCTTCTTTTAAAACAATTCTTATTTTTTCCTTTTATTAGAAAAGTAATGTATGGCTACTGTAGAAAAATTTTAAATACTAGTAGTAAAACAAGATAAAAATTATTTGTAATCCTACTATCTAACATGTTTTTGTATAATCCTAAAAGGTCAGATGTCCTTTTTCCTCCAGTGCCTACCTTAACAACATTTAAAAACTTACTTATATTCTTTTACCAACATCAAGAATTATGTAGTATCTCCTGTATATTTGTAGGAGCCTTACATATCTGAGAATCTGAGCTCACGCTAGAGCAATAGCTTGGTTGCATATAAAATACTTAGATCACTGTAGATGTTGCTCAACCATTTTCTGGTTTTCAGAATTATACACATTTGATACGAAACTGATTTTTTTTTTTTTTTACATTTGCACGGAAACTATTTTTTCTTTACCTTTGAAACTCAGAGCTTGTGGAAGTATATTCTAGTTTTTTCCCATTAATTTTGCTTGGCCTTAGTACAGGTACCTACTTCTCTTTAAACTTCTATCTGGGCCCCTCTTCTCTTAAAACTTATACCTGGGCCCGAAGAAGTCATACAGTACCTGAACCTATCCCTTTAGCCATCACTGGACTATCAGGAATAGATACATTTGCAACCAAAGCGTAGTTCTCTCTACTATGAATTTAAATTTCCAATTTAGAAATAGCTAGTCTGCTTGTGTCTGTGTAGCTAAAAAAGAACCTCATCTTTACACCAACTCTATGAGGTTGTAACTATGGAATGGCCAGTTTCTGGTAAGGTGCATAGAAAATAGGAAAGCTTCAAGCAAATGAGCATATGAGAGTGAGAGGGGAAAAAGAGTCAGAAAAGAGAAGAGCAGAGCAAAGAAAAGGACCGACCGAAGTTGGAGTTTCTACTAACTGCAACCAAAATAACCTGGACTAATAAATCAACTCTCTCAGACTGTGGCAGCCTTGAGAAAAAGTCATATACAAAAGAGATGTTCCTTTTTTCTGTTTTATAGTAGCAATATTTTTTAGGTCTTCCACAAAAGACATGTGATCATTAATACACCAGAAAACACTAGGTTCCTTAACTTGTCATTCAATTTAATATAGATTAAAATATTAATAAATACCTTGGTGAGCCCAAGCCAATTTCTTCCCAGACTTGAGGCAAGCAGATGTACCAAATGGATTCCCAGTTAAACAGGCTCTCAACCAGGCTTCCAGCTTGCAGAAAGAAAAGGCCTTAGAGGTCTTTGAGAAGCCACTTTCTGCATGCAGTGGTTGCCACAGTGCAAGTTCATAAAGTGGATATATCTTCCTGGCTCCACTCACTGTACCTTCAATAAGAAAGCTGAGTGCTACAACAGCTTCTCGAGAGACTAGACTACTATGGGTCGAATGGAATGATGCAGTGAGTTGTTCTGGATCTACAAGCAGTTCAAGGAGATCTGACAGATGATCACAGACAAAAGCTTGGTGACTGTAATCATTCCAGTTCTAAAAAATATCAAAAGAAAGCACTTTTAACAGAACAATGAGATTGAAACTCATTGTTTCAACAGAACAGTAAGACCTGAGACTTTTAAATTTTAATTATTTTGTATTTATACTTTGCCTCATCCTCCCAAACGCATTTAAAGTGGCTATATAAACCTTGTAAAGATTTTCTGTGCACGTAATAGGTATAAACAGATTATCTCTCTACCTTAGATAATTCAAAAGTAATACTAGTAGCTAACCCTCAGTGTGTGCCAAGCACTGTTATACAAAATTTAACATATTTAAAACTAGCAACAGTCTTAGGATAGATGCTATCACCATGCCCATTCTACAGATGAAGAAATGGAGATACAAAAAGGTTAAGAAACTTGCCCAAGGTCACACTGCTAGTATTAAATAGTCTAAAAGTTTCAGATCAAACATAAAAATAACCGCCTCAGACATTCATTTCATGAAGCATTAGGTTTCTTTTTAATTTACCTTCTCAAATTACAGAAGGAATTTCAAAATCTAATGAAACAAGGCAACTGATCTTACAGTAACCAGATTTAAGAGAAGTTATAACCTTGGGGGCTTCCCTGGTGGCACAGTGGTTAAGAATCCGCCTGCCAATGCAGGGGACACGGGTTCGAGCCCTGGTCCGGGAAGATCCCACATGCCGTGAAGCAACTAAGCCCGTGCACCACAACTACTGAGCCTGCGCTCTAGAGCCCGTGAGCCACAACTACTGAGCCTGCGTGCTGCAACTACTGAAGTCCACGTGCCTAGAGCCTGTGCTCCGCAACAAGAGAAGCCACCACAATGAGAAGACCGCGCACTGCAACTAAGAGTAGCCCCTGCTCGCCGCAACTAGAGAAAGCCCGCACGCAGTGACAAGACCCAACGCAGCCAAAAATAAATATAAATAAAATAAATAAATTTTTAAAAAAAGAGAAGTTATAACCTTGGGAATAAGCTTTGAGTTGGCAGACGTACCAATAACTTGGCTTATTCATTTGACAGATATGTGATATGAGCAGTGTTAAGTGATGAATTATGCAAACTAAATAAGACATAGTTCCTGTCCTCAAGGAATTCAGCAACTATGTAGTGAAATGACAATATAAACAAATAACTATAACACAATGGGATGAAACCTATAGCAGAGATCTGTAAGATGTTCTATGAGCATGAGAAGAACAAAGAACTCCATTTGGGGAAAACAAATCTTAGTGGAGCGCTGTTTGAATAGATTCTTGATTGACACCGGTAGTTATGCAAACAGATCAGGGAAAAAAGCATTCTAGGCCTAGGGAACTGGCAACCAAAGGCCCATAGGAGTAAAATCACCTGCTGTGTTCAGAGAAATGGAAGTTCTGGGTGGGGTGTAGGTGGGTGTAGGGAGCATGCTGGCAAGTGGCAGGTAGAGGTAAAATGGTAGGCAGGGACCATTCACGAAAGGCTCTGTATGAAATACTAAGATATCTGGACTTTATTTTGTGTGCCAGAGACAAAATAAACTATTTCGTAAATAGCTATACCATTTTTCTCTTTACTAAACTCTCATCTGGACGCCAAAGAGCATTTCAAAGAAGAGCTGTCCACAGCCTCACCTGCTCTTCCTCCCTCTTGCTGCATCTCCCTCCCCCACGGTAAGCAGGCCTAAGAAGGCTCCAAACAGTACAAGATGAAAACAACAGTGACAATGAGAATTCACTGATGGAGTTCTGACAGGAGATGGATACAACGGATCTGTATTTTAGAAAGTCCAGTGTAGTAGGTGGGCTATAGATTAAAAGCAGGGTGACCAAGTAGGATCTAATTATAGAAATCAAAGCAAAAAAAAAAAAGAAAAATGACATTAGGGCCTACATAGCGGAAGAAGAAGGATAATTTTTTTTTGGCTGCACCTCGAGGCCTGCAGGATCTTAGTTCCCTGGCCAGGGATCGAACCCAGGCCCCCGGCAGTGAGAGCACCGAGTCCCAACCACTGGACTGCCAGGGAATTCCCAAAAAAAGGACAAAATTTTAAAGAGTTATTTTGAAGGCAGAATCAGTAAGACTTGACAACTAACTAGGTATGGGTGGTGATAGAGAGAGCATGGGTGGCTGGTGGTAACTTTCACTGGAACGGGGAATACAAGATAATTCAAGTGAAGGGAGATTCTACTGTAGGGACATACAGTCATCTCCCAAACTGAAGTACAGGGAGACCTCATCAGAACTGGAACTGGAAAGCCATCTTGAACCTGGTTCTCTCTCAGGTCTCTCTGCATGTTTGTTCCATTCTCTTCTTTTTCTCAGAGTTGCTAATCCCTCATAACTCCAGGTCACTCACAGATGTGGTAGCTATTCTGGTCCCAATGCCACATGAGCTACCAGCAAATACCTATCACCAACTGGGTAATTTCTTCAATCCCTGGGGTACTGATTGGGCCAGATCATCATTTCAAATCAGACCAATTTCAAATACATACCTAGGAATGGGTTATGCTAGTCAAGTGTCCATCCCTGGTCCAATCAGTTGCTGGGAGAGGTCATGCAATAGCACAAACTAAAGTCACCATATACTGGTGCTTACGATACAACAAGTCTCGTGCTATATATTACTGAATTCTCACAGCCATTCAGAAATAGGCATTATCATCTCCATTTAGAGAAAAGAAGCCAAGCTAGAGAAGTTAACTGAGTTGCCTACAATCATGCGAAATCAAATTCATTAACATTTGCAAAAATGGGAATGCTAGTAAGAGTAGAGTGAATGATTTGCCTGAAAATTATCTAAGTGATTTTTGTGTCGTTGAAGGAACTGAAATCAGTTCTCTATCTTGATTAAGACTGCACATATTGATTTTGTTTTATAATTAGGAAAAGAAAGAAAAAACAAAACAAATCAAGCCAACAAATCTCTGGCTTATATAAGTAATTCAAAGTAATTTTTAATGAAGGCAAACTGTCTCCCTCACAAATTGTCCCTTTCAGAGAAAGAGATCATAATTTAAATAGTACCTTATTATGACAACTGGATTTTTCAGTCAGGTCAGGAGACTGAGATCTGTGTCTGGGACTAGGCCACTCTTCTCCAATCAAAGATGTCCTCAGGGAGACCTTGTTTAACTGTTGTATATATAAGAAGAGCAGAAACTGTAGGGTGTCCACTGAAAGCTGTCCAAGAAGAAAATAAATGATGAACACATGTCTTAAAACAACATCAACCACTATTAGATATAGTAACTAAGTAGACATAGTAAAAGAAATTCACAACAGTGTGCTGATCCTAAGAAGACAAATGTGGAAATGTTGCTAGCATTGGATATGTATGTCTCTGATACCCAGATGTAGGAGTTTCTAAAACTAATTAAACTGGAGTCACTTACTTTCTCAGAAAGCTATGTAGCATCTATGGCCATAGTCATTCTCTCCCAAAACTGATGAAGTGGAAAGGATGAAGTACATACTTTTTTAAAGTATATTATTTCAGAAGTTTAAAATTACAGTTAAAAAAAAACAACTTAGTAATCTGAATGAACAAATAGATGAAAGAAAGGAAGAAGGAAATTTAATCAAGACACAGAGGTTAGTTTAACCTGATCACAAACTTATCAAGAAAGTTCAGGGTATCAGTGCAACACCTGAAATTGTACGTAATTTTTTGGTGTATATGCATTTTGTGGGGGAGTAGGCCTCAGGTTCTCATCAAATTCTTAAAAGGGTGTTTGACTTAAAAGAAAACTACTACTGGTCTGACAGATGTTAAGTTATTTCTTGTTTGAAGAAGGGTGTGGTTTGAAGCTCAGGATTTGAAGCTCATGATTATCCTCATATACCCATTCCCATACACATACAAGAGAGGCAAAAAAGTGAAGTAATACATCTGGGACTACAGCTATATTCACCCTGACTCCCAACATGGCTAAAAATCAGTATGCCTAGGGAACTTAAAAATATGGACTCTCAGGATCACCTAAACCTACCAATTCAATCAGCTGTCAGTGTGGAACCTCATGAATCTATATATTTAAAAAAATTTTTACTTTCTTAATTAAACTTTTTGAGGTAACTGCAGTTTCACATGCAGCTGCAACAACAGAGAGATCCCATGTACTTTTTATCCAGTTTCCCATCTTGTAAAACTATCATACAACAGCACAGCCAGGGTATTGACACGGATACAGTCAGGGTACAGAACACTTCCATCCACGCAAGGTTCCTTCGTGTTGCCCTTTTATAGTCTTTTACTCATGTGGCAATCCAACACAGGGCATCTGGTTGGACGAGTCTCTAGGCTGCTGTCATCTAAGCAATGACTCAGGGATCCAGGCATCTTCTGTCTTTTGGAGCCACTGTTATACTAGTGGCTCCACTTCCCACCCTACCTCACCCCTTCTTTAGCCCCTAACCACTGATCTGTTCTCTATCTCCATAATTTTGTCATTTCAAGAATGTTACATAAATGGGATCATATAGTATGTCACCTCTTGGGATTGACTTTTTTCACTCAACGTAATTCCCTGATTTTATACATACTTCTATTTAACAATTATTTGTTATATTATCATTATTCCTTCATATACCTGCCTCTCCATGAGACTGTAAGATCTTTCTCTTTTTCATTTTTATATTCCTAGTAACTAGCATAGAAACTAGTACATAGTAAGCACTCAAAAAAATTGGAGCTTCTTGAAGGTTTTATTCATCTCTGTATATACAGCACCCACTACTATACCTAGCACATAGTAGGCACTCAATAAATGTTTAATTAATGAAAACTATAATGCCCTTCTCCTCCTGGTTGCTTGCCAAACTTTTTTTCAATCTCCAAAACCTTGTTTAGATATTACACCATGTGGTAGAGACGGGCTAGATGCTAACGAAATGCCTTTCCTTCCTGAGCACACAATTAGATGGCATTTCCCAGCCTCCTTTGAAGTTGCATATGGCATAACTGGGTTAGTCAATGGAATGTGGGTGGGTTTACATATACCGCTTTTAAGCCTCCCGAAAACTATCCCAAAGAAATGGAAGTGAAGGACTCAGGCCCTAGTGGGAATGGCTGTGGCAAACTGTATTTTATTTGCAATTGTTCACTTCCTCATCCTCCAAGAGGCTTACACGGCCCTTCCCATGGCCAGGGGATTTCCCTGCCTCCTGTGAGGTAGTTTACCTCCCATCTTATTAATTTCAGGCATGGACATGTGACAAAGCTTTTGGCCAATGGAACAAAAGTAGTTGTAGTTTATGTCCCATCTGAGCAAAAGTTTTAAGAGGCATCAAGACTTTTCTCCTGTTCTGTTGCTCTTCCCTTCTATCCCAAGAATAGACATGACCTACACAGAAGCTGTTTCTTCAGCCTGAGTCTCCAAATGGGCAGACACATAGAGCCACAGCCTGGAAAAGAGCCATAGCTAAGGTGCAGCCTAAATGTAAAATAAGCAAGAAATAAACCTTAGTTACTGTAAGCCACTGAAATTTCATTTTTGTTTGCTTTTAACCTAGTATAACAGTGGCTCCAAAAGACAGAAGATGGCTAGATCCCTGAGTCATTGCTTAGATGACAGTAGCCTAGAGACTCATCCAACCAGATGCCCTATGTTGGACTGCTACATGAATAAGAAATAAACTGTTATTGCACCAAGCCACTAAAATGCTGGGATCACCTGTTACTGTAATAGCCTACCCTGATTAATATACTTTCTCTGTGAAGTCTTTCCTTATCACCAGAATTAATCATTCTCTTCTCTATTCTATTTCTGTACTTTATGCATACTTTTATTGTACATTCCATACTATTAAATAGCACTTTTTAAACTATAGTCGATTTACAATATTGTGTTAGCTTCAGGTGTACAGCAAAATGATTAGGTTATACATATATACATATGTAATATATCTATATTCTATTTTTTTGATTCTTTTCCATTATAGTGTATTACAAGATATTGAATATAGTTCCCTGTGCTATACAGCAGATCCTTGTTGTTTATCTATTTTATATATGGTAGTTTGCATCTGTTAACCCCATACTCCTAAATTATCACTCCCCCTCTTCCCCTTTGGTAACCACAAGTTTGTTTTCTATGTCTGTGAGTCTGTTTCGGTTTTGTAAATAAGTTCATTTGTACTATTTTTTAGATCCACATATAAGAGATATCATATAATATTTGTCTTTCTCTGTCTTACTTCACTTAGTATGATAATCTTTAGGTCCATCCATGTTGCTGCAAATGGCATTATTTCATTCTTTTTTATGGCTGAGTAATATTCCATTATATATATATATACATACATATATCACATATATATATATCAAAATATATCACATCTTCTTTATCCATTCATCTGTTAATGGACACTTAGGTTGCTTCCATGTCTTGGCTATTGTAAACACGCTGCTGTGAACATTGGGGTGCATGCATCTTTTCAAATTAGAGTTTTCTTTGGATATATGCCCAGGAGTAGGATTGCAGGATCATATGGTAGCTTTATTTTTAGTTTTTTAAGGAACCTCCATACTGTTTTCCATAGTGGCTGCATCAATTTACATTCCCGCCAGCAGTGTAGGAGGGTAACCTCTTCTCTACACCCTCTCCAGCATTTATTATTTGTAGACTTTTTGATGATAGCCATTCTGAACAGTGTGAGGTAATACCTCAATGTGGGTTTCTTTTTTACTGGAGCATAGTTGATTTACACTGTTGTGTTAGTTTCTGCTGTACAACACAGTGAATCAGTTATACATATACATATATCCACTCTTTTTTAGATTCTTTTCCCATATAGGTCATTACAGAGTACTGAGTAGAGTTCAGTGTGGTTTTGATTTGCACTTCTCTAATAATTAGCGATGTTGAGCATCTTTTCATGTGCCTGTATGTCTTCTTTGGAGAAATGTCTATTAATTAATTAATGTCTATTAAATAGCACTTTTTTACACACCAGCTTCCCCTACTAGTCTATGAGCTCCATGAGGTCAGAGCTGCTGTTCGAATCATCTTTGAATCTCAGCATATAGCAGATGCTCACTTAAAAAGAGTCAGGTGCTCGGACTGTAACATGTCAGCAGTTCATAAACACTCATGTACCTCAACAGTTTTAATGTCAATGAAAATATTTCCCTCTTCCAATTACAGGGCTTCTATAACATTACTGCTTTAAAAATAAGTGAATAAGGATTGCTAAGTAAGGACTAATTCACTAAATATTGCCAAACTGGAACTGCTAAAACTTAAATGGTGCTTTGGCATCACATGGTCATTAAAACCTTACTGCACACTGTACAGCTAGTACAAAAATTTTAAATAGTTTATTTCCCAAAGTAATTAAACACACATACATGTACACATAAATCCATACCTGATTTCTTTGCTTTTCGACTTCATCCTCAGACATGCAGTTGGACAGAATCTCAGACCATTCCAGGCGCTCCTTCGGTGTCTTCACTGCAAGACTATCAAATATTTCAAAGTAAAGCCATGCCAGATCCTTAGCCAACTGCAGCTTTCCACACGCAATGTGCCTCCATGTAGACCAGGACAGGCGTGGGTAACCTCCCTCTGTGGCCCGGGTTCGCACATAGGTGGATATCTTCCTGAGATAGTGAAGACTGAACTTGGATGGAGGGGGGACCTGCAAGGCGCCCACTATAAAGGGTTCTGCTTTCACCCAGAGGAGAACTCCGGACTGATCCATATTATCTCTAAGGACATCTGTGTGAAAAGGCTTCTTTGCATACCTAGGAAACAAAGTTTCTTCATAAACTGATTTGAAATAAAACTCATTTACACATTTTCTTGTAAGGTGACCCCTCCCTTAACTGTTTTTAAATGTACTATGTCAATTTAAAAAGTGGATCTAGTTCATCAAACAAAAGCAGAATAAATTTTTGGTCAGATCTCATTATAATCTATTTGAGCAAGAAAAATATTGTGATAAAACAAAACTATCTCACTTGAGTTGTTCGAAGTGGTTGTTCTAGGAAGAGTGTAAATGCATGAGGTATGAGATAGATGCCTGCTCAGGACAAAGAAAAGAAGAAATGGGAAAGAGCCATCCTATCACCATCAGAAATCTTGCTCTATCCTGAGGGGACACACTAGTCAAAATAAGGGAATAAAATTTCAAAGTCCAATCACTTACACATAGAGGATGACCGATTAAAGATCTGGACGTGTTAGCTGACCATATGAGCTCAATATGAAGCACTAGCACAGGGTGGCAGACAAGAATGCTCAGGTAAATGTAGGCTGCAAAAATAGATCAAGGAAAGTCAAAGCATCTTTAGTCTCTATAACAGTGAACCTGCTCTGGCATATTCTACTGTCCTTAGTTCAGATGCAATATTTTTAGATTTTCTTTGTTCATTGTTTGTTATAACAACAATACATGATTTTTATGAAATATTTGTTAAATATCTAAAAATATAAGGGGAGGAAATCATCCACAGTCCCACCACCAAAGGGAAACTAGTTAATATTTTACTGTACTTCCTTCCTGTCTTTTTTTCTACACAGGTTAGATATTAGTTTTTGAATTGTCATAGTTGTGATAATACTATATATTCTGTATTATTTTGTAATACAATTTTGTCTTATTTTAAAAGCTTAATAGCACTCTAAATAAATGTACCCCAGTTTATTCAACTGTTCTTTTTTCAGACATTTAGTAGGTTTAAGATTTTTCACAAAAACAAGATAGGCAAAATATTGATCATTGTTGAAGCTGGATGATGAATACATGGGGGTTCACTTACCTATTCTACTTTTGTGTGTGTTAAAATTTTCCACTAAAAAAAGTTTAAATGTTTTCACTTTTATAAATAATGCTATAATTACCACTTTCTGCATATTTTCTGCATTATGATTAATTCCCAGAGAAAATTTTCAGATGTGCATTTGTGAAATGAAGTAACTGAGATTTCTGAAGCTCCTGACATACATTACCATTGCTTTCCAAAATGATTATATCAAATTGTTTCATCAATTTGATTATATCAAAATGTTTTATTGCTATTATGTTTTGCATTTGACTTTAAGAAAATTGTGCTTCTTTTGGGAATTCTCTGTTCAAAAAGTAATTGACATCAATTGAGTGCTTACTATGTGCCAGGTAGTATTCTAAGTATTTCATGTTCTTCACCTTTCATCCGGACAACCACCTGGAGATACATATGATTATCCCCATTTCCAGATGAGAAAACTGAGGCTTAGAAAAGTTAAGGGATTTACCCAAAGTCACATACTTGAGTTGGCAGAGCCCTGGATTAGAATTCAAGTCTGTCTGACTTGAGAACTGTGTTACTTACAAATGTATTTTAGGAACCCAGTTTTGGGAGAATCTGGAAAATAGGAGTGAATCCAGAAGAGAATTACCAGAATGACTGGCCTTAAATGGAAGGCCACCTAAGGACCAGGTGTAGGATCATGGAAGCATAAACCCAAAAGAAGGGTGTGAGAGGGTAGATGGCAGCTGTTTTCCAAATTGGGAATGGCTTAGCGTCCCTCTGAGTAACACCAGACAATGCAAGTTCTATGAGGAAGATCTTAGTCCGCTCCAAAGTGAAAATAGGCTGCTCTGTGAGATACTGACCCCTGTCCCTGAAGTTAGCAATCAAAAGCCAGAACCTGGGGATGAACCCTCTATTCTAACCACGAAACTAGAGAGGGCTAAATTCGTAAACATAAACTGGGGCTCCTTCCCTCTTCAAAAGCTCCCCTGGGATGCGCTGGGATCCGGCTTATTCAGGCAGGGGGACCGGCGTGAGGCCCAAGGCGGTCCTACCGAGGCTTCGCCGCCACCTCGTCCGCTCTCTGGGGGTAGGACGCGGTCCAGGATGGGACTCTGGGTGGGCCGCCCGAGCGCGCCCCGATCGCACTTCGGGAACCGAGAAGCCCCAGCTGATAGAGTCCGTAGAGGACCCAAGACCTGGCGAGCGCGAAGGCGGCCTCCCCAGCCCGAGCCCGAAGCGTGACGGACTCCTCCCTCCTTCCCCGGCGCCGGCCCGCGCGCGGTTACCTGCGAAGATACGGGCCACCCGGCCGCACCTCCCAGCGCGCAGCCGCGCCTCGCCCGCCAGACCGGCCCGCGCCCGCCGCTCACCCACTGCGCAAGCGCAAGGCCTCGTACCACCGAGAGCTGGAGGACAACGTTGCTAGAGCGACCCAGTACTTCTTCCGCGGTTTGGGAAACAGTTGGCTGAGGTTGAGGGTTTTTGATGCTGGAACGTGGAGCCAGACCTGGCCGCTCTGTGGTGTCGCGCCTTTCTACTCAGGGTATTAGGAAGTTTTCCATTGCTCCACAGAGCTGTGGTCAGCGACTAGCTGCTGGTAAGGTCAGCACGCTTTAATCAGTAACAATAATGATAATGACAGTTTACATTTATAGAATGCTTACTGTGGGCTGGGCACCGATTAAAGAAAGCACCTTTACGTATCTTATCTCAGTCTTCCTAAGAGCCCTCTAAGTTAAGTACATTTGTTTTACTGATGAGGGCTTAGAGAGGTGAAAGTAACACAGAGACCGAGCTAAGACACAAACCCAGGCTGTCTGAAGCGAGAGCCACCAGGGTTAGCTCCTTAACTGTTAGCCTCCATGTTACCGCCTTCAGGAAGCTTTTTTGGATTTCACCCAGCATAGAAACATCACTCCTTCCTCTAAAACTCCATTTTATGATTTTTGGTCATGTCCTGCTTTCTTTTTTTTTTTAATTTTTTAATTTAATTTAATTTATTATTTTATACAGCAGGTTCTTATTAGTCATCAGTTTTATACACATCAGTGTATACATGTCAATCCCAATCGCCCAATTCATCACACCACCACCCGCAGCCCCCCACAGCTTTCCCCCCTTGGTGTCCATATGTTTGTTCTCTACATCTGTGTCTCAATTTCTGCCCTGCAAACCGGTTCACCTGTACCATTTTTCTAGATTCCACATATATGCGTTAATATACGATATTTGTTTTTCTCTTTCTGACTTACTTCACTCTGTATGACAGTCTCTAGATCCATCCACGTCTCAACAAATGACCCAATTTCGTTCCTTTTTATGGCTGAGTAATATTCCATTGTATATATGTACCACTTCTTCTTTATCCATTCATCTGTCGATGGGCATTTAGGTTGCTTCCATGACCGGGCTATTGTAAATAGTGCTGCAATGAACATTGGGGTGCATGTGTCTTTTTGAATTGTGGTTTTCTCTCGGTATATGCCCAGTAGTGGGATTGCTGGGTCATATGGTAATTCTATTTTTAGTTTTTTAAGGAACCTCCATACTGTTCTCCATAGTGGCTGTATCAATTTACATTCCCACCAGCAGTGCAAGAGGGTTCCCTTTTCTCCACACCCTCTCCAGCATTTGTTGTTTGTACATTTTCTGATGATGCCCATTTTAACTGGTATGAGGTGATACCTCATTGTAGTTTTGATTTGCATTTCTCTAATAATTAGTGATGTTGAGCAGCTTTTCATGTGCTTCTTGGCCATCTGTATGTCTTCTTTGGAAAGATGTCTATTTAGGTCTTCTGCCCATTTTTGGATTGGGTTGTTTGTTTTTTTAATATTGAGCTGCATGAGCTGTTTATATATTTTGGAGATTAATCCTTTGTCCGTTGATTTCGTTTGCAAATATTTTCTCCCATTTTGAGGGTTGTCTTTTCGTCCTGTTTATGGTTTCCTTTGCTGTGCAAAAGCTTTTAAGTTTCATTAGGTTCCATTTGTTTATTTTTGTTTTTATTTCCATTACTCTAGGAGGTTGATCAAAAAAGATCTTGCTGTGATTTATGTCAAAGAGTGTTCTTCCTATGTTTTCCTCTAAGAGTTTATAGTGTCTGGTCTTACATTTAGGTCTCCAAACCATTTTGAGTTTATTTTTGTATATGGTGTTAGGAAGTGTTCTAATTTCATTCTTTTACATGTAGCTGTCCAGTTTTCCCAGCACCACTTATTGAAGAGACTGTCTTTTCTCCATTGTATATCCTTGCCTCCTTTGTCATAGATTAGTTGACCATAGGTGCGTGGGTTTATCTCTGGGCTTTCTATCTTGTTCCATTGATCTATGTTTCTGTTTTTGTGCCAGTACCATATTGTCTTGATTACTGTAGCTTTGTAGTAAAGTCTGAAGTCAGGGAGTCTGATTCCTCCAGCTCCGTTTTTTTCCCTCAAGACTGCTTTGGCTATTCGGGGTCTTTTGTGTCTCCATACAAATTTTAAGATTTTTTGTTCTAGTTCCATAAAAAATGCCATTGGTAATTTGATAGGGATTGCATTGAATCTGTAGATTGCTTTGGGTAGTAGAGTCATTTTCACAATATTGATTCTTCCAATCCAAGAACATGGTATATCTCTCCATCTGTTGGTATCATCTTTAATTTCTTTCATCAGTGTCTTATAGTTTTCTGCATACAGGTCTTTTGTCTCCCTAGGTAGGTTTATTCCTAGGTATTTTATTCTTTTTGTTGCAATGGTAAATGGGAGTGTTTCCATAATTTCTCTTTCAGATTTTTCATCTTTAGTGTATAGGAATGCAAGAGATTTCCGTGCATTAATTTTGTATCCTGCAACTTTGCCAAATTCATTGATTAGCTCTAGTAGTTTTCTGGTAGCATCTTTAGGATTCTCTATGTGTAGTATCATGTCATCTGCAAACAGTGACTGTTTTACTTCTTCTTTTCCAATTTGTATTCCTTTTATTTCTTTTTCTTCTCTGATTGCCATGGCTAGGACTTCCAAAACTATGTTGAATAATAATGGTGAGAGTGGACATCCTTGTCTTGTTCCTGATCTTAGAGGAAAGGTCATTTCCTGCTTTCTTAGTTTGTTTTTGGCCTCTCTAGGTGTGGGAGATACAAAGGTAAATAAGACTATAAAATGCAATTTAGTTCCTCTTTTATGTGGCCTCTCTCCCCTAGTAGGCATCTTCCTGAAAGCAGTAACCTGATCTACCTCTTACCTCTGTACTGTGTCTGGCACAGTGCTAGGCACTAGGATTACAGCAGTGAACAAAACAGATAAGGTCCTTGCTTTCTTGGAGTGTATATTTTAATAGGGAGAATAGATAATACATTAGGAAAATAAAATAGAATAATTTCAGATGTTAGTAAGTGCTATGAAATTTGGGGAAGGGGTGAGTGCTGAATCTGAGCTGAGGCCTGAAGAATAAGAAGCCAGCACACGAAGATCACAGTCGAAGTGACTTTGTCTCTGTCACAAGCTCTGTTCTAAGTTGCTGTTCTAGACAGCTGTGAACAAAACAGTCCAGATTCATGCTTTCATGAAAGTGGCATTCCAGTGTGTGTGAGTGTGGGGGGCAGGGATGGAAATAATAAAATATCACACTGTAAGAATACAGACTCAGTAGGGGCTAATTTTGATTGGTTGATCAGGGAAGTCTTCTATGAGGTGGTGAATTTAAGCTGTTATCTGAGTTTAAAAAGGAGTCACCCATGTTAGGATCTGAGGAAAGAGCGTTTCAGGCAGAGAACAACTAGAACAAACGCCCTAGGCGGGAATGAGCTTGGCGTATTCAAAAAAGAGAAAAGAAACCACTTTTACTGGAACGCGGTAAGGAGTATACTAGGTGAGGGTACAGATCATATAAGATTTTTGTTCTTTTTCCCCAGCTTTATTGAGAAATAATGTTTCTATCAGCTAGTATAAAGACTTGGGATCTTATTAAAAGTGCAATGAAAAGCCATTCGAGGCTTTTAAGTAGACAAATTATATGATCTGACATGTTTGTAAAAAATCATGGCAGGGGGAAGGGACGGGGTGAAAAAAAGATACTAAGATATTACGAGTGGAGGCAGGGAGACCAGTTAGGAAGCCCTTGCCAGGTGGGAGATGATGTGACTTAGCCCGGAGAGGTAGTGGAGATGTAGAATAGTGGACAGATTCAAGATACGGTTTAAAGGTAAAGATTTGGATAGGGGATACAGGAGAGAATCAAGGAAGACACCTAAAGTTTTGTAGTGAACAACTAGGTGGTTCAATTACTGAAATGAGCAAAAATTGGGGGGGGTAGGATCCGCTCTCTTCTTAACTGTAATATTTATTATTCTTTGCGTGCCTACTATGTGCCAGACGCTGTGCTAGACGGTTTACAGATTTTCTCCTACTAAAATTTCACAACACTACCAGTAAATGCTTTGCCTCAGGTTTGTAGATAAATCAGCTCAGTCTCAGACTGGGAGCGGTGAGGGAGCATGTTCTCACCGCTAGGAAGTGGTGGAAGCTGAATCCGAACCTAAGTCTGCTTCCAGGGCCACTCCTCATCAGGCCTCTTCTTTGTGAAACCGAGACAATTTTCTCCTGGGCTTGTTAGAATATAAAATATGATCTAAGCTGTGCGTCAGCCGTACCGTTGGCGTGGAGTCATTCTCCCCGCCCATTTCGCCCGCGTCCTTCCTCCCCGGCGTACAGCACCTAGCTCTATATGAATGAAATTCCGAGACTCGTAACCAAGATAAAACCTCCCTCCCGCAATTGGTCAGTGCTGGAGGAGGAGCCCCGTGACTGGTGGAGAGTCCAAGGAGGCGGGCGGAGGGAAACTGTGTACCGCGATGCCGGCTCTTGGAACCCTTTCCCCACCACCAATCTTTACGTAATTTCCTGTGACTCGCAGGTGCCGGGGCTGAGCGGATTCCTGCGGCGGCACGATTCTCTGACGTTTCCCCTTCTAATTGGCCGGGAGCTGCGGCTCTAGTTCCGAAGCCTAACTGGCCGGCCTCACCGCCTCGGAGGTGAAGTGTACTGCGCTGATTGGCTGTGAGGCGCCGGCCGCGTGTGATGTCCCGAGCAGCGATTGGCTCTGGCCCGCTGGGTGCTTCTCTTGCCGGGACTCGGGACTCCCGGGAAGTGGACTGGTAGAGGAGGGGGCGAGCTAGCTGTCGCTCCTAAGTCGGAGACTCCGGCGTTAGGCGGCCTCTCAGGGCCGGGTGGGCTGGCGAGCCGACGCGGCGGCGGCGGCGGCGGCGGCGGCGGAGGCTGTGAAGAGTGCGGGGGTCAGGGGCCCGCACAGAGAGACGATGGCCCCGCAGAGCCTGGGCACGTTCTGCCTGTTGCTGCTGTACCTCATCGGGGCCGTGATCGCCGGGTAAGGAACTGGCATCCGCGGGCACGGGGCCCTTAAGTCAGTCTTGGCTGGGGAGGAGGCTTGAGGGAGGAGGGGGCATTCAGACTGGGGGAGTGGAGAGGGGCGTTGCTGTGGTGAGGCGGTGGAGCGGAGGAATGGGTAGCGTGGGCCAGGCTTGTGGGGTGGAGAGGAGAGCAGTGGGTGACACGGGTGAGAGGGGCTTAGACCCAGAAGCCCTAGAGCTAGATTTGCCTAGAGAAGTGAGGGCTGGATGCAGTGCCAAAAGCAACGTGGGGTGAGGGGGCTGCTGAGCTGCAGAAGAGGACGATGCAATGTTGAGCCTGCAACAAGCCATTGGGCTGACATTAAAGTGGGTGGGTTATGATGCCAGGCCAAGTGAGGAAGTGGGGAGGACAGGTTAGGGAAGCCATGCTGGGACTGAAGGAAGTTGGATTGAGGGAGCAAGGCAGACCCTTGGGAGAGCCCTTGTACTTCTCAGCTTCTTGAGATACTGAGCCTGAGTTGTCATCATGCCTCACTGTCTCTCCATGGAGCATTCTTAGGAAGCTGAATGGTATTATGAGCAGGGGAAAAAACATTTCCACTACTACACCAATAGGTAGTAGACTGGGATTCTAGCCCACCCACCCCCACCCACCCCACTTACGAATTATGTGACCTTGAAGGAACATTTCAATTCTCATCTGTGATATGAGAATGATAATGTGCCACCTGTTTGAAGGAAGTAGGACTACCTGAACTCTTGAGATTCTCTGGCCTTTAATAAGATCCACTATCGTATAGGCCTGCTGACCACAGGGTATGATATGCCAGGCTCATATTTTAGAATGTGAGGAATAGTACATTCTTAGCTTTTGACAAATTTATAGGTTGCTCTGAATGGAGAAGGCACTACCTAGCAGAGCTTTAAACTTTAAGTACTTGTTATTCTCTTAAAAGTTTTTTCCCTGTGCATATATGCTTCAACTTTGTTGGGGTTTTTTTTCTTGTGAAACATATTAAATTTCTAAAATAAAAATTAACTTCTCCTAGGTAATGCTTTATTGGGTTTTTTAACATGTTTTTGTTACTACTTTTTGCACTTAAAGCAATGGGTACCTTAAGTTGTTTAAAAAAGATGTCAGGATAAATACTGTTAGTACTGTAGCTATAAACTTCAGTTTTTCATAAAGGATCCTCTTGGGAACCGTCATGTTGATGCTGAGTTATGCCAGCCATCTTTTCCCTGTATTTTTCTCAGCTGTTACTTAACCATTTTTATATTAAGTATATCCTAAGCCTCATTTTTTATATAGCTAGCTCTTTTGTCATTAACATTAGTGAACCTTTTGATTTAGTTCTTGTCTCAAGAGATGTCAAGTTTTTGCAGATCTTTGGGGTGTGGCGATAAAGCACCTAAATAATACTCATGGAACCCCTTGTCAGTGATAATTTTTAAAATTTATACATAAAATGATTAAATGATTTTCCTGAAGTGTGACTAAGAGCTTATGAAATACATTTTTTGAAAAGTTCTGTCATATATTACGTGGATCTTGATACCCCAATGCATTTTTCCCCGCTGCATTTTAAAATTACCATCATTACTACATCATCTCCCTGTGAACAACTTTCCCATCCCTTTGGTTGAGAGAATGCATTTTCAGAATAATTTCTGCTGGCTAAAGTGACTCTGGCAAAAGGAATAGACTTTTGTGAGCATGCTTACTTATTCATTTCATTCAATGAATATTTATTGGTGTCTTCTATGGGCTGGCTATGGTCCCTGCCCTGAAAGTTTGTGAGTCTTATTCTGTCTTCCCATTGGCCCTTCCTGCAAAGATTCCCTTTACAATTAATTTGGTACCAACATAGTTCCTGGCAAGGAGGTCAGTGGATCTCCACTTTATCTCCTAGCTCATGCCATGTACATATATGCAGCTGCTGAGACTTATAGGCGCCTGCATATGGGTTCCAGCAGCTGTCTCTGATTAAGACTTGACCTAGACAAACTAGTATAACTACTAGTAATGACTGCAAAATTGAAATTTTCTCTCTCAGCAAAAAACTTCACAACTCATACATTCAAATGGGTGTTACTCTCTCTTCAAGCTTCTTATTTGGGCTTTGACTTAACCTGTGTTAACTTCTGAAGTTAACCTCAGTCACTTCATCTTTAACATTCCAGGAGTGCTACTGTTAGAACATTTCTGTGACATAATCTTTTTGAGTAAAGAACATCTCTGACATAATCTTTTTGAACAAAGAAATTCATCCTTTGAGATTATTTGACCTTTGGAAGCAGTCAAAAGTCATTTGAAGTCAGTAATAGGGGAGAAAAAAGAGAGTCAATTTGATTATACAGTTCTTGGTTGAAAATGATGTGTGACCATAAAATAAGAAAATGATATTCTTGACTAAAGGTAGTTCTAAGAGAAGAATGCCAGAGATATTTTGAATAATTCTAGTATTGTTCAAAAAGTACATAGCCTCTCATTGTGATTACTTCAATATGAGACTCATTACAAATTCTGGTGTGTTCTCTTTGTAGTCATTCTTTTTCGTGTGTCACGTGGGTACCTTCATTTTCCTACGTCTTTGCTCAGACACAAACCTAAATGTAAAGGAAAAAAATTTCACTTTTAAAAATGTAATGTATTAACTCTTTAATGAAGTATCTTCTCCCTCTCCCCCACCCTCAGGCGAGATTTCTATAAGATCTTAGGGGTGCCTCGCAGTGCCTCTATAAAGGATATTAAAAAGGCCTACAGGAAACTAGCCCTGCAGCTTCATCCTGACCGGAATCCTGATGATCCTCGAGCGCAGGAGAAATTCCAGGATCTGGGTGCTGCTTATGAGGTGAGTCAGGAAAAAGGATAAAGTATGAATAAAACCTACAGATACAGAAAAAACCATGTAACGCTGAGTAACACTCGCATTTTTCAGGTCACTTTTTAAAAAAAATTGACAATAGATAAATGTAGCACTTGATGCTATATTGTACATTAATGTTAGTAGGTGCTACTTCCTGCCCTTCTCATATCAGTATTTGTCTTATTAAGGAGAGTAATGTTGAAATAGATGAATGAAAGAAAATAGGATCGGTAGGTTAATAAGAAGGTTGATGATCAATCAGTCCGTTTTGGAGTTGGAGCCAGAAAAAGAAATAAACTCTAAATGAGGATTGCAAATCCACATGTGCCCATGTGGACCAGGCAGATAACATGCAGGGCAGGTATGAGATAAAACAGGAGAGTGGATATTCTACCTCCATGTTAGGAATCAATAGGGATTGAAGAGGACTGTGACAAGCTGAAGACTTCTTGCCCCATTTCAAGGGAACAGCTGTTATTCAACACCAGCCAGTTTTTGCCATATACAGATGCAAACACTGTGTTTGCATACAGTGTGGCCAGATCATTTAATTTTTCAAGAGGAGTGGAAATCCTGAGTTTTTGGTAAATTCTCCTGGTTGTAAAATGTTGGTAACTAATTCAATTTAAAATTTTCTTTTACGTGCAGATCAAAGAAAACACAGCTATAGTTTGAATTTGCAACTTGTAATCTAGAGGTCAAAATACTTTCATGTGTATCATCTCATTTAATCTTCATTAGGACACCATGAAATATAGTAGAGCTGGGCATATTCTTATTTTTTCTCAGCTGTTACTTAACCTTTTTTTTTTTTTTCATTTTTAACAACACAGAGGAACATTTACTGAATGCTTAATAATCTTTTTACTATTTGAAAAACCATTATGCACAGAACCTTTCAACACTATGGTGAAAAAATTTTACAAATAAGTACTGATAATCTTTCATATGTGTTAATTTAGGAGTTAGCTGTTTTGTGTGTGTTGCAATTCACCTTTCCCCTAGAAATACAATAAGAGACCTGTGGTTATACTTTTTCTTTTCAGCTTTATTGAGATATAATTGACAAATAAAATTGTAAGATATTTAGAGTATATATTGTGATTACTTGGTACACATATACATTGTGAAAGGATTTCGCCCATCTAGTTAATCCATCACCTCATATATTTATTGTTTTGGTGAGACCATTTAAGCTCTGCTTTCTTAGCAAATTTCAGTTTTACAATACAGTGTTATCAATTCTAGTCACCATTTATTCACATTTTCTAAAAGGGCACAGAAAAAATAATTTGACTCCAAAAGTCAGAGAGCTACAACTTCTGAATTCAAATTAAATCCCTGTATAGTGAGAAGACTGAAAACAAATCTGAAAAATATTTTAGTGGAAAAAACCCAGAAGGAAGGGATCCCAAGGCCTCCTAGGTTAAAGAAGTGAATGAACCAAAATAGTGACTTACACCCAGGTGAAACCTAGAACTAATGGGGTTTCCCTTTCTTCTCTCAACACCTGTAGGACCGAAATTCCTAACCTCGGGCCCACAAATAAACTTGAGAGGGTTGGTGGACCCTCCTAAATTACTGTATGTAACATTTTCTTTCTTGTTGATAATATGGATTCCATATTTCGCACTGTGTTTCCCATGAGTATTCCCCTTGCTTGCTAGGAACCCAATAATCAAAAATATTTTCTGGGGAAACTGTTGCTAAGAATTTACCATGCTCTTTAAAGACTCTACCATGTTCTTTAGCTACGACCTAGGCAAGGCTATACATTAATCATTCATGGCACTGCAGTTTAACTCTTAAGAACCTTTCTGGTCATTAGTTCAAATTTTCTTTTTTCTTTGTATCATTCACTTGATTGCCTGCCTTTGGTCCTTAGATAAATTAGTGTTCACAAATCAGAATCCCAGTAAAGTTGAAGAGTCTTTTGTGAATACAAATCTGTCTTCTCTACTGAGCTGGGATTACTACTGGCATTTTAATTAGTTGAGACTCTGGTTGGTTGGCCAATCAACTAAGAAACTCCTCTTTTTCTTTTAATAATAAAAGTTTCCAAGACTATGGAATAAAGTTGCATTCCTTAGACAGAAGAAAAGTGAGGAGTAAGTGAATGGTAATAGGTAACTTTAAGGGTAATTTGGGGGTAGTTATTACAGAAGCCTCCTATGTCCAAAAAGAAGCTGACTTAAAAAAATAGTCTTTGTTTTGGGGTTTTGAAATGGTGTTTCTTATGGACCCAAATGTGGGGTTCATTTCTTTGCCAAGACAGGAACAGAGAAGTAGACTTGAAAGTGAAAATATTGGAAATCCAGATCACATAATAATGAGTTTTGTTTTGTTCTGTTTTTTTAAAGTTAACTCTGTCCATTTCTACTTCCCCAAAGTGGCTATTTTTTTAGGATATTTACCAAACTATTTTTTTCTCACCTGGTCTATCACAGTGGCTTTAGTTGAGTACTCTGGTCACTTCTAGACTAACCCATTTGTCTTTGCTTTTAAGAATGCTCACTCTCTTGTACACTGAATTTCTTTTTGTCCTTCTAAATGTATCTTAAGTGTTAGTAGATTTTTGCTGTGGCACCTTACACATCATTCAGGCCCTGAGCCAAAAGTGTGTCCTATTTACATATGCCAATCAGATCTTCCCTTTCTTTTGCTGAGTCAACAAGCCCCATCTACTTCCAACCTCACTTTTCCTGAGCCAACACAAGTATGGGTTTGAAATAACTTTCTCCTTCAGTCTGCTATCTAAATAGACATTTAAGAATATCAAATAACATAAAGTTACTCAATTTTCAAAGTTATATGTATGCATATATTTCAGAATGCTCTAAGTAAATGGGAAGCTTTTTTTGGAGGGCAAATTTTGAAGAACATTGAAACTTATTTTGTTTTACAGTCTTTAGTTCTATATATGGAATGGTCCCAATGAGAAAGCATATACCTATGACTGAGTATGTAGTTTTCTAAAACCATTAAAACTTCAGAAAGTCTTTTCAAATTGTGAAATTGAGCTTGAGCATCCTTCATAGAGCAGTGTCCCTTTTCACTCTTTGCAATTCAAACTCAGGAGGTTATGAGCTGTATGTGGCAGACAGCATTCTTCCACAGATGGATTTCTACATGTATCAAAAGAATGAAAAGGGAATATGAAAATATTGCAGTGTAGAGCTTTCTGGAGACCTGTCCTTGGATTCCCTTGACTTGCCAGTCTCTTAATGTGTGTGTGGTGGTGGGGTGCAGGGGTTATGGTATAGACATGTAGGGCTGAGCAAACTTGACGGCTGTCGTAATTTACTGCTTCTGTGACTAATGACAATCTGTCATAGTCAAGTCCTAGTTTATAGTTTAGAGAGAGAATATAGCATAGTGGTTAACAGCCTAAACACTGGAGTCAAACTGCATGGGAAGTAAACCTGAGGAATTCACCTCACCTCTTTCCTGTTACTGCCCTCACATTCATAGCCATGTCGCTAATCTCCAGCATGATATTTATGTGGCTAGGTGAGTTTTGATAAATTTAAATTAAAAACATGAATTGAGCATTGTAGAAAGTTACAAAATGAACACTGATCAAAGAATTTAGTCTGATAAAGAAAATAACTTTATAAACATGCCTTAATACCATACATAATGAAAACTGAATTCCACTAAAATTTTACAAACAGTATCAGAGTTTAAAAAAACAAAAACATAAATGTGAATTCACCTTACCTGAATATTACCAACTCATAATCTTTTCTTCCACTGGCTTTTGACCCCAGGTTCTGTCAGATAGTGAGAAACGGAAACAATATGATACTTACGGTGAAGAAGGATTAAAAGATGGGCATCAGAGCTCCCATGGAGACATTTTTTCACAGTAAGTAATTTATCTATCTGCAGGGTATTAGTGTCTGAGAATGGATCACTTAGTGATTATTAAAGAATTATCCTTGCTCCCTTGTTCAGAAACTTTTGATGAAGAGTACAACTCAACTGATCCTTGACCAAGAGGTCATTCATCATCCTTTCTGTGGGAATATACTCCTCTATTTTCACAAAGCTCCAGAAAAGACAGGTAGCACTAAAAGGGATGTCCATCTAGCCAACCATATCAATTAAATCAACCCTGACTGTGTTGGGGGGGATATATGTTGGAAACCAGTTCATTTTATCTCCTTGCTGTCTTAGAATCTGCAAACCACTTAATGAGCAAAGTGATTCTTGTAAGCGGAGAGAGAAATTCCTACTCTCATCCCCAAAGCTGACTCTTCATCCTATCCACAAGAGAGGGATGATTATGATAATCAGCATTGTTGGAAGGAGTTGGGTTAGAGGCTCTTCATCCCTTGCTGGGCCCAGCTTTCTGGGAGTGCTGAGTGGCTGGAATAATAAACATCTTTCCTTCCCGCTCTTTGAGCCCCTCTTTGTTGAGCATTTGAATTTTCATATGTCCTGATGATGCATAAATAGGAGATCTTGATCTGGGGTTTCAAGTCAAGTTATAAATAAAAAGATGTTTGAATATGCATTTCTATGGGGAGAGGATGCATTGCTTTCTTCAGATTCTCTTCAGATTCTTCAGATTCTCAAAGAGAATTTTCTTCAGATTCTCAGATTTCTTCAGATTTGTGAACCCTTCCCCAAAAGAAGTAAGAATCACTGTTGCTACAACAGCTTCCCTCATTTAGTGTTTGGGGGTGACAGTAGATTTTCAGGACTTACGATGATGTGTGAGTAATATTATTAGGAAATCTTTCTCTTCCCCAGTATTGATTTGGCTGCTTTAGCCTACCAGGGAAGTGTCCTGTTTGAACCTCTTAGCAGTTAGAAGTGATACCCAGGGATGCCAGAAAGAAAAAAAGCTCTGCCCTTGTTCCTTCCCCACCAAAATCCTCCCTCTCTGCTTTTATTTAAGATTCAGGGAATCCATTCACCAAGATTGGGTTTTGGTTTTGTTTTTTGGAGGGGTTGGGGTTGTTGTATGTTTGTCATCACTATGCTAACATCTGAGGCTTCTTAATAACCAAAACTTAACATCAAGATTAGAACTCCTATACAATTAAAGGTCACTGTTTATAGTAATCTCAAAGTGACGCTTCTGTTACTTAACACAAATTAATTTTGGTCTTATGAGACCAGAACTTCCTTTTCTGTAAGATCCAGAGTTTTACTAAGGCTGATGCTTTTTTAGTTTAATTATGTATCCAAGATTTTTGTACAAAGCAGTAGCTTGTTTCACCAAAGTTAGTTTCTAAAAAAGCATGTAAAGGTGAACACTACAAATGTCCAAAATTACCATTAGGTTCGGCAATACATGGATTTATGTATACCATACCCTTTCTCAGTATCTCCATTATATCCTGATATTTGTCAGTATTGAGAGAGATTATTTTTTCATTGATTAAGAATTCAGTGGCATACTGTATACACTGTACTGTGTGTCTGGACAATATTAAAAAGTAAATTTTTTTGTGGTAGGGGCAATATAGTTGACATTATATAAATTAAAAATTGTGTATGATGTATGACTCCAGTGTATTAAAATGTCTGTCAGTTTTGCTCACTGGTGGGACACAATATTTTATCAATGTGAAGAAAACTAAAATTGTAAGAGGTGAACTCTGATTTCTTTTCCTGATGATTTTACACTTACCAACAGCTTCTTTGGAGATTTTGGTTTCATGTTTGGAGGAACCCCTCGTCAGCAAGACAGAAATATTCCAAGAGGAAGTGATATTATTGTAGATCTAGAAGTCACTTTGGAAGAAGTATATGCAGGAAATTTTGTAGAAGTAAGTCCAAACTGTACAGCTATTCATATTGACTCCCAGAATGTGTTCTTATGACTAAAAACAAGGGGTTTCTGTGTACCTTCTCTGTCTTTTAGGGGGTGGGGAGGTGTATAGAATTGAATTAATCATAATCCTTGGTTCATGATATGCTGTTATTATTTCATGAACTCATCACTCAGCCCAAGAACTAAAAAAAAACAATACCAGGACTTATATCTATCTACATGCTACTTCCCTATTCCATTCCCTTGCCTCCTTTCCCAGGTAAATGTCTAATATCCTGAGTTTTGTCTTTATTGTTCCCTTGCCACTCGTGTTTGTTTGTTTTATTACATATATAGGAATACCTGAATAATATATTGTTTACTTTCACTGTTTTTGACTTTGTAAAAATGATATCATACTATACATTATCTTCTGAGACTGGTATTTTTTACTCACTCTTAATATTGTCAGGATTCATCCATGTTGTTGCTTATAGCTATAATTCTGCTGAATAGAAATTCATTGTGACCACGTTGCGTCAATAGGCATGTAGGTTACCTCCAGTTTTTTGTTTTTTTTTTTAATAGTAATCTTTTACTTATTTATTTATTTTTATATTCATTTATGGCTGTGTTGGGTCTTCGTTTCTGTGCGAGGGCTTTCTCTAGTTGCGGCAAGCGGGGGCCACTCTTCATCGCGGTGCGCGGGCCTCTCACTATCGCGGCCTCTCTTGTTGCGGAGCACAGGCTCCAGACGCGCAGGCTCAGTAGCTGTGGCTCACGGGCCCAGTTGCTCCGCGGCATGTGGGATCTTCCCAGCCCAGGGCTCGAACCCGTGTCCCCTGCATTAGCAGGCAGATTCTCAACCACTGCGCCACCAGGGAAGCCCTTACCTCCAGTTTTTTTCAATTCCAAGCTGTGCTTTTAGGAAGTCTTGTACGTATATCCAGGTAAAAAGATTAATTTCCCATGTTCCCTTGCAGACCTGTTGTCTGTCATCATTGCTAATACATAATGTACATCACTCTTTGCAGTTAGCATGCTCCTAAACAAATTCCTTTTTAATCTAATTATTGTAAAGGATGTATATGACCTTGCTATTTAAATGCCCCCATGGTAAGTTCTTTTTAAGAAAAAATTACCTTGAGAGAGCATAGTGGTTAAAAGCACAGAGTTTGGAGCTAGACTGCCTGGTTTAAAATCCTGGCTCTACCATACATTGGTTATGTGACCTTGGTCATATTACTGAGCCTTTCTGTGCTTTCATTATTTCCTCTGTAAAATGGAGATAATAGCAGCATCTACCTCATAAAGCTGCTATGAGGATTAAATGAGTTCATAAATATATGTGATTAGGGCCTTGCTTGGCACATACTAAGTGCTATGAAGTGTTGGCTCTAATTATTGTTATTGTTATTTATTCCATTGACCTGGGCTTTCATATGTTCGTAGGCTTCGAGGGATTTTTCTCCAAGCATTCATGTCATCTCACTGCATGAGCATGTGCCCTGTGATTAGCAGGTGTTTGACTAATTAAACAGGCAAAATCAAGAGTACATTTCTTCATATATTTTAGTTTCCAGTGATTTAGAGGGATCAGAATGTTTGATTGCAATCAGCTACAAGGAGATGATCATTGTGTCTTTTCTTACGGGTTAGAGTATCTGAATCGAGACAGCACTGGAAAACACTGCCAGATTGAGTTGCCTGAAACAAGGAAGTGTTTTCATGAGGTTAATCATGGCTAATCCTGGGGTGGAAACCACATGCCAGCTTTTGAAGGCTGTGGTTGTTCTTCAGGGCTTATGCTTTACACAGCTCAGATTTCTCAAGAGATAGTAATTCTGTGGGCTACTTTAACTCAGTAGTATTTTGTCATGACTTAGAAAAGGTGATCCCATACATACTATCTTTCAGTTCTCTTCTTTGTTACCCTCCTCTCTCTTCTCCAACTTTAGAATTTGAGTCAGTTAAAGATCCATTTGCTCCGCTCCTATGTGGGAGCTGACTTGTAACTCCTCCAAGAGTTCTCTCAGCTGTGGGTCTCCCTGAGGGATGGCTTGGGAGAGAAGGGGAAGTGCCAGCCCCGGCAGGTGCGCAGAGCCCCGATCTGGTGAGGAAACCAAAGGCTGTGGGACACAAGGGAGAAGCTGATCCTGTGTGTGTACTTGCTAGGTGGTTAGAAACAAACCCGTGGCAAGGCAGGCCCCTGGCAAACGGAAGTGCAACTGCAGGCAGGAGATGCGGACTACCCAGCTGGGCCCCGGGCGCTTCCAGATGACCCAGGAGGTGGTCTGCGACGAGTGCCCGAATGTCAAGTGAGTGCAAGCACCTTCTTTGCTCTGCTAAGGGACACTTTAATTATCTCATTTGTCTAATAAAATGCCAGTGGTCCATACCTAGATTTTTTTCCCTCCCTCTCCCCGATCCTTCTCTCTCTCCCTCATGTTCTACCAGAGGATAGAGCAAAGAAATGTACAGTTTAATTTTTTCCGAAAGTATCTATTCAGAATATCTCCTTTTATGTTTATGAACTAATAAGCAGTGCGCTTTATTTCTGAATATACTTAACAAAAATGTTGATATTTTTCCGTTTTCCTACTTGGAATGTTTCCTTTTTCCTACTTGGAATATTTAGAGCAATCTTATGTGTACAGCTAACATTTCAGATTAGAGAAGTACTATTTGCTGATTATGTTATAAATACAACTATTTAGTTGAACCTTCAATTGTATATATTAAAACTAGCTCAGTTATTTGTGGGATCAGTGAAAAAAATCAAATAGGATAAACTCTCCTGTTAGATTTTCTGATAAACATGATGCTGTGCACATTTATGTAAGTGCGAGTAGTTTTCTCTGTTACTGATCACTCACTTCAAGGCAATCAGTCTCCTGCAGGCTTTTTTGGAGTCAGCAGTTGCATGGTTATGTGTAGCTTTGCCCTGGCTTTTGGCAGGTGGAAGGTGTAAATGGATATCAGGTGGTTTTGTCATTTAGGGATACAGGATAGTCTTACAAGAAAAAGGTCTGACTGAGTAGATAAAACTTTATTACCTGTATCTGGGGTTTGGTTTATATATATATATATATATATATATATTTTTTTTTTTTTTTCTTTTAAATGCTCTTTGTCTCAGACTAGTGAATGAAGAACGAACACTGGAGGTCGAAATTGAACCTGGGGTGAGAGATGGCATGGAGTACCCCTTTATTGGAGAAGGTGAAATATTGATATTGATGTTTTATTATTGTAACTTTCCGCTCTCTGCCTGCTCATGAACACCTCCCACCCCCACCTCACCCCATACTTGGTGGCCACCTAGTGAATGCATATATCATTTCCAACACACTTCAGTCAGTTTTAGGACACAGAAAGCCTTTTTATGACCATCCTTAAGCATCCTGGTTGGTCCACTTAAGCAGTAGTATTACTGTTTATCCTTTGACTATCATGGCCAAAAGTTACTGTCAAGTACCCTAAGTTAGGTCAAAGTTTAAATGTACAGAACTTAATGGATTAATTTTAACTCAGCAATGAAAGAAGATATGTAACTCTAGTTGGCATTAATAAGATGCTCTCAGACCTCACTTTGGGGTTAAATTTAAATCTCTAGAAGAAAAATAGCTTTAAAACATCAGATTCAGGAGACCAGTGAATCATTCTTTGTTTAGGAAATAGGTCAAGTTATTTATTGCTGTGTCTGAGGCCCAGGTGATCCTCACTAATAATCTGAGACTTGATATAACCAAGTAGACACGCTGCTCTCACAGATAGGCTTGACAGTCAAAGCCTAAGGTAGTGGCTTTAGAAAATTCTCTCAACTGCTAAATAGATTTGCAGCATTCGACTTGCGTGGTTTACAGTGTGCTGTAATCTCTTCTCTTCTGACAAGGTGAGCCTCACGTGGATGGAGAGCCAGGAGACTTACGGTTCCGAATCAAAGTTGTCAAGTAAGTAATCTCAGTTTAGAGGCCTTCTCTTTAGCCCTTGCTTTTCAGAGGAGTCAGGTTAGAGAAATATGGGTAGCCACCAGGGCACTTCCAGACTTTTTCCTCTGTTTCATGCCCTTAATACCCTAAATGTGTAACTCTACAGCCATACTGAAAATTTGGGGTTGGAGCCTAGGATTGAGTCCATTTATTTATTTACGCAGAACTTCCAAGTCCAAAAGGTGTTGGGAGGAAAGCATCGATATTATGAGTAAGGAGCTGTGAAAGAGAGGCAGACAAGGAGACCAGAGATTTTAACTGAGGAAATACGGCCCCATACAAGAATGGGAGACTTTTCCATAGAAAGGAGCTTCTGTGACATAATCTGCAGCTGGTGGGCAGCTTCTCTGGTTGGCTTCTCTTCAACATGCAGTTCTACTTACATAAGAGTTTTACCTGGGACTCAGGCTTTCTTGTTTATCACTTGTCTCTTGTTACCACTTTGGAAACCAGTGATACCTCTGCTTCTAAGGATTCATTGAAACGAGGTTCCCACCCAAATATGGAGAAATGGGCCCCCAGTGCCAAGGACTCTTTTCCCTCATAGCACTCTTTAATCTCGGTGATCTTTCCCCAACGTTCCTCACCTACCTTGTCTTTCACATCACTTCCCAGAGAAACTAGCACATGTGCTGTTCCCTGAATAAACCTGGTACCTTCTCAAGTCCTTATCTTTGCCAGAATTCCCTCTTGCCCTATCCCCACCCTCCCCTGCGCCCACCTTATTTGCAGCTTCAGAGCTGATTGGGCCTTACAAGCCCAGCTCTAGAAGCCCCCCAGGACCCGTCCCTGATGCCCTTCTCCCCCAGTCCCACAGCCAGAAGTTGTCCTTCTCTCTTTTCCATAATCTAGTTACTTGTATTTTAATTACATGCTTTGACTTCTGCTGATTGTAAGCTCCTTAAGATTAGGATTTAATAAATCTTAGGCTACTTTACAGTCTTGATTAATGCTACACACGAAGGAGTGTCTAATAAATGCCTATTTCTTGAAAGAGTGGCATTCATCCTTTTCCATGATTTTGCTAAAAACTTTTTGAACTCTTCCCAAAGAAAGACTTTGGAAGTTAATGATCTTTACCTTGTTCTGTTCTAGGCACCCAATATTTGAAAGGCGAGGAGATGACTTATACACAAACGTGACAGTCTCCCTCGTGGAATCTCTGGTGGGCTTCGATATGGATATTGCTCACTTGGATGGTCACAAGGTAAGCAAACCAGTTCTCCCGCTTCCTGTCCTTTTAAAGCCCTCACATGGCTGCTGTTGAGGTTATTTCAGCCACTTCAGCCATTTGGAGCCACGGGGACTAAGTGCTCAGGCTTTGTTGTGTCATCTTTCCTCACTCTGCTGCTGAACGTGTAGCAGTAACAACGCCACGGACCCCTCAGCTACTCGGAGGTGGTTGCACAGCCTTTGGCGGCCTCGTCTTTACAGTCTCCGTTGGCAAAAGCCTTACTTTTTTACGTGTTTCATTTTTCTTTTTCTTTTCGAAAACCTTCTCTTCCTTTGGCTTGCACTGTCCTAATGATGTTTCCCCTGCCCCTTCATCCTGCTGCTCTGAGCCGTGACATGAGCTCTGGGCACCAGTACTCACTGGAAGCTGTGTGTTGTGCTTCGAGAGTACCAGTCCTGCTCCAGTCCATCCCCTTTTGCTTTCCAGGTACATATTTCCCGGGATAAGATCACCAGACCGGGAGCCAAGCTATGGAAGAAAGGGGAAGGGCTCCCCAACTTCGACAACAACAACATCAAGGGCTCTTTGATAATCACTTTCGATGTGGATTTTCCAAAAGAACAGTTATCAGAGGAAGCAAGAGAAGGTGAGGGTATAATGTTTACTGTTCAAGGAAAGATGAGGTCTGCATTAGAAGGATTAGAGGCTTAGGGGTGAAGTCTGCAATGACTGATTGAGAAGAGGGCCCAGTCAGTGGGTCCTAAGTAAAAAGGAGAAGGTGAGAGAGGTCAAAACTGGAAAGAGGACAAAGAAGAAGGAATGGAAGACAGCCAAAGAAATTTCTGTCCATCTCGATTGCCTCTTATCGGATTTTGTGGGATGTATGTGTGGTATGTGTGCCTGAGACACAAAGACAAGGGGTCACCTTGGACGTGCGTGTATGGGTGTCCACATGCGATAAAGTTAGACATTGGTAGTTACTTGTTTAATTCAGATCCATGGTTGTCATGAGGCCTTTTGTGAGCCTCCCCATGAAACATGCTCTTCAGACTCTGGGGAGGTCACTTTTTTGTTAATGGAGTCATTTGTTCATTCTTTCCTCAGGTATCAAACAGCTGCTGAAACAAGGATCAGTGCAGAAGGTATACAATGGACTGCAAGGATATTAAGAGTGAATAAAATTGGACTTTGTTTTAAAATAAGTGAATCAGCGATATTTATTATCTGCAGGGGGGTTCTTTTTGTGTGTTTTTGTTTTCATTTTTAACATGCAAGTTTGGTTTAATTTTGTTTTCTTCTAATGATCGTCATGAAATGAATAAGAGGGCTTAAGAATTTGTCCATTCGTGTTGAGAAAAGAATGACCAGCAAAAGGTTTAATAATACCTCTCCCTTTGGGGATTTATGTCTGGTGCTGCCGCCTGAGTTTCAAGAATTAAAGCTGCAAGAGGACTCCAGGAGCAAAAGACACAATATAAAGGGTTGGAGTTAATTGTTAGCTATTTCATTCGAAATGCCAACTGGAGAAGTCTGTTTTTAAATACAATTTTGTTGTTAATTTTTTCTTGACTCCTGTTTCTTGTTGGTGTAGTTACCCTGTTGTCTCTTCCATCTCCATTTTGGTCATTTTTCCTTGATCAGCCTAGTTTCCCTCCTTGGGGCCTGTGAGCTAGTTGGGTTTTCCTCCCATCAAGCAAGATGAATGCACAAACCTGTGGAAGAGTGATGAAGATCCAGTCCCCATACCCAATTAAACACACATGGCACTTTCTAGAAAGGAGCTTGAAGAATATTAGAGATTGGAGTAGATGAAACAAGGTCACACAACCACCTAATTGTCCTTGAGAAAGTATATTCCCTCTCGTTTAATTTGGGAATAATCAAATCTGACATGGAAACTTTAGAAAGCACTTTTCATGTATCCAATCTCAGTTGACCTCATGTTTGAAAAGTCTTTGGCTTGTGTTAGGAACTAGGATTATTGTTGGCCCTAGAAAATGAATTTGAAGTAGTAGAGTTGCAAATTACATTTGCTTCTCCAAGTGGCACCTAATTCAGGTGGTATGTGACTTCAATATATTTGACTTTGTAACCTTCCCTTTTCTACATTATACAGTCAAATTACACTCTTTTTGTTACTTTAGCTAGTGAATGCTTCAGTGTTGTTGAACAACTGCTGTTGCAGAGTGTGTGTGGAGCTGCCTTCTAGCCATCAGTATGGTTCCAGCAACATTCCCACCTTTGGCTATACAGCAGCCAATGCTGCTATTGCCTTTTCATTTATTTTGCCCTGTTTTATAAAAATTAGGGGAAGGGTGGTGGGGAGGAAATTTCATCCATTTAGAACAGTTAAGAGCAAGCCCACTGGGACTTCCCTGGTGACACAGTGGTTAAGAATCCTCCTGCCAATGCAGGGTACATGGGTTCGAGCCCTGGTCTGGGAAGATCCCACATGCCGTGGAGCAACTAAGCCCTTGGGCCGCAACTACTGAGCCTGTGCTCTAGAGCACACGAGCCACAACTACTGAGCCCGCGTGCCACAACTACTGAAGCCCGCACGCCTAGAGCCCATGCTCTGCAACAAGAGAAGCCACCGCAACGAGAAGCCCGCGCATCACAACGAAGAGTAGCCCCCGCTCGCCGCAACTAGAGAAAAGCCCGTGCACAGACCCAATGTAGCCAAAAATAAATTAAAAAAAAAAAAAAGAACAAGCACACCTTTTAACCTCAATCAGACACTATTTTTTTTAAATTTATTTATTTGTTTTTATTTTTGGCTGTGTTGGGTCTTCGTTGCTGTGCGTGGGCTCTTTCTCTAGTTGTGGCGAGCGGGGGCTACTCTTTGTTGCGGTGCGTGGGCTTCTCATAGTGGTGGCTTCTCTTGTGGCGCACGGGCTCTAGGCACGCGCGCTTCAGTAGTTGTGGCACACAGGCTCAGTTGTGGCACGTGGGCTCAGTAATTGTGGCACACGGGCTTAGTTGCTCCACGGCATGTGGGATCTTCCTGGACCAGGGCTTGAACCCGTGTCCCCTGCGTTGGCAGGCGGATTCTTAACCACTGCACCACCAGGGAAGCTCCCAGACACTATTTGGACTTGAGTGATCCAACTGTGTGTTCACTTGTGAAGAAAAAGAACAAAATTCAGAGGCTTATTTGAAATGCTGAAAATCTATCTTAGAAAACAAATGCAGCATATAAATACATATGTGTGTTCCATGAACTTTTGTACATTTAATATTCATTATGTACTGAGTTGCTGTAGTTAAAAATTTCTTAGGAATAATTATCATTTCTCTTCTATATCTTAGCCCAGGAGAGCTCTTGATCATTTTTTGCACTTGCTGATTTTTTCCAAGATTTTTGGAAGAGTTGGTCACATACCAAACTAGAGTTACTATTCTTAGCTAGAAAGACCCCATATATAATGCTTTTGCTACAAATAAGAATGTTCACGGGGCTTTGTCACTACTGTTTATCCATGGTCCAGATGGCCATGAATGAATGAGTTAAAAAAGAATATTCTTTTACCATTGACTCTTTGTGGGCTTCAGTTTACTTTAAGTGCTTTCTCTGAAGCACATTATAATGTGGAAAGACTTGTATCAAAGTTCCATAGATTTTCTTGTAATAAAGCATAGTAACAGGATGGTGTGGTGGAGATGACAGGAAGATCGTAAAACCAGGCTTTAAAGCCCAAGCTTTTTGCACTAAGGTACAACTGCCTTCCCAGAAGTTAATGCTGCCCAAAAATGGAGTGGTGGTCCCCAAGGCAGCAAGCTCCCTACCGGAAATGGGCTTGGGAGGTTGTAGTGGTCAATATATGTTCCCTTCAAGCCAAAGATTTCTATGTGTTACAGAGTTTTCAAGTGAAGAACTGAAAACTTGCTCTCTTACTCATTGAGTAACAAGTATTTATTGAGTCCTTACTATGTGCCAGTTTCTGTTCAAGTGCTTTATATGGATGAGGTTGTTTGTATGGAAGAGGGAGTGTTATCCTCAGTCTGCAGATGAGGAAATGAGTTACATCTCACAGCTTACTAGTGTGGGTCTGGCATTTGAAGCCAAGCAGTCTGCTTCAGAGAATGTGCTCTCAACTACCATGAATTCATGATTTCTACTTAGAGAAAGTAAATGGTGTGGAAGAAGTATTCTAGGTAGTTATGGTGAGAGAACAAATAATAGTGTCTTCACCCCTGCAAGGAAAAATGTCACTCCAATGAGATATGTAATGAAGCAGAAAGGGTGGTTGGCCTGGGATGGGATTCAGTTCTGTGACACTGGGCAAGACAGTTAACCTCCCTGAACCTCAGTTTTGTCACCTGCAAAATGGAAATAATGAAGGTGATATATTTTAATTTGAGCTGTTGTGATTTCTAACATATTTTGGCTACACATTTATTTATGTTTAATTTCTGGTCCTCAGCTGCATTCACTATTGGTTATGTTGCCAGATTCCTGAATCCTAGATGGGTGTTAGTGCTCAGAAATCACTGTTTTTGGAAAAGGGAACAGGATATGGAAACAAAACCAATTGGAAAAGTTGCATTGGTTGTTCTTAGAAATGGAAGGAAGATTTTCCTCTATTCCCACTAGCTATCTGTTTTGCATTTGGTAGTGTATATATGTCAGTGCTACTCTCTCACTTCGTCCCAGCTTACCCTTCCCCCTCCCCATGTCCTCAAGTCCATTCTCCACGTCTGCGTCTTTATTCCTGTCCTGCCCCTAGGTTCTTCAGAACCTTTTATTTTTTTAGATTCCCTATATATGTGTTAGCATATGGTATTTTTTTTCTTTCTGACTTACTTCACTCTGTATACCATAGTTATTTAAATGTATATACTCTAGAATCAAACTCCTTAGAATCAAATTCCAGTTCTACCACTTACAAGTTGTGCCTTAACTTCTCCATCTGCAAAATGGTAATAATAATAGTACCCCTTTCACAGGGTCATTGAATAATTGGACAGTCACAACTGGAATTGCTGGCTTGGGGACAGATAGGCAAAAAGGAGCAAATTAGTATCTCTATTTTGCTTAACTAAGGTTTGTAAAGTTTATTTTTTTTCTAGTTCCTCCCCTCTGCAATGCATGATGTTTATACTACCGTACTAAAGTAGTGCTGTGCTAGCTTTAAAATCAGCCCTGAGACTCCAGAGGTTTTTTTTTTTTTTAATTTATTTATTATTTATTTATTTATGTCTGTGTTGGTCTTCGTTTCTGTGCGAGGGCTTTCTCCAGTTGCGGCAAGTGGGGGCCACTCTTCATCGCGGTGCGCGGGCCTCTCATTATCGCGGCCTCTCTTTTTGCGGAGCACAGGCTCCAGACGCGCAGGCTCAGCAATTGTGGCTCACAGGCCCAGTTGCTCTGCGGTATGTGGGATCTTCCCAGACCAGGGCTCGAACCCGCGTCCCCTGCATTGGCAGGCAGACTCTCAACCACTGCGCCACCAGGGAAGCCCCAGAGGTTTTATTTTTTAAGTCATTTTCTAGTTATTACCACTAAAAGTTAAGTTATTCATTAAAACAACAAGAATGATATTTTTCAATGCAAACTCAAATAAATAATGCACCTCGACTGTGTCTGCCCTCTTCACTTAGCCTCACTTAATCCTAATGTAGAGAAGGTAGCTTCCACATGGGCTGGATTTTGATTTAGAGATAATTCTGCCAAAAAATAAAAATAAATAAAAGATGGCTCCTGAGATCTAATATCAATTGTGGAAACCATTGTGAGGAGCCAGACCAGATGATTAAGAACAAGTCAGGTAATTAAAGCCTCTGCCTCTTCTAACAGGTCACTAACCTGGGACAGCAGAAAATTGATAGACAAGGTTTTCAGCAAGGCATTTGATGATTCAGATCTTTATATCTTTGGGGGCAAAATAGAGGCATATAGTTGGATTCATAACTCACTAATTATGGTTGACCATGCTGTTGATTAATGAATCAACGTCAACCTGGAAGGGAGGTGGTCTCTGCTGGCACAAAACAGAGCTATGTTCTCAGTCCTGATCTATTCAATATTTTTATTAGTGGTGAGCGTTCAGGAAGAGAGTTTAAAATGCCAAGCACCTAGTGCGTGTGTAAGTAACAGTTTTCACAACTCTTATATGCTTGTGGGTCCAAAAAGTCCAAGGAGAGAAGCAGGACACCTTAAAGCTGACCAGACAAGCTTTGACTCCTGCACAATGCTTACGGTGGGGGAAGCAACTTAACCTGGAGGGAGAGGGTTGGATGTACCAGCTTCATCCACAGCGCTGATGGCAAAGCATGACTTGGCAGCAACACTGTCAAGGTGTCACTTGAACTGATGTCTCCCAACACAATTACAAGAGGACTTGCACTGAATTTTGAGGGGAAGTAACTGTAACAAACTAAAGAGTCAGCTGAATAAAAATTTTATACTGTCAGGGCCATTATAAGACACTATAAGTCTTCAAATTGTAAGAGTTAAATGTCTCCGTGTTTGGAGGTTTGGTAAAGGAATTTTGACACTGGTGGGAGCAGGGAACTTCCCCTAATTCTGCTCAGCAGCTGCTACAAAAGGGAAACCAGGTGAGCAGCCTTATGATGCCCTAAGAGTGATGTCCCAGTTACTATTGCCATGTATCAAATTACCCCAAAACTTAGTGGCTTAAAACAGCAACAGCAACATTTATTTTTCTTGCAAATCAGCAGTATGGTCTGGGTTTGATTAAGACAGCTCCTTTGTGCCATGTGGTGTCCACCGGGACAGCTCAAAACCTGGGGACTGGAATCTTTTGAAGGCTCTCTACTCACATGTCTGGCAATTGATCCTGGGAGGACTCAAGCAGCTGGAGACTGGAACCATGAGGCTCCTTGAGAATCTCTATCCCCATGTGGTCTCTGTAGCATGGTAGCTTTAGCATAGCTGGACTTCCTACATGTTGACTCAGGGCTCCCAAAATATGTGTTCCAAAAGACTGAAGAAGGGAAAAGCTTTATTTCTTTTTATGACCTAGCCTCATAAGTCGTGCAGCGTCCCTCCCATCACATTCTATTCATGGAGGCAGCCACAAACGCTCACCCATATTCCAGGGGAGAGGAAGTAAGACCCAAACTTTTGATGAAAGAATCTTCAAGGTTTTGAAAGAGCATGTAGACCTGCAAATATTGCTATGGCCCTTTTTGGAAAATACAATTTGCCTCAGGTGATCACATGAGGTGAACATAAGAGCAGCAGTCGTGACCAAGAGACAATGTCAGAACAGCAGGAAAGAGGTCAGGGAAACTTAAGAAGAATGAAGGGACTATCTGCAAATCCGTGAGCACCACCCTGCCCCCCTGCCATCCAGGAAGGGAAGGATTCTGGGAGCAGGAGTTTTGGAGATGGGACCTGAGCCAAAGGTCACACCATTCTGGTCAAGGGGTTTATTCCCCTCCCTGCTGGGGGAGCCTGGAAAATGTGGATTACACGTCAGTGACCTTCCATGAGAACATGAGGGATGCTGATCAAAGCCATGGACACTCAAAACCGAGAGGGTTGTCAAGAGTTGTCAAGATCCGGTTCCTGACTACAGTTGCTGAAACCTCTCAGAACCCAGTTCTGGGAAAAGAGGACTGCTAATTGTTTTTTAAACCAAATAGCACAAGAAAAGTCTCTTAAAGTCAGTTGCATCTTCTAGTATTCCTCAGGACTCGACATAATATGATCACTGAATTCATTTCCCCCAGCTGCCAGGCACTGTGCAAGGTGCTGAGGATACGTAAGGTGCTCAGATATGATTCTTAGCATTGGGGGCCTCACATTCTAGTGCAGGGGGCTCCAACACTTACCCCTCTCCAAATAAGTCACGCTCAATGCAGAAAACTTGGGAAACCACACACACAAAGATGTGACATTTGAATATACTGAACCTGAAAATCTAGGGAAGAACTCAAAACACAGCTAATCCAAGAATGTATGTGCATGCAGAGAATTTGATCAAGGAAGAAGATGCAAACTAAAAACTGTCACAAAATACCACACTATGAGTTGTTTTGTTTTGTTTTTTAATTTCTTTGATGGACTTTGAAGCACAAATCTCAGGGTGTATCTGAAGTTTCCGGCCCAGACCTTATCAGTGTGGCTCACTCTCAAGGGGAACTGGTTGAGCTGAGAAGTATCCATGGCTACTAGCCATGGGCATGTTGTCCCTGGAATTTTGGTGATAGTGTATGAATCCCAGAATGATCCTGGAATTTCAGATTATCTGGTCAAACTCTGGGTAAATCTTGGGTCCACTTAGTGCACAGATATTTTATCTTTTACTTAACTCTTGCTGTAGAAACTGAGAGCCCCATCAGTGATATAGATGTAGGTTAAAGAAGGATATCCTGACTGATATCCTCCACAATTTCCCAGAAAGCAGTCTGTGAAATTGCAGCGTTATCAGTTTGCTCAAGTGTGATCATGATTAGCCCCAGGTCTACAGTTCTGAATCCAAGTGCTGACTCTGCAGTGAGACTGTCTGGATTCAAATCCCAGATCTGCTGATTATCAGCAATGTGACCTCGGAGAAATATCTTAACCTCTCTGAGCCTCAGTCCCCTTACTTACCTCATACTCTGAAGACTATACAACATGATGTATTTAAAAGTACTTAGCAAAGTACTGGTGTGTAGCAAACACTCTTTAAATATTAGTTATTGCTATGGACTGAATGTTTGTGGCCCTTAATTCCCCACTCACCCACCCCCCACCAAATTCATAGGTTGAAGCCCTAGTGTGATGGTATTCAGAAGTAGAGTCTTTAGGAGATAATAAGGTCATGAGGGTGCAACCCTCATAAATGGGATTAGTGCCTTATAAAGATAGATGTGAGAGAGATGATCTCTCCACCATGTGAGGATACAACAAGAAGACAGCCATCTGCAAACCAGGAAGCCTGCCCTCACCAGACACTGAATCTGCCAGCAGCTGAATCGTGGACTTCTCAACCTCTAGAACTGTGAAAATAAATGTCTGTTGTTTAAGACAGACAATTTATAGTAATTTGTTATAGCAGCCTGAACTAAGACAGTTATTATTACTATTATGCAATAAATGTGATTAAACTGTTTTTGAAGGAATTTGCATTTCTGGTAAAACATTGTATTTTTTAAATCTGAGGTTACCTTTCCCCAATGTCAAACAGTGTAAAACATTCATTGACCTGCTCATGTGTGGATTTCTGATCCTGTGGTACTCCCCACTCTGAAAAAAATCAGAAATGTTCCTGCTGAAGAATTTCTGCAGAGAGCTGATGGAAAATGACGCTACATTCTCAGTCGGCTCCAGGTCCAGAAATACAGGAACTGCTAGGAGGAGGGACGCATACTATAAAAAATTAATAAAAGAAACCTCAAGTAGAGTTGGGAGACCAGAATGGGGGAGCTCTCAGGCTCTGGGAGGATAGCAGAGCCCAACAGAAAAAAGACTCCTCTTTCCTAGCAAGGGCTCAGCCAATAGAAAACCACGGGCTTTTTGTTTACTACACCCCTCCCAACTTCCTTTTCCTCTCTATAAAAGAGTTCTCCTTCCCTTGCTGTTTGGGGACTAGCCTGTAGCTCACTGTGGTTGTGGACACTGAAATGCAATTCTTTGTTGGTCCCGAATAAACCCATCTTTGCTGGAGAAATATCTAGCAGTCTATTTGTTTCAGGTCAACATTTTGGTGGCCCGAACAGGGACCAGAGAAGACTCCCGATGGTTCCGGGGCTGCTGAGCAAATAGGTGTGGTATCCACAATTGAGCCCAGAGTGGCTTACTGCTTTTCTCATGGACCCTAGAGTTTGAAGGTACATATTTCTCCTGGATCCAAGCTCACACCCCCTTGTGTTTGAAACTCTCCTTTATTCAGGATCTATTGAAAGCTTTCATCTTTCTGGTTAAAGCCTTATTCTCTATGTGAATACTTGTTTGGCACTTTGGTCTGATCTTAAAATCAGACTACTTCAACCGAAGCTGGCTGAAAATGCCTTCGGCCCAGTTCCTTTGGGAAGGGGCTGCCTTTGGTCTGTTTCCTCCAAGACCAAGCTGTCTCCTTAAGACTGGCTGGGATTGGCTTGCAAGCTGTTTAAATTGTGCTGTTTGTGCTTTAAGCTGTTTGAAAATTGTTCCTTACTCTAGAGGGAAAAGCCTCTGAGAAATGAGATCCCAGTTATCTAAGTATTTTGAGGGTGCCCCCCTATAGGAACTCTGGTCAGTTTTATGTTCGAAAACCAAGGTTCTTCCTCAAGTGCATTTCTAACTAAATGGACCCACTTGACCAAAAGCAATTTAGAATATCAGTGGCCATTATGGGCAAATTTTGAAACCTACAAACTTAATTTCCTTGCAACCAAATTGGACTGCAATAGCTCACTTTCCAGAACTGAGCAGAATGTTTATTTCAACTGGCATTTGGAGGCTTCCCAACATTATTAGGCATCTCAAATTGCCTCTCTGCAAAATAAGATTTTAAGATTAACTGAGGCAAGCAAACAATTAAAGAAAGAAAATGGATCACAAATCCTCAGACTCTTCTTCTTTGGCTTCCTTGTCTCAGGCTCTGCCTCTGGCACTGTCTTCTTCCTTCCCTTCTACAATGCCTATGCCTATACCCTCAAATCGCTCACACTAATTCTCCCACCAAACTTTCCCTTTTCTCTGAAACTCTCCCCACTCCCTTTTCCTCTGCACTTGTCAGAACCTGTCTCTTTAAAATTAAGCCTTCTGAGGATCCAGTGGCTAAACTCTTAATTTCTTATACTCCCTGGGCTAAAGTTGAACTGTGAGCCACAGTCAAAGATTTTCCCAAAATAACTGAAGATCCTCACAGATTTGCTGAGGAATTTAATTCAAACTTATGAAACTAGTTTCTCTGACTGTATCAGCTAGTTCATAGGCTCGTTGGTGAAGGCCAGGCCCAGCATTGGATGAAAACTGCTAATTGGGAAAGTCCTGAAAGGTCTCTAGAATTACAGCTGGGAGACCAGCGCACTAACTTATCATATGATGAGACTCGGGCAATTGCTAAGCAATTTCGTCAAGCATGCTATGGCTTTTCCAAAGCCTGTTGATGGGAACAAAATTCAGGCTTGCACACAAAACTCTGATGAACCTGTTCATGAATATTACAGTAGGCTTCAGATTCTGGTCTTCCTTCAGATGTTGATTCCACCCGGGTAGCCTTTAACTCTGTGTTTATTAATGGGCTGAACCAGGACCTTTCCCTTCTAGTAAAAAGGACCAGGATAGAAGGGAAACTATGTCCACTCCAGATTTAGTGAATGTTGCAAATCAGCTCTCTCATACTCTAGATGAGTCACCTCCAAGGAAGACAGCCAAAATCTTTTAATCTTCCCACATGTAAGGGTATGTCCATTCGGGGCACATATAATCCCAGACAGGTTAAAAATGTTCAAAGACTGGTTAGTAGGTAAGAAAGCAAGAATAGATGAGAACCAAGGGTTGGTGTTAGGAAGGGTCTGTGGATCAGCAGTAGAGTTCATTTGGCAAATTGGCAGGGGTGTTGGCTTGCCTTGTTTATATATACTTCATGTAGTGCCTCTCTTTTGACATAAAGGGGTTGATTTGAAAGTAACATTTTTACAGACAACATCTAAGTAAGCAGTGGGGGCTGGGAAGGTGAATAGAGTTGTGGCATTGTCTGTAGAATTGGTAGGTCAACAGTTACAAATACGGACCATTATAGAAAGAGTCGAGAAAAAGCAAGGGGTGGGGTGATACCCTCATGGGAGAAGATTTGGACTCAGTAAGCTATTCCAAAAGCATGTCTATCACAGTATATGGTATAATTTGGTGCGTTGAAAAAATTAGTAATAGGGATGATGATTGGATCAATATTCCTGGAAAAGACCACCCCAGGAGGGGAATGGCATATCCAGCAATTGGATAAATTTCCTGTGGATGCAAGGGACCAAGAGAGTCTTATGATAGCATTATTCTGCCAGGGAGGTGGACTGATTATAGAGAGAACATAGCTAGGGAGAGTGAAAATCAGGGCAAGATCCCAAGGCCATGCCCAGATGATTTCAGTTCAGTCTTCCATCCAGACTTTGTTTTGATAGATCCATTCAGAAACATGAGGATGGCATAAAAACATCTCAAAAACAATCCAGACAAGGAGGAGCATAGGGAAGTGGGAACCATCAAGGGTATGGTCTTCTTAAAATGTTATCATTCCAACAGTATACAGAAGAGCTATTATTATGCAAATACCTATAAGCAAGAAAGCAATGCCTAGAATTTCAACTTTACCAAGAAAGCCCATTGTCTAATAAAAACTAGCCTGGTCCCAAATCTTGGGATAGCCGTCCACTACATATGTTATCTGCTCCACATCCATGTTGGCCATCAGTCATGAGGTTTTTTTGGATAACTTCAATTTGAGGACTTTGGTAGGCTGGGAGGTCCAGACAAGTGCAGGGGTCTTCTTTAAAGGAGAAACATGAATCCATGGATCAATGCCTTTGAGTTTAGCTGCATAAGGATTAGTTAACAACACCTGATAGTGTCCCTTCCAATGAGGTCAAAGGGCATCCTTAAGGAACATACACAGTCATTAAGCTGAAGGTTATGTTGATGTAGATCTTTGTCTCCCGAGAATGTACTGTGAAAAGATTGTTCCACAAGTTAGCTTTTAAGGTCTTTGTGAGTTCTTTACAGTGAGTCAAGAGGTCTCCTTTAATAAGGGCAGCATCGTACATGCTTTCATCAAGCCTCATGGGTCTACCAGTGATGATCTTGAAGGGAGATAACCTGCTCTTTCCATGAGTGGACCTTAGTTTGAGTAAGACTATAGGCAATGCCTTGGGCCAGGGCAGCTGGAGCAACTCAACAAATTTGGCTAGTTGGTTTTTTTTATCCCATCAATGTGTTCCACCAGCCGTGATGATTGGGGGTGATAAGTGCAATCGAAGTGTTATAAAATGAGCCAAATTTTACAGATTGGATTATTTAACCAGTAAAATGGGAGCCTCCGTTGCTATGAAGCTCAAAGGGTATGCCCCAAGTGGGAATAATTTTTTTCCAATAAAACTTTACTTTCTGCCATGGCTGTGGCTCTGAGACAAGGGAAGGTTTCCACCCAACGAGAGAACATACAAATCATTACTAACATATGTGTATAGGCTTAAGGTGGTGGCAGCTGGATAAAGTCCATTTGCTATACCTCAAAATGTCCTGAGGGTGGAGGAAAATGGCCCATGGAAGTGTGAGCAGGCTTCCCTGGGTTATGTTTAGGGCAGTCCTGACAGCTTCAATACACTTGGTGAGCCACCTTAGGAGAAGGTTTCCAGTAGTATTGTTTTCCCCACTGAATAGTTTTGTCCATGTTTCACTGTGTCAGGTTATGTATATATACTAGGATAAATTTCTGTAGATGGTTGGGGAGGACAGTGCTGCCATTTGCCCTACCCAGGGGTTTATTTTTGAATTATGTGTACAGCCTTGCCTAATCCAATTCTCTCAGTCCTTCTGGATGGAGAATTGTTGGGCTTCTAATATTTTAGTAATCCATTCACACTCTAATTCTGTAGGCAGGCAAGGTTCTGCTAACACCAATTTGTGTCTTTTGAGGGCAGCCAGTTTTGCAGTGGCATCAGCTGTATCCCTTGCGTTCCCCTGTGTCTGTTGTTGAATGACCAGGCATTCTGATTACCACCAAGGATTTGGGCATCTGCGTAGCATCCCAAAGTCCTAGAACATAGGAGCTGTTCTTAACCTTTTGCCTTGAGGAAGATAAGAATCCTGTTCCCAAAGCATGCCAAAATCATGGGCAATGCCCAAAGTGTATCTACTATCAGTATATATATATTAGCAGTTTTGTCTTTAGCTAAAAGACAACCTCTAGTTTACATTATAATAAGCTTAACTTGGCTACTCTTTTCCCCTCCGTCACTGAGAAATTTCCTCACAACTGCTTAACGCTGTTGAACCACATCCTGACTCCCCCTGATGATCTATAGGAAATTCTACTGGGTAACATTGATTTCTCATGGTTCACTGATGGTTCTTATTTAAAAGGTGAGAATGGCAAATAGCGTGCTGGGTATGCTATTACAGGTCCTTTGGATAATGTTGAGGTAGAATCTTTACTACAGCTACTTCAACCCGATAGGCTGAATTATATGCTCTTACACAGAGAGAGCGTATAATTAGCCAAGGGCAAAACTGCCAATATTTATACTGATAAGTAGATATGTATACTTTTGGATTAGCTCATGATTTTGGAATGTTGTAGAAGCAACATGGTTTCCTTACTTCCAGGGGAAATAAAATTTAAAATGGCCCCTATGTTTAGGAATTATCAAGTGCAATAATTTTATCTACCACTTTAGCTATAATTAAGATTCCAGGTCAGTCTAAACTTGACTCTCTGGAAGCTAAGGGAAAACACTTTGCTTAGATTTCTGTCCTTAAAGGGACCAACAGCAGCCAAACCTCTGACATGGTCCAAAGGGATATTTCCCCAAATGATAGTTTAGAAAAACTGGCTAGAGAGGCCCAAAAATTGGTCTCAGGAAAGGAAAACAGATTGGCAATTCAATAATTGTTGATTTGATAAAAAGAGAAGGCTCTGGTTTGGACCAAATAATTACCCAGTCCTACCAGAGATTCTAAAATTCCCACTCCTCACCACTGTACGGGCATTAAACCACTGGTCTCCTGACAAAATGAGAGCCTTTGTGAACCAATAGTGGTGGGAAAACATTAGCAAGGCCACAAAACTGCCTGCCTCACTTGTCCCACTTGCCCAAAGTGCAACCTAGGGAAGCCTGTTTGTATTGTTCCCAGACATTTTAAACTGCCAAATGGACCATTCAAGGCCTGGCAACTTCCTCCATCTACCGTATGGGTCTACTGGATATAAATATGTTTTAGTCATGGTCTACATGTTTTCACGCTGCACTGAAGCCTTTCCTTGCAGACAGGTTGCTGCCTCTTCTATGGCTAAAGTCCTTTTGGAAAAGATTCTCCTTACGTGGGGAACTCCTCTTAAATTTCATAGTGATCGAGGAATCCATTTTACTGACCAGGTGCTTCGCTAAGTCAGTGCTGTTTGGCTGCTTTTACAATACTGTCACTGCACTTACCACCCTCAATCCTCTGGTTTGACTGACGACATCATTATGACTCAGTTGGTAAAATCTGTAGAGGCCCTCCAAATACCTTGGCCAAAAGCATTGCCGTTGGTCCTCCTAAATCTCAGTGCACCCCTTTTGGAACTCATAAACTTGCACCCTTTGGGATGGTCACAGGACACCCAGTGCACTTGGCTCCTGCTCCTTTTGACTCATGACTGATAAAGAAGAGATATTCCAATATTGCAAAAGCCTAATTGCTTCTATTAAAAATAACCATGTGTTGGTAAAGCAATCTTTTCGCAGTGTGCCCCTGGGGGGCAAAGACCTTAAGCATCACACCTTGCAACCTGGAGATTTTGTCTATTGGAAAAGACGTCTCCAGGAGAACTCTCTTCAGTCTCATGGAAAGGCCCCTATCAAGTACTGCTAACCAGCTCTTGTGCCACCATCTCCAAGGAATAAACTCTTGGATTCATGTGACACAACTAAAGAAAGTGCCAAACCCTGACTGAACCTGCCCATCATCTGGTGACCTGAAAGTAAAGATTTCCCAGAACTGAAGCAGATGACAGCTGATGAGACAGCTTTTCCAAGATATCCAGACAAGGCCTGTTGGAAGTTTGTCACCAAATCTTTGATGATAACATAACACTTCAGATGATCTCCAATGTCTAGGATCTTGATAAAATATGGACTTTAGATAAAAAGGGCCTGAGAGCCTCCCTCCTCCCTCTCCTTGTTACTCAGATGTGACCTTAATAGGTTTCTAGTCTGTGCACTTTCCTTCCACAAGACACTACACCCAGGAAACATTCTTCCTGACATTGAGGGACAAAAAAGCCATTGAAACTAGAAAATCTGATTCTTGCTCAGCAATGCTTTCAGAGAAAGATCTTGATCAAAAGGGGAAAATGTAAAAAAAATAATAAACAGAAACCTCAATTAAATAGAGTTGGGAGATGAGAAGGGGGCACTCTCACATCCTGAGATGATCGCAGAGCCCAACAGAAAGAGGAAAGACTCCTCTTCTTTCCTGGCAAGGACTCAGCCAATGAAAAGCCATGGACTGTTTGTTTACTCCAGCCCTCCCAGCTTCCTTTTACTCTCTATAATAAAGTGTCCTCCTTCCCTTGCTAGGCGGGGACTTGTATGTGGCTCACCTTAATTGCAGACTTCAAATTGCAGTTCTCTGCTGACCCCACATAAACCCATCTTTGCCGGAGAAATATCTGGCAGTCATTTGTTTCAGGTCAACAGTACTAAACATTAAAAGGGGGAAAGGCAAACCAAACTCAGAGCCTTATATGAAATAAACACAGGTGTCTCCAGAGCTGGCCTGTGATGTGCTATCTGGCAGGGTGTTAATACAGCAGAAAGCCTCAGATTCCTTGGGCCTGTGCTGCTGGAGCTCTGAAAGTCAAGACTCACAGTACTTGGTGTGACCCGTACCAGCACTAGGGTGACCAACTCATCCCTGTTAGTGTCTGGTGTTAACACTGGAAGTTTCATATTCCAGAAACCACTTAGTCTCAGTCAAGCCAGGATGGTTGGTCACCCTAAGGTCCAGCATTGAAAGGGCAGTTTGCATGGAAGTTGCATGTCATCCGTAACTGCCAGGGGCAAATGCAGAGCTGTGGCTGAAGGGACTGGAGGGGCAGAGCCAAGCTGAGTCCTGAAATGTTCCATGAAGGAGGAATCTATGAGAAATGTGCGTGGAAACCTAGAGGAGCAGGGCCAAGGCACGACTGCTACTGGCCGAGTGTGTACAGTGACAGACCAGACCCTGGTGGGTCCTTCCTGGACTGGTTCACGGATTGGTATACATTGAAAACAACATTCCATTTTGGACATTTATATAGGGGGACAGGGAGGAAATGATTTTCTTTGGTAAAAGTTGTATATGCACCTCGTCCTGTATTTGAAGCTGTAGAAATTATTGCATGTACTGACAATATGGTTAAAATGCAAACAATTAAAATTGTCTTTCCTTTCACAGTTTTCCATTTATTTTAATGAATAACTTTATCCACTCATGCTTCCTAAGAATATATTCTACTTACATTGTTCTGGGTTTCAAGTCCCCTAAAAATATCGTTTAAATTATTTTTCTGACTGTATATTGGCAAAATTCTTTCACTTTGTTTGTTTTATTGTCTTTTTATTTCTGTTTGCCTTTTTTTGTTTTTTGTGTGGTTATTTGTTTTGTGAGTCTTGAGCCAAGCATTTTCGTGAGACACGTTATTAAGGGTTTTCATTTTATACAGTAAAATGCATTAGTTGTTTCTGTGACTGATGGTATTACTCCATTTCAGAATTCCAGCCTGCCCTGACTACTGATAGCAGGCGATGGCCAGCTGGCTCATCTCAGAGTCCCTGTTACAGCCTGAGCTTGCAGGCACGGACGGCAAAAACCCTCTGGAGGGAAAGCCCAGACCCACAAGGAACATTTTTAAAAGGTTTCTTTATTTCCACGAGAGGGCGCTGTCTACCGTGGAGGGGATGGGCTGATATACATCCTGCAGACTAAGGAGTCAGGTGAGGAAACTTTAACTGACAGTTGCCAGGTTTCCAGTTTGTTCTAGAATCATTTTAGCTCCCCCTACTGATTGGCCATGAATGCCGGCCCCTCCCCCTCTAACTCAGGCGGGGACTCCGTGTCCTCTCTTCAGCCAGGGAAAAGCCCAGGGTCTCTTGGTGCAGAGAGGGAGTGGGCAGAGTTACATAAAGCGGGGAGAGAGAGCTCAACTGTGGAAGACTTTACAGGCTTAATCTGGTATAAAAACAATTAGGAATAATTGCAGACTTTTCCAAAGGGAAACGTAAGAGGAAAACAATATACTCTATTGATTTATTACACATTTATTAAGCAGCCTCAATGTACGTGAACTTTGGAGGCCCTGGGGAACCAATGATGCCCAGAGGCCAGCTCCTGCACTGGGGAGCCAGCCAGCGCAGGTCGGGGTGCAGGCTTGTTCCTCCCCACGCCCCCCGCCCCGCAACTGGCCCTGCGCTCAGACGCCTTATCAGCGCAGAACTCCGGGGGAGCTTTCTGATCTACTGGGATGGGTGGGGAGGTGCACACCAGGAGACAGCTTGGGCCATCCCTGGTCCAGCGTTTGCTGAAGATGGTTCTGGTTCATGGAAAGACCATTCCTAATGACATGCTGGGTCCAGTTGTTGAGCCATCTCCTCCCCTCGTGGAGCATGGACCCCATCATCTTCTCCCTCGTCCTTCACACACCTTCCTCTTTGAAAATCTTATCATGTGCCTCTCCTGTGTACACCACAGAACAACAGCGCTAGACCCTGCCACTGCCTTCCGCGCACAAAAAGCAGGGGGAGCATAAGAGCTGCAGCAAAGCAGCCCCCGTGTTGTCAGGGACACCAGGTGAAGTTGCAGCTGCTGCAAAGTCGCCACACGTGCCCTAAAAGATGACTTTTCCCTGGTGTGTAAATTTATCTCAATGCAAAGTGTTAGAACAATTTGAAATTTAAATCAGACTTATTTAAATAGTTATCAAATTTCTGAATTCCTTTACTGAGGAAACCATTAAGCAATTGAGATAGCTGCAAAAAATCAAGGTTGTACGAGAAAGAGAGAGAGAGAGAGAGAGAGAGAGAGAGAGAGAAATGATCTCCCTGAGGGTTATGGTTGTTCTCCCGACCGTGGTGGGAAAACTGGGCTCAGCGTGTTCGTGACACCAGCAGAGTGGCAGAGCGGAGGCAGAACTGAGGCTTGTAGGCATTGGTGGGTTAGATTTCTATTTAGCGGCGGGGCTCAGGGTATCCTGTCTGGGGTCGGGGGCAGAGCAGCTGACATGTCATAAATTGGCACTCTTGTAGCATTTTATGTTAACCTGAGGAAACATCAATCATTCATAAAAAGGAAAGGCAGTGCTAATGGAAATTAGGGCATAAGCCCCACCTCCATCCACTCCACTGTATGCCCTCCCGCCCCCCTGCCTCAGGTTCTCTGGTCAATAACTTTTCCTTGGACTTATCTTTGAGCTCATGGACAGAGGACATATGAATAACAAACTGAATTTGGACTTATATTACATCAGAAAGTAAATCAACCTTGAACTGTTAGTTTTGGATTTTTCACAAAGAGATAATGCTGCCACCCCCTCTCCCTCTATAATCTGGTCTCTGTTGGTTTAAACTTTCCTGGGTAACCATTTCCTATTCCTTCTTAAACACAATGCTTCCAAATTTCTTTTGGAAGAATTTAATTTAAATGTTCACTTCTCAAGACATACTGTATATTAGTTACTTACAGTGAGTGGACATTGCAATCAAATGCCATGGGGACTGTGAGAGCGCCCCTCTCTGCTGCAGGGCACACTGCCTGCCCCTGGCACCGCTGCCTGCCCCCGGCACCGCTGATCCTTGTCCTGGGCACCACTCCAACTGCAAGACACTGCCCTCTCCTGCCCCAGCTGAGGCCGTGGAGCACCCAGGGCCATGCCAATGTCTGTGCAGACTGTGGGAGACGGTCCCTTTGTTCTTCTGGGTTACAGGCTGTCAACAGGCATCAAAACATAAATGCTGGAACTTCCTGAGGTCCTCTGGGGACAGCCCCTCTTCAGTTCTTTCTCCTAATAGAATTCAGATAATGAGTTCAAAGCAGGGCCAGGCCAGGAGACAAATCTGAGTGACAGACACTATTTTGTTATTTGCTTGGACCGTGGAGGAGGCCTCAGTACCAGGCAGGCTTGTCAGTGCTGGCTCTGTTCCATGGAGGAGGGTTCTGCCCCAGAAGGTTCCCCAGCCCTCCTGCAAATGGTGCCCTGGTGATCTGTCCTACCAGTCTCCAGACACACAGCAGCACAGCCTAGGAGGAAGCTGAGGCTCTGGGACCACATAAAACCTACTAGCTATCTACGTAACTCTGTCTCACTTACTTGAGGAATGGGAGCTCCAACTTTTAGAAGCTGTGGCACATTTACCTTGGAAAAGAAAACTCAAGCCATGTTGACTGAGTGGCAAAGTTTAACATTTATGCAAATCAAATGGAAAGACCACAAAATGTATATTGGCGTGCCATTCATGATGCATGCTGTTCATAGAAATAAAACTTTAAATGCAAATTTTAGGGTAGTGAGGTTGGGGATAGAGATTGTGAGATGTTTAAAGAAAAATGCCTTTTTCCTTTTATGTTGTCTCTCCTCTGTATGGCCAGGGTATGACTATAGCTGAAGGTTGGCACTTATAAAAGTGCCAACACTGGCACTGTTTTCTGGACCACTCCAGGCTCCTGTGTGGGGAAACCCACCATGATGGGGTGAAATGAGGGCCATGGCAGTGTGGGGTAGTGGGCAGAGGACAGGATGTGGGCCCTGGTCAGAATTCCACCTTTACCATGTGTGTGCTATGCAAATCCCCACACAGAACTTGTGTTCTAAAGACCGAGAGAGAGCAAATTAGACGATGGGGATTCCGGATTGAATCTTTTCTTGGTCTGCATTTGATCTATCATTTGACCTATTGAAGTATTTTTCATTTTTATTTCAATAACCATACTTCTCAATGAAAACTTTCTTTTTGATTCTTTGTTATATCTGCCTCTCCTGCCCCCTGCCTTGCTTTGTGTTTTCTGTGAATAACATGGCTAAATTTAATGTATTGGTTGGACAGGCATCTAGCAGAATGGCACCTGGAGGAAAGGTCTAAGAAAGGCCTTGGGGAAAAGGCTGCCCCAAGAAAAGCCAGCTGAGCACAGCGCTGTCCTGAGAGAGCCTGTGTGAGCAGCTCAGGACCAGGGACTCCACATTCACAAGGGTTTCTACCATTCCCTAAACACAGCCCACCCTTCTCCACCTCTTGACTTCTCAAACATATTTCTTCCAACCAGACAGCCATACTCTGATTTCTACCTGTCCAAATCCTGCCCATCCTTCAGGGTCAAATTCAAAATGCACCCTCATCCATGACACCTTCTTTCCTCTCTCCTGCCCACCCTCAGCGGGGAATGATTCTCCCCTTCTCCCATGAAGGCCTGTAGGCTTGGTTCCTCTCGATTAACAAGACCAGCTGCATGATTTCGTGGCTCAAGAAAAAATGAAAACACAGGGCCCCTTGTTCAAAATTAAAATTTCAAGATGGCAACAGCAGAGTGTTACACGAAGTGCAGGGCACTTCTAAGTGCAGGGCCTGTACCACCGCCCGGAACACACGGCCAGTCTGCATCCAGGTGATTACGCTGGGACACTCCAGGGGACACTGAGAGGCCCATTGGGCAGACACAATTGTCTAAACGCCCATTCAAATCCCCCCCCAGGGAAACTTCTGAGTTGCCCACCTTCCTGAGCTGTTTTCGCACTCCAGCACCTCCCTGCCCGACTCCCCACCTCGCCAGCACTTAGCTGAGGGCTCTGCTCCCCCAGCCCTGCCAGCCACTCTGACCTATGCCTACTGCCCCTTAACCCTGAGTCCTGCCTTGTTGATTTCCTCAGGTTGGCCACTAGCACAAGGATCTGGGAAGAATCTGTAGGTGGTTTTCCACAATACCACTATCTCCCTTTCTCCTTCTGTTCCTTCCTCTTGCTAGAAGTTGCCAACACATGACCCTCTCTTTGCCAGCATGTTGGTGCAAAAAATGCAGTCACACTCTTGCACATGTTCTTCTCTCTAAGTGGTAACAGAGATACTTACTTGATGCTTGGAATATTACGTGTACTATCTCATGTAATGCTCTCCACAATCCTTTGACATATGCACTGCTATTGTTAGGCCTTTCACAGATGAGTAAACCAGCTCAGAGGGGTTAAGGAACTTGCCAAAGGTGATAAAGTTAAGGATCCCTTACTCTTAGCCACTGGACTATATTGCGTCTGTATAGGCTAACTGAAGGCAAAGACCATATCTTAGTCACATTGTGTTCCCCATGATACCTTTTCTTTGCTTTCGATACTTGTGTGCTATTGGGGTTATTAAGAGTGCCCATTTATCGATAGCTCACCGTGCGCCATGCACTGTGCTGAGCATTTGCAAATGTTATCTCATTAAATCCTCAGCGCCTCTTTACCAGCCAGGTAAATGCTAGTAAAGTTAAAGTTTCATTGCCCTATTTAACAGATGAAGAAACTAAGGCTTAGCAGGATGAAATCTCTAGTTAGGTCACACAGCTAGTAAAAGAGCGGCACCAGGGTCTGCCCTGACTCTAAATGCAGGGCTCCTAATCAAGCTAAGCTGCTCCCACGCCCTTGCCCCACCCCCTTGTCCCTCTTGGGACATCTTGTCCCTCTCCATCTTACTCACCCTGCCTTCCTGCTAGTATTCATCCTCCCACTGACTCAGTCTCCATTAGAATCTGAGTCCTGGAGGCTCAACTGTTACTTAACCCACCGAATGATTTGGCCGCCTATTGCACAATCCCATCACAGGGAAAATTGCCCACATTCCCTGCCCTGGGCCGTAATCAGCTCCTTCAAGTTCAAGTTGTCACCTTCCGAAGTTCTAACAAGAAGTCCAGAGGACTTCTCTGGTGGCGCAGTGGTTAAGAATCCTCCTGCCAATGCAGGGGACACAGGTTCGAGCCCTGGTCTGGGAAGATCCCACATGCCACGGAGCAACTAAGCCTGTGCACCGCAACTACTGAGCCTGCATTCTAGAGCCTGCGAGCCACAACTACTGAAGCCCTAGTGCCTACAGCCCGTGCTCTGCAGCAAGAGAAGTCACTGCAGTGAGAAGTGCGCCCACCACAATGAAGAGTAGCCCCCGCTCGCCGCAACTAGAGAAAGCCCACACACAGCAACGAAGATCCAACACAGCCAAAAATAAATAAATAAAATAAATTTATTAAAAAAACAAAACAAAACAAAAAAACCTCCAGAAGCAAAGACTTTTCACATCCCTGAGTGTTTTCTAGAGACCAGACAACAAGCAGTGAAGAGACGCTACCAACTGAGAGCCTTGCCGGATTCAGGACAACTGGAGGCTTGGTCCTGTCTTACAGGTCTTCCACTAGCCTCATGCATTTTCCCTCTCAACAGTCAAGAAGTCTAATCAAGGCAATGCATGGAGAAGAATGGCCTCCCTGTTTGTTAGCTTTATTGTTAATCCTTCTGAGAATCCAGGTAAGTCTCTGGAAACTAGGAGAAACTCTCCTGTCCGGTGAGTGGCAAGTGGTCTACCTCCGCCTCTCCTATTAACTGTTGACCCGTCCTTCACTCGTGCACACGTGTGCAGGCACAAGTCCTCACCCCTCGGCTATACTGTTTGACTCCCAATCACAAGATGATTCATCTGAATTTTTAACCATTGGTGCCAGTTTTATCTAGTCAGTTAATGATGAGGTGACCTCCAAACTAAGTCACCTGAGAAGAGATGATGGAGGCCAGAGAAGGGTAGCAGGATAGAACATGGATGTCTCTAAATGCCTAAAGCCCAACATATAGATCAAGGAATTGATTTAGTTTATGTAGTTGCTGAAGGGATAAATCTGCATCCATTGGTGAGGTTACAAGGTAGGCAGGTGTTGGCTCAATATGAAGGAAACTAGTAACTTCCTAGTTACTAGAATGATTCAATAATAAATGGGCTGCCGTAGTGGTGGAGAGATGCCTGTATCTGAATGTCCTCAGGCAGACTCTAGACACTGCAAGGAAGCTCTGGGTTGAGTAGGAGTCTGGCCAAGAGCCCCTCAGCAATCACGTACAGGGCTTAGTCTGAGCTGGGCAGGAGGCAGGTGCTGGGCATATAAGATTGAAAATGACATAGACACTTCTATCCTTCAAGAACCCTCCCAACTCAGGATTGTGTTTCCCTGGACTTGATGCAGGCTGAGGGCGGGAACCACAGCCTACACTTCTCTAGTAGGTTCACAATAACTAGCAGAGCGCTGTGGAGTCAGACTCAACAGTGATGAGCATCTGAGGACAGGAACGCCACCTTGCATCTGTGCATCGTTAGCACCTAGCACAATGTAAGTGTCCAAGAAACAGTTTTGAGTTAATGAGTGTGTGTCCAGAGAATACTGAACACAAGTCAATAAATAGATCCACAGAACCTCCAATATTGACTCACTGTCAAAAGGACCCATTCCAACCCCAGTAATTTACATAATGGATAAAGAAGTGCCCAAATTTATTAAGGTGCAATGAATTGCTTGATTCCAGTGGCCTCAGTATAACCATATGACCCTTGGATGCAAGGCCACAGCCCTTCTGAACAGCTCCATGTCCAAGGGCCCCAGGTGGCACACCAAGGGGCTCATTAGAAGATGATGGTTTCACCTCTCGTCTTCCTTCTGGTCTGAAGAGAGCCATCCACTCATTTTGAAGATAGCAAAAGTTGATGACAGGGCTTCCCTGGTGGCGCAGTGATTAAGAATCCGCCTGCCAATGCAGGGGACATGAGTTCCAGCCCTGGTCCGGGAAGATCCCACATGCCGTGGAGCAACTAAGCCCGTATGCCACAAATACTGAGCCTTCACTCTAGAGCCCTCGAGCCACAGCTACTGAGCCCACGTGCCACAACTACTGAAGCCCGCTCGCCTAGAGCCTGTGCTCCACAACAAGAGAAGCCACCACAATGAGAAGCCTGCTCGCAGCAACTAGAGAAAGCCCGCGCACAGCAACAAAGACCCAATGCAGCCAAAAATAAATAAATAAATTAAAAAAAAAAAGTTGATGACAAACCAGCAGGAGAGATGAATGTGATTCTCTGCATTGACTAGCATTCCCCTGGAAAATATTTAACCAGAAATAATGTAACCATTTACCTTTTATTTACCTCCTAAACCTGAGGTAGAGATAGTTTCAACACCAACTGAAGTCAACAGGTGAAAGTCTCTTTTGCAAAATTGATTTTTAGGTATTTTCTACTGACTGAAATTAGGTGGGTAAACGAATTTTTTTATTCTTTTAATTAGTAACCAAACAATACATTTCTCTATTTCTTTTGCTTTTCTTCAAATACAGCATACAGCCATGTTTCCTATTGTTAAGAATAATGATTTGCTCACTTTTAGGCAGTGCCCGGGAGCCAAACTCCTCAGCTTTTTTTGGGCCCTATATTCTTTTGGTTTGAGGTTAATAGAGACAAAGTGATGGGGCTAAAGCCAGGCTCCACTACTGTGTGATAAGGGCAAGTTCCAGAACCTCTCTGAGCCTCTGTTACTCTATAAAGGAGGGAAGATGAGAATAGTACAACTCTCATGGAGTTATGAGGATTAAAGCACAATGCCTTTTACAGAATAAGGAATCAATATCATTTGCTCCGATGATGATGTTTTTCTGAGGAGTTCTTACAGCTTCAGAAAGTCCAAATTTCCCCATCTTTTCTTTAACCCTAATATGATTCTCTCTTTTCTTTAACCCTAATATGATTCTCTCTTTTGTGAGACAGAATGTTTGAGTGGGTGTCAAGGCCACACTAAGCAGTATATAATAGGAAGTCTTCTTCCAAACAAAAGAAAATGGAAGGTTCCCCATAGTTTCTTATATGATAATGAAGCCTAGAGCAAGTGTCACTGTGTTCTTGAGGCTGATTTGACACAGAGGATCAACAGCCAAATGATTAAAAAAAATTCTTTTTTCCTTTAAAGAGTGGAAAGATTTGATGAAATACAAACTATTTTTTTCTATTCTGGGTTTCGATTATGCCTCTTTCCCAGGGCCAGGACTAGGATCCAGCAAGGGATGGGACTAAGGCACATAATTTAATGAGGTGCGACCCTGAAAACAAGCATTTCTTTTCAGGGTTTGGATCTTCCGAGCCAGGTCGTGGTTATTAGGGCAGGATTGGGGGAAAGCTTGCCGAGCCCTTTCTCCACCCAAAGAAGGAAGTAATCCCTTGTGCTCACTGTGGTTTGCCATGCTGTGTTCAGGCTAATGTCTCCCAACTTTGGTGCCTCTGCACTGAGTAAAACAGGCTCTTCCAAATGACCTCCACGCAACTGGGGCTCAGTAACCTTCACCTGAGGGGTCCTTGGAGAAGAGTAATTTGCATTGCATTGACTGAGCTTCTTACTTTGGAGGTGCAAATCCCAGCCTGTCCCCACAGGACACACGCCATGATCATCTCATATAACTTATAGTTCTTGGCTGATCAGATGTTGGTGGACCAGGTGCGTCAAGTTACTCCGTTAGTGCAGATGGTGTTTTCTCATCACTGCATCCAGGCACCTAACATCACAGATGGTAGGTTGTTCAATAAATACCCATAGGAATGAAGAAACACCAGGCTTATCAGAAGTCATTATTCGGCTTCTTAGGGTCCAGGCCCTTTAAGTACCAGAAAGGGCAGAGCCAGGAATCTGGCCCAACGACTTAAACACCAACCACTGCCACTTCCTCCCTGCGAAAACCAATGGTTCCTCTGGCTTTTGCTGACGTGCACTGGTTCACGTCCTGTTTTTCGAGAGGCTGGGTTTCTAGCTCCCACCTGAGCTCTTGCTGCCTGACTTGTTATTTCACCCTCTTCCCCTCCTGTCCGCTGCCAGGGCCCCGACAGAACCAACCCCCAGCAACTCTGACCCTGCACTTGCCACGATTCTTCTTGTCCTGGCTCCTGACTGGCAGCTCTCAAGGCCGAGTTCTGCTTTCGCGTAATTTGAATGCATCACCGCCCTAGTGAGCCCTACTCACAAACGCAGGGGAGCTGGGGCCATCCTCGGCTGCCATCTTGGAACTCCGCCATCAGCCGCTTGGGGCTCCACACAGCAAGCACTGCCCAGCGCCCTGCTGCCATCTTCTGGAGGTTGCTGGTCCTCTTCTGCTCCTCAGATCTTTGGGACTGCTCTTCCCAACAGTTCTAACAAGCCCCTGATATCCTCAATACGCTATCAGACATTGTTTTAATGCAGTGACCTGGGCCTCAAAGAAAAATGTACAGATAAGTCATTAAAGTAATGAGACAAATGACCAGAAAATGGAGTAAATGCTTATCTCCTATTGGTATGCCGGAGCCAGGTGGATGAAAGTGACCCAAGATCACTCATGGGAATATACATTCGGTGTGTGAAAATCTTTCAAAGTTTGAAAGTGGTGTCATCAGGCGTGATGAAATACCTATAGCCTCCCCTGGGCATCCTTTGCCACAGTTTTCTTGGAAAACATACCAAAAGATTATCTAGTTTCTTCTTCATTGTCGGTAAGTAAATGGCAACCTTTCTTTTTCCAACTGAAAAAAATTTAAATAAGAGACCATTTTATTCAGCTTGACACCAAAGCTATTTTAGTTTATAAGAATTAGACATGTGGAATAGTTGAGCTAAAACCAAAGATATTCATAAAATACATTAAAAAAGAGTTCTGATGACTTTTCCGTATCTAAGTTCCCACAAAAGTCAACATGGAAGCAGTGGCAGAGGAAAACAGAAAACAACTGACCTGGCATGACACACCAGTTAAATGGTAGGGGTAGAAATTGGCATAGCCTTTCTGAAAGGCAATTTGGCCAGAGAAATTAAGAGTTTTTAAAGTGTCCACATCATATGAATCAATGATTTCACTGAGACTCTATCCTGAAAAAAATAATGAGAAAGCCAAATATTCCTGAATTTAAAAGTTTATTACAACTTTGTATATGAGAGTGCTCAATGGAGAACAAACTAAATGCCCAACAATAAGAGAATAGTAAAATAAATTAAAATATGCACAACAGAATCATAGGTGGTCATTATAAGCATGTTTTTAAGTCTATTTAATAACATGGGAAAATATTCAAGTTATAATGTTAAATGAAAAAAGAATACAAAGTTGTACATGAGTATGATTATATGATACTGAATTATATTAAAGTAAGTCTTTGTGTAGAAAAAAAGATGGAAATGCACCAAAACATTAACACTGTTTAACTCTGGGTGATGAGATTGTGGATGAGTTTTGTTTCCCTGTTTATTTATTTTTAAATTTTATTTATTTATTTATTTATGGCTGCGTTGGGTCTTCGCTGCTGTGCGCGGGCTTTCTCTAGTTGCAGTGAGCGGAGGCTACTCTTCGTTGCAGTGCGTGGACGTCTCATTGTGGTGGTTTATCTTGTTGCAGAGCACGGGCTGTAGGCGCACGGGCTTCAGTAGTTGTGGCTCGCGGGCTCTAGAGCGCAGGCTCAGTAGTTGTGGCACACGGGCTTAGTTGCTCCGCAGCATGTGGGATCTTCCCAGACCAGGGCTCGAACTCGTGTCCTCTGCGCTGGCAGGCGGATTCTTAACCACTGTGCCACCAGGGAAGCCCTGTTTCCCTGTTTATATGTGGTAGGATGACAGGTGAGATACTAACTGCTCTTTACTACATGCTTTGTTTTTCTAGCATCAGCAAAACAGGACAATATCTAGTGCTTTAAAAATTGTTGACCATGAAAGATCCAAGAACAAAGATACCAAAAGAAATGCTCCAAGTACAAGACAGAAATGATCAGAAAGGATGTTCAGACAGAACTTTTTTATTCTTCCCCCACCCTCACGTTGGGATGGCAATACAACCACCCCCAGAACAGTGTGGGACTCCTACAGCAGAGGAGACCGGAACCTCACTGCAAGGGTAGAAGGAGAAGAGGGGGCACTTGGGTAGCACAGGGAGAGATCACGTGGCAGGGAGAAGCCCCCTGAGTAGCACGGTGGCCCTAGAGCAGTGGAGGGGCTATGACAGCAGTATCTAAACAGATAAGCTTGAAGGCAGCCTCGGAAAGCCTCCACAGCCTGGGAGGGCACAGCAGCCAAATTTTCCCAAGCTTAAAGACGGGGGTAGCTCTTAGCTGAGAAAAGGCCTGTTGTCTAGCAAGTGTCCCACAGCTTTGGCAAGGTGACCCCTGATCACAGGATGCAGGGGGACTGTCTTGCTATGGATCAGATGGAGGAAAGCAGGACATTAGCTAGAGGGTAGATTTGCCTGAGGACCATATGAGACAGGTTACCTGGCAGAAGATGCCAAGGCAAAGGTGGACACCCCTCTCTGACCTTGACAAAAGCAGTACTTACATAAGTCTCCCCCTCCACACTTTCTTCTAACCCCAGTGGGGAGAAGAAGTGCGAGGGCAAACCTAAATTGGACCAGGTTTCAACCCAAGCACGTGTGGGAAGTCAGGTTACCCGGAAGTGACTAGATTACATTTTCACGAAAGAGAGCTCAGAGTCAGAAATCCAATTGTGTTATGGAAAATAAAGTTATAGTGTAAACACCTGAGCTTATGACAGATGAAATATGTACTCACTGCATATATTTTTTGTGATTTTCAAATTTTCAGTAATGACCATATTTTGTATTTTAAAAGATTATTTAAAAGAAAAGCAGAGCATCCACAAAAAGTTGCTCATGAGCTCATGAGTCAAGGTCCTGAAGGAAATGGGGCACAAGGCCGATGGAAAGACCCCCAGTTCTGAGGATCATCCTGCTGGATAACCAGAGAGCCGGGGGTCCTGACCACACCTTCTGAGCCTCTGGCATTAAGGGTCTGTGTGTGAGCAGCTGGGAGCAAACGTGAAAACAGTGCTTATACTATCTCCTCTGCCCATCACAGGCCCCCGCGCTTATCTCCCTCCCCACAGGAAGTCAGTATTGTTAAGCTTCCCTGTAGAAAGCTCCCCCCACCACTTTTAAACCAAGTTTTGTTCTCTGAAGCAATAGCAAACTACAGAACAAATCCACCCACCGCACAATGATGACCTCTAAATATTTGGAGAACATGTTGGTCTCCACGTTAAGGGCTTCTCTGCTCCAGGCTAAACCAAGCTAGGTCCTCGGATGATATTTTCCAAGCCTCTCCACCTCATCCTGGCCACCCCTCCTTGGAGGTCACACCTGGGATTGTCAAGGCCACAACTGAAAGGCAGTGCCTGAGCCAATGCTGTGACCTTGTGCTCTGGCTACCAAGACTCACTCTAATTCTGCTAAGGGTGTGAAGGGCCTTAAGGAGGCATTTATGTTCTGAGTGCCCCCCCCCAGAGTCTCAGCCTGCAGTGCAGGACTCAGACCCAGAGCTTTGCCAAGTGACTGGCTGTCAGACCAGGGCTCTCCTCTGCTGCACTCTTCCACTGGCTGGGGGCATGGGCCACGGGGACACGGGGTCACTGGGGACACATGGCCACTGGTGCCAGTCACACTCAGCCACCCAAGAGAGCTAGGTCAGGGTGCATCTGTGCAAGGTGTTGGCAGTGAGGTCTGGAGAGAAGCGGACGGGGTGGGGAGAAGCTCCTCTGGCCATAGAGCTCTCCCGGCCCTGCCGCAGGAAGGCAGGAAGGTCTCTCTCCCCATTCCCCACTCCAGGCAGAAATCTCTCCCTTCCTTTCTTCTTTTCTCCGAGGATCTTACCCAAGACTTGGCACCTCCCATAGCTCTCCCTCCTCACTGGTAAATCATTGGTACCTTTGCTATGTCTGTGGGCCTTGTTCTCCCTCCAGGAGGAGATAATTGTCCCCGGCATTCAAAGATTTTAGTAAACTTAAAAGCTTTTGCACAGCAAAGGAAACCATAAACAAGACGAAAAGACAACCCTCAGAATGGGAGAAAATATTTTCAAACGCAGCAACTGACAAAGGATTAATCTCCAAAATATACAAACAGCTTATGGAGCTCAATATCAAAAAAACAAACAACCCAATCAAAAAACGGGCAGAAGACCTAAATAGACATTTCTCCAGAGAAGACATACAGATGGCCAACAATCATATGAAAAGATGCTCAACATCACTAATTATTAGAAAAATACAAATCAAAACTACAATGAGGTATCACCTCACATGGGTCAGAATGGCCATCATCAAAAAATCTACAAACAACAAATGCTGGAGAGGGTGTGGAGAAAAGGGAACCCTCTTGCACTGTTGGTGGGAATGTAAATTGATACAGCCACTATGGAGAACAGTATGGAGGTTCCTTAAAAAACTAAAAATAGAATTACCATATGACCCAGCAATCCCACTACTGGGCATATACCCAGAGAAAACCATAATTCGAAAAGACACATGCACCCCAATGTTCATTACAGCACTATTTACAATAGCCAGGTCATGGAAGCAACCTAAATGCCCATCAACAGAGGAATGGATAGAGAAGATGCAGTACATATATACAATGGAATATTACTCAGCCATAAAAAGGAACAAAATTGGGTCATTTGTAGAGATGTGGATGGACCTAGAGACTGTCATACAGAGTGAAGTAAGTCAGGAAGAGAAAAACAAATATCATATATTAACGCATATATGTGGAATCTGAAAAAATTGGTATAGACGATCTTATTTACAAAGCAGAAATAGAGACACAGACGTAGAGAACAAACATATGGATACCAAGGGGGAAAGGGGGTGGTGGTGGGATGAATTGGGAGATTGGGAATGACATATATACACTATTGATACTATGTATAAAATAGATAACTAATGAGAACCTACTGTATAGCATAGGGAACTCTACTCAGTGCTCTGTGGTGACCTAAATGGGAAGGAAATCCAAAAAAGAGGAGATATATGTATATGTATAGCTGATTCACTTTGCTGTACAGTATAAACTGACACAATATTGTAAAGCAACTATGCTCCAATAAAAAAAGAAAAGAATTGCTGAACATCCCTACTTCTCCCCACATGGACCCCACGGTGCGCTCAGCTTACAGTAGAGGGCGCTCCCTCTGCTGGCAAATCCACAGCACTCCAGGGCCAGCTGTGCCAGCCCCTCCTCTCCTTGGTGCTCACCTCATCCTCTCAGCTGCCTCATTTCTTTGCTGCTGTTACCATGTTCCAAGCCGACTCTGGAGCATCTCCCCAGCCCACCCCCCAATCTGCCCCCACCCGCCCCCTAGCAAGCATTGACTCTGGCAGATTTCTGCCAAAGGGGGACCAGTGATGTCTTAACCTGTTTGTTTTTCCAGGACTGATGTTTGCAGGGGGCTTTTTTTGGGAACCAGAACAGAAGTCATCCCACATCCTTACGCAATCCTTCCACAGGCTCCAACAAATAAAGGGCCTTTGGACCCTCCGCCAGTCTGCCTTTTCCAGCAGAGTACCTGAGTTGGGCCTGAAGCCTCCAGCTACTCGCCTGCCGACCTGCCAGGACCTCTCCAGGGCAACCATGAGGTCCCTCGTCCTGCTGCTTTGCCTTGCTCAGCTCTGTGGCTGCCACTCTGTCCCGCATGGCCCGGTTCTGGGTTATAGGGAACCAGCCTGTGATGACCCAGAAACAGAGCAAGCAGCCCTGGCGGCCGTGGACTACATCAACAGGCACCTTCCTCATGGCTACAAGCACATCTTAAACCAGATCGACAGTGTGAAGGTGTGGCCGCGGGTAAGTGACCCTGCTGTGTAGGAGTGGGTGGGGCTCAGCTGGGTGTCTCTAAGAGCCCACCTCCCAGCACAAATGAAATGGCAGAGTGGAAACACCCTGATTCCTCCCAGGAGGGAGGGAGAGGACAGGCGGAGGGAAGAGAGGAGACATTCTGTACTGTGGTCACGGGGTCTCCAGGAGGGTGCTGGATGGGGGCAGGAGGAGAGGGAAAGGCTTTGAATGATATTTTGAGGATCACAGGTAGAAAGTGTGGTTTTCTAGAAAAACTAGGACCAGAGACTGGATTCTAGTTTCCAAACTACCACTGACTGGAAATCACTTCTTTTCCTTTGATTCTGTTTCTCTAGATAAAGACTGAGAGTGAATGAAACGTGCATTTGATAAGTGCCTACTATGTGCCAGGCCCTTTCACATATATCGTCTCCTTAACCCCTCTCTCACCCCACCCCCAGTCCTGTGGGGTATTGTCCTTGTCTTACATGAGGAAACCAAGGCTCTGACATATTAGGGCATTTTTTTACCCAAGGTCATAAAATAGTAAGCAACAGGCTAGGATTCAATTCCAGAACTGTGTTCCTTCCTCTACACAAGCTGCCTCCCCAAGAAAGGTACCCACATCCCAATGAGAAATCTTGGCATGAAAGGATTCACCCCCTCACATGCTAGGCAAGAAACCAATGCAGCCTGAAGCTGGTGACAATGATGATCAAGCTGGGAAATGTGTGCCTTGGGGGTCAGCTGAGTGATTTGGAGAGGTGGGGAAAAGCCATCCATCTATTGCCTATTTTGAAATTAGATTTTATAGCTGATGAAGGATAATTCTTTCAGTCAACGCTGATTACAAGCCTTCCATGGGCAAGAACCAGTGTCAAGCGCTATGGGAGATGCTAAGTTGACTCATATGAAATAGCCAGTTTTGTATAATAAAAGCAGTCAAATATTGGCATTTTAATGATGCAACCTAATACAAAGGTGAGAAAGACATAGTGTCCACAAGAGATTCACAATCTAGGAAGGAAAATAAGGCAAACCTCAGGATGTCTGGACTGACTTACGGACATCTGATCTCACAATGGATCAACATATTTGAAATCAGGATTGTCCCAGATGGATTTTAGGAGTTCTGCAACCATAGTGAAGTACAACGGTGATTCAGAGGAAGCACTGATCAATTCAGGGGAAATGACACACAATGTGCATGTCTGAGGGAAAGAAGGAACAACACTGCAGTTTTCACTAACAGCAGGGTTTGAGAAACCCAGGAGCCCCAGGCTCCTATTCACTAGCTCTGAGTGTTTTCAGGAAGTTAATTTAGGCATATCTGCACATCATAAAACACAGCTTCCTCCAGGAAAGGAGATTTTGAGGCTTCAGGTGCTAGTGAATCATGCAGAACAGACATGAGAGACAAATAGAGCTGGGCTGAAAGAAGAAATAGCCATACTCGTACCTTCTGGATTTTTCCGGGCTTTATAGAAAGGATACAGAAACAGGTGAACTGGCAGGAACAACTCCAAGGAGTCATACAAGCTCCCCATCACCTCCTTACCCGCTGCTCCTTCCCTCTGTGCTAGTGACTGACTGACACACTGCTTCCTCCATCAGAGGGAGGCTCACGCTTCCCTCTCGCTACCAGCAGGGGGCAGTAGGGAACAGCAACTTTTCATCCAGGCATCTACAAGCCAAAAGACAAAAAGCCACAGGCAACTTTTCCTTTAGAAAGGAAAAGAAAATGGGGAAGGAAGGAAAGTAGATGTTGAGAAGGAAGGAAGAAGTAGAGAGAAGGATGAAGAAGATAAAAGAGAGACAGTAAGTTATTATCCTACACCAACTTACTTTGCTGATTGAGAAAAATCCAAAGCTGACTTTTTCAAAGTACTGCTTGAAGGGTGAAATTTTTAAAATTAAATAAGTATCAACATTCACTTTTAGCTTCCAGATACAGCTCAGCGTGATGGCTGTGCTTCCATCAACCAGTCCAAGCCCACGCCCCCTTCTTTCTTACCTCTCCAACAGGGAGTGAGTTCAAACCCAGTAGGGGCTCACCCTTGGACCCGCTCAGCAGTATCAGGCTGCTCACTTCTGCATTCTCTGTCTCCACAGCGGCCCACGGGAGAGGTGTTTGACCTTGAAATAGACACACTGGAAACCACCTGCCATGTACTGGACCCCACCCCCCTGGCAAACTGCAGCGTGAGGCAGCTGAAAGAGCACGTGAGTGCCCCTCTTAGGGCGACTGCCGCGGGGGCAGCTAAAATTGCCAATTGATGGCGCCTTCCCTGGGGCTGATTTTTACAATTCACCTTTTTTTCGTACTCCCATCCCCTGCGAAACCAGTGTCATGTTTCAACATCACCCAGTGAAGGAGATTTTGTGAGGCTCACCTTTGACATACACGTCCCCCCCCCCCGCCCCCGCCACCATCCCCCCAACCGTGAGAAGTGAGAGGTCAGCCCTCCTCCCGGGCTCTCACTGTGGGTTTATTTCCCCAGGCGGTGGAAGGAGACTGCGATTTCAATGTGCTGAAACAGGACGGACAGTTTTCCGTGTTGTCTGCAAAATGTGATTCCAGTCCAGGTAGAGATGATTATTATTCTTTTATAGTTACCTGGTAGAGAGAGGGAGGAGGGAACCTGAACTGTTTTCAACAGAAGTAGTTCTAGCCACTTTGTTGGTGATGAAAAGAAGCCTAGTTTCCTGGGTTTGGGGACTTTAAAACTGTGTTTTAAGGAGCTGTTCTCATTGGAGGTGGAAATCGCCCCTTGGTGAGAGGGGCTTATGCAACAATGCCAGCATGGCAGGAGCCACCCGAAGGTTTAGTAAGAAGCAGAGAATCCTCCTGCAGCCATTTGGAGCATGTTTTAGCCCTTTCAAATAAGCAGAGCGGGGGCAAGTGCCGCAGAGAATTACAGCCCCGAGCCAAGTTGATTTCTTCGCTCTGTGCGCAGACTCGGCCGAGGACGTGCACAAGGTGTGTCCAGACTGCCCCCTGCTGGCCCCGCTCAACGACAGCCGGGTGGTGCACGCAGTAGAGGCTGCGCTGGCTACCTTCAACGCCCAGAAAAGCGGCTCCTACTTTCAACTTGTGGAAATTTCTCGGGCTCAATTTGTGGTAAGACTGAGATCCTGCTGACAGTTTGGGCAGTTTGGTGGCACTTCGGGAGTGGACGTGGTGAAGCAGGGGTGAGGGACGGTGCAGGGGCAGCCATGGGAAGTCAACGAGGGTGGTGGGAGAAAAGGGAAAGAAAGGGTTCTGAGTGTCCTAAGGACCCCGAGGACCGTCAGCGCATCCCCCACCTAAGCCACTTCAACACAAAACAGCCAGATGCTGTGTGTCCCCAGTTCCTCGGTTCCAGTTAACACCAGGGTGGAAGTTCCCACTTTATACAGAAGCACCCACTGTAAATTCATGGGTCTCCACATCGCCATCACCCATCACCACGGAACATCTACAGTGCTCTTGTAATTGATACTTACAAAGGCATGGGCATACTTACATATAATGGCAGGATCCTAAAATGCCTTTGAATCACTGAAAAAAAAAAACCTAATTGTACCGTGGTTGGGTTAGCACATTTGAATGCAATGGAATTCTAATATTTCTAATATTTTTATTTATTTATTTATTTATGGCTGCATTGGGTCCTCGTTTCTGTGCCAAGGCTTTCTCTTGTTGCGGCAAGTGGGGGGCCACTCTTCATCGCGGTGCGCGGGCCTCTCACTATCGTGGCCCCTCCTGTTGCGGAGCACAGGCTCCAGACGCGCAGGCTCAGCAATTGTGGCTCACAGGCCCAGTTGCTCCGTGGCATGTGGGATCCTCCCAGCCCAGGGCTCGAACCCGTGTCCCCCGCATTGGCAGGCAGATTCTCAACCACTGCACCACCAGGGAAGCCCCAATATTTCTAATATTTTTAAAAACTGGTATTCTGGATGCCAGCCATGGCATGCTTGGAAATACACTATAGGCAGTAATTCTATTAACCAGAATATGCGATTCTCAGAACATCCCCGCCCCAGACTATAACAAGTAACAGATAGTTTATTATTGTAAGTGTCCATATGCTCCAAGAACTATAAGATAGAAAAGCGTAAGTATCTTCTGTACTTTCATTTATATTTTTCATTTGATCCTGCTGTCTAAAATACATGGGAGAGGAATTAATTTCTTTACTTTCCCACCCCATCTTGGAGTAACCTGAGCCGTGGGTCTCAAAGTGCAGCCCCAATAGGGAAGTTGGCAGGAGGCAGGGTTCCCACTGAGGTCAGTGTAAGGTCAGCCTTCTGGGTTCCTGCTTTCTACCTGAAAACTCACCTCTGCTCTGAATGATGGGCAGTGGATACCTGCACCTCCTTCAGGGAAGACCCAACCCCAGCTTCTGTATGCAAGCCCTTCAAAAACCCAGTGTCTCACTGTAAGCCCTATGTAAGCCACTGGGGGCATGTTTCCTGGCCAGACAGTGTGGTCTCCGTGAACCGTGCTCCCTGGACTGTGCAATGCCATGGCCCTCGCTACTTCCCTCTGGCCTCTCCTTACCAGCCTTTTTTCATGCTGAGTCATGTTGCTTCATGAAAATTTTCATTTATCCTCATCAGCCTCTTCCAGCTTCTGTTTCTGTGGAGTTTGCAGTGGCTGCCACTGACTGTGTTGCTAAAGAGGTCGTAGACCCAGCCAAGTGCAACCTGCTGGCAGAAAAGGTGAGCGGGCTAGGCATTGGGTTGGTAAAGCCAGTCATGGAACAGAGCATCCTTAGAGCAAATTCGTATCTTGGGGCTGCAGAAAAGAGGAATGCAAAATATGCATTCCCTGTGAGGCTGGGTTGTGCCAGGCCATCCTCTGGGGTGTCATCTCCCCTGCTTAAGAGCTATCACCAGATCTTCTCACCCAGTGGAGGCCCCTGGAGTTAGAGAGGCTGTTTCCTAATTAAGATGAGTCATGTCAGGCCATTGGGAGTATAAAGTGTAGATTTTCTAGATAGACCTCTGATATGAAATCTTTCAAGTCCTTAAGCCAGTAATGTCCTCTTCTAGGAATTTAGCCTAAAGAGATGATCGTGTTTGACAGGATATATCTATAAAGATGATTTATGACAGGTACAAAATGACCCCAGAAGATCTGAATGTCCAAAAGGAGGGAATCATTGAATAAAATATGGCACATTAGTAAATAGAAAATTATACGGACACGAAAATTACATTTTCAAAGAATAAGGAATGATATAAGAGAATGCTATCATTATAGCACGTGAAAAACACAGTATACAAAATGGTGTAGTCAGTGATGCCAGTTTTTAAATGATATTTAATAGTAGCTAAAAATAAGAAAGAAATACATAGATGTGAACAGAAGTTCTCCTGGGTCACCACCATTTCTGAGGTTATGGGTGATCTCTCTCATTCCCAAAGCTTTTCTGTATTTTCTACATTCTATATAAAATATAAGCAGAAACCATACACTTTAGGAAAAGGTTTTATTTTTAAAAAAGGAATTAAGAATTTAAGTTTTTTTCCCTTGATGTGTTGGCGTATAAGTGAAACTGGGAGAGAAGTCCACTTTCTGAACTGGTTCAAATAACTCCTCTCTTTCTGTGGGCAGCAATATGGCTTCTGTAAGGGGATGGTCACTGAGAATGTTGCTGGTGGGGAAGATGTTGCAGTGACCTGCACGGTGTTCCAAACACAGGTAAGGGAGTCATGGATGTACTTGCCCTTATCTTCAGAATACAATGACCCCTTCACCTTTCTGCGGTGCATTAGTAATTTCAGGGCATTTGCTGCCTGTCCTTTTGAGCCCCACCATATAGATAGTGCAAGGGAATGTGAAATCATCAATAAACAAAAGGTTGTTTCAGCCATGCCCTCCCCTCCCACGAACTGGTGGTTACAGGGCAGAACCTCCCTAGTGTGCAATTGGCGAGGCCACGTGTTTTATTTGCTGGCTTGGGGAGCGGGGGCGGGGAGAGACGGGGGAAGTGGGCGTGGTTTTCTGAGTTGCAGAGTCCAGGTGGCCAGATCTGTCTGACAGCTCCCTGTGGCTGCAGGTGTAGATGAAAAAGAGGGTGACGCTACTGGTGAAGGTTAGCCATAAGGTGGGGTTCTTTCGCTCGTGGAACAGTGTCAGTCTACCATCCCCAACACAACTGGTGAGAAAGGGGCTACCGCAGGCCAGTTACCCCTCCCGTGGAGCCCTGATGACCATCCCTTGTACCTAGGTAGTTCTTTTTTGCCAGATTCCTTGCAAATAAAAATTAGTACTGTGAGAGAATTGGGTGGGGTTCCACCTGGAAGGAAGAGAAAGGCAGCTAACCTAAGGAAACGGTCCTCTCTGCAGCCTGTGCTCCCGCAGCCCCAACCAGATGGCGCCGAAGCAGGGCCCCTCACGCCTGCACAGGGCTCGGCTGCGCCAGCGCTTTCTCCAGCTGGCCTGCCCGCGGCCTCCCTGGTGGTGGGACCCAGGGCCGTGGCAGCTCCCCCGATCCCCCCACCGGTACACCCGGCGCACTACGACCTGCGCCACGCCTTCTCGGGTGTGGCCTCAGTGGAGTCAGCCTCAGGAGAAACGTTTCACGTGGGGAAAACACCCAAGGTGGCGCAGCCTAGCGTTCCTGCTCCTGAAGGTCCAGTTCCAGTGGTCCGCCCTTGCCCGGGGAGAATCAGATACTTCAATATCTAGAAGACGGTCGGAGATGAGAAGGTTTGGCACAGAGAACATGGCCACCGTTTTGTCCAAGTATGGGTATGCGTGGGAGCTGTGTCTGCTATCAAAGCAAGTGCTACGTGTGGTCTAGATTAATGTCAAGTCTTGAATGCCAGCTTCTCCTCATCCTTCGGAGGTCGGGGAACAGAGCGGGTGATAGTTATGTTTGATGGAAGGCATAAGGTCAGCAACTTGATTGTTATTGTTTTGATGCTAAGCCACCACCATTGTGTTCTCTTCTTTCTCTTGACCTCACAAAAATAATTGGAACTGTGATTTTGAAAGGTGCTCTTGCCAAGTTTATATCTGCTTGTTAATAAAAATGCCTGAAGGACCTTCCTTAAAAAAGAAGGTTCTAAGCTGAAGTGTGGTCATGATTATTGCCTACTTCATCCAAGCTCACGTGCGTGGTCTGTCTTTCCAGCAACCACACCACAAGTGTCCCTAATCGAAGTCAAAGTGAAAATAGGAACAAAATAGAACAAAAATCTACTATATTACTACACACAGGAAAAAGTGAGACTAGGATCTGCTTATAACTCATAAGATCTGATCATTTCCTTATAAGAAAATAATTCTTTTCATTTCATAACGGTCAGAAAATATCGCTAAATTGGGATCAAGTGCCTGAACGTTGTACAGACAAACCAACCATTGGTTTTCCCCAATACCCAGGTAAGGAAGGATCAGCAATTAACACAGGAGCCTCACTTTAATTATATCTGTTCATTATTTATGCTTAAAATAACTGTTAATTGTACCATATATACTTCATTGTATGATGCAGGATTGGTCTTTCTAGCCAATCCATTTTAAGACCTCAAGTTAAAGTTCTGGTGTATAGTATGAATAGAGGAGGAATACCTGGACAGGTAAATCCAGTGGACATTTGTAGATACTATCCAAGTGTTCAGAGAGCATAAAGAAATAAACAGTTCCCATTGTAGAATGGTGCCTAGACAATTTCAATTTTTATCTACTAGCATTAGGTTGTTCTGAGCAACCTAAGTGGGCCCTTTCAGGTGAAATTTTAAAGGAGTAGGACTAATAACCAGTTGAGTGGCTTCACTTGAACCAAGGAGATTGAATCAAGCATTGGCACTCACCTTATCACTCTTGCCTAGAGGTTTTGCCAACATTCCAATAACCAGAAAGAATGGCCAGGAAGGTAGGAAAACCTTTAGGTACCTCAGAAGCCAGGGGACATGAGGAAAGCATGGTCAGCTAAGCTAAATGCTGCAGAAAGAGCAATAAGCATGGGGACCAAGAAAAGGCCATGGGTTAGTTGACCAACTAGGAGGTGATGGTGACCATTGGCAGATGCAGTTTCACTAGAAGGTTGAGTATAAAAGCCTGGTGGCAGGGTTAACTGGTGGAGATGATGAGAAAATGGAGGGGAGTGTGTAATCTCTTTTAAGCCATTTGTTGGTGAAGGGTGGGAGAGAGAGGACGTAATCTAAAAGGGTTGATTTTGGACAGATACAGCAGAGAGGGGCAGCTTGCAGTGAGGCTTTCGTTCCCTGACCAGGGATGGAAACCTCGTTGGTGGCAGTGAGAGCATCAAGTCCTAACCACTAGGCCATGAGAAGCTGTGGCTATAGTCTGGGCCCCAGGTCTTGTCTGCCTTGAAAAAAAAAATTTGACAAGGAGACAGAAGGTAGAAAGGAGAGTAAGGCACTTATTAGAAAAGCAGAATATATGCAGAGAGACTCAGGGGCAAGCTCAGAGAGAGTGACGCCTTTGGGAAGTTTAAATCATTTGTAAGGGGGCAGTCTTCCTGGTCTTTGTTTTCCTCTGGCCAGTCATCTTGTTTTGACCCCATAGCTGATTAGTCTCAGGATCCTTCCCTATGTGTGTGTGCATCCTTTAGCCAAGATGGATTTCAGTGCGAGGGTCCCTGGGAAGTTAGCAAAACTTATAGTCTGGCGTCCCCCCCACTCTTTTTGACCCTCAAGGAGCCTTTCTGTGCATGCGCAGTTGAGGTCTCCCTGACTCCAAGGATGAGAAATATGTGATCTCTTGATTTTTTACCTGAGCAGGGCTTAGCCCCTCTCTGCCCCTGCCATTACTGTTATCTTAAAGTGTCCACAGGAGACAAAGTCCAGCTATTTACCCAGTTCCTCTTGTCATTTCTATCTCGCAGTATAAACAGGAGGCCGGTTGCACAAATATCTAGCCTGTAGCCCATCTATCTCCTACCTCAATAAATATGAACCGGAGGGTAGCTGTAAATGTCTAGCCTGGAGCCCATCTATTCTGCCTCAGGATAACTGGGTAGAGGGAAGATTTCTTTTCCAGGAAAGAGGAGTTTTGAGCATCCTTAGGGCAAAAGATGGGAAGAGATGGAAGAAGAAGAAAGAGAAAAAGGATATGATGGGGTGGGGGCCATGGGAGATTTTAGTGGAGAGCTGGAAATGGTTTGGGCAACTCTGCCAAAGAGTCTAGACCTTCTTTGAGGGAGCTTGCAAGGGAATCCTGAAAACACACCTTTCACCCAGTACTAAAAGAGACTTGTCCGCTTTCCACCCTTGCTACACACAGGTGTGGCTGGGAGAGAACATGTGGAGTTTTAGTCAGTGTTTTCCGTGGCAGGTGGTACATACCCAACCCAAAGCAGCTAAAGTAAAAAGGGAAATGTCACTGCCTGTGTACTGGGAATTCAAATGGATGAGTCTTACCTAGGGCACAGCGGAATCCAGGGGTTCAAAAGATATCATTTCCATTCTCTCTCTCTCTGTCTCTGTCTCCCTCTCTCCCTCTGCCTCCCTCCCTCCCTTCTTCCTTCCTTCCCTTTTTCTGTCTGTCATCAGTGCTTGCCTTCAGTCTTAGCCAGGATGGCCACTGGCAGCCTCACACCTACATTATCATTGGTGCCTAATCCTGAAGAAAAAGAGAAGGGCTAGTCAAGAAGAGCCAAGGGAGAAGCTATTCCAGGGGAAGAGCAGGCACAAAGGCCTAGAGGCAGGAAACAGGTTGATGTGGCTAAGGATGAGAAAGGAAGCTGGATTGAAGCAGCTAAGAGGAGAAAGAGGAGGGCTACAGAAAATGAGGTTGAAGAAGCAGATGGGGGCAGGTCATGAACAGCCTTGAGATCCTCAGGAGTTAGGATGTTTTTCTCAATGCAGTGGGAAACCACTAAAGGTTTAAGCAGAGCAGTGGCATAATCTGATTTACCTTAAGAGATCACTCAGGCTCGGTTGTTCTCGACCTGGGGATGGCGGGAGGTGGGGTGGAACGGTATTATCCCCTTCCCGACCCTGCACCCAGGGACATTTGGAAGTAAGGGGAGGCATTTACTTGGGATGCTACTGGACAGAGGCCAGGGATGCTAAATATTCTGAAATGGACAGGACATCCCCAACAATGAAGTCCCAACAATGAACAATGATTAATTAATACCCCAAATGCCGACAGCATTCATGTCACGTTGTTAGTTGCTGTAGGGAAAATGGGTTGCATCTGGGCAAAAGTAGCCACAGGATAGGAAGTGACTGGCGCTTTCTAGGGGAGAGATAAGTGTACCTTAGTCTAAGGTTGTGGACAGCAGATGTGGTTTAAAGATAAGGATATAACTTCAGGTAGAAGTGCTGGGACCTGCTGATGGATTTGATGAGGGGGTAAGAAAAGGACAGGACAGGTGAAAGGTAACTCCTGGATTTGTGGCTTTGCAAACTGGGTAGATGCTGGTGTCATTTACTGAGGCAGAGGGCACCGGTTCATTTCATCTGAGTTACCTCAGTTTCTCTCCTCTCTGTCTTGAAATTGTGCAGTTGATTTTTCTGTCAGGCTAACCCATGCCTTGATCCGACAGACCTGCACTGTCTGGGCTAAGCTGATTCACCTTTCATTTCTTATGGCCCTCATTATACAACCAGATGTATACAACAGTCTGGCAGGGGTGTAGGGAGGATTAAATGCGATGCTAGAAGTATATGCTTGGAACCTTCTTGACACGTTCTAGGTTCTCAGTAAGGGTCCTCCCTCTCTGCTTCCTCTTCCTGTCCTCTGAATTTGGTGGCTTCAGAAGATTATGTCCTTGACCTTCTCTTAAATGTGTATTCTCTGCTTGGCAAGCCCATCCTTTCTCATGATTGAAACTCTTGCTCTTACACAGATAACTTCCAACTTTACAGCTCCAGCTTGGGCCTTTTTTGTATTTCAACATTGCATTTCCAAATGTCTCCAGTATTTCCTCACTTGAATTTACCTAGAACAGTTTCCTACATGATTTATTTGATCTAAGAGACGCATACCTGAAGACTTAGCCGTCTTCAAAATGTGCGTATTCTAGAAACATTTCTTCCTAAGAGTAAACGTAAATTAGAGAGGATGAGTTACGGAGCTGTTAAATCTACTGCGCTTATGCTCATTTTTGCATTAATGCTGCCCTATATTTTCTCAGCATCATCTTTTTTTTTTTTTCAGCATCATCTTTAATACTTGGCAGAATGCTTGCTCCTAAATTAATTGCATTGCATGTGTCTCATTTACTTGCCTTCTTAGTGGCTTTTTAATTACATCTGCCTCATCTTCCAAAGTTACTGAATTTCAGGTGTATTTTTCAGTACTGTTACCACCACCACCAATTAACAATATTTGGTGGGTGTTAAGATAATAGAAATATTTACAACTAAAATAACAGTGAACATTAGGGTAATAGAATAGTGGTCATCAAAATCACTCATGGAAATTTTGCTGCACATGAAAAAAAATTGGTTCCAACGATATTGACAAAGGGTGATGGGTATTTCTCTTCCATGGGACAGTCATACGGCAATGTTGTAAACAAGGTTTACGATGTACTTGCTTAAAGGTTCTCTGTACATCCCCTGCTTGACCAGTCCCCACTTCCCCTACACTCTACTCACTTGACTGACCTTCCCCCTAAATCTTCCCCCATAATCGTAGACCCTAATCAGAAAATACCTACATACTTCCCACCCTCCCCCACCAGAGATAGTGATTGTTCTAATATTTAGCTTCGAATGACTACCCCTTGATAGTTTAGCAAAGGGAAAACCTCTGCCCCAGGAAAGTACTTAGCCCGGGGGGGCTATCAGGAGTTTAGAGGGCCAGCTCCTCTGCTGCTTTCCCTGGTAACCTGAGCCAAGCTGACATCAATTTCCCCATAACTGATAGCCTCCCTAGTCCTCCCCAGAGCGAAGCCTGCAGCTACATCCTGCCCTGCTGTCCACCGCATATAGTGGGGTGTCGCTCCAGGACCTTGCTTCCGGCATGTAAGCTCCCCCATCCATCAGACCATTGATGTCTCTGTCGCTGACTCTGGGCTCTTTCTTCAGTCTTGAAGCTGGGCAAGCGCAGGGCTTGCAGGCCTCTGGGGTGCAGCCCGACAACCATCAAAGAAATAAAAGATCTGTGACAGGCTAGTTAATCGTCACTGGAGTATGCAAATAGGATTTCTAAATTTGGCATGCAGATACCTTTGAGAGACATATGAAGTCCCTTGCAGAGGTGCCAGTGGCATAACTATGAAAGAGAAGAGTCCCTTAGTGTTCCTAAAAACATGTACTGTTCCTTTTGGGATGGAGTAGCCAAGCTGAACCCAGAGCCTGCACAGCCCATTCCTACCCCAGCTTTGAGACAGTTGATGGAAGAAGCTCTCTGGCTTGTTCCTGAGGAGCTGATGTGGCAGAAGCGTCCAGGCGTACAGGCATGCCTTGTTTTGTTGTGCTTTGCTTTATTGCGCTTCACAGATAATTGTGTTTTTTACAAATTGAAGGTTTGTGGAAACCCTGCCTAGAGCAAGTCTATCAGCGCCATTTCCCCAGCAGCATCATGTTTTTCTTAAGGCTCCTGGATTTTGAAGAACTAACCTCAGAAGAATTCCTTTGCTCTTCTAGTACTTTTTAACCGCCTATTCATCCTCCTGTAATATGTATTTCAGAGTGGATGAGACAAAATTTTGGTCACAGGATAAGTGTGCAAAAAGGCCAGAAAAAACATAGGCCTTTACGTGAAAGATATTTGCATCCTAAATTCATGTTTGTTTGTATGTTTTTTATATTTGTCTTCAGAGATCATAGAATTATTTTAAAAGTTAATAATTTTAGTGTACATTGAGTTGTTCAGAAGTTCAAGTACTCGGTGTTATGAAAGCTGCTTATAAGACAGTTTTTACTGTGCGTTAATCTCCAAATGACAATTACAGTAGATGTTTCTATAAAGGTCAACTGCTTTCTGGTTTAGATCCACTCCAGTGGATCCACTATAGCACCAATAGTAGCTTCTAATTGACATTTTACTTTTCTGCTTCAAGCTAAAGACAGATGGGTGTGTGTATGTGTGATATGAAAAGCAAGCATTTGCCAGTGTTCCTTTTTAAATCAAATCATTGTCAGATTTCCCTGGACTTTTTGAAAAGGTGTGTGTCTATTCTTTATTTGTAGTGGGTTTTTTCTGTCTCTAATTGCAACCTGACTCAAGGGTTTTGCATCCTAGAGTCATTAGTTATGGCAGCAGGCAACTGGAAATTAGAATTTCAGTATAACAGTTGTCTCTTTTGGAGGCCTATTGGGATTGGTTGTATAAACAATAATAAAGTGACTAGATTAGACAACACTGCAAACTGACATCTGTCTTGGGAATTCTAAATGTGAATATTAAAGCTAGGGTGGGCTTCCCTGGTGGCGCAGTGGTTAAGAATCCGCCTTCCAATGCAGGAGACGCCGGTTCGAACCCTGATCTGGGAAGATCCCACATGCCGCGGAGCAACTAAGCCCGTGCGCCACAACTACTGAGCCTGCGCTCTAGAGCCTGCGAGCCACAACTATTGAGCCCAAGTGCCGCAGCTACTGAAGCCCGCGCGCCTAGAGCCTGCGCACTGCAAGGAAGAGTAGCCTCCGCTCACTGCAGCTAGAGAAAGCCCACGCACAGCAACGAAGACCCAACACAGCCTAAAATAAATTAAATTAAATTAAAAAAAGGATGGAGCTTGTATCTTTAAAACCAAAAAAAAAGCTAGGGTCAAATATAAGATTGTATTTTATTTTTGAAATGTATTTTATTGAAGTATAGTTGATTTACAATGTTCTGTTAATTTCTGCTGTACAGCAAAGTGATTCAGTTATATATATATATATACATTATTTTTCATATTCTTTTCCATTATGGTTTGTGACAGGATATTGAATAGAGTTCCCTGTGCTATACAGTAGGACCTTGTTGTTTATCAATTCTATATATAATAGTTTGCATCTGCTAATCCCAAACTCCCAATCCACTCCCCCTTGGCAACCACAAGTCTGTTTTCTATGTCTGTGAGTCTGCTTCTGTTTCGTAGATAAGTTCATTTGTGTCATATTTTAGATTCCACTTATAAGTGATATAAGATTGTATTTTAATTTACTGTACTACTTGAAATCATGAAACCATAATCAACTATGAGTCTGATGCCTGTTGAAATTAAGATTAAAAAGATGCTTATAAAAATGTCATTTAATATTCATTTCTCTCACTAATCACTGCCTAACATATTTTTAAAGATGGAGGAAGGTATTTGATCTCATGAAGTAACTAAAAATTAAGTCTGTTCTTAAATAAGACACCATGGCAATATATTTGGATAAGGGTGATTCTATAAATAAGATCATTAAAATACCTTTTGTTAATAGTAATCTTCTTTAGCATTTGCAAAATATGCTTCCTTCAAGAGGCTTGAAGTGCTTTTTTAATATCTTTGTACTGCTTCACAGTAACTGTGAAAACTGCAACAGATCTCCTCTCTAAAAATGTCATTGCAAAAAGAATTTTCTCAATGGATATGAAGGACTTAACATTGAATAAATAGCCCCCCAAAATCTGTTGCTTCCTTTGTCTCAAAGTGTACAGTCAGATCAATGTCCCATTGAACTTTGCACTGGTGTGAAATCATCTGATGCATTTGGTCAATTTGGGGTGTAACATTTTAAAAATAAGTAGTCAGTCATGTCTAATTTATCAGTTCACGTATCCCCAGTACTTCTTATACGTTCACAATATATAATAGTTGTTCAATAAATATTTAATACCCGAATTTTTAAAAATGTACTTGCTTTAAAAATACTCAGTCTTGGGCTTCCCTGGTGGCGCAGTGGTTGAGAGTCTGCCTGCTGATGCAGGGAACACGAGTTCGAGCCCTGGTCGGGGAGGATCCCACATGCCGCGGAGCGGCTGGGCCCGTGATCCACGATTGCTGAGCCTGCGCGTCTGGAGCCTGTGCTCCGCAACAAGAGAGGCCGCGATGGTGAGAGGCCCGCGCACCGCGATGAGGAGTGGCCCCCGCTTGCCACAGCTAGAGAAAGCCCTCGCGCAGAAACGAAGACCCAACACAGCCATAAATAAATAAATAAATTAATTAAATAAACCCAAAGTTTAAAAAAAAAAAAAAAAACTCAGTCTTTGGCTAATTTTTAAAAGTTTGGGAAATTGTTTCAAATTTTGTTTTCAAAGTTTTTAAAAATTGTTTCAAGTTTTGTGTATAAAGTGAGACTTGATTGCAATTTTAATATCTCGCTATTTAACATTTGCATGATTCAAAATCATATTGTTGAATTGGGCCCCGCTGCTCGCCGCTTACAAAATCAAATTCACAGATGTTGATAGAAAGGAAAGTTGTCTTTAATCACAGTGCCAGCAATCTGGGGAGATGATAGACTCAGTGTCCCCCAAAAAACTACCTCCAAAGATTCTGCTTGGCCATGAAAGCTTTAAAGGGAAGGAGGGAAGTAATCTCAGTTAATCATTGAGATAGGGGGTCAGAGTCATCGCCATCACCCCAGTGCATGCAGACTTGTTGACTTCTGTGATCTTCCTCTAAACGTTATCTTGTTCACACAGTTTGGTCACACAGTTTGAGAGATTACTGAAGGGGAAGCTGGGGAAGAGATCTGGTCATCTGTTCATTATTCTTCATTTCTGTTTATTTGATCTACGGAAAGAACCGGCAAGTTAGGCAAGGTATTGCCTGATTAAACGATTTGAAAGGTGTGCTTGGGCTGGACATGAGTAGAGCACGGGGGTGCCTGGTTTAAAAGTTAGTTACAATATAGCTTTGCTAAAGTGACAAGGAAAGGGCCTTCCTGCTGAAGGCGGTTTCCTGCAAAGAGCCGCTTACAATCCTGCAATGTAACTATCATAAAATATAACTATCTTGGGACTTCCCTGGTGGTCCAATGGTTAAGACTCTGCACTCCCAATGCCGGGGGCTCGGGTTTGATCCCTGGTCGGGGAACTAGATCCCGCATGCCGCAACAAAGTTCCTGCGTGCCACAACTAATACCCGGTGCAGCCAAATAAATAAATAAGTAAATATCAAAAAATAAATAAATAAAACGTAACTATCTTGTATTTTCAACTGGTGCATTTCTCTTCCAAATTGACTCTCATCCTTGCATCTTTCCAATTTTGGTTCATAACACCCAGCCAGTCACCCAGCAATTAGAATTTCATTCATCACAAGGTAAATCCAATTTTTTTAAGTCTTTAAGATTTAAAGCAAGAATATATAACCTACACGATAAGTACTCTTAGCATTAGTTTCCCAAATAATCATTTTCATAAAATATTACTGGTGCTCGCATATATTACTCATTCCAACTCTAGCCCTTCCCCACCTCTCCACCCAAACCCCAAAACAACCAAGGACCATTAGGAATATATGAAGTACAATGCTGACTTACTAGCATTTATATATGTGTGTGTATATATACATATGTATATAACAATGTAAGTATATGTACTATCCATTCAGTAGGTGGTGACTCCAACCCTCTTCTCATTATAGCCAGTAAAGAGTTAAAAATGTTCATAATTCATTATTTGAAAGAGCAAAAGTTATAAACAATGTAAATTTTCTATAATGACGCCTGGCTAGCTAAATTATGTTATATTCATTCCGTGGGCTACTATACAGAAAGTAAATATTCTAAATTAAGTCTCACTTCTGAGTCACATGGCTTCTGTCTTGGAGGCTTTACCTTTAGAAGCTGTCTCGAGACAGGAGCCCTGAGACTTTAGGCAAAAGGAAGATGGGGGGAATGTAATATATGGATCTCGTCACCTCTAACCATCCGTGTAGGGTTTTTTCTTTCCTTGATGGCAGTAGAAAGACCTCACTTCCATAACATACTACTCTTGATACTTTCTTTAAAGCTACTTTTCATTAAAGATTCTCTCATGAGGTATTTATCTGGGAGTTGGGAAGCTAAGGCGCTCAGGTCCTGGCTCTTCAGTGAATTTAACTGTGTGACCTTGGGCAAGTCACTTAACTTCTCTGTGCTTCAGTCTCCCTATCTTGTAAAATGGGAGTAATACCTACCTCACAGGGTTGTTGTGGGGATTAATTAGATATAATGTCTGTAAAGCATCTAAGGTTCTTGAAGAAGGTGCTATATAAATACAAAATAGTATCTATTAAAGTTGGTTTATTTGTGAAAAAATAAAATAAAATCATATCACAAGAAAGTAGCAATTCATATAGGAAAATATTCAAAATATATTTTGAAATCAAAAGGCAGATTTTAAAATGATATGGTCCTAAATTTGTATAAATAATTTATATATATATAGGTATATTAATTCATATGTACATTCACACAGACATGAAAACTGCAAAATAATAGGAAGGAAAACACCAAAAGATTATTGATAATAGTGATTTTATCTGAGTTACAGAATACTGGGAGCTGTTTTTCTTTTTCTTTCTTTTTTTGACCAGAGATCGAGCCTGTGCCCCCTGCATTGGGAGTGTGGAATCTTAACCACTGGACTGCCAGGGAAGTCCCTGGGAGTTGTTTTCCTTTATTGTATCAATACTTTTCTATATTTCCTGAATGTTCTTATAATGCTCATGTATCACTTTTGTAGAAAAAGACTTTTTATTTTATTTTGTTTGCTTAGAACAGAGGTCCGCAAACTTCTATAAAGAGCCAGAGAACAAATACTTTTGGCTTTGTGGGCCTTATGGTCTCTGTCTCAACTACTCAACTCTGCTGTTGTAACAAGAATCAGCCATAGACAATACATAAATGCATGGGCATGGCTGTGTCCCAATTAAATTTTATTTACAGAATTAACAGTGAGCTGCATCTGGCCCTCAGGATGTAGTTTGCCAAAGTGTCCTAGAACAGTAGAAGTAAGGAGAAATAGAATTGGGAGAAAACATGGTGGTCAAAGAGTGGGGCAGTTCTGCGTGGAGTTAGGTGCTGGTCTCTGGAGTCAGAGTGGTCAAACAAGAAGGAAGCTAGAGTGTTGTCCCTGGAGATGACGAATTTGTCTGGATAATAGCAGGGTGAGGGTGGAGGGCAGGAATGTAAACCAGGAGCTAAGACTTTCCAGCTCGGAGGGAGTGACAGGTCAGAAGATGGCAGGGACAGGAGAGGGAGGCTGATACAGCCATGTGACATGACCCTCAAAGAAGCAAGTTTTTATGCAAGCACAGAGGACTAAGGTCCTGGAAATAGCACTGGGAAATCGGGAGGGTGCCAATGTTACTAAACGTTAAGTATCCACTTCAAAGTTCTTATGGAGAAGTTGTGTCTTGGAGAAAAGCCAGGCTTGAGTTGAGTCAAGGAAATGCCTAGGTTAATAGGATAAGTGGGTAAGCTTATTTACTAAGGAATGGGAATTTCAGAAGACACAATGGAAAGAAAGATTTGGGCGTCAGAGGGATCCTTGATGGTTTGAGGGAGAAGAGGCAGAGAGTGCGAAGAGGACGATACTGCCAGGAGAGGACAGACATGTTTGGGGCATGTTGGGTTTACAGGGATTAGTGTCCGGAATGAGCAGGCAGTAGCTTGCATTAATTATAGTTTGCTGAGTCAAGAGTAGGCAATGGGATTAATTAATTCCCAGGCCCTCAGTACAGTAAAAAATAGCAATCTCTGGAGGATGGGAGGTCTTTTCCTAACCAGATAGCTGCTATCCCCTCTTTCCCCCATAACATCTCACCCAAGGCCCATACTTGGCTAAATTTCCTTAGGTCCCCATTGAGACAAGCCATGGATATGACTTGATTGGGCAATAATGTTTTTATCATCTTTATTGCATTCTCCACTGCATTCCTTTTTATTCACTTCACCTCTTGGTGCATTGCCTGAAGGAAAAACTCAAGAAGTAAGGAAGGAAAGAATGACCTCCTAACCAATCTTGCCAGCTCCAGCCCTTCCTTCTTCCAACTGTCCCATACTGGGCTGCCAGATGTACGTACACAAAGTCCAGATTGTGGCACTCTCCTAATCAAGAAGGATTCATATGATCACAGATCTCCAAAGTAGGGGGTGCAAACCCCAGGGAATGCACAAGATAAATCACTGGCTTACGGGGGAAAAGTATTGGAAATCTATTTTTCTAGTTTTTAATATTTTACTATATTTATTAGCTGCATACATTTTGATCACATGATAATGATTTTTCCTTTTAAAAGACTATTTTTTGAAGTTGCAGCAAAATTAAACAGAAAGGACAGAGATTTCTCATATACCCCTGTGCCCACACACACACAGCCTCCCCCATTATCAGCATCCCCCACCAGAGGGGTACGTTTATCAGTGAACCTACATTGACGCATTATTATCACCCAAAGTCCATAGTTCATATTAGAGTTCATTCGTGGTGTTTTACATTCTAGGGCTTGGACAGATGTATAATAACATGTATCTACCATTATAGTATCATACAGAATAGTTTCACTGCCTTAAAAATCCTCTGTTCTCCATCTATTCATTCCTCTCTCCCCACCCCATTCCTTGGCAACCATTAATCTTTTTACTGTCTCCACAGTTTTGCTTTTTCCAAAATGTCATATAGTTGGAATCATACAATATGCTGCCTTTTCAGATTGACTTCTTTCACTTAGTAATATGTATTTAAGTTTACTCCATGTCTTTTTATGGCTTGATAGCTCATTTGTTTTTAGAGCTGCATAATATTGCATAGCCTGGATGTACCACGGTTTATTTATCCGTTTACTTACCAAAGGACATCTTGGTTGCTTCCAAGTTTGGACAGTTATGACTAAAGCTGCTATAAACATCCAAGTGCAGGAGTTTTTCATATGCAGGTTTTTGTGTGGACATAAATTTTCAGTTCATTTGGGTACATACCAAGGAGCATGACTGCTGGATCATGTGGTTAAGACTATGTTTAGTTTTGTAAGAAACTGCCAAACCATCTTGCAAAGTGGCTGTAGCATTTTGCATTCCCACCAGCAGTGGATGAGCACTCCTGTTGCTCCACATCCTCGCCAGGATTTCATGCATCAGTATTTTGGATTTTGGCCATTCCAAAAGGTGTGTGGTGGTATCCCATTGTTGTTTTAATTTGCATTTCCCTGATGACATATTATGTGAAACATCTTTTTATATGCTTATTTGCTATCTGTATATCTTCTTTGGTGAGATTCAGGTCTTTTGCCCATTTTTTTTTTTTTAATAAATTTATTTATTTATTTATTTTAGCTGTGTTGGGTCTTCATTTCTGTGCGAGGGCTTTCTCTAGTTGCGGCAAGCGGGGGTCACTCTTCATTGCGGTGTGTGGGCCTCTCACTATCGCGGCCTCTCCTGTTGCGGAGCACAGGCTCCAGACGCGCAGGCTCAGTAGTTGTGGCTCACGGGCCCAGTTGCTCCCCGGCATGTGGGATCTTCCCAGACCAGGGCTCGAACCTGTGTCCCCTGCATTGGCAGGCAGATTCTCAACCACTGCGCCACCAGGGAAGCCCTTTTGCCCATTTTTTAATTGGGTTGTTCATTTCCTTATTGTTGAGTTTTAAGAGTTCATTAACTATTTTGGATTAAAGTCCTTCATCAGATATGTCTTTTGCAAATAATTTTTCCCAGTCTGTGACTTGCCTTCTCATTCTCTGAAAGGGCTCTATTTTTATTTTTACCTGCAAAGAAAGAAATTAGGCTTTGCTAATATTTAGCATATCAGTTATTGATATAAACATATATAATAACTAGTCATACATATATTGGGGATGCATATTCAAATATTTTGTTACTAGCAGGGTGCATGATCAAAAAATTTAGAAACCCCTAATGCAGGGAATAAAGTCTAGATTCCTTATCTTGGCGTTTAAGTCCTTACAAAACCTGCTACACCCCTTCTCTATCTATCTTCATACGTCAGATTGTCTGATCCATTTTAATCTATCCCTTTGTTTTTCAGCCTACGCAGGACATTGCCTTATGCTTAGAAAGCCTCAAATAAAGTCTCTGTTGAGATGAGACATGGTACAATGACACTACGTCCTTCTGTGCCCTCTCCAGTGGAAGTGTGGAATGCAGTCGAGAGCTCCCTGTCTCTAAGGGCCAGCAGTCGGTGTTGCCATATTCCTGTCTCTGCATTGGCTTTTAGGGTATTTTACCACTCTCCCTGAAATGTTCATTCTCCTTTGCCATTGGGCTGCCCGTTCCCATCTTTGTCATTATTACTCTGCCACCCTCTGGGACTCCCCCACATTCACGAGTGGCTTTAGTGTCTCTCCTTTCCTGCCCTATCTGACTTCAACACCCCTGCTGATGGGCCCACCACCCGACATCCGAATCTGTCCCCATCTTGCCTCCTCTACCGCTCCTCTGTTTCTGTCACCCTCCTGTTCCTACAGTCACACCCTCGTGGAGCAGTTGTCTTCATCCCAGACGGCAAACCTTGCTCTGCCCTTAGCTGCCTTTTCTTCCACCTCTCACACACCCTTGGTTAGGTTAAACTGGCTTTTCAGCTTCGCTGAGAGCTTCAGTCCCTCTGTCTCTATTAGCCCAATCTACCGGACTCCTCCTGGTTTCACTTCCTTGTCTGTGAGCCCCAATCCCGCAGTCATTTCAGTGATACCCACACAGTACCCTCTGCAAGTCTTGACCTTCTTCCTCTGGACCATATGTCTTTCCAGGACCCAACTCCAGCTGGACTTGCCCGTTCCTCTTCACAGCCTGCTGAGTCCAGCTGAAGGGCCTCCCATCGCTTGGCTCTTGGTGCCCTGACAAGTGTTCCTCTCCATCCTCGGGTGGGACCACAAGGCGCCCCAGGCTCATGCTCCTCATTTTTCCTTTATTTCCCACTCCGCCCAATGGCGAATCCACATATTTGCCTCCTCAAGTCCCTGATCACGCTCCCATATCTCAACCCTCAACAGATTGAAACTCCCAGTTTCCAAATAAAAGAAATGATCCCAGGTCAAAATTCCCTCCACTTCCCTCCAGTTCATTTCCAAAGTCACCCATTCTTACCTCCTTCTCTTTTGTTCAGAGTACGTGTCCTTCTCTTCTCTCAGCTATCCTCCCACCTCATCCCACTCCCTCACTTTCCCTAATTACATTGCCCTCCCCCAGCAGCCGTTCTACCCTAAATCAGCCTCACTCTCTCCACTGACCGTAAACACATTCAGATAAGCCCCATCCTAAAAATTCACTCTTCCCTTGATCCTGCATCCCTCTCAAGCCACTTTCTATCCCTCCCCTTCCCCTTACCATCAAACCTCCTTTTAAAAAATGTTTACTTAAAATTTTTTTCAATGTTAACATTCTCACTAAAGAAAATTTGGAAAATACTGAGAAACTGAAAGAATTAAAAACAAGTGCCTCCTTTAATCCTATATCTCAGATACAAACACTCTTAACATTTTTTCTGTATTGTATTCATCTTCCTCTGCTCCATAGAGGTGCTTTGTAAAACAGAGTCAAATTACCCTGTAGTTTCAGTGGTCTATCCGGCTCTTAAGCTTGTAACTTAACATTGTAACATAAACAGTTTCTGTTACTACACAGGCCTCACAAACATAATTTGTAATGACTGGTCAGTATTCCAGCAAATGGTCACACCATAGTTTACTTAACCTCTTCTATTATTGGATATTTAGCTGGTTCCTGCCTTCTCATAGTTGTAGGTGGCATGACAATTGTTAAAAACAAGACAACAGGCCCCAAATGGAGTTGCTACCCCACATCACCAAACCAAGACTTGACTTAAATACAGTTTTGGCTCTCCCAGAAACAGAATCTTAAACCAGTCAACCAGGAACTGTCTGGTCAGCACTAGTTAGGTAACCTGCCACCATCCCCTAAAGGAAAGTAGCTTTGCAATAACCAACCCACTTTTTTGCCTAGTATAACTTCCTTGTTCCCACCCCTTTCTACCTGTAAGTCTTTCATTTTGTACAGCTCCTTGGAGCTCCTTTCTATCTGCTCGATTGGATGCTGCAATTTGAATCAGTTTTTGCTCAAACATACTAAAAATTTTTAGTATATGCCTCAGTTTATCTTTTAACACAATATTATTATACATAACATTTTCCAATATTTATGAATACTTTCTAAGGGTAGAGTCTCAGAAATAGAACTAATATTCCAAAGTAATAGGAATATGTAAAGATTTTTGGCATTTATTGTCAAATTGCTCTCCAAACAAGTTTTACTAATCTACGCTGCCAAAATACGAGACTACCCATTTTACTGAACTTTTGCCATCACTCCACATTATCATTATTTCCCCCCCAAAGTGTTAACTTATAACTGCTTTAGTACTTAAGAGATAATTTAGTATACCCCTATCACATCTCAATCCATTATACTTTGACTCATATTCACACCAATATAAGGAAATTACTCTGGAGAAAGGTCACCATTGACTTCCTCATCTACCTAAGCCATTGATCCACTGATTAGTTTTTTCTTCTATTAACTATTTAATCCCTCTGCAGTGTTGTTGTTTACCCCCTTTTCAAGCTCTTTGTCTCCATCTCCTCCAGCCACCTCTAAAATGTTAAGAGTCCCTGGGATTTTCATCTGGACTCTTCTCACTTTATATGCTCTGCCTGGCAATCTTATCCATTGCACAACTTCAATTTATTGAGTGGTCTTATTCCATAAAATTTCCTCCTTCTGGTGTATTTTAACCCCTCCCCCTGCATAATGGCCCTACACCCTCAGCATAGAAATGTACTCAAATCTCTTCCATTTGTTTTAAAGGCCCTTCCTCAGTGCTGTATTCCTCTTTATCATGTGTTGCTTTCTTCTATTTACAACCAAGCTTTTAAGAACAGTGGTCTCAACTTCCTGAACTCCCATTTCTTTTTTTAATGTTTTTGCTGGTTTTTTTTTTTTTCTTATATTGTTCACAGCTAGGATTACGGAGGTTGGGATGAGGTTAGCAACAAACTACATCAATGGGCTTAAAACAAATTTTTTTGTAATGGAATGGGCTCATTGGCAGCCCTAATCATGTTCATAAATGAGGATAGAAAATGCTAGTAGGCTTATTTCATACTAGGATTTCATACCAGGATTCAGTACATCATGTCATCTCGTGAAGCATTATGTCAGTTTCCCTGTCATTTCATAGTTATGAAATTTGCACTCTTTCAACCTGGGCTTAACAGAAACTCATATTTTTACTGCAGTTTGGCTCCCCCACACAACCCCACCATTCCACTGAAACTGCTCTCAAGAAAGGTCACCAGAAACCTTCTGGTGCTGATCCAGTGGATATCTGTTTAGCTCTTTTTTTGTTCAAACTCTCAGTGGCATCTGACCCTCTGACAACCTATTTCCTTTCTGAATTCAATCCCTTGTCTGTGGAGCCTGGCTTTCTCCTTTGCAGACTTTTTTTTTTTTTTTTAGCTCATCTTCCTCCGCTTGTCCCTTAAATATTAGTTTTCCCAGATTTCCACCCCGATTCTCATCTTATGACCTTACCTCCTCCTCCCTCCATCCTTACCTGGATGAGAGGGAGCTCATCTACTCCCACAGTTTTGCCTCCTGTGGAACTGACGATGATCCTACTCATCCCCTCTCAGCTTCGGGTCCCTGTATCAAACATCGATTATAAATCTCGACTTAGAGCGCTTCCCTGGTGGCACAGTGGTTGAGAATCTGCCTGCCGATGCAGGGAACACGGGTTCGAGCCCTGGTCTGGGAAGATCCCACATGCCGTGGAGCAACTAGGCCCGTGAGCCACAACTACCGAGCCTGCGCGTCTGGAGCCTGTGCTCCGCAGCAAGAAAGGCCGCGATAGTGAGAGGCCCGCGCACCGCAATGAAGGGTGGCCCCCGCTTGCCGCAACTGGAGAAAGCCCTCGCACAGAAACGAAGACCCAACACAGCCAAAAATAAAAATAAATTAATTTTAAAAACCTGCTTAAAAAGAAGAAAAAAAAAATCTCCACTTAGAGATCCATCAGGCTCTTCAGATTGAATAGTCCCAACTCAGTTCTCCATCTCCTTCTCTCCCAAACCTGCTCCACTTCCCTGATGGCTGTACAACTCCTCAGCCCAGTCACCCGACCTGAAACCTCTGGGGTCATCCTTGACCCCTCCCCACTCCTCACTGCCATATCTGATGGGTCATCAGGTCTTGATTTTCTACATCCTTAGTATATCTCAGACTCATCCCGTTCTCTCTGTTTGCACTGTCACTTCTGTCTCTGCAGCAGCATCACCTCTGACCGGTCTCCCTGGTTCATGACTGTATCAGTCAGGGTTCAACCAGAGGATCAGAACCCTTGGGACTTATTACAAGGAACTGGCTTATGCAGTTGTGCACCCCTCCCTGTTGTGGAGGCTGAATAAACAGTCCCTCTAAGGCTGTCTCTGTATCTGATGCTAGAGCCTGAAGTCCACAGGGCAGGTGTTCTGGAAGAAAAGGTTGATGTGAAGCGGAGGGATGGAGAGCAGGCTGGAACCCACAAGCATGAGTTGAACCCCATGTCCATTCTTTTGCCTCTGACCTCATTGAGGAGGGTGTCCTGCAGAAGCTGGGTCTTTTATCATTGTTGCCTGGAATGATCTTTATGAGAACCAAGCCTTTAAAACCCTACCATGACTCCAATGCTTTGAGAAGGCTGTGCAAATCATACAGCACAGGGGGCCCTCAGGTCCCTGCCTGCCTACCTCTCTGGCTTGGTAGCTTGTCCTTCCCCAGTCATCCCCCTTCTCCCCTCCTCCCCTTCCCCTTTTAATTCACACACACACACACACACACATGCACACGCACACACGTGTGCATGCGCACACATGTGCATGTGCACATACTCAAGTCATATAAAACTGCAGCAGAAAAGAAATTACCCATAATCTTTGGGGCCCAGTTTGTTCAAAATTAATGGTATTTTTGAAGTTTAGCTATCTTAACTCCAAAAAAAAAGGTGAATACTTGAAAAACTATGTTGTTACCTGTTAAAACACAGAAGAGGCTGGGAACTGTCACAAACTATGCATCACAAGCCAGGTATCCTCCATCACATGGGGATTTCATTATAAAGAACATGACCTAATCCACAAACAATAAATGCTGGAGAGGTATGGAGAAGAGGGAACCCTTCTACACTGTTGGTGGGAACGTAAATTGGTACAGCCACTGTGGAGAACAGTATGGAGGTTCCTTAAAAAACTAAAAATAGAACTACCATATGATCCAGCAATCCCACTCCTGGGCATATATCTGGAGAAAACCATAATTCAAAAAGATACATGCACCCCAATGTTCATTGCAGCACTATTTACAATAACGAAGACATGGAAGCAACTTAATGCTCATCAACAGAGGAATGGATAAAGAAGATGTGGTACATGTATACAATGGAATATTACTCAGCCATAAAAAAGAATGAAATAATGCCATTTGCAGCAACATGGATGGACCTAGAGATTGCCAGACTGAGGGAAGTAAGTCAGACAGAGAAAGACAAATATCATATGATACTGCTTATATGTGGAATCTAAAACAAGGGTATAAATGAATTTATCTACAAAACAGAAATAGAGTTACACATGTAGAAAACAAACTTATAGTTACCAGGGGGTAAGGGGGGGCAGGGATAAATTGGGAGATTGGGATTGACATAAACACACTACTATATATAAGATAGATAAGGACCTACTGTATAGTACAGGGAACTCTACTGGGAACTCTACTCTCAATAGTCTGTAATGGCCTATATGGGAAAAGAATCTAAAAAAGAGTGGGTATATGTATATGTATAACTGATTCACTTTGCTATGATCCTGAAACTAACACAACATTGTAAATCAACTATACTCCAATAAAAATTTTTTAAAAATTAATGAACCAAAAAAAAAAAAGAGCATGACCCTGTACTCCTAAGTTAGGCCGTCCTCCCTGTCATCACTGACTGTCATTTGCAGCCCCGTGATGCCTGTTATCTGCCTCATGCCACTGGAGCAAATGATTTTCAAGTTACAATGGAATGGATCAAAAAATAGGCACCTATTTAAAAAGCCTTTTTAGAACATTTCTGGATTTGGATTTGTTGGTGCTTAGACTCCCCTGAATCTGCTCCTACTTCGAGGTCTTGATCATGTGATCCCTCTGCCCTTCCTTTCCCTTCATCATGGAACTAACTCTTGTTTACTTCAAAGCTTGTGTAGGATGTCACATCCTCCAGGAAATCTTTGCTAGTTCCCTTTGGCCCCTCCATCTGCCCAGGACTGGGTTAGGGGCTAATCCCTAGGCTTGACCTTTGTGGTTAGATTTACCACGCGGTATTTCATCTGCTTCTCAGGCAGGGAATATGCTGTTTTTAGAGGATTTAGTTCCTAATCCCCAGCATGTAGCATAGTGCCTACCACAGCTTCATTCACTGGAGAAGAATTTAGGACATTATACTTGAATGAAGGAACTTGCTTCTTACCTGCACCGCCGTATTGCCACAATCCGGATCCATCTGTCTGTCCACTGACGAGCCCAAAAACGCAAGCTTGGGACATTCAAATGAAGATCATTTCCCAGTGTTTTATACAATGCTGGTGTGAATACTATTTTTTATAATTTTGTGGAGGGCAATGTGATAAATTATATCAAAAACTTTAGCATTAGGAATTGCCTTTAACTCTGTAATTCCATTTCTAGGCATTTGTACTAAGAAAATAATTAAGGGTGTGAACAAAGGTTTACCCACAATAATGTTAATTGTAGCATTGTTTATAACAGCAGAGAACTGAAAATAATCTATGCATCTAAAAGGAGAATTAATTTGAATAATCGAATAAATTGTCAATGAACTACTATACAGTAATTGAAAATTAAATTCTACATGTAGGTTTATTTATATGTTAAGATGTACATGATCTATCGTTGGATTTTAAAAGCAACTTATAATACAGTAAGCACAGTATTTTATTATTTTTATATAAAAATATGTGTAACATATGCATAGAAGAAAGTATAGTGGAATATTCTTATCTTTTTTATTGTCTGTTTCTTAAATTTTTCTAAAATGCATATAAATTGCTTCTAAAATATTATTTTAGCAAGAAAAACATTTAAGTTACTTGTAGTGAGTTCTCCAATCCCTCTACCTAAGCTCTATTAATAGGCATAAATGCTTTGGGACCGAAAGAAAAAAGAAAAAAATTACCAAACATTAAGACTTGGGACTGGCTGGGCATACATCACATACATGATCGCATTTGGTCCTGTAAAATACATATGTTGTCTCCATTTATATTGATGAGAACACTGAGTGCTAGAGAAAATAATTGCTCTTGTGCCTGAAATCACACAGCTAGTGACAGATTCCATCCAACAGGTTCACCCAACCGTAAGCTCCAGCCTTTCCTCCACACCACACAGCAGAGGCCCCACTGGGGAACACCCACCCCTGAGGCCAGTGCCGGCACTGTGAAGGGTGAAAACAAATTCATTCCCAAGGTCGGTGTCCTCTAATGTAAGCCCGCCAGGGTTCAGGGACCCTCGCATTAGCAGAGGGTGGATCGAAGCTGTGGGGCTGTCTATTGGTTTTGCCCTGTAGTTAATGATAGTCTATCTATCTGAGCATTGACCCAACAAGTTCCACAATGAAGGAGAACAGCAAACACCACGCACTCGCCCGGAAGAGAGCCAGGTTGGGGTGTCTTGCATTCAACCCCTGCTGGATGTGTGGTTTCAGGAGGATCATCTAATTTCTCCGAACTTCGGTTATCCCATTTACAGAATGTGAGGGTTGGCAGCCCAAACTCCAAGGACACTTCCATCTCTAATGCTCTACCATCCTGTGATAAAACACATATCACACATGCAGGAAGGGCATCTTCACAGGAAAGGGAGCAGGAACAAACATTTCCAGTGTCTCAAAGACCCCAGTTTTCACCAACCCTCAGAGAGAGGTTTACCTATTCTTGTTTTCAAGATGAGGAAACTGGTTCTTAGAAAAGTTACAGGGGCGATTTCTCAAACTTCTGAGCAGCTTTGGCACATCTGTTTTCCTCTGATAGAAACACACATATCTTTGCCCAGCTCAGCTGCAAGTCCTTTAGCTTGGCTCAGGGGATGCAAGACCAATCTTTCTTAAAGGGACATTCCTCGAAGCTTACTTATTCTTCATTTATTTCCCAGAAACATGATACACTCTGAGTGCTGTAGAACACACAGCCTCCATGTTCTTTGTGTGCTTTGAGGACCTGGATCCTGAGCATTTGCACTCAGTACTGTCAAAGACACTGCTTCGAGTACCCCAGGACTCAACTGTGTTTTGAAAGTGAAGGAAATTTAATAAATTTTTTGAACACTGAAAAGCAAGGTAATGGCAAAGTAATGCTTGTAATTTAGAAACAAAGAAGACAACTTCAGAAATGTTGTTCTCTGTTCATTTCCTACTAACTGGAAGATACTGGTGCAATGCGGAAGGGACAGAAAATGGAAAAAGTTCACCCACTCCCTCCAGATTCAGGGCAGGAGTTTTCAGTCTTCCCTCCTTCTCTGCTACCCACCCTTGTATCATTATCCCTCTTCTTCTCTTCTCCCCTCTGTCTCGCCGTCCATCGTTCCCCTTAGAGCTTCAACAGGAGCTGCTCAGTTCAGCTGGCAATTAGGTGGTAATTATCAGCAAAGGGCATAACTGAGATGTTACCTCCTGGAGGACATAATCTTCATCCTTGCCTCCAGTGAAATGCGGACAGGGCTAGTTCCCTCCCCTCTGTGCTCCTATAGCATCCAGAAGTGTGCGTGTGTGTGTGTGTGTGTGTGTGTGTGTGTTAGTTAATCTTCATTATTTGCAGATTCTGTATTTGCAAGTTCACCTACTTGCTGCAACTTACTTGTAACCCCAGAATCCCTGTCCACACTCCTATTACTTTGGCAGATATGCACAGAGTGGTGGGAAAGTTGAGTCCCCGGATGGAGCAGTTTGAGTTTTGAGCTAAAGTCAAATGCGTTGGTGCCCTGCTTCTTGTTTCCACTCTGATGCTATAAACAAGTGTAATTTTTGCAGTCTATTTAGTGCCACATTTTTCACAATTTTGTGCTTTTTGTTGATGACTTCATTGTTTAAAATATCCCCCAAGCATAGAGCGAAAGTGAACAAGAAGACTGAAAATGCACGTGTGTGGTTAGCTTCATTCAGGTATGAGTTACAGTGCCTGGTAAATTCAATGTTAATGAACTAACAGTAAGTACTAAATAAGATGTCTTTGAACAGAAACACATATAAAACAGGGTTATGTATTAGTATTGATCAATTGATGAAAATGTTGTGACCAGAGGATCAGTGGACACATACACACACACACACACACACCATATTGTATTTTCTCCTTACAAATATCCCTTCTCCTCTAGGCTATGTTCCTTATGTTCCTTATGAGTTGGAACTCTGTCTAATTCATATCTCAATCTCCCCCTCTATTTAGTGCCTGGTACATATAGGTGCCCACCAGGAGTCTGCTGAATGAAGAATGAACGACCATCTTCTAAAGTTGTTTGAACCACACTGTAAAACCCCCAGTCCATTGGACACCCCCTGCACAGGCCTGAATCCCCAAATGGGTTGTTTCCTTGGTTTCCCCAAAGTGATCAGTGTGGAGGTGTCAAGATAAAGTCATTTGTATTAGTACGTGTTTGAATAAAGCAAATGCCAGCTTCATAGCTATAATTTTATTCCCTGTACACTGCCATAATACATATTAATTATAACATGAGAAAGCCTTGGATCTCTTGGGCTCCCTGGCCCCAAGAGTAAACATTGAGTAAACTTATGTAAAAAAAGGTGAGATGGGGGCTTCCCTGGTGTTGCAGTGGTTGAGAATCTGCCTGCCAATGCAGGGGACACGGGTTCGAGCCCTGGTCTGGGAAGATCCCACATGCCGTGGAGCAACTGGGCCCGTGAGCCACAACTACTGAGCCCGTGAGCCACAACTACTGAGCCTGAGCATCTGGAGCCTCTGCTCCGCAGCAAGAGAGGCCGCGATAGTGAGAGGCCCGCGCACCGCGATGAAGAGTGGCCCCCACTCGCCGCAACTGGAGAAAGCCCTCACACAGAAACGAAAACCCAACACAGCCAAAAATAAAAATAATAAATAAATAATAAATTAAAAATTAAAAAAAAAAAAGGTGAGATGGCATTTTATAAAGGATGGGGTCCATCTTTTGAAGAAAAGAGTCTTTCTCTTTAGAAAATTTACAGAACTATAGTAGAACTCTGACAGTCAGTCTCTAAAATTCCAATAGAGTTAGTATATAAATTCTGTCCTTGACTCTTTCCCTAAGCTCAGCCCTGGTGGCCTTATCAATCCTTGGGGCTTCTACTATCAAGGCCAAGAGGCTGTCTTCCAGCCCTAGCCTCTCTCACTTGATTGGCAAACAATTATTGAGCAGGTACTGTCTGGTAAACATCACATGGATATCCTGCAGGTATGTTGAATCCAGTACTTATTCCAAAATTTAGCTCCTCATCTCTTTCTTATCTTTCCCTCAAACCTACTCCTCTTCCTGGCATATCTCTTTCATGATACTCCTCCCTAACATTCTCCCCAAATCACATCTCTGCAGCCATTTCTGGCCCTTCTTCACCCATGTCCCCCATCAGCTGCTTGCCAAGGCCCTTGCATGTTGAGTGAATGAACAAACTAAGCAGATCAATCAGTGATTCTGTCCTGGCTTCAAACTGTTGAAGCATTTCCTCCTCAAAGGTATCAGGATCTAGAGAGTATGAGGTAGAAATGATCAAAAGTAATGGAAAGGGGCTTCCCTGGTGGCGCAGTGGTTGAGAATCTGCCTGCCAATGCAGGGGACACGGGTTCGAGCCCTGGTCTGGGAAGATCCCACATGCCGCGGAGCAACTAGGCCCGTGAGCCACAATTACTGAGCCTGCGCGTCTGGAGCCCGTGCTCCGCAACAAGAGAGGCCGCGATAGTGAGAGGCCCGCGCACTGCGATGAAGAGTGGTCCCCACTTGCCGCAACTAGAGAAAGCCCTCGCACAGAAACGAAGACCCAACACAGCCAAAAATAAATAAATAAATAACGTTCCCTTTCAAAATAAATAAATAAATGTACCAATATTTAAAAAAAGTAATGGAAAGGAGGAAAGCTCAGGGATGAAGACTGGGCCAGCACAAGCACAGCATCAGGCCTCATGGACTCAGGGTTCCAGAAGTGGTACAGTGATCATCCGTGTGGTCAGTCATTTCATAGAAAAATGAACATATGCACTCAGTCTAGTGGGAGTGTGAAGTGGTACTTCTGAAATCCATGTATAATGCTGTTGTTGGGAATGTCTCAAACTATAAGCATTTGGCCCCAAAACTTAAATCTTCTCACTGGGAGATCACTTTACATTTAGGGTTTCCTGTTATATGGAGCATAGTCAGCTTGGACTGCTATAACGAATACCATAGACTGAGTGGCTTAAACAACAGAAATTTATTTCTCATAATTCTGGAAGCCAGACGTCCTTGGCTAGAAGTTCAAGATCAGGGTGCCATCCTGGTTGGGTTCTTGATGAGGACTCTTCTGGCTTGTAGACAGCCGCCTTCTTGCTGTATCCTTACATGATGGAGAGGAAGAGCTCTGGTCTTTTCCCTCTCATAAGGGCACCAATTCCATCACAAAGGGTCCACCCCATGATGTCATCTAAACCCAATTACTTCCCAAAGACCTTACCTCCAATACCATCACACTGTGGACGGGGTCTTCAACATACAGATTTTGGGGGGAAACATTCAGTGTGTCCACTGAATGAATTCCATAGCATTTGGGCATTTATGGTAAATAATGCCACTAATAATTTCCTGCTTCTTAATCATTATCTGGTATTTATATAACTAGCAACTTTATAGTATTTCTAACTTTTTATTTTGATTATCTTCAAAATTACAGAATTGTAGTAGTTCAAAGATCTCTCAGATACTCTTTGCCCTTATGAACCAATTGTTGATATTTTGTCAGATTCTCTGTCTCTGTCTCTTTCTCTCTCTCTCTCTCCACACACACACACACACACACACACACACACACACAGATTAACGTTATTTTTTTCGTAACCATTTGAGAATAAGTTACAGATATCATCACTTTTCTCTTTATTCCTAAATACTTCAGGTCTGTTTTCTAAGAACAAGCACATTTTCTTACTTGATCACAGTATCGTTATCAAATTCAGAAAATTTAACATGCATATACAATTATATAATTTACATTCCATTTGCAAAATTTGTTAACTGTTCCAAGGTATTTTTTAAAGCAATCTTTCCTCCTTATCTCAAGATTCAATCCAGGATCAAACTGGAATCATATATTGCCTTTAGTTACAAAGTCTTTTTAATCTCCTTTAGTCTAGAATAGTTCTTAGGCTTTTCTTTGTCTTTCATGAGTTGCCATTTTGGAAGAGTACAAACTCGTTGTTCTGTAGAACACCCTTCAATTTGGTGTGTCTAATCTTTCCTTGTGATTCGATTTAGGTTATGCTTTCCCCCTCCCCACAGGAATACCGTGGAAGTGCTGCTGTGTCCTCAGTGCATCACATCAGGAAACACGTGGTATGTTTGTTCCATTATTGGTGATGTTAATTTTGATCGTTTGGTTAAGGTGGTGTCGTCTACGTTTCTCTGCTAGTGTAATTATAATTTCTTATTTTATAATTAATAAGTAATTAATAATTAATAAGTAGTTTATAGGGAGATACTTTGAGACTATATAGATAACCTATTCCATATAAAATTTTCACTCAATCGTTTTAATATACATTGATGATTCTTGCCTTAATTAATTATTACAATGATGGTTACAATGTTGATTTTCTAACTCTGTCATTTCGTCTATATTTAGTAATTGGCATTTTATTGTAAGCAAAAGTTTTTCCTTCTTTCTTATTTAGTTACTACCAGTACAGACTCATGGATCACTATTTTATTCAATAAGTTTAATTCCCGACTATCATTATTTGTTTCGATGCTCAGGCTGTCCTAGATTTGGCAATTGATTTCCTTCAGGTGGTTCTTTTTACGTGAACTAATCATTCTTTCAGTACTTGCTTACTTTCTGGCACAAGGCCATCTTGTACCTTTCCTTTTCCTGGAATTAGTCACTTCTTCAAGGAGCTTTGCTTGCTTTTCATGGGGACCAGTGCGTAGAAACCAAGATCTGAGCACTCGATGGGCTCACTGCTACTGAGTGCCTTTGCTTCTAGGTCTGCACAGTGGACAAAACTGGAAAGAATAGTAATTTCATATGGTTCAACAGTCACTCATGCTACCTATGTAAAATTATGAGTTTATACTGCCTTCTCTAGTACCTATTCAAACACAGTGTTTTCCTTGTCTTCCCCCTTTCTCACTCTCTTCCCCAGTGAGAACCAAACAGTAGAACAACGTTATTTGCTCAGTATTACAACACAGAAAATAGTTGCAGGAATTGCTACATTTATTCCACTATGGAAGAACAAACCTACTAAGGAGAGTTCAAGATTTGTTTGCATTTCTTTTTTCTTAAGATTGATAATATACAATCAAAGAATTGTATTCAAAAGTTACTTGGATTAATTCTTTTTTTTCCCTTTCACTGTTTGGTATGCATCTGAAATACAGGCTCATTTGTTTCTGTTTGCATTCAATTTTACCTCCCCTCCCCCAGTTTTATTGACTTAATTTTATTGTTTTGACTCTGTATAATAAAACATTAACATGATTCCAAAAGTCAAAACTGTACGAAAAGGATACTCCAAAAATAGTACTAGCAATTTTGAGTAATATATTTTTGTCTCATTTATATTTAGAATTCTCTTTTAATCAGTTAGATATGCCTCCTTCCAATGGGATTTGGTGAGATCTCCCACTGAATACACCTCCTCCTTGCCCCACTCAACTTTGGCTGTCCCGTATCCCTTTTTTCTTTCCAGCTTTACTGTGATGTAATTAATATCGAACATTGTATAAATTTTAAGGTATACAACATGATGATTTGATATATGTATATATTGCAAAATAATTACCATAATACAGTTAGTTAACACATCCATCACCTAATATACCTGCCATTTTTCTCTTTTTTGTGTGTGGTGAGAACATTTAAGATCTACTCTCTTAGCAACTTTCAAGTACACAACACAGCATTGTTAACTAATCTAGATAATGTCACCATGCTGTACGTTAGATCCTCAGAACTTACTCATATTATAACTGGAAGTTTGTACCCTTTGACCACCATCACCCATTTCCCCCACCTTCTGACCTATATCCTTTTACTTCAGCAGAATCTCCTTAACCCCCAACATGCAGACCAAATCCAGAAAAGAAGCTACTGAATCATAGCAGAGCTTCCACTGAAAGAAAATGTGTCACAGCTGCAGCCCCTCCATGACAATGTGTCCTGAAACCAAGTTCTGGTTCTGTTAATTTGGCAGATCTTACACTTGGGGTATTAGAAAGGACATATGTTTTGGGGTGACACAGTCATCAAATGGGCATGAAGATAACTTCCAACAAGGCTTTATGAGGGTTGAAGGAGCAGCTCCTCAGAGAGAGTCTGTCCCTAATTAAATCTTAGCCTCTGTCTGGACCATGCCTCTAATTCAGGAACCAGGGTGTATGCCCGGCACTGGATGCCAGCTATTGAAGGCCAACTGTATTGTTGCCTGGCATTCTGAAGTGACAAGGCAGTCTATTTGCAGGATATAAAAGGGTGATCAGAGAGGAAGAACTTGGTGGTGTTTGTCCAGCCTGCTGGGGAGATGCCAGAGAGACATCCCTCTCCAGTGTAAATTAACCATCAGGCGTCTGGTTTATACATCAGTTGCTTGTGCATAGGGTTAGTGTGAGTTGGCCCCCAGGCCTGAGTGACCCTGGGTACCCTGCAAAGCTGAGACATCCTTGATATCTCTTCAGAAACCAGCACTGCTGCCTCCAACCTCCTTCATTAAAGTGAGTGTGAGATGTGGTTTGGAGATCCTACCCGCCTTCCCTTAGGGTCCCTTGTTATCTTTTAGAATCTCTTTGGTGACATGCTGAGGGCCAGCTGTGTCCCAAGCACTTTATTTGTGTGCAGGACCCCGCCTGACCCTCACATCCTTCCTATGGGTTAAATGTGGCCTCAATCTATGTATTAACGCTCACAGGGCTGACGAGTGGTAGAGCTGGGATCACACCCAGGCTCCTTTGAGCCCAGAGTCTGTGCTCTTGGCCGCAACACCATAGGGATTCTTGGAGAAAATCCCACTTTTGATACTGCAAAGCAGATTTGCTCCAAGAATATTTTGATACTGAAAGATGAGCTCTAAACCTTCTGAATTTTTTCATACATTGCCTACATATGATTGATAAAAGGGAGAGAGAGGTTCCAGAGTCCAGGAACTTTAGGAGACAGACTGTCAATGGGTGGCCTGAGGCTACTGGGTGGGTTGGGAGCAACAAATACCTTTCAGTTTATAGAGGAGGCAGCTGGAAGGGTTGGAAGGGCATAGAAGGTAAACTACATAATTCACATGTTTTGTTTTTACTGCTGCTCCAGCTCCCGCTTCCTTGGACGCCCTCCCTGCCTTGCCCATCAGGCATACTCCTATTCCTCCTTCAAGCCCCAGCCAGAACGTCACTTCCTCTGGGAAGCCTTTCTTGACTTCTCCAGCAGAGCTAGTTCCTCCCCCGTTGCTTTCCTAGAATCCACTCACTGAGGACAAGCACTCTGCCTTCTTCTCTGAAGCCATATGGGCTAGATGTACACCCTGCTGTGAGACCTTGGGCAAGCTGCTTAACCTCTCTGTTCCTCAGTTTTCCTCATTTGAACAATGGGAATTATAGTGGTACCTACAGTGCTGGGTTGGTTGAGGACCTTAAATGAGAGGAGGAACACAGAATGTTTAGCACAGGGCTGGCACACGCTGAGAACTCAGCAGCGGTACTTATTACGTGTAATGCTGAGCCTGGGCAGCATATGGAATAAATGTTCATTCAGTATTTATGGAAGGAAGAGAAGATACAAGGAGGAAAGGAGAAGAGAGAGAGAAACACAGCAACCAGCTGCAGAGATCGTCTTTAACGAGGGCAGTGCCAGCCTGACATTCTGGAGCTGTGGCTGCTGAACATTCTTCCCGAGTACACAACCCACCCCCTCAGGTCAAGACTTGATACCATTTTTCTACCTCCCCAGGGACCTAATCCCATGGGCTGCGCCTCTCCCAGCTGCAGCAAACAATGCCTCACCTGGCGGACCTCACCCTGTTGTAAAATCAACAATCCTCTCTCTCTGCCCTGAATCACACCATTGTCCGGAGGCTGGAGGGCGGAGAGCCCAGGTACCGCCCCTTCCTGGCTCAAGGATAATCAGCCCGGTTTCTCCTAACCTGGCTCCCTTAGCTGTGACTCCGTTCGGGTGGGCTGGGAAAAGTCGCCAGCAGAGTCGCCTGGGGTCTGTGCTATGTTAGACAAGGTGAGGACCACAAGGACAGTCACGGCTGTGACAGCAGATGTTGTCCCACGTGTCCTATGCACCAGGGCCGTACCATGCACCTTGCACTTACCTCCCCTGTGGCCGGTCCTCACCGAGGCCTCAGAACGTGGCGGTTCCCGTACCTTCCTTGGACCGGGGTGGGGGGGGGTGGGGGTGGGGGCCTGTGCCATCGACTCAGTGGCCACATCTGATTGTTAGCGTCTTAAATGAGGCCACCTGTGCCATAGTGTAAAACGAGCGGAAACGATCTCATTCATAAATCTTTCTGTTAATGACATTGAAATGATGATAGTTTGAATCTATTGGATTAAGTCAAATGTTAAAATTAATTTCACCTGCTGTTTTCTTTCTTTACTTTTTAAATGTGGCTACTAGGAAATTGAAAATAAAACATGTGACTTGCGGTGTGTTTTACGGAAAGCACTGGATTAGATGATCACCCTAAGCCAGAGCCAAGATTTAAACCCGGGTTGGTGGCCCCAGAGCCTCGCTCTCACGTTCCTATGCCGAACTAAACTTCTCTGCTGATACGAAAATCCTCGACATACGTGATGGGGACAAAACAGAAACGTACCTGGGGTGGGGCTCCTGGGGAAAGATCAAATGTGTTCCCCTCTTTCTACAAGTAGGTGCAGGTATGCGTGTGTGTGAGCCTGTGCGTGCTGGTGTTTTATGGGCAAGGAAGCTGAATGTTAGGGCACCCACAGTGTCTCAGGCCGTCTACAAAGCAAATGGCAGAGGCAGAATTTAAACCCAGGTCTATCTGACTCCAAAGACCGGCCTCCTCCCCCGGCTACCTGTCACAGGGCTCCACGCTCCACAACCTGGCAGGAGGCTGGGCCCAGGTTGTGTGAAACTGGCTTGAAACGCAGATTCCCTGGGCCCTGGTGAACGAGTTCCATCTTACCAGATCCTAGGAGGGATCTCTCCTGGAAAATGGAACCATGTCCGGTAAAGAGAAGGGCAGGCATGCCTTCGAGGCAGGGCTGAGGGCTCTCAGCGGTCGCCTGATTCTACAGCCGATTTCACAGTTGAGGAAACTGATGTCCCTCACCCGTGGTCACACAGCTAAGGGCTGAACCAGGACATCCGAGTCAAAGTCCAGTTTCCTCTCCGGTCAGTCAGAGTTTAATCCCCCTTTAATCTATTTGCCTTTCTTCTTAGTTGCGGTGAAGGCCTTTACCCCTGCACGTCCGATGCATTTCCTCAGGCCCCAAACTCTCTCCTCCTCTTTTGGCTTCTCTCCAGTCCTGTCTCCTCCATCCTTCCCAACCTCTTTCTGTACATCATCTGAGCCCTGTGAATGTTTGTTCCCTCGCTGGCTGTAAATCTTTGTCATACTCCAATAATTGAACGTCTGACGTCCATACCCATTTCTGGTTTTCATACCCATTTTCCTAGTGCTGCTCCTGGTTGAAAACAATGCCTCATGCCCATCTCTAAGGAGCTGGGATCATTAGATTTGAGTTTACAAATCAAGCCTTGAAAACTGATTGTTTGCTTGCAGAAATTAGTTAGGGGCTATATCATATTAAGCTAATTAGTCTTATTAACCCTTGATTCCAGAGAGCCTAACACAGTCCCTGTACCAAGCTTGTGGTACAAGCTTGTGGGGTTTCAAGTAGTGCTTGTGGGGTTTCAAGTAACTAACCCTCAGTCAGTGCTTGTGGGGTTTCAAGTAACTACCATGATTATACCTATAGCACTAGCTATCCTGGGTACCAAGTGTGGGTCTAGCCCTCCTCGTGTAGAATCTCCTATGAGGCAGGCTCTGTGATTAGCCCATTTTACAGATCTGGCTATTGAGGTTTATGGTGGTTACCTGACTTTCCATGTTCATTCAGTTGGTAATTAAAAGAGTTACAATTAGGCTATTGCTGTAATATTTGCTCTGATGAAAAAGATTCTAAACTAGAAGTTTTCTATAACTGGTTCTGCCACTAATTCATTTATGATTTTTGTTAGGCACTCCCTTCCTAAACCTCAGTTTTCTCACCTCAGAAATCTGCTGGTTAGAGTCATTAAATTACCATTAAGCGTACAGTACTTTTCTGTGAGTCTGTATGCTACCACCAAGTGATCTTCAGTGACCCCCAAGAACATGGTGATTGATGAAGAAAAAACTATTTCCCACTCAACCTTTTAATAAAAATTTAAATTTTATCACAGTAGCTAATTACAGTAATCCTTATTAGCAACACAAATCATTATATTTAAGTTTAGTGTGAAATTAAAGTTTTAAATAAACAGATAATATTAAATGACTTGCTTAGGTTTAGTTCACTGTTATCAGCTGTGACAACCATACTGCGCCTTTCAGTTCAGGGCGGGACATTTCTTTCAAACCACTCGGAATATCTCCACTTTCAGTAAAAAATCTTCATACCTCTGAGCAGTTTCCTATCAAAAAACCTCACAGAGAGCTATCCTTATTTACCAGTACAGCATTTCCAAAACTGGATTTTGCAGGTTAATAATAAGTATCACAAAAATCTCTCTTATAGTCAAGTTAGTATAAGAAATTGTGATATAAATAGATTTCTTCACCTCAAAGCTTCAGAGAGCCTTTAACATGCTCATGTGTGTTCAGATTCTATGACTGTGCATCTATGGATGCAGCAGTTCCTAAACTTCTTTGAGCACAGAACACTGAGGGCGGGGGGTGGGAAGGGTGGAGAGACGGGTGAGTAATGTGCATATCTCACGGAATAGGCTTCTATAGAATACCTTCTATGGTAGCCTAGTCTAGAAGCTTCCCTTCTCTTGTGACAAGCTATTTCTTTTTTTTTTTTTTTTAAGATTTATTTATTTTATTGATTGATTGATTGCTATGTTGGGTCTTCGTTTCTGTGTTAGGGCTTTCTCTAGTTGCGGCAAGCGGGGGCCACTCTTCATCGCGGTGCGCGGGCCTCTCACTATCGCGGCCTCTCTTGTTGCGGAGCACAGGCTCCAGACGCGCAGGCTCAGTAGTTGTGGCTCACGGGCCCAGTCGCTCCGCGGCATGTGGTATCCTCCCAGACCAGGGCTCGAACCCGTGTCCCCTGCATTAGCAGGCAGATTCTCAACCACTGCACCACCAGGGAAGCCCTGACAAGCTATTTCTGATGTGTGTATGTGTTTTCAAACAGAAAGTTTTAAAAGATGTTTGTGCTTTGTACAGTTCCAGTCAGTAGTAACTTCCAAGTGGAACCCCGAGCAGAAGCTAAAAGAGAAAAGCCAGGGTCCGAACCAGTGTATTCCTGTATTTCAGCCCACCCTCCAATCATTATCTATCTCCTAACAATAGTATTAGATTTTAGGCCTCTGAACAAGTTTGCTTCCACACAGATCCATAGAAAAAAGTGTAGAATTGGAGTATGATGCGAGAACTATTGACATGTCATTCACTTTTCTTTTTAAATTAATTAATTAATTTATTTTTGGTTGCACTGGGTCTTTGTTGCCACTCACTGGCTTTCTCTAGTTGCGTAGAGTGGAGGCTACTCTTCGCTGCAGTGCGTGGGTTTCTCATCGCGGTAACTTCTCTTGTTGCGGGGCACGGGCGGGCTTCAGTAGTTGCGGCACACGGGCTCAGTAGCTGTGGCTCGCAGGTTCTAGAGCACAGGCTCAGTAGTTGTGGTGCACGGGCTTAGTTGCTCCACGGCATGTGGGATCTTCCCGGACCAGGAATAGAACCCGCGTCCCCTGCATTGGCAGGCAGACTCTTAACCTCTGCTCCACCAGGGAAGTCCCTCACTCTTTTTTAATGTAAATGAAGTCCTTGTTTTAAAAAAACTAAATGAGGCTAAATAGAACACTTTTTTCAAAAGTTTTAAAAATTTATTTTTTATTGAAATATAGTTGATTTAAAACTATATTAGTTGTGTTGGTTTCTGGATGTACAGCCAAGTGATTCAGTTATACATATGTATGCATATTCTTTTTCATATTCTTTTCCATTATGGTTTATTACAGGATACTGAATATAGTTCCCTGTGCTATACAGTAGGACCTTGTTGTTTATCTATTTTATATATAGTAGTTTGTATCTGCTAATCCAAAACTCCTAATTTATCCCTCCCTCACTCCTTTCCCCTTTGGTAACCATAAGCTTGTTCTCTACGTCTGTGAGTCTGTTTCTGTTTTGTAAATAAGTTCATTTGTGTCATATTTTAGATTTCACATATAAGCAATATCATATGATATTTGCCTTTGTCCTACTTCACTTAGTATGATAATCTTTAGGTCCATCCATGTTGCCGCAAATGGCATTATTTCATTCTTTTTTATGGCTGAGTAACATTCTATGAGATATATATATATATATCTCACATCTTCTTTATCCATTCATCTGTCAATGGACACTTAGATTTCTTCCATGACTTGGCTACTGTAAATAGTGCTGTTATGAACATTGGGGTACATGTATCTTTTTGAATTAAGAGTTTCCTCTGGATATATGCCCAGGAGTGAGATTGCTGGATCATATGACAACTCTATTTTTAGTATTTTAAGGAACCTCCATACGGTTGTCCATAGTGGCTGCCCCAATTTACATTCCCACCAACAGTGTAGGAGGGTTCCCTTTTCTCCACACCCTCTCCAGCATTTATTGTTTGTAAACTTTTTAATGATGGCCATTCTGACTGGTGTGAGGTGGTATCTCATTGTGGTTTTGATTTGTATTTCTCTAATAATTAGCAATGTTGAGCATTTTTTTCATGTGCCTATCAGCCATCTGTATGTATGCTAAACAAAACTGTTTCTAGCCAGATCCCAAAGTGCTTTAGGAATCTCACCCGGCCTTTATGTAGATGATAGGGGGTTAAAGCCCTTTTTCAGATATAACAAGAATGGTGATCCTGGGAGGTGGAGCATGAAGTCTCTGAGCACCATTAGCACCGTGATTCTGGGCTCCAAGCTGGAGATGGAGTAAGAGTGGCCAGGACATCAGCTAGAGGCAAGGTGCTAGGGGCGATGAGAGAACGTGAGAGAACGTGATAGTCTGCATATTCTGACTCAGCTGGAGCCCTGGACACAAACCAGAACTCAATCATGACCTCCGGGGAGCCTTGACCCAAGGGTTTATTTTGATTTCATGGGAAAAGGTTAGGAAACTTAAATCTGTTTACATGTACACATGAATGTGAGATTACTCAGGGATCTAAGGTTACAGATAGTGGCAAATCCCATCCAAAGTACTGACTCAGGGAAATCCACATTTAGAATTCAAGGAGATAAAATAGGACATTGTGTTTCAAACCCTGATCACTGGTTTAGATTGCAATCACAAAGCTGATCAAGTTGGCCTCAGAGCCCTATAAACAGCCCGGTCCCTGCAGCTCCGCGCATACTGACCCCTCCTGGGCCTTGCTCCCCGCAGGATGAGTTTGCTCCTACCCCTGGCACTCTGCACCCTGGCCGCGTGCTGCGGGGCTGCACCTCCACCCCAGCCAGCCCCCAGCCCCTCGCCTCTCCTCTCCCTTGCCTGCAACAGCTCATATGTGCTGGATATCGCGAACTTCGTCCTGCAGGACATCAACGGGGACCGAGAGGACGGCTACGTGCTGAGCCTCAACCGAGTGAGCGATGCCCGTGAACACGGACAAGAGGTAAGTGGCAGTCCCCTCTGGGGCAGGTGTTTGCACAATCTGGGGAGGCTGGCCAGGGGACGGGAACCCAGAGACACCTGTTGGCAGGTGCTTTCCAAATCAGAAGCCCCGCTGAGTACACGTTGCTCCCCTCTGCCAGGGTGCTACAGGCTCTTATTGTTATTAGAAACAAGTGCTAATGGTATCTGCTTAGAAACGTGTGTCCCGCCGTTTATAAGAAATCTTCACAAATGTCATAGCCTTTGGCTTTGCCATAAAACAGGGACCTTTTTTGCTGGTCTTTAGGGGTTTCTGCTTCATGTGGGTTGTGCATTTCTCCTCCCCTTCCCACAGGCTGGTCTGGGGTCTCTATTCTATGTCACGCTGGATGTGTTAGAGACTGGCTGCCATGTGCTCAGCAGGAGGTCGTGGAAGAATTGTGGGGTGAGGACCTTGCATAAATCGGTAAGTACTTGTGTCCAGGAGCTCGAGGGGGAAAACTAGGCGTCCTCTGTCTACAGGATGAAGATTGTTCAATGTGTGCCATCTTTACATGTCCCTCTTTAAAATCTCTTTGGCGGGGCGCCTATGTGGTTATTCCAGTTCTACAGACAAAATAGAGTTTAATCAGAGGGGTGTCTGAGGCTCCCACTGGGGTCATGACACCAGAATTGAAAAGTTACCCCCAAATTATTTCCTACCTCCAAGACCTTTCTGTAGGCTCTGAGCTAGTGTTTAAATTGAGAAAAAAAGATCTGAGGTGTAGTGCTCTGGAAGTGTGTCTAAGGAAAACTGTAGAGGTAATGGAGGGAGAACTTTTTAATTTGTTTTATTTTGCTTTAGTTTGTTTCACCGAACACTGATATGAGATTTGAGTCTGGGGACAAGGAGGGCTATGGTATGGGAGCTCTCAGAAGTGCCATGGAAGGATTTCCTGGAATCATAGAACCTAAAGGGAGTCAGAATTGATCCTATTAAAGATGACCATAGAAGAGGCTTGAAAGTAACATAGTCAGTTTTCATTTGATTCTCAATTATCCTGAGATTATTTTCATTAATTTATATGAAATTTTATGAGTACAGGAGTGTGATATAAGTGTTTAGAAGTGAACAATTTGACCAAGATATCTTTTTCTAATCATTTAACCAAATTCGTCAAACTGCACCTACCTGGTCTTGAAAAGCAAATAGTCTATTTACCATATTGTGAATTACATTTGTTAAGGTGACACTAGCTGCTATAACACATACACTAAAAAGCGTATACTGATTGCAAAATGATAGAAGTTGATTCCCATTCACATAAAGTTCAAAATAGAAATTCTTGATCAGGAAGGGGCTTTCCTCCAGGAGTGATTTGGAGACCCAGGTACCTTCCATGTTGTGGCCCTAGACTCTGCTGCCTTCAGCTCATGGCTTCTGTGGTCACCATGCTCATCTGCATCAAGCTATGGAAAGGGAAAGAGCACGGAGGACAGATAGCACATGGGAGAGCTTTATGGGCTAGACCTGGAAGTGGTTACACATCACTTCTGCTCACCTCGCTGTGGTTAGAACTCAGTTACACACGGTCTCACCTAAGCAGGAAGGAGGCTGGGAAGAAGTCAAGCTGTGTCTCAGGAGAAGGTTAAACTGTTTAATGATCAGCTGGCAGTTTCCCCACCCAAAACTACTAAAGTTGACCTTAAGTTTCTTGTTCTTTAAAAATGAAATGTCCAGTTTCATTCTGGGGGTATTTAAAAGTCTTAGTTCATTCCACTGCGTCATAAAATGTATTTGTTGGTTCCAGGTTTATGGTCAATGCAAAGCAATATTTTACATTAATAAGGCAAGAAGAATTTTCTATTTACCTGCTTATAATTGTACTCTTCGCCCAGGTAAGAGATCACTTTGATTTTGTTCATTTTAATAATAGATGGAAAAAGAGCATTTAACTATACTATGCTATAGTGTATAGGGTTTCTCCTATCCTTACTTCCTATTCATTCCAAAGCCAAGTTCTTCATATATCCAACACTTGCATCACTCTTCTTCCCACAATTAATCTTCCTAAATAACTTGCAATAGCTCTACATTGTGTCCTACATCAAATCCTAAATTTTCAGTCTGACATAAATGGCATAATCTCTTTGACTGGTCCCCAGGCTTCCTTTCTAGCTATTTCTGCCTTATTTCCTTGACTATACCAACTCTGCCCTCCATTCATCTGGATCGCTCACTATTTTCTGAACACACATCACACTTTCCAATCTCTGCATCTTGTTTGTTCTTCTCCCTCTGCTGAGGATGCCCTCCACTGATAACCTCTGCCCTTGGAACTCATAAGCATTCTTTAAAGATCATTGTCAATGCTGCTTCCTCCACCACGTTCTCTATTCAAGAAACTCCCCCTCCCCTCAAAAAACAAACAAAAAGTGGTGCTTTCCTATTCTACATCCCCATACAACTTTAACCTAACCATTCATGGAGTACAGACCATGCACTGCCTTGATTTGGGGTTGTCTATCTTATATTGTGTAGAACGTTTTATCCCTTCTTCCCCTCTGCTACAACTCTCCCCCAGTTCCTGTCAAGTGTAAGGAGTCTACAATATCATTGAATACATTAATAAATACATACATTCATTCTGGGTCTCTCTTTGAAAAGCAAGCATCCATGGCATGGGAAAATAAGATATGGCTACTCATCAAACTATTATGTGCGTGTGACTCCCCTGGGAGATCTTGTTCAAGTGCAGATTCTGATTCCATAGGTCTGGGGCAGGGCCTGAGGTTCTGCATTTCTAACAAGCTCTAGGTGATAATAATGCTGTTGGTTCCTTTGAGAGACAAGGCAACAGATCTAAACCTTCCTGGTTGTGAAGATGAGACTCGCCTAAATTAGAGGACAACAATCAATAAAACGGATCAGGTCTTAAATGGAAGTCCTAGGTACCTGAGGTATGGGAGGTCAGGAAATGACATGTGGGGATGGTGCCGGGAGTGACAGCTGCGGGTGTAACTTCCCCACAAAATGCCCGAATACATCCAAACAAACACACAGTTGATCAAAGCAATGTGTTTGCTTTGTCAAAACAACTTCTAGACAAGTTTCCTAGCCTGACTTTTATACAGGTTTTGCCACCCCCAGCTCCTCCCAATCAGACATTCTAGCTGTACCATTAGTGTGATTATCCTATCCAGTCATACAGTGATTTGATCAACTTTTATTTTCCAGCTCACTTGCATTTTCTAACCAAAGAGGGTGTGCTTCCACCTTCCATATGTCATTCACTCACTCATTCATTCAGGAGGTATTTACTAAGCACCAACCATGCATCAGACATTATGTTAGGTGCTGGCGACCAAAAGGTAAATAAAACATGACAGTGATGAAATCCCAACTCAGTCTGCTTTACAGAGGCAATAATGGTGGAAGATACTGAGCTAATTAGGAAAATGTTTTTATACCAATATACAGTTGACCCTTGAACAACTTGGGTTTGAACTAACTATCATGGTCCACTCATACATGGATTTTTTTTTTTGACTAAATGCATACTGTAATATTGCACTATATGCAGTTGGTTGAATCCGTGGATGCAGAACTGTGGATACGGAGGGCTGAATGTAAAGTTAAACTGGGATTTTTGGCTGTGTGGAGGGTCAGCACCCCTAACCGCCATGTTGTTCAAGGGTCAACTGTACTATATTATGTGTTTTTTAACTAAATCCCTAGGGTAAAAAAATTTGTGTAAGGTGAAAAAGTATTGCTTTATTTCTTTTTAAATTATGAAAGTAATACATGCTCATTGTAGAAAACTCTGCAGAAAGCTAACTTTCTTTCTAAATAATGCTTTGCCACTCCATCCTTGACAAAGCTGAGCATTATCTTTTTTTCTTTCAATCTCTGCTTCTGTTGTGATCATATGATTTATAGGATTATGTATCATTAAGGAGTTTTATTTTTAAACTTGCTCCCTTTGGCATCAACAGTTTCTCGAAGCGAGATTAGCATGATGTGCCCTGACTGCCCCAGCTCCAGCCCCTATGATTTGTCAGACCCCAGGTTCCTGGAAACTGCTACTGAGTCTCTTGCAAAATACAACAATAAGAGCCCCTCGAAGCAGTATTCTCTCGTCAAAATCACCAAGACTTCTAGTCAGGTGAGGCTGAAAGGCCAGTGACAACAATATGTCTCATAACTTGCTATCGCTATCGAGGCACTCTTTTTGATTAGAACCCCAAGAGCCTTTTCTTCATTCCCTACCTTTGGTAACCCTGATGCACATTCAATCATGTTTTAGTTTCTGAGTCATTCCATGGGATTTCCGATAGAGTTGTGTGATATGATTTTACTTCATTGCCCTGAAGGCAAGAAGGGAAATGGACTCATAGTCTCCGTGGGTTATTCTACTTAGGTTCACTATTTACTACCACATTCCCGTATCTGGTTGACCTTGGACCACTTAGCAAGTCAACTTCTATTCTGTGTTTTAAGTACAGGAGTGGATGTGGAGTTTTATGGGTTAGGGGAAATGTTCATTTGTACCTGAATTATGTTGATATCTATCATATGGAGAAAAGCTAATTTAAAAACAAATTTACATGAGGAAAAATAAGCTCACCCAGGGGAAGGTTTTTAGAGCCCATTTAAATCCTTAAGAAAGGAAGAAAGGTATGGTGATTATGTTTTCTAAATAACAAAATCATAATACATGGTTTGATCACAGTGGGGATTACAGAGACAAAAAAGAGACCTGTGTTGACAACGACTCTGGGAATGTATGGTTTCTGTAAATACAATGTTGCTAAACCTGAGTCATTTCTCCACTTGAGAAGGTTTGATTTTTATTTCTCACCTCTTGTCTCCTACCAGTGGGTGTTTGGCCCTGCCTACTTTGTGGAATATTTAATCAAAGAGTCATGTACCAAGTCCCAGGCTAGCAGCTGTGCACTTCAGCCCCCTAACTCTGTGGTGAGTATTGTTGAATGTCTTCATAATTTAAGCTTTGTGCTCACAGATCATCTATATATATTTATTGAGCATAAATTATACATGAAGTGTTGTAATGCATGAGACATTTTTCTTCCCCTTAAGGAGCAACTGACTAGTTAGAGATGGCCCAGATGCAATAATATTTAATTGTAAATGCAGTTTTCATCAGCAATGTGATGCCTTTGCAAAAAATGATCATAGGAGGCTATAAAAATATAGACAAATCTCCTCAGTGGTTGGTGGTAGTCCTGCTTTTATCCAAACAGACCCAGTTACATTTGGAATACAGCATGGTGTTCCATTCCTTGGACCACTCTTTAAGAAGGACAAAGTGAAACAAGGCTTCTTTCAAAGAATGCAGCCAAGATGGGGAGGGTGCCCTGAAACCATCTGAAGCACACCTAGTAGGAATGTCAATTGGCAAAATGTATTGTAGCACAATTAGGCAAAATGCAAGCTTTTTTTTTACCCCCTATTCACTTAGTTATAATAAAACTTTATTAAGATATAATTCACACACCATAAAATTCACCCTTTTAAGGTGTACAAGTCAGTGTTTTTTAGTCTATTCATAGAGTTGTGCTGTCATCACCACTATCTAATTTTAGAATATTTTCATCAGTCCAAAAAGAAACTCCACATCCATTAGCAGTCATTCCCCTTGCCCTCTCACCCACGCCCCCAGAAGCCACTAATCTACTTACTGACTCTATGACTATATTTTTTGAACATTTTATATAATGGAATCACACTGTATGTGGCCTTTTGTGTCTGGCTTCTTTCACTTAGCAAAATGTTTTCAAGGGTTATCCTTGTTCAGCATTGATGTATCAGTGCTTCATTTCTTTTAATGGCCAAATAATATTTCATTGCATGGATATACCATGTATTGTTTATCCATTCAACAGTTGATTGATATCTGAGTTGTTTCCTCATTTGAGATGTTATGAATAGTACTGCTATGAACATTTGTGTATAAGTTTTTTTTCTTTTGGCTTGCGGGATCTTAGTTCCCCAACCAAGGGTTGAACCTAGGCCCATGGCAGTGAAAGCGCCGAGTCCTAACCACTGGACAGCCAAAGAATTCCCTGTGTATAAGTTTTTATGTATACATATGTTTTCATTTCTTTTGAGTATATACCTTGGAGTGGGACTGCTGGGTCATATGAGAATTCTATGTTTAACCTTTTAACTAACTGCAGACTGTTTTCCAAAGTGATGGTACCAGTTTCATAATCCCATCAGCAACAAGTGAGGGTTTCAGTTTCTTCATGTTTTTGCCAATGCTTATTATTATTGTCTGTCTTTTTTATTATAGCTATCTTACTGAGTATGAAGTAGTCTCTCATTCTGGTTATATTTGAATTTTCCTAATGGTTAATGATTGAGTATCTTTTAATGTGCTTTTGGCCATTTGTATGTATTTTTTGGAGGAATGTCTATTCAAATCCTTTGTCATTTAAAACTTAGATTATTTATCTTTTTATTGTTGAATTGTAAGAATTCTTTACGTATTCTGGACATAATCCCCTTATCAGATATATGATTTTCAAATATTTTCTCCCATTCTCTGTTTTGTCTATTCATTTTCTTGATGATGTTCTTTGAAGTACAAAAGTTTTAAATTTTAATGAAATCTTCTTTATATTTTTTCTTTTGTTGAATGTGCTTTTTGTGTCATATCTAAGAATCCATTGCCTAATCCAAGATCACTAAGATTTACTCTGCTGTATTCCTCTAAGAGTTTTATAGTTTTAGCTTTAGGTCTCTGACCCTTTTTTTTTTTTTTTTTTTTTTTGGCCATGCTGCATGGCACATGGGATCTTAGTTGCATATGGGATCTTAGTTCCCCGAACAGGGATTGAACCCCTGTTCCTGCATTGGAAGCACAGAGTCTTATCCACTGGACAGCCAGAGAAGTCCCCTCTGACCCATTTTTGAGTTAATTTTTGTATATGATATGAGGTAGGGGGTTCAACTTCATTCTTCTGCTTGTGGATCTCCAGTTGTCCCAGCACCATTTATTGAAAAAACTATTATATCCCCCATTTAATTGTATTGACATACTTTTTGAAGATCAACTGACTATAAATGTAAGGGTTTTTTTTTAATTTTTGAATTTTATTTCATTTTATTTTTTTATACAGCAGGTTCTTATTAGTCATCAGTTTTATACATATCAGTGTATACATGCCAATCCCAATCTCCCAATTCATCACACCCCCAACCCCACCCCCCATGGCTTTCCCCCCTTGGTGTCCATATGTTTGTTGTCTACATCTGTGTCTCAATTTCTGCAGTGCAAACCAGTTCATCTGTACCATTTTTCTAGGTTCCACATATATGCGTTAATATATGATATTTGTTTTTCTCTTTCTGACTTACTTCACTCTGTATGACAGTCTCTAGATCCATCCACGTCTCAACAAATGACCCAATTTCGTTCCTTTTTATGGCTGAGTAACATTCCATTGTATATATGTACCACTTCTTCTTTATCCATTCATCTGTCGATGGACACTTAGGTTGCTTCCATGACCTGGCTATTGTAAGTAGTGCTGCAGTGAACATTGGGGTGCATGTGTCTTTTTGAATTATGGTTTTCTCTGGGTATATGCCCAGTAGTGGGATTGCTGGATCATATGGTAATTCTATTTTTAGTTTTTTACGGAACCTCCATACTGTTCTCCATAGTGGCTGTATCAATTTACATTCCCACCAACAGGGCAAGAGGGTTCCCTTTTCTCCAAACCCTCTCCAGCATTTGTTGTTTGTACATTTTCTGATGATGCTCATTCTAACTGGTGTGAGGTGATACCTCACTGTAGTTTTGATTTGCATTTCTCTAATAATTAGTGATGGTGAGCATCTTTTCATGTGCTTCGTGGCCATCTGTATGTCTTCTTTGGAGACATGTCTTATTAGGTCTTCTGCCCATTTTTGGATTGGGTTGTTTGTTTTTTTAATACTGAGCTGCATGAGCTGTTTATATATTTTGGAGATTAATCCTTTGTCCATTGATTCGTTTGCAAATATTTTCTCCCATTCTGAGGGCTGTCTTTTCATCTTGTTTATGGTTTCCTTTGCTGTGCAAAAGCTTTTAAGTTTCATTAGGTCCCATTTATTTATTTATTTATTTATTTACATTACTGTAGGAGGTGGATCAAAAAAGATCTTGCTGTGATTTATGTCAAAGAGTGTTCTTCCTATGTTTTCCGCTAAGAGTTTTACAGTGTCCGGTCTTACATTTAGGTCTCTAAACCATTTTGAGTTTATTTTTGTGTATGGTGTTAGGGAGTGTTCTAATTTCATTCTTTTCCATGTAGCTGTCCAGTTTTCCCAGCACCACTTATTGAAGAGACTGTCTTTTCTCCATTGTATATCCTTGCCTCCTTTGTCATAGATTAGCTGACCATAGGTGCATGGGTTTATCTCTGGGCTTTCTATCTTGTTCCATTGATCTATATTTCTGTTTTTGTGCCAGTACCATATTGCCTTGATTACTGTAGCTTTGTAGTATAGTCTGAAGTCAGGGAGTCTGATTCCTCCCGTTCCGTTTTTTTCTCTCAAGACTGCTTTTGCTATTCGGAGTCTTTTGTGTCTCCATACAAATTTTAAGATTTCTTTTGTTCCAGTTCTGTAAAAAATGTCATTGGTAATTTGATAGGGATTGCATTGAATCTGTAGATTGCTTTGGGTAGTATAGTCATTTTCACAATATTGATTCTTCCAATCCAAGAACATGGTATATCTCTCCATCTGTTGGTATCATCTTTAATTTCTTTCATCAGTGTCTTATAGTTTTCTGCCTAAGTAGGAAACTTTTGTCTTTTGTCTCCCTAGGTGGGTTTATCCCGAGGTATTTTATTCTTTTTGTTGCAATGGTAAATGGGAGTGTTTCCTTAATTTCTCTTTCAGATTTTTCATCATTAATATATAGGAATGCAAGAGATTTCTGTGCATTAATTTTGTATCCTGCAACTTTACCAAATTCATTGATTAGCTCCAGTAGTTTTCTGGTGGCATCCTTAGGCTTCTCTATGTATAGTATCATGTCATCTGCAAACAGTGACAGTTTTACTTCTTCTTTTTAATTTGTATTCCTTTTATTTCATTTTATTCTCTGATTGCCATGGCTAGGACTTCCAAAACTATGTTGAATAATAGTGGTGAGAGTGGACATCCTTGTCTTGTTCCTGATTTTAGAGGAAAAGCTTTCAGTTTTTCACCATTGAGAATGATGTTTGCTGTGGGTTTGTTGTATACGGCCTTTATTATGTTGAGGTAGGTTCCCTCTATGCCCACTTTCTGGAGAGTTTTTATCAGAAATGGGTGTTGAATTTTGTCAAAAGCTTTTTCTGCATCTATTGAGATGATCATATGGTTCTTATTCTTCAATTTGTTAATATGGTGTATCACATCGATTGATTTGCGTATATTGAAGGGTTCTTGCATCCCTGGGATAAATCCCACTTGATCATGGTGTATGATCCTATTACTGTGTTGTTGGATTCTGTTTGCTAGTATTTTGTTGAAGATTTTTGCATCTATATTTATCAGTGATATTGGTCTGTAATTTTCTTTTTTTGTATTATCTTTGTCTGGTTTTGGTATCAGGGTGATGGTGGCCTCATAGAATGAGTTTGGGAGTGTTCCTTCCTCTGAGATTTTTTGGAAGAGTTTGAGATGGATGGGTCTTAGCTCTTCTCTAAATGTTCGACAGAATTCACCTGTGAAGCCATCTGGTCCTGGACTTTTGTTTGTTGGAAGATTTTTAATCACAGTTTCAATTTCATTACTTGTGATTGGTCTGTTCATATTTTCTATTTCTTCCTGGTTCAGTCTTGGAAGGTTATACCTTTCTGAGAATTTGTCCATTTTTTCCAGGTTGTCCATTTTATTGGCATAGAGTTGCTTGTAGTAGTCTCTTAGGATGCTTTGTATTTCTGCAGTGTCTGTTGTAACTTTTCTTTTTTCATTTTTAATTTTATTGATTTGAGTCCTCTCCCTCTTTTTCTGGATGAGTCTAGCTAATGGATTATCAATTTTGTTTATCTTCTCAAAGAACCAGCTTTTAGTGTTATTGATCTTTGCAATTGTTTTCTTTGTTTCTATTTCATTTATTTCTGCTCTGATCTTTATGATTTCTTTCCTTCTGCTAACTTTGGGATTTGTTTGTTCTTCTTTCTCTAGTTCCTTTAGGTGTAAGGTTAGATTGTTTATTTGAGATTTTTCTTGTTTCTTGAGGTAGGCTTGTAGAGCTATAAACTTCCCACTTAGAACTGCTTTTGCTGCATCCCATAGGTTTTGGATCCTCGTGTTTTCATTGTCATTTGTCTCTAGGTATTTTTTGATTTCCTCTTTGATTTCTTCAGTGATCTCTTGGTTATTTAGTAACGTATTGTTTACCCTCCATGTGTTTGTGTTTTTTACATTTTTTTCCCTGTAATTCATTTCTAATCTCATAATGTTGAGGTCAGAAGAGATGCTTGATATGATTTCAATTTTCTTAAATTTACTGAGGCTTGATTTGTGACCCACGATGTGATCTATCCTGGAGAATGTTCTGTGTGCACTTGAGAAGAAAGTGTAATCTGCTGTTTTGGGATGGAATGTCCTATAAATATCAATTAAATCTATCTCGTCTATTGTGTCATTTAAAGCTTCTGATCCCTTATTTATTTTCATTTTGGATGATCTGTCCATTGGTGTAAGTGAGGTGTTAAAGTCCCCCACTATTATTGTGTTACTGTCGATTTCCTCTTTTATAGCTGTTAGCAGTTGCCTTATGTATTGAGGTGCTCCTATGTTGGGTGCGTATATATTTATAATTGTTATATCGTCTTCTTGGATTGATCCCTTGATCGTATGTAGTGTCCTTCCTTGTCTCTTGTAACATTCTTTATTTTAAAGTCTATTTTATCTGATATGAGTATTGCTACTCCAGCTTTCTTTTGATTTCCATTTGCATGGAATATCTTTTTCCATCCCCTCACTTTCAGTCTGTATGTGTCCCTAGGTCTGAAGTGGGTCTCTTGTAGATGGCATATATATGGGTCTTATTTTTGTATCCATTCAGCAAGCCTGTGTCTTTTGGTTGGAGCATTCAATCCATTTACGTTTAAGGTAATTATCGATATGTATGTTCCTATGACCATTTTCTTAATTGTTTTGGGTTTGTTTTTGTAGGTCCTTTTCTTCTCTTGTGTTGCCCACTTAGAGAAGTTCCTTTAGCATTTGTTGTAGAGCTGGTTTGGTGGTGCTGAATTCTCTTAGCTTTTGCTTGTCTGTAAAGCTTTTGATTTCTCCATTGAATCTGAATGAGATCCTTGCCAGGTAGAGTAACCTTGGTTGTAGGTTCTTCCCTTTCATCACTTTCATTATATCATGCCACTCCCTTCTGACTTGTAGAGTTTCTGCTGAGAAATCAGCTGTTAACCTTATGGGAGTTCCCTTGTATGTTATTTGTCGTTTTTCCCTTGCTGCTTTCAATAATTTTTCTTGTCTTTATTTTTTGCCAATTTGATTATTATGTGTCTCGGTGTGTTTCTCCTTCGGTTTATCCTGTATGGGACTCTGCGCTTCCTGGACTTGGGTGGCTCTTTCCTTTCCCATATTAGGGAAATTTTTGACTATAATGTCTTCAAATATTTTCTCAGGTCCTTTCTCTCTCTCTTCTCCTTCTGGGACCCCTATAATGCGAATGTTGTTACGTTTAATGTTGTCCCAGAGGTCTCTTAGTCTGTTTTCATTTCTTTTCATTCTTTTTTCTTTATTCTGTTCCATGGCAGTGAATTCCACCATTCTGTCTTCCAGGTCACTTATCTGTTCTTCTGCCTCAGTTATTCTGCTATTGATTCCTTCTAGTGTAGTTTTCATTTCAGTTATTGTATTGTTCATGTCTGTTTGTTTGTTCTTTAATTCTTCTAGGTCTTTGTTAAACACTTCTTGCATCTTCTCCATCTTTGCCTCCATTCTTTTTCCGAGGTCCTGGGTCATCTTCACTATTATTATTCTGATTTCTTTTTCTGGAAGGTTGCCTATCTCCACTTCATTTAGTTGCTTTTCTGGGGTTTTATCTTGTTCCTTCATCTGGTACATAGTCCTCTGCCTTTTCATCTTGTCTATCTTTCTGTGAATGTGGTTTTTGTTCCACAGGCTGCAGGATTGTAGTTCTTCTTGCTTCTGCTGTCTGCTCTGTCTGTGAGGGTTTATTTTTGTACCTTCAATTTTATTCCATTGATCTGCATATCTATTCTTATACCAGTACCACACTATCTCCAATATTATAGTTTTGTAGTAAATTTTGAGTTGAGAAGTCTGAGCTCTCCTATTTTGTTTTTCCTATTTAAGATTGTTTTGGGTATCTTGGATTCTTTGCATTTTCATAATAAATCAACTTTAGAATCAGCCTGTCAGTTTCTATCTTTAAAAAGCAGGAAATTTGATAGAGGTTTCATTGAATCTGTAGACCCATATATATAGTAAGTACTGTCATCTTAAAAATAGTAATTCTTCCAGCCTATGAATATGTGACGTCTTTCCATTTGTTTAGGACTCATTTAATTTTTTTCAACAATGTTTTGTAGTCTTCAGTGTCTAAAACTTTCACTTTTTTGTATAGCTAAGTATTTTATTCTCTTTGATGCTGATATAATGTATTTGTCTTATCAATCTTATTTTTGGATTGTTCATTGCAAATATATAGAAGTATAATTGATTTTCTTATTTTGATCTTGTATCCTGTGACCTTGCTGAACTCGTTTTTATAGTTCTAATCGTTTTCTGGTAGAGTCCTTAGGATTTTTTGTATACAAGATCATGTCTTCTACAAATAATTTTACTTCTTCCTTTCCAATCTAAATGACTTTTAATTCTTACCTAATTTTCTTGACTAGAACTTCCAGTACAATGCTGAATAGTGATGGGGAGAGCAGACATCCTTATCTTATTCCTGACTTTAGGAGGAAATCATTCAGTATTTCATCATTTAATATCATGGTAACTGTAGGCTTTTTATAGCTGCTTTTTTTATCAAGTTGAGAAAGTTCCCGTCTAGTCCTACTAGTTTGTTGAACGCTTTTGTCAAAAAACAGTGTTAGAGTTTGTCTCATGCCTTTTCTGTGTTAATGAGATAATCGTTTGGTTTTCTTTTTCTCCTTTAATCTATTAGTATTGTACATAACAATGATTTTTGTATATTAAAAGAGACTTGTGCTTTGGGGATGAATCACAGTTGATCATGGTGTATAATCCCTTTTATATGTTTCTGAATTCAGGGTTTTTAAAATATTTATTTATTTATTTTTGGCTGTGTTGGGTCTTTGTTGCTGCGTGCGGGCTTTCTCTAGCTGCAGTGAGCGGGGGATACTCTTCGTTGCATTGCACGGGCTTCTCATTGCGGTGGCTTCTCTTCTTGTGAAGCATGGGCTCTAGGCACATGGACTTCAGTAGTTGTGGCTTGTGGGCTCTAGAGAGCAGGCTCAGTAGTTGTGGTGCACGGGCTTAGTTGCTCCGCAGCATGTGGGATCTTCCCAGACCAGGGCTTCAACCCATGTCCCCTGCATTGTCAGGTGGATTCTTAACCACTGTGCCACCAGGGAATTCCTGAATTCAGTTCACCAGTGGTTGTTTTTTTCTTTTAAAGATTTTTAATCTCTTATTTATAAGAGACATTGGTCTCTGGTTTTTCTGTGTCGTATCTGCCTGATTTTCATATGAGTTTAATATTGGCTTCATAGAATGAATTGGGAAATTTTCCCTCCTCTTCTATTTTATTTTGGAAGAATCTGTGAAAGATTCATGTTCATTCTTCTTTAAATATTTGGTAGAATTCCCCAGTGAAGCCATCTGGGCCTGAGCTTTTCTTTGTGGGAAGAGTATTTGATTAATAATTCAATCTCTTTACTTGTTGTAAGTCTATTCAGGTTTTATATTTCTTCTTGAGTAAGGTTTGGTAGTTCATATCTTCCTAGGAATTTGTCCATTTCATCTAAGTTATCCATTTTTCCAGCATACAATTGTTCATAGTATTCCATTTTTATTTCTGAAAGATTAGAAGTGATGTACCCTATTTAATTCCAATTTTAGTAGCTTGAGTCATTTTTTTCTTAGTCTATCTAAAGCTTTGCCAATTTTATTAAGTTTTTCAAAAAGAATCAACTTTCAGTTTCATTTATTTTCTTTGTTCTTTTTTTATTATCTAGTTCATTTATTTCCTATCTACTCTTTATTGTAACCTTCTTTTTGCTTGCTTTGGGCTTAGTTTACCTTTCTTTTTCTAGCTTTTTAAGGTAGAAGTTTAGGTTACTGATTTACAATCTTTATTCTCTTTTAACATAAGCATTTACATCTACAGATTTCCTTCTAAGCAACGATTGAGCTGCATCTCACAAGTTATACATGTTGTTTTTGTTTCCATTCATCTCCAAATATTTTCTAATTTTCCTTGTGATTTCTTCTTTGGCCAATTGGTTATTTAATAGTGTTATTTAATATCCACATATTTGTGAAAATTCCAATTTCCTTCTGTTATTCATGTCTAATTTTATCCCATTGTGGTTGGGGAATGTACTCTGTGTGATCTCAATTCTTTTAAATGTATTGAAGCTTGTTTTATGGTTTAACATAAGGTATATCCTAGAGAAAGTTCCATGTACACTTGAGAAGAATGTGTATTCTGCTGTTGTTAGGTAAAGCATTCTGTAATTGTCTGTTGGGTTTAATTTTTTTATAGTGTTGTTCAAGACTTCTGTTTCTTTGTTGATGTTCTGCATACTTGTTTTATCCATTATTGAAAATGAGGTTTCCAACTATTATTGTTGAATTATCTATGTCTTCCTTGAATTCTGTCAGGTTTTGCTTATGTACCTTGGGGCTCTATTATTAGGAGCATTATATTTATAGTTGTTGTGTCTTTCTAATAAATTGAGCCTTTTATCATTATAAAGTGTTTTTCCTTGTCTCTAATAACAATTTTTGTCTTAAAGTAAATTTTGTCTGATATTTGTATAGCCATTCCCAGCTCTTTTTTGTTACTGTTTGCATTGTAAATTTTTTTCCATCTTTTAATTTTCAACCCATGTGTGTCTTTGAATCTGAACTATGTCTCTCAAAAGTCTTTCATAACCAGTCAATTGAATATTAAGGAATAATTGGGAAAATGTCTTCATCATCTTCTGTGGAATCTCCCTTTCTCACTTCTCAATGCCATCTTGGGCAGATCACATAGCTTTCTGGTCATATTCAGTAATAAGAACAATTTCACTTAGATTATTAAGATTCACTTTCAGGTATTAAAAATTCCTTTTAGTCAATTCTGAATCAAAACTTCTATCTCATATCCAATTCAAAGCTTTTTCCTCCCTGTAGCTCAAGCCTGACCTAGAGCTTAGGACTTGCTGTGAGGCAGGAGTCAAGTTCTGTCCTTTCACTCTTTCTCCCCCTCCTGCAATCATTTATTTAACTGTGGCTCTTCGAAGTTCTGAGAAGAATGAGAGAGGATTAGAGAAAAGAGTTTAAAGTCTTTTACATAACTGGACCTACAGTTGTAATTTTCTCTTGGTCTACACTGGCCCTCTGTTTACACTTGAAAAAAATGCATACTCTATGACTCTAAAATTTCTCTTCTAGGAATTTACCCTAAGGATATATGAAAAGGTATAGCTTCAATGTTTAAACATAAAAAATTAGATTCAACCCAGCTTCTAACAAAAGAGAACTTGTTAAATAACACAGAGGAATATTAGGTAGCCATTATAAAGAAAATCATAGAAAACTATTCAGTGTCATAAACGGATTTTCACTATACATTGTTAAATGACAAAAGAGAGTTATAAAGTATTATGAAGAGTATAATTCTATTTTTCTAGAAGAAAAATTATGTATGCATAGGAAGAAATGTTAGAAGAAAAGAAATCAAATCACTGCAGGAAACGAGTACCTTTCATGTAGTTACAGGTCTTTTTATTTTCTATTTGTTTATCCATATTCTAAATAACTGTTTATTACATTTCTAATAAGAAAACAAACTTATTTTATTTTTAAATAAAGAAAAGTTTAAGGAGATGAGAGTAGTCTTGTCTGAGAAGCAAAGACTCAGGTGGAACATACATAAAGAGCTGCTATATGAGAGATGAAAACAAGTTTTCTAGTTGACCCAAGGGTAGAAGTGTGGCCAAGAGATAGACCCAGATTTCTGTGTCTGTTCTATAGACGCAGATTTCTGCTCAATACAAAGAATTTTCTAATAGAGTTTGTTCCTCAAGAAATCCTGAGTTTCTCTCATTGGAGGTAATTTAGCCTAGTTTGGGTGATTATTTGGTAGGGATGAGCTAAAGAATTGGCTCAGAGCCTACCTATTACATGGTAGGAGTATGAAAGTGTTGATTGGCTGTGTGTCTATGTAATCAGAAAACAAGTTGATTTCCATTTATGATCATTGATAATCGTAATACACATGTGACATTGTATTTTCCTTTTTTTAGCCTGTTGGTATTTGCCACGGTTCTCTTAGTGAACAAGACTCAGAAAAGTCAGTCTCTGTGACTTGTGACTTCTTTAAATCACAGGTATTTTTTAGTCTAATTGTTTGTCTTTCTGTGAATAAAAGAGCAGATTATTTTAGTTGCCCCTACCCTACCCTCTCCTTTTATTTTCCTAAAATCCATGATCACCACTTTATTCAGGGTGTCCTAAGGCCACATCCACAGGGTAGCTAAAAGAAAGACCTGTCACCCTTTCTTTTAGTTGCAACATGGTCCCTATAGCATAAGTAAGACCCCTTTAGCTTGAGTGGCTCAGGCCTCTGAGATATTAAATTCAGTGTCCCAAAGACTCTTACCCTGAACCATACGTAGAAGTTGTTTCCATGGAAATACTGAATCCTTTTTCAGAAGTATTTATTGAGCACTTACCGTAAGGCAGCCTGGTGTAGTTGAGAGGGTTGTTGAGACAGGCCACCTGGGTTCCAGTCCTGTTCTGCCACCTACAAGTTGTGTGAACATGGACAATTTCCTACCTCTCTGAGTCTTGGTTGCCTCATCTATAGAATTGGATTGCAATACCTACCTCCTTCAGATCCCCATGAGAAACAGGTCAGAGGATCTGGTTCAAGGGCACTGCCCTGGGCCTAGCACAGAATAAACAATTAATAAAGGTGGTTTCTGCTGCCACTACTAGGAGTGGGGAGACACCTTACTAGGGACTTTGAACAAGCCATCTTACCTCTCTGGATCATTGTTCAGCTCTGAAATTTGTGAAGCCTACAGTCAAGCTTCTAAACGTTTGGTTCCCCCTGGCCCTTATCTGTTTTGCTTTTTAACCATTTATTTATTTAAAATTTTTTTTTGGCCATGCGGCTTGTGGGATCTTAGGACCCCACCTAGGGGTTGAACCCCAGCCCATGACAGTGAAAGCCTGGAGTCTTAACTACTAGATGCCAGGGAATTTCCCTTAAGCCCTTTAATCAGAGGCCCATATAGCTAGTCTCCCTTTGAAAATTCCATCAGAAAGGCACAGAACAGCGTAACCTAGTACCAGGCATGGCAGGGATTTTCTTGGAGGACATTCCCTTATTTGAAAGCATTCTTATTTCAGGCCCCCACCCCTAGAGGTGAAAACTCTACTGTTGACCAGAGACCTGTGAACCTCTCCAAGGTGGAAGAGCCCCAGCAGAAAAACACAGCTCCCACCAACTCATCTGCCAAAGCTGTGCCTAAAGGATCTGTCCAGTACCTTCCTGACTTGGATAACAAGCCTAAAGGTTCCCAGGGAACGGGCCCTGTTGAGGCCTTCCCTGTGCAACTGGATCTAACCACAGATCCCCAAGGAGAACCACTGGATGTCTCCTTCCTCTTCCTGGAGCCTATGGAGGAGAAGCTGGTTGTCCTGCCTTTTCCCTCAAAAGAACAACGCTCTGCTGAGTGCCCAGGACCAGCTCAAAAGGACAACCCTCTTATTCTCCCACCTTGAGAACCACGTAGAGGATTCTGGGGGACATACTGCCCTGCAGGAGATAAGAGGTGTTGGGAAAAGGGGGACAGAGAAACAGTTCAAACATAGAGAAGGCTAATAAAGTATGTCTTTTTGACTCCTCTTGGTCTCATCATGTTGCCCGGAAATGGAAATAAGACTTAAATGTTCACTTGCACACTGGGCTGCATCCCTCCTAAACCATCCAAGGCCCCATGCCATGGACAGATGCCTCTCATATGTTCTGCCTCTCTCTTTGTAATGACTTCTTACTTTTAGCTAATTGTTTCTGATGTAGGGCCTTACTTAAGAATGTCCTCGTCTTTCTGAGGTTAACCTAAAACAAATAGACTGAAGATATTTCTCCAGCAAACATGGGTTTATTCAGGATCAGCAGAGGGTTGTGATTTGGGGTCTGCAACTGTGGAGAGCCACATGCAAGTCCCCAAACAGCAAGCGAAGGAGAAGGCCTTCATGGAGAGGAAAAGGAAGTTGGAAGGGCCATACTAAACAAAAAGTCCGTGGCTTTTCATTGGCTGAGTCCTTGCCAGGAAAGAAATGTCTTTCTTCTTCCTATAGGACTGTACTATTGTCACAGGTGAGAGCTCTCCCTTCTGGTCTCCCAACTCTATGAATTGAGGTTTCTGTTTATTAATTTTTTACATTTCTCCCCTTTTAATCAAGATCTTTCTCTGAAAGCATCACTGATCAAGAGTTGGGTATTCTAGTTTCAATGGCTTTTTGTCATTCAGTGTCAGGAAGGACCTTCCCTGGGTGTAGTGTCTCAAATCAAAGGGAAAGTACGAAGATTAGAATCCTATTAAGGTCACATTTAAATGACAAGACGGGTAGGAGAGAGAACTCTCAGGCCCTTTTTATCTAAAGTTCATATGTTATCAAGATCCTAGACATTGGAGATCATCTGGAGCATTATATAATCAAAATTTCGGCAACAAGCTTCCAACAGGTCTGTTCTGGATATCCTGAGAAAGCTGTCTCATCAGCTGTCATCTGCTTCATTTCTGGGAAATCTTTACTTTCAGGTCACCAGATGATGGGCAGGTCCAGTTAGGGTTTGGCACTTTCTTTAGGTGTGTCATGTGAATCCAAGAGTCTATTCCTTGGAGTTTGGTGGCACAAGAGCTGGCTAGCAGTACCTGATAGAGGCCTTTCCATGAGGTTGAAGGAGAGTTCTTCTGGAGAAGTCTTTTCAAAGTAGATAAAATCTCCAGGTTGCAAGGTGTGATGCTTAAGGTCTTTTTCTCCTGAGGGCACACAGTGAAAAGATTACTTTACCAAAACATGGTTATTTTTAATAGAAACAATTAGGGCCTTTGCAACATTGGAATAGTTCTCCTTTATCAGTCGTGGGTCAAAAGAAGCAGGAGCCAAGTTCATTGGGTGCCCTGTGACCATCACAAAGGGTGAGAGTTTATGAGTTCCAAAATAGGCAGATCTGAGATTTAGAGGGACCAATAGAAATGCTTTTGGTCACGGTAGTTGGAGGGCCTCTACAGATTTTTCCCATTGAGTCTTCATGATGTTGTCAAACCAGAGGATTGAGGGTGGTGAGCCCAATGAAAGTGTTGTAAAAGCGACCAAACAGCACATATTTGTCGAAATACCTGGCAAATAAAATGTGTTCCTTGATCATTATGAAGTTTAAGAGGAGTTCCCCAGACAGGGAGAATCTTTTCCAGGAGGACTTTAGCTACAGAAGAGGCAGTAGTCTGTCTGCAAAGGAAGGCTTCAGTTTGGTGTGAAAACATACAGACCATGACTGAAATATATTTATATCCATTAGATGGAGAAGTTGCATGAACTCCATTTGCCAGGCCTTGAACTGTCCATCTGGCAGTTTAAAATGTCTGGGAACGATACAAACAGGCTTCCCTGGGTTGCGCTTTGGACAAGTGGGACAAGTGAGGTAGGCACTTTTTTCGAGCTTATTAGTGTTTTCCCACCAATATTGGTTCATGAAGTCTCTCATTTTGTCAGGAGACCGATGGTTTAATGCACATACAGTGGTAAGGAGTGGGAATTTTAGAATCTCTGGTAGGACTGTGTTGTTATTTGGTCCAAACCAGAGCTTTCTCTTTTTATAAAATCAACAATTGCTGAAAATCTTGTTTTTCTGAGCCCAGTTTTGGGGCCTCTCTAGCCAGTTTTTCTAAATTATCCTTGGGGGAAATATCCCTTTGGACCATGACAGAGGTTTGGCTACTGTTGGTCCCTTTAAGGGCAGCATTGCTTGCAGAAATCTCAGCAAGGTAAATTTCCCTTACTTTCCAGAGAGTCCAGTTTAGAATGCCCCGGGATCTTAATAATAGCTAAAGCAGCAGGTTAAAGTATTTCATTTAATAATTCCCAAATGTAGGGGCCGTTCTTAAATTTTATTTCCATGGAAGTAAGGAAGCCACATTTTCTCCACAACTCTCTAAAATCATGAGCTACTCTGAAAGCATATCTACTACCAGTATGAATATTGGCAGTTTTGTCCTTGGCTAAAGGACAAGCCTGTGTAAGAGCGTATAATTCAGCCTGTTGAGCCAAAGTAGCCATAGGTAAAGATGCTGCCTCAATACCATCAAAAGGAGTTGTAATGGTATACCCAGCCCAATATCTGCCATTGTCGCCTTTAAATACAGCCCATTGTTGAACCATGAGAAATTAGCTTTACCCAATGGAATTTCCTACAGATCGTGAGGTGGTTGGTCAGCGTTAAGCAGTTAAGCAGTTGCGAGGGACTTCATCAGTGACAGAGGGGAGAAGAGTAGCCAGGTTAAGGTTATTACAACGTAAAAGAGTTTTGTATGTAACAGTTAACAAAGGGACTTCATAAGAGGTGAGGTGACTGGCTGAGAAATGTTGAGTGTGATGAGAGTTCAGGAGGCTTCTGCTGCATGAGGTACAAAAATGGTTAAATGGGATCCCACAATGATTTTCTCACTAGTCTTAACCAAAAGGGCAGTAGCCGTAATAGCTCTAAGGCAAGGGGGTATCCCTGTGCCACAGAATCCAGTTGCTGGCTATAATACCCTGCGAGTTTATCATGACCCTGTGTTTTTGGTGAGTACCCCAAGGCATTCCCTTCCTCTTCGTATATAGAAAGGAAAAAGGGAATCTGATAATTGGGATGCCCAAAGTCAGGTGAGAGTTCATCAAACTCTTCTTTAAGGCCTTGAAGGCTGTGTCATCCAGTTCTTCCCATAAAATTGAATTGGGTTATTGTTGAGTAAAACATAGAGGTTTGGCCTTAAGAGAGAAATTCGGAATCCAATTTCAGTAATAACCAACTAGCCCGAGGAAACCTTGCAGTTGGCACTTAGTTTTAGGTCTGAGGGGACTTAGGACACTATGAAATCTTATCTGGATCTAGGTGTAGTCCTTGTTCTGATATCAGATGCTCTAAATGTCAAACCTGGGTTTGGACAAGCTGCAATTTTTCTTTGGCAACCTTATGTCCCTTTAAGGCTAAAAGCTTTAGCAAGTGGATGATGTCTTCCTGTGAGGAGGCTTGAGGAGGAGAGCAAAGAAGCAAATCATCCACCTGTTGCAACAAAGTAGGACCCCTAGGGAACTTTACATCATCCAGATCAGCCTTCAGGATTTGTAAGAAACAAGAAGGACTCCCAGTATAACCCTGAGGCATTACTGTCCAGGTGAACTGTTTTTCTTCCCAAGTAAAGACAAAAAGGTATTGGCCAGCTTTGTCAACTGGAATTCTAAAGAATGCACTGCATAAATCTATTACAGTAAAAAATTTACTTCTGGTGGGAATGGATGTTAGTAAGGTATGAGCGATAACAATGTTGTTTATTGCTTGGAGGTCCTGGACAAATCTCCACGCTTGGTCCTTAGGTTTTTCCTACCGGTAAAATGGGAGTATGACAGGAGCTAGTACAAGGGACAATGAGACCATGAGTCTTGTAATCTTCTATTATGGGCTTTATGCCTCGAAGGGCTTCTTTACAAATAGGGTATTAATTCTGGGAAGAGGTCTTGAGGGATCTATTTGAATCTTGATGGGAAGTACACTGTGGATTGTGCCCATAAGGAAAATGGTAGCTGATTCAATAGGGACAAATGATCAGTGTTTCCAGAATCTGCTCTACTATTATCAGAGATGGAACAAAAAAAAGATGTCAAAGGATCATTTAATTCACCTGGTGGATAACTTTGATGATGACTGTCCATTTTCTAGAATTATTTCCCCTTTTTTGGACAAAGACATTCAGGCATGATACTTCTCTAAGAAGTCTCAGCCTAATAAATGAATAACAGCAGAGGGACTAAGGAGGAAAGTGTGGGTATCTCTCAAAAGGCCTAAACAAAAGGGAATGAGTTCAGAGACAGGAACCTCTTGAGGTTCATTGGAGATCCCCACTATTTGAACTGTTTTAGCACTCCAAGGCATCTATTCTTGCTTTCTTACCTATTAACTAGTCTTTGAACCTTTGTAACTCGTCTGGGATTCTATGTGCCCCAAATGGATATACCCTTACATGTGGGAAGATTAAGATTTTGGCTGTCTTCCTTGGAGGTGACTCATCTAGAGTACGAGAGAGCTGGTTTGCCAGATTCCCTCAATCTGGAGTGGACATAGTTTCCCTTCTATCCTGGTCCTTTTTACTAGAAGGGAAAGGTCCTGGTTCAGCCCATTAATAAACACAGAGTTAAAGGCTACCCGGGTGGAATCAACATCTGAAGGAAGACCAGAATCTGAAGCCTACTGTAATATTCATGAACAGGTTCATCAGAGTTTTGTGTGCAAGCCTGAATTTTGTTCCCATCAACAGGCTTTGGAAAAGCCCTAGGAATTGCTTCATAAAGTCGCCTAGCAATTGCCTGAGCTTGATCACATAGTAAATTAGTAGGCTGGATTCCCAGGTGTAATTCTAGAGACCTTTCAGGACTTTCCTAATTAGCAGTTTTCATTCCAATGCTGGGCCTGGCCTTCACCAATGAGCATATGAACTAGCTGAGAAAAGTCACAGAAACCAGGTTGATAAGTTTGAATGACTATATTAAATTCCTCAGCAAATCATTGAGATCTTCAGTTTCTTCGGGAAGGTCTTTGACTATGGCTTGCATTTCAGCTTTAGCCCAGGTAGTATAAGAAATTAAGGGCTTAGCCTCTGGATCCTCAGAAGACTTCATTTTAAAAAGACAGGTTCTGACAAGTGCAGAGGAAAAGGGAGTGGGGAGAGTTTCAGAGAAAAGGGAAAGTTTGGTAGAAGAATTACTGTGAGGGATTTGAAGGTATAGCGGAGGCGTAGGCATCATAGAAAAGAAAGAAGAAGACGGTGCCAGAGGCAGAGCCTGAGACAAAGAAGCCAAGGAAGAAGAGCCTCAGGCTTCAGGAGCCATTTTATCTTTCTTCAATCATTTGCTTGCCTCAGTTAATCTTTTGCAGAGGCAATTTCAGACTCTTGATAATAGTTGGGAAGCCTCAAAATACCAATTGAAATAAGCATTCCACTCAGTTCTGGAAATTTTTGACCTATTGTAGTCCAGTTTGGGTTTTTTTGTTTTTTTATTTTTGGCTGCGTTGTGTCTTTGTTGCTGTGCACGGGCTTTCTCTAGTTGTGGCGAGCGGGGGCTACTGTTCGTTGCGGTGTGCGGGTTTCTCATTGTCGTGGCTTCTCTCGTTGCGGAGCACAGGCTCTAGGCTTGTGGGCTTCAGCAGTTGTGGCACGCAGGCTCAGTAGTTGTGGCGCACGGGCTTAGTTGCTCTGCGGCATGTGGGATCTTCCCGGACCAGGGCTCGAACCCGTGTTCCCAGCATTGGCAGACAGATTCTTAACCACTGTGCCACCAGGAAAGACCAGTTCAGTTTTAAGGAAATTAAATTTTGTGAATTTCAAAAGTTCCCCACAATGGTCATTGGTATTCTAAATTGTGTTTGGTCAAGTCCGTTTATTTAGTTAGAAATGAACATGAGGAAGGACCCTGGTGTTTAGACATAAAATCGTCTGGAGTCCCTGTAGTGGGGGCACCCTCAAAATACTTAGATAACTGGGAGCCCATTTCTTAGAGGTTTTCCTCTAGAGTAAAGAACAATTTTCAAACAGCTCAAATAGCTTACAGAACAAACGGCTCAATTCAAATAGCTTGCAAGCCAATCCCAGCCAGTCTTAAGGAGATAGCTTTGTCCTGAAGGATCTAGACCAAAGGCTTTTTAAAGCCAGTCTCCAGAAGACAGCCATTCCAAAGGAATAGGCCAAAGGCTGAAAAACTCGGCACTGATTCAGAAAAAAATCCCGTTCCCGAAGGAATGAGTCAAAGGGTATCCAGCTTCAGGAGAAGCAGCCTTTGTTCCAAAGGGAATAGGCTGAAGGCTAGCCAGTTTCAGTGAAACAGTCTGATCTCAAATCAGACAGAAGTGCCAACTTCACATACAGAACAAGGCCTTAACGAGAAAGAGGAAACCTTCAAATAGATACTGAATAAAGCCTGGAGCTTCAAAAGCAAAGAGGGTGTGAGCTCGGATCCAGGAGAAAGCTATACCTTCAAACTCTGGGGTTGGAAAAGCAATGAGCAACAATGGGCTTAACTGTGGATACCACACCTGTTTGCTCACCAACCCTGGAGCTGTTGGGTGTCTTCTCTGGTCCCTGTACAGGCCACCAAAATGTTGACCCGAAACAAATAGACTGCCAGATATTTCTACCGCAAAGATGGGTTAATTTGGGATCAGCAGAGAATTGCAATTTGGGGTCTGCAACCATGGTGAGCCACAGGGAAGTCCCCAAACAACAAGGGAAGGAAAACTCTTATAAAGAGGAAAAGGAAGTTGGGAGGGCTATAGTAAACAGAGCCCATGGCTTTCCATTGGCTGAGCTGTTGCCACGGAAGAAGTCTCTCTTCTTCCTATTGAGCTCTGCTATTGCACAGGGCATGAGTGCTCCCCCTTCTGGTCTCCCAACTCTATGTAATTGAGGTTTCTGTTAATTATTTACACTGGGCAAAAGCATACTGTGATTCTTTTGATCAAATAAGGTGAAAGTTGAAGGATATCAAGAGACTGGGATTCATCAGAGTTTCACTCTCCCCTTATTCCATAATTATTTCAACACCAAGTATTGGTCAGATATTGTCTGCACAACCTTCAACTTGAAGGTGGAATTTTTTTTTTTTAACCTGTCTGAATAGTCTCCAAGTCCCAAGTGAGTTGATAGACTCACTTAACAATGGGGTAGATGGAAGTGACATTTACCTGTGGCCTGTGGTTAATCCTGGAGAGAACCAAACAATGGTCCAAGTTGGGGAATTTTCTGATTCCTTTAAAAGTTGTTTCCCAGAGGAGACATTAAGGGCCCAGATTATATTTATTCCCAATTTTTTCACTTAAAAATTACATAATATAAAAAATATATATTATATGTTATATAAAATATATATTATATGTGTGTATATGTATAATATATAGACACATACACATATTTGTCTGCAGACATTTACATATACACATATCTTTTGAAGTTGGACAGGTGTTGTGGGCTGCATTGTGTCCCCTCAAAATTCATATACTGAAGTCCTAACCCCCAGTACCTCAGAATGTGACTGTATTTGGAGATAGGGTCTTTAAAGAGGTAATTAGGTTAAAATGAAGTCATTAGGGTGGGCCCTAATTCACTATGACAGGTGTCCTTATAAGAAGAGGAGATTAGGATACAGATGAGTACAGAGGGAAGACCGCGTGGGGACAGAGAGAGATGATGGCCATCTACAAGCCAAGGAGAGAGGCCTCAGTAGAAACCACTCCTCTGACACCTTGATCTTGGACTTCTAGCCTCTAGACTTGTGAGAGATTAACTTCTGTTGTTTAAGCCACCCAGTTTGTGGTACTGTGTTCTGGAAGCCCTAGCAAACTCATACAACAGGGAATGTGCAGATGTAACTATTGTCCTCTCTCCTGGCAGCTGTTTCTCAGAAGAGGCACATAGGGCTTGGCATAATTTGTTTAAGAGCAATAGACAGGGGCTTCCCTGGTGGTGCAGTGGTTGAGAGTCTGCCTGCCGGTGCAGGGGACACGGGTTCGAGCCCTGGTCTGGGAGGATCCCACATGCCGCGGAGCAATTAGGCCCGTGAGCCACAGCTACTGAGCCTGCGCGTCTGGAGCCTGTGCTCCGCAACAAGAGAGGCCGCGACAGTGAGAGGCCCGCGCACCGCGATGAAGAGTGGCCCCCGCTTGCCGCAACTGGAGAAAGCCCTCGCACAGAAACGAAGACCCAACACAGCCAAAAATAAAATAAATAAATAAAATTAAAAAAAAAAAAAGAGCAATAGACAATATTCACACTCTATTACTCTTATCTGCCTCCTTTAAGAAGGAAAAATGACTAAGTAGGGGTATTATGTGGTGGCTCTGACCCTATTTCAATCAGGGTCTAGCAAGAAACACAACACATCACTAGCACTGTATTTGTCTTTCAGGTTCAATAAAGCGAGCGGAAGGGAATTCATGGCTCTAGTGACTACCCCTAGGTCTCAGCACAACAGTATGTAGGAAAAGCTGATTCTCACCCTCGGTGCCCTTTCCCATCCGCTCAGCGTTCCCATCTCTTTCCCTCCACCAGCATTTAGCTCGCCCAGGGCACTCCATACTGGGTGTGACCAGTGTAGCAATAATAGAAAGGCCTCATTAAGGAGCTCAACTTATTGAAACATAAAACGGTTTTGTTCTAATTAATGGCTTTCTCCCCCCTCCAACCTTGGGTTGGAGCTGCTTAGTAACACCTTGGCCAGATTCCATACTAATCCTGTCATTCTAAACTACACTGAAGCTGTCCTGTTTGGATATTTAAAAGCTAGTGTTACTAATATTAAAAGTTCAGTCTCAAATATAATCCGAAATGGGTTTCTTCCCCTTTTAACACTTGGTAAACCAACCTGTGACTCTGGGAAGTGAGGTCTGCTTTCCATACGCCTGTCCCCATTGCTTCTCTCTTCAAACTCTTCCCCTCCATTCAGGTTCTGTCTAGAGCCTCACCAGTTCCCAGCCTTGGCTGCACGTTGGAAAAACTCCCAACACCTGGATCCATCTCCAGAGATCCTGATTTAATTGCTCTGGGGGAGGCCTGGAAGTAAGGATTCTGAAAAGCATCTCGGGTGACTCACCGCAGAGAAGAGAGTGGGGAGGAAGGCAGATGCCGTGTAAGTCACTAGTAGTGGGGATGCAAGTTGGGCTGACTCCCTCTGGTCCTTTCTGATGCCACTGGGCTCTGCTGGCGTGAGGGATCCCTGCAGGTATATTGGCTTTTTAGGAGGAGTGAGGGTGGGGGAAGCAGCTTAATCCCAACCCTGTCCCCCCGGGGCTGAGCCCCTCCCCCAATGGTCTAGTCCCTCTAACCCCTTCTCTGGGATGGGCATAGAATGGCTTGACTTCTACCCTCACCACCATCCTCTTCCACATGAACTAATTCTCTTTAGCATACTTTAAGGGTCACAAAGAACTGGAATGACATGAGTGTGCCCCCAACTTCTTCCCAGTCACACTAATTATAATAATAAAATAGCATTATTTATTTAGCACCTGGATCTGTGCTAAGAATCGTGTTGTTGACTTTTTATGCACGTTTTCTTATTTAATCATCACACAAGCCTGCCAAGAGATTTTTAAACCCTATTTTATAAACGAGGAAACTAAGGATCAGAGTTTTATAGCTTACCCAGCATCACACAGAAAGAGAGTAACAGACCCAGGGTTGAAATTCAGATCTGACTTCAAAGCGACAGCCTCTCAATCCTTCTCTTCTACCTGAACTCTCTTTCTTTTATGGTGTTAACCATTTAACATGTCTCCTCCCTTCAATAATGCAGCTACATTCTACTGAGGACTTTCAGTGCCACAATCTAAAGAAGGGACTGATGGCGGAGATTTCTGGCCGGCAGATGGAGGAAAACTATTTCTGACTCCACCTCGTATACCAATGCAGGCAGTGCTTACGGTCAAAAACACACTTTGGGGGCTTCCCTGGTGGCGCAGTGGTTGAGAATCTGCCTGCCAATGCAGGGGACACGGGTCTGAGCCCTGGTCTGGGAAGATCCCACATGCCGCGGAGCAACTAGGCCCGTGAGCCACAACTACTGAGCCTGCGTGTCTGGAGCCTGTGCTCCGCAACAAGAGAGGCCGCGACAGTGAAAGGCCCGCGCACCGCGATGAAGAGTGGCCCCCGCTCAACGCAACTAGAGAAAGCCCTCGCACAGAAACGAAGACCCAACACAGCCACAAATAAATTAATTAATTAATTAATTTAAAAAAAACACACACTTTGGATCTGCTACCTACTAGAAATATCCAGATTTGTGCAGATCACAGTTTCACCCACTCACTGGTGGCATGTTTCAACTTTCTGTCCCCAGGACCCACTAATCATTTACAGCGTGTTGACCGATATTTGAACCAGGGGTCAAGGTGAACATACCCAGTTACATAACAAAAATGTATAAAGACTTTGTTTAATCAATTGTGTGTTTATGTGTGTGTGTTTTAGAAAATCTGTATAACCTTCTCTGCTGTGGTATCCCAGAGCAAGGAATGGTTTTCACATTTTAACAAAATGAAGTTACTCACTGCAGCACTGTTTTTCATCCTTTTGATCCCACGGCAGCGTTCCTGTGCTGTGAGTCCCACAGGCTGTGATGCTGCTGAGCCCGTGGCTGGGAAAGCTCTAGACCTGATCAGTAAAGGACGGAGGGATGGCTACCTTTCCCAGTTGCTGCGGGTCGCTGATGTGCACTTGGACAAAGTGCTGTGGAGCTGCCCATGGCAGAGCTGAGTGGGGAGATGGTGTACCAGGGGCAACTGAGACTCTAGCCCCTAAGCCTGCTGCTTTGCACAGTGGATTGGCTTTGGGCAGGGTTGTCTGTTTCATTTGTGGGCTGCTCTGACTGTTCTTTTTTCCTTCAGATGAATGTTTGTTACTAGTATGTCCTTCACTGTGAATCAGCCTGTAAGTACTTGTAAACACTTATGCAGAGCCCAGTCAAAGGCTCAGTACTATAAGAGAAAGATTAGAATAAACTGTGGGACTTGCTCTCAAGGAAATAATAATCAGCTCACATGCACACATATGTGAACTGCATAAGATGGGATATATTCAAGTGACCAAGTGAGTGGTATAGATGCTGGAGTGATCTCATAAAAGAACGATTACGATGGGATGGAAGAAGGCTTCCTTTGCGTCCTGAAGGATGAGCAGGATTTGAATAGGACGGTGGCCTGTGTAATGGCCTTCCAGGAGAATGCCAGGCATACCGCCTCTATGTGGGTAGGGTATCAGGAAGGAAGGTGTTAGGGAGAAGCGGAACAAAAGCAGAGGGGTTCCAGTAGTTCTCTGTGGGCTTTGGAGCAGCTATCACCTTGGAAGAGAGACTGTAGGCTTGAAGAAAGCAAGCCTACTGTTTTCACTTAAGTTATATGCTTATTCGGAGCGCATTTGAGGGCTTGATAGAGATTATGGAGGGAGTCCTGCTTCTCCACCACCACCCCAGAAATAACCTACCCTTTGGTGGAACCACTGAAATCAGGGAGGCGAGACCATGGGGCACCAAAGAGGACAAGCAGAGATATTTATACTTGTTACAGTGTTAGAAACCAAGGCCTTAAAGGTTACAGAGAACGAGAGTGGAGGGATTTAGGATTCCACTAGCAATCTGATGACCAGTAGTCCCCTTCCAGGCTCTCTGCCACGCGTGTAGGACGCAGGATGACTCAGCACAGTGCGACCTCTGAGTGGCAGTGGGGAAGGTGTGGGGGTGGGGGGGCGGATCTCCCTGCGCCTGGGAAGATAGGGGCCGGAGCAGGGACACAACTAGGAGCTACTTCACACATTCAGGAATGAGGACAAGAGGAGCAGCCCCAGGCAATGGGAATTAGGGCAATGAGAGTAAAGAAAAGACATGAGACGTTTCAAAGAAAGACCATTCAAGGCTTGGGGACAGGACATTCTTTTTTTTTTTTTTTTTTTTTTTAAACATCTTTATTGGTGTATAGTTGCTTTACAATGGTGTGTTAGTTTCTGCTTTATAACAAAGTGAATCAGTTATACATATACATATGTTCCCATATCTCTTCCCTCTTGCGTCTCCCTCCCTCCCACCCTCCCTATCCCACCCCTCTAGGTGGACATTCTTTAAGACAAAGACTAAGGCAATAAATAATTAATGGTGCCATTGACCAGACAAAAGAAGTTGAGAGAGGGAGCTGGTTTGTAAGAGAAGAGACTGAATTTAGCTTTGGGCAAGTTGAAATCAAGGCAAGAAATCTGAGACTTCCCTGGCGGTCCAGTGGTTAAGACTCTGCCCTTCCACTGAAGGCGGCACGGGTTTGATCCCTGGTCAGGGAACTAGGATCCTGCAAGCCATGCGGTGCAGCCAAAGGGGAAAACAGTCAATCTATATTTTTTTAAAAAGACAAGAAATCCAAGTTCAGGAGTAGAGCTGGATGAGAGGACATGACTGCATATACAGATTGGAGGCCGTGATGTGACTGTCAGCACTTATATTCTAGGCTTGTACCGTCAACACCTCCGCCCAAATCAACACTGCTTTTTAGTGATTGCTTTTTAAAGTTCAAGGGCAGAAGCAACATTGTGACCAGTTAAAAAGAGCATTCGGAAGTAACTCTCTGAAGCGTTTTATTAAATAAATAGATCAAATGACGCAAAGGAAGGACATCTGCAATGACTTGGAGAGGAGCAGGAATTCTATTTAACAAATAAAAAGATAGTTTTTTTTTGAAAAAGCTCTGGGCTCCCACATGCTACCCACCCATTGCTTTCTTGGTATTCCCCAGGGATCCACAGCTGTCTATTATTTAGTCTTGGATGTGAAAGAATCTGACTGTTCAGTCCTATCCAGGAAACACTGGGATGACTGTGAGCCAGCTGTTTCTATACGTCCATCTGATACCGTAAGTAGACAGGGTACCATTCCTCTCCTCTTAGCGTTCTTGACTTCTGTCTATTGTGCTTGCCCAGAGTGGCTGCACACCCGGGCTAACACTGTAAAAGAGTAAGAGCAGCTTCTGCCTCTTGGCTCATGAAGACTATGTTGACCTCGAGTAATATTTTCTTGAGAGCTATACCCTGGAACCCAGTTCAAGAAAAGTCAGTGGGGCTTGTGGTCCCATGTGATAGCATGACCAGCTGTGAGACCTTGAGCAAATCACCTAACGTCTAAGGACCTATGAACTTGTAGCCGTGTCCTATGAATACTGATCCCACTAACAGAAATGGCCAAAGGGATTAGTTGCAGTCACCATGAGGAATAGGGTCTTGTTCTGCACATTGCACGTGGGTACTCAGAGCCCAGGCTCCCTGCCACAGGAGGAGGACACAAAGATGAAAGAGCACAGATATAAGATTTCAAATCCAGAAAATAAGATGTTTACATACCCAGGGGTTTTAGCATTTTTTTCCCTTGCAGATATTTGGGATATGGCCATGATCTGTTTCCACAGTTTCTCCGTGGTTCTCATGAGGGTTTTGGATGCTTGTAGCATCCAGATCACAGAAATATGCTAAGAAAATACAGGTTTTTGAGAGGGGGTTTGGTGAGAGAAAGCACAGACAAATTTCAAATGGTTAGTAGGAATATGGTGCCTCACTTTTTTGTTCCCTCTTGTCAACCTGAGGAAAACAGTAGGCAATAACATAAACCCCTCTTTCTTGCAGGTGATCGGACAATGTAAGGTAATAGCTATAACACGTTTGGATGGGTCTCAGAATCTTAGAGTGAATGACTTTAACTGCACCACAAGTTCTGGTATGATCATCTGTTAAAATGCTAATTAATTCTAATTAATACAAAATTCAGTCTTACAGTGGTATCATCATATAAGACTATGAAGTACATATCAGAAATGGTTCCTGCCCTTGTGGACGTATTATTACTTGCTCTCCTGAGAAGAGAAGAGAGAGGGTTTTTCCTATTATTGGCACACCTTCTTTTAAATAAATTCAACATATAAAAATAGAAATTTATGGGCTTCCCTGGTGGCGCAGTGGTTGAGAATCTGCCTGCTAATGCAGGGGACACGGGTTCGAGCCCTGGTCTGGGAAGATCCCACATGCCACGGAGCAGCTGGGCCCGTGAGCCACAATTGCTGAGCCTGCGCGTCTGGAGCCTGTGCCCCGCAACGGGAGGGGCCGCGATGGAGAAAGGCCCGCGCACCGCGATGAAGAGCGGTCCCCGCACCGCGATGAAGAGTGGCCCCCGCTTGCCGCAACTGGAGAAAGCCCTCGCACGAACCGAAGACCCAATACAGACAAAAATAAATTAATTAATTAATTAAAAAAAAAAAAAAAAAAAAAAAGAAAATCCTTAAAAAAAAAAAAAAATAGAAATTTACAAGAGGCTGTATGGCATCATCGTAGAGAACATAAGCTCTGGGGTCAGATTTGTTTGAGTTTAAATCCCAACCTTATCACTTACCAGTTGTGTGGTCTTGAGGGCAAGTTACTTAACCTCTTCAAGCTTTCCTCCTTTGTAAAATGAGGATAACAATAATATTATCCCTCTGGTTCCTTCTCAGAATTAAATAAAATTGTCTGTGTAGTACACTTTGCAAACTACTTAGCACTCAAGTATTGCCATCAACATCTGAAAGTTATGTATGTTCAC